>NW_026637335.1:1437529-2875059 GCF_028554395.1 Pezoporus wallicus | reverse complement strand
GGAGGCAGCAGCAATTGGGCTGACAGCGATGGCTCTGGCCATGCTCGTGGGCAGGAAAGATGGGGTGAGAGCTAGGACGTGTTGTGTTCACTTGTAGGTGATGGGCTCTGCTATGAAGGTTGGCGGTTCACGCTGTCATGAGCATTGCTTATATAGTCGCATCTTACCATTTATGCACTTTTAATCCTTGTTTGTTACTCTTGGTGCTTTGCAAATCATCACAGTTCTCTTAGGGCTTCTGAAGCCCTGCTGGAGCTGGAGGACTGCTTAAATCCATCATCTTCCACTTCCTAATGAGCCTTGTCCTGCCTTTGCTGGGGGTGCTCAAGGTCCCCATCTCAGAGCCAGGGGGAGGCTTCCCCTGCTGCTGCTGGGTGATGCTGCTTTGGCAGCGCTGAGCCCTGGTGCTCTCACCTCCTGCCCTGGCGTCACTCGAGGCTCTAAAATAGGACCATAGAAGGGTCACAGGCACTCCCCCTCTTCCCCAGGTCCCACCACCAGCAGTTGTAGCAGCCCATGAGCTGAGGCAGGAAGAAAACCTGGGCCCACAACAAACCCCTGTGCTGCACCGGGGCCTGAGGAAGAGTCACCAGCTTCCTCCCTGGCTGAGCTGAGAGCCCTGGCACCGAGCAGAGGCGTGGTGACCATCAGCCTGAGCTTCAGCTCCTCTGCTGTGACCCAGAGATGCTGTTGTCCAGCCGGTGCGGATGGAGCCTCAGCTCCATCCTGCTGCTCCTTGGCGAGTCGGGGCTGGGCCGGGGATCCCATGGGATGGGCTGTGCTGCCGGAGCATTCCTGCGGAGGGGTGACGCTGGTGGGGCTCCTTGGCTGGGTGACAGTGACAGCTCAATGGTGACCCCAAGACTGCCATTCCCATGACGTGCCCTTGGGGCCTGCCCTGGCTTCAGTCCCAGCAGGGTCATGGTGGCAGCGGCTGCTCCACCCACTGGTAGATGAAGAGCAGGAGCAGGGTTTGCTTTTGCCTTCCCTTTTCCTGTTGGAGCACAAGGACTGAGAGCTCCTTCACACGTAGGTGGCCAGAGGGGCAAACCTGGCTGTGAAATGGTGCGGTGCAGTGCAGTGCCAGGGGACAGATAACACTGAGTGTGGAGTGATCAGGGTTAGGGTTAGGGCAAAATCTTTTAGATCCCCTGTAAAGCATCGAACCACAGGGTGGTTTGTGTTGGAAGGGACCTTAAAGCTCCTCCAGTTCCAACCCCTGCCACGGGCAGGGACACCTTCCACTAGAGCAGCTTGCTCCAAGCCCCTGTGTCCAACCTGGCCTTGAACACTGCCAGGGATGGGGCAGTCACAGTGCCAGCGCCTCAGCACCCTCACAGGGAAGAGCTTCTGCCTGAGAGCTCATCCCTCCTTGCTTCCCAGTCTCATGAATTCATGTGAAGCACTCTCTCAGGGTTGGCTGTACCTGATGGGCTGAGCCAGTTTTGCACCCATGGGTGCTGGAACCAATGTTCCCCCACCACTGTGGTGGGTAAAGCCATCTGAGCTTTATGCAGCTGCTGCCTCTGCCAGCTCTTTGTTGTGTGCAGATGATCAGCAGCTCTGGACCCCTCCTGATCCCAATACGACCTCTGGAGAAGTCCCACCTTTGGTGTTTCCTTTGTACTTCTCTAGGCCTTGCATGTGGAGTCTCACGTGGAAAGCACAAAGGTGGAGGATGTGGTGAGCATCTGCTTCTGAACTGGAGGCAGCGCTGACCAGCCACAGCTGAGGGTGACAACAGAGGTCATGTATGCACCCATCAAGGCATCCTGATCCACCAGAACCAGGCACTGGGCCTCCCACCTCCTGCTGTGACACTGGGAGCTGCCTCGAGCAGGAGCCTTGCAGAACATCATTGTGCCTCCAAGCAGAGAGGATGTCTTTGCTGCTGATGCTGCACTCCCAGGGCTCCCCCTCCAGCAGCTACACATTCTGAGCCTTGGCTGGAAAGGATTTGGAGCAACAGGAATGCATTAGTTTGCCTGGAAAGTCCCTCTTGAATTTGAAGGATGAGCTGGTTTCAGCTTCTCCTTGAGACTTCCTGGGAATACAGAATCACCCGAAGGAAAAGAAGGATGCTGAAGGCAAATCAGTGGGAGCTTGCTGCCACAGACTCCCCTTAGTTACAGGGTACCAGAGAACATTACATGGATTTTAATCATGAGGCCCGGGTTCATTACCCCAAGCCTTGTCATTAAAAGAATATATGAAGATCCTTTGTCTGTATTTTTGCATGTGAGTAATGCAGTTTGCTTGAGTTCACAACCCCAGGGCAACAGTTCCTCTGTTGTTCTGCAATGTCCCCATTGTAGCACAAGGAGATGGGGCTTTCTGTGCACGGGAGTTCTCTGCCCCCCCCAACCCCAGGCTCCCACCAAAGATGTCTCCTTCGCCTACACTGTGCCCCCCCTCCCCGTGTTTAACCCACGCTGCAGCCATAGCAGCTGCCTCTGCTCTGTCACTTCCTTCTCTGAGCAGCTCCTTTCAGGGCGTGCCACACCCTGGCCCTTCTTTGCTCTTTGGAGCTCTTAAAAGTCAGTGTGGCTGTGCTTGTGGCTGTGCTTGTGGCTGCGCTTGTGGCTGCAAATGGCTCGGTGCTGGTGGAGATCAGGCCCTCTCTGGCTGCCCCTCAGAGCAATCTCCCTCTCTGGATAAGTGTAGCTTTGTATCTGAGACCTCAAGTGTCACCCTGGTTCTCTTCATGGCCTTGCTGCTTGTCACTGTTTATTCCTCCACATTTTCACCATCGCAGGTGGCTGAACAGCATCCTTTGAAGCTAGTGTTGAATGGGGGGGAGACCCGGTGACAAAGGACGTGGTCAAGGCACCCAACATCTTCACCTCGGATTTTAGCAGCAAGACTGGCCTTCAGAGAGCACCCACAGCATGGAGAGCTCCCTCAGTGGGACGGGATCAGGTCAGGACCAGACAGGACATGCCAGTGGGGCCTGAGGGGATGTGCCCCTCGGTGCTGAGGGAGCTGACAGCACGGTGAGACCACTCCTGGTAACCTCTGAAAGGAGGTGGGAGACACTCGGGGGCTGCAGCAGCGTGGGAGGAGGAAGAGAGAAGGGCTCATGCTCATCAGCTTCACGTCTGCTGATGGTCACCCGCTCCTCTCACCTCTCCCCAACCACAAGAACCTGCTGGCCCCAAGCAGCGGGCGAGCAAATGCTTCCTAGAAGCTGCTGTGAGCAGGTTGGGGCTGCTTTACCTGTTGTTTGGGCTCTCCCGGCCCCTCAGAAGGTGCAACACAAGAGCCAGAAAAGCTTTTAATATACTTGTGAGAGGAGTTAACCACAAGCAGAAACCTGCCCTGGTCTGGCCTGTACCCCTTCTGAGATTGAGAGAGAACATGGTTTTAGAGTTTCCTTCCAGCAACCTGAAAGGATTAACGTGTCCAGAGTGGCCTGACTGATACAGCTGCTCCTTGGAGCAGTCAAATTAAGAGGGGGACATGGGTGATGGCAACATGGTGGGTGGGCAGCGCTCATCTATGCCAGCTCCTCCTGCCTGCAAGCAAGTGAACTATGAGCCTGGAGAGCCAAAGCTTCATCCTTCAGTGTCTTTCTGAAGACACCTTTGAGTAAATGCTTACCCTAAACGTTGCTGTTGCACAGTGGTGCATCCATTGCAGCTGCCAAGGGCTACCCAAGAAATGTGCTACTTCCAGGGAGGGGACAGGGCTGTTCCTTTTCACATGTCCTGCTCATGTGCCCAACTTCCAGTTGCTTTTAACTTAGTTACTGCATGCAGAATATGACATGTGATGTGACCCCGCAAGAACCTGGCACTGCACTGAGGAGCCACGTGCATGAGAATAGAGAACCTGCTGGGCACAGGGAGAAGGGGAGGTTAAAATAGAAATGAGAGTGCCCAGCTGGCCACAGCCAAGGGGAGAGGCAGGGTCTGAGTGGAGCAGCCTCCTCTTTAACACCACCCCCACCCCCCAAAAAAGCATCCCCCTCTTTGTACTGGGCCAGTTGCAAGCTCCACTCACCTTAAAGTTCATTGTCCTTCCACCAGTGTCTGCAGCTGGGGCTGCAGGTGATGCAGTGGCTGCCTCAGGCCAAGCAGCCTGGCCAGGGACTAGGAACCTACTGAGACACAGATGTGGCAGGTTACAGCACGAGGAGCACCAGACCTCAGAGGATGGGTTTCACCAGGGCTGAGGTGGGGAAATGAGAAACAGCCAAACTTCTCAGGCACCCAGAGGGAGCATCTGGGACCTCTTGTGAAGCCAATAGCTAAGACTGAGCTTGGCAATACCAGCTGAAGCTGCGACTGGCTCACTAATGATGTCAGGCCAAGGGGAATGGCTTTAACCTGCCAGAGGGGAGACTGAGATGAGCTCTTAGGCAGAAGCTCTTCCCTGTGAGGGTGCTGAGGCGCTGGCACAGGGTGCCCAGAGAAGCTGTGGCTGCCCCATCCCTGGCAGTGTTCAAGGCCAGGTTGGACACAGGGGCTTGGAGCAAGCTGCTCTAGTGGAAGGGGTCCCTGCCCGTGGCAGGGGTTGGAACTGGCGGAACTTTAAGGTCCCTTCCAGTGCAAACCAGGCGGGGAGTCTGTGCTTTCTCATGCCACGGGTGCTCATTTGACCTCAGGCAGGGCAGTGATCTGGACATCACCTGTAATCTCTACTGCTGCAAGAACTGGAATAGGCACCCGTCCTGGCGGCAGGTGGGTTATTCTCCTTGCTTTGGCCTCGTCCATCAAGCTCAGCATTTCCTGCAGTGGGGGCTGCTCCCAGGGCTTCCCCAACCAATAGGGAGAGCCTCGGGAGCTGCTCGCCGGGAGCTGCGGCTCCCAGCTGCCGCTTGGGCAGGGCTCAGGCAGCTCTGCTGCCCACTTGCAGCGGCATCAGAGGGCGCAGGGGCAAGAGCCGGGAGCTGCCACTGGGAAGGCTCCGGGAAGCATCCCCAGGCAGAGGAGCAGGAGAGGAGGCGGCAGGGAAGGAGAGGAGCAATCGTCAGGAGAACAGGCTGGGATTACCCCAGCGCTGCATCAGGAGCACCGGAACTCCTCACCCGGTACAGCCTGAGCTGTTCCCACAGCGGGGACTCCTGAAGGGCTGTTGGGAAAGCAGGGCAGTTCTGAGCCATTCTTCCCTGGCAGATGCTGACGTGTCGTCCCACGGAGCTGCTGGGGACCAGCTGGGTGCTCCTTGCAGGTAAACAGTCCGCAGGCTGGGCTGGCTGCTGATGCTGTCTGTGTCCAGATCCTTGCCTGGTGCAAGCCCACAGAGAGCCTGAGGCTTCAGCAGAGTTCTGCAGCTGAGCAGGGGGATGTCTGGTCAATAGGAGGCTTTTTAGAGGGGGCAAATGCTTCACCTGAAAGGGGAAGATGTCTCTGCTTCACTGTGCAGACAGAGAAGGCAGAAGCAGCCCAAGGGCCAAGTACAGTACCAAGGCTAAAAGCCTGCTGCAGATTTATGCTGGGGCTGATGTATGTAATAACACAACATTTATTGCAGTTTTACTTATGTGAAAAGCCTCAGTGTGGTCCTTATATATGCAGTGGCTGCCTTGAAGTGCACAGGTACAAAGAGTTTCCAGGGTGAGCACCTAAAAGAGAAAAGAAACCTGTTAGAATGTACCTAGGTTTCTGATGCTGTGGTGTTAGTGAGCTCCAAGTGCCCATCGGATGAGCTTTGGATATTGCAGTTGTGAAAGCTGCCTGCGCTGAAGTGTTTGCTCTTCCCTTCTGCTGGTGGTGCCGCATGTTCTGTATGAACAAGATTTTCCTAGAGCGAGGGGACTTTGAGCCATGAGGCTGTTTCTTCCTCTCAGGCTGGGTAACAGCGAGGGCGTGGGGCGTGGGGAGGGCAGGCACGTCTCTCGATGCTGTGGGGATGAGGGATGGAAGCCATCAGGTGAGCTGGATTCACTGGTTCCTTTCCCACCCGCAGAGCTGTCGGGAGCAGCAGGCAGGGCGCAGGGGCTGCTCTCGGGCTGTCTGCACGGGCACCAAACACTCGTGAGCATCCACTGAGGTGGAAACGGGGACACCGGGAAGCAAATGGGGTGTGTGTGGGGAAGCCAGGGTGCCGTGTCCCACCTGCCCAGTGTCCCAGCGCTGCTGGAGCCTGTGTCCCGGTGGGAAGCCTGGCTGCGGGGCTGGGGCTGGCACTGGGACAGGCCGATGCTGGTCCCTGTCTCAGTGAGCCTCGGAGCTGATGCTCCCGTGAAGCAGCAGCACAGGGGAGGAGGTGTTTTAGGAGAACTCTTGGCACTCAGAGCAGCCCCCCAGGAGTACCAGGAACACTGCTAGCAAGTAGTTGGATGGACCACTGCCTGTGCGGATAAACAACTTGCCTTCTGCTTCCTCTGCCTGAGGTGGCTCCTTGCTTTAAACCCTTTACATTCACCCTTTAAAATACGTATGTTTTTAAAACTCCACTTCCCAAGCCAGGGCTTTGGTTGTGATTCTGCCTGGCTTTTCTAGAAAGCTCTGGTTTTTGTTTGGGTTTTTTGGGGGGGAGGAATGGGGAGCAAAAAACAAAGGGGGTGACACTATGACTTACCCTCCTCCTGAAGTCCCCAAGTGCCTCTTAGAGCCCAAGTTATGACAAGCCCAGAAATCACCCTTTGGGGGAGGCAGCTCTGCTGGGAGTAAATGGACACCTTCAGCCGCAAACAAGGCTGGGAATTGGGAATGAACCATGGAACCTAGGTCAGAACTAGAAAATTTCTTGGCATGGACTGGGAGGGAAATCCACCTAAAACACACACAAAAGTGGAGTAGAAAAAGCTTGCAGCTCTGCAAGCAGAGAGCTCTAAGCATCTTGGGCTGTGTTTCAGCATCTGTCTCTGCTCCAGCTGGAATGTCTCCCTGCCTGGAAGCGTGATGGGAGATGGCTTTGTGAGAGGCTGTGACCAAGTAGTCCAGGTACCACATGTGTGCCCCTGGCATCTGGGTACTAAAGCCTCTCCCCAGCCATGCCAACCTGCTCCATCTCCCCAGCTCATCTTCTCTTCTCCCACCCTCCAGGGCTGCTGGTACCTTTGCAACAGGCTGCAGAGATCTTGGAACCCCTCACGAGTAAAGTTGCTGCTGTGGGATCACCAGTGCTGCTTCCTGGGCTGGGTAACATCACGCAGGTCTACTCCATGCAGTGGGAATATCTCAACGGCACCAGCTCCCACACCATCCTGCAGTACTACAGGGGGTCCCACAGCCCAGCCATCCACGCATCCTACACAGGACGAGCTGTTTTCCATCCATCCAATGGATCTCTCCTGCTGGAAGGTGTCCAGGAAAGTGACAGTGGCATCTACAAAGCGACTGTCAACATGGGAGACAGGGAGAGCCTGAAAATCCTGCTGGAAGTCCTCAGTAAGTGGTGGGCATGGGAGGAAAGAACAGTGTAATGGGTGCAAGCAGGGTGGGGGCGTTACCTAGAATCATAGAATCAGAGAATTAGTTAGGGTTGGAAAGGATCTTGAGATCTTCAAGTTCCAACCTCCTGCCATGGGCAGGGACACCTCACACTAAACCATGTCCAACCTGGCCTTGAACACTGCCAGGGATGGAGCATTCACAACTTCCCTGGGCAACCCATTCCAGTGCCTCACCACCCTAACAGAAAGAATTTCTTTCTTTATCCAATCTAAACTTCCTCTAAGTTTTAACCTGTTACCCCTTGTCCTATCACTACAGTCCCTAATGAAGAGTCCCTCCCCAGCATCTCTATAGCCCCCTTCAGATACTGGAAGGCTGCTCTGAGGTCTCCACGCAGCTTCTCTTCTCCAGACTGAACAGCCCCAACTTCCTCAGCCTGTCTTCATACAGGAGGTGCTCCAGTCCCTGATCATCCTCGTGGCCTCCTCTGGACTTGTTCCAACAGTTCCATGTCCCTTTTATGTTGAGGACACCAGAACTGCACACAATGCTCCAGGTGAGGTCTCACCAGAGCAGAGCAGAGGGGCAGGATCACCTCCTTCCACCTGCTGGTCACGCTCCTTTTGATGCAGCCCAGGATACGGTTGCTTTCTGGGCTGCAAGCGCACACTGAAGCCGGCTCATGTTCATTTTCCCATCGACCAACACCCCCAAGTCCTTCTCCACAGGGCTGCTCTGAATCTCTTCTCTGCCCAACCTGTAGCTGTGCCTGGGATTGCTCCGACCCAAGTGCAGGACTCTGCACTTGTCATGGTTAAACCCCATGAGGTTGACATCAGCCCCCCTCACAAGCGTGTCAAGGTCCCTCTGGATGCCATTCCTTCCCTCCAGGGTATCAACCGAACCACACAGCTCGGTGTCATCGGCAAACTTGCTGAGGGCGCACTCAATCCCACTGTCCATGGCAGTGACAAAGATGTTGAACAAGACCGGTCCCGACACCGATCCCTGAGGGACCCCACTCGTTACTGGTCTCCAGCCAGACATTGAGCCATTGACCATAACTCTTTGTGTGCAGCCATCCAGCCAGTTCTTTATCCACCCAGTGGTCCATCCATCAAATTGATGTCTCTCCAATTTAGAGACAAGGATGTCGTGTGGGACAGTGTCGAGCACTTTGCACAAGTCCAGATGCCATCAACTGCTCTACCCCTGTTCATCAATTCTGTAGCCCCATCATAGAAGGCCACCAAATTGGTCAGGCAGGATTTCCCCTTAGTGAAGCCCTGCTGGCTGTCACCAAGCACCTTGTTGATTTTCATGTGCCTTAGCATGCCTTGCAGGAGAATCTGCCCCAAGATGTTGCCAGGCACAGAGGTGAGACTGACTGCTCTGTAATTCCCTGGGTGATCCATTTTCCCCTTCTTGAAAATGGGGGTTATATTGCCCTTTTTCCAGTTGTCAGGAGCTTCACCTGACTGCCGTGATTTTTCAAATATGACGAACTGATACCTGACTGTTTATGGACTATCAGCCTGTCATGCATGGAGACAGCGCCAGGGAGACTTTGGGAAGAGGTTCCCAACATGTCCTAGGGGAGCAGATTTGGTGATGCTGCCCAAGGAGACCTTCCAGGCTGTGACAGAGGCCTGGGCTCCATCCTGGAAACACAATTCCCTCCCTTTCTTTCTATTCTCAGTGCAGGGAGGGAGGGACTTGGGGGGTGTTGTGTGTCAGTGCCTCCTGCAGAGGGTACCTCCAGCACTTCTGGAGGGCAGACCAGGCTAAGCCCATGGAGCTGAGCCCATGGAGCTTTATGGGGAAGTCAGGAGTAGCCTCTGGCTACACTGCCTGATGGTCTGTTTGCAATCTGCAGGCACCAGGTGCTGCCACAGAGATAAGAGCAGACTTGAAATAACACAGAAGTTACTCCTTGATATCACTCCCAGCAATTCCTTTCATTTACTTTGGCATTATCCCTTCACTGCTGTCATAATGCTGCTGCCATAATGCTACCACAGCCTTTCACCACCCATTTCTTCCAACCACACATAAATCGGAATGGGATCTGCATCTTTTTCCTCTTTTCCCCCCTCCCCCTCATTTCCTGACATGTTTAAGATGCCCTTTATTTACCCAAATGCAATAAAAGCAATGACTCAGCTAGCAATAAACCAGCCCAAACCCATGAGCATGGCAACCCCAGAGACTCCCAAGGAAAATACACCCGTAGCTGCACTGCTGCAGGCACACGGATGCTGCAGTGACAGTCGCAGCCCATCACCAATGCTCCAGGTGATATCTGAGAGAGGTTCTGGTATTCCTGTCTCCTTCCCAGAGCCCGTGTCTCGCCCCCAGCTCCGGAGCAGTGCTCTCAAGGCCCAGGCTGCCGGTGAGGTGCTGTGTGAGGTGGCAGAGGGGAGGGTGGACACCATCACCTGGAAGAAGGACGGGCAGCCCCTGCCCCCGGACAGAGGCTTCCTCCTCTCCAGCAGCCGCAGTGTTCTGTACCTGAGGTCAGCGAAGAAATCGGACTGCGGCTCCTACTCCTGCAACGCCAGCAATGGGATAAGCTGGGAAGAAACCTCCCTGAACGTCACGGTTGCAGGTGATGGCTGCTGTGGTTTAGCCTGCCATCACTCTTCCTTCTCTCACCCTTCCCTGGGGATCCCTGCGTGGTTTCATCCCATGCCTCTGCCTCCATCCCCCAAGGTTCAGCTGCCCTCTTGTGTGGTTCTGCCCCACATGCTGTTGACAGGAGCTCCTCATGGTAGGATGATCGGCAGCAATTCCCAGTGTCTGATCCCACCAAAGCACAATCCTTGGCAGGATGGATGGCAGGAAATTGGCTGCTCCCTCTTGGAGGAGGTCCCAGGTTGATGGCCCTTGGCCAAGGTGATTGTGAGCAGAGCAATGGGGGTCGGGGAGGGGGTGGCCAAGAAAGCCTGTGGGCAGCACCTGTCTCAGGTTGGACATTCCATGGACCACAGCCTGCAGCACAAAGCATGGATGCGACACCAGGTGGCAAATGAATTGAATGTGTCCTGGTGAGAGAGAAGCCCCATGGCCCACCAGAGCCCCCCTTGCTTGGCCCAGCGGTGGTCTCACTCCCAGCTCCTTGGGTTTGTGTTTTCCAGGTCTCTCCCCTCCCTTGCAGGATGTGCTGAGGATCGCGGTGGTTGCTGTTGTCTTTGCTGCTGTCTCAGCAGGGGGACTGATCATTCCCATCTGCCAGTCTGAAAAGCTCCGGATAAGTGAGTCCAGTCAGGGCAACTGAACCCTCATGTGGTTTGTGTTGGAAGCTTAAAGCTCCTCCAGCTCCAACCCCTGCCACAGGCAAGGACACCTCCCACTAGAGCAGCTTGCTCCAAGCCCCTGTGTCCAACCTGGCCTTGAACACTGCCAGGGATGGGGCAGCCACAGCTTCTCTAGGCACCCTGTGCCAGCGTCTCAGCACCCTCACAGGGAAGAGCTTCTGCCTAAGAGCTCATCTCAGTCTCCCCTCTGGCAGATTAAAGCCATTCCCCTTGGCCTGTCCCTACAGGCCCTTGTCCAAAGCCCCTCTCCAGGTTTCCTGCAGCCCCTTCAGGCACTGGAGCTGCTCTAAGGTCTCTCCTTAAGGAGCTTTCTCTTCTCCAGGCTGAACAAGCTTGGTTAGATCCTGGTACCTGGTACTTCCCAAACATTTTTATTCCAGACAGTTGAGGTGCTGACTGACACCTTTGTGGAAAAAGACATTTCTCAGGATTTTAATTTTGTGTGTGTGTGTGTGTGTGTGTGTGATTTTTATGTTTTACTATTACAGGGGTCCACTTTCAAGAGGTTGTGTTTAATTCTCTGCCCTGGGGGGAAACAGAGCCCTTTCCAGCTCCCCTCACTAAAGAGCAGGTCCAACCCACCAAGGATCCCCCAGCATCCTGGGTGGGCACAGGCTGCATCCCAAGCTGAGGCAAGGACCTAGCAGGGGCTGGTGCTGGATGTCCTGGGGTTCACAGCTCACCCAGCACTGCTCTGGTGTGCAGGGGGGGAACTATGGCGATGGCTCAGCGCCTACACCTGCGGGCTGGTGTGCATCGCCTCCATCCTGGCTGGCACCGCCGGTGGCCTCTGGATGCGAGAGGAAGGTAAGATGTGGCTGCAGGTGGCTGGGGGCAGGGGGTGGTGCTAGGAAGACTACGCCTTTACCCTGGAGCACAGAGAAACAATCTCTCACCTGCCGACCACGTGAAGACCTCATGGGAGATGTCTGGTGGGGTCAAGCAGGAAGGCAGTGTCCCCAGAGGGAGGGTAACACAGCTAAACACGTGAGATAGATCCAGCCAGAACAACACATGTCTTTCCCCATGTGTGATCTTAGATAGTCATGGGGGCCTGGACCTCCGTATGCATTACAAACCCATGCATGCAATTGTATATTTACTCCCCTTTCCCCAGAGCCCTTGCGAGGGCTAATTGCAGAAGGGCAGTTACAGTGACCAAGAGATGGAGAGGCTGCTTGCTAGAACAGCTTGAAAAGGCTGTGAGAGAGTGGGAAAGGGATATGATGGTCACAAAGCAATTGTGGTAGACAGACGCTCTGCCCTGTCCTGTTTTCTTTCAGGCCCTTCTGTTGCAATCATATTGCCAGAGATTGCCCTTACGTACATCATGGTGGTAACCTTCCTAGTCTCCACCACCGTAACCTTCCAACCTACAAATCTCACCCAGTTGAAAAGCAAAGCAGGTGAGCTGCTCTACCAAGGATGGCAAGGAGGGAAGGAGGGAGAGGAAAATGGTCCATGGGGGGTTATTTTGCCCAAAATCTCATTCTTCCCCCTTTTTTTTTTTTTTTTTGAATGAAACCTATATATCTGCATCTGTGCTCCTCAGGCTGGTGGGTTCCACACCAGGTCACAGGTGAGGGCAGAGCTCCATCTGCATCCCGTACCACATGCTAACGTGACTCCGTTTTTTTCCCCCGGGCAGCACAGCGCACAATGGGCTACGCTGCTCCCGGAGGAGTGGTTGTGGTGGTGCTGATGACCAGCTTCCTCATCAAGAACATCCACCATCGCCACGGTGAGAGGGGTTGCTCCAGGGACCACCCCACACACTCAGGCTAAAGCTTGTACGTGATACATAAATCCCAATATCCCTCCAACTTGGCCGCTGGGAGCTAGACCCAAACCAAATCCAGCAAATTGGGGTTTTCAGGGAGGTGAAATCTTTGCAAAAGCAAAACTAGATCTCAGCACCTCCCTCTTCATTTATTTTCCCTTGTTTTGCACATGTGCATGTTTCACCGTGATTTGCCTTTCCCTTCTATCACCTTCTGCCTCAATGGTGTTTAGTGCTGACTCCTGGCTTTTTTACACACAGAAGAAGGATGCACGGACTTCATGGACGTGACCATCCTCACAGTCAGCACAGCGGCCGTGTCAGCCCTTCCGCTCCTCGCCATCTTCCTCTGCTGTAAGTCTCCTGCTCCTTCAGTTCCCTGCCCCTCCAAGTGCTCTATATCCAGCCAGCTGGTCTCCCTCTGACCCCATGGGATCAAGCAGCCATGAGAATCATTTAGAAACTATTTATTTGGCTTTCGTGAAGACCCCAAGACCTCTCCATTGCCCGTTTCCCTTCTGTGGAGAGCCCCAGACACCATCCCAAGCACAACATCCCATCCTGTGTGTTCGGTGCCTCCTGTACGCTTTCTCCTGCTGCCTGGGAACAGACTTGTCCTTTCACAGATCACACTACTCAGGGGCGGCTGAAGGAACGCGACACCCGTTGGGCGGACATGGAGAGGTAGAGCCTCTATTGCCTTTTTCCAAATAAATTCATACCATCTAGAAGTAAAAAGAGAGGGATATGGAAACTACCCCGTGCCTTGCGTTAGGTCCTGGACCCCAAGAAAGACGCAGCCCAGTGCTGCTATCGCAGCCCCTGATTTCACACTGGGTTCAGTGAGTAACTCTGTGGAGGTCCCCATCCAGCAAGGCGCTTGAGTCCCTGCTCAAATCTCCCCACAGATTTCTCCCCTCATGGCCTCAGCCTGACACCTTTAAGCCTTAATTCCTGCTGGTTTAATAGAATTACAGAATCCTAGAACAGGTTGGGTTGAAGGGACCTTAAAGCTAATCCAGTCTCAACCCCCTGCCACAGGCAGGGACACCTTCACTAGAGCAGCTTGCTCCAAGCCCCTGTGTCCAACCTGGCCTTGAACACTGCCAGGGATGGGGCAGCCACAGCTTCTCAGGGCACCCTGTGCTAGCGCCTCAGCACCCTCACAGGGAAGAAGCCCTTCACCCCAGCCCTTTGGATTTCAGCCATGCTGTGGGTGCCTTTGGGCTTAGCCAGCTTTCTGAGGGAATGCCCGTGGGGCATCACAACCTCATGGACCTCAGGCAACTTCTCTTTGTCCAAGCCAAAACCATCCTGAGATACAGTGGAACCAGTATCACACCCACAGCTATTTGTAGGGTCTTTTTCTGTCTTTGGGCCATGCAGGGTTTGGCACAGAGAGAGGCCACCGCAGCCCTTGCTTCTGCCAGGCACGTGGGGCACCAGAGCCCCAGGCTCCAGAGATGCTCAACACCTTCCTCCTCCTCTCCTTTCCAGGTCCTTTGAAATGTCCCAGCGCAGCAGCAAGGATGCTCTTTCCACCCATTAGAGGTGGGTCTGGGTGTTTCTCACTTGGCTGAGTCAACCCCATCTTCCTCCCAGGTTTAATAGGTTCTCAGTTTCAGTGGATTTCAGCCTCTGGGATGCCTGCAATAAATGGCAATGAAATGAACTCATTTCTGCCTTTTGTTTTGAATAACAGACAACCAGGGGAGGTCAAGCAGCCCCTAAGTAGAGAAGAGCCATCAGGAATAGCTGCAGGACTCACCTGACCCTTCCCATTTTGCTCCCTGGTGCAGATAATTTCAGTGCATGGGTTTTTTTCAGGAGGGTGTTGGAGAGTGTCAGGTTCTTTCCCCCTGAATCCACAGGCCTATGTGCTGCCTGTCCCCATTAGCACAGGGCAGCATCCCCAGGGTACTGCTGTCCTCCAGATGTGAGGCTGGGGGAAGGGGGCAGCAGCTGATTTGAGCCTTCTTTTTAACCATGCAAATCCCTCTCAGCAGCCCTGGCCTGTGCTAGGTGCTCTGGCATCATCTCCTGCCAGGAGGGGCTCTGCAGTGGGGGGGGATTTGGGTACCAGGGGGGATAGTGTTTGGATGCTGCCTGTGACTGGGTGGGGAGGGCTCACTCTTTGGGCTCAGCAGGAAACTGAAACCTTATGAAACCTATTTTGGTCCTTTTTTTTTTTTCCTGTCTGAAAAGGCACAGCCACTTCCACACCCCAGCGCTGCCTCCCTGCGCACCAAGAGAAACATCACTTTTGGGATCCAAAAAGGACTGATGTGGGCTCAGTCAGTACCTCAGCACCACACAGCCGTCTGCTCACCCCTTCATGTTCCTTGCCTTCTGATAAGAAAAGTCCGATAAATAAAGTATAATATAAGACTACTACTAATAGCGATAAGACAAATAACAAGGGGAGAGAATATAAAACTAAAAGGGCAAAGGAAAAAAGCAAAACAAGTGATGCACAGTACAGCTACTCAGAACCCGCCGACTGATACCGAGCCTGACCCAAGCAGCAGTTAGTCCCTTACAGGTAATTCCCCCAAGTTACTATACTGGGCATGATGTGCTGTGGTATGGAATATTCCTTTGGCTAATTTGGGTCAGGTGTCCCAGCTCTGCTCCTTCCTGGCTTCTTATGCCCCTCCTCGCTGGCAGAGCATGAGACTGAAAAGTCCTTGATCAGGATAAGGGCTAATGAGCAGCAACTGTGTGTTATCAGCGTTATCTGTGTTATCAGACAACCCAAACAAAGCACTGCACCAGATACAGGGAAGGAGAAAGAAAAAAAAAATGTTTCAGCTGAACCCAGGAGCCGGAGGTCCAGAGGATGGGCTGGAGATACTCCCAAGAGCTGAACTGTGTCTCACTGAGTGGAAAGCTGAAGGTCCACGTGGCTGCAGCAGCGGGTGCAGAGGGAGCATCTCTCTGGGTGGTGGTCCCATTGCTGAGGCTGCGGGTGAGCCACGGGACAGAAACGGGATCACCGCAGCTTCCCGGGTGAAGCCAGAGAAGGGAGGGGGGAGCCTGCGGTGGGCTCGGAGCAAGGCGGTCCCTTCACACACAAGGTGGGAGCCAGAGGCAGGCTCCCCCCCGCTTCCGCCGGCCGCACAAGGGGCGGCACAGTCTGGGCGCTGCAATAGGTGTTGTGTCGTGTCGTGTCGTGTCGTGGGGGTCGGCTCCGGGCTGCAGTCCCAGGGAAGGAGGGGCCGGGGGGGTGGTGGAAACAGCGGCTGCACCTGTAGGGCTGGGCATTGGACCCCTGGGGCCGGGATCTGGAGCGATAGTGATGCCGACTGAAGTAGTGGGCACCAAGTGATCCCCCCCTCATCCCCCGTGCTCCCTGCCAGGAGTTTCGCTCTGCTCCCCAGGCACAGCTTCCCCCTCCTACCCAGTCTCAGAAACATGAACTCAAAGGCAGGCAGAGTCATTGTAGGCCCTCACAGTACTGTTCATATGGCTCCTAAAGAGCCCCCCCTTCTCCTCTCCCCAGCCCTTGAGTGGGGTAGCCTTTGCACGTGTCATTTGGCGTACTCAGTCCCAGGACTCTGACAAACTCAATTCACCTTGACTGCAGGATGGGAAGAGCATCAGGCAAGGCCAGGGTGAGGTCACAGAAGCCTCTGAAACAGCTCTTTATTGGCCTATGAGGAAGGTGGTTTCCTAGTTTGTTCATTTATCCCTGGCAGTGTTCAGGGCCAGGCTGGATGGGGCTTGGAGCAAGCTGCTCTAGTGGAAGGTGTCCCTGCCTGTGGCAGGGGTTGGAGCTGGAGGAGCTTTAAGGTCCCTTTCAACCCAAACCATTCTATGGTTCTATGATGGTTCTACAGCTGTGATGGTTTCCCCAAGCTGTTCTCCAAGCAACCTTTTTCCTCAGCTTGTGCTGATGGTGGCGATGCCAGTGCTGTGGGGACATGTGGAGAAGGCTGGGGGTTCCCCCATTGCTGCACCAAGCAGCCTTCACCTTTCCCAATCCCTGTGTAGCAGATGCTAATGGTGAAACCCTGTGAAGTAGATGCCTTTCACGCTGTCCTTCAGAGACCCAGCCACCATGTCTGGAGCAGCCACCGCAAGAGCCCCTCACTGCAGGAAGCGTTCATCCCTTATGCTGGTCTGAAGGAGCTTTCAGGGCTTCACCATGTTACCCTGCCTGCTGGTGGACATCATGTGCTGTATGAAAAGGGACTTGTGTGGGGCTTGCACTGGCCATGCACCAACTTGGAGAGCTCATCCTTGCAGCATTCCTGTTTTTTCCTTCTCTCCCTGCTCCATCCAGGCTGTGGCAGTGCTGGTGAAGGTGTCTCCTTTGGGGAGCCATCCTGGTGAGTGCCTCCTTCCAGTGCCATACCTGGGTACCACCACCTCTCAAAGCAGCTTTCATCCACTTCATCCTTAAGGATTGCTTCCCTGTGAGTTTCTTCTCTGCTCTCAGACCTTGCCTTGAGCTTCTTCACCTCCGTCATCGTCCCTCTTTGCTTAGACTAGTTTTCCTTTTGGTTTCTGCTCTTTTAGCTTATTTACTCTTTAGGACCTTTTTTAACATGCTAATAATATCTCCAATCTGTCCAATCTGTCAGATTTAGGGGCTGGAAATATTAGATGACTTTCCTTTGGTAAGTCCTTTTCTGCCAGTGGTGCTACAACAGGGTTCTCATGCCTGGGTTTTGCACAATGCATTTCAGGTTTGCACTTGCAGCCTGGCCCTGATGCATAAGGTCACTGGGCATGTAACGAAGTGCGAGCAGCAGTTTTGCAGTACTTAACCTCTTCTTGAGGAGGGGGGTGGGACACACAGGCTGGCTATGTCTGTTGGTTCTAGCTGTTCAGAAAGGTCAGCTCTCACACACCAAGACTGTCAGCAGACTTATTTAGCAGCCAGGACTACAGAGTTCCAGCAAAGAGTCTGTTTTCCAAGCAATGCTCTTCTTTTCAGGTGCTGAGACCCAGGGGGGAAGTCACTCTGAGATAGCATCTTCTGATGTGCTGAAGGCCCTAGAAAGTCCAGATTCCCATCATTTTCATCCCAATGCTCCTGCATTCCTTCACATGTCTCTGCAGCTTGCACAGAAAATAAAACTCCCAGAAGCAGCTGATCCCAAATGGAGCCAAAAATACTCAGAGTACCAAGCGAATGAGTCTTTCCAATTCCTTGGGAATCCCTGGGAAGTAATAGCATATGCAGGCTGCATGGGAAGAGCCTTACTGCCTACAGTTGGCCAAAGTCTCGTGTGTTTTGATGGGGTTTGGGGTTTTTGCTCATCTCCTGGGTTTTGGTGACCAAGCACACTGGTGTTTGGGTCATGATACTGGGTCTGTAACCCAGAGGTGTTCAAATTAACATTGGTGCTTCAGTAGCATTATACATATTGATTAACAGAAAACAAACCTAAAGACATCGCCAGCACCCACACAGTAAGTGAGTGTGTTCTACCTACTGGGAGTAATCCTCAGAATAAAGCAGACAATCTGGAGAGCAGAAGTGAAGGCCTTCAGCTGGCTGGGAAGTTCTCCCATGTGTGTTTGTCTCTCAGCATTAACACTGGGGACATGCACAGGCTGTGTATTGCCTTCGGGGTAATGTCTCCATGCCTAAGGCTTGTGGAAAGAGCTTGTGTCACAGGGGTTTCAACCATGAAATGGGTCTCCAGAGGAAATCCAGCATGTGTCAGGTTATTATAAGAGGCAAAAAAATTCAGGCAGAAGTGTTGTAAACTGTCTCACGAGGTGGAATTGGGTATTCATTAAATATTAAGATTAAATTCTTTCTGTGAGGGTGCCGAGGCACTGGCACAGGGTGCCCAGAGAAACTGTGGCTGCCCCATCGCTGGCAGTGTTCAAGGCCAGGCTGGACACAGGGGCTTGGAGCAAGCTGCTCTAGTGGAAGGGGTCCCTGCCCGTGGCAGGGGCTTGGAACTGCAGGAGCTCTAAGGTCCCTTCCAACACAAACCAGGCTGGGATTCTGTGATGAATTAGTGTCTGGTTCAGTGTGGTACAAACCCAAATCTGGATGGTTTCTTTTGCTTCCTCCCGAAGTCAAAGCAAGCCTGTGGCAGGCCAGCACATTTTCTTTTGGGGGGTTTCTAAACCTCAAGGATTCAATTCTTTACAAAGAAAACCTGTTTATCTTCTCTTTGCTGGCTACACCCACCCTGTGTGTGTGGTACTGAGTATATTTGCATTTTTTTCCCAGGAGAGGAGGCATGGAACTATATAATACTTTCCACCCATGGAAAGCTGTGTATCTCCTTTCTCCTCCTACTTGCCGCCTCCATCATTTGGATGCAGTGAGAAGGTAGGATTCATTTAACCTGATTTGTTCTTGATTGCTTCAGTGTCTCATCTTTCTTCTTCCTCCAGGCCTTTGCAGTAGCATCTTTGATGTAGTATTTGGAGAAATTGAATGTAGAATTCACTGCTCTGTAACCTGCAGGCTCCTCTTTCTCTGCTCTTTTGAGAGTAAAGGGCTACATTTGTTCCTTTGCACTCTTCAGTGACACCCGTGTGGCCGGCACTGGGGATCGCGAGGTGCTGGAGGCAACCCCAGATCCCAAAGTGCGTGTGCCAGGGACGTTGCTGGTGCTCCCTGTGCAATCCCGCTGACATTCCCTCCCTCCCGTGCCTGTGCTCTTGCTCTCTCATCTGGCACGGCCTCTGGAGCAAAGGCACTGAAGGAGAGCAGCCCGTGAGGGACCTCTCCAGTGAGCAGCCACCAGCAGCAGCCCCAGAGCCCAGGTGATGGGCCAATGCATCACCCAGCCCTGGTACTGGTCACAGGGCAGCAGGGGAGAAGGCAGCCCACGGCACAGCACCCACACAGCTACCTGCAGCCCTGAGAGAGACAGGCCTGGGGAGAGCTGTCAGGTCCTGATGTTCTGCTGTGTGTTTACAGGAGGAGCCAGCGGCCTTCCCTGAGGAGAAGGATGAGGAGGTGAAGGAGGAGTTGGAATGTGCTAGTGACAAAGAGCTATCCCAGGGGGAAGCCGTCACCATGGACAACATCTGTGTCAGCCCTTTGGTGCCAGAGCTCTTCCAGGACCCCGCAGCGGACATCCAGGTGGAATCCAACATCCGCTGCACTGTGGGCACAGATGGGACATCAGAGGCAGCTGGAGACATGCAGAGCGTGTGTCCTGTCCTGGCCAGTCCCACGGAAACCGAGCTGGCAGCTCCTCCCCTGGCTGGAGCTGCTGAGGAAGAACAGCGCCGCGCACCTCTCGCTTCCGTGGCACAAGAGCAGGAGGAGGCATCGGCACCACCTTCCCACGGCTTTGATGAGCAGGAGGTAGAAGCAGAGGCACGGAGAAAGCCGTCTGCCCTGCTCAGCCTCTCTGCCTACGAGTTGTTTCGGCAGGAAACAGCCAGGCACATTGTGAGGGGCGTTGTGCACAAGGCTGTGGCTGCCATCCAGGAAACAGATGAGCAGCCTCAGGAACAGGAGGATGTGGTCCAAAGCCATGTGGATGTGTCAATGGCACCAGTGACGCCAGTAACAGTTGAGGACATCGAGGCTCCTATGGCTGTAGAGCCTCAGGCAGGGCCCATCACAGCCCCTCTTGTCCCAGCAGCAGATGAGGCTGAAGCAGACAAGGTGTCTCCCATGTCTGCAGACCAAAAGGAAGCCAGAAGAGCCATAATATCTCTGGCAGGAGACAAAGAGGACGAAGCAGCTGCATTGACAGAGTTCCCTGGGGCAGAGGGTGAGAATCCCCACCTTGCTGCAGGAACAGAGGAACAGACATCATCTGTGGCACAAGAGCAGGAGGCGGCCCCGGCGTCAGCCTCCCCTGGCTTTGACGAGACTCCTATAGCTGTAGAGCCTCAGGAAGAGCCCAGCTCATCCTCTTCGGCCCCAGCAGCAGATGAGGCTGGAGAAGACATGGTGTCCACCTTGTCTAGAGAACATCAAGAAGTGCCTGTAAAAGTAGATGTCTGCCGAGCTGCTGAGGAAGGGAAGCATCACGCACCTCTTGCTGCCATGGGAAAAAAGAAGGTGGCACCCACACGAGCTTCCCATGCCTTTAGGGAACAGGAGGAAGAAGAGAAGGCCCGGAGTACGATACTTTCTCTGCTCAGCCCCATAGCCTCTGATTTGGTTCCACAGGAAGTCGCCAGCCACTTCGCAAGGGACATCAATCGCAGGAATTTTGCTATGATGCAGGAAACTATCCAGCAACGTCTGGAAGAGCAGGACATGGCTGAAGCAGTGGATGTGTCAATGGGAGCAAAGAGACCTGCAGAAGTTGAGCACACCAAGTCTCCTGTGCCAACACCAGCCCAGGCCCAGACAGAGACAGCAACACAGGCCAGGCACCTGGGCACAGATAGACGGGGACCAGGACAGGCCTGGACACAAGGATCAGTACCACCACAGGCCCAGGGACAGGCCCCACAAAGTGTCTTAGTTGTCGACAGAGCTCTGCAGGTTGGAGTCAGGCGCAAAGAGAGGAAAGCACCTGAAGAGCATCAAGGAGAGGCCAGCAGAACCTTTGCCTCCCTGCCATTCTACAGTGATGAACAGGCAGTGCCTGCAGGAGCTCAGGACACCAAGGAGGAGCCAACTGCATCGTTTATTCCGGTGGCACCCAGGCCACGCTGGTGGCACCGTTTGCACCACTCTGACAGTGCCAGGGCCTCCCCTGCCTGGGAGAGGACTGCAAGCCAACAGTGGAAAACCCCCATGAAAATGCAAAAGTGTCAGCTGCAAACACGACAAAACCTGCTACCTGTTCATCGCCATTCCACCAGCTATGCTTGGGGAACCGCCAAAGCAAAGGAAGGATTGCATGAGACCAGGGATAAACATGTCTGAAAGCAACAACTATCCTGCTTCAGAAGGGCGCTGAAGGCTCTGCGCAGGGCTTTCTGCAGATGCTGAATCAGCCCGCAAGTGGAGGGATAGTGCCCCACTGCCAGCTCCAGGCCCGAGGGAGCTGCGCTGAGAACATTGTGCTGCAGCCTGCGCTCGCTGTGGACACTTTCTCGGGCCAATAAACCAGATCCCTTTCCCCTCAGTTCTTGCCTCTGCCTGCTCCAGCTTTTCCCCGGTGTCAGTAACAGAGAAGCCTGCGGAGCAGTCTCTTTCCTTGCAGCACTTCCCAGCTGCTGAGCTTGCAGTCCTCCTGCCTCTTGGCAGCACATGTTGGCCAAGTAGGAAAAGCCCATCCCAATGGGATGAAACAGTGTGTGATGGAGTGGCTCCCACGTCAGCTGGCTTTTGAAACCCGGTGCATGCTGCAGCCCGGTGCCGGCAATGAGAGGGGTGTAGAAGGGATGGGAGGAATAAGGTGCAAGGCTTAGACTTGCTAAGGCCAGAGATAAGGGACGACAGATGGTGATTCTCCTGCTCCTCCTGCACACGCAAGCACTGGAGCAATGCAGTGAGAAGCTGGCAGTGTTTCCAGCAGAACTGCAAATGGGCAGCAGATGGGTGACCCCGCTCAATCCCCCACTTCCCCATCCTAGAGCTTCCAAACAACCAAGCGCAGGGGTTCTTGCAGCTGCCGCAAGCCATGGCCTCATGTCCACAGGGCTGCAGCAGAGGAAGGACAGGGAGGTGGGCCTGAGGCTGCAGATGAACTTGTGCAGGAGTGCGCACACAGCTCTTGGTTTGTGTTTGGGGTTGGGAAATCACCGTGCGCTCCTGGATGCCCTGTGTGCGGCTGACACGCGAAGCTCCATAGTGCAACTGGAGCAAGCGGAGAACAACTTGATCTTGCTGAAAACCAGCTCTAAAGACTGTGTCTGGGAAGCTGTAGCATGGGCTCAGGCAAGGCCTTCGCTTCCCTCCCTGACATCATGTGCCCGGCTATTTCCTCGCTCGGGTTCTGTGGCTGTGAGGGCAGAGACAGAATGCATCGAGAGAAGGTCCCACAGGTCGGAAAGGGAAGTCATGGGGAGGGCCTGGAGCAGCTTCTCTTGACTGACTGCAGTGTCAGTCACTCCTGGAACTGGGCGAGAGAAGCTTCCACACGTGCAGGAACCGGCGCCAATGAACTGGGGCATGTGTGAGCCCCTGGGGCACTCTCTCCACACCAAACACCCCCACTGGCAGACTGCTGATCTCTCTGTTTCTCTGCCTCCCCACCACCCCCCTTTCTCTCTCTGTCTTTTCTGAAAGTTGCTAAGTAACACGAGGCCCACCTCGACTTCCATTGAAGCCGCAGAGCTCAGCTGGGCTCTGACTGTGAGAGGGTGAACATTTACAGGATATTTGTTCCATTAAAGTTGGTGTTTGTGCAGGGACCTCGGGTGTTACCTCAGCTGAATCCACGCACAGGGGCTTTTGAGGGAGATTCACATTAAGACATTAGGCACAAGTTCTTCCCTGTGAGGGTGCTGAGGCACAGGGTGCCCAGAGAAGCTGTGGCTGCCCCATCCCTGGCAGTGTTCAAGGCCAGGTTGGACACAGGGGCTTGGAGCAAGCTGCTCTAGTGGAAGGGGTCCCTGCCCATGGCAGGGGTTGGAACTGGAGGAGCTTCAAGGTCCCCTTTCTTGGATCTATTTTCACTGTCGCGATTTATCCCAGCGGCTCCGGCCTGAGTGGCCCAGCTCAGGGAAGCTCTGACTGCCGCTGCCGGGGAAAAGCAGCAGCCGCCGGCGGAGCAGAACCCTTGAACCACAGCAACACCAAGCTGCAGTCACTGTCTAACAGCCACGCCCTTCACTGCCTGCATTCTGGAATCCCCAAGCATAGGGAAAAGCGACCTACTGACTCCCCCCACTGCACAGGGATCAGCCAGGACCTGGAATTGCCGAGTGACCAGTGCAAGTACATCCCAGCATCAGCACTGAAGACAACACAGCCCCAGCAGAAGCACTCACCCGCAGGGCTCCTGGAAGTAGGTTGTGTCTGTGTGACGATCCAGAGCCAGCTTGGTGTAGGCAGTGTCTCCCCGGGAGAAGTCCGAGGTGAAGTACCACATCCTGCCATAAATGGTCTCCCCGCAAAAGGGACAGGCAGTTATAGCATGGGCTGAGGGAGCAGGGGCTAGGACAGCAGATCCTCTCCTGCTTTGAGGAGAGGTCACTCCCCTCCAGCCTCTGTACAGAGGAAATTAAAGCAGAACAACGACATTCACATTGCCAAGAGCTGGTGCTTCTTGTGCCTCCTCCAGTGTTCAACTTGTCACTCTCCTCCCCAACAGACTCATGGCAACTGTCAAACCAAGGAAGCCCCTGAGCGGCACGAGGAGCTGCCAGGGCACAGCCAGCCCCTGTCTGCACCCACCCACCACCAAGCCCACTTCTGTTCTCAGGATCTTGCGTTTTCAGCCACCTTCCCCCCTACAACATGCACAGAAGGAGACAGACAGAGGGACAAACAGTGCTCAGGGGCTAAGGGGGAGGGTACCTGGAGCAAAAAGCTGCCTGGATATTCCTTGGAAGCCTTCATTTCTGTTTCTACTCATTGGAAGCAATCCCTCCTCTCCCAGCAGCGTAAGGCACGTTAAAGGCTTTATGCAGGTTGGACGAGTTGAAACACAAACCCTGTCCTGCCATGCTGTTGGGCTGTTTGAAACACAGCAGGAGCATTTCTCACTGTTTTTCTTTGGTGAGAGCTACAAACTGGTTCTGATCTCCCTGGCTCCCAGGGCCAGGGCTGCCCTCCTAACCTTCCAAGTCACAACAGGAAATGCCTCTCTTTGCAAAGCTCTGCTCTTCCCAGACAGGCCACTTCCTCCAGTTCCTCCTCTCTGGGCATAGCCCCACTGTCACAAAAGTCACCACACGCTCCCGAGGCAGCTCCACAGCCTCATGGTCCAGGCTCTCACCTAGGAAGAGGCAGATCCCACAGTGCAACACTCCAGCTCGGTTCAAGCACAGCGGCCAGAGGCTGTGGAAGACCCAGACGTTTGCTTTGCAAACCAGGCCACAGGCAGGACACACGGGACAAGGCAGCAGCACCTTCCCAACGAACTGAGCAGCCTGCCCTTCACAGCTCCTGACAAAGCTGTCAGTGGCATTCGCAGGGCAGCCCCTGTTACCTGATCAAGCTGATCCTTTCTGCCACGATTTCTGTGTCCTCTTTGGTGGGCGCAACGTTCTCCACGAAAGCGATGCCATAAAGCAGGAAGTTCTGCAGGAATTCCTTCAGCCCCTCATCTGTGTCCAGGAAGCTCCGGCAGTCCACGGAGGGCACCTGGGCCTGGCGGTAGATTTCAGCATTCCAGAGGATGCGGGGGTGCATCACCTGCTGCTTCTGCCCCTCGTAGCTGTTCTTCACCAGCCACTCCAGCCCATAGCGCGTCACGTGCCCGTCCGGCCCTGAGGCAAGGGACCAGAGTCACAGTCACCACCAGTGGATGCCACAGTCCCAGGTCATGATCAGCACAATCACCAGTCTCACTCCCCGGGCCCCTCCCCCTCTCCAGGGCTTCCTCCTCATCTTCATCCTCATTCTCAGTTGAGCTCTCCCGGAACGCATCTTCTCATAGATGCAGCAGCACTTGGAGGTGTGGTTGCCCAGGTGTTTGTTGTCTACGGTGTCACTTGACCACTCCACTTTCTTGTCCAGCTTCCGCTTGTGCAGCTTCAGCGTCAGGCTGCGGTTCTCCAGCTTGGCGGCACTGGTCTCGGTGACAGTGGCGGTGCTGTAGCCACTGGTGTCTGCCACCTCTGCCATGATCCCAGGCTGGTGTTAACGGGTTTTTACGTCTTGGGAAATCTGTGATGATAAGGGTGCTACGGTTCATTCCCCAGTCTGACACCCCAAGTATTGTCATGGCGCCATCTTCTGGACCTTCTCCGTCACTATTGCACGGTGAAACACGGTTAGAGCTTTTGCTGTTGCGGTTAGCACCACTTCTAGCGGTGGCCCGGTGGAAGCAGCAGTTAACGTATCATCCATGTAATGATATAGCAAACAGCCAGAGAAGGATGTACGAACTGGTGATAATGCTTGCGCCATATGCCATTGGTATACAGTAGGGCTGTTTTTCATTCCCTGGTGTATCCCTCCAAGCCTGCTGCAACATCATATGTTGAGTCGGGGTTAGTATTATCTGCGCCAAAGTGTGGAAGTCGTTGGGTGGTATCAAAAACTGGCTGAATGAGACCTTTCATATATGGTGAGTGGAACCCAGACTCCTTTACAGGCATGGCGAGTGCTTTCAAGCACTCTACATCCCATTCTGCCGTAGTCTGCCGTAGTCCACCGAAGATCCGGAATGGGCGCGGAGCATCGGGAAAGGCAGGGCCAGATTGCTCTCACCACCGCCCCAGTGCGGTGCCCACCGACACCCCTGCTACCCGGAAACCAGCTCTAAAGACTGTGTCTGGGAAGCTGTAGCATGGGCTTGCGCAAGGCCTTCGCTTCCCTCCCTGACCTCATGTGCCCGGCTGTTTCCTCGCTGAGGGTGTGTGGCTGTGAGGGCAGAGACAGAATGCATCGAGAGAAGGTCCCACAAGTCGGAAAGGGAAGTCATGGGGAGGGCCTGGAGCAGCTTCTCTTGACTGACTGCTGTGTCAGTCACTCCTGGAACTGGGCGAGAGAAGCTTCCACACGGGCAGGAACCGGCGCCAATGAACTGGGGCATGTGTGAGCCCCTGGGGCACTCTCTCCACACCAAACACCCCCACTGGCAGACTGCTGATCTCTCTGTTTCTCTGCCTCCCCACCACCCCCCTTTCTCTCTCTCTGTCTTTTCTGAAAGTTGCTAAGTAACACGAGGCCCACCTCGACTTCCATTGAAGCCGCAGGGCTCAGCTGGGCTCTGACTGTGAGAGGGTGAACATTTACAGGATATTTGTTCCATTAAAGTTGGTGTTTGTGCAGGGACCTCGGGTGTTACCTCAGCTGAATCCACGCACAGGGGCTTTTGAGGGAGATTCACATTAAGACATTAGGCACAAGTTCTTCCCTGTGAGGGTGCTGAGGCGCTGGCACAGGGTGCTCAGAGAAGCTGTGGCTCCCCATCCACTGCTCCAGCCAGTGGTCAAGGCCAGGTTGGACACAGGGGCTTGGAACAACCTGCCTTAGGGGAAAATGTCCCTGCCCAGGCTGAGATTCAATGATTCATGAATCAATATCTTGTTGAGGAGAGGATGCCCTCGAAGGGAGGATTGAAAGGAAACTCCCAGGCTTTTCCAGAACACGCAGAGCATCTCCCAGTCTGAAATATAGGTAATGGACCAAGACCATACAGCCAAAGGGAGGCAGAGCAGCGCTGATGGGCTGCAGCTAAGGGGTGTCCTAGGCAGACATCCACTCTCCGTGTTGCTGTCTTGCTTCCCTCCCAGACTGGCTTTGGAGATGGATGGGCCCTCCCCAGTGGAAGGCTCCCATTTCCATCGCTCTCTGCAGCCAGCTTGTCTTCACCCATTCCATGAATTGCAGGGTGCATCCAAAGTTTCCAGGGCCTTGTTGGAAACCCAGGAGTTACTTGGCCTTTCCTTTATTTCCAGATTCCTGTCCCAGGTGGAAGGAGATGAAGATGCAGTGTGTCAGCCAGAGCACATGAGTCACGGACACCATGGTAACTCACTGGCCTTAGCTGCGTTGTGGTTTAAGCCCAGCTGGTAACTCAGCACCACACAGCCGCTCGCTCAGCCCGCCTTCCCCAGCCTCCCTCCAGGCAAGATATGGGGGGAGGAGAATTGAAAGAATCCTGCACGCATTGACATAAGAACAGTCCCATAACTAAAGTATAATATAGAACCACTACTGCTACCCCATGGACTGAGATAGGAACAGTCCCATAGCTAACATACAATATACAACTAGTTCTACCAGTACTAATAATAGTCATAATTGTGATGACAGGAGGAGAGAGAATATAAAACTAAGAGGGCAAAGGAAAAGAACAATAGCCAGCAGTGATGCATAACAGAGTTGCTCAGCACCCCCTGCCCTAGCTGCAGCCTGACCCTTTGGGGTGACTCCCCACAGTTTCCATGCTGGGCATGACGTGCTTTAGGAAGGAATACCCCTTTGGCTAGTTTGGGTAAGGTGGCCTGTCTCTGCTTCCTCCTGGCTTCTTGTGCCCCTTCTCGCTGACAGAGCATGAGACTGGAGCAGCTTCTCTTGACTGAGTGACGCTAAGTAACACGAGGCCCACCTCGACTTCTCATGGATCCACAGAGCTCAGGTGGAGTCTAAGTGTCAGAGGGTGAACATTTTCAGAGTATTTGTTCCATTAAAGTTGGTGTTTATGTACGGACCTTGGGTGTTTTCTCAGCTGAATCCACACAGAGCGGCTTTTGAGGGGGATTCAGATCAGACGTTAAGCATAAGTTCTTTCCTGTGAGGGTGCTGAGGCGCTGTCACAGGTAGCCCAGAGCAGCTGTGGCTGCCCCATGCCTGGCAGTGTTCGAGGCCAGGCTGGATGGGGCTCCGCTCCTTTTTCATGTGGAAGCACTGGAGCAATGCAGGGAGAAGCGGGCATTGTTTCCAGAAGCAGAACTGTAAATGGGCAGCAGAAAACAGGACCTCTTTAAAGCTCTTCTATTGCACTGGCATCCAATGGCACTTTCCAAGCCCTAGAATGTCTCCCTTAAGCTACACCCACGACCAGGACTCGCAGCTTTCAGCTCAAAGAGAAAGTAACAAGTATCAGAAAAGGTGATTTTAGCTGCTCACGGAAATGCAAATGCATTTTATGCCTTTATAGTAAAGAGCTGCTCTGCCTTTGTTCTCTAGAAGTCTGCCCTGCCACTGCAGAGTGGATCCCGAACCTGTGCTTCTGAGGGTTGTCCATTTGCTGTTAGTTGTGTCTGATCCCTAATGAAAATTAGGATTATTGAATGTGCACCTCCAGGTCTTGGCGTGTAAAAATCATACAGGGATTCCTGCACATGCCTTCCATTAAGGCAATGATGGGGAGTATATACTGCCTTTGTATGTCACACAAAGTATAAATCCAGAGAAGTTTTGCATGAGCTCCCAAAGGGACCCAAGAAGGAGCCTCCCAAATATCATGTGGGCAGTTTGAAATCTTTTAGACGGGTTTCAAAAGGAGAGTAGTTACACTGCATAATACATGCATCTCCAGTGGAGCCGAGGATGGTAGGCTTAACTCTGCCTGTGGTCCATGCAGGTCTTTCCAGAGGCCAGCTCTGGATAGGGAGCAGTTATGGTGCACCTTCCGGAGGCGCTTCTAGACAAGATAGGATCTATGTTTCTATATCAATAATGTGCCTAGTGAGGGAGCTAGTTTGGAAAGTTAAATTAAGTGCCTGGCAAAAGTAGGAGTAGTACATTTTAGGTGTGTCAATTAGGAGCTGAGCAATTTAAAATTATCATTTTATTTATGATATAAGTTGCCACAGAGGCCTGGGGCTGTCATCATCAATTCAGGGATTGAACTTGTGAATCCTTATGTGATCCTGCACCCAGTACTTCAATCACAGTGGCTGTCACCTTGTCAGTTTGTCTATGCTCCATAGTCTGCAAGTCCTCTGGGGCAGAGACTGCTTCCCCCTGTAAGCAGAACGATTATAATAAATACTACCCTGAAGAGTTTGAAACACAAGATGGATGAACTGCTAAGAGCAAGTGGAAGGCATTGCTTTCCAGTTATAAAGTCCAATAGGACAATGAATCCACATTGTGGGTCTGTCTAGTGACTGTATTAAAGTCAAAACTGCCTGTCTTCAGTCAGGTAGCATAACAGATTGAGGTTTGGGAGAGGGATGCACAGGAGAAGGTGCTGCAGCCCTGTTTGGGGCAGGTATTCTAAGTATTTGGGGTACAGTGGGCAGCTGTAGGCTTCAGAGGGATTTTTCACTTTAATTGCCATTAAGAACAGACATGGCTGAAAACAGGGCTGAGGAATGAGCTAAGGAAAGACCTGACCCTCCAGTATTTGTATTTTCTCTTGCACATTCCCTGCTGGACCTCTGAGAGGCTCTCCCACTGGCCTTATGCCATAAGGGACAGCAAAGTTAGCAGCATGGAGGGGTTTTAGCAAGAAGCTGATAAGGCAAGACCACCTCTGGTTACTTTCCCTGGATGCAGTGCCCATGTTTACCTGTGTAAACAGACATTTCTGCTGCGTCTTCTAGAAGCAGTAGAAATGTTTCCTTTCCTACTGCCCTCCCAGTTTTTCTGTCTCTAGACTCTGAAGAAAGCAATCCATTATTCCTACCAACATGTACCAGAGACAGCCCTTGCACAAAAAAAAACCCCAAGCAGTTCACTTCTAAAGTTTGCTTTCTTGGTGTCTCTGAAAGTACATTGTGCTTCAGGGACAAGTGCTGGGATGAAGTGGGATGAGGCAGGTAGCAACTGTGATGGTTTTGATCATTGCTGGGTTTGGAGGCCGACAAGAACCAAGTTCTTGTCATTACTGTAATGGGCAGACCCTTCAGTGTTTTCTTAATCGGTTCCTAGCAGAATGCTGTAGCTGACATGATACCAGTAATGATACCAAAGGTCACATTTTAGCTGCCAGGAAGGCGATTCCTAGTGATAAGCAGATAGACTCCACAACTTGTTAAAGCTGTAAAGTAGGTATGCTTTTATTCAGCGCTGAGGCGCATGGGGGCTTGCTCCTCCAAAAACATGTATGCCTTTCCTTTGCCACTCAGTTTGTTTATATTACATATAATGACTACATAAACACGAGATTGCTTCACGCCTAATACATATGCAAAACCTATTCTCTTCTAGTATTATAATTAGTTTTCTGGCATTCGTCCCATTGATGCGCCTGTGCAGTGCCTCCTGGTGGTGGTCTTTAGGGGGTGATGAGGATGAAGGCCTGTAGTGCCTCTTCATCACCATGAGTAACCTCTTGCTTTCACACAGACTCAATATGGTTTTGGCTCCTATCCAAACCTCAGGTTCAGTACAATCTGGTTTTATGTATCTTAAAGCAAAAACTTGTCACGTTTGCAAATTTTATTACTCTGGCTATGTTTTGTTCCTTTTCTTTCTATGGATACTATTTAAACAAGAATGTCTTAAATGTTAAGTTATGAATCTTATCTACTACAATTCTGCCTAGCAGCTGTAACTCCTACAATTCTGCTTCACCGTTCTAGCAACTTTGATTCCTACGGTTCTGCTTCACCAAGCGCAGTGACTGCTTAAGCAAGCAGGAACAATGTTAACCCTTTATTCCCAGGTATCACTAGGACAAAGAATTCAGTAGTGCTGCTTTTATGTAAGTTGCAGTTATTCAGTAGGACTGCTCCAAGCTGCCTGGGAAAATGTGTCTGCTACCGCTCCACCACCCTGTCTTCTGGGCCCACAAGCAGGCACAGATCTTTATTTGTAATATTTTTGCATGCACTTTAAGGATAAAATCCAGCCCCCTGGCTGAGAAGTTATCCCTGTATTTTTCCTGACCAGCAGCTCTCTCCCTGGAGCCTGAAGCCCAGGACCACCAGGAATGCTTCCCACGCAGCTTCCACAGCACCGCCCTCACCGAGTCGGCGCGCTGTCAGCGATGGGGCTCTGGGGCAGCAGCCGGGGTGACCCGGGCTCCCTCCGTACGCTTTCCGCGCTGAGCGGGGACGGGAACAGGAGTTGCGGGACACCGGTGCGGCGGAGCAGCAGCGACACCCGGCGGCGGCGGGAGGGAGGACGGGGCGGGAACTGGCGGCAGCCCTCGGGTTCTGCAGTTTCGGTTCCCGGTACGACCCCGTCCTCCGGCGAACGGAGCTGTTTGTCCCGGCAGCGCTGGCAGCACCTGAGCAAGGCAGAGCCCTGGAGGAGCGGGGGCGCGGAGGCCCTTCGGACTCTTCTTCTGGTTTTCAAGAAATGGAGTCGCCTTGGACCTCCCCTCCCTCGGCTGTTCGGTGGGCTCTGGTCAGACCTGGCCACCTCCCCATGGCCTCGAGTCTTGGCTAAAGTGTGCGTGCTTTTCCCTTGAGGCTTTCACTGACCACCTAAGAGGGAGGTCGCAGCTAAAGACGAGCTACGGAGGACACTGTGTGCTCTGAAGTGTTACCTGGATGTGCGGCCAGCAGGTCGCTTTAGGTGTGGAAAGAGGACAATGCAAACACAATCCTAGGGGAGGCGCCGCTAGAGCGCAGAGCAGTGACTTAGGGTGCAGAGCATGTTCCCTGCCACGTTTCTTTCCTTTCCTTGCATCAGCCGCCCTAAGTTTGTCTCCGTATCTACCTAAAAGTTGTAAATCCTTAGGTAAAGCCTTAATATAGCATACAGAAGTGATATGCAGCAGTTTAAAAAATACTCGCGCCTGCCTCTGGGCTCTGCTGAGTTCTACACTGCAGTTTCCCCTACACAACGCTGCGAGAGCAGCTTTGTCCTTCCTTGAGAATGCCCCACGTGCAAAGCCTACCCATTAGTCTACAAATTTACCTACTTAGAAGACTTAGCCTGCCTCACAAAGTTACCCTGTCTGCTCCAATTTTAAGACTCACATTCACCCCCTTTGACGGGAAGCCACAAGAACAGCCATGACCCTACCAAGACCTCCTATCTGCCCAGCAGGCAGCCTGTAGATGGCCTGTCTCCTTGCTAGCTGGCATTTTAACCTTCTCAGCAGTGTCATCAGTGCTCTGACACTAATACCTTGCTCAGGCAATGTGGTCTGACGGGCAATTCCTTGTCTCTTTGTGCTAACTGTAAGTTCGCTGTCTGGATAGGACTGGGGTGCTGCTTAAAAGACACTTCTTATATGTTTTGTTGGATATGTGCAATGCTCTATAAGCTGCTTTGAGAAGAGGTGTTTGTTTACACATTTGAACTGACTGAGGGTTTTCAAAGCTTGTAGGCATTCACATCCTGGGATAAGATTCAGCCATGAGGTTTAATAAAATGTCTTCTCTTTCTTGTTTTTCCATGCTCTTGCCTGAAGGAGTATCTGATTCATATCTGACTGAGTAAAGGAAGTCAAGCAGCTCAGGTGCTCTGGGAAAGGGGCAAAATCCCCAAGCACTACATGCTGGGATTTTAGCCTACATCAGTGCTCTAGGCACCAGATGTGCCTAGAGTGAAGCACTGCAGTGGGAAGAGTTGTGCCGATGGAGTTTCACTGGTGTGGAAGATGCCCTGAAATGTCTCAAGAGCTTCATCACAAGAAGGAAGACCTGCTGGAAATACATACTGGGTGTTGGAGATACTCTGGTCTGTTTGGTGTGTCTGTCCCAGCTCAGCTATAGGGTTGAGGCATAATGATTAATGAATACTCTCTTAAGAGTCGTAGAATAAGACAAAGGGCTTCCCAGCTTATGAGGACTGCGATTTTCTTTCAGATCAGAGTATAGTTTTCCTCTTGGTAAGGGTGTGAAACATTGCAGGCAGTCAAGGCAATGCTTATGAAAAACAGTGCTCCCATTTACAAAACTTGTCAGCAATCATTTTATTTGTCCTTTTCTTGTCCCAGTGCAAAGGCTCTGATGAAGAAGGTGATCCTGCCAGGAGAGGTGGTTTATGGGACAATGGCTATAAAGATCTTTTGTGTCCAAACAGGAGAGGTTTGATGCAGTGATTGCAGGGAGGCCCAGCAGCGTGATGATACCTCATGGACTGACAGATATGCGCTGTTACAGCAAAACCCCTTTTGTTCTGTTATAATGGTTTCTGCAGCTGATGAGCAGTCCTGGTCTTGGGGAAATACTTCATTGCCACAGAGGATGATGGCTGATGAAAACCCAACTGTCACTGTTGAGCAACACAGCACACTAGCTGTGAGCTGGAGTGCAGTGGTCACATACTTCCCTATGACAATGACTTTGCAAGCAAAGGCAGCAGTGTTGAAATGCCCTCTGTGTGCTAAAAGTGGGGTGAGTGATAAGCTGCACATCTGCCTCCTCCCGGAAGTCCAAAGCAAAGGATCTGAAAATGGCAAATGCTATCATCTTTGTGATGTTGCAGTGGCTGCCTGCGGGAGTGCAGGACTGATAAACACACCATCTTGGCATAATAGGTATTCGTGGTACATTTGGTCCCATGGTGTTTCTGCAGTTGTTTCTGAGGTTTAACCGAAGAGCAGAATATCTGGCAGGGTTAGACAAGGGGCTGGCCAGCCCAGCACCCTATCACTTGGGGTTCACCAGCAGCAGATGCCAAGGGAAGAATGGAAGAACAGGGCAACTGGTATCTCTCTAGCACAGTCCCAGTTTCCAGTTATATGTGGCTTGGGAGCCTTTCAGAAGTGGTATCTCTGAAATTAAAAGGCCTGATGTATTTTTCTGACTTTGCCAATTGCTTTTCCCGGTAATGACCTCTTGAGCAATGGGAGGGGAGCAGTCTGAGACTACCACTCAGAAGACTACTCTGCAAAGCTGCTTTTCCTGCTGCCTTCCCATGCAGGAAAAGCATGGGGGAGCTATACCAGGAGGGAGCCTGGTATAGTTCAGAGTCTGTGGTCACAGAGCAAGGGTGTATGAGTTTAACATAAGCCTTTGTTTCCTTTGCCATGTAGGAATCAATTATGCTTTGTACCCAGGATGTTCATTTGATAAGATGTCCAGAAACTGGCAGCAGAAAAATTTGGCTAATATATGGTTTTTGAGAGTAATATGCAGATAAGAGTAATTTAGCATGTTCGGTAAAAGGCAACAATTAGCATCAGAAGCACAATGTCTTCCTTCATACTCTGTGAAAAATAATCAGCACAGTTCTGTCTTTGACAACTTTAATTCTTGCTGAAAATTTATGTTAAAAAAAAAAAAAGTGAATCCATGGCTGTCTTTCTAGTATTCCATTCTGTTCTTGGGGATAATGTTCATGGTGTAACTGTACTGACATCAGTGGTGAACAAAGTGTAGTTTCTTAGCTCCTAATTTCCGTAAGGGATAAAGTCTGTCAATGTTTCACACCCAGAGTAAGACTTTACCCTTTGCCTAGTCACATAACGAGATTACTGCAAGAGAAAAGATAGTCCTTTAAGGAAGTAAATATGGGAAAACACGGCTTTATTTTTCAGTGATGTGCTGGAATGAAGGAGATAGATGGTTGCAATATGAGCTTATTTTGAGGCAAAACATCTAGGCAAGGTTGCGATTCTTACTCAGCACCTGCAAACAGAGAACTGGTCTTGACTGAACAGGGATGACAGTCTTGGGAAAACAAAAGGAAGTCTGGTTTTCCTCTTCTCACCCCAACTAGCTGAACCCACTTGACTTCTGGCTGATGCTATTTTATTGCTTGTTTAGAATTACAGTATTAACACTACTATTATTTGTTGCATACTATTATTATTAATAGTTTATGCTGTACAGGATGTCTCTTGGGTCACTCAAAGTCTGTGACGGTTGCTTGGGTTTTCTTATCTGTCAGCATTCATCTGAAAAACAGCTTTGAACCTCCTGGTTTGGGTCTGTCTTTTTCTCTCACTCTCTTTTTTTTTTTTTTTCTTTACCAGAGGTCTAAAATAAAAGTGACAAATGCATAATCAACCACGAACAGAAGCATCCTCTGTTTGCTGGAGTCCAGCCTCTGACTCTCAACACTGTGCGTCTGCCTGAAAAGAGGGCAAGAAGGGAGGGAGATTCCACTTACAGCAAAGCTGAAAGGTCCATGTGGTGTATTTTCTGTAAATACTTAAAATTTGATCTGTATATTCTTTTCTGAATGAGGAAAAGAATGGAAACAGAAACAAGGTGTTCACACAGCTCAAAGCCCAGGTGAGGCAGTGTTCAGACAAGCAAGCATTTTGCTGTAGGAACTGGGAAGAGGCTTCTGCCCACAGGCAGACTGGTGGTGAGGATGCAATATCTCTGACTTAGCTGGCTGGCTGAAGAGAAGAAGAGCCTCCCCAATGCCCAGTTGCAGAGCTTAAAGGCCAGGCTTGCAGGAGGACCTCCCCAGTGAGTTCATCCAGCATGCATAGCTCAGCCTTCAAGGAGTAGTTGTCATTTTTTCCCCTGTGTCGTTGTAGGATTTTTTAGTGCCTAGAACTAAGCTGTGGCTTTGTCAGCCATCTTCTGGAGGAAGGAATTGTGACAGCAGTCATCTCATATTGCTCCCTGGAGAATCCAGCACCATGAGTGCTTCCAGATGTAAGATTCAGGGCTGCTTCTCCTCTCACTTTGCTATGGTCACTCCTGTAAAAGACCCTCTTTGCACTGTGTTTCCCCTGCGTGCATTCATGCTAGGCTCACACTTTGCCCAAACAGCACCTGTAATGCTGAGAAGTATCAGAGTTCAACAGCATGTGTACAAATTGCCAAGGGTGCTGTTTAGAGCTGACTGCTGGATAATTTGCTGCTGGCTGCCTTAGAGCCTGGGGGCATTGACACAATGCTTCAGGGCATGTCAGCGACTGCTGTTCACAGAGACAGCTCAGGAGAAAGTCTGGTAGCAACTGGCCCAAGATTTAATCTGAAAGCTCACCAAGACCCAAGGTTGGAGGAAAATAACTTGAAAATTATACATAAACCAGCCAATGCAGGAGCAAATGCTATTCTTCACCTGGGAGGAGAACCAGAGGGAGAGTGGTTTGCTATTTTTGAGTTTGATGTATGAATAATTTGTATTTGTATCTCTTCATATCATGGCTTCAGAACCAGTAATCCTCAATTCTGGACACTGCTGGATGGCAAAACTGGGTTGACTGAGCAAACTGAAATGAAAGACGGTCACTGATGACAGGAATCGGGACTGGGTTGGTAACATGTATCTTTAATTCCTTCATCAAGAGGAGGACGTTGGTTTTGAAGATATCTGTGCAAGAAAAGTCTTCTGGCATTCTGTGAAGGTATGCTGACTGATGGACCAAACTCTGTGCTCACCAAGCCTTGGCTAAGCTGGTATGGATTAACCAGTGCAGAGCAGCACCCACAGAGAATGAGCCCAAATTTGTCTGTGTCCAGTACAAACCCACTAACCCTTTCTGCCTTCTCTCATGGAAGGTAAAAAGTACAAGAGCTTGAAAGTACAATGTGGGAGAGCTGGCTGCATGCTAATCAAATGGACTGTGTGACTCATTTTAGCCACTTTTTTCCTAGTTGTTTTCTAAGGAAATTTTGTAGTTTTGGGAACAGTATGCAGAAACCTCTGAAACATTTGTTGGCAGTTTGTAATCCCCTCAGCTTCTCTAGTTCTCCCTTCTTCCTCCTCACAGAGCGAGCCACAGAGCTGCATGCTGCAAATGTACTGAAAAGGCTAGCTTGATTAGGAAATGTTGAGTGCAGTTTCAAGACTATTGCACAGAGTGGGGTAGTGTGATGACATTTGCAAACTACAGAAGAAACCAGCTTTGCTGTAAAACATCCACCCTGGGCATCAATATTGACCTATAGTGCTGTGCAGCAACTCAGTTTGTGATGGCATGTTGGCTAGAAAGTCTTCATTGTCTGAAACTCATGTTGGCTTCCATAAACAAGCTTTTACCTTGCTGGTTTGGATAGTGCCATGGGAAGCAGGCAAGAGATTCAATGCAGGTTGACAGTGAAGAATCTCAGCTTCTAATGGGAGGTTTGCAGACATGCCCTTAAGCCTTTTGGTTGAATGTTCAAGGGTCTTGCTTCTTTTCACACCAATTCAGTTTCATTACTGTTTTGGTGTTGTGTTTGGTTTTGGGGTTTTTTATTAGGTTGGTTTCCCTTTTGTTTGTTTGCTTGATTTGGGTTTTTTTTCAGTCTGTTTCTTGCCCTGGATGTGTAAAATCAATATTGCTTTGTGTGACCGCCCAAGGGAGCATGAAATATCCAAACAGCATTTTTCTACATGACTCAGATCCCAGGTTCGTACAGCTTGCTCCCAGGTGTGGCCAGATGCCACGAAAATGAGCAGGCCAAAATCCTCATACTTATAAAAAGTCCTAAACTCCTGAGATCCAAAGGACTTGATCTGCAGGTGTCCGCAGTTTGGAGGCAAGGGATCACCATCCTTTTCCAGAAGGCTGTTTTTACCTGCCAGCCCATGTACGGATTTAATACCCTGTGTTTGGGCATCCAGGTTTGCTGCTTTTAACAATTAATCTTTGAGATGCAGTGGCTGGAAAAGATAATTCTGATTAACTGCTCTGACCTCCTGAGTAACAAATGCAGCACATTTTGACAGTTAACTTTAAAGCAGTGTGGGGATGTTTGCCTTGAAGATGGAGCCTGTCTTGTTCTGTGCATTGCAGTTTGTTCTTGGGTATTTAGTTTGTGGAGTAATATGTCAACAGTGTTCTTGTTCTCATAATGAAAGCATTTGAATAGTCTGTACATTTTGCATACGTATATGAGTTTGTTTGTTTGTTTCTTTGCCTCGGGGCCTGAATCAATTCTGATCCATGCTGTCATACATCAGAACTAGTCCCAGTAAAGTGCAGGAAGTCCCACAGATGTAAATGACATGTGAGCAAGATCAGAAATAAACAATGGTATTTTATCAGTCATGCTGCAAACATGGTGTAGAAACTAGCAAGAAGGAGTAATTACTTCAGATCTTCTGTTCATGTAGCAGAAAATGAAGGGAGATGCATAGTTAACTGCTTCTGTTGGAGAAGATAATTGGGAAAGATCTCTGTTAGAGATGGACATGGACTGAGGGTTTTGGATCTGAATTTAGGACTGGGCTTTCAGAAATTACAAAATGTGGTGGTATTTGCTTTGGGTGTTCCTAGTCACTTATGGTTGGTTGTTTTTTTTTCTTAATTTCAGCACTGAGTTACATTCCAATGAGAGTGAGAAAACATTTTGGTTTTCAGCAATTTCTTTGTGCTGCATCTTCACAAAGAATGGAAATAAAGCATCTGCCCTTTTTTCTTTCCATAGACGGTGGAAGTTCACCCATTTCAAAGCTGTTTGGGTACAGGTAGGAGAAAGAGAGAATGAAAAAGAAAGCCTAGGAAAAAAACTACACAAACTACATGAGCAAACCTACTTCTTTCCCGCAGTTAAAACCAAACTAAAAACAAAACAAACCTACCCAGACCTTTCCATTCCTCTTTTACTGTGTATTTTAAAACACAGTGCAGATGAAAGCGGAACTGGACAGTAACTCTATTCCTCATTATCTAACTATCACTCAGGCACAGGGGCCAGGTTTTACTTTTAGCAGAAGGGTTGGCCTCAGTACTGTCTGCATGAAAGCTCGGGAGTAGCTTGTGGGCGCTCCCAGGGAGTTTAGTGTGCATAGTTACTCAAAGGCATAAGTAAGCATCTTCCAGATCAGGGGCTTGGACAGAGTTGCAAGAATATATATGGCTGCAGCCCAGGCATGCTGATAACATAACTGAAAGCTGCTGGATTAATGCAGGCCCAGGCAGCAAGCACCAGAGGATCTCCATGTGGTTTGGCTGCAGAGCCAGGCAGGAGTGGAGAGGCTAGGAAAGGAAAACCTGAGAGGCAAAAACTGGAAAGGAAGGACAGCAGTTGAGTGCTGGAAGTGAGAAAACTGATCCTATGTGAAAGGTCCCAAAGTCTGCATCACACTGGCATGGATAGCTGATGGCAAACGTGCTTGGGATAATGCAGACACTGACAAACAGCCTGGCCTTACAAAATATGCTATACAGCTTACTGACCTAGAGAAACTAGGGATGTCTCTCTAAAAATTAATGATTTTGCTTGAATTGGTTTGGGTTTTGGCCTCTGTTTCCAGAGCTGTATTGATTAGTCTTGCTCCCAGCCAGGTCAAATGGAAACAGCACTGAGATGTTGAGGTGCATACCTTATTGCACCTTGTATTGCAGGCTGTCCAGGAGGGGGCAGAAGGTGAGAAACAGTGGAACTTGCTTTGGTTATAACTCCAAACAAAACGCTGGTGTTTACTTTCCTGCGTGGGCTCTGTGGATGTTGAGCTGCTCCTGAGACAGGGTCCTCAGCTGGTGCTGGTGAGTGTATGGAGAGATGGGCAGTGGCAGGATCCAAGGACCAGTGACGCTCTTCCATCAGGCACTGCAGCTAGGAAAGTGAAGCCTGTCTGCTCATGAGAGTGCCAGGGAACAGGAGCACTGCAGCCTGCAGTCCTGTGCTCGAAAGGGAGTTGAGCCCTGCAGGGAGCCTTGGAGCAAAACCACCTGCAATGGCCGGAGAGTCAGCTCTCACCTGTGAGCAGAGCCCTGCTTCCCTGCTCTTTACACTGCTGGGGGGGTAGGAGATCCCTCTGGCCATGAGCCTGTCTCCCAAGCCAAAGCTTTCTGGGGGTCTCCACCCTGGGCTGTGTGGTGGTGAGGTGCCCAGACATGGGGCAGCCGGTGTGGTTGCTTGCACGGCTTCCCTGGTGACCTGCCTCGGGCTGCCTTCATCTGGGCAGCTCCATGCAGCCCAGGCCCGCTGAGCTGACATGGTTGCAGTGTGAAGGTGCAAAGTGCTTGCCCTCCCCCGTCTGTCTCTTGCCCCACTTAGGGGCTTTGCACCCCTGCGGCAGGATGGGGAGAGCTGCTGCTTTCACAACCTGTGAGTGTTGTCACTCGCATCCAGACATTTCCTGTTATCTAACCTCAGCCTTATCTTCCCCATTCGCAGCTTCCTCTCGAAGGAGGAGCGGCCCCTTCAAAAGTGAGCTGTGTGCTCGGGCTGTGTCCCCACCACGCTTCTCCCGCACAGCCCTGGTGCCAGCCCTGCGTGGCCCCATGCCCCTGGCTACGTCCACATTGAGCCAGGCTGGCTCAGCACGGTAGGTGCCAGCTCCCATGGTGGAAGGGGTGGTTGGGGATGGGGGAGGATCTCTCCTTCGGGGGTGACCTCCTGTTTCTCCTGCAGAAGGTCCCAAAGGACCATGGAGGTTGGGACACCAAAACCTGTGGGGTGTCCATAGTCCTGGCGATGCGGAAAGCTGTACTTGTATCCCAAATCATACCTCGAGATTTGGGAGTACTGAAGCCAGCTCAGGTTTGGAATGCCTCTCCTTGGCATTGCGAGTGTGTCTGCCTGAGCCAGGTCTTTTTGGTATGTCCCTTCAGGGGAAAAGCAGTGGTGTTGGTCTGGGTGTACTTTGTTAAGGGTAGGATAGGGGATGGGAATGCTGACAGTCCCAGCCAGGGATTGCTGCCCTCCAGACCGTGATTCATTGATGAGATTAATTATAATTAATAGTGATGTGTTTGAAACCCTAATTGGTACTGGGATGCACGCATGTGCTCCACCTGCTCACACGCACGCACATGCTGCAGATGAGTTGCTGGCAGTAGGGAGATTTTGATCTAAATTAGTCACAGATGAGGTGGCACAAAGAGCAGGGGAAGTTGTGGGGTGGAGGAGGGTTTTACCAGGGAGACACAGTGCCCCAGTAGGGCACAGTCGCTCTCTTCAGCTCCTTTTCTTGCTGTCCCAATGGCTTCAGGACAGTGGATGAAGGTTTACCACACACCCCTCTTCCCCCCTTTGCATGGCAGGGACATGAGCAGCCATGGGGGCAGAGTCCAGTGTGCTGCACTCAGGTGAGTGCAGGGCCTACGGGGGGGTGGGGGGGGCAGCTTGTGGCTGGTGGACTCCAGGTTACAGAGGGTTTATTGGGCCCTTCACATGTGCTTTTGGGTGAGCCATGAGGTGCCGGTTGCAGCATTTCTGGTTCATGTCTTTGTGTGCTGTTCCTACAACCATTGCAGCTCCTGGTGCTGCAGGAAAATCCCCCCAGGATTTGGGGACTGAGCCCTGTGTCAGGAGGGGAGAGGCTCCCTTGGTGCCAGCAGTGTGCTTCTGGAGACTGCATGAAATAGGGACACGTGCATGGTGCTTCCTCTTGGTGCAGGATGGAGGGAAGGGTAGCATTTGGCTGCTCCTGGGAGTGTTTGGACATGCAGGTGAGGGGTGCAAATGACACTGAGGTGCCAGCAGCAGGACGGGAAAGGACGTCAAGGTATGAGGTATGAAACTGCATGGTTTCTTGTTAGAAGCAGGACACATTTCTGTGTGAGGGAGAGTTCTGAATTACATTTCCCACTTTTTGGAGTAGATTTGAAGAGGAAGTTGGGACTCATAGGACAAGACGGAGTAGAAGTTTTCAATGAAGCAGGGCTAGGCAGGGGGGTGTCCAGCTTGGGCTTTCTTTCAGTTATATGACAAAAGCAAGGAGAAAATCAGCGTACAGAGGGCTGCAGTGTTGTTAGCATGACAGGGTGGCACGGATGGTGGTGGTGGGAACACATGTTGGTTTTATTCTTCCTGCAGTTGTTTGGAGACCGTCCTCACTGCATTACTTCAGGGTCTGTCTCACTTAGATCCTCTCCAAAGCTGGGACAACTGCAGTACCTGTCATACAGTTTCCAGGAGCTTTCCTTAGGACATGGAAGTTGCTTACCACACCATCCAGTAACTGCTGCCCAAAGACAGCTGGAAGCCCAGGCTGAGGTGGCAAGACACCTCACAGTCACTCTAGAGTGGGAGGGAGAGGGCATCACCTCCTGCCTGCCACCTCCTGGGCAGGGACAAAGGTGTTGGAAAAGCTGTTGCCCTGTGCTGCTGTTGCACAGGTAACAAGGGGTAAGTAATTTATGTGCCACTGATAAGGCTCCCTCTTTGAACATAAGACCCCTTGGAACATGGAGCATGGCCTCATTGGCATCAATAGCTCTCTTAGCCTGGAGTTGCTCCCTGCAGCAGAGCATGCAGCCATGGAACAGTTTTGGCACCTGCCACTGAGGAGCAGGAGTTGTTCATTAAATGGCTGCACCATTTGTCCTCTTGCTCTGTTTTTGTATTGTTAACTGTCTCATCCAAATCAGCAGAGGTGCTACAGGGAACTGTTCTTGGGCATATGGCCTGGCTTGCCTGAGATGAAGCAAGCCTATCAGGCTTTGCTGGAGCCTGCCTGATAGATGAGATCAACCTTACTGAGCCAAATATTTCAGTGTTTGTCAGGCAAAACTCCCAGCAGGGTCAGCTGAAGGTCTGGGAGCATAGGAAGGTCCTATATGGAACAGGACGGCATTCAGTGGAAGTCTGCCATGAGCAAAGCCTCCTTTGAGTTTGACTTTGTTATAACAAAGGCTTCCAGCTCCTAGAAGAAGCATAGCCCAAGGTTACTGATGGCCAGGGGTTCAGCAGACCGTGTTGCCACAGATATGTGGGTATTCTTGCTTTCAACCCAAGCTGCAATTTGAGTTTCACTAAGTGGAAAAGATGACTTTGATTCCAATTCAATCGTACATATTAGGTGCATGTCTTGAAACAGCTGCAGCCTGCATCTTGGGGTGCTGCTACTCGGGAAGTGAAAACCATGCAGCCACATTTGTATGCATGCTGTTATTAGGTTTAGAGTCAGGCCTGTCCAATAATTTTACTTTTCATTTATTTTCTTCAGAAGTTGCAGAGCAGTCTGACAGCCCTGTGAAAATATCTGGGAGATGACATGCAGCTTGGAGGGGAACTTTCTGTGACTTCGATAAGGGATTGACTGAAGGATGCAGGAAGAAGAACGCTTTTTGTTTTCCCCTCAGAGTATGAGTTGATTGCTCAATCTGTTTCGTAACACTGAGTTTTTACTTGAAAATACCCACTTCAGCTTGAAACCAGAAGATCTAACAGTGACAAATCCATTCAGATCAGATACTGTCATTATGAGGTGGGGTAACAAGCTCCATTCCCATCTGCTGATAGAATTATCTCCGCTGTGTCCTGTCCTCTTATCTGTCACTCACAGCAACATTTCAAGTGGCTGTTTTCCCCTTCAGAAAGCCACAATGGGGGATTATTTTAAGCTGCAATTGCAGAAGCAATGCTCTTTTCTTCTTCCCTACACCCCCCCCCCCGCCTCAGGATCAGATATTCCACTGTTAGAATTCAGCAATGAAGTTGAGGGGAGTCTGGTCACTGATCCCTGCTGAAGAGCCCACTCAGTCTTTCTTCATGTGGCCACTTTGATATGGCCGAGAGTCTTTTGGGGGATGACAGGTTCATTTTTCTTTTCTGACACTGTTCTCATTAATGTGCAGTGTCTAACTCTCACTGAAAATCTTTTCCAGGTAGAGAAAGTGCATCCCTGCTTTATTAACATCAGCAACAACTATGCAAACCAGTCAGAGCCTGTTAAAAAAGCTTTTACTTCTCATGGTACAGCAGCGTTTGATGCGGAAGGAGAGTTATTTGACCAACTGCACTGACAGATCAACTTGAGACAAGGACCCAGGCATCTTTATGACTGGCCTGTTGCTAAACCCCACAAATGAGAGTATTTTGGATTAAGAAATGTTAACCCATAGCCTTGGCTACATTAAAACATTTGCACAAGGATGACAAAATGCTGGGAAGGCCCAGGTCCCTGAAAACAGCTTAGCACCCCTACCATGCTGCTTCATACTTCTGAGTATCACTAGTGGTTCAAGAGGTTGAGAGGGATAACAGAAATTTGGTCTAATTGTGCTTAAATCAGTATGTCTTTTGCTAGGCTGATCTTAAGTCAGCTTGTTAACAATGTTTTCTTATGCTCATGAAACACACATGCTTCTTTTATCCATTGCAACATACTTTTATCTACCATGGTTGAAATTCACTCTGAATTAGAGGCCAGAACAAAGAACTGTTCACTATCTACATCTCACTAAAGGCCTAAGGTGGAAGGCAGGGGGAATGTAAGAATTGCAAAGCCTTTGTAGTAACCTGGGCTAGAAACTGATTTTATCTTTAAAGCTGTAGTTGTTCCCTTGCTGTTAAGTCTTACTTCACTCTATTGGTTTCAGAGCAGGTATAAATAGTACATATTTGGCATTACCATTTTTTAATCTGTGCTTTTAATTTGATACCTGGAAAGGTATCTTTCATGTAATATTAAATCAGATCCTGTGATCGTCTTTATAAAATAGTGTCCCAGAAGTTAGAGATAGAAAAGGGTTAATAAATTGCCCACTGTATGATGCTGTTAATACACTTCAGCTGAATTCTACTTTTGTGTCTTTAATGGACTACCTTCCAAAATACAGTTAACATGTCACTTTTAGGTTTTCACTTTGAAACTAAAAATAGCACAGCTACTTTCTCACAAACTGGTGCTGCTGGTCATGTGAAATTAAAACAAGGTGACTGGGAAGGAAGCTAAAAGCTTAAAACTCAGCTATGTTTGGGCCCAGCTGCAGAGAACAGGAATGACATTAAAATAGTGTTATGAAGGTGTGAGCCATGACTAACTTTTCAGGGAGAGTTTTATGGTATCAGATCAGAAAAAAAGTATTTTATCCTTTTAAACTGAAATTCTGAATGGTCGACATCTGAGAAGGACACAGAGCACACCAGAACTTAGCAAAATCTTCTCTTATGTATCTTTTGTTACTTAATTTTCTTTAAGTGCATTTCTGCACTAATACACACTGACATTAGTAGAATAGACCAACCAATGGCATCTTTTGGTCCTTGTGCAAAACAATAGTGTGTGTGTATGCTCACCCTTAAAGTCTGGATTATGTCAGTGTATGGGAGTGGAAAGTTCCACTTACTGCAGGAGGCTTTTTCTGTCTGCTGGAAATGAATCAGAAGAGGGGTAGTTTGAGAACAGAAGAAAAGGTTTCACTTCATTCCTGAAGTTCATTGTTTCTCTACGTGGAGTTTAGTTTTGATTTAGCATCACAATCCATACAGGGGCTCTGCCTGACAGAGGAGCTTCCTGCTGGCAGGCAGAGATGGGGACTGAAGTTTGCGGGGACAGGAGGCTGCTATGGCTGCTTTCCCTTGCAAAACTGAACACACATGGCACTGGGCTTTGACCCGGTGGTGGTGGCTGACCTTGCCTCCAACAGAGTCAATGGCATTGCTGGCACACATGTAGGGGTTCAGAGTTGTACAGTTTAGACAGGCTTGAAGAGGTGTCTCTTCAGATCTTATGTGTAGTTAAGGATATTGATTTTTAACTATATCAGTGCTACAGTAAGAGGTAAACCCCTGAGCCTGTTCCTGCCAATAGAAATTTTGGCTTCGACATACAGGGAGCCACTAACCTGTGTCAGATACAGAGGCTCCTTCCCATGTTCTTTGGGATCTGTGTTACAACAGAAATATTCACATATCTAGAATTAGGCATTTAGCTGACATACCTTACAATACAAGGACACTCAGGCGTGTGTGACTGCTTAAATGCAAAATTACCACAGGGATCCCAAAAGAAGGAATGAAAAGTGGTAAGCCTGAACAACTTGTTTAAATTTAGGAGGTTAAAAATAGAAGCTGTGAAAAGTCTGTTAAATTATCATGCCCTTATCTCTGGCCAATGCAAAATTGTTCCCCCTCAGTATGTTTTCTGGGTCTTTGTCTAGACTTTGTGTGTCTAGAGAGACATTGGTCTTCAGAACGTTGTACCCAAAAGGCATGGCTGAGTGTTTGCCATGGGTATTTTGTCAATATTTCAAGCTACCAGTATAGCCATATAGCTAAGGGAGAAGGTTACTCTGGAACTCTCAGTATTGTTTTCAGCTCCACAGTGCTTCAGCCTTTGCATTAATATAGTGGATGTTTTCCTCAGCAGAAGGCAGCGTCTATTTGTGTAGTTCTCTCTCACACAAAGGAAAATGTTAGAGGGGGAAATACAGGAGGGATAATGGTGTTTTTTGCTAACTGGAAAAATTCTCTGAAGCTAACAGCAGTTTCAGCCCTTCTTTTCCCTCTTCTTTTGCCAAGGATGGCACCCAGAGAAGACCTCTGCAACACCCACCGAGTGCAGTGCAGCACTGCGTGTATTTGACAAGCTGAGTTTGACACTCAGTGTGCAGAGTGTCAGTTTGTCAAATACCCCAAGTGAGGCATTTGCTGAGCAACACAGCGGCACACCAAGGTGACTGGCTCCAGGTACCCAGCAAGGTACTGAACAACCCATCCCATCGTTACTGAATGCTTGACTCTGATCCTGAGCTGTCAGGTTTCCCTTCTACCCCAGTTTCAGAAGTGCCTATTGGGATACTCCTTCTTAACAGCAAATCTGTACCACCAACAGAAGTGGTGCTGGTACAGTTCCTCCACACTGCGAAGGCAGAGAATTGGGCCCTGGCTCCTTCTTCGCAGCCAAAACCAGTGCTGTTCTCTTCCACAGCATTAACTAGCCAGCTGCTCATTTACAGTCCTGCTCAGTTAACAAGGATTCTGGCAACTCTAATCGCAACATCGTGGGTAAGGGCAGGGTTATCCATGATACAGAATCTTTTATTTGGACATGAAGGAATCTTATTTTATTTGCAATTGGAGTTCAAACTAATGAGGCTGCTGGTTAACTTCCTTTTATCCCATTAGCCAGTGAAAAGCATGTTTGTGCAATCTCTTTTTAAGTTAGACCATGCAATCCATCACTTCTCGAAGCATTGATGTTTGCAGAAGATTCCTTGTTTTTGAATTGTAATTCCTAAACAGCACTTGTAGCAAGATTGCCTATTGCTTTTTTTTTTCCATTTCTTCTGTTTAGTTAAAGTAATTCCCTCTTGAAGATCTAATGATTGGTAAACATTTTTAGTAACTGACTTGCAGCAAATCAGATGTCCAGCTAGAGTTGTCTCAGGGTGGAAGGAATGATATAGCGTGGGAAGGCCCAGCCCAGTTTGACAAATCAAACTCTCTGAAAGCATTCAACATCGAAAACTTGGGAACTAAGAAAACCCCAAGACCCTACAGACTTGTTTTGGGACAGTACCATCAGCTAATTCTGCAATATTTGAGAATATTGGCAAATTTTAATGTTAAGCTTTGGGGCTTTTTGTTGCAACTATTTCTAACAAAATATTTTGAAGAAGTTGGAGTTTGGGCAAAGCTGGGACCAATGAATGCATATCATTGCCTAAGCAAATTGTGTTCTGCTTTTTGAATAGGTCCTGTCAGTAGGGCTTATTGTGCACTTCTGGACAAACATGGTCCTACTTGGTATGACTCACCTTCCCGTGGTCTCTTTCAGGCACCTACTCGTGACTCACAGACATCACCCTGATCTTTATCATTGAGGCCAGCTTCAAAGGAGAACGAAGTCTATGATTTCAGGGTTTGTTTTGTCCTGGTGAATCCTATCAGGCAACTGTATCAACTCCAACCCTTTCAGTCATCACAGCCCTCAAGCTTTCAACAGACCTAAACTCTTCTGCACCACAGCTAGCCAAGTGTTCATTTATGCTCTTCATCATTTTCTTGTGCATTTCCAGTTTTGCTTTCAGTAGACTTTGTCCCTTTGCTCTTTAGATGACTCCCCCAGCCCTAGCTCTTTCTGGATGGCTGGGGGGAAGGAGAGAAACGTTAATCCCTTCCGCTTTTATACTAACAAATACCAATTATGGTGGGACAACTTTATCTGAGACTTCCTCTCCCTTTCTCACTCTGAGAACAGCAGGTTCAGAAGGGCTCTGAAGGCAGGGGCAAACCTGAAAGTGTAAAAGCCAACAGGTCCCTTTTGTTGTACGTGCACCTCAGCTGCTCTGAAGCATGGGGAGCTGCAAGTCTCATGACATTTTGTTGGCCACTAGAAATAGTGCAGTTTTTGGAGGCATTGTAGTTTCAGAGTGGAAGCTGAGGTTTCCTTTCTGGAAAACTGGCGCCCAGCACTTGAGTGACCAGAGCAAGGAAAGGAGAAGTTCTCTTGTCTGATGGTGACTCAATACAGCAAAGCCCTCTGTGACTTTCAGAAGAAAAATATTCTGTTTCCAATGGCTTTTACAACCAAACATGCCAAAAATATAATAAAACCCCACACACATGCTGCACAGGGAGAAACAACAACCCTGGTACTGGCAGGAGACTTTCTGTGTTTTCACTGTTCTATTTATGACCAAAGCTGTTTTGCTGCCCAAACTAGAGACAGTGGCAACATGAAGTGCATAGAGTCTGCTCCAGCTGGAGCATCTGCTGCCCCTTTCTTAACTCCTATTGCTTTCTTCCTCTGCAGCATTCTGGTCTCCTGAGAAAGCTTCCCTGACCTCCTCAGAGCAGATCAGCACTGGGAGGAATCAGAAGTTGGAAAAATCATGGTGTTACATAGTTAGTGAGGGAGCTGGGAGCTTAAAATTACAATAAATGAACAAAAGTGCATAAAACATTAGGATAACTGAAAATGAACAAAGATGGCACTTAGCGGAGGGTGGAGAGAGGAAAAGGGAGTGCCGTGTCTTGTGTTTTGGGCTTGGATCTGCAGAGGTGAGGATGGGGAAGCTAAGTTTTCAGTTCCCTTCCCACACAGCATCAACCTCGCACCACACTGCCCTGTGTGAGTACAAGCACAGCCACACCTTCCCCTGATTTCTTTTGTTCTGCACCCCCCAGATACTGCTGACACTAGAAGCTGCTGCTCCAGCCTGATGTCTCCTAGGCTGGCTTCTGGGAATGCTTGTGCCAGCTACAGCAAGTGAATTACCTCACCCCACGTGCAAAGTGTGGAACACCCTCACACACATTTGGAATGCTTCCTGCACTGCTTGCCTTTGGTCAGGGTATAGCTCTCCTCTCCAGGTGGGACAGGGGGAGCTGGCCAGTTCTGGCCACCAATATACAAGCTGAGATCAGTGTTTAGAGTGGGGCATTGGCACAGTCCCTGTAAAGACAGACAGGTCCCCTGGGAAGCACAGCAGCCTGACGCTGCAGCACAGCCATCTCTGTGTGCTCCTTACTTTGTTTTAAAGCCTTCATAATACAGACAGGAGGCTTTTCTCACTGATCTTACCTTCATTGTCCTGAAGAAGTGTCACTGTGAGGCTCCTCCTTCTCATGCTTAGGCCATAAAAAGCTATGTGACCCTGGTATTAAGCTTCCAACTTGGGAAGGGAAGATCCATGGCAGCAGACTGAAGCTTTGTGGGTCTAAGTGCCAACAAGGAGGGCTTACTTGGCCCAGAGCTCATCTGCTTCGCCATGCTCCCCTGGCTACACTAACTGGTTTAATAAAAGCCAGTAACTCTTCCCACAGATTTGCTTTGCTAAAGCCAAGTGGCATCCCCTCTCCATGTCCCTGATCTGCCCACCAAGCCTGTAGGCAAGCAGGATGCTGTCTGGCAGACAGGAAAAGCAGACCACAGGGGCACCCTGGGAGGCTCTGGAAGACCCCAGAAAGTAACATTGAAAGAATTACACACACAAGAAGAAGCAATAAACAGTTAACATTGGGAATATAAACTCTCATGGCATTATCATATTATGCACAGTATAGTTCCCATTATATAGTCTAGCCTTTAGAACATAACTACCAGTAGTAACTAGGAAAAGTAGCAATGTGGGAAGCTAACAGATAGCTAAGGTATGTCTCTAAACAGGAAAGTAGTATGAAGGGATTAAACATTGACATTAGGACAGAGCAGAAGACACATTTGTGTAAATAGGAATTGCAAAAAAAAAATGAGCCCTGTAGCTCAGGAACCACCTTGGTCAAACTGTGACCATGACTGTACCCCTGCCTGTTCTGCAGAATTAGATTAGAAGAAAAACATAAATTTGCAAGCAACAGAAAAGTGATGGCAGTGGGTGGTGAAAAACCAAGGAAGTCAGAACCCATATGCAAAAAAAAAAAAAAAAATCTTTTGAAGCCTTTTGTATTTGTCCTTGGAAAGAAAATACATTATGCTAATAAAGCACTTTTCAAGGCATTTTAGAAACACGAGCACTTACAGCATCCCCATAACATAGGCCAGTATGACTATCTCTGTTGTAATCACACTGACTCGTGTCCCACAGGGTGAATCACTGTCACTCTGTTGTGTCCAGGGAGGTCCCTTGCTCAATCATCGTTCAAAATGCCTCAAATTTCTCTCTATTTTATTATGCCTCTGGCCCCACATTGTAAAAATAAAATGCTAGCATTTCCTTCAAGAAAAATTCTGCTTTTCCAGGAAAAAAAGAAAGAGGGTGGCAGGTAGGCAGCTCATCGCTTACAGGGCCATTCCCTCTTCGTCTAAGCAATGAGCTCTGTTTTGATAGGGAAAATTACATTCCTAGAACATCAGCCCGCGCTATGAGGTCTGTTTGCCATGCTCTAACAAAAAAGACATAAGGACAAAGAGGATGTACAACCAATATTTGTTGAGCTGTAAAAGCTAGAGGACAACAATTTCCAGCACAGTCCATGGCTCCTCACATTCCAGGATGTACAAACAAAGGAATATGCCCTTGAGAGTACACCTTGCCAGTGTTATTGGCAGTGTCGCACTCAGCTACACCAGATTAAAGACATTTGTGTTTCCACTCCTTCAGATCCAGTCTTCCTCACCTTGGACCTTCAGGCTGCTGAGAAATTATTTGCTCTACAGAACTAGGTAGATAACCACTTGGTGGAGGGTTTCTGCACCAATGGGCAGGCCTCATTTGCCAAAGCCCAAGAAGGTTCCCCTGAGTTAAAGGAAGTTAGTGAGCTAGGTTAAAGTGAGGCTGGTATATTTGTCAGAGCAGGAGGTAGACAGGAAGATGAGTTTCCTTTGGTGAAGTTTACCATTCAATATCTGCAGCCTGCACAATTACTCATATGCAAAAGATGGTACTCTGCTAAATTCTTTCTGTTTCATATTCCAATTCCATTGCATTCATAAGGTTCTCATACTCAGGATTTTTCCTCACGTGGATGCTGTCAAGGCTGCTGTCTTTCACAGTGAAAATGTCATTGGATGTTTCAGTCTTAGAATTTGTATCTTTTTGTGGGCACTTAACAGGGACTTCCCCATCAGTCTCCAGTCTGGTGACATCTGCAGTGCTGTGGCTGAAACAACAGGGAGACATTACTGAGGGGGCTGACTAGATGAGAAATCATTTGATTTACATCTTAGTCCAAGACAGTATCCACCACATGATCTGTGGAACACCAAAGTTTATATTGATCGAATGAGGCTCTGGAAGACACTAGAAAGTAACATTGAAAGAATTACACACACAAGAAGAAGCAATAAACAGTTAACACTGGGAACATAAACTCTCATGGCATTATCATATTATGCACAATATAGTTCCCATTAGATAGTCTAGCCTTTAGAACATAACTACCAGTAGTAACTAGGAAAAGTAGCAATGTGGGAAGCTAACAGATAGCTAAGGTATGTTTCTAAAAAGGAAAGTAGTATGAAGGGATTAAACACTGACATTAAGACGGGGCAGAAAATACATTTGTGCAATTGTAAGTGAATAGGAATTGCACAAAATAGTACTTGGGTAAGCACTGGGTCATGCTTCTTAAAGAGAAAGGCATCTATAGAAAAAGGAACTTATCTCAAAGGAAGAGCTGAGAATTCCTGTCCATTGCTTTGTGGAATGATGGTGGGAATTTACTGCAGAGAATAGTTTTCCCATGGCACCTGCAAGGCATAGTGACGGACCCAGAATATCTTTCTCTCCTTCTAACATAATAAAGAACAGACTCTTGCTGCCTCCTGCCCTAAGATGTCTATGTCCTCATGCTAAACTGACTGTCAAGGCATTCAGATCCTCCCCCTGCGAGTCAAAGAACTGTCTGGCTTTTCACTGAGCAAAGAAAGAGGCTTTCTGAAAACAGACATCAGTGTGATGCCCCAAAATCTTCTTGATGTCCAGTACTCACAAAGCAACTTCATAGAGAAGTTCTGGAAAAAAAAGAAGAAGAACCGAAGCCGCGCATCAACAGGTTTTACAGGTGTCACAGCAAAAATAAAATCCAGCCGAACAACCCCAAACCAGACAAAACCCCCACCCACTTCCATGCATTCCCATCTTCGGGAATAAGCCTTCCACCCTGCCTCTTCCTAGCATGGACCGACTGGGGCTGGGGATGATGGGGATGCTGATGGAGCCGTGGCAAGCGCCGCGCCGTCCCGCCCTGCCGTCCCCTCGGTGCAGGGCAGCTCTGCCGCCCGGCCCGGCCCGGAGCCCCCCGCCCTGCCCTCCTCTCTCACCCTCCGCATTCCGCCGCCGGCACCGAGGCGCGGTCAGGAGCGCTCCAAGCGCGGCTACGCCCAGCGCCACGGCCAGCGCGGCCGGCAGCGCGTACCGGGCCGCGGGGAGACCTGCGGACGGGGGAGGAGAGCGCTGTGACCACGCCGGGGGAACCGGGCCTCGCGGCGAAACGCTCTCTGCAAGTGCCCTAAAGCAAGCGTTAGCGCGGGCAGCGCGTTCCAGGCAGAACCGCACGGCGACCTCCGGGCGGAAAAAGCCCCTCGGCAGCGCCACGGGTGGGTGGCTCCCGACGAGCGAAATCCCGGTGTTTGCCGCGCAGTTTCCAGCCTGCCCTCTCGCGTTTCCCACCGCGGGACTCCACTCACCCGTGGCAACGGGAGGCTCCTCCGAACCCCCCTCGGAGCGCGGCTTCGTTGCGGTCAGACCTGTAAGGAGGGAGGAGTGCGCTGTGACCCTGCGGGGGGAGCTGGCTTTGCTCGGGAAAGCAGCAGCAGGGCTGGCAGTGGCCTCCGTGGGGTCACCCGCGCAGCTCTGCGTGGATGTAACTGCTGCCCCATTTCGATGAGCACGGTTGATTCTCTCAGGCTAACATGTTTGAAGTGCGTGGAATGAAAACACCCAAAACACCCATTGAACCTGCTCTCAGAGCAACAAGACAGATTTTTATTCCTGATATATCATCCTGCACACGTGTGTTCCCCCCCCAGCCATCACCCCTGAGGTACCTGGTAGACCTGCCCAGCATGGTGTAGATCTAGGTACCAGGCTTGTGGCTGGCTATAGCACGGCCAGGGAAGGCTTTGGCATCAGCCTGTATCTGGGTTTCCACAAGACTTTCTCACTTCATCTCTCTTATGGTGATTCCCTGGCTGGTGTGAGGGGGGTTACCACCGGCAGCTACACCCAAAGGCTTCCTGGAGCCCCAAATCAAGTTTCTTGCCCCAGGTGACATTGTGCAACCTCCTGCTTTTCCTAGGCTCCTCTAGCTCTGGCTCAGCTGCTGTCCTGGGGGGCTCCAACCCACCTACCTGCAGCTGAGCACCCACACCTGGGGAAAGCAGTGGCTAACACTGCTGGAGTCCCTCTCTGGAGACATTCAAAACCCACCTGGATGCATTCCTGTGTAACCTGGTCTAGGTGGCCCTGCCTTGGCAGGGGGGTTGGACTGGATGATCTCCAGAGCTCCCTTCCAACCTTAATGATTCTGTGACAGGGAGTATCATTTCTATCCCACCTGCAAAGAGGATCTGCAGCCCAAAAGGAGCATCAAGTGGATTTGTCTCACTCACCTTCTCTGTCACTCACAGAGTGGCAGGGTGAAAGCAGCCTTTCCCCTGCAGCCCAGGTCACTTACCTGTGGTCACTGGCTGGGGCCCATTGCCTCGAGGGGTGAACAGGGGTGTGGTGTGTTGGCCCGTCCCAGGGGTGGTCTGCTGTGTGACTGGGGACCCTGGGGGAGAGACTAATCAACCGGCCGTGTCCCCTGCTCTCTGTTAGCAGTGCAAGTCAGGTAAGAGCAAGACATGCCACGGGTAGGAGCCAGACTCCTATCCTGCACGGCGCCTGTCCCAAAAGAACACAGGGGACATTGTCGTAAACCCTGCCATAATCAGGCACACTCCGAAACAGGAGGAGTGTCAACCTGTGGTTTTCTCTCTGGGAAAGCAATGAGGACACAATTCATGTTTAACATTACATAGCTGATCCTCCTGCGAAAGAGGAAACTCCCTGTCTCAGTCTTCTGCAGCAAAGATGAGGAACTCTATCGTGGGCACTCACCTGTCACTGTGAGCTCAACAGCATCGCTCTGCTGCACAGCCCCGGCCCCAGCCCTGTTTTCCACCTCACAGTAGTACTTCCCAGTGTCGGAGGGCTGCAGGCTGTCCCACACCAGCTCAGCCTGCCCGCTCAGCAACAGGGCTTTCCTTCCCGGGGTGCCCCTGAACCAGCGGTAGCGGATGGGGGGGGACCCACTGGCCACACAGGTCAGGCTGGTCCTGGCTCCTGCGGGTACTGTGAGCCCCAGTTCGCCGGCCCTGATGATGGGCTTGGTTGCTGCCACTGGAAGACAAAGCAGATGGCATGAAAGATTATTCCCACCAGCTGCTGCTTCACCTTCATGCTCTGTGGATTATATTGGCTGCACAAGCGCAGGGCTTTACTGCTGGACTTACCTTTGACAACTTTAACCGCAGTGGTCACCTCCCTTGTGATCACACTGTTATTTTTGGTCCTCCAGGTGACTTGACAGGTGTAGTGTCCACTATCAGGGATTTCAAGGTTCTCAATTAAGAGTGAGGCATTCCCTGGGCTGTGCTTTGGGACACTGACCCGGTTTCGGAACTGAGACAGCAGGATGTGGTCACCGGAATAGTCCCTCCGAAAGATGGTGGAGGTGCTGTGGTCTCTCTCCATGCTCCAGATGAGCGTTTGCTGTGTGAAACCATCTGAGGGCATGTAGGTACATGGTAAAGTGACAGATCCCATCCATGTGCCCTGGACCTGGTGAACACCAGTCAGATCCAGGAGGGCTGCAGGCAACAAGAGTTGAAGGGAAGGAGTAAGAATGCAGCAGAAGAGAACATCCTTCGAATTAGGTAGGAATCACCAGGCGGTGGAACCCAGCATGAGGTCATGGCTGTAGACCACAGCCAGCCAAACCAGAGCCTGTCCCAGCTTCACTGAGCATAGGGAAGTGAACAGTTGCTTTGACCTCATGGCTATTTTTATTGTTTCCCTCTGGATGCTTGCCCATTCTCAGTTCCTTCTCGGAATAATTCTGAGAAGCAATTCTGAGAAGCACAAATCCAGCCCCTGATGGCAGCATCACAGCTACAGTCTTCACAAGACCTTAAGGGGCATCTCTTATTCCTGCTCTCTAGCTTCAGCCTTTACACCTTGCCTCTGCTGCTTGACTTTCTGCTTACACTTGCACAGGATGAATCAAAGAGCAAGAACTTTCCCCCACTGACATGGGATGATCTGACACCACCACTTTCGATGCTGAATTCTACCTTCTATGTGGGAGAAAGGATGAACAAAGCAACTTCATTGCTTTACTGCAGTTAACAATGAATGCAACATCTTTGCATTCTTTAACAGCACTATTTTTTATACAACTTCCCTGGTGCTCACAGGACCCAGCAGTATAGCTGTGCAAGGAGAAGCACTTCTCTGTGCAACAGCCTGTGCCAGAGCTGACAGAAGCTGCCAACTGGAGGAAGACAAGATCTGTGGGTCTGCGTCCATGGGGACAGGCAAGGGAATTGCTGAGGCTGAGCATGCTGGCACCTTGTTTCTGACAAGGAACTTTGGTATTCCTTTACCAGATGACTTAGAGAGGGCAGGCACAGCTCTGTTCTTCAAATCTCACATTCCAGACAAAGGCAATTCCTTGATGTACCAGTTTTTAAAGATCTTCCATTTCTCTTCTTCCTCTTTTCACAAACTTCCATCAAGAAAAACTAAGAAGGGTGTAAGCTGGTGAGAAAGCTGCTCAAAAGTACCTTCAAGGCACTTGAGGCACTCAAGTTCAAGTATGTTTGCTATTCAGTGCATTCATCTGGACACAATTCTGTTTAAACATCTCTCCGGTGCTGTTTGCATTGCTATGTGCCATGAAATAGCTGCCAGCATCCACTGATTCCATGTGGAGCAGCTGCGCTCTGTATCTGACCAGTTTCAACATTAGCAGGGATGACTCCAAAAGAAAGCTGATTGGAAGGAATGGGAGAAACTCAGCAAAATATAAATCCCTGAGACAACACCTTTAAATGTAAATCCTCCCAGTGACTCTTCTTAAACTGGGGTGTGCTCTTCCAGACAAACAATGTCAAGTCTCACAAAAGAGGGAAATACAGCTGGACCAGAAAAAAACTAAAGGGCTGTGTTAGAAGTTAGAAGACTGACCAGAGAGATTCATATTCTCTGTAATGCATGATAATGGGGGAAAAAAAAACAACAACAAAAAAAAAAAAAACAACCCTGAAATCATATTCTGTCCCATTTTCTGGAACAATTGAGCATCTTCCTTCTCAGCCTGCCAGCACCAGTGTACATAGAAATATGCCAGCAGGAGCCTTTAGGGATCTCCTCTGAAGTACTGGACCTGGAACAGGAATGGGGGACCAAAACCGCCCTTTTTGCTTTAGCCTTAGAGAACTTCAGATCTGACCTAGATTTCTTGGCTCAGATCTGCTTCACCCAAACAAGCACCCTGTCAAGCACTTAAGTGGACACAGGAAAAGAGGGTGGTAAGTTTTGGCTCATTCTCCCAACCATTCCAGCTCTCTGCCCACTGAGACCACAGCTCTTCTGGGAATTGCCCCTTGTAAGTAGCAAAGTACCTGAATTTAGCTGGGCTTGGCTCACCTCTACCCATACCCTCTTGTCCTGCTCCCCCTTTCCCCTCCTCCCCAGAAAGGTACTGGTTATGTTCAGATGCATTAGCTCACAGTAAGTCACTTGAGAGGCAGATCACAGCTGATTTTTTATGACAAAATAAGGAACATACTTCAACCTGTTTTTCTAAAGGTCAGGAGCAATTCCGTGCTTCTTGTTAAAGCACCTTTCTCCTGTTTCCCAAAACCATCCTCTGCTGGTGCCAGTGCCGTATGTGCCTCATGGGCACATGAACCAAAGCAAGGATTCCAGTATCACCTCGTCTAATGCACTTAAAGAGCCAGAAGATCAGGAGATTATCAGAGAGGAATCATGTGTGCCCACACCTAGTATCACAATCACAGCTCTTCTTCGCAGGACCATGCTAGCAGAACAATCATAATGCATTATTAAATTATAGGAAAATACACATTCCAGCTTTCAAAAGACTGCTTTGGATTCTCATACACCAAATCCGGTCCTGTCCAAGGCTCCTGAACAATCCTGTTTTGCTCTTGTTTTGGAGCATGGGAGCTGCACTTTTGCCCAATACCACCCCATTGCTCTACTCTTAAAAGCACCTTGTTGTATCTGATGCTAAAGGAGACTCTTGTGAATTCTCAGGCTCTGTTTTTATACAAGAAACTAATGACTTTCCACAGTTGATAATTTTTAAAAATTAAGAAACTGTAATTCAGATCCCTACCTTGCTGGGGCTCTGACTTTTGTTCTTACACATTGAAGCATGTACTCACCGTTGCAGGTGACGAAAGCCATCACGAACACCACTATTTGCACAGGTTCTCCCATTCTCCCAGAACCACAGGTCTGTCAACCTTTCCCTGTGCTTTGTGAGAGATCCCACACTCCTGGGACAGAATGCAAGTGAAGAACACTTCCCTTTCTTCTGTCCTTTGTCATCTAGGATCCTCTTTCTGAAGGATCACGAGTCCATTTCACTGCTGATTAGGTGAAGGGTAGAGGATAGACAAAGACTATAAGGAGCTTTACAGTTCCATTTCATATTCCATGTCCCCATCCACTCCTCTTACCAGTCTCCTGATTTTTCTGATGAGTAGTCTTTTTTATCATTCTTCATAGAATCATGGTATGGTTTTGGGTTGGAAAGAACCTTAAACCTTCTCTAGTTCCAACCCTGTGCCACAAGCAGAGACACCTTTCACTAGACCAGCTTGCTCAAAGCCCCATCCAGCCTGGGCTTGAACACTCCCAGAGATGGGGCAGCCACAGCTTCTCTGGGCAACATGACTAATGGCAGAGGAGCTTTAATCCAGGAGGCATTCTGGGTATGCTCTGTAGGTGTACCTTTAAAGGTACATGCAAAAGTTATCAATAGGTGCTATGCGCAGGATTAATATGAGTCTGATAATTAATACCAAGAAGAGAAGGAATTGTAGAAGATAAGAAACATGTATAAAAGCAAGTAGACTGACATAGTGAATTCTGTTATAGGCTTTTAATCATTCATTAAAGCAGATATTTGGCATTTATTCAACAGATGTGCCTTAGCATATAGTTTTAACAACTGCACCAGAAGAGTATCATCTTTGAGCAGGAGGCAGATGCACCCAAAATACAGGAGACAGTTTTGGTTGGAGCTGGGAGGGAAAAGTAATTGCTGCAGTTTTGCCACAGCTACAAGCATCATGTTTGCTTCAGCTGAAGTGTTTACATTGCAGATGAGCTCAGACCATTCTCTGGAAGTGCTGCCACTTGTCAGTGATGGCTTGTTCCCTCTCTGCACAGGGCAATGAAAACTGGAGGCTATCTTCATTTCCCAAAGTCAGTAAACTGATGAGAACCGTGCAGGTCTCATTTCAGTGCTCAGGTGGAGATGTGTGCACACTTGGATGGCTTGCTGCATGTGATTTCAGCTGAGCTCTCTTATTGCTGTTGTAAAACTTGCCTCTGGTAAGTATGGACAGCCTGGAGCAAAAAGCTGAATGTCGTGTGGCAAGACCTAGTGAAATAAATCTGTTGTTCCAGGCTAAGAGCTATCTCCAGCTGTCATCCTGCTGAGGAAGACAATGGAGGCAACAGCACAACCCATTCTTGCAGAGCATGTCCTTGCTGATGCGGTGGAAACTTGATTTTTGCTGCCTTTTCTTCTTGGCTATTTTGTTGAAGCTTCCAGTGGTACCTGTTCATACTGTCTGTACCCCATTTGCCACCAAGAAGCCATTAGCTATGTCTGAGTCCTGCCTAAAAGCAAATGAACAAAACTGCACTTGTTAAAATTCAAGTGATGCTACTTGCAGAGTGAATAGGTTTATTTTCAGAGAGAGGATATAAAACTAATCCTTTACACACCCTGGCCATGACTGGTGATAGAAGCTTGTCCCAACAAACTACTTCTACACAAAAGACTTTAGCAGAAGCTGAATTTTGGGGAACACACCCTGGAACAAGCTGAAAACCCAAGCTGAAACTGCTGATACGACCAGTTTGTGAACCGGACATGCAAGGCTTCCTGAAGCGGTAAGTCTGAAGGATAAGGAAAAAAAAACCAAAAAAGACTACTTAGCTAAAACAAACATGAAGAACTGCAGTTCCTCAAACATGGTGTACGTGACATCTTTCTCTCCTTAGTACAGAGATGTGGCTGCTAGTTTTCTCCTCTCAGCCTCTTTCTTTCTTACCAGAGGGGCTCCTCATGAACATGTGAAGAAAAAGCCTTTAATGTCTCAGATACTATGGTTAGTTACCTGGTTTATTATAATAAATTATGTCTCTGCTTCTGATTGAATCTGCTGCTTTCTCCCTTTAGCCCCTCCCCCTGCAGGACCCACCTTCCTTTCACAATACTGGACGTGACACACTTCCAAGCATCACAACTTGGGCAAAGTGACCATTATGACTCTTTGTTCTGCAATTTCTGCTGCTACATCCCAGGCTAATTAGAGGTGGCACAGTAAAGTCCCCATTTCCCCAAAAATGAGCGCAGATGGGACTGCAGACACTACTCTTAGGGACGAGCTCTGCAGAGCCTGCATCTTACACTTGTGTTTTGACAAAGTACGCCAGAGGCTACAGAAGTTTGCTACAGGTTTCGTGGTGATGAAATGAAAGTTTTAGCCTGCAGGAGGGTGGAGTTCAGTACCAGGCTTTGAGCAAATAACTAAAATTTAAGTAACTGAAGAAGAAAGGTCTTATAGTTCTCTTTTTGAGCCATCTGCAAAAGAAGGCAATTTTTACTGCAAGTCTTGAGACATTCTTATTTGGTACAGCCATGGTTAGCTCACAGATCTGACTAAACAGAAGAGGAAAGAATTCATGATGCCAGCTGCATTGCCGTTCTTTGCTCATACAGAATGTCGCCCTCTCCTGAAAAGCCAAATCCACTGGTCTGGATGGCTGTACCCCCACCCCAGCACTTACAGAAAGAACAAACTCTTCTCCTCATTCCTCAAGCAGCACATGACACGTCTACCTCTCTGCTCAGATGTTCTCCGTTGCTTGACTTTGGAGCTCTGCTTATTGCTGCCATAAAACTCGCAGCAGCAGGTTCTTTTCTGCTTCCCGGTTGTTCCATATAGCGCTGAAGCCCCATATTACCTCTTAAGTACGTTTGTTTCAGGGATGGAGCTCTAGACAGGTGGGCTGCTTTCTAGTAACAGAGACATTCCCCTCCGAACCCCTCCCTACCAAACAAGTGCACACACACACACACACACACACACACATTTTAAAACCCCCATTTTAAAGAATGAGACCATTACTGAAGGGCTCCAAGAACTGCAACCTCATCTAGAACTGGAAGATTAGAAAACATTAGTTTCCCAGGATGTTTCAACACTCTTGTTTTGTCATCACATTAGCACACTATCCAGTCAGGATTTGCTGTTCTCTGGAAAACTCTTTTAGTGATAACGGTGTGCCTTGCAGTACTATTGCAACAGTTTTCCTCCCCTGCTCACCTTGCTCCTTAGAAATAGAGACTGTCAGACTTCACTGGCTTTTTACGCACTTCATAATGGAAGTCATTTTCTTTCACATCCAAAACATCTCATTTCACCAGCTCTGAACCTCAAATAGGACTAGCAGTGACTCTTGCACCTTCTGTTTTCTACACTGTGGCCGACTACAGCCTGCAAACATCAACTAACAACACCCAAAACATACCCCAAACTCCAGCAGATTCACACTAATTCCTCTGCTTTCAAGTAGAGGGACCTAATACGCTCCTGGACACACACAGACGTTCATGCACATTCAACCTTTCTGCCAAAATAAAGAGAAATGTAGCAAAATCTACTAACTTTACAGTCCTGAAGTTTAATGGTTTTCATTTGCTTCCCTGTATCTACAATAAGCTGTATGTACATCTTGACAATTTTTTCCAAGACATCATCACTAACCAAAGTTGCTGTTTGTTCCCTCTCCATTTTGAAATCAGGGTTTCCCAGCTCTTGTTTTTTAAGCACATTCTTAAAGAGAAATAAAACTGGTACAGGAAATTCAGGAAATCTCCTTCCTTTTATCTTTGGAGAAACCATAAACAAATACGCTCTATTCGTCTTCTCCACAGTGTTCATGATGAGTAAGATTTGCTCATTTTGCCTCATTCTTCTCTTTTCTTCGGGTTCAAAAAGCTGAGAAAGTATAATGCGTTTACACAGAGGTGGTTTCATGCCACTACTGAGCCTTATCTTTCTCAGTAACTTTTCTAGCTCTGTTAAACCCTTTCAAGATGAGACACCTACACGCATACATAAGGTGGAAGCATTCCATGAGTCCATTATCACAATCCTGTTTTCTGTTGTGTTGTAATGCTTTTCCTAATAGCATCTAATACTGTCTTGGACTGCTGGTGAATTTTGAGCTGATGCTTGCAGAGAATTGCCCACCTTTCCCGAGTGTGAACAGCAAATCTGGGGGCCCACTAATCCAATATCCTCCTTGCCCCTCAGGTTGCTCATTTTGTTTTACATCTGTCTGCATGGCTTTTAATCTGACATGCTATTGCCCAATTGTTATAAAAAGGTTCTCCCATAAATCTGCTGTATCCATGTTATAGATTTACTTAGGATAGTAGAAATTATGAACAACAAAGCTTTTCAGCTCCCTACTTGCCCTTTCCTTCCTAAGCCAGGAGGAAAGTATTTCATGAGCATCTTTTGAGGAGTGCTTGCTGGCATTTTAAAGATGAGCTGGTCACACAAAAATATTCATATCAAAATAGTTTAGGAGTGTGTAAACAGTTTTACCCACAAACTTAGGAAAAGCATCTATTTCCTTTTAAATGTTACACATGCATTAAAAAGGGGAACAGAGAAAGTGGACTCAGGAAGAATGTACCTTTTGCAGTTTCAGAGCCACCCAAGCCGTCCAGCGCCAAAACTATAGAAAGCGTGCCTGCACTTTACTGCAGATGATGCAGAAAGGTGAATTGAGCACAGAACAGGTTTGGTGGTTTTCTTTTAACTCCTAGGGTGGTAGAGTTCTTGGTTTTATCCTGTCCTTAATCTGTCTTTCAGTGTTTCTTTAAGGGCTGTCTCACATTTAAGACATTCTACCACCCATGCAACACTGAGGCGTGTGGGAGGAGAGATGCCAGTTCCCAGGCCAGCCTCGTTCTGCACTTCTTACTGAAAGATGATGAGGATGTTGAGCCCCTCTTGCTGCTGGTTCTGCTCCTACCACACGAAGGCTGTGAATGCAGATCCTTTTGGTATTGCAAAGCGCTGAGTTAGTACAGTGCTCTTGGCCTGGGATCTGCATACCCTGGCTTTTAAAGGGCTTTCTTCTACAGAGGGGGTGGAAGGAAACCAAAAATGGCAAAGTCAGGAGGTCTATACAGCAGTTTGCAACAAAAGTTCTCAAAGAGCTTTGCATTTTCATTGAAGAGATTGTTAAGGCTCCACAAGTCATGAAGGAGCAAAAACTGCTTGTCCAACTTATTTTAGAGAGGTTAAGGTGAATAGGAAGAGATATTTCGCCTGAATGAAAAGTGCTCTTCAGGACTGCTACATGTAGCAATAAGTTGGTTCTCACGCAGTGTCCCCTACTTCATATTCAGATTCCATGGTGTTTCCAACACAGTCATGTTCATTCTTTTTCATATTTATTTCTTCAGATCTTTTGTCTTTCACAGGCTCCATCGCATACTTGTTTTCAGTGGAGATGGGTTCCTCATAGTAGCCTGCACTTTCACACCTTGAAGCAGCTGCTGCCCTTGAGTTATGGCTGAAATCAAAACACAGTAGGAAAGAAGAGTTGCAATCAGAGTAGTTGAAGCATCTCCCAACCCTCAAGATTGTAGCTGAGGAACTGAATGTGGCCCATATCCACCATGTAGCTTATGATATCCAATATCTTTAAAACAGGGGTAAATCCTCTGAGGAGAAATGCCATCACACCATTTGTTCAGTTGCTCAGGGTTCAACTGTTAGTGGGTAAGCACAAAATCTTGGGTAAACACTGCTGGCATGTTCTCCCATGGCACTCTAATCATTAGCAATTCGATGTATATCTGGATAAGTGGTTCTCTTGCGTGTTTTCACTGGATTATTAGGCTTTTCAGTAAAGCATCCGTGGGTTATGAATAGATCAGAATTCTGAAACATGAGTTTAGAAATAGCTATAACTTCCTGCCACAGCTGCAATTAAAAGAGGCAGGTTCAGCCAAGGATATTTCAAGGATGAATCAAAGTATATTCTGTGCATCTGGAGCCTTAGCTTTCTAGAGGGGGAATTCCTGTCCTTTACATTTGTAAAAACACTGGGAATTTATCCTTGGCTGTGATCATTCATAGGCCTTATTGGGCTGAAGAGTTAATAAACAGCTCTTGCTAGTTTTTATGATTCTAATATTGCAAAGGAGAAGATCTTTCTTGTGACATTATTTGTTGACATGGAAAGTCTACAGATCATCTGTACAGTGTACTACAGACTAACTTTGAATGTCTTAATCCGTACTGCTTAAGAGACTTTTAATCTTGACAGCTAAGTAGCACCTGTTTGGTTTTTTTTCCCTCTTCTCTGATACAGTCCCCAAAGACTCAGCAATATGTCAGATAAAGGGTTATACTCACAATTTTACTTCATAGGTCTGAGCTAGAAAAGAATAATCAGAAAAGTGCGTCAATAATTTGCATTTATAGTCTCAAAAATAAATTCTACTGTCTTTTCTTGATACAAGAAAGCAGCCTCTGAAGACAGAATAAAAATAGGAACCTTAGAGATAGTGCTAGGTGGGAGATGACTCCTATTCCCAGGATTCAGTTCAAGGAAATGAAAATAACCCATATTCCAGCTGTAGCACAACTGGGTCAAAATAACTGAAACCAGGGTTAAAGTTTAGAAACTGGAAGTTAAACTGAAAGTTCCCAGTTCCCACAATTTCACTATATGAATTGTTCAGTAAAGAACAATTTGGGAAGAGGTTATTCGAGATTCCTTAAAAAAAGGCAAAAAAAAAGAGTATTTGGTAAGAATTATTATTAATTGGTAGCATGGAGTTGTAGAAAGGCAATTAAAAGACACAAATGGATAAGGAGAAAACTATGGCCATCAGTATTAAAAAACCCAAACCAAAACTCCAGTGTGTTCTCTGTACACTGCTGAGTGCTTCAGCGAGCAAGGGGACTCTCAGCAAGCGGTCAGGAGATTTCTAGCATTAGCACAGAAAAGACAGAATTATTCAGTAAATATAGCCTACATTTGAAGAGTAGAAAGGAAATGAACTGTTACTGAATAGGGAGAATTAATGATGAGCTCCCTCCCTCCAGGTACTAAGGGAAATACTGAACAGCAGCTGGTGCAAACAGGTATTTTAAAGTAGCAGGACAAGATTAACTTGCTACCAGATACCTTAAAAGATCTGATCAACAAACTCAGTCCAGCAGGTTGGTTTGAGAGTCATGGGATGTCTGTGGGGACCAGAGGGTAAGAACAATCCCAACATAACCGAGGCAGAGTAGAGGGCAGCATGGCAGAGAAGGTGAGCGCTGCGGGATGGCCCAGGGGAGCAGACCCCTCTCGGAACCAGCACGGGATGAGTGTGGCAGAGGCTGCTTCATCACCATGCCAGCCCTTCCCACAGCACTCAGTGGTGTGGGAGCACCCGGGTGATGCTGCCTGCTGGGCTCCTCTCGAGCTGGTCCCCGGCAGACCATCTTCAACTGCAGCAACTGCTTATCTCTGAGGAAAAGGGACTTCTACACCTCTTTAGAGCTTCCACCACCTGTTTTGATCCATGCACAATTTGATCGACTGCCTATACGATGCAGATGGCAGAGCTGCTACTGGAAGCAGTGAGCACAGTACCAGTCCCAGCCCAAAAAAACATTTAGAGGTAAAACCAAGCTGGGCATGCACAATATAGTCTAGTTTTCCAGACCATTCTACTCACCACTTTTGGGCTTCCTCATGCGGATGATAAGAAAGATGACAAGCAAAACCGCAGCAGCACACACCACCACAATCAGAATGATGAGGAACAGGGACAGGTGAGTCCCTTGGACATCTAGAGCAATACAGCAGAAGACTTTCAAACAGAGAAGCCCTCCTGGGTCATGGTAGCAGAAGCAGTTACATGATGCTGACCACTTTCTCAAGGCCAACAGCAGCCAGCCCTGTCATGAACACATGGGGTTGTATGCATATGCCTGTCCTTGCTTGTCTGCATCCCGACAGCACCTTGCTCTTGTGTGGCTGAGCCAGTCCAACTCACTGTGCATGAATCTCTCAGAGACTGTGGGCACAAAGACAGCCAGCAGAGGCTCACCGAGACTGTGAGCTGGGCAGAATAGTTGCTCTACATGTCATGAAATAAAGGGTCTCAGCTTTTCATTCAAGCATACTGTTCAGTTGAGTTTGAACATGTTTAAACCTGCCATGTCACAGCAAAGTTGAGGATGTATAAAAAATATGCTTGAGTTGCACACTGAGGCTTTTCTGCTGTTGCAGTTTTGACACTCAAAGATTGAAATGGACTACTGTTTGGGAACATAGGAACAGCTCTGCTTCAACTATAAAAGCTTCCTTCCTGCCTTAAAAACGCCAGACTCTTCGAAAGAGTGAATCATGAATCATGAGCCATGAATCACCTAGGTCCCTTGAGAACAGCTGTTAATACAATTTGCAGCCAGAAAGCAGAACACTAATTTTGAGGCTTGAGGTGTGGACTATTTGGGTCCCTAATCTCATTCTTAGGTTTGTTTTGCTCTCCACTTACTCTGAGTTGTATAATTCTTTTCTGGATATCCCACACCATTCTCAGAAGTCACTACTGTCACGGGAGGTTCTGCAAAACAAACAGGAGTGAAAGGCTCACAGTGCATTTCCAATCCTAATTTTAGCACCAGAAGATCTGGAATTTTAGGATCAAAAGAGAATGTCTCTGTCACATTTACAAGGCAGTAAAAATAGGCAAACTCTAGAAATGAGTGCAATATATGCACTGTAATACTGAGAGAGTATGCATGGTACTACATATACTCACTGGATGCATACTATGTGTGCTATATATACTATGTATACACAGACTATATATATATCTACACACACACTAGGTATACATAGAATCATAGAATAGTTAGGGTTGGAAAGGACCTCAAGATCACCCCATGGGCAGAGGTGCCTCACAATAGACCGTATCACCCAAGGCTCTGTTCAACATGGCCTTGAACATGGACAGGGATGGAGCATTCACCACTCCTTTTGGCAGTGCCTCACTACCCCATGTATTAGTAGTGGAGCCCAAGACATCACTGAGATGCTCCTGATCACCATCTTCATTTGGGTTTTTTTCCTGCAACTGTCATCATTTTCCCTTAGCTACTGGTCACTGCTGTGTAACTGGTGGGGCACTATAAACCCAAAACATAAAGTTTCCAGAAGCAGACCTACTGTAGCCCAGACATGAATTTCCACACCCCACAAAACCAAACTGGAAATCACAAGCTCTCTCTCACAACAACTGCTCTTAGTAAGGTAGATTGTACCCAGTGAGGTCTGGAGCAGCTTTTGCATAACTTGGATATGTCACTAGAGATAACAGCTCTGCTTCCCACTGAAGCAGCTTTCATTCCAGACCAGAAAGCAAGTAAAGAAGCCCTTTAAAAAAAAGGGCAGAACCCAGAACATTCCATATTGATCTAAAAGACAGGAAATTATATTTCTACTATGTATGTGCACTAAGACACATAAAGAGTCTCTTAGGCAGAAACACAACCTTCCATGCATCAGAAAAGAGAAGCTCCTCTGAAGAGGAGGGGGGAAATCGAATAAAGAAAATAAACAAGGATAGAAAGCTGGAACCAATGATACAAAGTGCTTCAGAGGCCAGAAGTCCAACACTTTTCGTATTTTCCTTTTTCAGGGAAGGGAAGTAGGAATGTTGTTCCATTCTGGAAGGAATACAGATGCTTTCCATCCTGCTGTGACTCTGGGAACTCACCTGTCACTGTGAGCTCAACAGCATCGCTCTGCTGCACAGCCCCGGCTCCAACCCACCTACCTGCAGCTGAGCACCCTCACCTGGGGAAAGCAGTGGCTGACACTGCTGGAGTCCCTCTCTGGAGACATTCAAAACCCACCTGGATGCATTCCTGTGTAACCTGGTCTAGGTGGCCCTGCCTTGGCAGGGGGGTTGGACTGGATGATCTCCAGAGCTCCCTTCCAGCCTTAATGATTCTGTGACAGGGAGTATCATTTCTATCCCACCTGCAAAGAGGATCTGCAGCCCAAAAGGAGCATCAAGTGGATTTGTCTCACTCACCTTCTCTGTCACTCACAGAGTGGCAGGGTGAAAGCAGCCTTTCCCCTGCAGCCCAGGTCACTTACCTGTGGTCACTGGCTGGGGCCCATTGCCTCGAGGGGTGAACAGGGGTGTGGTGTGTTGGCCCGTCCCAGGGGTGGTCTGCTGTGTGACTGGGGACCCTGGGGGAGAGACTAATCAACCGGCCGTGTCCCCTGCTCTCTGTTAGCAGTGCAAGTCAGGTAAGAGCAAGACATGCCACGGGTAGGAGCCAGACTCCTATCCTGCACGGCGCTGGTCCCAAAAGAACACAGGGGACATTGTCGTAAACCCTGCCATAATCAGGCACACTCCGAAACAGGAGGAGTGTCAACCTGTGGTTTTCTCTCTGGGAAAGCAATGAGGACACAATTCATGTTAACATTACATAGCTGATCCTCCTGCGAAAGAGGAAACTCCCTGTCTCAGTCTTCTGCAGCAAAGATGAGGAACTCTATCGTGGGCACTCACCTGTCACTGTGAGCTCAACAGCATCGCTCTGCTGCACAGCCCCGGCCCCAGCCCTGTTCTCCACCTCACAGTAGTACTTCCCAGTGTCGGAGGGCTGCAGGCTGTCCCACACCAGCTCAGCCTGCCCGCTCAGCAACAGGGCTTTCCTTCCCGGGGTGCCCCTGAACCAGCGGTAGCGGATGGGGGGGGACCCGCTGGCCACACAGGTCAGGCTGGTCCTGGCTCCTGCGGGTACTGTGAGCCCCAGTTCGCCGGCCCTGATGATGGGCTTGGTTGCTGCCACTGGAAGACAAAGCAGATGGGATCCAGGTCACGCTGGCTCTAGTTGTGGTGGGGAAGGTCCCCCTTGCCATGGCAGTTCTTGCTCTGGCTTTGGGTGCTTTCCCAGGAGGAAGGGGGGGCTCCTTTCATGTCGCCTCTCTGCACGGGTTAAGCTTGACTTAGCTGTGACTGTACCAGCTATATCACCCATTGCACCTCCTACACAAAGGATGCTGATGACATCCCCCTTCCTCTATAAATCATCACTGCTCAGGCAAAGGGAGATCAGGCACATGAGATGAAGTTTGGTCAAAGAAAAGCAATGCAATGTTCCAGAAAGTTCCCCTTTGGTGCACATCCCTTGGAAGCATTGCGCTGCTGGACACAGGTAGAGCCAGGGGCAAATTGGTAAGCAAGAAGCCACAAATCCTACCCCAGACTCCAAACTGCAGGGTGCCATATCTTGGGCAAAATTCCTCTCTCTGACCTATTTGCTGCTTCTTGCCAGAGTCTAACACTGCTCAGCAAAACTCTCCTGCATCAAAGTGGGTGGTCACTGCCTACCTGATCTAATTCCTAACAGCCTTCCCGAGCCAAGCTTTCCACCCTTGCACAGCTTCCTTCTAGGGTTTACCTTTAACAATCTCCAGTTCAGTGGTGATCTCTCTTACTATTAGGCTGTCACTGCTGTCCCTCCAGGTGACCTGGCAAATGTAGGTTCCCTTGTCAGAGACCTCCAGGTTCAGGATGTGGAGAGACACGTTCCCTGGTGCATCGTTCAGGACACTGACCCTGCCCCTGTAGTCAGACAGCAGAACATGGTCGCCAGAGTCATCCCTCCGAAAGATGGTGACAGAATTCTGGTCACGGACCACCATCCACTTGAGTATTTCCTGTACCAAGTCCTTCACAGGCACATAGACACATGGCAAGGTGGTAGAGTCCTTCCATACACCCTCAATCTCAGGTTGGCCAGTCAGGTTCAGAAAAGCTGCAGGAAGAATGGAGAAGAAACCTTTGAAGAAAAAAAGCAATCAACATGAAAGCAGCTCCTGGGTGATGAAGCAATGGTGAGAGCATCAGCAAGTGGAAGCCACCAAATCAAAAGGATGGGCAGCCAGTGTGGATGATGGGCTAATAAAAAGCAGCATGGCATGAGGAAGGCAGATGGGGGCATGAAGTCATGGATGCATGCAGTTTGCCTCTCATGCTCTGCCTGGTGCTTACCTGCAAGCAAGTGAACACCTGGAGGCAAGTGAACAGGGTCAGAATTAGCAGAAGTCTTGGGCCTGAAGGAAGGCACTTGTCTCAAGCCCTAGTTGCCCAGCTCAAGGTCACAGCTGGTGTCTGCACCCACCACCCAACATCACGTTTGGGGCTTTCCTGGGAAGCACCACACGTTAAGAGCAAGCCACAGCTTTAATGGCTTTTCCTCCTCCGCTGTGCATTTATTCTCCTGAAAGACTGCTTTTTCAGACTAAGCTGAATTCAAGCAACTTAAGAAAAGGCTCAAAGAAGTCTAAAACTTGTTAAATTTTCCTATGAGGCCCATTACCTTTGTTCCAGTACATTTTTGTCACTCTTGGGTTTGAACCTATGCTTCCATTGACACTTCTTCACCTTTTTCTCCTGGTTTGCAAACCTCCCCTTTCCTGGGAACATGCACTATCCAAACTCTTTGTGCTGGGCTGCTCACTGTGTTCTGGGAAATAACCATCATAACATATATGGGATCTCTGTACTCTAAGAACATAGGCAGCATTTCCAAAGCCATCATGCACTGTTGTGCCCTGCAACCACTGGATTTGAAACAAAAGAACACCGAGCCAGCAGCACACAAAGATATTGGCCTTTTTTTCCATATTTCTATTCCCCAAATAGAACCACCCCTGCACAAACACACACAGAAACACCCGTACCAGGGAAGGAGCATCCTGTACAGGAGACCTTTCCATAGACTCACCATTGCAGAAGAGAAAAGGACTCAAAACCACAGCTGCTCTCACCAGCGTTTCCATCCCCCCCAGAGCTGCAGTTTCTCCCTGTCAAGTAGAGCAGAGCCACTCTCTCCAAGCTAGAGGGTAAATCAAGAACACTTGAGCCTTCGCTCACTTTGTCATCAAGAACCCAGGACAGCTGTTGATGGCTTTTCCTTCCTCTTTTTAGAAAAAAAAAAAGAACATCTCAGTGATGACTCGTAGAGGTGTGAGCAGAACAGAAGTCCTAAGGGAGGGTGGAAAGAGGAAAGCTGAAGTTATTTCTACCCTATTTCATATTTCCTGCTGAGTATGCGTTCCTCTCCTTCTGTTTTTTAGCTCCATTTTATAAAAGTTTCATGTTTCTTCTCTTTTTCTCTTCGCATTGATTACTAAATAATAAGCTTTAATATGCATGTTACCAACAATGCGAGTACATGCGAGACCACCCTTAAGGAGCTAACCAACCAAGGTCCTTACAACCCATTTTCTTACCAGCTTTTCTGTTAAGGTCAGCACTGTGCTTTAGATCAAAATTCACGAAACAGCCTAAATCTTTACATTACCAGTGTGAAACACATGATCGCTGTAGGTGCCTTCCAACTGAAACATTCTATTCTGTATCATAATATTCCATTTATTTAGTTATTTAGTAATTTAGTTGCATGATTGAATTCATTGTATTCAACTAAGAAACTGCATTAGGGCCACCTGCATTTCCCTGTAGACTACTTTGGAAACAGGTAAACAGTTATATACCTAGACAGGAAAAAAAAGGGAACTTACCAAAGTAGAAAATCTTAGAGACTATATAATAGTGTGTTCTTAACTGCAATGAGATGTGTTATTATTAATTAAAAGTAATATTAGTTGTAGTTAATCTGCATTAAGTGATTGAGCACTAGACCTGCACAGGAGAAGAATCTGTTCTCTACTGAGACATTATCTTCAAGAGATTTTATGTGCCTTATGCTGTCTTCTGCAACTCTTATTTTCTCTTACATTCTAATGACAGAAATCTGCTGCTTCATTGTGTTCAGCCAAATCAATATAAGCACTTTGCTATTGCTGCATTCAAATTCAACACCCAGTCCTCAAAATGCAAGTACCCAGAACAAATAGATGCAGTCAGCAAAATCCTAGACCGTGTTCTGAAGTACAATCCTCCTTTAATGACAGTGAGACCACGTTTGCACCCACAGCAGCACAGTACAGGGTAACAGAGCAATCAGTGTTGCATACCTGATTCTGAAGTAGTGGTGGTGTGGGGAAAAAGTACTTCATATGAACTATATATGGCTTAAAGACAGCTCCACCTACACTGTCATTTGTAGGCAGATTCATTAGGTTGTCATGTAATTTAACATTAAAATCAGGAGATATGTGTATGCAGTCCTGAGACTCTGATATTATCTTCTTCTTTTTCTTTCAAGGTCTTCCCTTTCATTATAGTTGCTTGCTTTTACTTATACTCTTACCTTGGAGTAATTGATAGTTCATTTTGCAAAAAAGGGTGCTTAAAAGTATATATGCATATAGAATAGTGATTTTTTTTTGGTTAACTATTTGTTATTAACATTGATCTAATGATGACAATGTTATGGGTAAAAGTTTTAATTTGGTTCTTATCAGGTTATACCATTCTGATCTCTGTTTCCCTGAAGCTGGTGGTTTTAGCACACACAATTTTCATGCCTTTATTTGGTTAAAAAATCTTTATATCCTTGTGATTGTTGATCAGTCACAGCCTAAATGATCATCTATTTTAATAAATTTCTTACCATCTACTATATTTGCAGTTATACCTGTAATTAAAAGGCATCTAATTAGCTTAAGGTCTAAATGCTTCTGAAAATATGCTACTTAATAAAGCAGAGAAAAAGGTTCTACAGAGATTCAGGTGATTTTGGGACCTGATTTCACATGCTTCTCCCTTGTGCCCTGTATTCCTTCCTGTTCTGTTGACAGGCAGGGTACGCCACAAAATGACCACACACTAGCAGTATAATATGCACAGTTTATTAAACAAGCACACTGAAGTGAATAAGCACACTAAAGCAAACAAGCACGTTAACGTGAATGGGGTGTTATCTCTCTCTCTCTGTTTATAGTAAATGAGTCCAATGCAGCAAATCAGAGATCTATACATAGAAAGTACGGAGGAAAATTAGCAACGCATCAAATCATTAAGAAGAAATACATCACCAGATACCACCAAATCATCATCCAGACCCACACTCCAAGCTGGGAAGCCCCACTGCAGCCAGTGCCAGCAGTCCCAGCTAGTTGGGAAAATTCCTATGCGGTGTGTCCACCCCTAGGTGCGGCCTTGGATTTGGCCACAAGAGGCTTCTGCTTTTATACCCTTTAAAAGTCAACTGGTTTTATGCCAGCTCTCTAATTGTTTGTTCGTGGGGCCATGCACCTTCTGATGAGTTCACTTTTGTCAGTGCCTAGAGCATTGTCCAGGCACCCCAGTGCAGCCACATATAAAGGTCACAGAACAGCCGCACACCACTGTTTTCCTGCCTCTTTCAGACAGTCACACTGAACATAAATATATACACCCTACTGAATACACTTCGACCAAAAATCTGTATTCTTGGTTATGTCTCTCAGTCACGAGAGGGTATCGACTCTCAGCTAGGTTCCCATCCATTACAATTCCTCAGAAATCTTCCATGAGATGCAACTCCAAGCTGCAGTCACTGGGATGGGGAAAAGCAGGAAAAGCTTCCATGGGTCGCAGCGTTCACATACTTGTTGGCTCATAAAAGGATGAGAAAATAGTATGTTAAGTTCAAATTAATGAAATTGCTTTCTGGGGAACATGGTTGGCTGGACAGGAGGGCAGAAGCCTCAACTGACTCAGACTAAGTCATAAGGGAACCTGCCACTAGCAGGGTACGTACAAACCAGGAAGCTAAAACTCAAACTGCTGACAAAATCAGGATGTGTAGATATTTACGTATTTCTGTTTACATTTACCTGTTCGGCTGGGGGGGACACTAGCAGGAGGGATCTCTTGTCTTTTACATGACGCAAGCACAGACACCTGCACACTAAGATGACTTTGTAGTAATCGCTTGCTTCTGCTTTGGGAAAATAGGATAACAGATAACTACTTTTCAAAACAGCAATCTTATTTTAGGAGACAGAAAAACATTTTGAGCAGGCACTGGATGAGGCAGCATCATACAGTCCATGAGAGACAGAGCTCATGTTCTGGAAAGCTCTGTGTTAGCAAGTACACAGCATGAGATAATAAATGAAGGCTTTGCTGACATGGTCTGCGTGCTGAGTGCTAGTCTGGGACAATATAAATACTAATTGTAAAAGGAGCCTCTGCAGGGCACTTTTCACTTTCCCACGCTGTGCTTGCCATGCCTGAGTGTGTTCCGTAAATTCTCAGCACACGGAAGTCAAGGAAAACCAACCTTTCCTTCCCAGCCACAGGGCACTAAAACCAAGAAGTACAAGCAGAAGCTGTGTGCTGACGCCAGAGGAGGAAGGAAACTTGCATTATAGTGAAGCAACTGTGGTCACTGGTAACACCAAGTTGTTACCCATCAAGTTGCAGTCCCAACCAGCATGCTGCTGTGCATAGAGGGGGTGGTGATCCTCTGCCATCCACTCACTGTGGATGCAGACAGGCTTGGGTACCTCCTCCTAACAGGAGAGTCTGTCCATATCCCAGTGATACTGCCACTGCTGTGCCCATGCCCTTACCTTGAAGCGGAGCAGCATGTTTTCCTTGAAGCATCCTTTTTTCTTGGCAGTGGAAATGATGAATAGAGTTCTTCTAGGAATATCCTACAAAAACTGTAAAGCCCACACTGCCAGTTAACCTCAGCATGGGCTCTGCATAGTGCACTGTGCCTGGGCCTGAGGTCTGCCTGGTGCTGAGATCACCTATGCTGTTCCCTATTTCCTTCTCATGTTATCTCCAGTAAATGTTTTAATCCATACCTGATGGAGCTGAGGGCTTCTCACTGGAGTTCATTAAGCTCCCTTGCACTGGTGCACTACATCTGGTGTACCTGGCAGAGCCCCAGAGAGAAATAGCTCTTCAGGAAAGGGTAGCAAGGCAAGGATGGGGTGGGTGCCTGACTAGGGAGGATGCTTGTGCAGTCCTTGGGCTGAGCAACCACAGTGTGAGCTGGCAAACTGGGAAAGAGTAATCTGGGTGTCCCACCCCAGCTGAAATACTAACCGGTCTCCAAAAGGAAAAGGAAAAGGAAAAGGAAAAGCCAGCTGCTCTGGCTACACCCACAAGAACAGATGAAAGGGTCAAGCCCTGCTGCGCTGGCAGTGGGGTACAGCAGGTACAAGGCTAACACTAGGATCCTGCGACATGGGATGCCAAGTTTTGACCAAGCAACAGGGACCCTGGACAATCCCTCACACTCTGTGTGAGGTTACACCCCCCTGGCTGAAACTTAATGGCCAAAAAAAAAAAACAAACCAGAGCGCCATGGCTCTGAATTAGAATTGTTGGTTTCCGCAATAGCATCTTTTTTTTAACAAACGGGTAAGTAATAGAATGAATCTAGAAATCAGAATAGAAATAATGTTAAAGGAAGAAGCCATAGGTAAGTATTAGAAGATGCTCAATCTGTCTGATAACCACCCTTAACAGCTGTAACATAGTGAATCTAAGTTAACACTGTACGATACATGATCTTAAGGTGCCAATACCTTTTTTTTAAGGGAAGAGATGATGGTTCCTATGCCTAAACATACCAACTGCTGATTTAAGCAAAAATATCAACTTTGTTCATTATAGAAAAGAGAGAGATGGGGAATTGGAAGTGTGGAGAGGGAGGTGTGTACTGTGTGCTCCTATCAAGGAAAATATTCCAACTCTGTGAACAAAGGTAACAACAAATTGAAAGCTTTTGTTAATCTTTTTTATAAAGCAGGTAACAGAGGGACCGAGTATCCCAGAAGTTTCTGGACTCTTACCAACTTAATGCCATTTCATCCTCCAGGACTTTCACACAGACTCCCATTGAGCTTTCACATCACCACCTATGAAATCTGTCAGATTCCCTCACTGCGTAATGTGGAGGCTGGCTCCCAGTAAGCTCCCACCATTTGTAGGCAATGCCAGAATGCCCAAAGCCAGCCTGGCCCTTCACTGTCAGTGGTGTTCAATCCCATTCCCACAAGCTTTCATTCCATGGTATGTTGAATATGGATTAGTAATAAACCTTATCTTTCTTCCTTCCTCAGGCTGACACCTCTGCAAACAGGTGCCAGGCTATGCGTAGCATGTCAGTTACTTTTCAGCCAGCCTAATAGGATACTCTGGAGAGCACTACAGCTCTCCTTTCTAGAAAACTCAGTAAGCCACTTTGGGAAGTATTAGCACACACAGAGGAACAAACAAAACAAATGTACAAGAAACACAGTAATGGTTTTGCAATTCTTGCATTTAATTATTTCAGGATGTGGATTTTTCCTTCTACTCAGCCTTCCCCTTTCCATTATCATATTTTTTTTACTGTTTTTTTTAGGAAACTTGCATAAACAAACACTTTTCCTAGACCAGTACATAAACCAAACACAGATGCACAAGTTTGTATTTGCAGTTTTCTTAAGCTTTGGTTTCTTAAGAGACAAAGTGCATTAAAAAACTTTTATGCAACCAGATCAAATATCTGATGGTGAGATACATTGAGATCAGAGGACTCCGTGATGGAAGAACATGACAGTAATCCATAACAGGAACTACACTTCAGTCTAACCTGTTCAGGAAGTCGGAGTTATAGATCAGCCTCTCAAAGAATGTGGTTGTCTGCACAGTGCTGTCGAAACAGCACAGAAGAAAAGCCTGCTTTCTACTGCTTCAACTCTTGGCAGAACTCAGACCTTTGGGAAGAAATAAAAACCCCAAAACAACAAACCAAACCTGAACCCAAGACAGAAATGCATTTCACCCATTTCCTCTCTCCCTTTAGCTCATGAAAACTTGAGACTATTCAGCCCTTTGTCTCAAGAAGTAAGCAAATGAAAAACTGGAAAAGGCTAGAATAAGACAAACTTGACAAAAGGCAATTTAAAAGATACAAACATGAGGGGGCATGAGGTAAAGAACAGTTCCAGAAGCATGAGAATAAAATGACACAGTAAAAGCATTACACATATACACACACTCAGTAGCAAGATCCTCCTCTGCACCAAAAGATTTGACAATGAAGCACAAATCCAATTAAGCCCAGCATAGATATCATGCATTATCTACTAGGCTTCAGAATATCAAATTACCTTGGGTTCTTGAATATAAAAGAACTCAAAACTTACAAGTTCAGAAACTTTGGAGAGAACAAAGCCTGTAGGTAGCCTGAATTCCTAAAACTGAAATAAATTTCAAGTAATTGTGCTGGTAGGAAACATCACAGGAAATTATACAACAGGTTTGTTACCTGTCTCCAGGCTCTTCTAGCCCCATCAGTTTAGTAACACAACAGCAAATTTCAGGTTTGTGTGGTCTAGTGGTAGACTGCTACAAACCTGGTATCAGTGAAGAACTTGCTACCTCACTGACACCAGGGGCTGATGTCTGCATTACAGCTGCTCAAAGAAGTTGGGAACACAGCAAAGAAAGGAATTTTGGGGAAAGATGTTCTTGATTAAGCAGACACCAGTGTTTGTAATTTGCTGTCGAAGGACTCAAATGCAGCTGGTTAATTTAGCTTCCAGAAGCAAAAAAAAATGCTCATGTAGGGTCAGGTAAATAAGCAGTTACCACAAGCAGAAGAGAAACCTTAATGTAATGACCTATGTCAGTGCAAGTTACCCCATGACTCTTTTTCTTGTTGTTTATTCCCCCCCTCCCCCCCTTTTAAGGGAAGCTGCTGGACTTTACTAGACGTCAATCAGTTCTACTCAAAATTTCTGAGGAGGACACATGACCTGTGTGCTATGTGCAAGCTATCCTACAAGAACTGCCATGCAATGTGCATGAGAAATCAGCATTATGCAGGGTGGCGAGCACTTCCTACCACAACACCTACAATCCGTGGCAATGGATGTGTGTTAGCATGTTAGCAAGTAATATTCCACCGTTAAAATGCAATTTTCCATAGGAAAAATGTTCCCTGTACCTAGGAGCAAATCTAGGAGCACGGAAGTGATCTAAGCAGATGCAAACAACTGTAGCCATAAACTATCAAAAAAAAGAGATCTCAAATTGAAAACAAAATTAAAAAACAGAAATAAATCCTAATTCCAAACAGTAGACAAGCCATCTACTGAAACAGGCTCTAAGGAAGAGTAAAACCCATGTTTAAAATATTACACACATTACTATTCAGCTAATAAAATAAAACAAAACCAAACAACCAACACATCCCCCCCCCCCCCCCCCCCCCCCCCCCCCAAGAAAAAAAAAAAACCCAGCCACATGTTACAAACAGGATACAAACAAATCTCCTCTTGCAATAAAGATATTGGATAAAAAGTTATGGAATATGTTGTGGTATGCTTATAAGGAGGTTTTTCTTCCCCCCACCCCCAGTGCCTCCACTCCCACCAGCTCCTGCTTTCACCACCTTTTCAGTTTTTCCAGATATGCTCTTTGCTTGATGAGAACTTTCATTTGTCCATAGACATATGTCCATATGACACCCAGGAAGCAGGCGAGGAGAGAGGTCAAACTTCTTGCTGATCCACTTTGTTATCTATTTGTCATTGCTAAGCCAGTTACAGATGCGATGCGAGTTCAAGAAGTTTCTATCTCAGAGGCCTCTTCTATGAAGTTAGCAACAGGACTAAGGAGCAAGAGTGGAAAGAGTTTATACTCTCCATTTCCATCTTCTGAGAGGAGAGGTGGGTCACCCATTCCCAGAGCATCCAGACGCTCAGCTTGGCTTGCTGGAGCTACTAGCGGCAAGACAGTTCCACTACCTGATGGAGGATGAAGAGCAGGTTTCTCCTCCAGGGGAGGCAGCAGAAGGTCTTTTGGGTCCTCTATCTTCCCTGCAGCTTCACCTGAAGGTAGTTCTTCAAATAATGAAAGCAGAGGATTGGCCCTGTACTGTATCAGCTGCATATCTGAGAGAAAACAAACAGTTTAAACTCCAGGCTCCTCTGTCATGTAAGTAGCAAAGAAAGACAAAGAAAATTGGAGAGGCTGCTTCAAAATTTGGTTCACTAGAGAAAACCACACAGCTGAGGTCTGACAGACTAAACCCACAGCTGCAAGAGTGGAGCTAAGGCTCCTGTGTCTGTTGAGTATCTGAACTCCAAGCCCCCTTATGCATATGGCATGCAATGGCAGCACCGAAGTAGCAAAATGAGTGCATTTGCAGGGGCTGTAGCCCATGTAAGAGAGACTTCCACAAGGATGTTTGCAGTTCTACTCTCTATTGTGGCACTGTGTCATGCATAAGAAAAGGAAATGGTAAACACCAACACGGGGCACAGGATGGGGCCTCTGAAGTGCAGCTTCATCAAGATCAGTGAAACATCCTAGTGTTCACAAAAATTTTTAAGCCCAGACCAAAAGGAGATAAATGACAATACTCGCTACAAAGATTTCATTTCAACATACAGTTTTGGAAGAGTTTGGAGCTGACACAGCTCTCAGCATTCCTTCCTGCCCACCTTTGCTTCCTGCTGTTTCTGCCTCACTTGATCCCAGGTCTTCAGTGCTCTCTGCCAAGTTTGCAATCTGAACAAAATGGATAGAGTAAGAACACTGAAAACAACAAGAATAACAAAACCAAAATCAAAGTCTCCACTGACTGGTTAACAAAATTAAAGGTGAAAGGAGGAGGGAGGAGAATTGGAACACCTGATCAATGAGCCCATTGTTGACATGAGGGCCAGCAAACTAGAGCTCTCAGGAGAGGGCATGGACAAATACAGACAAACTTAATTTACTAAAGCAAACAAGTTTCTGACTAGCAAAAATTTATTTTAACTTCCAAACCAGAAGCTTTATTATTGTCTGTCTTGAAGAAATAGTGCTGTTAACATTAATTATATTGATTTCATCAATATCATTCATCAATTCATCAATATAATTAAATCCTGCAAGCACTGCTTGAACACAGCTGCATTTTGCCTCAGTTGTAGTCTAAACTCTTATGGCTGGGAAGTCCTAAGATTAAATATTATTATTAGACTAAATATTACTTTAGGACTACAAAATAAATGACACTTGCAAGGGTTTTGTGTTTTTTTTTTTCTAACATGAGTCAATTCTAGGAACTGAACCAAGATAAGTAAATTGACACTGAACTTTTGTATGTCCTCTGAGGAAATTTCATATAGCCATGATCAGAATAAATACAGTATATTGCATTATATTTTTCATGTAGTACTTTTCATTCAGTCTTCAGGCAGACCGAAGACACAATCCCATCTGAACTATAACCCCAGATCTAGTTATTACTTGGCTAAAAGACACCATGGGAATCCCTGAGGCTAGGAAAAATAAGCCAAGAAACTGCTCTCAATACACTTTGATCAAAAAGAGATGATTTTCTAGCCTTCTAATTCTAAACAGAAGGTATAGAAGTAATAGGTAAGAATAAAAAGTTCCTCAATATAGGCAGCTAATTCAATACACACCAGTTTGTTTCCCTCTTCCGTATTTTCCCAGGTGTATTCAGAACGCACAGAACAGGTTATTCAAACCAAAGTGGCAGTTTAAGTCACCCCACTGACTGTACTAATGCAGCCAGGAACATAACATTTGAAATTATCTTGAGAAGCTGCTGAAATTCATATATGCCAACTGAATTAATACATGTAACTGAAAACATTAAGTCAGCAGGACAAGATAAAATTGTGGTTTCATGCTGTGCTATTAATCCAGTCCCTATCCTCAAACTGCATCAGTGAAATTTTAGCTCTCCACATCATCTTAACCCTCCCCATCATCGAAGCAAATCTTACTCTTACATTTTCCATACCAGGGGAAGTTTCCATCAAGTTCATATCCAGGGCTGGTAGCTCAGGATTAAGTGTCTGAAAAAAAAACCAAACCAAAACCAGGCCATACGTAATATAATAAGGCCCTTAAAACAAACTTCAGACAGGTCCTGAAAGGAAAGCAGGATAAAGAGCACACCACCTGCTGAAGCACAAGGAAGGTAGCTCCCCCACAGGCTGACAGCAATATCCTTTTACCCTGTGGTGGTAAACTGAGGTCACAGGAGAAGAGAAAGACACCATGTTGCCCAGTAATTCCAGGTGTATGGCTGAGTTTCATTCCATCTTATAAATGCATAACCACATAAGCAGGATGTGATGATAAGTGGTGAAGGCTTGAGGAGAAGTGAGTCCAGTTTTTTCCATTTCCCCCCCCCTCCTTGAGTTCTGTGTAACAGATATACTGTATGAACTGAAAAAGGCTCTCTGTTACCTTGTACCATGTTAAAGACTCCTAGAATGCCTATGCCGCATTCTATTCATAAGTACTTGCTTTTCAGAATTTCCCCCTCCCCTTGCCCATTACAACATGGAATAAACCAGTAAAATTTCATGATGCATCCTCATCAGTATTTTTCAGAAATCATAAAAAGACACTCACATCACTGAAAGCTTCAGAACCAAAGTTATACTGCTTCCCAGATAACATTGCTTGAAGCTCTTCAAGGTTGGCGTCGATGCAATTAAGAAAATCCTGAATTTCTTCTCTAAAAAGACAGAATTATATAGTGCTGTAAGAAACAGTTGTTAGGACCTTCTTGTGCATGAAAGGCAGATTGCTCACATTCCAGAATAGCTTATTGCCAAATTAATGAAACCACATTCCTTTATCACTTTTCACAGTTCAACTCTTTGAAGGACAGGTACAGGGAAGACTATCTGAAGTGCAAGTACAATAACAGCTACCATAAAAAAAGGCAGTTCCTCCTTCCATATCTACATCCTCCTTCAATTTAATATCTTTTGAATATTCTTGGATCTATAGATCAACAGACTATAGACCAACATCTGTTTAAAATAAGGCCCGATGGCTTTCACCTGGGGACAACAAATAATAACAAAGAGCTGGAAAATACCTCCATCTGAAGGAACACTGCCTATTTTCCTATACTGAAACATCAGATTGTTGCCAAATTGTATGCATTTCCATGGACAGGGCATGATTCAAGGGACACTGAATGAAGTGGAAAGGGAGCTGCACGCACAGCACCAGTACTGAACTCTTTGCTGTGCTGCAAGCTACCTCCTGCACTGGAATACTCAACTACCAGTAGCAGATAGTTCCAAGGCATCACCCCATGCTGCAGTGCCAATGAGATGAGACATCAGAAGGCCTTTAGGTCACAGGAAGTGCTGTGACACATCATCAGCACTTCCTACCTGAAGTTAAAGAATGCTTTGCCTATTAAAACTGAAATAAAAAGAGGGGGCTGCCCAGTTCAAATAAAACAGTATCCTTTAAGGATACAAGATAGAAGGGAAATTATTGATAAATTTTTAAAATATGATTTATTAGTGGAATGTGAATCGGAATATAACAACCCCACTTTACCAGTAAAGAAAGCAGATGGGAAAAGCTATAGGGTAGTTCAAGATTTAAGGGCAATAAATAGAATAGTAGAGGACACCCACCCTGTAGTGGCTAATCTATATACTTTACTGACCAAACTAAAATTAAATCAGAAATGGTTTGCCGTCCTGGATTTAAAGGACGCTTTCTTTTGCTTACCATTGGCCAAAGAAAGCCAAAATTATTTGCTTTCGAATGGGAAAAAATCCTGACACAGGAAGAAAAACTCAATTAACTTGGATGGTATTACCTAAAGGGTTTAAAAACAGTCAAGTTTTGGAAATCAGTTAGCATTATGGAAGCCACCTACTCAGACCGGGACTCTGTTACAGTATGTGGATGACCTGTTAATTGCTGCTGAAACAAAGGAAGAATGTATCCAGTGGACAGTGGAATTATTAAATTTTCTGGGACTGAATGGTTATTGGGTATCCAAACAGAAGGGTCAACTAATCCAAACCTGAGTTTCCTACCTAGGATATGAAATAACAGGAGAAGAGAGAAAACTTGGAGCTGCTAGAAAAGAAGCCATTTGTCAAGACTCCACGACTGTCGGCCGTCAAGGAGCTCCGAACATTCCTGGGAATGACTGGATGGTGCAGACTTTGGATCCACGGTTATGGTGCTCTGCATCTTTTTTTACAGGAACAATTGACAGAACCACTATCACACAACTGCTTGGTCACTATAGAGACTGTATATTCGAGCTGACCAGACTTGAAAGAAAAACCTCTGGAAGATACTGATTCTTGGTTTACTGATGGCAGTAGCTTCATGAAAAATGGTGAACAAAAGGCAGGATATGCCATTACCACCACTTTACAGGTAACAGAAGCTAAACCTTTACCCATGAACATCTCTGCCCAGAAGGCAGAAATAATAACATTAATGAGAGCCCTGGAATTGGCTGAAGACAAAAGGATAAATATTTGGACTGATTCTAAATACGCGTTTGGTGTGGTCCATGCACACGGTGCTATCTGGAAAGAACGAGGACCATTTGAACACACAACGGAAACAGATTAAACATGCCACAGAAATTCTACAATTACTGGAATCTGCTCAGCTACCTGAAGAAGTAGCTATTATGTACTGTAAAGGACATCAACAAGGTGACTCTGATCAGGAAATTGGAAATAATTTGGCCAATTTTGAAGCCAAACGAGCAGCTGAACAATCTCAGATCATGTCCTTAATCCCTGACGGCACACTAGCAATTGAGAAATCTAAACCTAGGTGTTCAAAACAGGACAGAAAATTGTTTAAAGATCTAAAAGGACAGGAAAACAAAGTTCAACAACATTTAAAGACATAAATCACAATGTTCTGCTAAACACATCCCCTGGAACTTTGACAAGATCCCACAAGATGGTAGCAGTGTAACAGTTTCCAGAAACAAGTTAATACCTGTCCAGCAAAGGATCGTTTTGGTTTCCAGAGTTGCTTTCATTCAAGATGGAGTCAATCACTGACACGGGGTCTTCTGGAGTATTAGGTTGTGCAGTATGGAGCTCCACAGCAACATTTCCTATTTCACCGAGTTTGTTGACATCATTTATATGAACTGGTGGGATAGATTCTGCACAATTTAACACATTTGGCTGTGATACTTGACAAATAGGTAAGCCAGGATCCATAGGGGCCTGTGGCTCTCTAAAATATGACCCAAAGAGAAACAACATACAGGAGAAATCATCAACTGGATCTTGGTTTGTTTATTACTAACTTAGATACATTTTGGATTGTTTATTCGTAATCAATATATGCATTCATGTCCCTATTCAATCAAAAAGTTAGTATGTGCTTATTTGTTGAATAGACAGAAAAGCATCAGAAAATTAAACTTCAAGTGCAATCAGCTTGACAGCCTTTCAGGTACTCCTGAAGAGACATGAGCTCCTAAAAATCTTTGCTCCCCATGACTAATGCTACATGTTGTAAAAAAGGCAGCCTACCAACAGGTCTGTCATGCACAAATGGAGGAAAACTCTGAGAAGCTGTTTCCCAGGATTCATATGGATCATTTACACAAACATAACCACCTAGTAACAATCTAGGCATAAATACTTCCACACCCTTTAAACGTACCTGGCTCGGCCACTTGTGTGTGCCACAGCAGGGAGACCACTGGTGGCATTTTCCATGGTATCAGTGATATCTCGAATGATGAGACCTGTACCATTCCCGTCCTCATCATCTGCACTATGTTCAGAAAAAGCCACCTGCAGGATACAGCAAACACAATGAGTAGAATGAGTAAAACAAAAAGGTCTTTAAGGTCTTTTTTTCTTGCTTTCTTTGTTTTTGCACCTTCTCTGTCCTGCTCAGAGTTCATCTTTTACTAGTTGTACTGACCTCCATGATAGCAATGCTTTAAAGCTGCCCATTTCAAAATGGAGTGCATCTGATTGTAAGACTAGGGCATTAAGAGTTACAAGGAAGACTTTGAGACCACTGTGTATCATCCTGTCCAACCCATCGATTCTTTCCCTGGGAAAACTTACTGCTTGGCCACTTTCAACAGGTATGCGAACATACTGACGACTGTATTTGGAAGGTGAAGCACCTGCAGCATCTGTTAGAGACCTGAGACAAAACATGGCTTCAGTATAGGGTCCAATAGTAAAAAGCTGTAGCAATGCCAAATACATGCAGCAATGGTAAGAACAATCATTTTTCCACTTCTAAGATAACTGGCCTTTAGAAATGTTTTTTACCAAGTTTACTGCAGACAGGCTGCACTCTAAACAAACTTTTTGTTACATTTTGAAAGAGTACTCTTTTTCATAACTCTGCCCTTCAGAATTCAAGATGCATAGTCTCTTCCCAGCAATTTTTTTAGTGATAAAGAAGTAGAAATCTTAATTTGATGCTTTATGCAAGTTTGAATATACAAGTGATAAAAATATTCTTCATACACTTTAAGTATCTTGCTCTTAGAAGCTGATTTATCCCTATAATTCATATTTGAAACTGATTTTTGAACTATCCAGTAATTACCTTTTTCTTTTGACCCCAACAATATAATTTCCTCGCATCAAACTTAGTATAAATTGAAGAATCTAAAAAGGAAAAACATACAAACAAAAACCAAGTAGTCAGCACAGCAATCCTAATGTTAACTTAATAATTCAGATTTTACTACAAAATTATGTAGTTATGTGATTGAAATTAGTAGGTAAATTACAAATCCATTTCCGTTTGTGTCTTAAAAACCAAAATGACAGCTACCGATGGCACTGAAAAAATACCCCACTCGGACAGTTTTTGGCTTTTTTTTTTCTAAATGTAATATAACACCACAAATCACTAGAGAATTCCAGACCAGAAAGAGCTGAGGGATAAACCAGAGAAAATCTGTTCCAGTGCAGAAGCTCCTATACTTTTTGGGATCCAAGTTGACTTCTTGAGTGGGCTAATATTGTCTTGGTCCAAGATCTTTCACAGACTCCATTCCATGTGCCTGCAGTCTCTTGTTTTAGGTTCCTGTTACCACGCGCTGCCTCCAGCCTCAAGTTTACCCCAGGTCAGCTTGATTTACTGATTTCTCTCCAAATGAAAATCACTGAGATTTCAAACACAAGCAAATCCTTTCTCCTACAACTTTTCCTTAATGTTTTGCTCGTGGTTCTTTGCTGTGCTACTTCTGGGACACTCAGGAACTGTGAACATTTCCTTTATGCTGTATTAATATAGCCTGTTCAGCTCTGTGTCATTTGTCATTCTACATAAGCAAAGAATGCCATGAAGTATCACAGAGGCAGGAATAAGGATGGTAGCACTGAAGATGCTGCAATGGTACCTTAGACAGCAGCTTCTGTTGTTGACTGTGCTTCTGCCTTAGAACTGCCACTTCTTTCCACAGGGCCTTATTTTCTCTGCAATGCAGAATAAATCAGAAGACAGAGGATGAACAGATTTTACTTTATATGCTCTAGTTTTACAGCTTTCAAACTTTCACAGTACCTTGCAGGACCAATGGCAACATTCCTTCCGTGGATAACTAACAATCAGTTAATCCAATCCACTAGTACAAACTCTGTGTTAAATTGGCTCAATTTTCCATCAGGCAGAACCAAACTCGCTCTAGTAAGGACATTCTCAATCTCTTCTGCTCCATCAATAATCCTGATCTGCACTATTCCTTCAAAGCCTTAAAACCTTAGAACAAAACTCAGTGTTTGAAAACAGGCTGAGTGTAACACAGACCATCTGAGAACAGTTTCAAAGTTAGCCTTTGATGCGTTTTGTTTGGTTGTTTGGTTGTTTTCAAGGAATAGAGGGAGTGAAGTGAAGGTATCTCCTGAACTTTAGTTGACACCTGCGTGCATACCAATGACCTGAATGAATTACCAGTGCGTATACAAAAAGAATCTGATGAGGACATGAAAAGTCCACTTCCACTTAGAAAGAAAATTAAAGGCTATTTCTCCCTCACCTCATTTAATCCTGGGTTTTTTTGTTTTGAAAAGGAAGTACTTTGATCGTCCTAGAAAACTACTACAGGTGATGGCAACCAAAATGAAATCCCAAAACAGTCAAAAATTCCCAGTCTTCATCTCTGGTCTGCAACTGAATTATAAAATGAAACAAGGTACAGAACGTTGTGTGGGATGGAATGGGGATTCTTAGAAAAATACAGCTTCACCCATTTCCAGTTCAAATGAACACCACATTCCGAGTCAAGCTCCATTAGACCTAAGCAACACTCAACACATAAGTGCCTCTGAAGCAGACGAGTCTACCTCTTCATGTTAGCCAGTCTGACATCCATGTTGTTCTGCTGCTCTCTCATTTCTTGGACTTCAGCGAGTACTTTGTGCAAATCCTCCGCACAGACCTTGAGATCCTCAGTTCTTACTGCAGATACCTAAAACAGGACCAGGTTACACGTTTTAACTACAAACAGTGCTTTGCATACTCCCTTCTACAGGAACAGTGTAGTTAGTTTGTAAACTCCATTAAAAGATTAGGTAACACTTAATTCTTATGCATCACAAACCACAACACTTACTATAGGTGACAGCTGTTAGGACAGTCTACACTGTATGCAAGAAAAAAAAAAGTTGTCAGTGAAAACATGAGATTAGCCCTTTGTACGTGTAGACAGAGGGTTCACCATTGTCATTAATGATAAAAACCTACCACTGACTGAAAACAGCCTTCCCTAGTGTGTTTGCTCTGACAGGTCTGGTGACAGATTGCCCTCTAGTCTCAAAGGGTAAGACCCCAGATAAAAACAAAACATAATTCATAGTGGAATAAGAACAAGACAATCATATTCCTTTTAGGTGCAGGTAAATATGCCAGCACAGGAGTAACACATTTCAATTAAGTTCCTGGTAGGAGGGAAAGGTGTCTAAATAGACACATCTTACTCAATTTGAATATTCATCCCACACTACCTGAACTGCAGATTCCCACTGGTGTTTGCTCTACTACCTCTCTGCTGATGACATTCCAAAATTTTGGAGACTTGTCTTGAGAAAGTCAGATTCTGCTCTTCTGCCACAGCAGAATTCATGAATGCCACCTCTTTTAAACAACGGCAGAAGAGCCATCAGAAAGCAAAAAGCTCACCCTCTCCTCCCCACACTTCTACACTCTTAACTTTTCCAGTTCTTTCAGCAGCTCTCTCTGTGGCTAACACACAATTCAGGATTTGGAAAAAGACAGGTCTGGTGCATTGCACATCTGAATGACATGTCCAGGCTTTGTGGGCATTTTAAAAATCATTTAGCTAAATGCTGACTGCAACTGAACCAAATGGAGTTGCATCAGATAACCACCAGATGTCCCTTCCCGCCTACAACACACTGATATTTCTTGCTATTCTACTGAATTCCAAGAGGGGGACAAGTGTGTGAAAGCATCTGGGTCTGGCCTGCTGAAGTGCTAGGTAACTTCCATGCAGGTCGGCTCACAGACCCCTTTTTTCTTCCAAAGGAGAATGGGATAGTCAGAAATAGATCTACAGTGTTATAAAATATCCCATCACTTCATGATGAAACAGAATATAATTGCTACGTCATTATTACCCCACAGAAATAGCCAACTACATTCTTAACATAATCCTTGTAACAAAGGATGGGCTGAGTGGCCTCTCCATCTACCTTTTTAGATGCTTCACTATTCTTGTGGGTAATACATTATACTAAGGTACACTGAGCTGTATCCCCAGTGAAAAATCATGGCTGATTTCTCTTTAGCATACCACCTCTCCCTGTGGTACCCCACACACCCAAAGATGGAGACAGATAGAAATTTCAAATGCAGTCAGCCTGCCCCCATAAAACAGCCAAACTAAAACATTCTGCCCAAGTGTAAGGAATTGTTCTCTTCAGAGTCCTGACCCAGATATAAGGGTGTCAAAACTGAAGCATTTCAGCAGGACTGACAGTAAAAGGGAGGAAGTAAAGGAAGTCCTGCATTCAAACTTGCATTCCTGTTAGAAGCTTTAAGTCCAGTTTACAGCAAGTACTGAAATATGGCTCCATTCCAGGCAGTAAAAGAAAATTAATGGATGTTTTGCAAAAAATCACTACCATTTCCTGTTCAACAAAGAACATGTTTCACCAACCTATTCAGTAGTTTCATATGAATGTCCTTGGCACTAACCAGAGCTTTTGTCTTTCCATCTAGAATACTCCACCCAGTGCAACACACCTAGGATACATGGTGCCATACAGAACATCATCAGCTGACAGCCCCAACATCCCAGCAAGAGATGTGTGCAAGCCAAGACAAGTTAGCGATTACAGCATCTGGGGAAAGCACAGGCCTGAGTCAGAGAAGCAACTGTACAACTATATTTAATCCATTGTGATTTTGAGCAGAGACAGCACAGTGGAGAATCAATCAAAACACAATTGTGACTCTCAAGCCTATCCTCTGCTTTTATTAACTTGGGCAATGTAGCTACCATATTACGACATTCTAAAGAAAAGATTCTGCAGTTCAAATGTCAATGTGATGTATCATGATACTCTCTTTCTCTGGCTGGGAGGATATTATGCGCTCTAAAGTGCCAACAGAGGATAAATATCTGTGCTGGAACAGGTCAGACAAGGCCTGAATGTGCAAGATAAAACTGGAAAGTACTAACAAAGGGGCAGCTTAGTGGCAACGTAGTTTTGGAGAAATAATGCGATTCATGCAAAGTCACCCAAATGAACTGATTACTGATGCCCTTGCTAATTTTCAACAAGAAGCCCCAAATAGGGTTGTATTTTCTTTTGCTTCTTTCACTTTGTGACTCTTTTCAGCTCTATGACGACAGAATTGAAGACCATGCTAAGCTGCAAGTGGGTATACGAATTTGCCGTGAAAAAGGGGTTCTAGCGTGACAGCCATGAAGATGTGGCACTACTCCAGAGCGCTGCCAAACAGCAAGGTGTGTTTTGTCTAAATGCTGGCATAAGGAGGCCAAGCCAAGCCTGGCATTCAGGATGGAGTTACAAAGTCTTGCATCATGATGCACAACCTTGGTTCCCACGGAATCTGTTGGCTGTGAAGTATTTGAAGCCCCCAGACATGCTCTTTAACAGCTACTTTTCATAGCAAAGTGAAGTAAATACATGCTTAGATTGTACCTTGCGCTTGATGTTTTCCAGTAAATGTGCCTTCCCTTGCTTGAAGAAAGGGTGCTGGAACTCAATGACTGAGCTTTTCTCTGCTGTAATCATACCATTCTCCAGGGCAATCACCTTCCTGAAACCATCTGTGGATATATATCAAAGTCATTTCTTTCAGTGCAAAGCTGACTGTAACAGCATACAGCTAAAAAAAACCCAAGGCTACTGAAACACCTGAAGCACTACAGTCAGTGGGAGCAGAAACTATGGAAACCAGCCAAAATAGCTTTTCCTTGGTGCTCATTGATTTGACTGCTCCAGTCTTCACAGCTAGAGAACATGTCCACAATATCATCAAATGACCTCACAGGTCGTACAAACAGCATGCATAGCAGAGGCCAGCTAGTGTCTGCAGCAAGACAGGGATGTTCAAGTAACCACAGAAGTGAGTTACAAATCAGAGTTATAAAGACATCTTGAATAAAATCTTGCCCCAGTGGGAGCAGTGGAACAGCGCACCTTCCTTTTCATGCCTATAATCCCAAACAACTACAAATCAAAACAAATGCTGTCATGTACTACCAGGGTCTACAGAATAAAGTAAGGAGGAAAAATCAGTTCTCAGCCTATGCAACACATGCACACAGAGTACTTTCTCCACACCAGACTGCCTACATGAAATAAGACATTGTCAGCTATATCCCTGTCACTGCAACCCTGCTTCGAGTACCACAGGGCAGACACAAAATACAGTTTACAGACCAATTTCTACCTCTTCTCATTCAAGCTTTTAACATAGTGAATGTACTTCTGTTTCACTGTGCCCCAAGAGCACTACCATAAGAAAACTTCACTTGAAGCTAGAATAGGTCCAGCAGGAAAAGGAGGCTGCCATCACACTGCATGTATTCACAGAAATATTTGCATTTCAGCATTTGCCCTTGCTGCAAGGCAACTGACAACTGCTTGTTCGCATTATCCTTTGACACCTAAATGATGAAGACTTAACACCTGAACAGCAACATCCACCTTGTGTCAAAAGAAAGGTAAGCTTTCTCACGTCAGCCAAAATCTAAACAGGCATCAGTTAGAGAGACCATGCAAACCTACTGGGCAAGGACAGAGGGTTCCTGCCCCTTATTCCACATGGAATATCTAAGCAAGATGGCCATCTTCTATGCAGTTTGTACCTTCACTCAGCCCATAAGCTATTTGCTGCAAAACCATTATTTCTGCTGTGTGGCAGCCCTGTACATTGTACTGCTTCTTTGAATCACCTCCTCCCTCCAGCTCTTTGCCTGTACAAGTTGTACATGTGTAATGGGATGCTACATGATGTTCAGATGTAGAGCACGGAAAACATAATGAGAAACTCAGTCCAGCTTGATCCATCAGCGTCACTAATATTGTTTCAACACAGCAATGCAGGCAACAGCATGATCTAGGCAATTATTTTTTTTTTTTTATATGCTATATACACGGGTGTAGATATGGTCTCTGTTCCTCTAGGTACCATTAACACGGCCACTGGAGCCCAGAAAACTCTATCCAAGCTTTAGGTACCACCACATTAAACAGGTTTTTTTACAGCCACTGCTCAAAACACAGAAAGCAAAAATAAGCCAGGCTCTACTGTTCTTTTCTTTTGCAAAGCAAACTTAAGACCAGAATTCGGGTTTTCAGGGACCTGCCAAGTCAGTTGTTTTGTTTAAAGAATTTCAAATCAATACCACGTAGCAATGAACTTAGCAGAAAGGAAACTAAGAACAGTTGATGCTTACACATGTTAAGTTGTCGTATAAAACTGGAGATATTGTTGTGTTTGAAGTACTTGGGGAGTAGCTCCTTGGCAAACCTCTGCTCATCCAGAATGCAGAAATTCTCACCATTCTAGGAAATAAACAGAAGTAACAGAGAACAGGCACAATTTTTCTAAGGTGTCAAGACAGGGATGGCAGGGCAGGGCAAAAGTCTGTGTGAGCACTTCTGAGTACCTGGGGCTGTACTAAAAAGTTTGGATCCAAAAAGACAGTTACACAAAATATTTCTGCTCAATGGGACATTTTTCAAAACCTGAAGTTCTAAAGCTCCTGAAGTTTTGTCTTAGGCCATAGAAAAATTCTTCTGAAACCCCCGTGTATCTGTCAGTCTCTGCCCACAGGAAACACAACCATTGCTCCAGCACAATGGAAGTTATGCCACTAGAGGGCTTTTATCTCCTCGGTCAGTTTGCCCAGACCCTGACAAGATTCTTCCATTGTAAGGACTATGTCACCACTCAAAAATAACCAAGGAGCGTTGCTGAGCTACAGAAAGTTCAGACCACACAGCCCAGCGGTGAGGAAGTGTAACTACGACACAAGCAGCTTCGGATTTTGCCTATTCTCAAACTCAAACTTCCCGAAACCCGGCAGGTCTTTTGTGGCAGTTTTATGTTGGTCACAAAAAGAGCAAAAATGGCTATTTTCTTCTTTGCCTTTGCAATGGCTGAATCTCTGGGGAAAAACAAGTGGAGAAATTCCAAGGGATGTAAAAGTGACAGGAGACAGAAATAACGCCATGCCCGTGCCAGACCTCAGCCACACAGCGCCCGGAGGCGCTCTGGCCAAGGCGGCCCAACCTTCCTATGGCAGGAAGGGAAAATTACAAGTTAATTACTTCTTAAAGTGCGTTTTCCACGGCACGTCACCGCTCTGCTCTGGGGGCGGGCGCCATTTGCGATGCTGCCACCGGGACCCGCTCACCCCGGGGCGTCTGCACAGGCAGAGCCCAGCCCCCGCCGCGGGGTCGCGTCCGGCCCCGCAACCTTCGCACCCGCCGGTTCTGTCCGTCACAACGGGCCTTCCCCCCCCCGCTGAAGCGCCAGCCCACGCCGTCACGCCCCGCTGCTGCCCACGGCCCGCCGAAGGACTCCCGACCCTCCAGCTTCCCAGAGGCCTGGTGCCCTCCCCAGCCACCGCTCATGCCCCTCCCGGCCCCGCCTCCTGGCCGGTCCCACTCCCCGCGGCTGAGCCGCCGCCGCCGCCGCCACCTCCGCCCCGCCCGCAGAGCCCCGCAGCACCGCCCCAGCGCTTCCACCCCAACCCCTCCGGGACTCCCTCCACGGTCCTGGCCCTGGCCCTGGCCCTGCCACCCGCTTCGTGCCGCCCCAGCCCCTCCGCGCCCCTCTCCTCTCCGCCTCGCGGATGGCGCTGGCGGTGCCCGGCCGGGCCAGGGCCCCGCGGGCCGCTCTCACCCTGCTCCAACCGATGACGTCGTCGCTTTGCGGGTCCTCTACCAGCGCCCAGAGCTTGGCCAGGAAACCGGGCACCGGAGCGAAGCCGGGCCCCGGGGCAGCGCCGGGGCCGCCGGGCAGCGCCAGCCCTTCCCGCATTCTCAGGCCGGGCCGCGCACTCGTGCAGCGGGCCGGGGGAGGGCGGAGCGGCCGACGGCGGCCGTGACGCCATGCCCGAAGCGCCTCTGGGGAGCGCTCGCTGGTGGGGCCGCTCCCCGGGCCGCCCTCTCCCGCCTGGCAGGTACGTGCAGCCGGCCTGCCCCGCGCTCCCGGGGGGCTGAGCCCCGCACCCGGCCGGGGCACGCTGCGGGACAGCGGTGCTGGGTGGGACGGGCAGGGGCGCGCTGTGGTGGGGCGGGGGTTCGGTGCGATCCTGCAGTCCGGGCTCCGTGTGCCCCGGTGGAGCGCGGTGGGGCCAGCTGCAGGTGCGACGGGGCGCAGCCCGGAGGTGCGTCGTGGGGTGGCTCGGTCCGTGCGGCGGACGGGCGGGGCCCGGGCGGAGGCGAGGCAGCGCCTGCTGACGGTACGGACTTTGTACGCTGTGGCTCGGTGCGGCCTCACTCCGCGAGGTCCCGCCGCCGGGGCTGCCTCCGGCTGTAGCCGCCAGCAGATCCCGTGTCCGGCCGCGCTGCACGTAAGGGACAAGCTCCTTCCCGCCTTCTCTCGTGTCAGGGAAGAAGCGAGCGTTCAGGCTCTCTGCCTTGGTCACTGGAAGCTGGTTGGCTGCTACATAAACTGAAGTCGAATCTTCTGTTAATTTGTAATGTCTGTGCTATTGGAGAACTGGCGAGGGGAAGTCCTGGGAGCAAGGGTTCTGTTGTAAAGTATAAAGGTTCAGGTATGAATGTGATATAAAGTTGGGTTTGGGTTTTTCCTTTTTCCTTAAGGCATGTATTTCAAAGAAAAACTAATGTGTTTTGGTATTTTTTAGAAAGAAAATAAGATTGGTGGTTTCCTTTATGTTGTACCAGTAGAGTGACTAAATGGTGATTAGTTGCTGTAGAGAGAGTGTGAGAACAGAATCACTGTAGCCTGCTGAGCCTTCACTGAGTGAAGATTCAGTGATGTGCTTTGCTGTTTCCTAAAATTGCCTTAGAGGTACATGTGCAGTGTCCTGATCAAACAAAAAGCCTGGGGTCCCCACAGACTACTTGTAAAGCCTCAATAAAGATGCCCTGGAGACCTCATACTTCGTTTTTTTCAGTGCCAGAGCACATTCACAAGTCATTTAGATTCCTGTGACTTATGGTCAAGTATGTTTTCTGTTATGTATCCTGATGCTGCTGTGTGCAGCTTTGATGTTCTAATAGGGACTCCAACATGCAGGAAACTGGGCTGATACAGGGGGATTTGTCTCAGCAGGCAGCTTTTCCAACCAGCTCTAAGAGCTGCTGTTTACACTTGGTTTACAATCTCAGCTTTGCCCTTTCCTAGGATTTGATGTTGCTTGCAGATATCACTAATGTAAGAGGACATAAAGGTTAGCCTACACTGACGCCCTGGGCTCAGCGGCTCCCTTGAGGATGGTCACCCCATGCACTGGGTATGCTTTCTCTGGAAAACTGCTCCTGTGTACTTTGGCCTTCAGTGACAAGAAGGCTACTTCTTCGTCAGAGTCATCCCCTGGCCCTTCCCAGCAGGGTGTGGAGGCTTCAGGCTGGTGCTGCCAGCTCTCTTTCCTTGTTGCTGTCACCACTGCCCTTTGCTAGTATAGTGAGACAGCATGGGTGAAGCTTTCTGAATGCCTTGCTTTGAAACCTCTTTACTGGTGCAGTGAGTTGGTCAGTGCAGGTACCTCACCTCCCCGTGGGCAAGAGTGGTTTCTGGAGCACCAGCAGCCGGGACTGAGATTGCTGAGGTTAGTGCCATCATCCCTGCTCTGCTTGGGCTGTGGGGAAAGGGCTGTTCCATGCCTGAGTTCCTTCGGGTGTGTGACCAGGACCTGAAGGGCTTGCTGGTGCAACTGCTTGGGCAGAAAGATGGATTAAAATCATCTTGGATTTAGAGAGATCCCTACATCCCCCTTCTGGGAACGGAGGTTTCTTTTTCCAAATTGAGAGTTGCTTTCTTTCAAATTATCAATTTAATAACTGTTTGGAATTAGTTTTACTTGATCATCATTAGTTTCTTGGGGGTATTACAGCATGTTTGGAACTCGGAAATAAAGGTTTGGAAGGTATCTGCTTTGTCATGTACTGGGGTTGAATCCTGTGTATTGGATGTGGGAAGAAATTTCACAGCTTCTCTGGGAAAGCTGTTCTAGTGTGATGTAATGCTAGCTGAAAGTTTACAGAATACCCAGTTTTGCTGCAAATAGCAACATAAAAAAATGAGGTTTATTACCAAAGATGGGGAGAATAAATATTGATAAGCTCTTAAGAAAAAATCTGTTTGATATGGTGTTATGTCCCCATCCCCATCTTCTTGAAATTAAGGAAAACTGATTCCTTTAAGCTTTCTTGCAAGGTCACATTTTTCCAGTTCTTTTGCTTTCTGCTTCTCTCTGCTGAATGTTTTCCAAGTTGCTGTTGTGTCTCAAGAGCTGGATGTCTGTTTTAGATTGAAGTTTCATTATCAGTTACATCCAGCTTTGTTAATTATATCACTGGATGAGATTTCTTGTGGGTTTAGTTTGTCATCCATCTTAACCCTAAGCTATTTTCTTATATTTTGGTGTAATTCTGCTGCTCCGTGTTGCATCAGCTTCTCCTTCATGCATGTAGTTCTTTACTCTTGCATTCACGGAGATATATTTTGACTATTTCAGATACTTTCTGCAGCTTGCCCTGGATCTCTCTTCAGAGTATTCCTGGTGCTTATTCACACTAAGCTTGGTGTTGATTAGAAGTTTTATGAGTAAGGTCCTTACTTTGTGATCTAAATCATGGGGAAAATGTTTAATGGAACTAGGCTAAGCAAAGAGCCTTGAGCAGCCCACCGTGAGGATGCACTCCCTGGATTACAGAGAATCACTCTTTAAGAGCAGTCTTTAAAGAAGTTACAATTTAAAATTGCTTCATAGTGACTAACTGGTATGTTCTCAAGTGGCTTAGTGGAATAGATATTGGCAGCGGCTTAAAATACAAAGATACTTGTTCAGGATTATTTCCTTTTGTATGTGGTCCTGTAAGATGACTTGGGGTATCAGAGGCAGTGAAAAACCAGTCACTTGAAATTCCCCTGTGTATGGCACTTTCTGCTCAGGACACTGCTGCCCTAAAATGACAGTTACACAGTATATGGCATTTACAGGTGCTAACATAGCTCTCGCTGTGAATCTGTTCACCTCATCTGCTGTGTGAATGCTTACTGAATTAGTATTCTGTTAACACTGTGGAACAAAGCATTTGGAAGCAAACTATGCACAAAGGTTAATCTGTTATGAGAAGCAATGTTTTGTACTGGGGACTGATCAGCATGGCATATTCTCAATCCACGTTGAATAATGATCCCGGCAGGATTTTTGCCTTGCAAAGTGTCTGGTACCTTCAAACCATGTCATCATATTCCACTACCTTTGCTTTTCTTTTCTCCCAAATAGGTGTAACCTCTAAAAGCACCTTCACTTCAGGCTATGATGGGATTGTTTTGGTTGTTGCTGCTTTACATCCACATGCTGTCACCTGCATTTGCTGGAGGTGTCACCAGAGTCTATTACCTGGGGATCCACGAGGTGGACTGGAACTATGCTCCAACAGGGAAGAATGTACTTGCTAACCAAAGCATCACACATAACCCGTATGTTTGCTTCTATAAGAATTTAGTCTGGTACTGACTTGAAATAGTAATTCTGTAAGTAATTTCAGGGAAGTATTCTGAGGCATCTAAGCAAGCAAAAAAACTATATGATGTCTGATTTTTATGAGCTTAATGGTTAACTTATTTTATCATAGTGTTGGGACACATAGGAACATAGAAACTGTATTAGTGGGGAAAATGAATGATCAGTTTAATGGAACATCCACTGCCTGTACACCAGCGGGGAGTGCAAGTACTCTATAATAGAACCCATTGTGCAGTACTCTGCCCTGGGGTTTCATTTTTCTTAATTCCAGCTGGTGATCAGCTTGTATATCCTGAGGCATTGTGACTTTTCGCCTTCATGTAAATGATTTCACAGAACTGGTTTGTTTTGGTTTGAATGGAATTTCAAGCATTAGACTTAATGGACCTTCCTGCCTGTAATTTTAGAGGTTGTTTGAAAAAGGCTTTTGGTTTTGTTGAAGTAAATCTGGAAACTGCAGTAATTACTTTGAGTCACTACAGAAACAGGCTTTAGTTTCTGTTTTCAAAACATTAAGCTTTTTTCTTTGTTTTCTTTTTGTTTTGTTTTTTTTCCATAGCTTTCCACATCTTTTTAAAGGCATTTGTGCCTTCCCTCCATCCCATTTTCTGTGGTGAATAACCTGTATTTCTTGACCTGGTCTGTCATTTACCCCCACCTCCCATAATAAATAACACTGAAGTTTATACTTATCTTTCATAAACAAAACAGCACAGCAGGAATGGGAGGAGTTCACAGAAAAATGTCAAGGTCTGTTAGTTTAGTGTGGAAGTCTTTCTGGAGACACTGAATGGACTTAAAATAGTTCACAGGGTTAATTCACAATTAATAAAGATGTTATCGCTGACTCCTGCAGTGATAATGAATGTAGTGGTTTTTGTTTGCTTTCTTTCATAGTACATGAAGAGAAGAGAATGAAATTCAAGGACATTAAACTTGGCAATTTAAAAACTGTTCTGTCATTGCAAACAATTAGACTTATTTATGCAATGATTGCAGAAAACAAAGTGATACTGGTATGAATGATATTAATATGAATGCTTGAAAAGTTGTTTTATTTTCTTGGGAAGAAATGGACTCTAAAAGTATGATTTATCTTAAACTCTGCTAGTAGTGGCTGCAAGCGTGACTACAAAGGGATGAGTTGTATGTTGTACAACCAGAGCCCAGCCCTTCACAATTTTCAGTTACAGAGTCGATGCTTCATGTTTTAGTCTCAACTATTCATCTTTGAGAGATAAACATTAGTTTGCCTGTATTTCAGGGTTACTTACATTATGGCAGGGTGATTGATACTGCATGGGAAATGAGGGGAGTAACCTTGGCTCTCATTTAGCTCTCCCGCTAATGCCTGGATCATGATTCATCTCTTATCTACTAAGATAGCCATAAAGTGCAAATGTACTCATGAGTTGAACTTTAGTACCTCTATGAGGTTTTAACTCGGGAAGCTGCTTACATCTCGGGTACATATCTGCCTGACTTGTCTGCCATTCTGTCTGCTAAAAGAAATAATTTGGAATCTGTTAAGTAGAAAATCATCTTTTAGACTGCATTTTGGTCAGAGAGCCTAGGAGATCTCCCCCACCCTCAAGTGATTTAGTTGGAAATGCTATGAAAGCGCAAGCAGTCCTCTGTAATACCAAAGCTTTCAGGCTTATCTGGGAAGGCTGTGTGTCATTGTCACTCCACTGTGTTATCAACCAGCTGTTTTATATAATGCATGACTCATGGTGCCTTTCCCCTCTCTGAATTTAACAGCAAGGCCTCAAAATTCCTCCAGCCTGGAAAAGACAGGGTGGGAAGCACGTACAAGAAAGCTGTCTATAAGCAGCACACAGACGCCACATATACCACTGAGATTCCTAAACCTGACTGGCTGGGGTTCCTTGGGCCCATCATCCGAGCAGAAGTGGGGGATACCATTAAAGTACACCTAAGAAACTTTGCTAGTCGACCATATACAATCCATCCTCATGGAGTTTTCTACGAAAAGGACTCTGAAGGTAAATGGGGCACTGCCATAAAGGAGGCAGATTTTTCTCACTGGCAGCTTAGAAGTGTGCATTGTGGAAAGATGTCTGTAAAGCCACAGAGTTGGTTAGCCCAAAGCTATGTTGCAGGAAAGCAATAGTTTAGTGAGGTTACCTGATGTTGCGTTAGCAGGTTCCTGGGTCTAGGAGTAATTTACTGACCTGGGCATTACAGTACACAGTGTGGCTTTCTTTATTTTTTAGAACTTCCAAAACTTGCTAGTGGGAGAGTGGTGAAGAAGGAAAAGAGCTGTATTCATTATTTAAAGTGCTGTAGTATAAGAATCATGAGTGTGAGCTTCAGGTGGCTCACAAGACTGGTGAAGTATGAGACTAAAGAACAGCTATTTGAAGCAACGCTAAAAATTGTAGAGAGGTTGACTGGGGCATGTTGGAAGGTTGAAGGCAAAGTAGCAAGAGATGAAATGGGAATCATCTTTCTGACTCTGTGCTGTCCTGTTTTCTGGGAAAGTTAGCTTACAGTGGCTCTGTGTCTCAGTCTGTCTTAGGGAATCATGATTAAATACTGTATCAGCCTTGGTATGGTGAGTGTCACTTTGAAATCTGCTAACCAAGTATCTATGTGCAACTGTATTGAATTGAGAGCAGCTCAGCAGGGGGCTTGGAACTAGATAATCTTAAGGTCCTTTCCAACCCTGACTATTCTATGATTCTATGTGTGGGCACCTCTGCTCTTCTTGAATGGATGTTGTGGTTGCTCAATTGTTCTAGGATCCCTGTATCCCGATATGTCCCCCCAGGATCAGAAGAAGGATGATGCTGTTTTCCCAGGAGGGAATTACACCTATACTTGGACTGTCCCTGAAGATCACAGCCCAACTGTTGATGACCCAAACTGCTTGACATGGATCTACCACTCCCATATTGATGCACCAAAGGACATTGCATCTGGATTAATTGGGCCATTACTTACATGCAAAAAAGGTAAAAACTCCAAGAGAAAGCAGCTGAGGGTTGCAGCTTCATTCTATATCCTTATAGGATTTTTGTTGTGATTTGAACAAGAGTGGGATGAGAAGATACTTTAGTGGGCAGCTGCAGCTTCAGAGGAAAATGCAGTATGAGTGGAGAAGACAGAGCCTGTGTTCTGACTTTGTTCTAGTCATTATGTTGTCCTGCTCCCTTAGTGGCTGTGCAGGTGAATTTGTAGGCCTCTTTATCTGGGAGCTGTTTGAATCCATATTAAAAGCAGGAATCCTGTCCATGACTCAGTTTATGTGTTAAAAACTGAGGACTGTTTGATTTCAGCAGGAAAGGTGAAGGTGGTGTGGTTCAGTCATGCAGTGGCAGAGGTGCTTGGGAGTGAGAAGTGTAGTAACAGGGATATACAAGATAAGAGTGAGTTTGTTGGAACTCTGCTATGAGCTGTGCTAGGATGCTGGGGAAAGCACCTGTCTAATTTGTGTGATAAGAGTTACTCTTCTACTGATGTTTTAATCCATGTGCTGATGACTGCTTTTCTTGCATGGAAGAATATTCATACATCCTTTCTTTCACTCTAGGAATGCTGACTGGCAGTTCTCAAAGACGTCAGGATGTAGACATTGATTTCTTTCTGATGTTCAGTGTGGTGGATGAGAACCTAAGCTGGTATCTGGATGAAAACATAGCATTGTTCTGCACAGATCCAGCCTTGGTAGACAAAGATGATGAGGAATTTCAAGAAAGCAACAAAATGCATGGTCAGTGTCACCTTCATGAAGCCACAGACTCTGCCCAGATGCTCCAGGGGTGTTGGTGCTCTGATATCTTGAAATGCACTTTTGGCTGTTGTATGCCAGGGAAAAGGGAGACAACAAGCTCTGAGAGATTGTGCTAAGTGAACAATGTCACAGGGATACTCCAACTCCAGAAAAAATGTTATTTTCCTTTAGTCTTTGGCATGAGGGAGCCTTTGTTAGTAATTTGGAGATTTCTGAATAAACTTAATTTTATGAATGAGTTGTAGGGCTGTGCTCTCCAGAACAAGAAGGGGGGGGGTGAGTTCTTGTTAGGTCCATCCTGCAAACACATCTATACTGTGATTTGCTGGCAGAAGCTCTGAAGGACCCTTTTCTAATCTGATTTTTGCTTGCTTGGTTTTGCAGCTATTAATGGTTATGTGTTTGGAAACCTCCCTGAGCTGACGATGTGTGCTGGAGATTATATTTCATGGCATCTCTTTGGGATGGGCAATGAAATTGATGTTCATACAGCCTACTTCCATGGAGAAATGCTCAATATTCGAGGCCATAGGACAGATGTGGCCAGCCTCTTCCCAGCCACTTTTGTTACAGCAGACATGATCCCCAGTAACCCTGGGAGATGGCTACTCAGCTGTCAGGTCAATGATCACATAGAAGGTAAGGCAGAGGTTGTAATATGTCCTGCACTCTGCAGCCTCTGTTTTATGTCCCGGTGTAGCCCTGTGATGCACAATGTGGTAGGGGACAGTGGTTTGTGCTGCATTCCCACAGAAAATGACCCAGATGAATTGGGTGATTCCTTGCCTTGTATAAGTTGGGGTGACTTGGTTATTGAAGTGTGGGCCAGACTTCCTGGGCATGGCTTGTATCACTGTATGATGTTCTATGCTGATCAGTGATGAAGACAATATTTGGTACAGCAGAAAGCAAAGATGAGGCAGTGCCTCAATCTGTAGTCCCTGTGAAAGGCACTTGCATGGTACACCATGGTACATGAGGTCAGCAGAAGGCTCTGTTTGCTCTTTGCCTGTACTTCCATAGAATTCAGTTAAGAAGTTCTGCTCACTAACGCAAACTCCTTGCTGTGAGAACCATCTAATCACCTTCTGGGACAATAAAGGAAAATGGCCAGTTCATGGTAGGAAGGTGGGATTGTTCATTGCTGGTCAGACTGGTTAAGAGGGGTAAAGCGTGTTATGTCCTCCTCCACCATGTCTTGAACAGCTGGGATGGGAGCACTGTATGAAGTCCGGCCCTGTTCTCGGCAATCTCCAGCGTCCATCCTGGAGGGGAAAGTTCGGAAATACTACATAGCTGCAAAGGAGGTGCAGTGGGACTATGGCCCTTCAGGACTCGACCAAAGCAGTGGAAAACGGCTGAGTGAGGAAGGCAGGTAAGCAAGAGGCTAATGGGCTGGGACAGTGTTTGAGGGTTTCTGATCTGTGATGGGGAGGCTGCTAAGGAAAATGTGGAATTTCCTTCTTGCCAAAAAACCTACCTGCAATTCATATGGAATTCCTGGGAACGCAGATCACCCCATCTGGAAATGAAGGCTGCTGTAGCTAGACTGTACTGAGAGCAGTACTAGGCACTTTGGGTGATTTCAAGTAGAAGTGTGCCGAACTACTAAGAAAGCACATCTTGCATCAGACACAGGGTGGCAGAGCTAGCCTGCAGATACGCTTCAGTGTAGCCTTTCTGCAGCAAGCAATTTCTGAGAAATCAAATGTAGTGACCTCTCCAACATCCTTCCCACATGTCACATAGTTGTGATATCAGTTGATGATTTCCCATTCAGGCTTTGTCTAACTGAAACAAAGACATTCCTCCCCCTCTCTTCCTTAGGACACTGTTGAAGAGGATATGCCTCTTTCAGATATATATATCTGAAGTATAAATGCAGAGTGATTAATGATTTACCAAAAGCCAAATAGCAACTCTTTTGCAGAATTTAGAAGGAAAAGCTCCTTATACCTGTGAGCTGGCCTTGCAGCTAAGCTGAGTCTCCTGCAAGGCATGTTATGTCTGTGTTTGGAGAGGGTGATGGTGGAGGATTTGTCATTTACAGCCTTTCTGTTTTCTGCACTGCGGTTTTGTTCACCGCCCTGTCTTGCGTATCTCATGTTGAGATGCTGTTCAGATCTGTGCCATTGTACCCAGCTGCAGGCTAGAGGTGTTCCCTGAACATGTAGGTAGATGAGTCTGTAGGATTAAAAAGCTTCACAGAAAAGCTGTGCTTGTTCCAAAGTGGTGATGCAGTCCTTGTCTGAAAAGCTTCTTGATTTGGAGGTGCTGCTGACATTGCCAGAGGAGTGTGGGGAAGAGGGGATTTGGAGGTGCTGCTGACATTGCCAGAGGAGTGTGGGGAAGAGGGGATTTGGAGGTGCTGCTGACATTGCCAGAGGAGTGTGGGGAAGAGGGAGCAGGAGAACAGGACTGATGCATAGAAATTGCGTGATGTTTTCTTTTTTAAATTAGCCCTGCTGAGCAGTTTTTCAAGCGTGGCCCTTACAGAATTGGAGGAGTCTACTGGAAGGCAAAGTATGTGGAATATACTGATGAGAGCTTCCGTGAGGAAAAGCAGCAGTCAGAAGAAGAGAAACACCTTGGGATACTTGGTAGGAATCGTCCAGCAAAACAAATCTGCTTTCAGTGTCAGTGAGATTGATGGTGATATCAGGGGTACCAGTTGGCTGTAGCTGCTCTCATTTCATGGTGCAGTGAGAGGTGCAGAGGAGGTGTTTTACAGCAGGCACACCTAAGAGTGAGTGGGACAGGCAGAGGATGTGAAATGGTAAAATAGACAGAATCGCTTTTCTACTGGGGCAGTATTCAGAGGTTAGTAGTAAGGCCCGAAGGATAAGATTGTTGTATTAAGACTCGCAGTTCTTTTCTAGCTGGCAGGGGCAGTGGCTCACAGGTAGGGGTGGCATTAGAGCATTTCACACCCCTCTTTAGCTGCCTGCCCAGGGCACATGTCTTAGAAGGCTGGGTAAGCCTTTTGTAGGTGACTGAGAGACATGGGCCTTTCCCAAGGGTGTTTTGGCACGTTTGGCCATTTTGTTACTTATTCTACGGATGTCTGAAGCCTCTCTGAGTTCTCCTGCAGACCCAAAGTGCTTTAGAGCAGTTCTTGTCAGTCCCTGTTCCTGCTGTCAGGGCTGAAGGGCCTCAAGTAGCGCCAACATGTGGAGTGCCTGCCTCTTCTGCATCCTCTGCTCGCTCAGCCTGGGTGAAAAGTGGTCCTGGCTGCTTTGGTTAGCTCTTTCTTGCTCTGTTGCTGACATGCTCTCTACAATTTGTGTAGGTCCAGTGATCAAAGCTGAAGTTGGAGACACCATCCTGGTGACGTTTGTTAACAAAGCCTCCTGGCCATTCAGCATCCAGCCTCATGGAGTGTCCTATGGGAAGGCATGGGAAGGGATGCGTTACCATGATGGTTTGTGGTTCTTTTTTTCTTGAGTCATTCAATGTTAATGCTGGTGGTGGGGCTACACATCCCATACCTCCTCTGTGCTGGAGCGTTTCTGCAGCTGTGAAGGACTGGATGTGGTCAGGAATTAGGTACAAGCCACCGTGGTCCTCTGAGCCTGCCTGCAGCCTTGCAGAAGGAGTCTTTTCACTGAACTGGTGCCCAGGAAGGGTGCCAGAGGGAGTATACTTCCAGAGATTGTGGGGTTTTTTTTGAGAAGAAAACTGTAAACCAAAGCTCAGATCATCTCTAGCTGTTTGAGACCTTTTGGGCAGAGGAGTGTGCCCAGTGCACCCCAGCTTAGAGAACCACACGGTTCCAATATTTAACTCCCCACATGCAGCTTGATCTGCTTCTTTATTTCCCCTTGCCATGCCCACCTCTGCCATGGTGTGGTGGGAAATTTACATGGTACTGAGAGCAGGTCACTGTGTGCCTTAACTACACCCTTGTCATGCTTCAGAGATGCTGGCTATTTAAGTGACATGAACGAAGTAAAACCCAGTTTGAATGTAGCTGGTGAGAAGATGGAACTAAGCTTGTACAAGGACTTTGGGAATAACCATGCCAATCTCTGTTTTAAAGGTCTGTTTGAGAATGGGGTTTCTGTTGCACCACTGCACAACTTTACGTACCGCTGGACTGTGCCAAAGCATGTTGGGCCCACGGCCAGTGACCCTCCATGCCTGACCTGGATGTACAGCTCGGCTGTGAATCCCATCAAAGACCCCAGTTCGGGCTTAGTAGGGCCTCTGATTATCTGCAAGCCAGGCACTTTGGATGAGAACAGCAAACAGGTAAAAGGAGTTTTCATGCTGTGCTCTTACCAGGCTCTTTGCTTTCCTGTAGAGAAAGGAAGCAACAGCCAAACATCAGGGAACATAATGAGAACAGATGTATAGTAGCATGAATCCAGCAGAGTAAAATCAAAGCAACAAATCAGGTTAACATTGGAATGCTGGTGCATCCCAATGCACCAGACATTTTCACATGGGAAAGTCTAGTCTTCCAGGCTCCCCAGGGCTGCCCTGGAAATGGTTTCTAGGCTCTGCTTAAAAACTCACAGATGAACTTGGCTGAACTGTACATTGGCTGCGACTTTATAGCTAACTTTTGTCCTGAGACTTGCATAGCAGGCTGCTTTCAGAGGCATGTGGAATAATCAGTGCAGTCTCAAAAACATTACAAAGACTTTCACTTTCTGGTTTTTTGTTTGAGTGGTATAATGCTTTGAGGTTTGGATGAGCTTCATTTCTTCTGCAAGATCAGTTCATTTGCAAGCACAGCTGACTACAAGAAAAAAACAAAAAACCAAAACCTTTGGAAATTATGTTAGTCTTTATGCTTTTAATGGAGAGGTGAAATCTGGAGGGTGACCAGTACTTCCTCTTGGAATTTTTACTTGGGTAGTCTGATCGTATCAGTAAATGTAGGGAAGGCAATAAGTTAATATCCTGGGAAGTGCAAGACGGATTAGTAGAGCCTTATTGTGAAAAACAGCAGGCAGCAGGAAAACTGCCATCCTGCTTTCCTTGTGGTGTAGATCAGGGAGTGGCTGCTAAGTCTGAAGTCTGAAAACAGCTTCCACAAGAGCCTCCCTGGAGGAGCTGACTGTTAGCTGTGGCATGATGTGGCTAAATTGGGAGTGCAGAAGAGATCAGCATGTTGCACAGGCTGAAAATGTGACTCTTCTGAGCAGGCAATCATGAAAATGTACATCCCACTATGTGAAGGAGCTGTGATAATGATAAAAGATTTTCAGGTGTTGAAAACAGACTTGTTTGTGAAGGTAGGATGGGGAAAAAATCAACTGGAGCAGAAATTCCATGATCTTGGTCAATCCTTTAATGAATGCTTAATTGGGAAAGGTGCATGGCCACTTCTCATGCACCTCTGTGCTGCATTCAGAATTGCTGCACTCAGAATTGCTTAGCCTTCTCTGCAGTGTCTTCCCGGGTACAGCTGAGGCCACAGATATCAAAGAGACAATCTAGACAACACTAGGGGTATTCTTTTAGTGGGGGAATGCATCATGCTTTACAATTCTTCTCTTAGGAGACTGAACATTTTCAGGGGATTAGGGTAATAAAAAAATTAAAAAAAAATCCCCATCCAGGCCTGTGGTAGGAGAAAGAAGGCATGGAATGTAGTCATCTACCTGCCTCATGGGCTGGGCTCTTGATTCCCTGGTCTGATCTGGAGAGATGGTGAAAACCACACTTAAACATAGGGATGGGGAAAGGAGGCAGTGATTTGTTATCCTTGGATTGATGCTAGTCACTTGTGTGAAATAACGTGGGAAAAGCACAAGTGGTATCTCTTGTGAAACAAAAGAGGGACATTCGGCATGAGTAAAGGGACAGCCCTGGCCCTCAGTGGGGAACATGGTAGCCAGGCAAAAACATCCTTAACTGTAAAGATAGTTGGTGAGTTTTAAAAATTAACAGGCCTTATTGTAATTATAGAAAGGGATCGACAAAGAATTTTACCTTCTCTTCAGTGTGTTTGACGAGAACCTCAGCTGGTATTTAAATGCAAACATAAAGTACTATTTGAGGATGGAAGAGGCTTCCGTGCAAGAGGATGATGACTTCAAGGAGTCAAACAGGATGCATGGTATGGCCTGATGCTGTTCTGTGTACAGCAGGGTTGAACCTGCAAAACATGGGGTGGTGCTCACCTAAAGACTGAGCTGGGGAACTGAAATGGCTGTGTTGTATTGGCCTGAAATCAGGTGAGGCTGGAGGCAGCAGGTGGGACATGGAACAAGAAGCACAGCTGTCTTGAAGTATGTCCTGAGTGTGTTCAGGGTGAATTACAAGAAAGCTACACTTCCACTGCCAGGCCTGCCCTGTCAAAGCATGTGCACAAAATGAGTCTCTTACCTGCAGAGAATCAATTGCATTCTCCTTTGCAGCCATCAATGGAATTATGTTTGGTAACTTGCCTGGGCTAAATGTGTGTGAAGGAGACAATGTGACCTGGCACCTTCTGGGCTTGGGCAGTGAAGCAGATGTTCATGGAGCTGTGTTTCAGGGAAACACTCTGCAGATGAATGGGATGCGGAGAGATTCAACCAATCTGTTCCCCCACACATTTGCTACTGCTTTCATGCAACCTGATAACAATGGTAAGTGCCTGCACATCTAACTTAGCAGAAGGCAAAGTCTCCTGTTGTGGTGTTTGCTCCTGTGGCTGATTCTTCAGCACAGTATAAACTCTTACAGAGTGAGCTGTGCTTTAGATCCTGTTGGTCCCATTTATGAGGCCACAGCTCCTGCATTTGCTCTGATTCTGGAGATACAGGATCTTGTCTCACACTGATTCTCTAGGCTGCCACTTCCTAGTTAATATTTGTGGTAACAGCCCTGATGGATGTTGCTGCCTGTAACCCAGAGAAACATGCATGCATGCCTTTCACAGTAAAGGAGCAGACAGTGCTAGAACTTAACTCCCCTCTCCATGACTTGTGGAGATTCATGTTTGACAGACTCCAGTCCTCCCAGTTTGCAGGGAGGGCACACAATACTGTCTTGCTTATGCAATGCAATGGCCTCAGCTGCCAGTTGTCTCCTCCCCTTTGGCATTTGCAGGCTAGATCTTTTACTTCAACAGCATCTTGGCAGTGGTAGCATGGTTATATTACTCTGCTGATTTCCTCCCTCCTAATAAGCTGCTTATTGCGTAAGAAAGCCTTCTGAGGTTTTTTTTGTGTAGGACTTTGTTGTGCCATTCCTTCTTGGTTTCTCTAACAGCCCCTTTTAATCTCAGCCTGTGGCAACCAAGCTCCCTAAACAAACACCCATACACACAACACATACCAATGTCAACCATGTCACAGGCTCTGCATGGGAAGCAGCTGTTTCCTGGGATCTTTGAAAGTAGCTGATCTCTGTGTTCATACTGCCTCCCTCAGGGATCTTTGAGATCTACTGCCAGACGAGCAATCACTACCAGGCTGGAATGAGGGAACGCTACTCCGTTTCCAAGTGTGGAAAAAGAGATCCTGCTCCTGCCCATCAGTACAGGGCTGTGCGGATTTATTACATCATGGCAGAGGAGGTGGTGTGGGACTATGCACCTGACCGGAGCTGGGAGAGGGAACGACACAACCATTCTGCAGAGAGGTAGAGCCTGTCTTCTGGGAAACCCTTTGGCAAAGTTTCTTGGTATACTCTGGGTAGACTGTGGTGAACCTTGTTAGGTATCTTGGCCATTCTGTGGCCTGGTGCATATGGCACTGTTGGTGGTGCTGCTGATTGCAGCTGCAGCCCCTGCATCACTGTGCCCATCTTTGCAGCCAAAGCAGGTCTCAGGAAACCCATTCACTAGTGAACCCAATGCCACAAGGTAGCTGTTGATTGCCCCTGAGCTTTTGGGTCTCTCAGCACTCACTCTGCATTTCTCAGCTATGCCGATGTATTTTTGAGCAACGAGAATGGACTGCTTGGCTCCAAGTACAAGAAGGCAGTTTACAGGGAGTACACCGATGGAACTTTCCAGACTCCCAAGGCCAGGATAAATGGTGACGAGCACCTGGGAATACTAGGTAAGGGTATGTGCAGAGGGTATATTTTCCACTCACACAGTGGTGGGACTTGGACTCTAGAGTTTTGGTGCCTAAAGGCTGTAGTCTGAAGGCCTCCTATTTATTTAGGTGTCTGCTAAATGAGGAGGAATTCAGACTGTCTCCTATCCATATCTAATAGCTTTAGAGATAGCAGTAAAGAAGGTCCTGAACGCAGCTTGTAGGAAACCATGGATTCTCATGCATACCTCTAACATTTTCATGTCTCAGGCAAAGCATTCTTCACACCTGCATTTCTGACTGTAGGACAGAAATAACTGCTGACTTCTAGAGAGCACCCTGAGAGATGTAGGTGAAAATCTATTGCTGTGAGAGAAATGTTTCTGGGGCCAAAGCGGGCAGATGTTGACAACTGGAGGAGTACATTGCAATGACTGATCGGTCCATGGAATCACAGCAATGTGTTATGAACCTAGGACTGAGTGGTGCTTGAGCAGTAAGGCTAAGGCAGTGCATACCATTCAAAATAGGTTTTAGTTCTGATTTGTGATGCTTGTCAGGCCAAATTGAATATTGCCACATGTTTTTTAAACCAGCACCAAGGGATGATCATGGTGTGAAATTTAGCATAGCAGTATTCAGAAATCAAGCCTTAGTTGTACTGGGTACAGTTAAAATGCATAACAACCTTCACTTCTGTCATTGTGAAACTCAGTCTGTTGTTTTTTTAAGACTTGAATTGAGACCAGCCTCCAATTCTGTTTTTGGGAGGTAGAGAAGAGGGAGGGGAATGTCATAAATATATTGACAAATAAATATACATCTTGAGATATGGGAATATCCTCAAGAGATATGTTGACAGTTTTTGCTAGTCTCAGAGTACACTTTTCTCTCTCAAGGGCCTTTTCTGTGGGCAGAAGTGGGAGATGTTCTCAACATTGTGTTCAAGAACAATGCCACACGACCCTACTCCATTCATGCACATGGGGTTCTGGAAAGGGAGATGGGACAGCCACAAGTGGCAAACCCTGGTAAGTCACTGGTCTCCAGCCATATTCCTGTATGAGTTAACAAAGCTAATTTAGCTTATGGCTAGGCTGGTTTCCTTAGGCAGGCTTAGATGTACTTGTTCTCTTATGGTAGAGAACTGGAATTGAACAAGAGTGGTCTTTCGAGTTCATCTATGTTTAGTGATACCATTTGTGTGGAAATAGCAGCCCTGGGAATTCATATTCTGCTCTGACACCTAGGGTGATTGTAGCACAAACCTTTCTGTGTGCAGCCTTATCCCCCACACCGGGTGGAGTGTCTCTAGGAAGAAGGGTGATGACGGTTCACAGCTCAGTCCTTGGTAGCTCTGGGCTAACTGCCTGTGATGGGGAAGCCTGCCCTTCTTTGGGACCTATACTTTGTGATGTGCACAGTAATATGAAATACGCAAAATGCATAATTGCTTGCCAGGATGCTGACTGAAATCACCATTTTTTTTTCACGGTCCAGATGCCAATTGGTGTAATTTTTGGTCTACTTCAACTTGTGCAGGCTATCTAAGCAACAAACAAGTTTTCAGTGAGGCCTCGTCTTTCTGAAACGTACTGTTAATATGCAAAATAGTAATCTTAAAAATGAATTTGAGCATCATAAATATACTTCAGAGATGAAAAGTCATCTCAAGCTTTATCTGTACTGAAGAGAAATGGAATTTCTTTGATCAGCTCCATCCTCAAAGCTGGCAGATAAAAAAATCTGTGTGCTGACATCAGATAGTGTGTGCATCACAGAATCACAGAATCCTAGGGGTTGGAAGGGACTTCAAAAGATCATCTAGTCCAACCCTCCTGCAAGAGCAGGGTAACCTAGAGTACATCACACAGGAACTTGTCCAGGCGGGCCTTGAATATCTCCAATGTAGGAGACTCCACAACCCCCTGGTCAACCTGTTCCAGTGATCTGTCACTCTCACAGTAAAGAAATTTTTCCTGATGTTCACGTGGAACCTCCTATGCTCCAGTTTACACCCATTGCCCCTTGTCCTATCACTGGACAGCACTGAAAAAAGCCTAGCTCCATCATCCTGACACTCACCCTTTACATATTTGTAAACATTGATGAGGTCACCCCTCAGTCTCCTCCAAGCTAAAGAGTCCCGGCTCCCTCAGCCTCTCCTCATAAGAGACATGTTCCATTCCCTTAATCATCTTTGTAGCTCTGCGCTGGACTCTTTCAAGCAATTCCCTGTCCTTCTTGAACTGAGGGGCGCAGAACTGGACACAATATTCCAGATGCGGCCTCACCAAGGCAGAGTAGAGCGGGAGGAGAGCCTCTCTTGACCTACTAACCACACCCTTTCTAAAGCACCCTAGGATGCCATTGGCCTTCTTGGCCACAAGGGCACATTGCTGACTCATGGTCATCCTCCTATCCACCAGGACCCCCAGGTCCCTTTCCCCTTCACTACTGTCCAGCAGGTCAGCCCCCAACCTGTACTGGTACATGGGGTTGTTCTTCCCCACATGCAAGACTCTACACTTGCCCTTGTTGAATTTCATCAAGTTCCTCTCCTCCCAACTCTCCAGCCTGTCCAGGTCTCACTGAATGGCGAGACAGCCCTCTGGTGTGTCAGCCACTCCTCCCAGTTTAGCATCATCAGCAAACTTGATGAGGGTACATTCAGTTCCCTCATCCAGGTTGTTGATGAAACTATTAAACGGCACTGGTCCCAGCACCGACCCCTGAGGGACTCCACTAGGCACAGACCTCCAGCTAGATTCTGCCCCATTGACCACAACTCTCTGCCTTCTTCCTTCCAACCAGTTCTTGATCCACCTCACTACCTGATCACCAAGCCCACATTTCCTTAGCTTATCTATGAGGATGCTGTGGGAGACAGTATGAAATGCCTTACTGAAATCAAGAAAAAACACATCTACCGCTCTACCATCATCCATCCACCTAGTTACTTGCTCATAGAAGGCTATAAGGTTGGTCAGACATGACTTCCCCTTGGTAAAGCCATGTTGGCTGCTCTTAATGACCCCCTCATCCTTGATATGTCTAGAGATGGTGTCAAGAATAAGTTGTTCCATCACCTTTCCGGGGATGGAGGTAAGGCTGACCGGTCTATAGTCCTGTGGCCCCTCTGCATTGCTTGTGAGAGCAGAACTTCATCCTGCTTCACAGTATTTTGGGGAAAGAAGATTGTGTCCAACAAAATCAGAATTCAAATTGCACTTTTTCTGTGGTGTTCTGCATGCTGCTCAGCAAACTGGTGAATGGGTGTATCACTGGTGTTAATGGTTCTTCTCTCACTCAGGTGACATTGTGACATACCGATGGGAAGTTCCTGAGAGATCTGGTCCGGGGCCAAGTGATTCAGCTTGTGTTCCTTGGATCTACTATTCCATGGTGGACCCAGTAAAGGTAAAGGAGAAAGTAGAACCAGAAAGGCCTGATTAGACATGTTTTTCACCCCTTCTAGTATTACACAATGGGAGATGGATATAATTTAGAGATTGGCCCAGCCACGAGGTAGAACAACAATCTTGTGACATGTCCAGCATTCTCCTGGGAGAGAAAATCTTCCAAATTTGTTCTGATATTGGTCCTTGTTTATCTCTAGCATGAACCTTCATAAAACAAGTCCCCTGTCTCCTTGACGGTAGCCTTCCTTCAGTGATTTGTAGGGTATGAGAACATCTCCTAGTCAGTCATGGCTTTTATTTGAGAGCCATAGTGCTAACCTGTAAGTGCAGAAATTCTCCAAAATTAGGCCCCATGGATAAAGCAGGAAGATTTGAGCATTGCTAGGATCAATTATAGCACTGATTTCACAAGGAGGATCTCTGAATAAACTGTAACATTCAACCCAGAGATTACTGGCCTTTTATCTCAAGTTGCAGTTTTTGCAATCAGAATATTTTGATACCATTCGTATTTGACTTTTGGATTTGCATTTAAAAGAACGTTTTTAGTCTCTGGTTTTCTGCTTTGGTAGCTGATGTTCTAATGAGAGTACTTACACCCGGTAGCACTGTTTGTTTTCAGTGCGGTGGTACAGGGAACAGAAAATACTGTTGCTGAAAGGCAAATAAAAGTGTGTATAAGAGAGAAGGTGAGAAGATCTTTGCCTCAGAGTTATGAGTTTTTTTTTCTCCTTCACTGTGATTAGGATATGTACAGTGGTCTGATTGGACCCCTGAAGATCTGCCGGAGAGGGGCACTGCAATCTGATGGGATCAGGAAGGATGTAAAGAGGGAGTTTGCTCTACTGTTCCTGGTTTTTGATGAAAATCAGTCCTGGTACTTGGAGGAGAATGTGGAACATTACAGTAAGGGAAATCACAAGGAGATCAACCTGCTGGATGACAAATTTGTGGAAAGCAACAAAATGCATGGTAATGCCTGGTAGACACCCACTGAACACCCATTACTACCTACAGAAAGGTCAGGTTGATTCTGTGACCTCTAAGTGGTCAGCCACCCAAAGCTCAAGAGCTTGACTCCTAGTGAATGCCCTTGTGATTAGAGGTAGTTTTTGAGATTTTAGCTGAGCTACAGCATGGCCTTGTATGCAAATCGCTGCCAGACTTCTGGGGGATTGTGTGATATGCAAGACAGTATTGATGCACTGGTTGCTGTATGAGCTTTGTAGCACCTAACTTGCAGCGCATGTTCTTCCTCTGAAATGGTTCAACATTATTACCATTTCAATAACAGCTTTTTCTACTGTTTCTTTGTTGTTTGTTGCACAGCAATCAATGGGAGGCTCTATGCAAACTTGCCTGGGCTGACAATGTTCCAGGGAGAGTTGGTGAACTGGTACTTGCTGGGAATGGGTCAGGAGATTGATGTCCACACAGTCCATTTTCATGCTGAGACCTTCATATACAAGGTAAGAATATCCTCTTGTGACAAAGCAGAAACTGACCATTGGTATAGTCACTTGTGTGTGACTCTGGACTTGAACTTGAATGACCTCGCAGAAACTTCCCCCATCTAGGAAAGGGATGTGATTTTACACATCCAAATCTGACTTGCTGAGCCTTTGTATTGTGCTGATATGTATAACCTGACCTTTAGGATTAGGTTGTTTACTTTACCAGCTGCAGCCAGGAGTTCTTTTTCTGAGCTTTTAAAAGCTGTAGTAGCATTGAAGTGCTCTCCAGCAACGCAAAAGAAGCACAGAGCACTGCACATAACAGCCTCCCTTCCCTTTGACAGAATGGCAAAAGCTACAGAGCAGATGTTGTAGATCTGTTCCCTGGAACCTTTGAAATGGTGGAGATGTTGGTTGGGAACCCTGGGACGTGGCTGCTCCACTGTCATGTGTCTGATCACATTCATGCTGGGATGGAGATACTCTTCACAGTCTTGCCTAGATCAGGTAGGGAGCTACCCTTGATTTTTTTATTGTAAAACATCTAACAGCACTTTCTACTCCTGCTGTTAAATTCTGTTTGTATCACACTTGCAATTCTCTTACATGCCATAAACAGCCAGTTTATGGTAACAGGTAATTACTTAAGTACTAGCAATTTCAGATGTTCCTTTTGAATATGGTAATACCTGCAGCTAGAATTAACAACAACTGAGTTTCTGGGGTTTACAATGCTTACATTATCTTACAAGTTTTATGTTAGCTTCTGTCTGAGAAGCAATGTTCAGCCATCAGCCAGTAATTGCTCTTAATGAGAATATTACCTGTAATCTAAATGCACATCCTAATGCTTTTCATTTCACCAGGAAACCCTGGGAGGTGCCTAAAGGTGAGTAGCTCTGTACTGGGTTTGGCTGTGACAGTTCGTTTTCTTCATAGCAGCCCAGATGGTGCTGTGTTTTAGATTTGTTACCAAAACAGAGATGATAACACACCCATGGTTTCTCTATTGCTGAACTGTGCTTACACACAGCAGTGGTCAAGGTCTTCTCATGTTTTTTTACTCCAAAGGTAGGGTGGACAAGAGGCAACCCACAAGTTGGGGGTATTTTGTTTGTTTTTCCTTTCTTTCCCGCCTTGCTTTTGCCCTTCCAATTCCCTCCCCATTCCTTCTGGGGGTGAGTGAGCAACCCTGCTAGCCCATGACATGCTCAGAGACTTTGTGCTTTTCTGTTGTGGTTTAAGCCTAGCTGATAACTCAGAACCATGCAGCTACTTGCTGTCTGCCCTCCCTCCTCTCTGGACAGGATGGGTTGGGAGAATCAAAGGAATTCAAAACCTGTGGGTTGAGATAAGAACAGATTAGTAACTGAAGTACAGTATAGAATCATAGAATAGTTAGGGTTGGAAGGGACCTTAAGATCATCCAGTTCCAGCCCCCTGCCATGGGCAGGGACACCTCACACTAAACCATGTCACCCAAGGCTTCGTCCAGCCTGGTCTTGAACACTGCCAGGGATGGAGCATTTACAGCCTCCCTGGGCAACCCATTCCAGTGCCTCACCACCCTAACAGGAAAGAATTTCCTCCTTATATCCAATCTAAACTTCCCGTTTAAGTTTGAACCCGTTACCCCTTGTCCTATCACTACAGCCCCTAATGAAGAGTCCCTCCCCAGCATCCCTATGAGCCCCCTTCAGATACTGGAAGCTGCTCTGAGGTCTCCACGCAGCTTCTCTTCTCCAGGCTGAACAGCCCCAACTTTCTCAACCCGTCTTCATACGGGAGGTGCTCCAGTCCCCTGATCAGCCTCATGGCCTCCTCTGGACTTGTTCCAGCAGTTCCATGTCCTTTTTATATTGAGGACACCAGAATTGTGGACAATACTCCAAGTATATATAATACTTAGAATAAAGGAAATAGCAGGGGGAGGTAATATAAAACTAAAAGGGTATGGGGGGGGGGGGACCCAAACCAATAAATGTAAATGATGCACAATACAGTTGCTGACCAATATCCAGCCTGACCTCAGCTGCAATAGGTCCTTTCCAAGTAACTCCCCCCAGCTGATATTGTGGGCATGATGTGCTGTGGTACTCAATACCCCTTTGGCTAGTTTGGGTCAGGGGTCCTGTCTCTGGTCCCTCCTGGCTTCTTGTACCCCATCTCACTGGCAGAGCATGAGACTGAGAAGTCCATGATCAGGGTTAAGTGCTACTGCGCAACAGTGTAAAACATTGGTGTGTTATCAGCCAAAACACAGCATTGCACCAGCTACTAGGAATAAAGTTAACTCTAGCTCAGCTGAAACCAAGAAATTTTCTCTCAAAGGCTGTAAAGGGTTGTGTGGTGGGAGTGGGTCTGCTTTTGGAGCAGGTAATACAAAACACTCCTGGTGTGATGTGAAGAAGGGAAATGTTGACAGGAAAAAAACCAAACAAACAAACCCCAAACCATACCCAACCAGAAAACCAACCCAAAAAACCCCAAAACAACAAAACCTGCAAGCTCTGGAAAATCATGCTGCTTGTGGACCTGATCCTTGCCAAGCATGCCATGTTCGTGACCCTCTACCTGTTCAACCCAACACTTTTTCACCCTCTTTTGTTTCCTTTCAGAGCCAGAGCTTGAAGCTGTAAACTACAGTGCAGGTATGGTGTGTGTTGCACTGCTAAATACTGTGTGTGTGTGTGTGTGTGAGGTGGAAGAGAAAGGGGCATCTCTAATCAGTACAGAGGTTTAAATCTATGCAAAAAGAAGGGAGGAGCACAAACATCACTTACAGCTTCTTCTCTCAGGCTGGCCAGTGTTTTAGTCTGAGGTTGGGCTACTGGTGGGTAAGAGGGAAAGTTCCAGGTTAATCTGTCCTCAAATATCTGTGTTCTGATGATAACAAATAAGGATGTTGTACTTGTTAGGCTTTTTTGACCATGTTAGGTGAAAAAGTTTAGTGGCCTCACATCCTGTTGTACTTGCTGTATATGGATTCATCTTCAATGAATCTTAGAAACTGGCAGAGATTCAAAGGACTTTTGAAGAGGATGTTGCAAAGGAAGTGATTTTTCTTATCCCGTTCCATCACACCCCGAGGGACACCTTAGATTAGTTGTCCTCCATTTTTGGACTGTCAGTGGCTGTGGTTTAGAGAATTGTCACATTGATCATCACTAGCTCAATGGACTGAGTCAGCATGCAAACAAGCACATCTGCTTCCTGGACTGTTCTTCCCCTAAGAAAACAGCCTAAGCACACGCCCTGGCTCTTTCAGATATTTTAAAGAACAGATGCGAGAAGACATTTGGGTGAGCAGTACCAGGGAAGAGTAGTAGATAAGTAGTCCTTTTAAAGTTTTCTAGTGGAAAAGTCTGAATAGTTTATGGTGGTTACTTATTTCCCTGATTTTTAGATCTTTCTCCACAACTCAGTGGGTGTGAAAAGGAAATGTCAGAGCAGTAGTGACAGTATGAAATAATTTGTCTTTACAGCATGCTCAGCATGCTCAGGCACCGGCCTGTGTATACTCATGAGGTGAAAATCCTTGATCACCAGTTGTTACCTCTGCAAATAGCCGCTTTTCTCAAAAGGTGGCTGCTGCCTCTGTGTGGAAGCATAAGAGAGCTCAGGATCTCAAGTGGCTCACCACTGAAATGACTGAACATGTGTACCAGAATAATGGTGGTTAGGACAACAGCCATGTGCATGGAGCAGGGTGGGGAGCTTGGAGCAGCTCTGCTCTGGACAAATGTTCTTTTCTTCATTCTTCTGTTCTTAACCCAGCCACTGACTCCCCGCACAACTCAGGTTATTTCTCTTGTGAGTGGGATAGCTCTCACAAGAGAGCTGATTGGGTTGAACAGCTGCGAGAGACAGTGAGGTCCTAGAATGGAGTGGATTTGGGAAAGAACCCTTTGTTCTCAAATGTATGTGACCTTAGGGATGAGGGTCTGTTAGATGAATGGTGATCAGGTCTCCTTTGACTTGCTTTGATTGCATTGGGTCTTTTACTCCTTTTTTATATTTCTTGGAATCTTTCAGTGGTGGTATTCTGGGCTCTCATTGGAACTATCTTTTTGTTTATCACTCAGAGCTGCCACTTGAGGATGAGTCCCAGAAGATAACACTTTTTGGATCTAAGTTGGCTCAAGGGCAGATAGAGGCCACAGTCATCACTCTAGCCATTGTAGGAATGGTGCTTTTCGTGCTTGCCTGCTTCCTCCTTGGAGTGGTCATCTATCTGGAGAGACAAAAGAAGTTAAGACGCAATCGGAGGTCCATCCTGGATGATGGATTCAAACTCATGTCTAAAAAGAATTCAGGGCTGTAACAGCTGTATAAACTTTGGGTTCTGTGCTTGGAGCAGAGGCTGGACCATTGTCCGCAGCAAAGATTTTAGGTCATCATTTTGATTGTACGCTGCTCTTCTAAAAGCTGAGGAAGGAAAGCTGAAGCCCTGACCTCTTCATGTGTTCTCAGCACTCTAAAGAAAAAGTCCATCCAGGAGAGATATGGGAACCCTTTGAACTGACAAGAAGACAAGTAACGAGTAAAATCTAAAATACTGCTTTTCCTCAAGAAAGAGAGGAGACAGTCCCCTATTCTGTTCTCTCCAGAGCAACTTGCTTTGGTCTTTCTCAACAGACTAGCTTAGGCCAAATTCCAGTCCTGCTCTGTTGCCAGAGCTGAGCTGGGAATTGTCTCCTGAGAAAATGTGAGCCTTTGAAGTGATTAATCTGAAGGAGGAAGGTGATTTTTTTTCTTTTTTTTTTTGTGAATAAATTAACACTTTTTTCTTCTGTATTCTTAATTTAGATTTGGATTGCTGTGTTTTTAGTAATTGGACAGATGCAAATTTAGGACAGTATATTTCACAGTGTGAGATAAGTCCATAGGGCATTACAATAGCTTTACTATGACACATCTTTCTGTTCTCAGCACCCGAGGCAATGTGCTTTGATACTGGACATCCTGTGTTTTGTCCTGGGAGAAGCAGCTTTCCCAAGTACTGCAGAGCATCCTGGTGTCCTGCCTGCACTGCAGTTCTGTTAGTCTGTGCACCTATGCAGCTTCTTGTGCAACAGAGTCAGGGATGCTGTGGTGTTCTGTGATGTGGTTTGCTTTCTTTCAAATGATTTTGGTGATATCTCCAGCACTGAGTCAATGCTGTGTTCCTGCTGTGAGCCAAGCCAAAGACTCAGTCCTGCGTGAGCTGGAGTTTATACTTGGCACAGAAGAAGTCAGGGAATGCTTCTCCTACTGTGGTGCAATGATAGGTTTGTTCAGGCAAATGTGGCAACAGTAAATAAGGAGAAAGCTGAAGTGCTTATGGAATTTAGCAGCATGGAGCAAATAAGCTGCAGTCTGTGGAGCATGTGTATTGTGGTTTAAACTGTTGTCAAGTCAGCCATGCAGTCTAGCCCCTGCCCCCCTGCTCCCAGAGGGATGGGGAGGAGAGTTGAAAGGATGTAAGTCCCATGGGTTGAAATAAGAACAGTCCAGTAACTAAGGTATAACACAAATCCCTACTGCTGCCACCAATAATAATAATAATAATAATGGAAATAACAAAGGAAGAGCATACAATACCACCTGCCAAAAACGGGCCTGACTGAGCAGTCTGTGCCCTTCGGGGTAACTCCCAGTTACCTCCCAGACATGATGTGCTGTGGAATGGAATACCTCTTTGGCTAGTTTGGGTCAGGTGTCCTGTTTCTGCTTCCTCCTGGCTTCCCCTCCTCACTGGCAGAGCATGAGACTCACAAAGTCCTTGGTCAGACCAAACATTTGAGCAGTAACTAAAAACGTTGGTGTTATCAGCACTGTTCCCAGGCCGAAAGTGAAAAATACAGCGCTGCACCAGCTACTAAGAAGAAGAGAAAATGACTGCCACTGCTGAACCCAGGACAGTATCCACTCCTTATTCCATACCACTCACGTCATGCTCAGATCCCATGTTTTCAATATACCATTGCTCTTACATACATATATATATATATATATATACACATATCCACATACACGCACACAGAAAGAAGTCATTTCTTAGTGCATGGACCAATCCCTATAATGCTGCTGAGTCCATTTGGTCATGGATGTAAGGTTCCATCTCTCGTAACAGTCTTTTGGGGCAGGAGAGGCTGTGTGCAGTGTTGGATTGTTGCCTGCTGATCGTTCCTTTACTGCAGAACTTGTCTGGTTCTATCAAATTTCATTCTCTGTTGGGATGATGGTTGGAGGGAAGTCAGGGCCAGTCACTGGTGACTTTGAGGCATCTAGTTGATGGGCTATAAAAGTATTACATAGCAGGCAACAGCATACACTTAAGTTCATTGGCTGTTTTCCCCTAAAATCAAATCCCCTTGAGGTATACATAGACTTCCCCATCTTCCTGCATTACCCACCAAGTATATCCAGGTCCCTGAGCAAAAGCAATCCCACAAGTGGGTTTGCCTTTACCTGAAGCAGGAATTACCCAGACTGTCTTCCCCAGCAAATTCTTCATATGCACCACGGGAACTTTGTCCCCCTCTGCAATATGTAAAAGTTCTGACTGGGCTGGGTCATGGTTGCTTCCACCATGGTAAGTACATGGCGCTTCCCTTGGCGGGTTGGTGGCAGTGTGATACAGTCAATCTGCCAGGCCTCCCCATATTTATACTTCAACCATCGTCCTCCATACCAAAGAGGCTTTAACCGCTTGGCTTGTTTAATTGCAGCACATGTTTCATAACCTGGGCAATAGTGTCCATTCTTAAGTCCATCCCTCGATCACGAGCCCATCTATTTGTTGCATCTCTGCCCTGATGGCCTGAAGTGTCATGGGCCCACCGGGCCAAAAATAATTCACCTTTATGTTGCCAATCTAAGTCCATCTGAGCCACTTCAATCTTAGTAGCTTTATCCACTTGTTGATTGTTCTGGTGTTCCTCAGTGGCCCGACTCTCGGGTACAGGGCCATCTACATGGCGTACCTTCACCACGAGGTTCTGCACCTGGGCAGCGATATCTTGCCACAGTGCAGCAGCCCAGATGTGTTTACCTCTGCATTGTGAGTTGCTCTGCTTCCATTGCTTCAACCACCCCCACGGGGCATTTGCCACCATCCATGAGTCCATATAAAGTACTGCCCACTTTTCTCGTTCAGCAATGTCCAGGGCCAGCTGGATGGCTTTCACCTTGGCAAACTGACTCAATTCACCCTCTCCTTCAGCAGTTTCTGCAACTTGTCGTCCAGGACTCCATACAGCTGCCTTCCATCTCCGATGCTTTCCCACAATATGACAGGACCCATCAGTAAACAAGGCATACTGCTTTTCACTTTCTGACAGTTTATTATACAGTGGGGCCTCTTCAGCACGCATCAGCTCCTCCTCTGGTGACATTCCGAAATCTTTGCCCTCTGGCCAGTCCATGATGACTTCTAGAATGCCTGGATGACTGGGATTTCCTATTTGAGCTCGTTGTGTAATTAGTGCAGCCCATTTACTCCATGTATCATCAGTTGCATGATGTGTAGAGGAGACCCTGCCTTTGAACATCCAGCCCAGCACAAGCAGCCGGGGTGCCAGGAGGAGCTGTGCTTCAGTGCCAATCACTGCCGAAGCAGCTTGAACCCCTTCATAGGCTGCCAGTATCTCTTTCTCAGTTGGGGTATAGCTGGCCTCAGAGCCTTTGTATCCCTGACTCCACAAGCCAGGGGGTTTATCTCGAGTCTCCCTTGGAGCTTTCTGCCAGAGGCTCCAGGTAGGACCGATCTCCCCAGCTGCAGTGTACAGTACATTTTTTACATCTGGCCCGGTCCGGACTGGTCCAAGGGCTACTGCATGAACTATCTCGCGTTTAATTTGCTCAAAGGCTTGCTGTTGCTCAGGGCCCATTTAAAATCATTCTTCTTCTGGGTCACATGATAGAGAGGGCTTACAATCGAACTGTAATTCGGGGTGTGCATTCTCCAGAACCCCACAGCACCCAAGAAAGCTTGCCTTTCTTTCTTATTAGTTGGTGGAGACATTGCTGTTATCTTGTTGATCACATCTGTGGGGATCTGTCTACATCCATCTTGCCATTTTATTCCCCAGAATTGAATCTCCTGTGCAGGTCCCTTGACCTTTCTCCGTTTTATGGCAAAACCGGCTTTCAGCAGGATTTGGATTAGTTTCCTCCCTTTCTCAAAGACTTCTGCTGCTGTATCACCCCACATGCTAATGTCATCAATGTATTGCAGGTGTTCTGGAGCTTGCCCCTGTTCCAGTGCAGTCTGGATCAGTCCATGGCAGATGGTAGGGCTGCGTTTCCACCCCTGGGGCAGTCGGTTCCAAGTGTACTGGACGCCCCTCCAGGTAAAACCAAATTGTGGCCTGCACTCTCCTGCCAAAGGAATGGAGAAAAATGCATTGGCAATATCAATCGTGGCATACCACTTGGCTGCCTTTGACTCTAGTTCACACTGAAGTTCCAGCATGTCCGCTACGGCAGCACTCAATGGTGGTGTGACTTCATTCAGGCCACGATAGTCTACTGTTAGTCTCCACTCTCCATTAGACTTTCGCACTGGCCATATGGGGCTATTAAAGGGCGAGCGGGTCCTGCTGATCACCCCCTGACTCTCCAGTCTACGGATCAGCTGATGGATGGGAATCAGGGAGTCTCGGTTGGTGCGATATTGCCGCCGGTGCACTGTTGTGGTCGCGATTGGCACTTGTTGTTCTTTGACCTTCGGCAACCCCACAACAGAAGGATCCTCTGAGAGACCAGGCAAGGTGGACAGCTGCTCAATTTCCTCAGTCTCCAAAGCAGCAATACCAAAAGCCTATCAGTACCCTTTTGGGTCTTTGAAGTACCCTCTCCTGAGGTAGTCCATGCTGAGGATGCACGGAGCCTTTGGACCAGTCATAATGGAGTGCTTTTTCCATTTCCTCCCAGTCAGGCTGATTTCAGCCTCCAGTACAGTCAACTCTTGGGATCCTCCTGTCACTCCAGAAATATAGATGGGTTCCACCCCTTGACAGCTTGATGGCATCAGGGTACACTGTGCACCGGTATCTACTAGAGCCTTATACTTCTGTGGGACTGATGTGCCAGGCCATCTGATCCACACAGTCCAGTAAATCCGATTGTCCCCTACCTCCACCTGGCTGGAGGCAGGGACCCTCTAATAGTCATCACAACATTGGACACTTAAGTCATGTTGAAAGGGATTATTCTTCGTTATCACAGGAGTTGGAGTAAAATCAGCTCTTCCACTCCATCTGGGAACCTGCTCACCAGAGACTGAAGCCACAGCTCTAATGGGATGATCAGCCTTGACCCTTGTTCCCCTCTTCAATTCACGCACCCATTCCTCCAAAGCTGAAGTAGGTTTTCCATCCCACTTTGTCACATCTTCTCCGTGATCCTCCAGGTAAAACCATAGGGTGTCCCACGGCGTATACCTTCTGTATCTTCTCTCTCGAACAATAGGTCGCCTTTTCTTAATAGCTGAGACGTGCTGGTGCACGTGAAGAGCTGGATAGATCAGATAGATCGTCCCTCAATTGTTTGAGATCCTGGGACTGTTTTTCCACAGCTGAGATGATGGAAGGGGTGAGATTGTCTTCAAACTCTCAGAGTTTATGAATCATTTCATCCACTGTTAGTGGTACTATGTCATTCCAGGTTACCGTTGCCAAAGGGCATATGATGATGGTGCATTCCGTGTAAATTTTCACCACATGGGTCGTGTACCTTTGACTTCATATAGGTCTATGGGTATATCCCCGTTATTTGGCTTGATGTGATAGATCATCTCTACGATGGCCGATTCCCTCAGGGACTGGATGCCTTTGTCTAAAGTAGTCCACTTGGCTGAACGACTCGTAACATCGTCCTTGCATGGAAACCTTTCTTTCACAGCTGCCAAGAGCCGCCTCCAAAGACTGAGGGACTTTTTCTCTCTTGCAATTGCTTTGTCAATTCCCCCTTCTCTAGTAAGTGATCCCAGCTGCTTGGCTTCTGTACCTTCTAGTTCATGACCATCGACCCCATTATCCCAGCATTGGAGCAACCAATGTGCTCCCCTGGTTGATGGGTAAAATCTTTTTGCGTATTTCATAGCTCAGTTGAGGTCCAAGGTCGAGAAGTCACCTCTTCTTCTTCATCATGTGATGATTACTCCTGATCAGATGCTAGACTGGGTGGTGAGTACATTGTTTCTTCATCTTACTTCACCCTTCTTGCCTCTTCTTTGCTTTTTCTGTTGCATACAGGTGCAACTGATATTGCTACAAATTGGTCCTCTGGTTTAGCTGCAATGACTATCACTGTGGTTTGAGTAGTGATTGTACTTGTCACTGGGGGTGGTGTAGCTGCAGTGCTTGGAGCTGGAGTAGCTGTGCTGACTGTTGCTTTGCCCTCAGAGACAGGGACATTTTTTTCCTTTTGAAGGTGCTGTATAGTGTTGAACAAACAGACCAAACATTTGAGCAGTAACTAAAAACATCAGTGTTATCAGCACTGTTCCCAGGCCGAAAGTCAAAACCACAGCGCTGCACCAGCTACTGAGAAAGAGAAAAAATGACTGCTACTGCTAAACCCAGGACAATGAGGTAGCACGGCCTGAGACAAGGGGATGTTTGCCACAATAAGTTGTTGTACTAAAGGGACCCTTGCCTTTTAGATAGCACAAAATCATGTGTGGAAAGGCCTGTCCTGGTAAATGAATGCTCATAGAGGAGAATTACAGAATTAGAGGATTGCTGTTTACTGCATCCTCTTTGATTAATGACAGTCCCCATAGGAGAGAAACTCAGTGGTGGGGGACTCTGCTTGGAGCCAGGAAGGGATGGGGACACCGTGCCACCCCTCTGGTCCTGGGTGCCCCTTTGAGTCAGGAATAGGACCAAGCTGTAGGAGTCAGTGGTATAGCCTGTGACTAACCCCAGAGCTCTGTAGCCCACCCCACAGGCTGTGGTAGCCATTGTCCAGTGGCAGCCATGCCCATGCACATCAGTTGCATCAACCTGCATGTCAAGTACCAAGCAGTTCCGTATAAAGTATCTATCTTCCTGGCTCACCCACTGAATCCCCATTATCTAAATGGTTGCAGGTTAGTGATTACATATTTTAGGTATAAGAGCACCATTTTAATCAGAACAATAGTTACAACATCTTAATCATGCTCAATTCATATCAGGTCCCTATTTATTTCCAGCTACTCTTTCCTTTCACAATGGGGACAAAGCTCATTGATTTCCTTTCATTACACTTCATTAAGCCTGATGAGGAGCTGGAGAACTTTTGAATGCTCTGAACCTTGGTACTCTTTGCTGATTGTGAACCCTGCTTCAGAGGCAGTTGCAAACCAGAGGTTTACAAGCCCACCAGTCCTCAGTGAATTTTAGAAGCTATGTTATTAAAAGTAAGAACCAAGCAGGAAGCTTAATTTCCCCAAAAAATGTTCTCAGCCTAAACTGAGACAAAGGAGTTACTGTAAATGTATTTACTTTCTTCAAAAAAGTGGAAAGAGGGAGGAAGTCACCCTCCAGTTCTTCAGCCAGTAGCCAGGGCACTAAGGTGGATGACAGCAGGCTTGGGTTTAACTCTGGCTCTGAAGCAGGGCAGTGCAGGGGCTGGGTTGTGTGTCTGAATTTGCACAGCAGGCTGCCAAAGGTCCTCCACTGTAGTGTTTTTTTTTTGGCCAAGTGGAGTATCAGTGGTTGGAGGTCTTTTCTCCAGCACTAGTAGCTGTGATGCTCTTGAGCACACACCCTAAGGAGGCCTCAGTGAGTGGCTGTTGTGGGAGAGGACTTTGTCCTCTATGTGATTCCACCCCAGGCTGAGAAAACTCTTGAGGAAAGCTTTGAACAAACCAGATAATTTTGCTAAAACTTTCTGTTGCAACAAACTGACAACAGTTCATTGGCAGTCTCACAATTGCCCCTAGCCAGAAGTTGTCTCTCCCAGCTGGTGGGCAAAGGAGGAGGTGGAACAAAGATGTTTCACAGTCCTGGTGACTCTGAGCTGGAGACCACGAAAAAATGAAGGCAGCAAGCCTTCTGTCCGAGCATCCTACAGTGTCTTGTTTGTGCTTATCCCCAATGCATGTGTGGCTACCAAGGAGTTACCTTCTCAAGAAGACAGCATGGTGGGCAGGATCAGGGTCTTGGCACTGCTGCTGTACAGGGAAACACTGGGATGGCAATAGCTCCCATGCTGAGCTGAGGCAGTAGATCATGTGAGTGCAAAATAAACTAGCTAAGGTAAAAGGCTGTTCTGTAGTGGTTCAAGATCAATGGTTTTGGAATAATATACATTGAAAAGGATGAGAAGTGCTCATGTAATCATTAGCATGGTTCAGCTCATAAGAACAGAAGGACAAACACATGTATACATACTCATTCAGTGAGCTGATCGGAGCTAGCCTAGCTAGAGCCGCAGCTGGCACGCTTCAGCGACCGCGAGGGTCAACGGAGATTAGGAAAATCAGAGGGGATAGCGCAGAGACATCGCGATTCCCGACATCTCCCGATCCCCGAAGCCCCAGCAGCCCTTGCGAGAGAGCAGCTGACGGTGATCACCCCCCTGCCCCTTGCCTTGAAAGAGCCTCTGAGAGGGCAGCTACGTGTCGCTGCCCACCAGGCGCAGGGAGGAACAAGCAGGTCGTGGTTCTGACCCTGTTGCTGGTGTCCCAGACTGCTGACCAATACGGTTGCCTCCAGAAAGAGAGCTTGCAGTAAGAAGACTGCAGCAACTCAGACAGAGAGCCCGTCCCAAACTGTGGCTGTTCAGGTCTCTGGGTGCAGGGGGTGCCAGAGCCTGCTGCTGCCGGGGGAGGGAGGACAGCATTCCACCTGCGTGAGGTGTGAGCAGGTAGAAGATCTGCTTAGCCTGGTGGCAAGACTTAAGGAGGAGGTTGAGACGCTGAGGACCATCAGGGAGTGTGAAAGGGAGATCGACTGGTGGAGTAAGTCCCTGGCGGGCCAGTCGGAACGGTTCCAGGGAGATACCCCCCAAAAGGGGAGGGACCCCCTGCCTTCTCACACAGAGGGGGATGGCCCGCGACAGCCCCTGCCCTGTAGCTGTTGCGCAGAGGTAGGGGACCAAAAAGACGACGAGGGTTGGAAGCGAGTTCCAGTTTGGGGTTGTGGGAAACCCTCCCCCCTTCCTGCCCTGCTTCCCCAGGTGTCCCTCCGTAATAGGTTCGAGGCCCTGGATCTTGAAGGAGAGGTAGGTGAGGATGTGGTGCAAGGCCAGCCCACAAGGCCACATAGGAAAAGGGGGTCGACTTTGCACCTCAAGACTGCCTCTGATAAGAAAGAAAGAAGGGTCATTGTAGTAGGGGATTCCCCTCTGAGAGGAACAGAGGGCCTGATATGCAGTGTTGACCCTCATCATAGGGAAGTGTGTAGTCTGCCTGGAGCCCACATCAGGGATATCACTAGGGTGCTCCCCAACCTGGTGCACCCGACAGACTACTACCCGCTGCTGGTCTTGCAGACAGGTGGGGAGGAAGCTGCTTCCCGCAGTCTGAGGGGGATGAAGAAAGACTACAGGGCCTTGGGGCGGATGGTGAAAGAGTCTGGGGCTCAAGTGATCTTCTCCTCACTCCTTCCATCTTCCACTGATGATGTGGGAAGGAATGGGAAGATTCAGTTCATAAACAATTGGCTTCGAGACTGGTGCTACAGGCAGGGCTTTGGATTCTTTGATAACGGCTGGTTTTATAGGGCACCAGTCTGGACAATGACAAGTGGGAAAGGTTTATCTCACAGAGGCAAAAGGATGCTGGGGCACGAATTAGCAGGGCTCATTTGGAGAGCTTTAAACTAGATTCGAAGGGGGATGGGGTTGTAGCTGGGCTTGCCCCAGTGGGGCAGCACTCCAGAACTGATGAAGACTGGGAGGCCTCCTATAATCCTCGGGTGAAATCGGTGTGCTCAGCTCGCTCCCTGGAATGTCTGTACACCAATGCGCGCAGCATGGGAAATAAGCAGGAGGAGTTGGAAACCTGTGTTAAGTCAGGAGACTATGATCTGGTGGCAATTACAGAGACGTGGTGGGACAGCTCACATGACTGGAATATAGTCATGGAGGGCTATGTCCTTTTCAGGAAAGACAGGCCAGCCAGGAGGGGTGGTGGGGTTGCTCTTTATGTGCGGGAGCAGCTACAATGCACCGAGTTCTGTCCAGGGACAGATGACGAGCGAGTTGAGAGTCTGTGGGTGAGAATTAAGGGGCGGGCTGGCAGGGGCGATACTGTTGTGGGTGTCTGTTACAGACCACCAGATCAGGGTGAGGAAGTTGACGAGGCCTTCTACAGGCAGCTGAGAGCGGCCTCACAGTCACAGGCCGTGGTCGTCGTGGGGGATTTTAACTTCCCTGATGTTTGCTGGAAGGACCACTCAGCAACCCAGCCGCAGTCCAGGAGGTTCCTCCAGTGTATGGATGATAACTTCCTCCTGCAAATGGTGGATGAGCCGACCAGGAGAGGAGCGCTGCTGGATCTCATCCTCACTAACAAGGAGGATCTGGTTGAAGCAGTAAGGGTTGAGGGCTGCCTTGGTTGCAGCGACCACGAGATGGTGGAATTCAGAATCTTGTGTGGTAGGACCAGTAGAATAGCAAGTAGAATTGCAACCCTGGACTTTAGCAGGGCAAACTTTGGCCTTTTCAAGCAATTGCTAGGGGAAATCCCATGGGCAAGGCTGTTTGAAGGTAAAGGGGCCCAAGACAGTTGGTTGGCATTCAAGGATTGCTTTCTCCGAGCTCAAGATCAGAGCATCCCCACACGTAGGAGGTCAAGGAAGAGGGCCAGGAGACCGGCGTGGCTAAACAGGGAATTGCTGGGTATGCTCAAGTGGAAGAGGAGGGTTTACAGGTCATGGAAGGAGGGGCTGGCCACTTGGGAGGAATATAAGGCTGCTGCTAGAGGATGTAGGAAGGCAGCTAGGAGGACTAAGGCCTCCTTAGAATTAAATGTGGCGAGAGGGGTCAAGGACAGCAAAAAGAGCTTTTTCAAATACATGGCAGATAAAACTAACACCAGAGGCAATGTAGGCCCACTGATGAATGGGATGGGTGCCCTGGTGACAGAAGGTACAGAGATGGCAGAGTTACTGAATGCCTTCTTTGTCTCTGTCTACTCTGCTGCAGGCAGTCCTGAAGAGCCCTGTACCCCTGAGACCTTAGATGAAGTCAGGTCGACGGAGCGGTTTGCCTTAGTCGATGAGGAATGGGTTAGAGACCAGTTGAGCAATCTGGACATCCATAAATCCATGGGTCCAGATGGGATGCACCCGCGGGTGCTGAGGGAACTGGCGGAAGTCATTGCTAGACCACTCGCCATCATCTTTACTGAGTCTTGGGAAACGGGAGAGGTGCCTGAGGACTGGAGGAAAGCAAATGTCACTCCAGTCTTCAAAAAGGGCAAGAAGGAGGACCCGGGTAACTATAGACCGGTCAGCCTCACCTCCATCCCTGGGAAGGTGATGGAACACCTTATCCTTGGTGCCATCTTAAGGCATATCAAGGATAAGAGGGTTATGAGGGGCAGTCAACATGGCTTCACCAGGGGGAAATCATGTTTGACCAATCTCTTAGCCTTTTATGAGGAAATAACACGGTGGATGGATGATGGCAGAGCGGTGGATGTGGTCTACCTTGACTTCAGCAAAGCATTTGACACAGTCTCCCACAGCATCCTCACAGCTAAATTGAGGAAGTGTGGTCTGGATGATCAGGTAGTGAGGTGGACTGTGAACTGGCTGAAGGAGAGAAGCCAGAGAGTTGTAGTCTGTGGGGCTGAGTCTAGTTGGAGGCCTGTAACTAGTGGAGTGCCTCAAGGGTCAGTACTGGGACCGGTATTATTTAATATATTCATCAAGGATTTAGATGAGGGAATTGAGTGTACTATCAGCAAGTTTGCTGATGACACTAAGCTGGGAGGAGTGGCTGATACGCCAGAAGGCTGTGCTGCCATCCAGCGAGACCTGGACATGCTGGAGAGTTGGGCAGGGAATAACTTGATGAAAGATAACAAGGGAAAGTGTAGAGTCCTGCATCTGGGCAGGAACAACCCCAGGTTCCAGTATAGGTTGGGGAACGACCTGTTAGAGAGCAGTGTAGGGGAGAGGGACCTGGGGGTCCTAGTGGATGACAGGATGACCATGAGCCAACACTGTGACCTTGTGGGCAAGAAGGCAAATGGCATCCTGGGGTGTATTAGAAGGGTGGTGGTTAGTAGGTTGAGAGAGGTCCTCCTTCCCCTCTACTCTGCCCTGGTGAGACCGCATCTGGAATATTGTGTCCAGTTCTGGGCCCCTCAGTTCAAGAAGGACAGGGACCTGCTGGAGAGAGTCCAGAGCAGGGCAACGAAGATGATTAAGGGAGTGGAGCATCTCCCTTATGAGGAAAGACTGAGGGAGCTGGGTCTCTATAGTTTAGAGAAGAGGAGACTGAGGGGTGACCTTATAAGTGTCTATAAATATATAAAGGGGGAGTGTCACGAGGATGGAGCCAGGCTCTACTCAGTGGCAAACAATGATAGGACAAGGGGTAATGGGTACAAACTGGAACACAAGAGGTTCCACTTAAACTTGAGAAGAAACTTCTTCTCAGTGAGGGTGACGGAACACTGGAACAGGCTGCCCAGGGAGGTTGTGGAGTCTCCTTCCCTGGAGACATTCAAAACCCGCCTGGACGCATTCCTGTGTAACATTATCTAGGTGTTCCTGCTCCGGCAGGGGGATTGGACTAGATGATCTTTGGAGGTCCCTTCCAATCTCTAGCATACTGTGATGCTCTTAGATAGCTTGCTGTAGGCAACCTAAATAAAACCTTCCGCGAAAACCCCACCTCACTTCAATACACACTGCCACTATTAGTCCAGAGCAGGTTTATCTTCATGGAAGAGCTGGTATCTCAGGTTTTGTATGGGACAAACATATGAAGCAGCTAGTTCTTCCTATTGTACTCGCTTTAAGTAGTGCTTTTTGTCTGCAGTTTTAATATTGCCCTTCGTAAGCCCCAGTTAGATGTGATAAACTTTTCAGAAGTTTTCTTAGATGGTCACTCACCTCTTTAAGGTTACCCCCACTCTTCCAGGCTGTCCAGATGACTGCAAAGCTGTATTACTTATTAGCATGGCAGCAGCTGGCTGTTCGAGTTGAAAATCCCTTTATTAGTGCTGTCATCTTGCTCAGTGATGAGCACAATCACCACTACGTTACTCTAGCAGGCAGACAATTGTGTCCTTACTCCATGTCAGTGCCAGGCCAATGTTCAGCTGACAGTCCTTTACAGTCTCATACTATGGATGTGAGAGAGGTGCCAGTTAAAAGCAGGCTGCCTTTTGAACGTGCACATGGAAGTATAAAATGCTGCCTTTAGCTGTTTGTTTTTTTTTCTCTAAACACAAAAGTTAATGTCAAATTAACATGAAGCATACTATAAAGACTAACACTGGTAATCGTCAGTGAAAGGATTTGAATGTCTTTTCTTTCAGGTGTAATGTAGTCTTTGGTTCTGAATCAAATGTGAGGCTTAATATGCAGCTTGTTTTGTAATATGTAATTGCTATGTGGACTGTTTACAATGCTTATAATTTTGTTGGCACAGCAGATTATAGGAGTGATTAAGTCTGGAGCTATGTGCTGCCTGGAGAAAGGAATTCAAGCACAGTGGCTGCCAGAGCAGGGTGATCTGCAAGATCACAACTGAAGGATGGATCTGAGGAGAAGTAAAAGCTGGCCTCCAACTGAGTCCTGTATGAAACACAAGAATGAGGCAATGTGCATACACAAGGTACCAGATTTGCCAAATCATTAGCCTCAAAGAATTGATTAATTTAGTCACAGACTATGCTGGTGATGTGAGAACAGCAGGACTGGGCATGTGATTGATGAAACAGCTATTACAGGGAATTAGCATTTGTGGTTTTCGAATTCAAAGACAGCCTGCCTTGGAAATCAGTTTGTTTGTTAATTTGCTCCTATTTTGGGGAAAGTAAATGTATTACTCAGGAGGTGTTCTTTAAAATCTTATCCTTTGGTGTTCCCGAGACTGGTTTCTCAAACCACAGGAAGGATGGGAGAGAGAAAACAGGCACCTACTCCCAGTGAGCACCAGAGGAAGAGTAAGGGAGTAACTCACTCTATTGGGAGAAAGTACAGGCAAAAATGCTGCTGTTGCTGGCAGTGTGTTTGATGGGTGCAGGAGAGAAAAGCTCTCTTACTCTGTCATCAAGAAGAACAAAGAAATTACATCATATCTTTGTGTACAGAGGATGTTGATGGAGTGTGCGGTTTTGAATCTCTCACTGTAAGGAGCTTACAAAAAACCCTGCCTGTAAGACCTTCCTACTAATAAGATTCTATTTTTCATATTTAGGGGTTACTTTCTTCAAATGAAAGCTTTCACTATAGAAATAAGCAAAGAACAGCCATCTGCTTTCAGTCAGGCTGATTTGCTGTGTGAGAAACAAACAGGCAGAAGAAGCTTGGATGCTGAGAGAGCATGGTCCATTCCTGCTGCCCGTGGGCTCCTGTTGTAGAAGGCCCTGTCCAAAAGCACATTGGCTATGCTGCAGGAGGGAGGTTCCTTCTCCACTTGTCAGTGCAAGTTCCTAAGCCAAACATAACCTGCAGCAGACACCACTGGTGTGAACACCCACCTATAGCTTCAATCTCTCCAGGTTTGGGGTTTACTAGTAATTTTTCAGGTCTTGGCTATCCCCAGAGATGGAGGGAATGGGCTGAGTGATTTACGGTTAGATTTGGGCAGGCTTTTCAAAACCTAACCTTTGAACAAGGCAGTATGAGGTATTGTGCTTAGTCCAATTTACAGACTCTCAATTTGTTAAACATCCAAAACCCCCTCAAACTGTATCAGCAATGTGGGTTTAAAACAGGTGGATTGTTAGCTGGATTGCATTTAATGGAAAGCACTGCAGTGTTCCAGCTTATCCAGGTGAACTCATTAGTAGTGCATTGAGCTGAAATATTCTTCAACCTTCTTTCATCAATACTTTGTAAGTATACAATTCAGTAGGTTACAATTGGAACATGACCCTAGAAAGCTCCCTTTCTGCTTCGTTTTTTCCATGCAAAAGAAATTCTTCTTGGGGAAAGTGCTATTATTTAACCTGCACTTTGGTCTACATGTTCAACATCAGGCCTATAAACGTGCATACAGATGCTTATGGATGCATGCATGGTTTTGCACTGGCCCAACATCTTGTAAAACAATTATAGAGGATGCAGGAGGGTCCTTGTCATCCTTTGCCAGCTTTGTGGCAAATCTCCTGTCCTGCACAGAGGTCTTGCCATGCTCTTTCACATGTAACTCTGTGTAATGCTAAGCAGGTGGGACCTTTTTCCATTTCTCAAGGCATGTCATGCTTTTAAGCTGTAATCTTTTTTGTTTCACAAAAAAAAGAAAAAAACAAAACCAACACACCTTTCCTGACCGAGGGGTTTTTCTTCAGCGGAACTGAAACGGCATTCCAGCTCTGATTTCTAAAAACCCAAAGGAGCTTTATATCAAAACTATGAATTCTCTTTAAGAATGTTCACAATGGAAAATGGAAATTATCCTTTTGGTTTACAAAGATGTTTTGATGCTACTGGAATGTTTCATTTGATTTTACAAGATACAACTGAAACTATTAAAAAAGATATTAATAAAGTCTTGACACAAATTCTTTCCCCTGCCTCTTACCTTTTTACATTTCAGAAGCTTTATGCAATCCTTCCTGTCATCTGAAACTTGGAAAGTAAGTATATCATTAAAAATATTTATCTAAATAAACTGTAAGGCAGGAGAAGCACAGTTGTCTCTCTTCATACCTGAAAATTACTTAAGGAACAATGCCTGACTTGCTCAAGGTCAAAGAGGTAGTTAGTAAGTCAATGATCAAAGCTGGTTAGGCTAGGACTAGAGCCTACAGCCACTTGGCTTTGTGCTGTTCTGCAGCTAGTGGCACAACCCCAAGGAAGCCTTCTGGAAAGTGCCAAAAACCATCTAGAAGCAAAGCTCATCCGGAGCACAGTAGCTACCCTTTCTCATAAGACCCTGCTCCTTCCACTGCCTCGCTGCCCAACCACACTCTGAAGATTTGGCTGCAAGTCCTGTGTCAGAACGGATCGTGGCTCTCTGTTTTCTCTCTGCAGCCATTAGAAGTCCTCAGTTTGGAGGCATTTTGTGAATTAGGCTGTAAGAATGAACCAGGATCCCTTAGCATTGCTAATTGCCAGCCTGAGAAGCCCAGTGTGTGATGAACCACCTCTGGGTATTGTAGTCATGACTTTCATGGCTCTCTTAATATTCAAATGCATAACTCAGAAGTGACTTCCTCATGGGTGCTGTTCTCTTCCTAGAATGGATGGGATCTGCAGGCTGGAGGACTCACTGTGAAACTGCAAATTGCAGATGTAATAAATATTAAATTTTACTGTTGCTTTATAAGGAACCTTCTGGGAAATCTGCTGGTGTCATGGCTGAGTTCTGTGATTTCCCTTGGGTGAAGATGTATAAAAGTTTGATAAAACTGATTTATAGTGTTTCACCAGCCAGCAGATTCCCAAAAGGCTGACCATCCATCATGGCACCCAATCACTGTCAGTGGTGATGCAGGATATGAGACGAGGGCACATCTTTTACCTCTTTGAGAAGCTCGGATAAATCACTGTCAAGGGAAGTCATTGTGTTCAATCCTATTAAAAGCCTCAAGACTGGTTACAAGGCTCACAACAGGAGTGGAGGTGTTGTGGCTCAGCCACAGTAATGCAAAAGTTTAGTTAAAATGGTGGTTAATGCCTACATGCTATAACCTGAGGGGCTATAAAGAAGCAGCTGGTGTCTTAAGTGCTTGCACAAGGCTTCAGGAATAAATTGCTGCTAGCTTTATTTTCTAATAATTTAAATAGAAATAGGTGGTGGTGGCATTTCAAACTGTGTTACACTCAGCAATTCCATTCTTACCCAGGGGAACAGCAGCATTGCTGACAGAATTTGTGGATTTTTAATAGGTGAAATGGAACCAAGATTTACAATTTTTCTTATTCTAATTTGCACAGATAAAAACCAAACACCTCAGATTTTGCCTATATTCAATCAGTCTTGCAAAGAATAATTCAGTAGCCATCAAATACCTGTGTGTTGAGCCATACAACCACTTCAGTTGGTTGGGGATCTCTGTCAGCCAGTTACACAGGCATGGTCCGTTATATCTTTCCTATTAATCCTTTTGTTTTAGGCTGCTTTCTGCTGCTTTAACTAATTCTCTATAACCTTACTGCCTCAGTAGGGCTTCATAACAGTGGCTGCTTTATGGGTTCCTTCCCTACATATACGTACCAGGATCTGTCTTGCTGACTACCTCTCTCAGGGTCTCTTGATGCTCTACACCCTCCTGTTGAACCGGTTCTTTGAGTCATTTCTAATGTCAAGCTTTATTGCCTCTTCTCTCTAAATTGCGAATCTTAGAAAAATAGCATATTTGTTTTAAAAGTGTGTGCCATAACAATGCCACATCTGGATCCCGTAAATGCTTGGGAAGTGTATGTTGTTCATTGGGGGAAAATGAGACTCGTCTCAATTGTGCATTAGGTGTCTCTTTGTAACTGGCCATCTTCATATAATTGAGAGAGTTGGGACTCAGCCAAGCAGATGATGATTTTGATGGAATGGGGCATGCATGTGTGCTCTCATGGTGTCCAGTAAATTATCAAAGCACATGTTCAGAAAAACCAGGGTTGGTAGCTTATGCCATGAATATCTCCCAGCTCCTGAGGGATCAAGTGGGTTCTGTAAAAAAGAACTACTTTCTGCCTACAGGACTAACTCCTCTAATAGTTCTGAAGCAATTGCTGATATGGATTCTCTCCCTTGTGTCTGAAAAGGAGATAATTTGTTGCCTTTTGATAGCTAAGCTCTCAGACCTTATATAGGTGTCACTTAAATTGAAAGTTTTAAATGTAGATCGGATTTATGAAGACCCAGGTTCATTCACTCACACATTTTTTTATCTCAGTGTAATGTGGATAATGGGGCATTTTTCTCACATGTTCCGCATGGCTTTGCAAACATAGGGAGAGTTCATCGGCTCACCTGGAAGCCATACATATTTATTCCAGCAGTTGCTTTTAGATTACTTTCACCTCATGTAGAAACTAGTGTCATTTATAAACTTCAGAGAAATCTGGAAACCTGCAGCTTGTTCTCAGCAATTTCAGCCCACGGGTGACTCTGCAAATAAGCACATCAAAAATAATTCCTTTTGCTCAGAGCTGTGCAACAAGCTATGAGCTATCTTTGCTGTTAGGAAGTCTTTTAAAAGTTCAAAAAGCAATTGCTTCTGAGGGTCTCTCCTGCCTGCTCAGCCCATGCTGTTTCCAGGTGTGCTGTGATTGCAGAGCACATGTTCTAGCAAGCACTACACAGATTTCAGGGTCTGGCAGCAGCTGAGAGCTCGTGCTGCTTAATGGTAAGACTGTAAGTGTACAGAATACTTGCTACCGACGAGGTAACCATGGAGTTGGATTTTTCTGTTCCTTACAGAAAAACAACGCTAAGGCTAAAGCCTACCTGGACACATTTTACTTACTCAAACCAGTACGAATCCACTTCCTATGAAACTGGTGATGGACCTGAATGTTCTACCCAAAATAATGATTGAAAACTCACTCAGGAGGTTGTGCTTTGATATACAGCTGGATGAACAGTTCAGCAGAGGTGGAAATAAGTAATTTTAAAGTCTGATGAGCCCCACCTGAGGGTTTGCCTGTGTTCATCTGCACCTTTCTGGGGTCTACCCTTAGACTGCAAGCCTAGCTCTCTGTAGGCTAAAGATGATACATAGATTACTAACCTGAGCAGAGAAGAGTCAGAGGATTCCTGTATGCTTTGTCTTAAGGTAATGAAAAGTAAAGTTCACCCTGTGGAATGGAAAGGCAACAAAAGTTATCTGGGTTCACTGCCCAGCATGACAAACTCCCTACCACAAGGCACAATCCCATGAGTGATGGAGCTCAGCTGGGCTTCTGGGAGATTCCTGTTTGCTTTGTGAGAAAAAAGATTATTTTCAATAGGTCATCTACTGTTGCATTTGGTGTTTTGACACTAAAACACTACGAAGACACAGAAATAATTTGTTTCATTACTTCTGAGTAAGCTCCTCGCTAGCATGCCCTTGTGTATTACAGCAAGAGTCAGTTGGCTGTGGCAGCTAAAAAGCCATGTGTGGAGAAAGCCAAAGATTCTCCTTAAAAATATGAAGTAGAAATTCCTCCAAAGTGATGAGACACCAGTGAATGGCTTGGGAAAGACAGATTCCTCACACACCATCATAGCTTGGTGTTTGACCTGCTCCTGTGGAGTCTTCTAGGTCTGGTGGGGGGGACGGATGGGACGACACGACCAACTGAGTCCTTAACACTTATTAAGAGTAGTAGATTGATGCTACTTAAGGAAGATCACATTTTAAGAGAGAAGAACTTACAGAGTTTTTCGGCTAGTCAAAACACTCCATCAGTTTACAAACATATGTTTTGTTTCTAGTCGTCAAGAAACAGAATAAAATTTAGCATTGTATTAACTAAAACATTGAAGAATGTGCTCTAGAAAAACTATTTTATCCCTTATTCCTTGCTCCAGGTAGCCATGTCAGAGTAGAGATAAGGGAGATTGCTGAACTTCCTGACATGCATTTGTTGCTGCACTGTGTGAAACTGAAGCACTGATTCCCCATGTCATGATGGGTGACAGTATCTTGACAAAGATCAATTGAGAAGCAAATCCATTGCTTAGGTAAAGTGTAAACCTTATGATATACGCCACAGTCTGACAAGCTCCTGCTTTATCTCCTTCCTACATATATTGTGCATCTTCTACAATCTTTAAATAAAAACCAAGGCAGGCAGAGATAAGACATCTCATACAGACAAGTGTAAGATATTTGCTGGCAAGTGTGTATCACCAGGCACAGTTGTGTTGGTGAGCATGTAGTTCAGCTGCAGGAAAACAGGTGTAGAAAGGGACCCATGCCAGATAAACCTGGATAGTATTTATCTGGCCCATGCCAGATAAACCTGGACAGTATTAATTTGCTGCATACAATGAAGTGTTTGTCATTTCATGCTTCAAAAAACAGAAGAACTGGCAATGTCCATGTCAGCGTTTCGTTTCTGTGGCATTACTTCCACTCATGTTGCCAGCACAGATGTGGGCCCCCACTGATCCCTGGCCAGTGCTGGCAGTGGCAGCTCTGTTCTGGGTGCTGGGGCTGGGGCTGGGCTGGCACTGGAGTAACAGGGGCAGGGCTGAGGTCTTGGCTGAAGCTGCAGCCCCATGATGGAGCTTCATGATGGAGCAGCTCCCCTGCAAGCTGGACTCAGCCCTGCTCTTGCCAAGTCTGTCTGTATCCCCACGGGTTGGCATCAGCCCTGTCTTCTCCACAAGTGTCTGGTCCTATTCTCCAGGCATGCTCAGTGCTTACAGCTGCAGCCCCAAGTGATGAGTTCTGTGCTTCGTGACAAATGTCCTGGAAAAGCCCACAAGGCTGATAACTTCAGAGCACAAGCATCATTCTCTGAGCAGGCTCAAATACAAGCCCTGACTTTCTAGGCTGAGAGTTTTCTTTTAATGCAGGTTGTGTTCCATAAGCATATAAACATCATCCATTACTCAAACAGCCAAAAGGGAACAGCAGATTGCAGTTCACCCCAGATGTTCAGCTTGATAGCAGAATGTTTAAAGTCATTACTAACCCTCCAAATAACACTGAGGGAAAGTTATCCAAAGGCATCTGAAATAGCTGACTGGTCCATGCCACCACTCTGCCAGGCAGAGCCTACCCTGACCAGGAGGAACCACCGCTCTCTGGCACACCATCAGCCACAAAAGCTCTTTGAGGCTCCTTAGTGCTGACCATCTGCACACCGAGTCAAGACCTGCTGGCCTGGAAGCATGGCAGATCACCTCAGCCTGGCGCTATGGTTCCAGTCCTGGGTGACCCCTGCCCAGACCTTTTCCAGTCTGCAATCAGAACATCTTGGTTTGGGCTGATACTCCTCACTAAGGGTCCTAGCCGTGTTTTTCATTGCTGTCAAAGAGACTTTCCGAACCCTGTGTTCCAGCTTTGAGAAGTTGGCTGCATAAAAAAACAGAGGGAAAAAAACATTATTGTCTGAGATGCTAATTAGCAACAGACCGATGGAGATGGAAACTAGAAATTCTGGGCTGGCTTTGTGTTCACTTGGCCTCCTTTTTCTCTAATAAAAAGGCACTAAACCAAATACAAATCCTAAACCAGATGCTTATCCAGAGGTATTTGATTCCTGTTTCACACACACAGGGATCTTTTCAATACTATTGAAAATATGGCCAGCTGTTTATGATGATTGCCGCTTCACCTTCCAGCAACTCTAGCTGCTCAGCGTTTGCTCCAGAAGTGTACTGAGCAACACATATCAAGGCACAGCCATGGATCACAGCATATAAAGGCATCCTTTGTTTGCAGGGGTTGTTGTTTTTCTTCAGGTTGACTCACAGCAAATGTTCCAATATGACTCAGAAAGAGGCAGTATTTAATCATGGAGACATTCTGTACTAGCATCTGAGGTTCAGCAACTTAAGGTGCTGTTGCTGATATTAATAACCTCGCACTAATAGCTACTTCTGCTCAAGAGTGTCAAGGTTGTTTGAGAGTTATCCTGTTAAATTGGCTGAAGGGGTTTAAAAATCTGCCAGGCAAAGAACCCTTTGCCCAGCTGGGGAGAAGTTTGGATGTAACCCAGGGCTACTTTGCTTTAGATTATCTATAATTAAAAATTTATAACACTTTCTGGAAGTAAGATTTATGTGCAAATCAGAAACACCCTGGTGATGAGCCACATAAAACCTTTTTTGGCCAGCATTAGAGGTGCTGGTTTCTTGAGCATACAAAACAAGACATCCTGTTCCCAAACAGATTATTTTTTAGTTGTTCATGTGGCTAAATTCTGGGAAATTTTAGGAAAACACAGGCAATAAGAATGCTATTCATTTCAAAGGGATTGGCATTAGAGCTAAAGACAGGAATAACGGATTTCACCTCTTGGCTACTCTTGTGAAATTAGGTGCATTTCTCTGTATTTTGGCTTAGTCATTGGTCAGCATCTTTTGAGCTGCTGGGATATCATTTAAACTAGGCTTATGTTTCCAAAACCATTTTCAACTCCATTGAGCTGAAGGAAAGAAACAGAAGACAGCAAGTACACAAATCACCTTCCTTCTGCTCCCTGTCACCACCACCTTGGTGCCAGAGCAGCAGAGCACTGAAGCCACATACCCTCGCAGCCCAGATGCTCAACTCTGCAGCAGTATCCTGACTGTGCCTGGTGAGGCAGATCCACAGCCAGGCAGATAAGCAGCTCCAAGGCCGAGGGCAGAACATGTGTTTTTCAAAACCCCTTTTCATTGCTAGGATTGCCACTTAGGCAATCATCTATATAGTCCCAGCTGCTCTTGGTCTAAGACATGAAAAGGAGTCCCAGGTGCTCATTCTGTGGAGATGAATAATTAACTGGCAATTATATAAAAGGAGCTTTGCTTGATAGCAAGCAGTTTCTCAAGTGCCCAGGCTGCAGGAGAGCTCCTTCAGAATAAAATCACATGGTTCCTGTTCGTTTGAAAGCAAATTCTTCTCTCTTCCGTGAGCTTGAAGAGACCTGGAGCCTGAGAGCTTGAATGGAAAGTTGCTCCCTTATTCCCCTCAGGTACTGACTCCCAAGCCACCACAGACTTGCTTCAAACCAAATAGCTAAAAAGTGAATGAGAGGAACCATTTCTAACTTGGATTTTCTGACTGTCCCAAATCATTCCCCCACAGCCGATTTCAGGATAGCTGTAATGGCTGTGTGATCTACCGATGAACAACAGAAATATAAACCCTCAAAGATGGCATTTGTTTAATGCCCGAGTCTGTCTAACATAAGAAGTTCCTTAATTTTAAATAACCAGCAGCAGAAAAGAAAAAAATATAAGAAGTTGTTGTCTGTGTTGGAAGCTTTTCCTACACAGGAACTCACCCAAAGATTTTTGTATTTCTTCTCAGTTCCTGAATGTAAGGAAGAGGTCATACAGTCTCAAACTTTATTTCTTTCTCTTCCACAGTTCTCTCCTTTCAAACATTTCTTCCAAGCTGAGAGCCTTATAAATACCTAGATGCAATTATCATCTTTGTAGGAAATTAGCTATGATGCTGACTGCAGCCCCAGTGGCATCAGACCTGTTTGAAATTCACCACTATTAAAGAAATGAATGATACTGTCTTAAAAAAAATGCTTTCCGGAGGCATACAAGCTGTTGTCAGACTGCATCATAAAGCTGAGCCTTTAGGACAGTTTGACTCAGTCACTTTTTTCTTTCCCTAACATGTGTGTCCCTGCACCAATGGACTCCTTTTTTGGTGACTCAGTCCTTAGTCTTTTAAAATAGCCTTTTAAAAGAAAATGAATGGCTTTTTCTGTCTTTCAGAACATTTTTGGCTTTACTGTTACATTAGTTACTTCCAGGACAGGGAGGAGTTCAGAGCTTGCTGATAGGTCTTGCTGAGCTGTGTTCCTTTTCATTCAAAGGAACACGACAAGAAAATGTTCTTCTCTTACTTACTTTAGCTGGATGAAGTGCGAGAGAACCTCTTTGATATATTTTTTTTAATATTTTTTCTTTTGCACTTACTGTTGTAGATCACGTTGCAGAGACATAGATAGACACTGAGCCTTACCTATTATTCTTTCACTCACTTCCAAGTAACCCTTCTTAAATAGCGGTGTGCTGGGATTAAAACAAGACTGGATTTCTATCCTGCTGGTCATTAGTAATTTACAGTTTGGCAAAAACTTTAAAATGAAGTTACCTGGAATTAAAAAATGTGGCTATAAGGTGAAATGTGGAACCAGAACAAGAAAGAGCCACATCAGGCCTGGATGCTCACACTCTTCTCCTGAAAATACTTTTGTGCAGTAATTTTTATAAACACTCCTTTTCTTCACCTTCTAATCATGCTTGCACTGAGTCACCACAGCAAATTACTGGTGGTACTTTGAAAATAGGGTGGATGTTCTTAGCAAGGAAACCATGAAGGTGTTCCAAGAGCTGGGGCACCTCTCTCTAATGGAGACAGGCTGAGAGAACTGGGCTTGTTCAGCCTGGAGACGAAGAGGATACAGGGAGACCTTAGAGCAGCTTTCAGTGCCTACAGAGAGATTATAGGAAAGATGGGGACAAACATTTTAGCAGGGCCTGTTGCAATAGGACAAGGGCTGATGGTTTTACGCTAAAAGAGGGGAGATTTAGACTAGACTAGGAAGAAACGTTTGGGGTTTTTTACAGTGAGGGTGGTGAAACACTGGCACACATTGCTCAGAGGTGCTGCAGACGCCCCATCGCTGGACACTGGTCAGGCTGGACAAGGCTTTGAGCAACATGGTCCGGTGGACGGTGTCCCTGCTCATGGCAGGGGGTTTGGAAATGGATGAAGGTCGCTTCCAAAACAAACCATTCTATGGTCTTTTCCTGGACACTCTCCTTTTTTTTCACCAGTTTCCTTTCAAATCCATGTTTCACACAGAGCCCCCTAACACAAATGCTTGCTGCCACCTGCGCTTTGCTATGCAGCTCAGGGAAGCTCACATGGGTCAGGGTGGGAGGTGTGAGATAAGCCCAGTGCTGCAAGTGAACGTGGTAGAGGGCTGCTAGTTCCCATCCCCCAGGACACATGAGAAATAACCTCCTCTCTACTCTAACCCCCAGGGAGAGCTGCTCTGAACACACATTCTGTGACACTACTGAGAGCCAAACCAAGTAAATGCATTTTAGGGTTTCCTAACTCTCTGTTTTTCTGAGCTAACTGCTAATGCAACCCATCTGGCTTTCTCCCCAGAATGAGGAAAAAGAGGCAACAAGCTCCCAAAGGCAAAGATGGGAAAGTTAGGGTGTTACAGACCGTAGGTAGCAGCTGTGTAATTTTACATAACAAAGCAATTTGGGTAGGTTTCAGCTCATTCTTGTACCATAGTAACATCTTTTATGTTGCTGATGCATCTGTGGTTGAGCTATGCTCTGAAATGGATCAGCATGAAAAATGGGTTGTTAAACCAAAAACTTTTGATCGGGTATGGAAGTGAAGCCCTAGGACTTACTGTCATTCCTGAAACTGGTTTACTTCTCCATAACAAGGTGCCTAGGCACAGGTGGAAGGTGGTAAACTTTAGCTGGAAGATGGTCAACAACCTCTTAAAATCACCTGCCCCCATCAAGAGCTGAGGTTGGAGCTGTATCTCATTGTCCTTCAGCTCCCTGCTGTTGGGGTGTGGTGCTTATAGAGACATGCTGACAATTCTTTCTCCAGCTAGCAGGCCCTTTTTTGGTGCTCAGTTTTCGGGCTGAAGTGAGCAGCTTGCTGATGAGCCATTTGAAGCAGGGGGAGTTAAAGACATCCCTCAGGAAAGGCTTTTCCTGCTGATGGAGCCTCCTCTCTGTACGAGATCCAAATCCTCAGTTTGCAGAAGAGGTGAGTTTTGCCTTCTGGAGTGTGCGGTGTCTATCCCTGAATTTTTGATTTTGAAGATGTGAGGCTGCATAGATCATTCAGGAATATGAACACGTTGTTCTAAATGTGGCTCAAATAAATTGACGAGAGCCACACCAATGAATCAAATCGGTTTATTGAGCAAGCAAAGCAAGCAAAACAGCGCTGGGCGGCCGGGGAGTCTCCGCTCCGCCAACGGCACGCACCCCACTTCCCCAAAGCCACTGGTTTTATACTCTTCTTCATCCGATATACGTGTCACCTCCTGGCGTCCTCTGCCTCTGTGTGACCTGTAGATAAGGGGTCTCATTCTGCCTCCCGGTGGGTGTGGGGAGGAAGGCTCCTTATCGCCTTCCCCATACATCGTTTACTTTAACGGATATCCACAGTCTATAAGCAACATGTCAAAGCACCGTAATTTTCCAGTAACTATTAAGCAAGCAAGTAACTCTAAGCAAGTAACTCCTAAGCAAGCAAGATTTGATTAACAAACAGGAACTTACTCATTACACACATCATTTTGTATTTGAAGGAAATAGTAGATGTAATTTTTTTCTTGAAAACCAGGAATTATAGTAAGTGCAGCTGGGGTGTAGGAATATTGTTCAACAGAGAAAATAAAATATTGGCAAATTCTGCTAATCTTGGAGCGGAGTTAAATGAAGTGTGGCTGAAAAGACAGAAGGGACTGAATGAAAGATTTACTTTTTAGTTTTGTAATATAGATGCAAACTAATCTAAGCTGGAATAATCATTGGTGTTTCAAAACCAGCCCTGAAACACTGAGATATTTCAAGAAATGAAAAGCAACCAAACAACAGCAAAATAAAACCCCTCACACGTCCCATGTCCCAAGCTCACTCTTGCCCTTCTCCTTCTCCAGGAAACTCAGGGCATCCATTACGACCTCCTGAAGTGCCTCGCGCTGCCCCGACCCTGGGAGCAGTACAGGGGTATTGGGACCAGTACAGGGACACTGGCACCAGTACATGATTGGGGTTGCAGGTTCAGGGATGGGAGGGTCCAGTAAGGGCTGGGGGTTTCTGGGACTTCTGGAGTCCTGACCAGGGTTTAGGATAGTGGAAAGGGTCAGATATCCCTCAGGGTCCTTGAGGTCCCAGGTAGGGCCCGGAGTCCCCACTGTGTTCCTGATTCTCAGGGTCTCAGGCAGGGTTGGGGTTCCCAGAGGTCCCTGGGGTCCAGGTCAGGACTGGGGAGACATTGGCATGGCTGGGAGTTCCGAGGGTGCTCGTGTGGGGAGGGTCCCTAGGGTTGCTGTTTAGGAAAGAGGTCCCCAACTGCCCTGGGTCCTGGCCAGTGTCAGTGTGAATGCCTTGGTTGAGGTAGGGAAACCCAGAGGGCTCTGGGCTCCTGTCCGGGGTGGGGGTCCCTGGCAGGACGGAGGTGGCAGTCGGGGGGGGGGGGGTGTCCTTGGGGTCTTGTCACTCACCCACAGAGACAGAGGCGAGCGGCACAGCAGCCCGCGCAAGAGCCTCAAGGCAGCGGCGGTGTCGGGGGTCGTTCCGAGGGGCCCCAGTAATGTCACGGCAAAGGCGTGCCAGCTGAATGGGGTGCGAGAAGCAGAGCAGACAGGGGTGCACCCCAGGGAGCCAGAACACCAGGGACACCCACTGCCACAAGCCAGGTCCCCTTGGCTGGGTGCCTGGCTTGCCAGGGAGACAGGGGGCCATCACCAGCATCAGGGGCACCCACCACCACCCCATGGCCCCAGAGCATAGCATCCAGATACCTGGGTCCCCATGGAACAGCAGGGTTGCTAGGCAGGTCCCAGACACCTAGGTGACCTTTTAAGAGTAGTGGGGATACAGGGGGTCCCTTGAGTGTTTGGGCTGGAGAAGGAGCTCCAGTCCCTTCATTTGGTTCCCCCAAATCCTCATTAGTTGGTGTCCCTCTGCTAGGGGAGTCATGACCTGCTGGTCAAGCTAAAGGGCAAGAAGGAAATGTACTGGCAGTGGAAGCAGGGACAGAACAGGAACACATTCTGGTTGTGTAGGCATGAGGACAGGAAGGCCAAGGCACAGCGAAGCTGAACTTGGCAATGGATGTAAAGAATAATAAGGGCTTTTACAGGTAATGTCAACCAGAAGAGGAAGGCCAAAGACAAAATGCCCTCTGCGAAACAGGACTGGCAAAGTGGTGATAGTGGAGGAGGCTGAAGAAAAGCAGACATAGTCATGTTGTAATGAGTAAATTCCTGTTTGTTAATCAAATCTTGCTTGCTTAGGAGTTACTTGCTTAGAGTTACTTGCTTGATTAATAGTAACTGGAAAATTACGGTGCTTTGACATGTTGCTTATAGACCGCGGGTATCCGTTAAAGTAAACGATGTATGGGGAAGGCGATAAGGAGCCTTCCTCCCCATACCCACTGGGAGACAGAATGAGACCCCTTATCTACAGGTCACACAGAGGCAGAGGACGCCAGGAGGTGACACGTATATCGGATGAAGAAGAGTATAAAACCAGTGGCTTTGGGGAAGTGGGGTGCGTGCCGTTGGCGGAGCGGAGACTCCCCGGCCGCCCAGCGCTGTTTTGCTTGCTGTTGCTTGCTCAATAAACCGATTTGATTCATTGGTGTGGCTCTCGTCAATTTATTTGAGCCACATTTATAACAATGTTAAACTGTTCTTTTCTGACTGGTAATGATTGAGCTGGGTCCCCAGAACACTGCCAAGCAATGACACACTACAGACTTTCTGTGCTTGGATTGGCATTTCTCAGTTTAGACTGCAGCACTTGAAGCCACATTGTCAGGGGAAATTACAAAAAGCTTAACTCAGAAAGCACTGAGCCCTTTTAGTAGCCCTCAAGGATGTCAAACATCGTTTCTCCGGTTCCCAGGTGCACACTCTGACATGTCTAAAACCGGTTTGTTGGCCAAAGCAGTCAACTGAGGTCCTCATGGGCCGCTAGCGATCCTGAGGGTGGATCGGGTGAGTCCAGGTTTTTGCTGCATCCCAAGTTTTGGGAGCCAGGAAGGATCTGCTAATGACCATAGTGGAAGCAGGTGACGGGTAGGCAAACCCACCAGGTCTCCGCTGCGTCTCAAATTCTGGGAACCAGGACGGACCTGTTACCACAAGAAGCAGGAGGAGAGTAAGGCGGAACCATAGTGTGAGTGTGTGGGATCCCATGTGTGTTTGTATTTCTGTGTGACTGAGATGTAGCACAGCTACGAAGCGAGTGTGGAGTCCTGATCCGGGGTTCCGTGTTCTCCGCAAGGAGAGCGGTGGAGACAGAAGCGTCTTTGTTTTGTGTTGTGCCTAAGTGCTTTGTGTGTGTATATGTCTGTCGGTAGTGTTAAAGATTAGTGTTTAAGCGGTGAGGGAGGAGTAGACAAAAGTAAACTGTGGCTAATGGGGGGTTAAGAAGAGTTCCCTCTCTGCGCCCCAGTGGCTGTATAAGAGAAGTATAACCTCTAATATCTGTAATCCTACTCTTGAGACCGGGACTTTACGCTCAGCACCAGAGGCTTGTAGCCTCACATATAGGTGCATAATAACTTCTGAAGAATGGAACCTGCCGTGGATACTAGGACAGTGTAAATTTTGCTGGAACCGAAACTATGATCTAACAACAGGGGAGTTGATCTGCAGAACCCAGAGATATTATTTTACTGACCCCCTTGAGAATATCATAAAACTTGTGTGTAGGTGCTCTCATATTTTATAAGTGCATTTGCAGAGCACTGGGAAAGAGAAGCACATTGAGTTGCATTTTGGCACATTGGAAAGAACTGGGAGGGTCTTCTGGGGGCTCGGTAAACAAGAAAACGCTGATAAAATATAGTAACCAACGGTGGCCTTTATATACTTTGGAAGATCAGGAAAAATGGCCTAAAAATGGAACTTTGAATTATAATACATTGTTACAATGAATGTTGGTTTTGAGGTGGCCAGGAAAATGGGATAAAGTACTATATCCAGATATGTTTTTCACTTTAAGAAACCCCCCGAAGTGGCAGACAGAATGTGAAATTAATATAGCTCTGCCAGATCCCTAATTTTGGCTTTGGAAAAGGACAGGGAAAACCAAAAAGCTAAGCTGGAAGATGTTGTTCAGCCTGTGATATTGGGGGAATCAGGAAAATAAATAGGAAAATTAAAATCACAGGTACCTCCGAGAGGAGCACCCTCTCTATGCGTCCTATCAGATATTGATAAGGAGGAGATTGCTGTCACTGGCAACAAGCAGCACATTCACGTTAACCCAGAAGTGCTGTTGCAGAGGCAGACATCTGTAACCCCTGCAGAGCAGGGTGAGCAGCTGTGAGAGAAAAAAAAAGGGGGTGGAAAGGAGGGGAGCTCACGCAGCTCCTGTGTTTGAGCAGGGGATGAGTGCTGGGGCAGGCAAACAAATGGGAACAGACGTGTTGATAGACGGGACTGAGGGGTTGTTGAATAAACGTGGACAGGCTGGTGGAGGAGGAATGTCGGGCAAAGGTGTGGGAAGTGGGTTCTTCTCCTATGGGACCGGATCGGTGTGTGTGTGCTGTGGGGAGTTTTGGACGTTGGAAGTGAGACTGCCCTGGGGGAGAGTGCCATGGGGTGGCTCCGGTGGCTGAACTGGAACTAGACTGACAAGGGACCTGGGGAATCTACCCTAGCAGATCCACTGGTTAAATTAAAACCAGGGTCTAGAGGAAATAAAGTGGAATTTTAGTGGATACAGGAGCAACTTATTCGGCGTTAAATCAGGGAGAAAAGAATTTGTTACAGATGTGGGAGCTACCGGCCACCAAGGAAAAGAAAACAAACAAACAAACAAAAATGGAAAAAAAAAGGCAAAAAGAGGCATTCTTTCTGAAACCCTTGAAGTACAAATTGGGAAAACAAATACGAATGCATAACATTTTTATGCATGCTAAATTCTCCGAAATCTTTATTAGGGCAAGAAGCAACATTTAAAGAAGGCAAAATGGAATTAAGAGTTAAAAATCCATTAATTGCAGTTCTGAGTTTATCTTTAATTCAACAGAAAAAGCTAACAGGAGGACCTCCCTGAAATAGAAGAAATCCTTAATCCAGGTATATGTGGGAGTATGGGCGTCTGAAGTTCCAGGTAAGGCGAAAAATGCTTTGTCTGTTAAAGTAGAAATAAAAAGGGGGGCCTGCCCAATTAGGATAAAACAATATCCTCTAAAATTGCAGGAAAGGGAATTAAAAATCATTGATAAATTTTAAAATATAAATTCTTAATTGAATGTGAATTGGAATATAATACTCTTATCTTGCCAGTAAAGAAAAGTTGCAGACTGGTTGAAGATCTCAGGAATCAACAAATTTGTAGAGGATATTCATCCAGTACTAGCTAATCTGTATACCTTATTGACTAAATCAAATCAGAAATGGTTTGCCGTCTTGGATTTAAGTGGATTTAAGGACTCTTGCTTTTGCTTACCATTGGCCAAAGAAAATGAGAATTTATTTGCTTTTGAATGGGAAAATCCTGACACAGTAAGGAAAACCCAATTAACTTGGACAGTATTACCTCAAGGGTTTTAAAATAGTCCAGCGAGTTTTGGAAATCAGTTGGCACTGGAACTAGGATCATGGAAACCACCCACTCAGACAGGGACTCTGTTACAATATGCGGATGACCTATTAATTGCCACAGAAACAAAGGAAGAATGTGTCCAGTGAATGGTGGGATTATTGAATTTTCTGGGACTGAATGGTTATTGGGTGACCAGACAAAAGGCCCAACTAATCCAAACCTGAGTTTCCTACCTAGGATATAAAATAACAGGAGGAGAGAGAGAACTTGGAGCTGCTAGAAAGGTAGCCATCTGTCAAACTCCATGACTGTCAACCATCAAGGAGCTCCAGACGTTCCTGGGAGTGACTGGATGATGCAGACTTTGGATGCATGATTATGGTGTTCTGGTAAGACCCCTATATGAACTGTTAAAAGAAACCCCTCTCTCTTTGGAATGGACTGATTCAGCAGAGGAGGGCTTTAGAAATGTAAAAACAGAGCTAATGAGAGCTGCAGCTCTGACTTCTGGATGTGACTAAATCCTTTTGGCTATATTCCTATGAAGAACAGGGAATAGCTTTGGTGGTCCTTACTCAGAAACTAGGACCCTGGAAGAGAACAGTGGTGTATTTTTCAAAACAGCTGAATGAAGCGAGCAAAGGATGGTCTGGATGCCTAAGAGCTGTGGCACCAGTTGTCATGAATATTGAAGAGGCCCTCATATTTACCTTGGGACAAAAGATTACTATGCTAGTGTCCCGTGTTGTATCAGCAGTCCTGGAACAGAAAGAAGCCCACTGGTTATCTCCTTCATGGTTTTTTTTTTTCCATGAAACTGTATATTCAAGCCAACCAGATTTGAAAGAAACCTCTGGAACATGCTCTGGATTTGGCTAAAGACAAAAGGATAAATATTTGGACTGATTCTAAATATGCATTTGGTGTGGTCCATGCACATGGTGCCATCTGGAAAGAACAAGGACCTTTGAACACACAGGAGAAACAGATTAAACATGCTACAGAAATTCTACGACTACTAAAAGCTGTTCAGCTACCTGAGGAAGTAGCTATTATGTATTGTCGAGGGCATCAACAAGATGACTCTGATCAGGAAATTGGAAATAACAATCTAAACTCATTCCCTTAATCCCTGATGGCAAACTAACAATTGAGAAATCTAAACCTAGATATTCAAAGGAGGACAGAAAATTGATTGGAGATCTCAAAGGAGAGGAAAACAAAGAAGGTTGGGTTCAGATACCTGATGGGTGAATTATAATCCCCTATAACCAACTCTGGAAGCTAGTTCAGGAGAAACATAGTAAAACTCATTGAGGTAGCAAGTCTTTGTATAAATACTTAGATGAACAAATTGAAGGAAGGAATCTATATGCCATAGTTCAATTAGAGACAATGTTAGCTCTATCTCAAGAATAATCCTAAAATTGAAAATAGGAATCAAATTGGTACAACTGGGGAAGAAGTTATCCGGGACAGCACTGGCAAATTTTTCTGAATTACCAAGAACAGGAGGTTACTAATATTTGTTGGTGTTAACGAATACTTTTTCAGGGTGGCCACAAGCATTCCCTTGTAGAATAAATAATGCAAGACAAGTAATTGGAACATTGTTAAACAGTATAATACCTCGTTTTGGAGTACCAGAGGCAATTTCTTCCCATCGAGGCTCGCCCTTTAGTGCGAAATACTACAAGAAATTAACAAAAATTAGAAACTGATTGGCAACTACATGTTCCGTACAGGCCTCAGGCCAGTGGGCAAGTAGAAAAAATAATCAAGCAACAGATTAGTAAAATACGTCAAGATATTGGTACCAGGCCTTACCACTGGCTCTTTTAAGAATTCAAACTAAACCTTGGTTGAAAGAAGATGTTATCTCATGTAAAAATTTTATATGGAAGACCATATCAGTCCCAGTTTAAAGGAGAAAGTCCTCTGGAAGTCAGAGAAGGTTATCTCCTAGGGTTTCTGATCAATCTGGGAAAACAATTAAAGAAATAAAACAATACTGAGGACAAGAGTGAGAGGCACGGATTATCCGACTCACCCTTTTAGATCCAGAGACTGGGTTTATGGTAAGAATTTTTCAGGAGATCCTCTACAGGAGAAGTGGAGTGGACCGTACCAGGTATTATTGACTGCCTTTACAGCAGTGAAGATAAAGGAACAACCTACTTGATACGTTATTCAAGAATAAAGCAAGCACCAGAACCAGAGAAGACATGGCGGATTGAACCTTCAGGACCCTCACATATGAAATTATATCAGTCATAATTTGGATTTATGTGATAACTGACATACCAGCTTGGGACTAATACCTGAAATTAATGCAGAATGTTACTAAAGTTGTTAATTGTAGTGACTGTTGGGTGTATGCACAGTTGCCTGAATCAGGAGAAGATCAGGGCCTTCCATTAATTGGCATTCCAATTTCCAACACTATCTCATGGACAATTTTAAGATTTTGAATAGTTAATCTAAGTAAAGAATATTATACCTGTATACAAAGATGTATTACACCAGGAACCAGAATAGGAGGCTATGTTTGTTTAAATGCCACAGTATAGGTCACTATTCAAATTGTAATCACACTATTAATATAGATGGTATCGTGATTCAGTGGTGGCCTGTTCCTGAAGGAAAAGGATGGTATTGGTTAAGCGAGGGTTTAACCCTATTGCTGAACAGAATGCTACATTTCATAGTTTTGTGAGATGGCTAATTCCATCTTTGGGAATAAGTGAATTAGAGAAGGCAATCATAAATATCTCAGCAACTATACAGGATAGAAAGTAAAACCATTGATACAATCCAAGTGGAACAAGAATCAATGAAAATTGCTGTTCCTGAAACATATCTGGAGGAAATCTGGAAACAAACTAAAATATTTCATAAAATGGCCAAGGGTTGTACTTCCTGGGGGTTTGAAGAAATGTGGAAAAAGTTACCTTAATGATTACCTGATCTCTCCTGGTTAAGGCAACTGGTTGCAGGAATATTAATATTGTTTTAATATTGATTACTTGTGGTATAACAAAATTTTCTTCCTGGAATTGTAAGAAATTTAAATATCAAGTAGAAACAGGAAACTATTTCAAAAGACTCTGGATGGTAATGGCAGTATATAAAATGTTGCAAAAGAATTTGCAGAAGGACAGAAAAAGGAGGTATAGACGTTTGTTGGTACTAACAGACACCTTTTCAGGCTGGCCAGAAGCCTTTCCAACCAAGCCTGGGAGGTAACAAAGATGTGTTGTGAGGATGGTTGTGAGGATTTCAAAGGTATGTGCTGCATGAACTTATCTGACCATTCTGAATCAATTCATGCTAAGCTGCAAAAATTGCAGGAAAATATGCAAGAGCTTAGAATTGTTGGAGGTGGAATGGATGAATGGCTAAATAACCTAGGAGTTACTGGATGGTTCAGGGAAATACTTAAACAAAGCCTTCTAATCTTAGCTATAGGACTACTCATTTTAATGATTGTACCTGGCATAATACAATGTATATCAAAATCACTTCATAAATTGATAGAAGGAACATGGATAGCTCTGTCATAAATAATATAGGAAAAGAATTTACTCACTTTATAGAAAAAGGGGGGGTTGATACAGGGTTAACCAATGTACAGGGGATTTGTACAGGGGGATTGTACAAGGGGGTTGTACAAGGGGGTTAGAGGAATTCGCTTGCTTAAACAAAAGTATTGTCTGTACCTATCATGCCTACTAAGCAGAACAAAGGCACTAACCATTGATAAGGAAAAGCAGACACCTGGTTCTGTTGATAAGGAAAAACAGACTGATTCTACTGATAAGCAGCTATTGATAAGGAAAAACAGATGGCTGAAGGGGGAGAAGCAGATGGTTTATGGCTGGGACACCGATCAAACCCCAAGGCCATACGTGAAGACTAAAAGGTGAAAAGTTCAAGAAGAGGAAGACTCATTTACTTCATCTTGAAGACCCCTACCCACAGGAAGGAGACTCATTTACTTCATCTTAAGACCTCTGCCCATGACCGGGGGGGGGGGGGCACTGCGCAGCTGCAAAGAACCTTCTAGCTCATTATAATACGAAGTGGGGATAGGACACGAATATGTGTAGGCATATTGTGCAACCTTATGAATATATATAACTTTAGAGTATAAATGTAGAGGGAAACAACCCTGAGGCATGCATGACTTTGAGGAATTATCCCCGTGGGTCTCAGCGCTGAATATAAAGCATACCTACTTTACAACTTGAACGAGTTGTGGAGTCAATCCCCCATACAAACCCACAAAACCCAAACTAGAACCCAAACCATTCCAGAATAGATAAAAGTCATTGAAAAGGACTGTGAATACTGTAAGGACAAAGGAATCCCTGTCTGGGCTAGAAGAGGTGTGAAAAGCTGCTGCAGAGCAGGTAAGCACTGGTCAGACCCAGGTAAGGAATCCCGTCTCGGGGTGAGCTTCTTCCAAAACTGTCTTGCACAAGCCTTAGATGAGGCTGTTTTCTGCCTCTTACTGAAAGATGTGCTCCCTGCAGAGGGTTGTGTCTTCCGAAGTAATTTGCCTCCTCCAGGTCTGTAGAAAGACCCTCACAAGTTGGCAGCAGCCAAACTCAGTAACTGTTTTCTGGCCTGAGAGACTGAAGTTGAGCATTTTGTTTTTGTAGAGACATATTTGTTTCTTAAGTTAACCAAGGCTTATTAATTTTTTTATCTTTCAATTGAATGGAATAAAATTTATTGTCCATAGCTAAAATTTCAGATTGGAATTGATTATATTCATGTCCTGGCTTTTATCCAATTTTCAGTGAAAGACCATGTTTTTCAGAATATAAATACAACCTGCAGAACAGGTCACTCTCTGAAAAAGAAAGCTGCTGTGTACAGATGGGTTTTGCAACTGTGTGTTTCAGGGCTTGTGTCATCCCTCTCTTCAGGGAGCCTTCAGAAGCATCTCAAGGATTCTTATTTCACTTTTCCTTTCAAATAATACCTTCTGCCTCACAGAAGGAACAGAGCTCTCGGTCACCATTTGATCATTTGTAGTTGTTAATAAAATCACACTAGGGTTTTTAGGGGGTTGTTTTTCAGAAACTTCAGAGCAGTCTTTTTAGGCTAGTGCGTCTTCCCATCTTCCCAGAGGGATTTCCTTCAAACAAAGGAAACAAAGGCACGACAGACGCTTCCACAGCTTCTTGCCTGCTGCTGCCGATGGGACTTGGCTCCAGGACAGGCTGTTCGGCTTTTTCTTCCGGTATTAAATCCTCTGCAAAGGGACAAAACCATAACATTACCTGAACCTTGCAGGGTTTGTGTCCACTTCCCAATGGACTATGATCAGCAGCTGCTGCATGATTGCCACTTCTGTATGTCTTGTTTCTGCTCTATCAATGAAAGCTTTCTCATCAAGAGCAAATCTTCCAGATTAGCGTATGTCTGGTTTCATGTCATGATCTGATAGGGCGGCCCTTAGTTACTTTCCCCTGATTTTACTCTACAGCCGGTTGGTAGTCACAGGAAATAGGAAATAACATGAAATTTCAGAATATAATTTGTCCTTTCTCGCTGCTTAGAATTATGTGCTGATGATCTACTTGAGCATTACGCTGTGGATGACCTGTATGTACTATAGCTGATCCCTGATGTGTGTCTGGCACACTGAATTAGAAATAATTGCAGGTACATTACAGAAGTCATGGAAAACCTGTCAAGTACATTTGTACTAAGCTTTGTAAAGATGATTGGCTAGAGCTGACTCCCCCTTTTGATTTGGAAGTTCTCTCTCTCCAGGCAAGGGACACACATCTAATTAAGACTGCTCTCTAGGAAAGGGGCAAAAGATGGTCCCTTGGAGCCAAGTTCTCGCTCAGAAATGATGCTGATTATCTAACAAAAAAGTGCTTTTTTGGCAAAAAAAATCAATAACTTATACCAATCTCCTCCAAAGAGCCTGGAGTATGTAAGCTGGTATTAACAAACATGAAGTCGTCTGAGGAGAAATTCAATAGAGAGACTTTTGCTTTCATGAATAGTCCTGCTGAAATGAGGAACGCTGCAAGCAACCAGGATGGATGGTGGCTGATGGGTTCAGCTCCTCTGAGGATGGAGAGTGGCTGCTGTCCAGCTCCAGTGGCCCACAGGGGATCCCTGCAGAGAGGCTATGGGTCATGCTCCCCTTAAGTTGCAAAGGGTCGTGCTGAATTAAATTGCTGTTGCAAAAAGAAGGTAGCAAACATACTCGAATGTCTCTTTGCACAAAATTTTACACAGATTTGTACTGGTTCTAGGCCATGGAACTGGGTATTCTATGTGTTTCAGAATAAGCATACAGGGTGCTGCATGTGGCTCCTTTTGATTACATTTGCAAAGACTGGTCTGTGATAATTAAAGCATTTGAATCACAGGGTCGTGTAGTTCCTCACCACATACCAGATCACTGTGGATATCTTTACAGGTTGCTTTTGTGTTAGTCTTCAGTATGTCAGGCTGGTCCAGCACGTTCAAAGGATTCATTTTCAGCTCCTAACTCAAGCATCAGTACTCTGGGTAATCCCATACATGTCCTCTGATCATCTGTTCCTTTCCTCTGCGAAACAGGAATTGTATCTCGCCACCTCTCAGTAAGGCTGTGAGAATAGAAGCTCAAATACAATTTCAGGGGGATTTAATTAAGTACCTTTGCAGATAGAAGGTCTATGCACAGCACTTTTCTTCCATACTTTTGCCCACAAAGTGGAATATTTTTTTCTCTGTGGAAAAATAACCAACCCAACAACTCAACTTTGAAACTCTACAGTGTTTGTTTACCTCAGGGCAATCCATACCACTGAAAAGGAAGCACAGGCTTCAAGGAGGATCTGAAAGTAATTAGTGCATTTACTTTGGCATGACTAAACTGACTGGGCTCCAACTCCCTTTTCAGCTGAGCATCTTCACATTACATGAATCATTTTTCTCCTCGTACTGATGCACTTTTCCACAGAAGTAAGGTATGATCCGTGGCTGCAGGGACCCTGCCTTGAAGCCTGCTCCAGCAGGAGGCTGCAGGGGCTGCAGCAGCGAATGCTGAGCAAAAGCCCTGCTGCAGGCACATCTGAGTCCCAGCAGAGCTGGCATCATGCCTCTGCACAGACCAAGGGGAAAATGATTTACCCAAGTGACACGCTGGATCTGTAGGCTGAAACTGGCCCCTGGCCACAATTGGGAGACTTATTATAATTCAGAGCTTTATGATTCACAATTCTCAGTAAGGTGGAGGCAAGACCTGGTGGGAGAGTAGATGCAAATAACTACGTGTCCTGGGTTTAGCATGATTCGGAGAAAACTCCAGGAACAAACTCGACACCAGAGTTTCAAGTTGAAAAGCAGGTATTCTTTACTGCGGTGCCGGAAGACGCAGGGGATAGCTCCTCCTAATGTGTGTCCCCGAATTGCTATACAGGTCATCCTTATATGGTCACTGACCATATTACATCATTTTCCAGGAAGTTTCTGGCATGCATACAAAACTGTGGTGGTCTTTAAGGGTCGTTTACTTTTCCCAGCAAGCTTAATTCACATTACAGACAGCAATCATATTGGCCTTCTACTTATCAGTTAGTTCAACTGCTCTCATCCTGGACATCTGCTATACTCCCTAGTAGATGCTTACACCAGCTTAATGGGTTTATTAACACCTCAAGCATAGCAATCATCCTGTCCTTTTACTTATCAGTTAGTTTATCTGTGCCCACCCTGGACATCTGCTAGTCCCAGGTACTCCCCATCCCCAGGTCCTGTCCTATTCTGCTTTTCTCACACCTTTTGTACTGAGGTCCTGAGGGCCTGAAACTATGTCCACTACCTTCAAGCACCGCAGTTATCTTCCATTACAAAGCCATCAAACTTAACATTACTTAGAACTGATTACATTTTATACTTTTGTGCCTCCTTGTTTCAAGCAGTAGCAGTCATTTTTCTCCTTCTTAGTAGCTGGTACAGCCCTGTGTTTTTGGCTTTCAGCCAGGGAACAGCACTGATAACACCAATGTTTTTAGTCGCTGCTCATTAATGTTTACTCTGACCAAGGACTTTGTGAGTCTCATGCTCTGCCAGGGAGGAGGGGAAGCTGGGAAGAAGCAGAGACAGGACACCTGACCCAAACTGACCAAAGACGTATTCCATACCACAGCACATCACGCCCACTATATAAACTAGGGGCGTTACCCAGAAGATCTAGGTCACTGCTTGGGTCAGGCTGGGTATCGGTCGGTGGGTGGTGAGTGATTGTGTTCTCTTCCCTTGGTATTTCCCTTATCATTATTATTATTGGTGGCAGCAGTAGTGATTTGTGTTATACCTTAGTTACTAGACTGCTCATATCTCAACCCATGGGAGTTACATTCTTTCAATTCTCCTCTCCATCCCTCCAGGAGCATGGGGAGGAAAGGGAAGAGGGGAGTGAGCGAGCAGCTGTGTGGTTCTGAGTTATCGGCTGGGCTTAAACCACGACACTGCGAAAGGAGCACTTCATCATTTCTGGGGGCTCAGCTTGAGCATATTCTACTGGGTGCGAGTGAAGACATAATGCCCGGACGCACTTGGCTAGCTGTTCACAGAAGCAGAATCCTATTTCAATTCAAGATAATTGGCTGGAATGGGTTTGCCTTTCCTTCGCAGCCTGTTCAGTATAATGTGTTCTCTTAGTACTCGTGGACTCTTCCCCATCTAAAACCATTGACAACCCTAGTAATAGAAGGAACAGGCAATTTCACCTGCATTTAAAGGCAGTGCAAAGAAATTCATCTGTCTCTCATTGATCCTATTAGCTGGGAAGGAAGTTTTGCAGCAGATCTGCAGTGGCTTGGTGCGAGCTGTTGTGTAAGGGTGTTCTGCAGCAAGTCCCCATATTGGAGGGTCTTTTTCCCAAGTGGTCTGTTGGGTATCACAGTGGGAGTAAATAGGCTTGAGAATTTCAGTAAAGGAGTTTGTGCATTGACATGCTGAGCTAGGATTTGGCTTCTTCATAGGAAAAGCAGGTTACTGGGAGAGATAGAGGGCTTTACCTCCTACTGCCTTCCTCTGAAGTGGAGGCTCAAATAGATCAACTGTCTTGAATAGTTTACCTGGAGTTTGCAGACATCTAAACTGAGTCATAGGTCAATGCCGATGGACTGTCCTGACATATGAGCTTCTTGTCATGCCTGCATCATGCTGAAGGCAGCAGAGTGAACCTGAGCACTCGGTGTGGAAGGAGAAGTGGGAGGACAGAACTGTAGCCATTTAATTCAGCATATTTAAGGCAGTATTAGTAAAAACAATGGCTAAAACAAAATTTTCACTCAGAGAGTGGGGGCTGAAAGAACCTGCAACAAAGAAGAAATGTTGTAAGCCAGTGCCTACCAAAAGCCACTATTCTTTACTGAAGACTGCTGAGATTGGAGAACAAAGTCGTTCATGCTGTGACAGTTATTTCACTCTTAGCAGGTTCTCGACAGTGCTGGAGGTAACACTGGCAGTAGGCAATGGTATGTTACCACAGGCAACAGCAGCCCTGAAGCTCAGCACTCTGTTCTCTTCTGTGGTTAGTACCTATTCGCTTCTCAAGAGCACCTCTCCACCAGATATTCTGACATTGCTTATTATGCTGCCCTTCTCTGGAGCAGCATTCCTCTGCCTGGAGAGAATGCGGCTCTGTAGGTCATGGCCCCCAGCCCCAGAATGCTTGTCTGTAGTCTTGAGAGACAGAGGCATTGTCAGCAGCTCCCTTGGCTGATGCTACATGATTGAAGAGCTTTAGGTCAGTGTCCACATCATAAAACATGACATTAACTGAGTGCCGAGACAGGCAGATGTCAGGTAGGATGTGTGATCCTTTGCAGGTCACAGCTGCAAGCATCCTGCCTAGGTCTGAATCGAATCACTTTGACAAGAGATATCCGTGCTGAACTTAGCAGAAAGGGATCCCATTTTCGGCTTGCATTGAATCATTCAAGTGTTCACAATGCAAAGATCAAACTGCCGTCTAGTACTCCCTAAATAAGGCTTATCTGCACCAAACATGCCCATCACTTTTATTGCTGTCAAGCAGATATAGAAGGCATTAGTTGTGAGGGAATGCTTCTAATGCCACTGACCTCCTCGCACTGGGCACTGCAGCAGGATGCCACTGCTTGGCACATCTGGAAGTGCCAAAGCTCACCCACTTGTCCCTCTCTTCAGATGCAGTCTCCTGAAGGCTTATTGCAGTGACATTAAGCTGTTCTGCACAGCGAACAGCCCCTAAGTTAAATGCATTTGCTATTTTGAATTAGCTTCTGTCAGAATTACAGAGCTGCTTTATTTAATTCATTACTGGTGTATTCACTCCATGATGGCTAAACATGGTTTATTTATTATGTCTTATTAAGTCCACAAAATGCCTTGCAGGATTTCTGTGCCTGTTCATCTCACATTTTCTAAACCACAAAAGCAGTGCTAGTCACTATAAATGAAGATGAATGCAGAGTCCTCAGTGTATTAAAGCAAATCTAAAAAAAAAAATAATCCCAGATTATGGTATTCAAGAAGTGTCCAATTTCTTGCATATAACACCCCTTTTCAGTGAAAGACAAAAAGCCCAGGGGTTGCTATACAGCTCTTATTGTTTCTGTTATTTATCAAACCTGTATTTAAAACAGAAAAGTGTGAACTCTTAGCTTCTGTAGGGAACAGGACTCTTTCAAAAAGCTGCCTGATACTAGGGATGTAGACTTGGGAATTTTAGCTGTTGAATTTTCTTCCTCTGAATAAGGCTCAAGCACTGAAACTTCCTGTCAGCTCCAGCTGCTTGCAACTCTGAATGGGAGAGCTTTTCTTTTCAAGCCAGAAATCTTTTTATTGCACCAGAAGATCTTGGTTTAGGCTTTTGTGTAACTTGTGTCCTCCCTCCTCCCTGTGGTGCAGTTCCATGCAGACCTCAGCCTGGAAAGACAGGGGATGCTCTTGGAGGCACAGCCAGTTTCTCTGCAGGTTGCTCTGTGCATCTCCTTCATGCATTCTGAAGCAGAAATGGCTCAAAAGTAGGAGCAGCTTCAGAGCAATACTGTTTCTGAAGCAGAACCTTTCCCCTGGGAGGCCCATGCTTGGCACCAGCAATGGAGCTCAGGGAAGGACAGACAGAGATAACAACAAAAAAGCTGAAAATTGCACCCTTAGAGCATGATGGGAACTTTTACATTAGGAAAATGTTTAACGTAACGGCCTTGTATTCGCAGTATTTCTCTTATGCCCTCTTATGAGGTCTTTACATACCTCATAAATGTGAAATATAATGACCTGCAGGGACCTGTAAGGACAATTTCATTCGGCTTTGGAAGTTCAGAACTCCAGTAATGAAAGCATTTTCTTTGCATCTTCATGGGAGCAGACAGGGGCGAGCATTTTAATATGTATTCCTACTTAGACTGTGGTAACACAGCCTGGGGAGAAAGACTCCATTACTGTTATGATTTGGCTCATCGTTCAGTTCTGTCCAGTAATGAAGATGAATCGTGTCTTTACAAGCCATTTCTTCAAAATTAGTTTATGTTAAGGTGTAAGAGTGAGCAGCCTTGACCCTTGACACTTTTACAGACTTTATAATTAAATGATATGATGAATTATCTGATTTATCTTTGCCAGACAGGAAAATGTCCCTGCAGGCAAGTACTGGGAAGATACGAAGTGCAGAGGTTCATGCTTAACAACCGACTTGGCCTTCCCGAGCACAGGCAATGCAGTCTGTGCTTTTGTCCAGAAGATCATGCTGCTCCTAATCTGGTTTTAATCTGGTTTTAATGTTCCCAGGTGGAATGAAATCCCGAAGTGTTTAGGAATTTCAGATCCAGGCTCAGCTACTCTCCTAACAGACAGTTAGCTGCCCTGGTGAGGAGGGAGTTTGCGTTTAAAAATGCACGTCATAATCCCAGGTAGATTTACAAAGTCAGGGACAGGAACTGAGTCAGATTACGTATGTTGACAACATGTGTTTTGTGACTAGCATCTAGTGACAGTGCTGGGAAATTTTAACTGAGAAATAGAACTTATTCTTATCCTACCTGTCAAACTTCAATGAAACCTATGTAATTTTTCTAAAGTAAGTGCTTTCATTCTTTGGTATTTAGATTTACTGGACTACTGACCAAAGAAAGACCTTAACTTTTATCTGGTTTCTTTGGCTCTCATCAACAATTAGTCTACATTCATCTCAATCCAGATTTCAGCAATCTGGCATTTCTTTTTGACACAAAAAAAGTGTCAAAACTTAAAATGCTAGATCATCTCATGAAAATGAAAAATTAAAAAAAAAATTAGGACTCAAGTAGTGCCAAAGTGAGAAAACAAAAGGTCTTCTATAGGAGCAAAGGTTCACTTTGCACAATTCAAATTGATGTGCTTGAAAAGGTACATTTCTCTTGTACTTTCTCTGTTTGACTTAGAGGAGCCAGCGCAAACGTTAAGTTATAATACATGAAGAACACTGAAGTCTGTTAGAAGCAGCTCAAAATGCTTGTAAGTTGCTAATAACTGCAGCAAACCAGCATGTGGCTGCTTAAGTGTTTGAACCTTTGACAGAATATATCACTTTTGCAAAGAATGATGTAGTACAGAATAGTGTGCCTTTGGCAAGAGGGGCATTTCACACCACTCAGGTTTATCCACCTAATGCTGCTCTCCCATGTCGGCCTTCGAATGAATGACAAATGAATGGGAACTCTGGCAAATAAGCACATCCAGTGTAGGAGCCCAAGGATGAAGCCCTGCATGCTCCCACAGCCTCTGTGCAGAGACGCTGATGGGTGCTTACCCACCCTGGGGCTGCTCAATGCAGGCTCCCCATGGCGCTGGGGCTGCAGCGATGCCATGTGTGTCACACAGGGCACGTGCATGGATATAGATACACATACATACACATGGTGGCATTCACCAACCAAGCCATCAGCAGCAATTTCTGAGAGCCTGTGTCTCTGGAAGACGTGCAACCATTTCTCCTTTGGTAGCAAGGAGTCCTGCTTCTGACCTTCTGCATGCCACAGCCCTCCGCCTCTATGGCTGTGATGTCCTCCAAATAAAATCCTGACTGAGGTGATTGTTATAAATGTGGCTCAAATAAATTGACGAGAGCCAGACCAATGAATCAAATCGGTTTATTGAGCAAGCAAAGCAAGCAAAACAGCGCTGGGCGGCCGGGGAGTCTCCGCTCCGCCAACGGCACGCACCCCGCTTCCCCAAAGCCACTGGTTTTATACTCTTCTTCATCCGATATACGTGTCACCTCCTGGAGTCCTCTGCCTCTGTGTGACCTGTAGATAAGGGGTCTCATTCTGCCTCCCGGTGGGTGTGGGGAGGAAGGCTCCTTATCGCCTTCCCCATACATCGTTTACTTTAACGGATACCCGCGGTCTATAAGCAACATGTCAAAGCACCGTAATTTTCCAGTTACTATTAATCAAGCAAGTAACTCTAAGCAAGTAACTCCTAAGCAAGCAAGATTTGATTAACAAACAGGAATTTACTCATTACAGTGATTAGTGTCCTTATACAGTAGAAACTATGAAGAAGAGGATGAAATGGCCCACTAGCCAGTTCATGCCTGGCTCAGCCCCTGGGCAGGGTGCAGGTATGGGACATCTGTGGGCTGGGAGAAAAGAGGGGTCTGGGGATGCTAAGAAAGGGCTTAGAAGTCTGGGACAAAACACTTATGTCAAAAGACATTCTGTGTTGCCAAACGAATGCTGGGATACCAAGTCTGTCAAAACTGAGAAGAAGTTGACGTTTGTCTCCAATCCTGTATGCAAACCTGTCTGTTCTCTTCTCATCCCCCCTGCCTGCTCAGCACCTGGTGCTGCCAGATGCCCCCCGCTGTGAGCATGGGGGCCCACTGCAGGAAGACAGCACAGAAAGCTCTTCACATCTGCATTTCTGAGCTTGGAGCCTGCTCTTCAAATGACTGCAAAGGAAGGGAAGGAGAAGACAAGGGATTGCATCCAGATTGCTGCTCTTTGCCGTGGCTCTCCCTGCTGCCCTGGCTCAGTGCACAGGGACTCTCCAGACACACAGCAGCACCCTGAAAATTCTGTTCTCATTTTCAGGTTTCATTTCACTTTTCTACTCTGTCCTCCATGCTACAGGAGAGCAAGAAGGGGACAGTGTCAGGCACAAAGCTGGGAGAAATCCTCAGGTGCCCTGTACTTACTCTGCAACAGAGAGAAAGATGCTGCAAATTAGTAAAGATGCTTCACCACATGTAGCTGTTTTGCTGGGTACACAGAAAGGAGGAGAAGGAGGAGAGATGAGGACAACGAGGACACATCCTCATTCTCTCTATTTTGCTGCTCTGCTACACCCGCACATGTCAGTCTCTCCCATCGTCTATGTGTGTGGTTGTGATACACCTCAGGATAAATGAGGAAGAAATACGCTATTGGCTATTTCCTACATGGTGTGTCATCTGGCAGGCGGTATATATCACAGGGAAAGCAGGGACCACTCAGTCTCTAAGCAAAGCTGCTTCAGTGTATATAGCTCAGAGACACTTTGAGGATGGAAAGAAAAGGGAAAAGCAGCCCTTGCTTTTCTGATTCTGACAAGCTCTAAAAATACCCGACAGATGAAGGACTATGTGGAAAACAAATCCAGTGGATTTCCAAGAAGTTGTTGTGGGACAGAAGCAGAACAGTGTCCAGAAAGGAAATATTAACTAGGATTTCTTCCCGGGTGCAGAGAAGAAAGTGTTGGGAATCTCTGATATTTCAGCATCTGAGTCAGCTTCTGTACATAGGACATATGGGACTGAAAAACGACAGCAGCTGGAGAGTTTCTGAAACAAAGTCCCCATGCAGTCAGCATAGGAACAAGGACCCGTTTACCCACTCTTCTATGTAGTTTGCAACCACAGGGCAGATTTTTAAAATGCAAGGGGGTGTGTGCCCCCCTGCAACCACTGACTGTAGCACCTGAGCTGCCAGTAAGAAGGGCAGGAGGAACAAGCAGCCTGCCCAGGGACACACGCAGTGCTGGAGCTTTGGCTTCCCAAGCCATGAGCAGGCACACGTGGTTCCCACTGCAGTATATCTCCAAGCCCCTCTGGAGAGCAGAGAATCACAGCACAACCAACTTCTTTTCTGCACTGTATGGATTTCCTAACAAATCTTTTTTCCACAGTGACTTGGACCTGGAGGACCTAGGGGACTTCGGCAGTGGGACCCAATACGAGGGTGAGTCTCAGAGCCGGACAGTGAAGGCGCTGCTGATTCTAGCCTACTCTGTGATCATCTGCATCTCACTCTTTGGCAACATCCTGGTGTGCCACGTGGTGATCAAGAACAAAAGGATGCACTCAGCCACCAGCCTCTTCATCGTCAACCTGGCCGTTGCCGACGTGATGATCACCATTCTGAACACCCCCTTCACGCTGGTGAGCAATCTCTGCTTTGGTGGTTCTGTGTGTGCCTGTCAGCTGTGTGCACGTATATTGAATGGGCCGGGAACAGGCTAATAGGCGGAGTTTCTTTTTGTCCCTCTCCCTTTTTCCTCTCGGACAAGCTGCTGTCGTGTCCCCTGCTCCCCACCACCCCTTGCAGCAGGCAGAGCTCAGCAAGCAGAGTTGGGACACTTGTGCACCCTCCTCATGTCACTTCTCTTCAGCTCTCCTCCCTCTTCCCAGGACAGTGCCAAGGCACAGATGTCAAAGTGCTGTCTGTCTTTTAATGGGGAAGGAAGCAGGGACAATTTTGACACTAGAAAGTCCAACTACCTGCCAATTTCCTATGGAAATGCTGCAGAAGAGGTCAGTCTTTGTGAAGATGATTGTAGGGGAAACTGCTAGGTCTGCTGAGCTGTGTCAGCTTGACATGCCTCTCACTGGGGCACTACGAGCTGCTTTTTGCAGCTGATTGTCCTTTGCTTAGTTCAGTTGCTAAGTAATATAAGACATAAAAAACTATTAAAATAATGAGGTGGGAAGAGTTAAACGGATTCATTACTTGCCCCACTGTTACAAGCTATAAATGATGAGTAAGTAGGACTCTGTGTATAGCTGAATTTGACACAGCCCTCTGATTCAAAAGCATCTCATGTACTGCTGCTTCAGTCCTTACACAAAGCTGTGCCCACAGAGTTCTGCCTTCCAAAAGCAGCTCCTGATTGCCAGTTTGAATTCACCTGTTCTTAAACTGATCCTGTTTCTTTGACGGGGTTTTTCCTCCTTGCTCTGGCAGGATTTGCATCCCATAATCTGTTCAGGGGAATGTAGTGCCCTCTCGTGTGTTTGCATGACAGTCACACTTTAGGCACAAGTAATTAAATAACTGTAATCTCTTGGGAAGGAGCTTTACAACAACTTCAAAGAAACAGCATTTTGCTACGCATTCAGTGACAGAGTCATTGCTACTGGAGTTGTCTCTATAGGGAAATTAATTGGATTAATTGAAAACAGACTAGCTACTTGACTAAATTTCTGTGTGGACAGATATTTTGTAGTAAATGTGCTTTATTTCAAAGTGGCTTCATTTCCTTCCAGAATGAGTTACATTAATTTAGAATAAACACTGTCAGGAATAATAAGGAGGTGAGAGAACAACTGTTATTTGGAATAATGTGTCCTGCAGAAAATCCACAATAAGTAGCACCCTCTGGGAACTCATAGGAAATGCCACGCTGCCCTTGCCATTGCCCCGCTCCCCTCCCAAGAGTGGCTGGATTTCATGCCTGGGTGGAGATGGCTTCCGTACCTGCAGCAGTCCGATCAATGAGGGCAGCCCAGCCTGTGATGTGTGAGCTGCTTTTTCAACTGGAGGGGATAATTTCGTTCTCTCTGTGTAACTTAATTGACATCTCTGAAATTGCTGTTGATGCATCTCACACAATGTGCTTAGAGGAGAGCTGGGCTTAGACATCACTGTGCAAGCAAGATCCTGACACCCAGCTCCATGCCCTGTTTCTGAGCGTTGCTGGTAGCTACAGGCTCCAGGAAGTGTACGGACACGGGGCAGGCAGGCAGGGATGCTCCACAGACAGGCATTCTCTCACTCGGAGGTGGTACCTCGCTATTTCAGTACCCTCAGTGATTTTTTCTTTCATGAATTTCTCTAAGTTTTGAACCCATGCAACTTTCAGCACCCACAAATTCAGATGTGCAACTATTTTTAAGAAAGCAAGCTACCGCTCCTCCCTGTGGAGCCACATCAAGGAGCTGAGATAAATTTATGTTAGATATTAGGAAGAAATTCTTCCCTGCGAGGGAAGAGACACTAGCACAGGGTGCCCAGGGAAGCTGTGGCTGCCCTACCCTTTCAGTGTTCAAGGCCAGGCTGGACAGGGCTTGGAGCAAGCTGCTCTATGGAAGGTGTCCCTGCCCGTGGCAGGGGTTGGAACTGGATGAGCTTTAAGGTCCCTTCCAGCACAAACTAGTCCAAGATTTTCCAGACGGATGATGTTATATGTACCCATGTACACAGGCCCATGCAAACACACATACACAGAGCACTGCTCAAGCAGATTTTTTCGTGACAAATCTCACCTCTGTTTCAAAGCATCTTGCATAGTTACTGTTTTCCCAGAAAACCTAATGCATCTACAAAGCATAAGGAAACCATGAAAGCATTTGTTCCTTACCGTACTCCTGGGAAGCCTATTTGGTGCTCATCAGATAATGCGCACTTTCTGATCCAATTTTGTCTGTTCTTCAGGTGCGGTTTGTAAGCAGTACCTGGGTTTTTGGAAAGCTGATGTGTCACGTAAGCCGATTTGTTCAGTACTGCTCTGTTCATGTGTCTGTGCTGACCCTTGCAGCCATCGCTCTGGATCGGCATCAGGTATGTGATACACATGATCCCTAAGTTTGCTAGAAAATAAGGCACTAAATAGTTTACCCCCCTTGAAATCGCAGTACCTGGAAACCTGGTTTGTCTTGGGACTCAAGGAACGGAGGGGAGAGCTCTGCTTTTCATTGTGGTAGACAAAAACCTCATGCTTTGTTTTACAGTGAGGATGACCAAACACTGGAACAGGCTGTCCGGAGAAGTTATGGACTCTGTCCTTGGAGATACTCAAAACCTGTGAGCCCTGGACAGCCTGCTCTAGCTGAACCTGCAGTGCACAGGGCATTGGACTAGGTGATCTCCAGGGGTCCCTGCCCAGCTTAGCCACTCTACCAATGACAGCCCTGAAAGCACAGCAGGAATATATACTGAAGTTCAAGCACCAGCAAGCCAAGGCAGAATCTCAGCATGAGTTTATGAAGAATCTTACAGTTCTTAGGCTTGCCTCACTATTTTGGGATGCCTAAGACTGGAAGCAGTGATAACTATGTTAGCATATTCAGTTCAAGGTGAAAAATTCTTCTCTTCACCCTGCCCTGTTACTTTCCGGCACATACCAACAAGGAAAACCTTACAGACTGCACTGCAAACCAAAGGGTTTCTTTGAAGTAGAGCGGTTTGTTATGTTTGCTTAAGCTGATAAATGCTGTGCACTGAGAGAGCAGATCCTGCAAGGCACGCTCTCAGCCAGCGAGTGTGGTGGTGGAGTCACTAAAATGTTTGTTATCGAAAAGCAACTTCACATGAGAAATGACATGGCTAGATGAAGTTCAAAATGATAACAAATTCCAATCTGATTGTCTGGGATGGGCTCCATCTGGTGTCAGAAAATTACAGTGACTGACAGAGTATAGATCATCCACTTCTGTCTTTTTTACTGAAAAGGTTTGGTAGTCTGCCCTTCCTTTGTGCAATATTGTAGCTCTTGAAAGCAAAGTGTTTTGATGATTCATTTTAATCGGTAGATTCTGGGTTCATTGCAAGGCATGGCTAGGTATCAAGAAGTGCTTGTTTAAGGGCAAACACAACACCTACCTTTAAATTCAGTGGAGTAGGTTGCTCAGAACTTGAATTAGCTAGTATGGCCCAAGGAGGTAAAAACAGAAGTAAGGATATGTCACTGAGCAAATAGAAATCAGCGCTAGTCCTGAGAGGTACCAGAGCAGACAGGTGCTCCAGGGGAGCTGTAGAAGCTTGGTGAAATAGATACTTACAATGGGACTAGAAATGACATGCCAAATACCAAAGACTTCCTCAGCTAAGAGATAATTTGGATGACATGAAAGGTCTATTTTTAATTATTGTTTCTTTGCCTAATCTAATCATCCATAGTGCATGTAGCTCAACAGACATCTAACCATCATGATCTCTGAAGTCAAGCCAATGGGTGACACTGAGAGTGTTTCTCTGCTCAGGACTCGGGTCCAGCAGTAGCACTTGACACTTGCACAAACCCTTACATTTTCCAGATGTCGTACTCTCTGATGTCTGTAAAATGAGTTTTAACACTGGAGGGATGTAGAGCTGCTGCAGTACTTCAAACTGCATCATGATGCTCAAAAAGTGACCCAGATGTTGTCAGATAAAGTAGCCCTCCTTAGCAGCAAACGTGCATAGGGTACACCATGCTGTAGCCAGTACTGCACAGGGTAAACTGTGAATGTAAAAGCGACCAGCCTTCAGGGTTGTCAGTCCTATGCTGGCCAAGGATTACATTCAACCTTGGTTCTCCAGCATCTTGTCACTCTGTCCTGTGTGTCCACCAAATGCCAATGCTGCAAGCCCCATGGTTACCATCTGTACTGGAGACCTTGTTTCCTAATTAGGAGACTTTCTGCATTCCCTGGACTACAAATCAGAGCAGCCTCTTGGCTTTCAACTTTGCCACACTTCGGGTCCACGTTGAGCATTTCTTGCTGTCCTGGAAAGCACTCAGGCTGTTTGCTTCTTAGTGATCAGCAAGAAATTCTTGCTCCTGGACATGAACAAAGCAAAGATGCATTCTTTTTTTTTCTAGAGCTTGCTGCTTGTTTTTATCTATTGAAGACGCTATAAATCCTCATGTATAAATTCTCTGCAGGTTATTATGCACCCTCTGAAGCCGCGCATGTCCATGGTGAAAGGAGGAATTTGCATCATTATCATCTGGGTTATGGCAAGCTGCTTCTCACTGCCTCATGCCATTTATCAGACTTTGACAAGATTTTATATTGGGTAAGACATTTACATGGTGCTTTTTTTAATATGACATAAGCAGCTTAATCAAAGCTCCACAGATTGTAAGGGACACCTGTATTATTAGAGAAGAAGGTACAGTGACACAGAGAAGCCTCCCTTCTGTTTCGCTAGGTGGTGTGTTTCTCACAGAAGGACAATGCAAATCAATGGAATTGCATTCAGGTTAGTTTGTTGTCAGCTCAGAGCTTCAGAAGAGAGGTCTCTTTTGTCATTACAGGGCACAGATGTCAATATGGATTATTTTTTTATTTTCTTGAGGATGTGTTTAAAATATCTTCACTGGGGCAGAATGTCAAACTTAAAGCAATTTTTTTTCATTGAAAGTGGCATTTTGTTACTGAATGACTTCTGTGCCTTTACTGAAACTTGTAAGAACATCTGAGACGTTTGTCCTCGAGCTGTGTGCAGCTGGTAGTGGAACTGACAGTTCTTTCTCTCTTTGATCACCAGAAACAGAACAATACGAATGGTCTGCCTTCCCAGCTTCCCTCCTCCTGCTGATCTTTTCTGGAAGTATTTGGATTTGACTACTTTTGTGCTCTTGTATGTCCTGCCCTTGCTTGTCATCTCCATCACATATACCATGGTGGCCAAGAAGCTCTGGCTGAGAAACGCCATCGGGGATCTCACCATGCAGCAATACTATGCCCATCAACGGAAAAAGAAGATGACACTGAAGATGCTGATGGTGGTGGTGGTTGTGTTTGCAGTGTGCTGGTTCCCCCTGAACTGCTATGTGGTGTTGATCTCCTGTAGGGCCATCCACAGTAGCAATGCTCTGTACTTTGCTTTTCACTGGTTTGCCATGAGCAGCACCTGCTACAATCCCTTCATTTACTGCTGGTTGAATGAGAACTTCAGATCTGAGTTGAAGTCCCTGCTGTGTGTGTGCCAGCGAAGTAGCGCAGCCCAGAGTCATGCTCTGCAGTCCATCTCCCCCTCTTTCAGGCATGCCTGGGTTGAGAACTGCCATTATAAAAGAGGCAGTGCCTGCCAGAAGGCAGGAGTATCCTCCCAGAGGAACTCTGCAAAGACAGATATATCTAGTGTTCAGCCATCTGCGGCAGAAAACTAAAGCCTTCATCTGATGGCCAGGCAGCATTGTGTTATAATTGCAGAGACATAAGAAAGAATTAGTTGGAAAGGACTGCTGGAGACCATCGAGTCCAACCTTCTGCCCAAACCAAGCTAGCCTCAGCGTTCAACTGGATTGTTCAGGACCTTGTGCAGTCAGGTCTTCAGAAATCTCCAGGGAGGGACTGCCCGCATGTGAGCTCCAGAATGAGGGGTGCGGAGTGAGTTTTTAATTGGAACAGTCAGCAAAATAAAGAGAATTCTCTAACAACACACAAAATCTTTCATAGACTAAACAAATAAGGGGAACACACACCAACTGATGAACACTGATTTAAACTTAGACAGCTGTTGACGCATATAGAAACACTATCAATTCCTTCGCTGTATTTCTTTGTAATTTCTTCAAGATGAATAATGTTTATTGCCCTCTACCTTTCCCAGGTGGAAAACTGACGTTCATTTTCTAACTGTACATCCTCTGCTAATCCTTACAGAAGCAGCACTTTCTTCTGTAAGAATCTGCAGTCTGGCAATGTTGAGCTGCCTTCAAAGAATATTATTTCCTTGAGATGCTTACATTTTTGTAACAGTCTCGCAAACTTTGCCATCTTTATATATATATTATATATATTGCCGTCATTATATATAACCTTCATCTGGATGCTCTTGCTTCAATATAGCTCTGTTAAAATTTCCATAGGGTTGTAATACAACAAGATTTGATTCACCAGCGTTTTTTGAGGGCTGATAACAGCCAAATAAAACACCTTTTTAGGGGCCCTCTCTCTCTCCTGTGGGTTTTGTGTAACTTTTAGCCTGGAGAAGAGAAGGCTTGGGGAGGGGACTTTTATCGCTTTCTGCAACTACCTGAAAGGAGGATGGAGGGAGGAGGTGGTTGGTCCCTTTTCCCAAGTAACAAGTCATAGGACAAGAGGAAACGGCCAGGAAAAGGTTTAGACTGGATATTAGGAACAATTTCTTCACCAAAAGCATGATCAGGCATTGGAACAGGCTTCCCAGGGGAATGGTGGAATCACTGTCCCTGGAAGTGTTTAAAAAGCGTGTACATGAGGCCCCTAGTGACATGGTTTAGTGGTGGACTTGGTGATCTTGAAGGTCTTTTCCAACCTGGTTGTTTCTATGATTCTACAGCTTTAAACTTCTGAAAGGGAGATACTCCCTCTCCCAAGACTATTAACAAGGAAGCGTAGACTGCTGCTCCTAACAGTGTCAAAGCCATGACCAAAACTTACATTTGCATGTGTTTTGACATCTTTCAGCATGAAAAGCCCCTTGTAAAAGCAGAGCCATGATTACACAGATGAAGAGTCAGCTGTGGATGTGTGCTGACTACAAATACCATTTCATTCCCATGCATTTTGTTGTTGCTCCATGCGGTTAAATGGTTGGTCTCAGCAGCACTTCTCCGGGATGCTTCAGTCCAGACAGGAGCATGGACACTAACTTGAATTTAATTCTCATTCTCCAATAAACATTTCCATGAGTGGAACACAGCCGATTTTTTGTGCATTTCTCCCAGGTGCTCCTGCTGGGATGCTCAGTCATCTCCTGGGGCCCTTTCCCCTTGAGGGGACTCTGCCCTCCTCCTTACCTGCTACCAAGCAGACAGAGTAGGAAAAGTGCACCACTGGGATTGCCACATCTCTGCAGAACTTCTTTGAAACTGCTCAATGAAGTCCTGTTTGTTTGAAAGGAACTGATCGATAACAACTATACCAACAGAATATTTTTATTGTCATCTCTGAAGAGCCATTTCCTCTATGTCTCCGTATTTTGTCTATAATTGTGATAAGAAGAAATCTGAAGATTCACTTCTAAGGCTCCCTACCTCCCGCACACATTTCTATAAACATGTCTGGATGGTAACCTAAATTTAGACTCAGTTTAGTGTATTGCTATTACTGAATAATCCAGTGCTCATTGTGCAGGTGATAAGCTTGCTGGTGCAGTAATTATTAGCTAATTGTGTAATTATTAAGCTGGTAAAACTAATAGAAATTTTACTTCTACTGTGGACTTTGTCCATTTCTTTGAAGCTTTGATCACTGACTTGAATTCAAGAATTGCTTCTTGTTGATGATTTTCTTTCTGCCATTGTTTGTACAGATCTGGTAAGGTGAGGAAGAGTGGACCCCATATTTTACACAGCAGAATGAGAAGTCATTATACTTTTTTTTCCCTAGGACAGCAAAATTTTCAGCTTCAGCAAGTGGAAAATCCTTATCTGTGGCATTAGCACCAGCCCTTAAACTGTCCCTAATTAATTTTCATTTTTAATTCTCCTGACCAGAAGTGAACAAGAGTAAATGGGATCTGTATTGACATTCCCCTCATAGAAACCATGTGTACAGCTGTCCCGCTGAGCACTTACATTTCTGAAGGCTGCTCACTGGCAAGGTGCTGCTCCTGGCTGTGCCAACACAGAGACAGATGTGAGAGTCCCAGTGGCGGGTCCAGGGAAGACTGGGCTGAGGGACGTCTGTGGGCCTGGGGGTAGCACACAACACGTGCTGTTGTGTCTCATCTCTCATCCACTGTAAATCTAAAGGTCTGGAAGACTGGAACTGGTTTTTCAGCTGGAATGTGTCACTCTGAGGCCCTGACATCTTGCAATTCATTATAGGATTAAGATTACCAACATGGATCAATCATTATATTCCGCAATCACACTTCATTGCTTTTGCTATCCCACTTCTGTTCATTTGCTAAATCAGAGCTGTTCATTCCTCCTGTGGTTTGCTCTGCTTTATTCCAGCCAATTCAGTGAGGTATGGAACCAACTTTTTAAGTGAGAAGACCCAAGCATCCCAGCCCTGCCAACCCCAACATCACAACCGGCCTGCTGGAGTATGGGGCCACTTCCATGGGCTTTGCCTTGGTGGCTCAAAGCTCACTTAGTGCTTGTTTCCCAAAGGAAGCTTTGTGTTAAATAAGCATGAAAATACAGCAGATCTCATCTACAGAGGAGCTACCATGAAACCCAGATCTGAAATACAAATAATTCATGACTGCTGCTGCATCAGAGCCACTGAGGGCACAGCAGCCAGCATCATTACACTGGACAATGAGTTTCAGAATGTTCCCAGGACATTTTCTGGAGCACTTCTACTAAAGGACGATAGTAATGAAGTTTTCTTGTAGCCTGTTGAGACACTGCTTTCTTCTGCGTCCGCTGTCCCCGCTTCAGACAAGTGTTTGAGCGTCCTTTTAACTCTTCAGCTGAGCCCAGCTGTTTGGGTTTAGGGCGGAGGGAAGTCACTGGGGTGCCGGCGGGCACCGAGACACATCCAGGGGCAGGGCGAGCGTGTTTTAGGGGGACGCCTGATCCCGCACCGCACCGCACCGACATCGCCCCAACGGCCCCGCCGTAGCCGTGTGCCCCGAGGGGGCGCCAGGGGGCGCTGCGTCCCGACGTGCGCTGGGGACGCGGCGGTCCCTGCGCCCGCCCGCCCCGGGCCGGTTCCCAGGCAGCTGCGGCGGTGGGGAGGAGACCGAAGGTGGCGGGCACGCTGTTTGTCTCAAAACCCCACGGAACTGCGGGTTTCCCGCAGTGTTCCAGCAGGACGAGCTCTCAGAGAATCTGCAACGTCATAGCGAAACGTTAACCCGAGCCTTGGGAAATACAGCACGAGCTTGGGCATCGGTTTGGAGAGCTCTAATCATGGGCAATACGAGGTAATCGGTAGGAGATTACTCGTGTGTGTGCACACATGTCTCTGGAGGTTCAACTGCAAATCCAGGAAAGCCAGGCCCTGATGAACCAGCCAACCACGCTTTCCCAGAGGTGTACCTCAGTTTAAATCATAGAATAATAGAATAGTTAGGGTTGGAAAGGAGCTTAAGCGCATCCACCTCCAACCCCCCTGCCACGGGCAGGGACATTTCTCACTACACCAGGTTGCTCAAGGCCCTCTCCAGCCAGTCCTTGACCACTTCCAGGGATGGAGCATCCACAACTTCCTTGGGCAGCCTGTGCCAGTGCCTCACCACACTGGGAAGAATTTCTTCCTTATGTCTAACATAATCTCCCCTGTTTAAGTTTGAACCCCTTACCCCTTGTCTTATTGCTACATTCCCTGATGAAGAGTCTCTCTCCAGCATCCTTGTAGCCCCCTTTAAACACTGGAAGGCTGCTCTGAGGTCTCCACACAGCTTCTCATCTCCAGGCTGAACAGCCCCAACTTTCTCAGCCTGTCTTCATACAGGAGGTGCTCCAGTCCCTGAGCATCCTCGTGGCCTCCTCTGGACTTGCTCCAGCAGCTCCGTGTCCTTCTGATGTTGGGGACACCAGAAAAAAAATAAATAATCATGCATTGCTGATGCCAGTGCTGCAGTTCTGGAGCTTTGCCTACCATCGAGGCAGAGATCTCCTGGGCCTCAGACACAATAAACATCTGAGAAGTTCTGTATCTAAGTTAAAAGAACACAATAAAATACGAAAGATAAGGTTTTAGCCTGACCTTGAGTTTCTAATGCATCCCAGCTGGGTAATAACACCGAGTCCCAAGTTCCCAGAAGAGCACAGATGGACAAAGGAAGCAGAGCAGTGATGTTCAGAACAGCTCATGGGCAGATCTTCACCAGCCAGCCCAGATGAGGACACATTGGCAGAGCTTTTGTACTCACAACCATAGAAAACAGTCAATAGAAAACTTTAACTTCCTGGACCCATGCTGAATACTAACTTAGCAAAAGCGTTTCTTATTATTATGCTGCTTTTTACAAGGAACCTGTGGGCAGAGGCAATGTGACTCACTACAAACACCGGGATAAAAGTGCACTCTGCTAAAGAACAAATAAAACTCTGCGAGTAGACTCCACCGAGTGTCACCATCATGTTTTTGCTGAGCCTCAGGACATTGCAGGGTCCTCTCCAATAAGATTTTTGTTATTCAAACTACTATGAATAGGTTTTGATGGCTAAATTGAAATGGTCAGTCAGTGCAGACAGTAGCCAAATACTGCTGATACATCACACTTAAGACTTTGGACTGTCCCAAAAAAGACAAGGTGGGTAGCACACTTCCAGTGAAATTGAAGCAAATGGCAGTGGTATCAGTTTTCCTCCTCTGACATAATGTTTCTCCTTTACAGCTTATGGTTTGTTAGTAATAACAATGCACCTAGATATGCACAAAATCCCACAATTGGAAGACACTTGCCCTGGGGAAGTTAAAACAGACAAATCCCACAAAGATTTTTCCCTGTAATGAAGAGACTCTTCCAGAGTCTCATCACCACCCCAGAGGAGGTTTTGAACAACGTGCCATCTTTTTTCTCCATTTCTTCTCAAGAGTGGGCATCCTGGTTTTCCTTCACTCTTTTCCTGAGTCCTCTACATTAGTCTCAAAATCACAAGACTTGTTATTTTAAAATGGCAAGAGGGATGTATACAAGGTTTTGTTTCCATCAGCTGACAAAAGCCTCACGTGTCTAGGCTGAAACTGCTCTTCCCAAAAGCTGGAAAACTCCCATCCCAGGGTGAGCAGTGAGGTGCAACCAGTGCAGCCACCTAATCTTGCAGCTGGAGAAAACCTTGACAAGGTCCTGAATCCTCCTGAGCTTTGAGATCCTGTAAGGGAGCACCTCAAAACCAGCATCAAGGCCTTGCACAGCCCTGGGCAAAGCTCTGTTTGAGAAAAAAACCAAACCCAGACCAAGGTGCTTTTTAAAAGAGTAATAACTCCAAAGGAGATGTAACAGAAATAACAGGGGTCACAGATCCTTTCTGCCTGTTGTGTCATGGCAGGTACTGGGTTGCACCCCAGCAATCTTCTGCCAGGCTGCATCTAACCACACCATCTCTTGGGAAAACTCTTTCTTCCCTATGCTTCTATGCCTGGGCCACGCCAGCTCCCTGTACTTACTGCCTGTCTCCCTGCCCTTGCAGAAGCCATAGGTGCCCCTGCTGCAGGCTTGCCACCGTATGGAATGATGGTGGTGGTGCTTGTTTTCACAGAGCTTTGCAGAGGGAAGACACCAGAAATGCAGCTTCTGTTAGTGATGGAGCAAAATTCAACAGTGGTGCTGCGAGGCCAGGGTTGACTGCTGCCCTTTGACGTCTCTAATTCGAGCAAAAGCTGATGATGCTCCTGAGGAGATCAGACCATGCTGAGGTCTGTGGGACCTGTAACAGTGAGCTGACTGTCACACCCTGGCTCTCTCCCTTGCCACAGCCAGTCAGGAGCATGGTGTTCATGTCTGTCCCCTCTCTAGAGCTGGCTGGTGCTAGCAGGCAGTGAAGGACCCCCAGGTCATCTCCTCTCCCTCCCAGGGTTGGCAAAGCTGTCGCCATCCACAGCCATGTGCCTTCTGAAAGCCTCCTGCAGCAGGGACTGGGCATTACGGCTGCTTGGAGAGCCAGGGCTGCCCTGCCTATCACCAGCCTTGCTGCAGGACTGCTGCCTGGGTACAACTAGCTTGCTGCTCACTCACTTGTATCTTGGAAGAAAGCATGAGCACAGGATAGGGGAAAGAGATGAAGGCAAAATCTGCTGTAAGTCTCTGCCCAGGTCACAGCAGGGAGAGGGAAACAGGCCAGGAGCAGGATATGCTCTCCCCATGCCTCAACTCCATATTACCCTGTAAGGGAAGCAGTGCTGGCTCCCACTCTAAAGCTTTACTCACTTCCCTGCCTTGCTTTTTTCCCTTGTCACATCAATCCAAATCTCGTTTTCTCATCTTTAGCATGATGCTTTAGCATCTGAAAGCTGAAGACATAATATTCAGTCAGCTCTCTAAAATTAATGTCTTGGTAGAGCTTTTCTGAATGAGTAGGGTAGCTCAAACCCACACTTCACTAACACTCACCTTCAGTATTGTAATTACTTCACATTTGCAAAGGTTCTGTGAATTTTAAGTGATGAATATTGCTATTACTTGTAATTTCTCCTCATTCTTCTACCTCTACACATCTCTACACAGCTCCTGCTGTGTTTAGCAACAAGGGTCAGGGTCAGCTGCTCACTCCTGGAGAGTTAGTGCCTGAACACAAAAGCCCTGCATGGCAAAAAGGCATGGCCCAGTGTGTGCAAAGAGGTGGCAGAATCAGACCGTAAATAGATTACTATAAATTATTACTTGTTTCTACAGCTTTCAGGAACGGAACAAAACATTTCCTTGGCGTGTATCTGAATCAATATAGCCTTTTCTGTAGCCTGTTGTGCCACAGCTAAACATGGGTCACAGCAAGGTTTTCTAGTGATGCACTTGATGCTGTGCAGCAGGTTGGGGTGATGGGACCAGCCCCCCTGTGTCCAGCCAGCATCCTGTGGGCTGCTGCTGCCCCCACCATCCACAGGCCACATCACCTCTGCCCCTGGGTTGCCCAAAACTGAGACCCCCTGGGGACAACCTGCCAGCAAGTATATACTTAATACCTGTGTATGAATATCCATAATATCAACCATATGATTACCTGCATCATATTACCCTATTTTATATGCCTCTAGGGTACCTTTTGAGTTTCTGGGTGTGGGATCAAGTTTTCCTGTTAATCTTTTGGGAGAGTGTTTCCTTCTTATTACATGAGCACAAGTGGGAAAAAGGTTTTGTCATGTCATTTAGCATGAAAAGCCTCAAAGCTTTCAACTAAAGTGTGTTGCAAAAGCAAACCACAACAATTCCCATTACGTATTTCTTCCTTCTCTTTTTTTTTTTTAAATTTTTTTTTATTTTAGATAGAAATAACAGTGAGAAGCATTATTGAAGATGCTTTGAATCTGACGTCATCCCGAGTTGGAGTGATACTCCTGACAGTTGTTTTATCACGCATTGCCAGCTCCTGCTTTCAAGAGTAATACAATACAGTGTTTGTACTTACTCAGGAAGGTCATCAAAAGTTAAAAGTTGATAAATCCAGGAAAATATCAGCTGAACAAAATTATTCACAACCACTTACCCAGGCTGTGCTCATTGTGTTTGGAGAGATGCTTCATGGTTCAGAGGCTAAAGCCAGGGCTTTATAGGAGGGAACAACTCTGCCCAAGTACCAACATTGTTCCTCTTATCCTCTCTCTAATGCACTCCAGAGTTAAAGTGGTCACCCCCAAAGATTTTTGTTCTGTCTCAGATGATGCTTATGAGAGTGCCCTGCATGTTGCTTAAACATGCAGAAACCCTTCCTGCTGTTTAGCAGGCTTAACCGTGCGTCTAGCCTGGGGAAAGCACGGTATCATCACTGTCAGGACAGACAGCAATGAATTAGATGGCTAACTAGGACTCATTGCTTTAAAAAATCAGGATTCTTTTTCTTTTCTTTTTTTTTTTTTCCCCCTAATTATAAGAATGCATTCAGGTTACAAAATGCTGGCCACTGATGGGGGTGTCACAGTTGGCTGTGGATTCTGTTGAATGACATGAGAAAAGGAATCAAACTTTGTTGAAATCAATGACCCTGCCAAGTGTGACGGTGGTAATCTCCTTCAGGTGTCAGCTGTGCACGTTCCCTGGGCAAGCTGCAGCTCATCACCTTATCACCCAGAGATTATTTCTAGGAGCCTGCTCCCACAGCTCTTTTGGCTCTGGTTCTTCAGCATCCTACTCTTCTCCTAGCAGATGGTTAGATTATCACATCCATCTCCTGGAGAAGGGTGAGCTTGTAGCCACAAAATGGCTTATTTTTGGTTTGTTGTTTTTTTTTTATTATGCCTCTTTCTTGATTTCCTGAGTTGATCTCCTGCCCTGCAGGATAAATAATGGTAAACTTGCCTTAAGGAATTAAGAAATGTTAAGCCAGATTCTGCCATGTCTTCTTGTTATGACATGTACCAAAATGTATTTTTGGGAAATATCCTTGATTTAGAGAAAGCCAGGCACTGTGAAGTGTAAGTCCACGTAGAATTGGCTAACAGAAGTTCAAGGACTGTTTGCCTTTCCCCATATCTCCAAGAACAGGTTTCATATGTGTTCCCAGGGGCTTCTTCTTGGCATTGGGGTGTGTTTTGGTTTCTTGCTCTGTCTGCTAGGAGCTGGCCTCCACCCTGGGGCTGGCTGTTATGGCTGGAAGTTGACATCATATTGATTTAGTTGTAGTTCCTCTTTTGAACGGAAAAAGACCCTCAAATCTTGCTCCAGAGTGTCTGTTCTCTCCTGGAAGATAGTTTTTCAGTCTGTATTTTAGCCTTTGAGTTTTGGATCCTGGCCGTGAGCTCAGTCACCATTCTGATTAAATAGTTTTGCCTTTATTTGCTGAATCTGACTGAGCTTTCCGGCAGCAGTTACCCATCAAGGCACCTGGCAATGGGCAGTTTGTGATATTTTCAGTCTAGGAAACTCTTAGGATATTCTTATGTCCCTGGTAATTAGGAGGGGGTGTGTGTGTAAATGATGGTTCAATTCTGTTGTGGTCTGGTATTTTTAGATGAACTAAATCATCTTATTCTTTCATACCATAACAAATATCTGTCTATTAAACCACTTGATGCTTTTGTGTCTGCCTGAAGAGACAGACTCCCCGGGTGGCAATTTGGCCTTTCCACTCAGGTTCTGTTGAGCAGGAGATACCTGTGTCCCTGTAAAGCCCATCATGTTTGCGTTGGCCTCTTCACAGGCATGGTGCACTTGAGTCCTCAAACCAGTGTGCTTGCAGGGGTGCTGTCATCTGTGTTGTGCAGCCAAATAAACTGAGAGCTTTACCCTGGGGTACATGTGCTGGGGGCTCTGGGCAGGTCTGGGAATGAGGGAATGTAATCATGACCTTGGGGGCAGCCAACAGCTTCGCTGTATCTCAGGTGGCAGAAGGAACGTGTCCTGATCTCTTGCCCCTCACTGATGCGGATGCTGTCATCCTCCTGCTTGTCCTTCTACCAGGGTTATCATGTTTCACCCTGCACTGCCAGAGACTTTAAAATCCACTCTTTAAAATGCAGAAAACTCTATTTTTGTTCCCTGTGTGAAAGATGTTTGTTTGGGTTTTTGAAAAAGAAATAAAAGTTGAACTACAAGCTGTCATTGTTCCTCTGCTACTGTATTGTAACAGGAGCAGAGAACCCGGGCAGTGTTGTTCTTGAAAAGGCCAAACATCTGCCAGAGCAGGCAAGCCCCATCATTTCATGAGCTCCTTTAAACCAGGGCTGAATACCTCCTGGTGCTCTTAATAAAGCATGCAGCAGCATCAGTCTTTGGTTCCATGGTGTCAGGCAGTGTGGTTTTCTCTTCTTTGCCCGAAACTAGTAAAATTAGACCACAAATAAATTTCATCTGAGATCTTCAGAGATTGTATCACATCTTGGCAGTTGTTGCAGTTACCACCCTTCCATGATGCCTTGCGAGTTAGAATAAATATTCACTGAGCTGGCACTTCTGGGACTGTTTTCTGCTTTGTCATACCCAGAGGTTCTTCACTGGTAGTGCTAAGTTTACTTCAGAGATAATCACAGAATCTCTGTTCCTAGAAACTGAGGCATGAAATCCAAACTATGTGCCAGGAACTTGTTCCTCTGCAGCTTCGTCTGCTGTCACGATGTGTTTAACTGATATTCCTCGTCAGTAAGTCACAGCTTGTGGAGAGCAGTAGAGCTGCAGACTCGTGTTCAAACTTGTGAGCTCACTTAAGTGGAGGAGTTAAAGGTGGTGAGACAGCAATGGTCAATGGAAATAAGCATAGCTCACGAAAGCCTAGTGGGTGTGTGGCAATTGGTAAGATGCTATCAGATGAGGCAGCCAGAGCTTACCCTACCCAGGCTCTGAACCAGGCTCACAATTTGGCACAGGGCCTTTCCCAGTTTTTTTTCCCAAGCTAGGCAAACCTTTGAAGACAGGCATAGGTTTTATGTTTGCCAATCTTTTTCAGTCTGGAAGTCTTGCAAGTACTTGTGTGCTTCTTCCCATCCTTCCAATCACTTCCTGTAACAGCACCTCCTTCCCCATGTGTCTGGTGGGACCACACCTTTTCTGTTTCCTTCTCTTTCTTCTCCGGTGAGCTGAACTGGTTATTCCAGGAATAAAGCCATCAGGGGGAGGAGGGTGCACTGTTCCTTTGCGGTGATTGATGGGCAGTGTATTTAGAGCTAATAAATGAGACTTTAAAACAACATTAATCAAAGGGAGGAGCTTGTTGGTTGCTAGTTTATGATGGACTTGCTACTAGACCTAACTAGAATTGTTTAAACCATCATACTCCTGAAGCATTACATTTCAGATCAGAGCTTAAAGGGCTGGGAGCATAACTGGCTGACACACTTACACACGTGTCAGCATCCATCGTAAGGGAATATCGCAGGAGCAACCTCAAAAGCTCTAGCCTTGAAGGTGCCTCTCTGCTTGCTCCTAATACCCCTAGTTTCCTTTATCTTCCTGTAAAAGCCACGTGCTTTGGAAAGGGGGAAGTATGCTTAAGAAGCTGATAATTTGGATAGGACACAGAAAAGAGATTTTTCCCACCAGTGTCTTCTGAGGGCTTGGTCAGGCAGGCTCTCACAGGACATGCCAGATACACACAGTCCTGAAACTGTGCAGTAAAATCACTTGAAGCTGCCCTTGTTGGTGAGGAAAAATCCCCTCTTGAGCCAGAAGAAGCTTTGGCCACTGTATGTCTCATCCTTGGAGAATGCTTTTGCCTCCAACAGACATTCACATGGAAAGACTGTGTTTGAAACATAGGCCTTCCTCTGGAAAGCTGTTCGACTTCATCTATGTGGAAATAGTTACTCTGCAGTCTAACAGAGAACTTGAGCATCCCCACTGGAGACAGTGCATCAGTCTTGCTTCCCAAAGGACACAGGAAGCAGTAACATATGCATGATCTTGCACAGGTATGTGCATGGTAGCACACATCTGGGACTTTGGAGGGGATTAAAAACTTGTTCCTAAACTTGCTTGCTTTTCTAAACCCAGCTCCAGGGCCTGTTTTCTGGTTGTCCCAGTTTGGTGGCTGGGCACTTATCCAGGAAGACCTGTCGAGTTTAGCAGTGTTAAGAATCTGTGGTTGATAACATGGAACATTGAACTCAGCCATGTAGCCAGTGTTCAGTCTGCAACCAGTTCTGCTATTAATACTATTCTAACATACCCCTCTTTATGTGGAAAAAGCATTTCATGACTTAAATACTTCCTCTTGCCCTAGTCATGCATGAGTCCTAAATAATTGCGTTCAGCCTTCTGCAACCAGTCAATCCATTAATGTAATTTTTATGGTGGACGGATTTTTTTGGTGGTAAAGTCATACCTCAGTCTACAATTAAAAAAAAATAATTCTTTCAATGCACCGATTTCTCGGAAAGCTTAACACACACACCAAGAGCAGGAAAAATGCAGTAGAGAAGTGTAATCCCCCTCAAAATATCATGAGAGAAACAGAAACGTCAGATTAATTGTGTAGTCACGTTATTTTTCCCTCCCAAGTCTCAATAAATATCTGAGACATTAGTAACAGGGAAGTGTCCCCTAATCTGCTGCACATGCTCTGCTTTGTCTTTTGGCTGTATCTGAGGATTCAGCATCCTGTCTACACAACCCAAAATCTTCTGTACAAATAGTTTCTCGTAGTGATTGCACTTCACTAACTGAGCTTGCCCAGAACTTCAAAAATATCTCTCCTGACACCTCCCCAAGCTGAGATGTAGTTTTTGGCAATCCAAGCTTCTGAGAGATGAGTCTCCAGTACATGTAGCACTTAAAAAAGGATGCCCAGTGATTGCTGAGGAGGGCATGTGTTTTGTTGAGGTATCAAGTATTGCCAGCACATTTGCTGTGGCTCAACCCTGTGACAGCTGGGAATCAGCCAACTGGTCCTGCATGTCAGACATGTCTCTTGGAAGAAATAAATGCTGCCAAGAAGGCCCTGCCCTCTGGGAACCCAGAGACGCTGTCTCCATGTGTCAGAGCTGTGGCCGTGTCAGTGAGTGACATTATCATTTCACCGCGGTGTGATGTGCAGGGTTTGCACTCTGTGCTCCCACAGACACAGCAGAGCCTGGGCTGCAAAGACCAGAGGCTGGCCCCGGGAGGTAGACAAAGCTCATTTCTCACTGCAAAGGGGCATGGCATGGTCTTCAGGATAAAGACTGCAGAAGCTTTGAGGTCATGTTAGTGCCAGTCTGCTGGATAGAAGTAGAAGGCAGGCAGGTTTTCGTTGTTCTAGTGCCTGGGCAACTCTGGTGTTTATAAAAAAAGGTAGTGTGGAACGAATCAGAAGAGAACATGGGAGTGAAGTGTGATGTATGTCTCTGCTGGCTGCCTAAAAATGATGCCTGGCACTTGGGCTGAGGGAGAGAGGGATGATTCAGACACCAGGACCTCTGAAGTCTTACTCCTGTGTGAATGCTGATTCTCTCTTTGCTCTCAGCAAATCACTTAATTCCTCCCCTCTCTCCTTTCCGTAAAATGAGGTTAATGGTAGCAATTTCTCTGCTTCATTAAAGGGCTGGGTATGAATTAATATTTGCCAAATAACTTAAGACGCAGAAGACATGATATTAATGTGAAATTAAATTGCTGCAGAGGAGATACGGTTTTGAAATTGCTGGGATCTCAGGAGTGAAATAATTGGGCATGATGAGTCTAGACTGAGGAATATAAATTAATGTCAAATTCATGAGATGTGGACTGGAATGCCTTTGGCTGATGCAGTGAAACCCATGAGAGGTTTTTCTGCAAGTAGAGAAAAGTGTTAGTACTGGAAATTGAAAGGAGACCACAAGTTAACAGCAAGGATCCCAGTGATGTTTTTCGTCTTCCTTTTTACATTGGCAAGTTAACATCAAACATCAGGATTTAAAGATAAACCTACCAGCAGACAAGAGTGATCTCTCCTGCTTTCTCCACCTAACATGCAAAGTCTGGTCCAGTATTTCTCCCGATACAACCACTGGAGTGAGGAAGATGAATTCATACTGAATTCATGCTGATGTGTATGTGTTCATCATGATGTGTTCATTCATTATGTGTTCATCAATAAGCCTGAAGTAGTTCCTAATTAGTCTATTACTAATAACCTGTTTTCACTATAATTTGGAGGACAACGAGTTCTGGCGGACAGCTCATGAGACATACAGGAGAAAATGACTAAAAATGAGCCAAAAATATCACCATACTAGTCATGAGTAGGATCCTGACCTTTCAAATAATCACTGCAGGCAACCTGAGCTCATGTAGATGGGGTCCCAGTGATCCAGGTGAGAGTACCAGGGCAGCTCATCACAGCTGGCATTTAATAGAGGCAGGAGGAAACTGGGAATGTCCCAGAGGGATACTGGCATCTGAAGGGCATGTGGGGCTTCAGAGGGGTCTGTCTCCTGTAGTTTTCTCAAAGGGAAGATCACCTCACACTGCTGAGCATCACTGTTCTGCATGGCAGTATTCCTGATCAGCTCCTTTTAAAGAACCTGAATCCCCTGATTAATGTTATTAGAAAAAGAAATAAATTCCAGCTTCCTCTTGATTAGCATTTCAAAGCTTTTTAAGCTTGTATCAAGTCACGTTTGCTCAGGAAAGAGGGCTCCTATAAACTCACTTCTTGTGAAATCTACACGTCTTTGTGAAGCAATATGACTGCAAGAGGCAGTTATGAAGAAAAAGCGTGTGTTGTGAGCCTTGCTACAGAACCCAAAAGCTGTCTCTGCAGTGACAGAGGCACAGGCGGAAAGGCTCTGTGGTGTGGGTTTTAAATGCCAAGCTGCTTCTGTGCCCCAGGGTGAGCTTGTCAAACACTTGAGCTGCTCTCCGCTGTGTTAGAGGAAAACACTCTCTTTCGCTCCCACTACAAATATAACGCTCATACCGCCTCCCTCATCCAGCGGCTGTGAGGTCCTCTGCAGTGGCAGAGGGGAAAAATAAACCCTTTTGCCCAGAGCAGAGATCTGTGGGATCCTTGTCTCCAAAGGCCTCTTGGGAAGCTGCTGAAGTGGGGCTCACTGGGAGGTGTGGGAGAGCACCCAGTGTGGGCAGCCAGTCCCTGTGGAAGAGATGCCTCCCTTGGGGGCTCCCTGCCCATGGTGGCTTTGCCAGCCTCCTGGCAGCCCTGGCTCACAAAGGGGAGAGGTTTCGTGCCTTGTACCCAGGACCCAAAGCTGTGAATCCTGCATAGGTTTGACCATCACGTTTTCCTGTTTCTGGGGAGTGGGCAGAAAGCCGCCTGGACTGTGCATGCGATGTCTGCACAGGTGGCTGCCAGCAGGAAAGGAACATTTGCCAGCATTCATTCTCTGTTAATGAAAGTAAGTCTTTTTTAAGGTCATGGGCAGAGGAGCTGTCATGTCACATCCTGCTCTTTATGTCTCCACAGCAACTCAACTTTCTGAACATGCAGAGCAGCCATGCTCTGTCTGCAATAAATCGACTCTGCTTTGTAACAGCAACATGCAGGAGGCCCCAATCCAAGAATGGGAATGTATGGAATGGCACCCTTTGAGGAAATGTCACGGTGGCATCTGAATGCTCCTCTGTGCTTTGTTCCCCCTAAGGTGGGTGGTGATGCCTGCGTGGTGCTGCGCCCAGCAGAGCCTGCAGGGTCTAATCGAAACGTGGTAGATGGAAAGAGTAATTTCAAATTTGACTCAATATTTGGTTCCCAAATGCAGAGTCACCTTCTTTTGGGCCTGTGGCTGTTTGACTGTGGATGTTTCATGGCATCATGGGCACAATTGTCTCCATCCTAACAACGAATTACTCAGCAAGGTAAAACAAGAGCAAGATACTGGTTGTTCTGATTCACAAGGGAACAAGTTCCTATTTTAGCACCATACTAGCAGAAACCTGCAGGACATTTTGCCAGAGGGGTGTGGAGAATGAGAATAGGTACAGATTATTCAGTATTTCCTGGGTGTCTGATAATTCCTTCACAATCTTAAAATCTGTAAGTGGGTTTATGCTGCACAATATAGTGCAGAATCAAGAGATTAACCTTCATCTAATTTACATCACTGGAAAAGGGTATCTGAAGGGAAGGAAATGCCCATGGTCCTCTCTGCACGGGTAAGACAGGGTTCGTGCTTGAGCTGTTGGGTATTTAATACACCTTCCCTGTAAGAGAAATTTCTGCGCCTGCCTGCCACACCTGCAGGCAAAAGAGGCAGATCCCACAGGGAATCATGGTTCAGAGCAGCTTTTCTAGTCCCCAAGCACCGGGGGTTTATGAAGGGCTGAGGCTGTGTCCCGGCTCTGCAGGGGGTCAAGGGAAGCTCCATGCATGACACCAAGTTCCCCTCAGCTGCAGAGAGCCGGGCTGGAAGGCTGCAGGACAATGAGTGAGGTCTGGCTGTGCTTGACACGTGCTTCTGGTTTCCTCCTCCAGTTCAGCATCTGCACCTTGTGAGTGGTTCTGCTTTTCACAGAAACGCAGCCAAACTTTCAGCTCCTGCTGAAGGTGCTTGAAGCACTTAAGAGTTTCAGTAGGAGTTTAGGCTTCACTTCACAACTAAAAGCCGTATTTGCAACCCACAGGAGTGTAATTGCCTATTCTTGTCTGCTTTTCGAAGTCATCAAGTGTTTTCTCCCTCCCGTGAATCTTTCCATAATACTTCTCTGTTGTTGGTAAGCCTGTTTCGCATCTCTCACTTCTGTGAGCACAGCTGTAGTTCTGTGAGAATTCAGTGGCAGCTGAATCTGCCTCTGCCAGCCTCACTCACTACCCCAATAAATGATCTGCCATGCCCAGAAAGATGCTGTTTTGTGATGCTTGGAAGTGTCAGTTCAGAACTGATTAAAACTTGTTCCTTCCCTCCTGCATTACCCCTGCCTCCCCATGGTGGGAAGGAAGTTCCTTGGCTCTGCAACCTGCTCTTTGTCAGGAGGACTGAGACTTTGTCTCAGTCTTTCAACAGCTGTCACTCAAATAAGTCTGCTCAATTACAGAGAAAAAGACAAAAGAGTCTCTAAACAGGGTGAGCAATTTTGCTTTCCCTGAGAGTTAAGTAGACTATAAACTGCTTCTCCACTTAACAGCTCCAGAGTATATTTTTTTCCTCTTGTCTGTACTCGTCATTTCTTCTCTGGGCTGTTGTGTGGCCAGGAGCGGCAGTGATGCACTTCTTAGATCATACATTTCCTGTTTTCTCCTGCATCAGGACCACACTATTTTGAGCGGAGGACAAAGCAGAACAATGTGGCTTGGTCAGATGGTGGGAGAAAACACAGGTTAGGACAGCAGGGAACTGTGGGAAGGGAGAGAAATTATTTAGGCATCACCAAAAGAGCAAAATGAAAGACCTCTGCTGTCTAATTGAATAATCCAGCATTAAAGATGCTGCTCTGTGTTCAAAAAAATAAATTCAATATAGTCATATGTTGGTATTTCTTTTCTTGTTTCTATGATGATCTCATTTTGGTAGTAAATAGCCTACAAATTTATATTATTATATTAATTAAGTTTAATTAATTTCATTAACAAATTTAACAATTTGCTACAATCTGCTGCGTACAGCCCTAAAAGACACATTCTCAGAAAATACCCTCGTTAATGGAAATCATATATGCTCTGCAATCTCAAAATGCATCTTGATTAATACAAAGATTAGTTCATCCAGTTGCTCTCACTCTTGATTTTTGAGGACATGGTCATCACCATGCAGCTTTTAATGCTAAGAGAGCGCTAAAAGTAAAGCATGTGCTCAGATATGGAAAAATAAAACATGAGGACTGGGTTATGTTAAAGGGCACAAAGCAAATGAGGCTGAGCTTGGTGGAAAGGACCAGAGGAGCAGCATGCCCCATCGCCAGCGAGGGTGCCTCCTCTCATCCTGCATCCCATCTGTTCAGGCGGTCAGTGTTGTCATTGGTGCCTGTTTGGTCATCCTGGAAAACTTCTCATATGGTTTTAAAAGCTCTTCAAGAAAACTTGTTTCTGTCTTTCCCAGTTTTGGGAAGAAATGGTCAGCCCTTCTATACAGCCCAAGGTGGAAGAGTGCACGAACTGGGATGGTGTTTTTCTAGTATCTTAAACAAATCCTTGGGATATCTGGGGATGTTCTACCCCAGTGATAAGCTGCCTAAGCATCCAGGAAGACTTTACTTGCAACAACTCCAAAAGTGCTTTCACAGCCAATGAAGAGCTGTCCCATGTCTTCCAGTTCCCTTTTATGTTTGATACTTGTCAGAGAGTTCAGGTTGGGATTGATTCCCCTATAGAAAAGGGAGAGTTTTGATGCAGCCTGTAGAAGGTGATCTGATGTATTTCAAAGCATTTGAAATGGGAACAAATGCAGATAACAGCATCAAAGCCAACACAATATTCTTCTGGTATAATGTACATGATTTAGTAGAGGAAGCAGATTTCACAAACCAGTCATATTTCTGAAGGAGAATACAAAACCCTGCAGCATTTCTCTGCTGTTCCCACACCCTGAGCTCGGTTGATGACTGTGAGCAGCTCTGGCAGCTCACAGGGTGTGGGGAGCTAAGCCAGCTCAGCCCTGGTCTGGGCCCCATATGGGGGACTGGTGACACTTGGCAAGCCTGAGGCTGACGTTTTCTTGAAATGATTTTTAAGTTCTTTGAAATGCTGCTACACTGAACAGCTTTTCATTATAATGCATGGACTTCTAGAAAGGAGGCATGAGCTGACACGGCTAAACCCCATTCTTTAACCTAGATTTGAAGTTCTGAGTACTTACTGTTTATCTCCAAACCACCCCAGCATCTTCAGGATGGCATCCAGCAGTGAAAGCTACAGACTGATTCGAAGCTGCTATTGGAAAACCAGATACTTTTGGATTAGAAACGCCTATGTGAGAAACTTGAATGTCACCCAGCAGAAAGACTCGGCCATGGCCTGCCACCTCATCTCCAGAAAGCAACTGTGTATTAAAATGCTCGTTAAATAAACATTATCCAGTTGTTGTGGTGAACAAATGGAAGGCCTTATGGGGAAATGGTAATGGCCTGTGTAAATTAAGACTGTTATGAAATGGACATACACAGCAAGAATTCATGTTGCACAAGAAATTTTCACTCTGCCTGTATCAATTGCTGTGGTTTTGGCTTTGTAGCCTTGGCAAGTGTTCTAGGAAGGCTGCAGTTGCAGGTGAGCCTGAATTAGTTCTGAGCACAGGGAGGATGCTGTGCTCTGGGACTGTGGCACTTTGCTGCAGGGACCTGCTAGCCCAGCTCCTGGTGAGCAGCCGCTCCTGGGACACAGGTGGTTCTGTGGATCGGGAGCCACCAGAAGATCTGTGGCAATGTTTGAGCTAAAGGATGCAATTATTTTGTTGTTCCTATTTCCCCATGCATACACAGATTTTCTTTTTCAAATCTTCCTTTCAAATGTGCCGGCAGTATGTATGATCCCAATCATATACAAAGGAGAGGAGATAATTGTCTGCTGAGCTGCCTGGCAGAAGAGTCTCACAGCTTAAGGTCTTCAGCCTCCTCGCTGAGGCAATGAAGATACTCAGATGGCTTTGTAAGTTGCTTCCATCACTTTATTGCAGTCCTGATTGGCTGGAGCAGAAAACACTGGCATGATTAGGAGGTAGGGAGACACAGCTGCCTCAAAGACCAGCCCTAGCTTTAGCAAATCTTGCTTCTTACGCGTGGGAAAGCTGTTAATTTATTATCAGGTGAACTGCAAGCAAAGCAGAATATTGGCCTGTTTGTTCACATTTCTGTAACGGCAATTTCTGTACCTCTTCCTCTTCTGGGGTAAACAAATATTTTTTCCTGAATTAGAATGGGAGGCCTTAGACTGCAAAAATAAGCAGACAGCGTCAGTCCTGTGCTGTACCTCTGCTCTTGTATGAGGTCTCCAATGTTGACAACAGATGAGTTTTCATGGCAGAAGGATTTTAGGGTTCAGGTCCCCAGATCAGTTTAGGCTGATCTAAGCCAGCCATCCCTCCATCTCAGCAAACCACAGCACTGACTGGGGTCACTGACCTGCACTCTCTTTTTTTTTTCCTCCCCACTTAGATTATTCCCTATTGATTAGCTCAGATGGACTGAATAGAAGGAGAAAAATTGCTCCCTAGGCCAAGCACTTGGCAATAAATCTTCTATACAAAAAGGAAATGCCTGTCTCTTCAGTTTTAAGTGTTCATATTCTTAAGCTAACAAAGGGAGATTCATGGTATTCTTCCTCTGCAGCTATTCATTTGCCTCTGGGAAAGGCTTGCCTTCTGCGCTTGCCAAGTTAATCAGTGAAACAGAGAACACAAACCATCAATGTGCATTTAAATCCCAGGCACTCTATAGCCACCAAAAAGAAAAAGAAAAAGGCTTTTGAAAGATACATCCACCTGATCCTCACGGCCACTCAACAGTGAGTGCCTCAGTCTAGGGACAGAGAAGCAGAAGGGACTTTTTCCATTTGAAGTTTCCTGACTGAGATACCGGCCAGGACAGGAAGAAAAACGGAGGAAAAATGGTTAGGACCCAAGTTCCAGATTGTGTAAGTCCCAAAGGTATGAATTAATCCATCACCAAGTGTAATTAAGCAGTGAGTTGCAAGGGCGGCTAGCGAACAGGCAATTTGGGCATAGGTCCCAGTGCTGGCCTCGGCACCAAGGAGGATGCCATTAAGCTGACCAAAGTCTTTGAAATCCTACTTCACATTTCCTCCTGGGAAAAGCCTGCAGCAGCAGCATTTCACTTGGTATCTGGGTTTTTTTCTCACCAGGAAACCCTGCAATGTGCGGATCTCTGATGCCAAATGCTCTGCAGCCTCACATCAGACATTTCAGGATTCAGGAGGTGCTGGTGCAGTGTGGTGGCTTCAGGAAAGGAGTAAGTGCTCCCCTATAAGCATCCTCTACCCAAACCCTGCTCCTTTCACCTCTCTCCCAGGAGGTTTCTGAGAACAGCAGCAGACCCATAGGACAGTTAGTGCTGCATCCTCTTGCTAAACATTACAAAAGCAAGAAAGGGTCTTTTACTTTTTGCTTTCACATCTGGAAAGGGAGGAGTTCCACAGAACTGATTTGGTCAATCTCTAGAGTGAGAAAGTTGAATGGAAGCAGGAAATCAGCATTCCTGAAGCTTCCCCTTGTACCAGAGGCACCTCAGCTTCTGAGAGCTGACATCTCATCTGTGCCGACAGGTACCGAAGAGCTGAACAAAGCTTCCCTAAATCCAAGGGAAACCTGGGAGAAACAATTTTGAAGCTTCATTTGAACCCAGTGGCAAAGAGAACAATTTTCACCTTGGCTAGAGAGGGGACCCAGCCCTTGCAGAAATCCCCCAACCTGAAGGGTTGTGCCTGCTTTTGTTTTGCACAGAAAACAGCGTATTAATACAGTGAAGAAGAAAAAATCCACCCCAGCAGTGAAATATATGTTGATGGGCTTTAACCTCACACTGTGTGACTGTTTCCATTTGAGTAAATTGCACAAAACAGTGCAGGTAAATCAGCCAAAGCTTGTGCATTTAGTATGCTTTACCTGGTAATTGAAGCTAGGAGGAGCCTTCATGGGGGATGCTGGCTGGCTGTATTATACAGCCATATGCCAGGTGGGCGGTTTGTGTTTATTTCTTGCCTGGATTGTTTAGGATCCTCTACCAGTAAGGAAAGAAATGGAAAATTACCACCTTGACCACAGTTGTTATGGAAATTGGAGTCTCCAAGCAGCTCTGGAACTCTTCCTCTACTGCTTGATCCCACATCCAGAGATCACTGCTCAGTGTTCTTATTTAGCTCTTTAGCCATGAGATTTTGAGGCTCCAATTTTCTCAAGTGCTGCATTTTGATAAGACACTCAAGCCCCTTAACTGTTCGTTTGCTTCAAGAGCGTAGAGGTGCAGGTGCTGCATAACTGCATGTCTGAACTGCGGTGTTTTTCCAGTACCTGAGGGCCAGCCCTTCAGGGAAGTCCCAGCACTGCTCAGAAACCTGCGGCTTTGCACACCATGGACAAATGTTCGTTTCAGATCACTTAGCTCATTCCTGTTTTGCTGCAGCACTTCCCCTGATGAACTTCTCTGAGCCCACAGCCCCGCTGTGGTTGTCCGTGTGTCCTGTGCAGGTGGACTGATACCACCCTGGGACAGTCGATTGCCCATTCCTGGGGCTGCTTGGGCTGCCCTCTGCCGTGTCTTCCAGCAGCTCAGCTTCTTCAAGAGCCTTTGAGGAGAAACCCAGCTGAAATCCACCTGGGAACCCGAACTGGCTGTATGTAGTGGTCATCCTCAGCCGGGTTGCCTCCTTCAACCAAGGAGATTTTTCTGTAAAATGAAGGTGTCTGGACTTTTCCTCCAGTCAGTCACATTCCTCCGTGTGTGTTAATCCTTTTTTTCAGGCTGCTTGGAAAGGAACTTGGATGTAAAATAACCATGATTGCCTCTGGAGCCTCTCTAAGAAAGGACGCCACGTTTGCTGTTTTCTGTTCCCTTGTGGCAAGGCAGGTTTTAAAAAGCATGATAATCATTTTGTATTCAAGCTCTTTAGACCTCCTGAGGAAGTGCCAGTTGGTGTATGCTCTTCAGATTTCATTCTTACCATTTCATCACCTGTTTTGACTGAAAACTAAAAGCTTCAGAGTGAGTTACTGTCAAACACACAGCCTCCTCCTTTTCTCCTTTCCTGGTTGTTTTTGCTTCTGCTGCCACTGTTTGCAAATACAGAACGATGCACGGCTCATACCCCTCTTGTGATCCACTGAATCTCAGCATTGAAAAGGCTTTTGCCCCCCTATCTTCTCTTCCTTTGGTCAGAGCTGCATGAAAGGACAGAGTTTTGAAGTAAATGCATATTTTACCACTACTGTTTGAGTCTCATCTTCCTTAATTCCTCCTTCCCTTTGGTATGTGAGTCATCCCAGCAAACTTATGATGCCTCTAAATTAATCAGGCCTTTAACGGGAACAGACATGATGAGCCATTAAAGGATGCCATTATTCAAAAGCCAGGAAAATGCTAAGGTGCTACCTGATCTTTCCTCACCTTGTCAAATGCATCCAGATCTCAGGCTTTGCCTCCTTAGCTCATGACAAGTGAGGTGCAAATGAGCAGTCCCTGCTGTGTCTGCTGGCTCCCTTGCCTCCCAGTCTCAGGCACCATCAGAAGGGTTCAAATAGTCAGAGTTTCTGTGGCAAAGTCTTGCCTGCAGAGTTTCAGCTCTCTGGCCTGTAATCAGCAATGCACTCGTAGACAGGCTTAGTTGTGAGACCATGAAAGTGTTCTGAACTTTTGGTCAAAGGCTCTTTGTGAACTCAGTGAATCATGGTTTTAAATGCAGTTTTTGCATGGTGTTACCTGAACTCGGGAGTGTCCCTGCTTACTGCTTCTGTATCTTCACAGGTAGGCTAAAAGCAATAGGTCCCTGCTGGTGCACCTATGTGTAAGCCACAGTCAGAGATGAAGGAATACATGTGCACAGCAACAGTCATATGTACATCACACACACAAATTACTTCACAGGTTGACCATCTGAGAAGGAGAAAAAAGGCGTGTAATTAGTGCAGCCCATTTACTCCATGTAGCATCAGTTGCATGATGTGTAGAGGAGATCTTGCCTTTGAACATCCGGCCCAGCACGAGCAATCGGGGTGCCAGGAGGAGCTGTGCTTCAGTGCCAATCACTTCCAAAGCAGCTCGAATCCCTTCAAAGGCTTCCAGTATCTCTTTCTCAGTGTAGTTTTTAACAGCCCATTGTACCTTTCTATTTTCCCAGAGGCTGGTGCATGGTAGGGGATGTGATATACCCACTCAATGCCATGCTCTTTGGCCCAAATATCTATAAGGTTATTCTGGAAATGAGTCCCATTGTCTGACTCAATTCTCTCTGGGGTGCCGTGTCGCCACAAAATCTGTTTCTCAAGGCCCAGGATGGTGTTCCGGGCAGTGGCATGGGGCACAGCGTATGTTTCCAGCCACCCGGTGGTTGCTTCCACCATGGTAAGCACATGGCGCTTGCCTTGGCGGGTTGGTGGCAGTGTGATATAGTCAATCTGCCAGGCCTCCCCATATTTATACTTCAACCATCGTCCTCCATACCAAAGAGGCTTTAACCGCTTGGCTTGTTTAATTGCAGCACATGTTTCACACTCATGAATAACCTGGGCAATAGTGTCCATTGTTAAGTCCACCCCTCGATCACGGGCCCATCTATTTGTTGCATCTCTGCCCTGATGGCCTGAAGTGTCATGGGCCCACAGGGCCAAAAATAATTCACCTTCATGCTTTCATGGTTGCAGACCACTCTGTTTAAAATGTCCATCTGCTCTCTGCCTTTAGTCTCTTTAGAAGCATTCCGTTAGCTGATCTGCAGTCACCGAGAAGCACACAACTCATACCTCTGCATGCAGGAATAAAAGGTATTTTGGTCGGTGAGAAAACGAACATGAGCCAGCAGTGTGCACCCACAGCCCAGAAAGCCAACCGTATCCTGGGCTGCATCAAAAGGAGCGTGACCAGCCCGTCAAAGGAGGTGATCCTACTCATTGTCAAGTCACTTTTATTAGCAATGAGTCTTCTGCTAAGGAAAACATGTTTGGTTGGTTGGTTTGTTTTTCTGTCCTCTACTCTTCCACAGAGTGTGAAGAATTCAAGCAGAACCTCCCAAGAAGAAAACGTACCCTAAGGGGTGTTAGAGGCTTGGAGGCTTCTGGAGCCAAGAGTCTACCACAGCAAAGGGAGATGTATTCTTCAAAAAATATTGGTCTTCCCACATATATGGGCCGTTCTGATCTGAAGGACAGAAGGTTGCTGACCCAAGCACTGAGCCAGGCATTTTAGGGATGGGCCGGTGTCACTATTACCTGCTGGGTTTTCATATCACAGTGGAAATCATGTGGCCAGCTGTCAGGCAGGAATTAAACGTGCTGTTGGTGGCATTCTGTGTGGTTTCAAGCAGGAAAAAAAAAAAAGGAAAAAAAGGAAAATAAAAAAATCAAGTCTGAAGCTCCAGACCCCAATGGAGTCACTAAACAATGCCCATCAGTTCAAGGAGAAGGCAGATTTACAACATCATATTAGTTTTCTTTGTTCTGTTGCCCAAGCCTTTCAGCTGAAAATTCAAGGACTATCAAATTAGTTTTAAAGCTTTTCTTTTCCAACCGCTCTGAAGTTCCATTATTAGTAGCTATTACATACTTGCCATTTGTATTTTGAAAAATAAAATCTAAATTGTAACTGTCCACAGAAAATCAAATGCAATTGCTATTGCATTATTGCTCTTATTTCTCCTGTTGAAGCCCATTTTGCAAAACCAACTTGTGATGAATTTAAGTGCTATTTAGAATATATGCTAATGGCAGAGTCTAGTCTGAAATTATGTGTTTGAAAACCCTGTGCCCATTTGGGTGTGCAGCTAATGCTAGCTCCTACTCTGACCCTGGGGAAATAGTGCCTGCATATTACACAGAGATTAGTTTGTGCTTCCCAGTTCCTGCCACCTGAATTTTAATTTGATTTTGGATAGCAGATGAATGTAAGATTTGGACGTAGCTTCAGTTTTAAAGACGAAGTGCCAGTTGTTTAGGCATCTGGCATGTTTGCCCCAGGTGAACACAGCCTTCATGAGGCTGTTCCAGCTGGGGGGGGCCTTATAGTCCACAAGTAGTAAGCCAAGCTCAGATGAAACAGTAATGTGAAGTGAAGCAGTCTGGTGCAGAAGACTGTGCCTTGCAGTTCAGAAGTTACTGATTCAGCCCCTGGCTCTGCTGCCTCTACCTTCAGTAAACCCAATCTGGCTTTTTAAACATGTGTCTCAGGAGGAAGGAAAGGCGAGTGACCCACACATTGCCTGACTGTGCGCATTAAACAACACATGCGGGTATAAGGCTTAGTAATAAAAAAAGGATTCACCTATATCTTTTATGCCTTAAGTTCTGATTGTGACAATAGATACCAATATCTGAGAGCAAAAGAAGGAGTTCTTACAGCTCATCTGTTACAATGCTTCTGGTGCCTGCGTATCTGTGGTATTATTAATTCATCTGTCTAGAGGGCATCTAGCCCTGCAGGAAACAAAAGACCTTCTGACATTTGAAAGTAAGACACAAGAAAGAAAGATACTGAATGTCTTTAATATCTCCAGCCTGCAAAGACTCCGCAGAGACAGGGAGGTAACTTGAATTTTGTCCAAGAAAAACAGGCAGAAATCTCTAAGCGATTTTATTCCACAACACAAGCATTCCTGCTCCTAAAACATTTTCTGAGAAGTAAAAAACCAGACAAATGTCAATCAGACACTTGTCTAATGACATGGAAAGCAAAGGACTGGCTCCTTTGAGCATCTGTGGGACAGGAGGTGGTTCCTGGTTAGTCCCTTTCTCTTCCGCTGTCACCAAGCATTGAGGCAGGAGCACAGGGCAAGACGAAAGACCAGGAGGAGTAGTGGGCATCAGCTTCTCACCTACCCTCAGTCTGTAAACCAAGCAAGTGGTAAGGCATATATGGGGAATAGCAGGACCAACTGCAAAGGGAAAAGTCTCTGTCCCCATTCAGGAGGGTTAATGAGGATTACTGTTGTACAGAGGAATATTAGACGCAACAGTGAATCATAATGAATCGAGTCTTAATTCTTCAAGCAGTGAGTGCTAGAGTGTTTCAAGGGGTTCTAGCATATATCAGTAATCAGATAATTTGCACCTGGAGAAAGATAACATGCCTGGGATTTGGCTGCAAATTTGATTAGCCTAAACTCATAGCTTTCTTCTTTGGACATCCTTGCAGTTATAAAGCCAGTAATAATATGTGCCAGGATAGAAATATATGAGAGGATAACAAATGATTCTTCAGGTGCACGGGAATCTCACAGGCGTGATGAGAATAACTTCAGTGGAAAAAATAAGCAGAAGCCTACCAGATCACCTTGTTGTAATGGTAATAGATGTACAGCGTGTTCTTTCTACATCCCTGAGGCAAGAAACTCCATATAGTAAATACAAGACTTCATTCTGCTTCTGCTGAAAACAACTGGAGTTATGCCACAGCCTTCACCTGGAGTAGCTTTGAGACCCTGGGAAGCAATAAACACAAAAATCTGGGCAAAGAACTGGTTTCCTGGAAACACACACATCAAATATGCATCTCTTTCCTTCCTATCTCTATTTTGGCTCTCTTTTTCTCCTGTTTACTATGAAGATCATCACTGGTTTTTCAAAAGGCCTCTGGCTGTTGTGGTGCAAGCTGTGATGCTCAGTCTGCTTCACAGCAAAGATACCCAAACTGAAAAAAAAATGAAATTAAATTGTCATCACTTTCCTTGACAGAGGATAGAGACATGGCTGGAGATCAGGGTGCATGCCAGACCCAGGATGAGTGATCCCAGCACAACTCGGTGAGCATCCAGGAGCAGAAGGACCGATTGCTCCAGCCCCGTGTGTGGCTCCACAGCCACCAGCAGCTCCGACATTGGGCACATGCTGTTAACTTTTCCCAGCACCACTTTAACTTCCCAGGATCAGGAAACTGAGTTTAGGGATGCTTCTGGATTATTGTTTTTTAATTTGGTAGTAACAAATTAAATGCAGACGAGTCCATCTTCACGGAGAACTGGAGACTCCAACTGCTCTAACAGCATGCAGAAAAGGTGAACTGAATGCCAGAGAACAGGACAGATGTTCGGAAGCGTGTGTATAACAATTCTAAGGGCATTATTAACTGAAATAAGCAATAATTAGATAATTTGGAAAACAAAAGTGGTGTTGTCATTGTAACTGACAGGACTAACGACAGCGGCGTGTTGGACTGGACTGCTGAAACCTCAGACTCATGAGAATTTTGAATGATTGGCTCTGCATGTCAGTGTGTGACCTTTTTACCCATAAACAAAATCCTGGATCTAGCAGGAGGCACATTCTCTATGTCCCATGTCCTGCCCATGCGTTCCCCGTGTGAGCAGCCAGCCTTCAGCTCCGTGGAAAAGGAGCCACAGGCAGGATCAGGAGATCACAGAGCCCACTGTGGGCAGAACACAAAGCCTTCTTACTTGTTTTTTAAATCAGGTGTAACACACACAGCATGCAGAATGAGAAAGATGATAGCTTAAAATATTGTCTAAAATCTTTGCCTGAAACCTAAACTGACTTTTTTCCATTTTTTTTTATTTTTTTTTTTTTTACATTTCTGTGTCAACATCTGTCAGGAAGAATCCAGATGTGAGAAAACACTTTTCTAAGAGCAATCTGTCAGTGCTGAAAATCCACCAGTTCTAAAATTCAAGCTTGGAAAGTTTTTTGTTTCTTTTCCCCACTGATTCCAGTTACATTGCCGCACACAGGTGCCCTGTTGCCAGAGCAGGCATCTAGGAAGCCATGCTCAGAGCCCACCCAGGCTGGTTTGCATCCACAGCCCTGCAGCGTGGTGGTGGGCTCCGCTCTGCAGCAGTTGCGGCGTGGCTACAGCCATCAGAGCTCTGCCCATCGTTTCAGTCCTTGGTGGTGAAGGGATGGGTACGTGCAACGTGTCCCCTTTGGCTGGATGTTGTGATACTGTCTTGGCTGAGTGCCGTTTGAGAAGACTGACGGTGCCTGTGGACTTTGAGGGCGATTCAGTGGTAATGAGAAGCCAACACCAAGGACTCCCTGAGCTTCCACGTCCCCGCTGCCCCTGCCCACACCGGCTGCGCTGGGGGTTACCTCGGGCAGGGGCCCCGGGGCGCCGCTCTCACACCCGGGGCTGTTTTATGAATGGAGGGGTGGCCACGCCCCCGAGCCCCGCCGCGCCCCCGGATTGGCAGCTGCGTCCCGGTCCCGGTGCAGGTCCCGGTCCCGGTCCCGGTGCAGGTCCAGGTCCCGGTGCAGGTGGAGCGGTAAGTGAAGGGGAGGTGGGGAGAGGAGGGAAGGTCGTTGTCACTGGGGAGAAACTGCGTGTAACTTGTGCTTGCAACGGGTGTTAACGAGGGAAGATTAATCCGGTTCAGCCAGTGGAGCGCCGGTTTCTGTCCAGCATTACAGCACGGGTCGGCCAGAGCCCTGCTGGAAAGATGCCTTTAAATTCGTTAGAGGGGAAGGTTCTGGTTCTTCTCTGCTCTGCATCGGGAAGGAATCCTTGCTGCAGCAGCTGGGAGCGCTCACCCAGGCTTTCTGACCCAGGAGCTGGAGAGCTAGGGAGGTTGCAGTCAGGTAGGCTCTTCCTCTCTGCCCTTCGGATTCTATCAGGTTCTAAAAACTGAAAGGCAGACCCTCCTGTTGCATAACACCGTGGTATTCCAGCTCCTCAGGATCATCTGCGTTTAGCCACACCGTTCTTCAGGGAAACAGGACAGTGCTCTCTACTGAGAGGATTGCTTTTCAGTGTAGCATGAGCATCTCAGCTGTGGTTTACACAGAGATGAAAGTGGTTCAGCTGGAGCTTACTAAAATATGATTTGTTTTTGTTACACAGGTGCTGCATTGCTCTTAGGTCCCTCTCATTGCCCGCTGAAAGCTGACATTCACCATAGAGGATGACATCCTCGGTACTTACTACAGTGGATAATAAAGAGGTGTGGAGTCCTGCATGGCTTACCTAGGTGTGGGATAAACTTAAAGGCTGTCATTGGAGTAGAGAGTCCATCTGCTATCCTGCCCCAGAAGCCCAGAGGGATGTAGTTCTGGATTCTCTCATTACCTGTGGAAGCACTAAGTCCTTTCTGACTCGTGCCAAGCTCACAATGTTCTCAGAGATGTTCTGCTACAATGAGTCCTGTGTTCCAACCATCTTTTTCACACAAGGTGAACAATCCCTTTCCCTGGTTTTGGCTCTGCTCCCCATTTCATGGCAGATCTCCAGGTTCACAACTTGTGAAAGTCAGAGTGGAACCTGGTCTAGGGCTGGTCCTGATGCTCCCAATGCCATCAGCACTGAGATACTAACAAGGAGATAAGTTACCTGTTGCACTACAGTTGCTTTGCTCCAGCAGAACCCGTGAGCATTTGTCATGCTCTCTGTCCTACCCAGGCTTCTTTCTCTCACAGACTTGCCCAGTAAACACCTGTAATCTCCTTCCACCCCAGCAAGCTACTTTAACATCCATTTGCTTGTGAGAGGCGTCCTCTTGTAGGTCCTTTGGTATTCCCCATGCTCCGCAGAGTAAGCAGACAAGCTAAAGTGGATTGTATTGTGGAATGCATGGCTATAACCACCATCAGCTCCCTGTACCTTATTTCCCCCAGAAAGCAGTTGATCTCTGACCCTTGTGGTGCCTGCAGCTGAGGCCACCTGTGTGGCTGAGCATTGTGCTGGTTTGGGGGTGCTGGGTGTCTCTTTCAGGCCATGTGGTGGGTTGGCTGTCCTGGGCAGCCAGCCAGTCCCCTCTGCAGGAAGTATCAGGGAGCCTTTTAGTGCTTTGAAAGCTCTGCTTACTAATGCCTTGCACTGTGCGAGGTCCATTGATTTGTGACCATGGGGCTTGATGGGAATGGCGTGTACCAAACAAAAACCAATTGCCCTCCTGGAGAGCCTGACAGCTTCTAAATGACTTTCCCCTCCCATATATTTATATATGTATATGGTTATAGGTAGAGCATATCTATAAATACCAGTGTGCATAGTTAATAGGTTCCACCTAACATCAATAGCTCAGCAAAATCTAAAATCACCAGAAATATCTAATGGGTATCAGTAAAGGTGAGGAAGCAGAGGGTTTTTTTGTTTCTAGGGAATAGTTCTTGTGTCTCTGGCACTGTGTGTTGGTTTGTTTGTGTATGGTGTGAAGACTGTGAGTTCCGTGCCTCTACTGCTAACTTTTTGCCTTTGCAGGAAAGACCATTTCCTCGCTGAAACAGAAACACTGAATGCAGAATGACATTGCTGTTTGGGGGAGAAAATGTGAGATAGCCTGAACTCAACTTCTGATGTGATTTCCAGGTTCTGAATTGCTTTAGGATAATTGCTGGTGTTAGATGCAGACACAAGCTATCTCTGCTCTTGAAAATGATCCCCAAATGGCTCCAGCTGTACGTTCCAACAGAAAAGAACTGGCTGTTTTGAAGTAGAGGATGAAAGCACCAACGGTGCAGCCTTTTGTGGAATTTGGACGAAAAATAGACTCAGGTGAGAAGAAAGAAGAAAAAGCTGACATGGGATTAAAACAACTGCAGACCTTGCCTGAGGTTTGCCTACAGGTGCTGCATGTAATAGTGAGTTCTTCTTTCCAGCCTGCCTGTGGAGCTATTGTTCTTCCTGATACACAAAGGGGTTGAAAGTGTGTGGTCTCAAACCAGCCCCTTTCCAACATGCTAGTTGGAACTGCTCTCCAGTGCTGCCTCTGCACGGGGGGAGCCCATCACACTATGGAAGTTTCCTCCAGCTTTTCATCTTAAGGTGGTGTTTGTAGTGTCAGCTTCATCTTTACCAGCCTCCTAGAGAACCAAGAAGTTCAAGGTGATGGAACACTTCCTAGGTCAGCTGGAGCTGTGATCCGGGTGGCCTCGAGCTTACTGAAGGCTCAGGTGAACCCACCATGCCTCGCTTGCTGCTTCAGTTGTACAAGTCACATATGATGGGGTTTCTTGAGGAGTTTGACCACTACACTTCCTTGCCCAAACTCATGTCAATCTACCAAGCAACCAACAGGACCATCTTCAACTGGACAGACAGCCATATTGTTGAGTGGGAGAAATTCGCTGAGCTGGCTAAATACGAGCCAGAATCCCAGAAATCGACAGTGAAAGCACTCCTTATTGTGGCATACTCAGTCATTATCACCATGTCTCTCTTTGGGAACATGCTGGTGTGCCATGTGGTGCTGAAGAACAAGAGGATGCACTCAGCTACCAGCCTTTTCATTGTCAACCTGGCAGTGTCTGACATTATGATCACGCTGCTCAACATGCCTTTTACCCTGGTAAGTGTCCCCTGTGCTGTCCCCTCAGTCAGGAGACGATTCTCTCATGAGAGCACTGCTTGGTGGTCACACCCTCTCTGTGCATGCTCTTCTAGGACTGAGGTGTGAACCCAATACAATCAAGTCTAATAGACAACTCTGCCAGGCAAGTAAAACACTGTTCAGCACCCTGGGGGCTCCGTTTGCTCTCTTAGAATCTGTATCTCCTAAAAGACCCTAAAGTCTCTCCAGGTATGCCACCAAACCACAAGAAATTCTTGGGGAAAGCAGAGTAAGTGTCTGGATGAACATGTAATGTATTCACAGGAGAGCACTGGAGGGTCACACTTAAACAACTTGAATGACAGTCATACCCAGGACATTGGAAGAAAGTAGTCGAGCTTTTCAGACCTGCCACTTGGGTTAAGTCTTCAGTGAAAGCTCTGCAGACCAGAAAGGAGGGGTCTTTGTTCACTTTTTCCAAATATAATTGTTAGTATAATTAAAAAGTTGTTACTGCTGTTCATAAATGATGCTTATATGAATAGGCCAGGAGGGCTGCAGCAGCACCACTCATTTAATCTGTGGGGCTTGACCTTTAAAACTCTACTGTAAATGTTTCAATATCCAGCATAGCAGACCTTTCTCTGGGTTTCAGGTGGAGCTGCCCTGCCATGTGGGCTTCCCCATGGGATTGTTTTCAGAACATCTGGCTGATGACCTGTTCTCTCCCACCCCCAGGTTCGGTTTGTGAACAGCACGTGGGTCTTTGGTAAGGCCATGTGCCACGTCAGCCGCTTCGTGCAGTACTGCTCCCTGCACGTCTCCACACTGACACTGACAGCCATCGCTCTGGACAGGCACCAGGTAAGATGCCACCTGATCGATGTTCCAGTGCAAGGCTCCTCCCAAGCCCCTGCCAGTCTCAGTTAAGCCATGCTTTCAAGGTGGCTGAATCTTGGGGATTAAACCCATATCCAGTGAGAAGGCTTTAGAGCTAAATTCAAAGATCCCCCTCATGTATCAGGGGTGGGAAGGCTTGATGGACTTCCGTAGGCTCTAGGTACAGGGCAGGAGGGAAAACACAAAATATGGCACTGCACGCCCCAGCTTTCAGTGGAAAAGGGTGAGGACACCTTTTTCATGTCATTTGAAGAGCCAAGTCCAACCTAGCTCCCAAGTATGGCAGCGGAAATTGGTTCAGGAGGTGGTGTTATACATGGGAGGCCTTGAAAGACAGCTAAGCCAATGCTGAGTGCGAAGTGTTCCTTTAGCTGTACAGGGAACTTTTCCAACCTTTTTAGTTTACCACCCAAAACCCATAGAACACCAGTAGCATCCTGAGTTACGTTCTGGTTTAGCTGCCCATTTGTTTTTTTGCTCTTTGTTTCCCATTGGGCATCATCAAGTTGCAGGAGAGATGGAGAAAAAAGAAATTCTGAGACTAAATCCCTGTGGTGCAACTATGGGACTAATGCTAGACCAGTACAAACAGGAGTAGCAGAGTGGGAAATCTCTGTTGGAAATCCTGGGAAGAGACTTAAGAGCTGGAAGAAGACCATGCCCAGCATCTGCCTGCAGCATGGCCATGTTAGCTGCCCACTGGGATAAACACTCCCTGCATTGCCAGTACCTGAAGGAGAAGGTAGTTCAGGCTTTCATGTAATCAGTCAAACAACATTTTCCAGGCTCTCAGATTTTATAACCTCTTTACCTTTTCATTTAACAGAGAAAATTTCATAAAAGGTGAGTTAATGCCTCAAAAGAGGGTAGGAGGCATTCAGCTTCCTAGGTTCAGCTAAACAGAAGAGGTTTCTTTACGTAGTCCATATAGAATAAACAAACATACCCAGTCTTTCACCAACAGAGAGGCTTGTGTAGATAACTTCTTTTTTCTCTGCCTAATGTAACCCACAATTTAAGGAAAACGGTCCTCACAAAACCAAAACAGGAAAAAGTTCATTTGAAAGCACTTCTGAGCAGAGTGAAAAGTTCAGTGTTTCCCCTTTTCCAGGTCACTCGAATAAGCAGAACATTTCCCTAATTGCAGCTGTCATTTTCTTAACAGCATTGGATCACAACGAAAAATGCCTCTGCTGTGTGTGTTGGTGAAGGGACACTGCATTCCTGTGTGACAGGAGTTGTGGTGATGTCTCTGTTGCAGGTCATCCTGAACCCACTGAAGCCGAGGATGTCACTAACAAAGGGAGCGCTGAGCATCTGTGTTATTTGGATGATGGCAACCTGTTTCTCCCTACCCCATGCTATCTACCAAAAGCTTTTCCAGTATAACTACAGGTGAGCTGTTTCCCCTTCCAGGTGAGCATGGAGAGGCCTGATGGCCCTTTGCAGCAGTGGCTCTCAGTGGTGAGCATGGCTGGAAGGGCTCCAAGGCTTGGGGAAGGACACAGTGGAATCAGCAGGAGTTGCGTGTGGATGAAACCTCACTTCCCAGTGCCAGCATTTTGCAGGAATGCCAGACTCAAGGCCAAGGGGATAATCTTAAGTGGACAGTATTTTCAACCTGAGAGATCTGTTCCAGGAAGCAGGGAAAGGGCGCAGTAACAGGCAGCAGGAGAAAGAGTATTGTAAATATTGGGCTTCTCTGTGAATGAATCATGAGCAGCAGGTGGAAGGAGGTGATCCTGCCCCTCTATTCTGCTCTTGTGAGACCTCACCTGGAGCATTGTGTGCAGTTCTGGTGTCCTCAACATAAAAAGGACATGGAACTGTTGGAACAAGTCCAGAGGAGGCCACGAGGATGATCAGGGGACTGGAGCACCTCCTGTATGAAGATAGGCTGAGAAAGTTGGGGCTGTTCAGCCTGGAGAAGAGAAGGCTGCATGGAGACCTCAGAGCAGCTTCCAGTATCTGAAGGGGGCCTATGGGGATGCTGGGGAGGGACTCTTCATTCGGGACTGTAGTGATGGGATGAGGGTTGATGGGTTCAAACTGAAAAAGGGGAAGTTTACGTTAGATATAAGGAAGAAGTTCTTTACTGTGAGGGTGGTGAGGCACTGGAATGGGTTGCCCAGGGAAGCTGTGAACGCTCCATTCCTGACGGTGTTCAAGGCCGGGTTGGATGGAGTCTTGAGTGACATGGTTTAGTGTGAGGTGTCCCTGCCCATGGCAGGGGGTTGGAACTGGATGATCTTAAGGTCCTTTCCAACCCTAACTATTCTATGAGTCTGTGATTCTGTGACAAGCATCTTTCTTCCTGCTGCACAGCCAGTTTTCTCCCATCAGCGGGGCAGGGAGAGTGTTTGACTGCTTTTTATTGCTGTTTGTATATGAAAGGTTACACAAGATGGGAGTGCAATCTGGGGCTCCACAGCCCTTCCTTACTCGTGCTTGTGATTAATACCTCTCTGGGGCGTAAATATCTTCACCCACTTAGACATTATAAACAAAGTGTTGGGTTACTCCTGTACTTGCATTGCTTCACCGCTGTGGTCAGGGTATTACTGAACAAACTGCTTAGGAATGAACAACCACCATCGGTTTCATGGCACCCACCTCTGTTCATCCTTTAGCACAGCCAGAGGAAACTTAGCCGCACATTGGCCTGAGGCAGCTCAGTGTTATAAGGACTTCCAGGACATGCTATTCTTATCCCTGCTTTCCATTGAATGAAAATTCCAGTTGTGATATTGCTGGTAATGGCTCACTGCAGGGCCAGGGTCTCCTGAGCCAGGAGCTGTTGGGGTTCTAGGGACAGGAGAACATGGGCTCCACCAGCACTTTTCTGGTGCAGTGCACAGCGGTGCAGTAAATTCCATGGTCATGTCAAAATTTACCGAATCACAGCATCCTGGTTGGTTCTCAATGAGCCTCTTCCCTGAAATGGTCTTGAGCCTCTTCTCACAGCTCTGTGCCCCTGCTTTGGAGGGTGAAATGAGTTTTTAAGCTCTGCAAGCACCAAAGCATCACCCTTGCTAGTCCTCAGCTGTCCTCCAGCCCAGACACCATGTTGAGCTCAAGGGATTCCCCAGACAGCTGATTCCTGGGGAATATGGTGAGGGATGGCTGCCCCACTCCGGCCCCACTGCTTCTGCTCTTTCCCTATGGCTTTGCTCTTCAGCATGGCTATGATGGGTCTGACTCCGCACCGTGGTGTCACCTTGAGTGCCATGCTTGCTTCCCCATAGCAGATCTCCTGTTGCTCTGGCGGGTCCCCTTTGGCAAGCAGAGCTGCCCACAGGCAGGGGCTGGGTCACTTGAGCCAGCAGGGAAACTGGATCCTGGGGAGGAAAAGGTCAGGAGCGTGGCTCAGAAAGGATGATCTTCCCTTCTGCGCCAGGTCCCCTCTTGAGCGTTATTGTCTCCAGGGTGCTTACTTGGCTGAGCTCTGCTCCTGCACCCGTTGTCATCCCTCCATCAGCTGCACATGGGGCCTGCTCGCAGCCGTCCGTTTTCAAGCAATCTTCTATTTGTGGCACAACAGCCAGCACCAGAGGTTGAAAACAGGATATTAAAGATATTAATGAATACTGCAATGAATAAGTGCAGCTTGATGGGGGCTAAAGTCTGTGCTGAATACAAGTGAGCAGAGGACAAGGGTTGAAGAGAAAAGGGCAAAATGGTACAAGAGGAAGAAAAGAGGAGAGGAAGAAAAGAGGAGGTGAAAAGGAGAAAACATCTGCTGGAAATACATGTGCAAGTGCTCCTTTCTCCTAATGCTTCATCCAGACATCTGTGGGATGCAGAGGGTCCCTTACAGAGCAACCACTTCCCTCGCATCAGCATGGCAGGGAGAGCGTTTGACTGCCCACATGGGCTTTTTATTGCTGTTTGTATATGAGAGGCATTGCTCTTCAGATGGTGCTGGGGTGCATCAGCAAATATCTGCTGCCAGCCAGAACGTGTGAACAGAGCCTGGATCTGCTGCGTTGGACATGACAGATTGCTGAAGCACTGTTAAAATGAGCTACTGCATAGAGTTGAACTCAGTTCTTTTGTTAGTTAACCATCAGAAGTTAAACTGTCAGGCTTAAGTTAAACTTGAGTTAAGCAACCAAGTTTTCTAGTAATCACAGCCATTTTAAGATGTTGCAATTGGGTTTTAAAAGTTGGTCTCCCAAAAAGCTGGTGGGAAGAGGATGGTCAGTATGGGAAGGAAGGAGTGCTGCCCATGCACGTGGCATCATGGCTATGAGCCTGTGAGGCTTTCACACAGCCCCTGGCCCTTTCCCTTCCTCTTTTGTCCATAAGGGTTTTGACTTCCCAGCTGCTGCAGCAGTTTTCTGCTGTGGCTGAAGGGGTCCTGTACCTGCTTGGGTCACAGAAAGGTGTGTGACTGCACATCCAACCTGGCAAAGGCAAGTCAGGGCTATCACAAGTGCACTGCAGTGGTGATCCCAGCACCTGCTGTGACACTGTCGCATCCTGAAAAGAGCTGTTCAGTTGTGCTTGTCCAGACCCAGTCCACACAGCCCAAATGCAAGAGGAGTGACACATCCTGGGCTGGATTTCCAGGTAGGCTCATTCAGGGGAACCTGGGAATAATGTGCCTTTATTCTAGGTGTGTAGGAATCACTCATGGGCCTGGAGAAAAGCAGGAGTTTGGTGAGACTCACCTACTGCCTTCTTTCCCCCTGCACTGGGTTTTGGGGGAGGAGAAGATGGGCATGGCGGTGCCTCTGTGCCTATGCACACAGGGAAGGGACAGATGCAGCTGGATCAGTGCTGCTTTCACAGTACCCCCTTCTGTAAGAATGGGCCAGCGGAAGTGACGTTTACCATGTCACATGAGTGCCTCATTCAATTAAGATCTGTGGCTTCTAAGAGGAATCTCCAGTTTGTCTTTCTTTTATCAGACTATAGTTTAAGGGAAAATGAGGTAATATACTTTAGCTAGTCTTACCCTCAGTGAGACACCAAGATCATCATGAGAATGCTTTCTGAGAAACAGAGGTTTGACTGAGCTTGGTTTTGTTGAGCTGAGCAGTATCTGCCCCTGCTCTGTCTGTACTATGAATCTGAAGTGGTGATTGTGGGTGCCGTGGAAACCTCACTGTGCTTTGCCAAATTGGCAGTATCCATTTGCACAGCAATGGCCACGTGCTATATATGTATTTGTTTGTTTTCAAGGGAAGCCACTGTCCGGAGTTTGTGCCTCCCCGATTTTCCTGAGCCTGCAGAGCTGGTCTGGAAGTATCTGGACCTGTCTACCTTTCTCCTTCTTTACCTCCTGCCTCTACTCATCATCACTGTCACCTACACGCGCCTGGCCAAGAAGCTGTGGCTCCGTAACGCCATCGGAGACATCACCACACAGCAGCACATCATGCACCGCAAGAACAAGAAGAAGAGCATCAAGATGCTGATGCTGGTGGTGGTGGTCTTTGCTGTCTGCTGGTTCCCTCTCAACTGCTACGTGGTGCTCATCTCCAGTCTAGGCATCAAGACAAAGAACTCCCTCTATTTCTCCCTGCACTGGTTCGCCATGAGCAGCACCTGCTACAACCCTTTCATCTACTGTTGGCTGAATGAGAACTTCCGCTCAGAGCTCAAGTCCCTGCTGTGCATGTGCCAGAAGGTACCTCAGGCTCAGGACAATGCTCTGCCACCTGCGGTCACATCCTGCCACGAGGCGTGGATGGAGCAGGCCAGGTACCGGAAGGCACCTGCCTCACAAACCATTTGCTCCACTGTAAACATCCAGACTGCCAACACAGGCCTGTGAGCTGGAGGGCTGAGGTGAGTTGTCTGGTTCCGTGGATGTCAATGGGACCTCCTCGTTTCTCCTCCAGCAATGATGGTGTTGCTCTGACTCTGTTTACTACTGACTTTTGTCATGTACCACAGTAGCAACCCCTTCACTCAGTGCGGTGGCAGCAAAGCCTCTTAAGCACCCTCCCTATAAGCCCACAGCTGCAGCTGTTCCAAGCAGCAGGAGACATGGAGGTCCACAGATGGTCATTTGCTTTCAGGGTTTCCCATCTTATTACTATCAGAGGGAGGGGGACCTGCGTTTCCACCATTGCTCATGCTGTCCCAAGTCACTGGCCTGTCTCAGCACTCGTAACAGGGGCCACGCCATGAGGGCTTTGCAGAGCAACAAAAATGGACTTGTTCTGGGGCAAAGGACTTGGACATCCAGGCTGATTCCATCCATATGGAGTTTCAGCAGATTATACCAAAGCCTCTCAGCGAGCAAAGGGTCGTCAACAGCACCGTCCCCTTCAGAAGGTGCTGTTCCTCCTCCCCTCACTCCTTCTGCCCTGGCTTTGTCCCACCCCTCCCTCTGCCACTTCTGGAGCTGCAGAGCTAACATCCCTGGCCAAGGGGAGTGAGAATGCATGCTGGACATCATCAGCAGCAGCCTCAGATGGCACTTGGGGGGGTGGGTTTAGCCCATTGTGAATTTATTTTTGGTTTTATTACGAAGATATTAATTCTGGAAATAAACCTAAAGTGCTAAACAAAAGCCACAAAATATTTCATCAGCATTCATATTTCATGTAGCATTCACTAGCTAAAGAATTAAATCATTCTGCATAATTACTAATTGCTGTGAAAGAGTTTCATTTAAACAATGGAATTGACTGCCTAAGAGGGAAGGTTTTGTTTACAGTCCTGGGGAAAAGACAGTTTAATTTAGTTATGCTTGGGAGGCAGGTGGAAAAAAAGGATACAGAATAAAGGAAATATTTAGTGCATGACAGAGAGAAGGGAAAAAAGGAAAAGATAGGGAAAAGAGACATTAAAGGCAGAAAGAAACCAGAACTGCACGTGATTCAACCAGCAGTGTGGAGCTGGGCACTGGGGAGCAGGACCTGGAAGGATCTCCCAGCCTGGCCAGAGATGCCCCTTCCTCCATCATACCACTCCTCTTAAAAATTGCACCAAGATCAGATTTCTCCTCTCAGCTTCCCTGGTTGAGCTTGAGCAAGAGATTTTTCTTACTTGGAAAAGAGACAAAAGACAGGAAAATACTTATTACTTGTCTTTTCTTATATATCTCTTGCAGGGATAAAGTTTTATGTGTTTTGAGCCCTGACAGTTCCAGGGTAATCCATCAAGACTCAGTGCTGCAGTGGTGACAGAGGGGCTCTGGTACGGGCCAGCCAGGGCAGCTACTCTCTGATCCTCAGACCTGAAATTCATAGGAAAAAGCTGGGCTTGTAGCAAAAAAAAAACCAACAAAAACCCAAATAAACTGCTTTGGATAAGAAGTATTCAGCACTGGTGCAGGCTGAGTACTGTGTGACATTCTGAGCCCTATAATTTAAGAAGGATGTGAAGGTCCTTGAGCGTGTTCAGAAAAGGGCAAAAAACCCCGTGAAAGGTCTGGAAAGGATGTCGTACGTAGAGCAGCTAAGGAGTCTGTATTTGTGGAAACCAGGTGATGGTTTTCAGTAGTTCAAAGGCAGTCATGGCTGCTCAGGGTCAGGGATGCTCCTGGTCTACCCTAACGGTAGTCTGAACTGAGCTTCTGCCTGAGGAGGAGGTGGGGGGAATGCTGGGGGCGAGGACATGCTACCACCACCTTCCTGGGGAAGGATAAGACAAGCCAAAGAAAGAAAACTAGAGATTGATTTTTTCCTACTATTTTTTTCCCCATTTGCACAGTGCAAAGGAACAGCAGAAAGGAGGGGAGAGGTCCTTGCTCCCAGGCCACTTGATCCCACTCAGCCATGTCCCTCCACTTCAGGTGTTCGTTGGTACATCTGCATGAGGAGAAGACAGCAGAGCATCATGAGTAGCAGCAGCAACAGATGAACACACAATCCCTAAGACATTTCACTTGGAAACCAACAGGTGTGTGAATATGGGAATTCAAAGCAGCCTGCTGCTGGCTGCAGGTGCTGCCCTCTCTGTGCTTAGAGCAGGGTCTGTTTTCAGTTGAAAAACATCCTTATGAGTTTTTCAGAATGTTAAAAGTATCTCTAATTAATGAGCATTACTCCATTTAATTGTTAAGTGAAACTGTCATTTGCTTTTTTACTGTTGTTGGCTCTTCATCAGCTTGTAGTGAATGGCCTTCAAACTACCACGTATTCCCTTGTATCTAAATAGTTTATATTCCCTGTGGAAAAGTGGTTATCAGCACGGAGCTTTCATTTTCCACTGCAGAGTGTAGCAGCCCATTTCCACACAAGTATCTTCAAATGTTTAAGAGACTTTTCCCCAAAGACTGCAAACCCCAGCACCCTTTATCCTTTGGTTCATGTAACACAAGCTTTTAACAGGAGCGGATGTAAAATCAGCAGAAAAGAGAGTTCAGTTATGGCTGGGTAAAGCATGGAGTTACTCAGGACCTGGTCTGGAGGCAGGAGGGGGGAGCTCTGTGGCACCAAACCCTACCTGGTGCTTGTGCTGGATCTTGAGGACTTGATCCGGGCTACTGAACATTCCCAACATGCTCTCACAGGGCCCCTTCAGAAATCAAGGGTCAAACTCACTCTTTCGAGTAGGTAACAGGATTTACACCAAGTAATAAGTAAAGAGTACCCATCTCTAGTGCTGTAGCAGTAGTGCTAAATGAGCCGTGATAACAGCATCCATCAGTTAATAAGGCAGACACAGAGCTTGGTTAGCTGTGATTCATGGGCTTATTTGCTGTTCACAGTTATTTGACGGATTCAGACACATGAAAAACACCACTGGTGTCACCCAAAACCATGAAGAGTTCAACGAAAACATTCCCATAAAATCTAATCCTGGATGAGCATGTTCTTTATTTGCTAGCTTACTGCCCCAAACAAAACTTTCCAGGCATTGTTTAATAATGCCCACAAAGAAAACATTTCACAAAGAAATAATGGAAGATGGAAAATCACATTCTGCCTCCCAAAGTTCTCTGTAACAGCTCAGGGAGCTGTGCATGCCCCAACACCCAAGCAGCAGCACGGGCACAGACTTCTAGCACGTTGTTCTCAGCGTGCCTATGATGCACAGTGCACACAGTTTCTAAAGAGATATTTCTGTGTTTTCTTTCAATGTACATATTATATCTTGGGCTTCTATGAAATAACTGTAGCAACAACGGTAACACTTCCATGGCAAAGGTTAAGCTATGGCTCTTGTGATTCTGAAATGAAATCTGCCTTGCTGTTGGGAAATTCTGGGGTACAAGCCAAGCCGGGAATTAAATCCCACCCCCAGGGTTGTTTTACAGTGCAAGATGGATAGATAGAGATTTTCAGTAGTTTGTTGAGATGCCTGCCCAAGAATACTGGTAGAGACTGGCTGCTGGTTTCCTCAGAATCAGCCACATTCCTGGTAAACAGCAAGCAAACCTCAAAGTTGTACCTATCATCCCTTCGGTAGGACAGCTGTTCTGTGAGCCCCTGTCACATACATACCTTCCTAATCTTTTTCCAGAGGAATCAAAGACCTCATTCTGAAGTAGTGGGTCTCTTCACACTCCCTTGATCTTCTGCTAATCCATGTAGTTAGCTATCTCTCCCTGTGAAAAGTAACCTAGCTGGTTCTCCTTGGACCTGTCAATTGTAGCACCCCTTCACTATTCTCCCCTAAATGGGCATGATGTAAGAGCTGACTGTGTTTCATCTTCATAATGGTTTAGCTATCTAGACTGGTAATTATCAGTGCCTGGTTCAAAACCTCATATGCCTTGTCTGTTGCCAAGAGGCTGTTGCATCACTTGATGCATCACTTGATGCCCAGGTTAACACAGCAGCACTCTCTCAGCAGCATTCAGGCAAACAATAGGAGGCACAACATAATAAATAAAAAATAAAGTACATTATGTCACGCATTTCGGCAAGGCAAGGCATGGTAACTGCAGGGCACGAGATCACATCTCTGCTGAGCTGCAGGCACAAGGCTCACTGCAGCAGTCAGAGGGCTTACCTAGCCGAGCTCTGGAAAAGAGAATCTAAGAAATTCTGCTTTTGCTCAAACAGGTCATGGTCTGAGCCAGCTCAGCAGGTTAATAGATGCTTAAACATTCATTAATTTGCTTTCAGAAACACTGCTCACCTGTGGGAATGGCTTCCCGAGTGGTGCTGGTGGCAGCCCAGCGTCCAAGACCAAGGAAGAGCATCCAAAAACAGGACCACCACTTCCTGCTGGGGGTTTCCTCCCCATTCCCAGCAGAGCCACGCTACTGTTCTGCTGTGGGTTTGTGCAGAGATCTGTCTGGCTGAGGCAGCAGTGACACAAGGGCAGCAGAAACAGCATGATTTGATCCCTGCAGCGTGATGGTGCAGCAACCCTGAGGCCGGAGGGCTGAATGGGAACAGGGCATGGGGGAAGAGTCCCCTGATAAGCCTGTACCACCTGAAGAACCCCCATACTGCTCACATGTTGTGGACTGAGCTGTCACCCTGCAGCTTTGGCAGCAGCAGCAGTGCTGTCCTTGGCAGTATCTGTCCCAGGCAGGAAAAGCCCCAGGAGGCAGTAGGTAGATTATTAAAACACTGGGTTACCAGAAGTCTGCTCTAAAGAAACCATTTGAGCACACACAAATCAGTATGCAAAGATGCAGCAGAGACATGTCTGAATGATGAACAGCCCAGATTTATTAAGGTTAGCTCATGCCAAATGCATCTAACTGCCTTCAGCATAGGTGCTGATGAAGACAGTAACACAGAGCATCCTGCAGGGAACACCTGAATTTCAGAGACAAATCTCCCTGTATAGCACCATCACATAACGAACAAAGAAACCACAAAATGCCAACTCGATTAACAAAAAGCAAGCAGAAAGAAAACCAAAACACAATGAGTCAGAGAATTAGCTCAGGAAGGAGAAACAATACCATTTTCATCAGTTAGTGGAAAACAGTACCAAGGGGCTGTCCAAAGCATGTGGAAGGAATAAATGGCAATATTCTCAGCTAAATCTAGACCAAGTTCTAGGAAGTGGGGATGGAGGTGGGTCAGTGTCAGGGACCATCCTCTTGTACTGAGACATTCGGTACTCAGCACTCACAGAACAAGGGAAGAAGAGGGATGAAGAAGCCTGAACCTTGCCCAAGAGGGTTGGAGGCAAAGGGAAACCCAGAATTAACACTTGGAGGATAATGAGCAGACACTCTCTGCCATGGGCAGCAGAGTCTCTCCCTCAAGTCAGGGCACACGGCTCTACCCTCTCACTGACTAAGAAGCAAACATGCCTGCTTTCCCCAAGCCATCACCTCCTGCACTGCAGTAGGGAGAAAAATGCTTCTGATATCCCAGACTCCGAATGAAGTCCAAGGAGGAACACTGACAGGGTAAGAGCAGGTTTATCACACCAAGCACAATGCTTCAGCCAGCTCTCAGTTTCAAGATTGAAGGCTTTTTACAAAGCTGCCTTGTCCTACCAGTGCTCAGCAGTAATCCCTACCCACATTCAGGTACATAATCCTAAATTGCTTTCATGAGCTTGATGTCCAAGCTGTTCCAGCACACATACCTTTCCAACGATGTCTGCACCACTCGGCTTATCCCAGTGAGCTTTCTGTGCTGAGCAGTTAGGCTGAGGGTGATCTCATTGTCAAGACTGCTGTCAATGCTGCGTTCCGAGTGTCTGTGTTGGAACAGGACCAAAGCCGTTTGGGGTCACTGTCTGATGGTACAAGGTAGTGGTGCAGAAGCAGATCACTGAATGCTGCTGCAGTGCACGCAACGCTCCAGCCTGTGCTACAGAGGGCAGGTAGCAGTGGGCTGGAGGGAAGTGATGATGGCAAGTGGTTGTACCTGGTGTGCTCACTGAAGCAAATCCTCCCGTAGGGGGTTTTGGGAAGACTCCAGACAGCAAAGCAAAACCACATCTTGTCCTGTCCTCCCCCAATATTTTTTCCTTTGCCCCAGTAGTAAGGGTTGAGTTAAAGCATCTGCACGTGTAATGAGGTTTTATTCTGTCGTGATCCCACACTGCCTAATAATGCCTCATTCAACAATGCCAAATCATACAACACTGCCCTCTGCAATGAGCTGTCAATGAAAAGTAGCTGTCCTGTCAGAGGTGAGAGGAAAATGTAGTAATAAGCCTGCCCAGAAAAACACCAGGGTCCTGCAGAAGCCATGTGTTTGCTTTTACAATACGATAGTCTGTCACTTGAGGTCTTTTCCATTACAGGCCTCATAAAAATCTCCTTGGGAGATAAGAACAGATGACTTGCTTTATGAATTCAGATTGATGGACCATCTAATTTGTCTGCTGGAGACAAAACCAATTGTTTTATGGGACACTATAAGGGACACTGATACGGAGTGTCCCCGTGAATGGCATTTCTGCTTATTGCCTTGCAAGTAATGCTGCTTCAGAGCATAAAGCTCTATATGCTTTCTTTCTGAGAGTCTGAGGGTCCTATAAAAGAGAATCTTAAATACATATATATATCCAAGTGTCATCTGTCTATCATACACACATGCTTTCATTGTATATGTACATATCTAAGACATACTATGTTACTGGCAGTTGTTGAACCTTTGTGGTCTCTTGCCCCTCTGCAAGGATGTTCCATTGGTGTCTATAGCTGAAAGAAGCAACAGAAATTTTCAAACCATCATTTTTGACAGTTTCATGCCTTTCTACCAGAACTGCAGCATATTCCTCACCCAGATCTGCAGAAGTCATTGCTATTTCAAATCCACACTTGTATCCAACTTGAGTACTGTAATCAGTGTGATTCCAGACATTGGGAGTCATTAGGAGACAGTTTCTGGTACATAATAAAAATAATGGCAGGCAAGTTTTAGAGCAAGATTTTGTTCCTTTGAGACAGAGATGATGTTTCCTTGCTGCCACATCTTGTCTCAGGTAATTTCCAACAGCAATTAAGTGATCATTTAATCAATGGCCTAAACCTTTTGCGACTTCCTTTTCCTTCTGCTACTCATTTTGATCTTTTACTGGTGATACATATCAAAGAAGGCAGAATGCAGAATTACAAGGAGCTCCTGGATCACCCCAAACTTCCATGATGGATTTACCATGAATTTCAGTTAATAAGGAGTTGCAACAGACTGGGAAACTTTGGGCTATTCTGGAAATTTTTGTTTCCTTCTGAACTCAGACCTTTCACATTAAGGTGAATAAACAAGGCCCTCCTGAAGACTGGAAAGGAATCAGGTTTTAGTTTTTACCATTATAGTATTTCTAGGAGCGCTTCATAGTCCACTGTCTTTCCTGAACCTGTCTTTACAGGTCAGTTATCTAACAGACTATCTTAATTTTCTGCCTTGTTCTTGAATTAAATGCACCAGTGGTTCTTACTCGCAAAGAGTGAGTAGTACTTCTAAGGTTACTCTGTGTTCTATTTAAAAGAATGAGGCATTAGCTTGCCTTCTAATTAGTGGAATGTAAGTATTCTGTTGCTCTTCACAGCTTGCAGGGCATAATGTGGAAATATATTCATCCTCTAGGTGAACTCTAATGATTGACATAGCTACTAAACCCATGAATATTTACCAATATACTCAGACATCTCAGCTACAAATAGCAACAGGTTGAAAATAAACCTTAAGCTTGTTTGAACCCCAGCATTCAAATGCCACCACCACCATCGTGGTCCTTCTTCCAGCAGTCTCTTAGTGACTCACTAGTGCCCTTGGACTCACTAGTGCCCTTGTAAGATACTTCTGGTGAGAAGCTGGAGGACTGATCTTTAAACTGAGCATTGCGAATATAAAGTTCAGTGTCCTGTATTTCTGGTTAGCTCTGGGGGCATCAATCCTAGTTTAAGGGCAGATTTTTATTTCAACCATGATGTAATTCACAGTAAGGGTGGAGAAATAGCAGGACAGGGGATAAAAAAAGAGGAAAACATCCCTCTGATGGTCAGTGACATTTGGCACCAAACGTGTGGAAACTAAAATGGTCACACCATTCAATGGCAGTCTAGTTCCTGCTTGTAAAAGAGGCTGAGCTCTTCTTGGAGCTCCTCTCCATGGGGAGAGGGTCAGATGGACAAAGCATCTTGTACCAGAAAAAACAGACTGGGAAGGGGAACACCTGCAAATGCTGGTGCAGGCTGTGCTCATTGTGTTCTGGTACCTCCAGGAGCCCATCACTGGGAGGGAAAGAGCCTGCATGGGCTCCAGGTTGGAATAGATAGAAGAATTTAATACAAAAATTCAATTAAGCAGCCAACTTCCTCACTTTTTCCCACCAAATCTTCTGATTTTTCACAACTCAGTGCTTCAGCCAGTTTAAGGATATGACCTCTACAGGCAAACCCAGCTCCACGGGAGTTGTTCTGCATGGGGATGAGAATGGCTTCAAATTTCACATGGGGCAGCATGCTTCCTGCAGGTCCGTGTCTTATGCATCCAGCAGAGCTGGAAAGCTCTTATTGTGGTGGGTTTTCCCAGTCAGATCAGCGCCCCACAGCCACATCCATGGGCCTCAGGGCTGCCCAGAGCATGGCTATGGAAGCCTGCAGCCACCTAGAAAAGTGGTAGAGCTGCCTTCCTTGTAGCAGCACAGACGTAGACCGGCTTTAGTGGGTTGGCAAAGCTGCACAAGGAGTGACTGGTTGTGTAGGGTTTGCCAGATTTTTGATACTCCAGGTGCAGGGATAGTGGGGTCACGTGAAGTGCTGTGCATACAATGGATTTGGGTGTATTTTGCAAGCTCAGGCCCTTGGTATGTTAGCTTTTCCCTTCAGAAACATGCCCTGAGGTATGTGGTATTGTGACTATACCTGCATGATATTCCAGGATCACGTTATTTCCATTAAGTCATAGCTACATAGCATAATTAAAATAATTACTGTATTATGAATTAGCAAACCCATGGTTTCTGAAGCAGGGAATCTGTTTTACAGGTTTTTCTTACATATTGGGATCTTCACAACACTAGAGGGCACCAAGTCCAGGCATGAATCTATCGTGGGGCGAAGCAGACTGAACACTCTACCTGCGCACAATCACACACAGACACACACGGACACCCTCTGGCTGAGGGTCATCCACTGAACTCATGATGTGGTGAAGAGGTCAAACCCGTACAGTTGTCTGGACACCGACCGCCTTCTCCTCTGTTTCAGACCAGCACTCTGCCCATCCCTGCATTACAAAATCACCCTCGAGCCAGGCAGGGGGAGTCCCAGAGGCAGTGGGAGCCATGCAGCATTCCCCTAGGCAAACACTGATGCCTCAGGATGGGAACTGCTGGAGGGGCTCCATGGAAAGGCCTGGGGCTCAGCCAGACATGGCGCTCAGCTAGAGCTTCATTCCGGCCAGCTGACGTTTCTCTAGTTTCAGTTCTTGTTTCATGGTCAAGGCCATCTCTTCGGAGCCACCTTTGTTGCACACCTTGTGAGAGAATCTGCTTTGGGCTGAGGTATACTGAATTTTTAGATAAATTTCCCGTGATTTCCTAAGAGAGCTGAGCAGTAGAGCTGAGATTTGTGACTTACTTGTTTGTTGATTCAGTGCCCTTTCCATTTACAGTGCTCAAAACAATAGGAGTTGTGTTCCAAGGAACTTATTCTCTTGCTTACCATACTGCCCCTATCCATCTGACTCAGGAAGCAGCTTGCAGCCATCCCATAAAATAAGGTTTTCACATGATCACCCCATGCATGCTGTGACTGTTCTTTACATGCCAGTTACGGTTTGTTGCTAACATTTTTGTAAAGGTATTTAGGAGATATTTGGCTTCTCTAAAATACTGTAATGTGGTGCCCAAGGGCTTGAGTCAGGGAATTAGGCAAGCCTTTCTCAAGGCAGGAACGTGCTTTCCACTGCCCATGGTGTGTTCCTTCTGGGCTAAGCTGGAACATTGAATGCTAGATGGAGATACAGCCCAGAGAGGTTTTCAGATTCCACTTAAATCCAGGTTCAGCTGACCAAGAGGCTATAGCCCTGCACAACAAAGACCTGTGCCTCCAAACCCATCCAGGCTGCCTGGGACTGACAATGGGCATCTTCATACTGCTCTCAGAGACAGAGACACACGATTTCTGGACACAGCCTGAAAAAAAATGGATGGATGAAGGGATCTGCTTTTACATCAGTGCTCACTGACAAAGTCACGTTCCTGGGTAGTGAAGAAGGTAAATGCAGTTCCCCTCTTAACACGAGAAGTCACAAACTCACCTAAGAATAGATATTGCTGGTCTGAAGTCATCTGGACAACAGCCTTTCTCTGGCAGACATAAAGATAAAGCCAAGGTGATACTTCTTCAGAAAAGTCTCCCAGCAAACTGTGGTTTAGGGATAAGCAGTGTCTTTGTATTAAATAATGCAGATGGCTTATTTTTCCAGTGAATTTGTCCAGCCCGTAAGAGCCAGGTGGGCTTTTACATACTCAGCCTTCCCGTGCAGAGTACAGACACTCTCAGTGTCCCAGCCCGTGTAGACACTCTCAACAATCTTTTCAACCCTGCTTTGGGTACAGGCCTGTAAAAGTTAATGCCACAGCATCTAATTTAGCAGTGCCTGAAGTCCTTTCTTGGACCTATAGTACCCATCACAAATCTTTTTAAGGCATCAATGGATAAAAATGTTCCGAATCTGCTGAGATTCGCATCTGACAAAAAAACAGCCTCCATAGTAAAGGTTATAATTTCTGCTCCTAAAGCTCGTTTGTTCAGCTCCCCCTCTGTACAACTCACACAGGACTGTTTTCCACAGTGCCTGGTAAGGCTGAATCATGGGTGTTCCCACGGGCACTGGCAGGTGTGGGGATGCACATGGGCAGGCAGGCATGGGCAGAACACAGGGCATCGCCCACAAGAGCTCCAGAGGGGGCCAGACCAGCGTGGATTTCAGCATTTCTCCAGAGGGGGATCTGTGGTTTTTTTTGCTGCCAGAGGAATGAGGAGATCAGAAGCACTGTGCATTGGATAAGCTGCCTGCAGTGGTGTCAGCAGAGGGCACTGGGTGCTCACACGCCAGTGGCATCAGCAAAAAATCCTCCCGTTTCCAAGCTGATTTTATGAAGGTCACGCAACCACCGGCACAAGTTTAATTTTACTTTGCCTTAAATTCTCCTTTTCTTTCCCTCAATGCTCGCACCAAGTTTCACACGTTTTCTTCATTTTTTCCTCACCAATCCTCTGCTCTGTTCTTTCCCAGCCGTAAAAGACAAGGTTTCCTGAGTAGCTGAGACCTGTGGCCTGTTGACCATGGTCTTCACCCCTTTCAGTCCACACAGCTTGCTCATACCATAACCAGTGGAACAGGACACTTCGTGCAACTGTTTTAACTGTAAGAACAGAAGCAGGCAGTATCCCTGACAGAGGTGATATGTCCAAACTCAGCATTGTAAAGACAAATGGTCTTTGCTTTCACTCTATTCTTCTCAACAGCAAGCCCCAAATGAGCTCTGATTTGCCTCATTCCCTTGTTCACACCTCTCCTTTTTTTCCCATCAGGGCTTGTACTTGTCAGACAGCTAAAGACAGCTCAAATACCCTCAGTTAAAATCAGCAGATAAGGCAAGAAGGAGTACTCAGACCATTCAGTCTGTGCCTAATTGCTCATAAGGAGGTGGCATAGTACATCCTTGGGGTGTCATCACATCAGAGGTGGGATGCACCAACTGAACTTCTAGAAAACAGCAAGTATGGTGAGGAGACTGCTACATCTTCTGAAGAAGGGGACATGGAGGATTTAGAGGCTCTGGATGAATCCAGGATATTGTGGAACTCTCCCCAAATCCTCCTTAACTCACTGCTTTCCAAGTGACCCAAAAGAAGAGAGCTTGGGGTCCATCTGTGGGGAACAACATCCAGCAGAGAAGCTGCAGTGGGTGACAATCCAGCACTCCACCCCACCAGTGTGGTACCCTAGACACCCTTCCCAAGAACAATGCCCAGCAGAACTGACTCCTCGAGGTGCATGCAGTCTCCCCTTCAGTGCATGCAGTTCAGCAGCTTCCCTGCTGAGCAGGAGCTGCTACTGTGCTTGTACCACACAAGGATTCATGTACAGGACCACCCCACCAAGAAAAAAGAAGAGAGTAAATGTCCTTTGTGCCTGCCCCCAGAGAAAGCCCATCTCTGACACCCAGAAGTGAGATCCCACTCAGAGAACTGGAACAAGTCCTGTGAGGAGTGACTGAGGGAACTGAGGTTGTTCAGCCTGAAGAAAAGAAGGCCCAGGGGAGAGCTTATTGTTTTCTACAGCTACCTGGAAGGAGGTTGTAGCAAGGAGGAGGTTGGTCTCTTCTCCCAAATAACAAGCAATAGGACAGGAAGAAATGGCCTCAAGTGGTGTGCCAGGGGAGGTTTAGACTGGGCATTAGGGAAAATTTCTTCACCAAAAGGGTTATCAAGCACTGGAACAGGCTGCCCAGGGAAGTGGTGGAGTCACCATCCCTGGAGGTATTTTAAAGATGTGCAGACTCTCATGTGCAGGCACTGAGAAACATAGTTTAGTTGTGGCCTTGGCAGGGCTGGGTTAACTGTTGGACTCAAGGATCTTAAATGTCTTTTCCAACCTAAGCAATTCTATGATTCTATAAAAAGACACCCACTGTTTTTTATTCCTCAGTTACGCATCCTTCCAGCACTTCAAGGAAAATCTGCTGGGAACCAGAATCTTGGGCATTTAGTAGGAAAGAGTTGTTGCAGATTATTTTAAGTTTTGCTGACTCTTTCTACGTTTTGTGTTTATGAAATATTTACCTATAGGAATATCTTGATATAAGAAGTTAGCTTTAATGCTAGCACGGGTTGCTGTGTTACTTGAAATCAGATGCTGTGTTGCTGGAAGTCCCTGTTCTCTGTGACATGCTAGCCTTAGTCCTTACTCTCTAGAGTATAACCAAAGCACCTAGGGTCTACTGAATATAGGATAAGTTATTTGACAACCTGGCAAGGTAGAAATCTAGCCAGCCAACTTGGCAAAAAAACCCTTACTTTTAAGGTGACCTGAAGTAAACTGCCTTCATTATAATACTAAAAAACACACCCACAGGTCAAGAAGACCCTCGCTCAGATGAAGACCCTTCCCGTGCGCAAGCGTAGTAACAGAAGAGAGTGACAGTGCAGATATTATAATTGTATGTAAATCACTAACCAATCACTGTAACTGGGAATGTACTACCTTGTAATTTTTGTGTGTAAATGTAATGATGAAATCGGCATTGGGTGTGCTTGATCTGTGGAAACTCCACCTCGCACCCAGCACTTCAATAAAGAAGTGCCTGCTTCTTAATGCTACATTGGCATTAAGGTGGTTTATTCTCCCAGCTTATGGTGACAGTTTTTGGCGACCTAGATGGGACCTTGCGAGTGAGACTGGAAGAGATTAAGTGATGATCAAACTCCAGCCAGCACCGAGGAATTCTTGGGGAGGAACATTGCCCTCGACTCATAAAGCTCCTCGCAACATTCCCTGGAGAAAAACAAAGGGCAAGGCACTTCTTTCAGAATTCGGTTTGGAAAGCCTGCCTGTAAGGCCCAGTGAAAGCTGTGCATTGTTGAAGCTAAGGTTTGCATTGGAAGCCTGGGCGTATGCCCATAAGTCATAACTGAAAGCTATTGCAGGGTTGGACTTTGGTTGGTAATTGCTGTTGCATGTTTGCTAATTACTGTTTGCTTTGGTATTTGGTAATTACTGTTGGTGATTACTGTTTGCATGTTTCATTGTAATTTGATGATTACCGTTTGATTGTTTCATTAATTACTGATTGCATATTTTATTGTAATGGCATCAGGATTTGTAAAATTGTTTAAAAGTTCTGGAAATTTGACGACCATGGATGAAAGGATACCAAAATCATTGCTGCTAGGATGTTTGTTAGCGCATTGGGTGATTTGCATGATGATTTATGCAAAAGCCAAATGATCGAATATTGTAACCACTAGTGGCTTTTGTATGTTTTGATGAATAAGGAAAAGTGGCCAAAAAATAGAACTTTGAGTTACAATATTATTTTGCAGCTAACACTGTTTTGTAGAAAAGAAGGTTAAATCAGTATTAAAAATGGGTGCTGTATGGAGTAAAGCATGCAATACCAAGGGCTTTAAATTGATCTAAATTATATGAGGTAAAACAAGATAAGAATGAATTTCTGTGTTTCTGGAAAAATTAAAGAAGACTGCTAGAAAATATACTGATTTAAAGTTGGAAACCAAGACAGAACAACAGCAACTGGCTATGATTCTTATGGGAAAATTGGCACCCAATACGAAAAGAAAACTCCAAAAGTTAGAGGGAGAGGGTTCTAGAAATTTAAATAAAATGCTTGAAGTAGCATTGAAAGTTTATAGCAATAGAGGAAAAAAAATAAGAAAAAGAAAAGAATGGGGTAGAGAGAGCAGACTAATAGCTCTTTTAAGAGGGAATGCAGTAAAGGAAAGAGCACAAGCCAGAGGAAGAGGAGGTTTTAGAAACTTTGATAACCAAGAATCTAATGCACCTCTGTGGATAGATCATTGTGCATACTGCAGGGAGGAAGGACACTGGAGAAAAGAGTGCCCTAGATTAAAGGCAAGTCAGCAAGAAGCTGCAAGGATGATGACCTTAGACAACTGAAGAGGACCAGACAGAAATCCAGCTGAGCCTCTGGTAATAATACACCTGGGAAATAATAAGGTTTAATTTTTAGTACATATGGGTGCAACATATTCTGTCCTGAACACTTGCAAAGGGACATTAGGAAATAAAATGGCCAGTATGATCGGATTGAGTGGAAGCAAGAAAATAGGCCATTCTTCAACCTCTAGATTTGAAATTTGAAAATTAGGTAATTACACATGAATTTTTACATGTACCAGACTTTCTGATACCTTTGCTGGAACAACATTTATTGTCCAAGTTAAATGTACAAATAGTGCTTGAAAAGGCAGAGGTTCTTTTAAAAATACCAGAATCAAAGACAGGGGAAATATTGATGATACAGGAGAAAGTTAAGGAACAAATACCACAGGAGGTAGATCAGGCTGTTATACTTGTAGCCTGGAATACAGACATACCCAGTAAGTCAAAGACAGCACAACCTAAAAAAAAATAGAGTTGAAAGAACAGGCAAAACCAGTGAGAATCAAGCAGTATCTGATCAAGCCAGAGGTTAGACAAGGAACCAAGAAATTGATTGATAAATTCTTAAAGTTTGGGATTCTTGAAGAGTGTGAGTCAGAATACAATACCCCAATTTTGCCAGTAAAAAAAGCCCTTCAGATGAATATAGATTAGTTCAGGATTTAAGGGCTATAAATCAAGTAGTTAAAGACATCTAGTTGTAACCCTGTAGTTGCAGATCCATATACACTTTTAACAGCAATGGGAGAGGATTCGCAGGACTTTGAAGTGCTTTACAGAGCTTGATTTAAAAGATGCTTTCTTTTGTATACCCCTGGAGGAGGAAAGATGAAAATTATTTGGTTTTGAGTGGGAAAATCCACAAACAGGATTAAAACCACAATTAACACGGACAAGATTGCCACAAGGATTCAAAAGTAGTCCAACAGGCATCAGTAACCAGTTGGTGAAACAGCTGGAATTGTGGAAGCAAACAGATAGAGAATCTAAACCTGGACATCTGCTTTTACAATACATGGATGACATCTTGATTGCTACAGAAGAGAGACCTGTATTAAGGTAACAATAGACCTTTTAAACTTTCTTGGACTAAATGGGTACAAAGGGTCTAGATAGCAAGTCAAACTGTAATATATGTGGGCTTTGGGGCCAGAATAGCAAAAGGCCTTTCTGGCCTTGAAACAGGCTTTAAAGACTGCACCAGCACTGGGACTTCCAGACCTAACCAAAGATTTTCAGTTATTTGTTCACGAAAGACAGTATCTTGCACTCGGGGTGCTGAATCAGAAAATAGGAAGCTGGAAAAGATCGGTAGGGTAGTTCTCCAATCAACTAGACACTGTAAGTAAAGGACAGGCTACTTGTCTCCAAGAAGTTGCTGCTACAGTGATGCTAATACAAGAAGCCTGAAAATTAACTTTGGGAAGGGCAATAACAGTGTATGTACCACACATGGTAATTACTGTTTCAGAACAAAAGGGGTGTCATTTTTTCATCCCCTAGCAGAACGATGAAATACCAAGTGATTGTGGCAGAACAAGATGATGTTATTTTGAAAACAACTACTTTGATTAACCCTGCAGGGTTTTTGAACTCCATGCACAAAGAAGGACAACTAGAACATGACTGTTTGGTGACCATTGAACATTTCTATTCCAGTAGAGAAGACTTAAAGGTTAGACTGCTGCGTGATGGTAGCAATTCTGTGGAGGGATGGTAGCAATTCCGTGGAGGACGGAACTGGATATGCAGGATATGCGGTGGCTACTGAGAATTCAGTTATAGAAGCAAATTCTTTACCTTGCACTACTTCAGCTCAAAAGGCAGAAATGATGGCTTTGATGAGAGTATTAGAACTAACTTAAGGAAAGGAAGTCAATATTTGGACTGATTCAGAATATGCCTTTGGTGTGGTACATGTTCATGGAGTCCTGAGGAAGGAAAGGGGATTATTATCCTCCCAGGGAACAAGAATTAAATACAAAGAAGAAATCTTAAAATTAATACAGAAACCGATTAAGGTGGCAATCATGCACTGTAAAGCACATCAGCCAGGAAATACAAAAGAAATGATAGGAAACAAATTGGTAGACAGAACAGCTAGGAGGACTGCAAAAAGAGATGCCTTCCAAATGGCATTAATCCCTACTAAAACCATAGCTCTGCCAAGAGAAAAACCTAAATATTCAGAGGGAGATGAGAAATTAGTGAAGTTGCTAAATGCTAAAAAGAATTTAGTAGGATGGTGAGTGACATCACAAGGGTAGTAATCCCACCACAAAATGAGGGAAATAATACAGACAAAAGATAAAGAATGTCACTGGGGAGCAGAAGTATTAGTGGCATTTTTAAAGAGGCACATAGTACCAGTAAAAATGCTAGAAATAGCTAAAATGACAACTGCAAAATGTGAAATACATTTGAAAAAACATCCAGTTGTAAAGAAAAAGGTTCAAATGGGAATATTGAAATCAGGAATGGAGCCAGATTACTGGCAAATAGATTTTTCAGAACTACCTCAGCAAAACAGTTATCGGTACCTTTTGGTAGGTATTGACACTTCTACAGGATGGCCAGAAGCCTTTCCCTGTTGGACCAATCAAGCAAAAGAAGTCATTAATTGGCTATTGCAGGAGCTTATCCCAAATTTGGGGTGCCTGTTCAAATATCTTCAGATAGAGGTCCACATTTTATTGCAGAAGTGGTACAGGGTGTTAGTAAAATGTTGGGAATTACTTAGGACTTACATACACCTTGAAGGCCACAATCCAGTGCAAAAGTAGAAAGAATAAATCAAACATTGAAAAGACAGGTTAGTAAAATATCTCAGGAAACTAATTTGAAACAGCCTTAGGCACTTCCACTGGCCCTCTTGTGAATTCGGGTTCAACCTAAAAATTCATCCTTGAAGTTGCCTGTAATTGTAAATTCATGCTCTTAAATCCTTTCCTGATTGCATTTGCTAGCCTTTCTACTTGTCTTGTTAGTTGGTATATCCATTACCTGTTCTTATATATTGCTAATATTGTTCTTATATATTGCTTTAATTAGTCCTTATGAGTTATGTTGAAAGCCATATGAATCTCCAGAACCAAATTTGAATGCACATATAAAAAGGAAAACAAGATGAATGCAACTATCTACTTTCCCTAGGAAAAACTTTAACTGCACTTTGGAGTGTGGTTGTTTGGAACAGGTCTCTGTCTTTGGAGAACCCAATACATGATTTCCAAGCGGGAGACTATGTCTACATGAAAACATGGACTTCTGAACCTTTCCAAGAACATTGTAAAGGACCTTTTCAAGTACTGTTGACTACCTTCACCACCATCAAGACAGCTGAATCAGAAGCATGGATACACTACACTAGGGTGAAGAAAGCCCCATCGTCATGGAAAATTGTCAAAATGGACAATAAGTCCCAAAAATTGACTCTGAAATATGTCTAGTTTTGTGTATCCTTTTCAAATTTGGGGAGAATGGATACTGATCTGGATATTAAAGGGAGCCAATTTTGTAGTAAAAACTGAACCAGATGGAGAATTAGTAAGACAGGGAAATCTACTGAAATTAGAATACAATTCTATTCAAAATCCAGCTCTTAATCCTAATGAGATGGCAAGTGATCTCTCCTTTAGCTGCTGCTTTAAAATATGGATGTTTTTGTAGAAGCCTTACGAGTGACCTCAAATTGACTGAGACATACATACCCAAAAGAGGAACAATATTTAGTTGTAAAATATCTGCATTACAGAACCCAGGACACTCAGCGTAGACAGTGAGTGATGGGACCTGGACAACTCATTTAACTCCAGATGGTAGAGTAAGACAAATAACTTCAGGCATACCAACCCCATGTTCAGTCTGGAAAAGAACTCCTTTTAGAGGAGCATTAGAACATTTACAATTAGAAAGGGTGAAGAGGTCAGAAATAGATGAAGAATGCAATGAACCTTCAACTGGAGTGAAAGTTGGTTGGGCTTTGGAATCTTTGCTGACTCCTTTAGCAATATATAAGAACAGGTGATGGATATACCAACTAACAAGACAAGTAGAAAGGCTAGCAAATGCAACCAGGAAAGGATTTAAGAACATGAATTTACAATTACAGGCAACTTTAAGGATGACTTTAAAACATAGAATGGCTTTGGATATGCTTTTACTTAAAAAGCATGGAGTTTGTGGATACTTGAAAGATAGAATTGATCATTGCTGTATATACATTTCAAATGTGACTCAAGATGTGGAGCATGTCTTAGACTTATTGGAAAAGGTAGAACAGAATACTCAAAAGATTCAACAAGACGTACAGGAAAATTGGATGCATAAAATCTTCAAGGGATTAGGATGGAATTTGAGTTCATGGATAAAATCACTAATTAACATTGCAATAGTCTTGTTGATTATTTTTTTAATGTTTACTTTGATCTATTATTGTTTAAAAAGACATATAAACAACAAAACTGCATTCAACCAAACGATCATCCAAGCAGTTGAAACAGTTCTTCATACTTCCTAATGGTTTTCATGGCATCCGTTTTTGGCAACCTGTTCTTTCAGCATGACTAAAAATAAAAACAGAACAGATAGAAATTGTTGCCACACATCTTTGCCCTGTAGCATTTAGTCTTTACAGTGTGTTTCAGGAGTTTTTCTTTGGCAGGACTGGTAGAAAGTTACTGAAAATCTTTCTGGCAGTCTCAAGATGCTGTCAGAGGAGAAGCAAGTGTGTTGTTGTTAAGTACTCCTAAAAATGGCATATTTGAGAAAAGTGGGAATTAAGTGCTTAAAACTCATGGGTTGTTGCCCCCTAGTTACAAAAAAAAAAAAAAAAATTAAATTGGATACCGTATTGCTTGTTCTTTACTGACTCACCATCTTGGCTAAGGGCGAGCTGGTGGCACTCCCAGCATCAGTAAAGGTGATGTGACTGCTTGAACGGCACTGAGCCAGCCCTCACGCCACAGCCTGAGTAGCTGCAGGGTGCTGGGCACATTGGGGCATTCTACAACATTCATACAGCTGGGCCAAGTGCTCCTATGCCTTTCTCTGATGGAAGAAGACACCATGGAGATGCTGCTATTTCCTCCTTGCCCCAGGTGAGTTCTACAGGAATAAACAAGTGGATACAAACTCCCCTATGCACTTCAAACCTGGCACACTTCTAAGATAGTTCTAACTAACTCCCTTGTGTAGGTAGCACTTGCCAGACACTGTTCACTATTGCTGCTGTCACAACCTAGCATCAGCCCTTGTGGGACATCCCCTCACTGCTCATGATGTGACAACATGACAAAAAGCGGGATGAGGCTGAGAGCATTCGCACAGACAGCTGGCACAGGGACTAGGTGACATGAACCTGACAAAAAGGACTGTTTGTAGATGACCAGAACTGTGTAAAGCTTTAGAGGTAAAGACAAGGACTCTAATGGAACAAATTAATGGAGGGAACTACATAAAGAGCATTACTTAATAAGAAGGAGCTTCCAGAGCCACACCAAAGGACTCACCTCAGCACCCTGATTCTGACAACAGCCAGACATGGGGAAGAAAATGAAAACAGAGCACATTTATTTAGCATGCCTTGATGGACTTCTTTTCCTTGAACTCCCTAGTTTGCTCCCAAATCCATGGACAAAGGTGGCATCCACAGAATCTTTTAGTGAGGAGTTTCATACCTCATCTCCTGTTGTGTAAGGAAGCACCTCCTTTTATTTGCTTGTTTGACAACCTCCAGCTTTTGTCTTACAGGGAAGCAAGCAATCCATCCCTGGGCATCCCAACCAAGCTGAGGAGCAGGAAAGAAGAGATTACTTCTTCAGGTGCACTGCTGCTGAGTGCCCTACTCATTTACCATTTAGTCTTCTTGATTGTATGGGTGCTGGTTCTAGATTGCAGCTGCGAAACAATGTGGCTTTTTATATACATTTTCCAGTATGCCCACAGTAAAAGAGCTTAACCTTTCCCCAGGGAAGGATTTCCCTTTTTGTGAAGTCCATCTGATCCTGCAAATTCTTCTGATTTCAACAGCACACAGTCCATTTGCAGGTGAACAGTAATTGACCTTGAATGTGCCTATGCATTGGGTGCCAAAGCTGGCAATTCAGAAGCAGTAATTAAGCAGAACCTCAGCAATGGCAGTAGCAGTCTGCTGCCTGAAGGAGGTTTGCAGGCATTAATGCAAATCAACTGCTCTTAAGCACTTGGCAATAACTATGACTGTTACACAGCTACTTCTACTGTGCAACTAGATAACATTTCAGCCTTTGACAAATGAATATTGCAAAGAACTGTTTCAGAAGCGCAGTCACAGCATGAAGCCAGATTAAATCAGTGCAATTTTTTTTAACATACCAGGATCTCTGGCCAACCTTTTGCTCTCACTTGTACTCACAGCCTCGTTCTGTGCAAGTGATTACATTCTTTGCATTGATTTTTCAAACTTACCTTCAAATCCATGAGAGAGCTTCCACTCTACAAGAGACTTAATGGTGTTCAGGGGCTGCAGGCATTACTTATTCATGTTTTCCTCTGAAAGTTGAGCCCTGACCTTTCATCTTAATGTTGACCCATGGAAGCTAAGAAAAACAGATTCACTTTTTTTTCAGTAACTAAAAAATGTTATGAACAAATAAGCATGGGTTTTTGCCAAATAAAAGAATATTATCAGCATTAGCTACTATACCTTACTTCAAAGGATACATTCAGAATTGTTTATAAAATGTCAGCACACTGGTGCTGCCCACACTTGGGGAGAGGTTATTACACGGCTGATGAAGACACTGAACAACCTGCAACTGTGGGGTGCACTCAGCCATGAAGCTGCCCTGTCTTTGATTTCCTGTAGTATGAACAGGGGGGAATTAATCACAGAATCATTCAGGCTGGAAAAGACCTTTGAGATCAAGTCCAAAATGTGTGTACACAGGATGGTAGCTGTCCATATGTCAGGGTCAGAGGTCTGTTACATACGTTAAAGAGCAGATCCTGCTTCCCTCTTCCTTCAGTATGCAGCTCTTTTCATATGGGCTGGCAGAAAGACTTAGTTTTCAATGTTGTGTCACACACAGAACCTCCAGGGCAGCTGAAAGCAGGAGCAGACTGTCTTTAAGGCAGAACTGAGCATTGCTAGCCCATCTGAAATCCGCTGGCAGCTGAGAGTATTCAGTAAATCATATTTTTAATGAAAAGTATTGGTTTATTACCATCATAGTACTGCTGGGAATCATGATTTAAAAGGAGTTTTTACCAGCTTTCTGAGGTGCTCTCTTTCAGTGAAGGACAGATTCAAATTAATAAAACACTATCTTTTTGCTCTTTTTTCTAGGAGAGGTATTTCAGCACAATATCATGTCACAAAAACACTGTAGAGATTTCAGTTTAGGATTCAGAATGGACTGTTTGCCCCCTGGAAGGCAGTGTATGCCATTACTCCAAACTTGGGATCAGATTTTCCACATTACACACAGTATTAATCCGCATTCATTTGTGATGCAATAGAGCAGTGAAGATTCAGCTTTCCCTGCTGTGAAATACCTATTTGGGGGTTCTTCATTTGCTTGTTTATTTTGCCACCCAGGGCATTACATCATGGCTCCTGCCACTCCAGTAACATAACACATCTGCAGAGTCATTTCTCAAAACCCCCTGCACTTCCATGCAAGTGTATGCCTCCATAAAATCCATCAAAAAGATCATATTTTACTTAGTTTTTGGCTCTTTCTCATTTTAAAGGCATATCCCAGCAAAATAATGCCATTTATACTGATCTGTAGAATTTTGCACATAGACAGAGTGTTGCAACAAGCGAAGGTACAGCTGGACTATTCTTGTGAAGGCACAGAGGAGCAGGAGACACTCCATCTGCGGGGCATTAGTCAAGCTGGTTTAATACAGAAGTAAGAAAACGAATTGGATTATCATCAGTGCTGGTGCCACAAATCTCCAAGCTCATAAGATCCCTTTTTTCACCTTTTTCTGAAGGCGGAGATGCTTTACTGTGGTTTCTTTAAAATACAGCATTTAAGTCATGAAGCACAAAACCAGGGCTCTACAAAGTCCCCATTTCCCGCAGAAAGACAAAATACACATGAAGGATACAAAAGCCAGCCAAGAGATGGGCATCTCAGTTGTTCATGGAAGGGTCTTCGGTTTAACCTACGTGTACTGCAGGTCCCAGTCACACCCTCTAGAAAGTTCATTCAGCTTTCACTGAACAAAAGTGTTCATCCTCTGACAGTGAAAAATTAGACTTAATACACAGAAAAGAAGTATAAAGCAGCAAAACTGAGATTTGTACCCAAGTCCAGTCTGTTCCTCTGGATGCCATGCAGCTGCCTCGCAGGAGAACAAACAAAATTAACGTTCAGTAGAACTGGGTTTAGCACTTCACTTAGAGGCCAGCAGGAACACAAGAACAAAGTCTTTTCCTGCCCTTTTCTGTGTTGTGCTTCTCCTACTGCTGTACCAGCACACATGAACCCAGGAGGGTTCTCAGCCTGCTATCCCCTGCCCTCAGCTGCCAGGACACACAGTGGCTCTGCTGCAGCTGAAGTGCTGGGAGGCACAGCTGAACACAGGATTTAGGAAAAGCGGCGATAGTCAGGCTATTCTGAGATGTCACCCTTGAGGAAGGGTTGGTGGCCAACACTGCACAAGATGGATGATGCAGATAAACAGCCATCAGGAGCCACAGGGATGGACAGACTTTGTTTCATCTTGGAGTTTGAGCAGGACTGGAGCAAGGTTTCCAGAAATAAGACACAGAACTTCAAAATGCCCACAGTCACCAGAGGGTTGTAAGCAGGGCAGCCTCTTATTTACTGGGCCCAACTCCTTCATCCCATCAAACAAGCAACAACTTGATCTACAGGAGTCTTTCCAAGCTGGATGCCATACGTATAAGAAAAAGCCTGTAGTTATCTGCTATCCATGTCCATATTTATAGCTTCCATTCATGGCTGTGTTATTGTTTGGTGGCCTCTTGTCTATTTTTGGCAGTGACAATGACATTTCTGCTGTAATATGAACAAGAAGTTGTCTCCATGAGCCTACTCCAGGTCATTTTCACAGTACAGTGGTCACAAACATGGGGCAAGCTGCCTGCCAGGACACCGCTGCCAGCCTGCTGTGGATTAGGCAGCTGGTATGTGGGGCTGTAAAAATAGAAAGCTTGAAGATGGGCCCAGGGCATAATTTCTCCTGATACACATCATGGAGGAAGCAGTCAGAGCATGAATCTCCTTTGTGGATTGGGTGGAGACATTTGCACCAGGACCCAGTGCACTCAGTGCTTCAAGTATTTCTTGGCCCAGGCTATTGGAGCTCTCAGGAAAGCTGCTCAGGAATCCAGGCAATGTCACTGTTTGATTTGTTTCTTCCTAGGCTCATTTTCTTTTGGGAGACAGAAGCAGTCCAGATTAATTTCTTTTCCTCCTGCCTCCAGCCTCTTCTCTGGCTAACTTTAATTTGAGCACTTTTGACACAGCTCTTACTTGCTCACCTAGCTGCAGACTTCAGTTTTTCCAAATTATTTTCTCCAGAGAATGAAATGTGTCCATGAACAAACACAACCTCAAAGACTTCTCAGAGCAGGAAGGTTTGATAAAGAACAGCTTGGCAGAACCCAGCAAGCAGTGTCAGTAGAGTCAGACACTTCAAATTACATGTGCAGGAGGCTGACCCAAAACCCCTGTGCCCAGCTTGTCCAGCAGCATGGAGGGAATCGTCCTTGCATGGCTCAAGGCCCTGCAGCCCAATGAGGAAACAATAGATGAACCTATCACTTTGTTCGTTACAGCCAGTTTTGCCCTTGACTCTGTTGATTTTTTCAACGCAAATATCAAATAAAGCCATGGTGAAAACAAGCTGCCACAGATTTATGACTTCAGTTCCTAATTAAATTTTTCTTTTATAGCTGCTCGCTCACATGCAACCTTGTTGCCTTCACAGTGAAGCCAGAAGGTAATAAATACAGCATCGCTCTCCTGATGGGTAACTCTCCCTCCTGACCTGCGGAGAGATCACTCACCAGTTCCCTGCTGAAAGCAGACAGGGTTAGAGGGACAGGCCATCCATGACCCCAGCGAAGAGTCAGCAGGGTCTGCTCTCAGGCAGCTGGTGACTGTCACTTGATTCTGACCCAGCTACAGCTCAAGGTTTTCCAGGTTGGTTTGACCTTTGGCAATGAGTCCTGACAGGGAGTCACCATGTGACATCTGTTCAGGTGGCGGAGACACCTCTTTGCCCAAGAGATGCTCTCTGTGTAAATATCCCCAGCAAGAAAAGGCAGGTCTTGTCTAATGAGAAGCACTTCTGGGTCTAGATAGCCTGCCTTCTGATGCAAGGAAAAGCGTGGTTAAGAGGTACTGCAGAGGACACATGCAGAGCAGCTATCCATGCTGCATTGATTATGGGTTTTAGTTTTGCATATTTCCTATGTGCATGACAAGGAGAAAGCCAAAGCAAGCCCAGGGCCAGGCTGCACCAAGGAGCAGCTCACAGCACCCTGAGAAACATACACAGCAAAGAAAGGAACAAGTGTAAGCACCTTCTCCTTGTCCAACATTAATGGATGAGATCTTAAGCAAGTTCAGAATAAATGTCCCTAAGAAATGGAGAAGAAAGCAAGAGATTGCAGGAAACAATACATTATTGTAATTTCTGGCTTGCTGAACCTCCGAAGCGCTCATGTTTTGGACTGTATTTCATTGCATGGATATTTCTGTGAATGTATCTCCTCCCTTTTGCGATTCTGGGCACAGTTTCCCTCCCAGAGGAAACCTCCCTGCATTCCTGAGAACTACAGATACTTTCTTCATAGGGAAATAGTATTGGAGGAGCTAGCAGATGAGGAATAAGACAATTATTTTTGGAGGGTAGTATGTGTTGGAATTTATTCCACTTCGAAGGGTGCATGATCATCACAAAAATGACCGTTCACAGAACTACTTCAGCTATTTTTCTAGAAATGTTCTTGAATACAAATTTTAATGAGGTATTTTGTCTTTTAAAAACTCCAAATAACAACTCCTTTGTTTAGAGCAATAAATTTTCTCATTGAAAATTAGTGAAATAATAAATGCAGTTATGAATTCTGAAAAGAAAATGTTTTCAAAGAAAATTTGGCTAAATACCCTGCAAAACTATTATAGCACAATACTGCAAACTGCTGTAAAGTAAACACTACCTAAAATATTTACATTTAAAAAGCCAAGATTTTTTCCTTAAAAAGAAGTGTGGAAAAGGAGCAACGGCTTCCCATAAGAAGTATGTTACTGGCTCTTTTTGTCATGATTTAACAACTGAAAATCAGCAGAGGAGGCAGCAAAGGAGGCTGCTTCCTCTATTCATCCACCTTCCCCTGCTACAGAATCCATATAAAATTCATTTCACTTGGTGAAGATTTTTCCTGTTGCCATCACAGTATCTTCTTACAGTCCTGACCTCACACCTGTACTCCCCCCCAGTGTGCTAATTAACCGATACCACACAGCCAGGACCCTGGCACAGCAGAACCACTCCTGGCCATGGGCAATGCTGTCACAGGAGCATCATCTCAGGGCACCATCCTGCTGCTGGGAGCTGCGTAGACGCCAGCCAGGGATATGGAGATGATGCTGTCTTTAAGCCCTTGATGGTTTTACTATCTGCAGAGAACAATGTGCACATCTTGCATTATACATTGACTGCATTTGAATTTATGTGCCCAGGGAAAGCACAGAGAAAACAAAACAAAATGAAACAAAATCAACCCCAAACCATAAAAAAGCTGCTTAATATAGAGAAAAAATGTGTACGTGCAGGATCAAACCAATACACACAGACCTATCAATGGAAACCTGGAGATGCTGACAGCATCTATGAGCAGAGGTCCTTTCAGCCCTATCTCCACTATTACCGTAGCTAGTTAGGATTTCCATCATATGCCTGACCTTATCCTAGCTTATTATTTCCCAATTCAACCAGCTTTTGTTGGCAGCAGTGAAGGTTGGATTCAAACATAAATTCTTTTGTAAATTAAGAAAACTAACAAGCCAAGATTTATTTCCTAGAAGCCCTTAAGCTCAAGTATCCTCCATTCTTTCCCCTATGCCCTTCCTGTCACAGCAGGGAGTTATGTTAGAAACAGTTTCATTGAGGGGAAATGGGAAACAAATCACTGTGTGTGCAACTAGCAAGTGATCTCCATCCCTCTGTAGAGTTTGTCACTGCAATTCCCCAGCTGAAAATATGGTACTTTCAGCATTATATGCCATGAATAAACATCTGTAATGTCACGTTAAATATCACCTTTTCTCCCACCCCATTACTGATTTTCTTGGAGGAAAAATATACTTGCTCAAGAGATGTATCCGGTTGCTCTCCAGGTTCCTGGAGATAAACTGCTCCTGCTACATCATCCTTCTACTGGTACCCATGTCCAGGCCATGTCCAATGCCCACTGTCCACCCCACTGGAGAGCATGGTGTCATGAATACAGCCCTGGAACCACATGGCAAGATGGCAAGAGCCATGGCATTGTGCTCTCCTTACTCATCAAACCAAAATTAATTGTCACCAGAATGGTCACTGCAAGAGGGCTTTCCAAAATACACTGGCAATGTAACACTGACAGAATAGTAGTAGCTACACAAAGAAAAGTAAAAGTGATTTCTCACTGCATTTACTCAGCCAATTAAAAAAAAAAAAAATAAATCAATCCTGTTCATGATAATCCTTCTGAAGAAAAGCATTGTTGCATGTTTCTAGTTCCACCCATTTGTCTCTTCCATTTTCTCAGTGACATGCATGTTCACATGGCACTGTCAGTTTTGTTTATGTTGGTGTGCTAAACTCCTCACTTTTTTCCCATTATTTTATTTATAGACAAACTCGCTCCAAAACAAAGCTTTTGGATAAGAATCTGCATATAACTGATTCTATAAAGAAATGTACTTATAAAAATGGCTCAAATTTTAGCTTTCTTAATCTTGAGAAGCTGTCTATTAAGCATAAGTGATGTTTCCTGTCACAGGAGACTAAGCCAGATTTTTCTTTGCCTTTTCATGTGGCAATAATCAAGACACAAAGCGACTGCCTATGAATTTCTCCTTTCTCAAATTCCATCCAGTATATATCCAATATAGATATTACTGGCAACAGTTATGTAAGAAAACGTACCAAAGAAGGAAGCATTGCTGACATCAAAATACATTAAATGAACATAACAGGGGATCCAAGATGCCTGTGGCACGTATTTAATAAGAAGCCCCTTGTTGGACACATCTAGCCCAATAGGCCAGTTTGAGATTGATGACTTTCACAGAAATGTTTTAGATTATCTAAGTGGTGGCATTTACAATAGATGCTTTAAATGCAGGTTTTATTCAGATAAATTTCTTTCTTATTCAACCTACTTTCCTTTTAGTCACCTTTTCACTTGCATGCTTTAATCTTCAGATTGTAGCCAAAATGAATTAAAATTGACAAATAGAGCTTGACTCAAGTATTCAGTGAATGGCATGTTTTCCTACAAAATGAAGAGAAAGTGAAAATACAAATTATGGAGATAAGTATCAGAAAATTCAAAACTAATCAGATCTCAGCATGTTTTCATGTGATTGATTGGCACAGAATGCATTCTCCCTAAACTGAAACATGACACTTCCATACAACTTCAGTATGGTCTGGCCTGTGGTTTGGTACATCTCTTTATGTGCTAAACTTTCCACGTAACTCTTTGAGAACAGACACCAGCACAAAAGCTGGAAGCCACAATCCAGTTTTGGCAGCACATCGTCTGCTGTCTAACCAAGGCAGGCAAAAACTTGCAGTTTGTGATGGTTGCATCTTCTTGCTGCAGGCCTGCAGTGTCAGCGAAGGCACGAGTGGCCATGCGGCACAGAACGCATGCAATTCACAAAGCTGATGAAGAGACAAGTGTCAGTTTGGTACCACTGCAGGATGTAAATTCATTAAATGAGAGAAAATGGCTGCAGAAATTAACTGTCATGGAAAATATGGTATTTCTTCCTTCTGATTTTTATGCACCGTCAACAGTGCAGGAGTTGGTGAGGTGGCTTTGACTGTGGTTTTTGGTTCTTCAAAACAGAAAATGCTTCACAGCAGCAGCTCTCTAGGTTCATCAGAAATATTCTTTTTACCAGTTCAGAGGAGGAAAGCATGCCTGAAGTCCATGAGTGGCTGCACCTGTGAAAACACACGGAAGCAAACACACACAGGCCTCAGTGGAGCTCATCTGTGGAGACACAGGGAGAGATCACCATGCAACCTGGCCAGCAACAAAGGGAAACTTTCCAAGCATGAAGATGGCCTGATAACAACACAAATAATATAATGGTAACCCAAATCGGAAAACAGCCAGATCAAAAGTAACGGGATATCCTAGGGGCATGGTACTGCTTTGCAAGCAATGACCCTGACTCACAAGTGTAAGTTTTAACCTCCTCAAAGCCTGGGAATCAGACTAATATCACCTGCTTCAGCCATGTGCTGCCTTCATACAGAACACAGGCACTCATTATCAGGTCAAAGCAAAGGATAGTCTCTCTTGAGCGAGCACTGGAGCGTGCTTCTGTGCTTTTTTTTGAAAAGCCATTAAGAGAGGATGTGGCAATTGAATTCTAACTAGGCTGGGTTACTGTGTATCTTACTCAGTAAAAGAAGCAATTGATAGATCTCTTGGTTTCTAGGAAAAAACATCTTCTCCAGAGCAGCACTCTGCTGCCAACTTCCATTCCTTTGTAATACAGATGCCAGCCTAGCCCAAAGGGAATCTGATAGGCCTGTGAAGGCAAGTAGCTGCACAAGACCACTGTGGTGTGAACTGAAACTGAAGTCACACATGGAGCCCCTTCAGAAACTGCAGCATGAATCCACAAAAACCTGATGGCCACATTAGTTCTGTGTTGAGTGGATGATGAGAAGAGCAGAATTCAGATGTACCCTCAAGTTTCTTAAGAACTGTGAATATCCCTGTCAAAACCCAGAAGGTGCTTGCATTGGTAACACGCTCAGGAACATGCAAGCTGCAGCCTTGTGTGAAGCAAAACCTGAAATGGTCTTCTACCCTATTCCTTCTTTATTGTAAAAAACTCAGAAGAGGCAGAAGAAAATTAAGATGCTTGAAATCTCTCTAATGTCTTCCAAGTAATACACAATATATTTAACTGCTTTCAGTGAGGGTTAATATTGTGGTTTACATTTTGAATAAATGTATAGATTAAGAATCTCTTCATTGATCAATAAATGTTTCATGCACTGCTTCTTATAAAATATCTTTAATGTGATATTAGTTCCTTTAAGAGAGGCATATGTCTTCAAAAATCACCACCAGTTTGGCATTTCAGATGGTACCTCTTGCTGAATTTTGTAAGTTGAGTCACCAATAAAAAATTAAAATTGATTCCCCCACTTTCTGTCTTACTTCTCACCTCAAGTCAAGCTGAACTGAAGCTTTGCCAAATTGTAATAGCTAAATACTGTTTTTCCCAGTGTGTCTGGCCCAAATGAGAAATACAAGTGCCAAAGCATTGCAAGGAAGCCCGTCTGCATGTATTTGTGACCCAGCTGGAAGCAGGAATTACTAAAGCACAGCAAGAAATTATTTTCACACAACTTCCCAAATACATTGTGTGACACCAGAACTACTTGGAGATGCCTATGACTGTCTTAAAAAAAAACCAGCCTTTGGGAAGGTCATCCATCAACAGCTCTCATCATGCCCTTTCATCCCCAGTGAATTAATGATTTTGGACATACACATAGAAACTTGAGGAATTAAAATAGTTTGCAGCCAACTTAACAACGCAGGCTTCAACATATTGCTGTTTCTGAAGAGAACTAGTGGGACCGCCTCATCTCATCTCATCTCAGCCAGCCAGCAAGGACCACTATGTTGTTCATAGGAGATAACCTGCTATATTTCATCTTTTCAGGAGAGCAGTGAACACGTGTAAGAACTGTGTTGTGAATGCCCCTGCCCGTTGACACCCACCAGCCTGCAGCCATCCGCATGTCAAGATGCCAGCAGCAAGCAGCCTCCTCCCTTCCTCCTCTGGCAGCAGAGACACCCAGAGCTCCCCTACTACAGGGAAAGGCATCAAAATGAGCCCCAAAGAAGTGTGTGCAATGCAAGATGCTTAGTGAAGGTACAGCAGCAAAGCTTTTACACTCATCCCATCATAGGCTGAATTGACATCTACACTAATCGTTCTGATGGCAATCACTGATAAAGACAGTAACATGGGAATGGTACAAAACCACAAAGCAAAAACAGAACCAAGGGGAGATTCTGGCTGCCATTAAAATCCCAGAACTGACTGCCTCTAAATATCACTTCTGCATATGCACTAACATAAACCAAATTACATACACCTCCCAGCCAACATGCTTTGGGGTATATGCTATCAGCTCATGAGGGTCAGGAAGAATGCTGAGGACAGTTTTATACCTGCACAGCAAGAAGACTTGAGTATTTTTCCTGTGTAAAGGGCTAGACAACATCTTGTTAACTGTTGCAGTGAAGGAATGATTCATTTGAGAGGCCCAGATGGCTACAGAGCTGTTTGTTGTGAACAAAATGTCCACACAGCATGAAGCCTTTTACAGACAGCACCAGTTCAAATGTGTTAATTATTGTGAGTGTGCTTCCAAAATCAATGGGGGTATTCCTGGAGCAGACTGGGTGTGTAACTGCCATTATTTATTACCAAACACTGCCAAAGCCCTTGCATCAGACATGCCTCCAGGCAGCTGACCCAGTTAAATACGCATGCAGTAAATCAGGTCTGTTGCATGTTTCCGTATTTTTCAGCCTGCATGTCTGTCACTGTAGAATAGTCTTGAACTGCAGCCTAGCACACTGCAAGCTTTACCACTTGCTGTAGCATACAGTGGTGAATATACCACAGAACAAAGGAGGTCAAAGGAGCAGCAAAAAGCCCACCAAAGCAAATGTGTATCTTTATTGAGCGCAGTGAAAGACTAAACACTTGGGAGATTATTCTACAGAAGATCCTTTCTGTAGGCAAACCTCGCGTGTTAACACTGCTGGTCCTTTACTGAACTGCTAGTTCAGCGGTTCCAAGAAGTTCAGCACAGCAATATCAGATAAAATGTGTTCTTCAGTAAACAAAGATGATCAAAGCTGGAGAGTAACTCATAGGTGTTCGGGGAATGCCACATTCAGAGCTAACAACAGGCTGAACACTGGCTGCCCCCTAACACACTGTGCCCAGGCTCATGCCAGCCAGACTGTTTCACTGATCAAAAGACTGGAGTTGTACTTTTACCTTTCAACCAGGATTCCTGTGGAGCTGATTTCATCCTGTCCATTCAGGGACACTGGGTACTCAAAGCCACCAGTGGTTATACAGAAAAAAACCCCCTTGGTCTAAAAGCCAGTGCTGAGCAGACTTTGAGAGGGAAAGGGCACATTCCAGAGCATTGGCATGGCTGCAGGACCAGAGGCCAGCTCCTCAGTGCCCTCTCCTCCAACTTGAGCAAGATTCCCTCAGCCTTGTTTCACAAAACATCACCAGGGCAAAGAAGTTACTCACCTAGAAAGTCTTGCTGGGGAAATTTCTTTTTCTTAAGGACAGCTACTACATACTGTAACAGTTAATCCAAGCACTACATAATCATAATTAAAAAAAGCTCAACATTAAAAAAGTAAAGGAAGGGGATTTCACCACCTATCTATATGCATTTAATTCACAAGATCCTTCCTGGGCAAGCTGAGAAAGAAAAGAGATTCCCATTCCAGCTTTGGCACCTTTACAGTCCTCAGGTCTGTCTCTCCCTCTGCGTGTCTGGGGTATGTAAGGGAACTGGGAACTGAACATGGACACTTGAAGCAGTTGAGGTTTTAAACGCTACATGAAGACACTGAAGAGTTGGACAATGAGCTGAAGTTTGCTTGCAGCATTTAAATACCTAGAAAAAAATAAGCAACTTTCACCTTGCTGAGGTAACATCTTATTTAATAAAAGAGGAATGTCTTGGCTTCTTGGCCTGGGATGCATGTACAACTGAGATGAGTCCTGCATCACCCTTCTGTGGCACTCTTCTCTGTCACTTCTACCTCCAGAAATCAATTAGTCTTGAATACAGAAATAACTGAGTCTTGTAATTAAATCTCATCCTATCAAAAGCAATGGTTTCACTGTGACTGACAACAACACTTTTAAATAAAATGTTCCACATCTTGTACTTTAAACAGTTATTTCAATATTTTCATCATTTTTCTAGTTATAATCAGCGCAAAAGTTATGCACTCATTTCCATTTGCTCATTAAGACTGCACAGACAAAATATATTGTACCCATATTTTTCCTTGTTATGCATGGCTTAACACTGATTCAGCCATTAATATCTAAAACATTCCAATCTACCATTAATGTAGATAAATAATCTTACCTGAGATAAAAAATAAGAACATTACCACCATTTGACAGATTTTCATTCTTTTTATTGATATTACATAGGTAGAGAAAAACCTACAGAGTCAGAGTATAAAATAACTTAGTATAAAACTTAGTATAAAATAAGCTTTAAAGAAGTGGGAAAAACCCAAACCCATTTTCTGGTATCAATGAGATGTTAATAAAATTCCCAAAAGGTTATTTTCAATGAACTTTCTTCTTACCCAGTATCACAAATTGTTTTGTACAGAGAAAGGAATCAGTTAAATGTTTTGCAGATGGAGGAAATAATGAGTTTCTTGAAGGAACAGGGGAAACACACAGAGATAATTGTGTGAAACTCATATTTTAGTTGGATTGTCACCCACTCCTTGTTGCCAGCACCCAGAATTTCATCATTAATCATGCAATGTTCAGACTTTATAGCTTCAGCTCCCGGTGCCAGATGACTACTTTCAAACATCAGTCTCATTGTTCTGTTGTTTCAAAAGCAGAAGTTTAAAACAAAGCCCTCCAAGTTGCACAGGATAACCAAAAAATGGTTTGAAAGTTCAAAAGCAAAGAATTGTTTTTCTCCTCCACAGTGCTTTTTTCCAGAAATTCAATAATGAATGTTCCCGAAGCACTGTCTGCTGCAATTTAATAGTCTCACCTACAATTCTGATAGACTGGATAACAGCATTACTGTTTACATTCCTTGAAAAAACACACCAGCAGTGACTGTCAACAATCTCTCTTTTTAACCTGCCTTCCTAAATTAGCAAGGCCTATCCAATGATACTGCCTTCCTGTCCCTACAGCTGTCCATTCATAGCCTCCTTGATACCTCCTGAAGTCATTGCTAGCTTCACTCAGATGCATCTCAACAGCATAGGTCCTACAGAAACCAGGTTGCTACAAGTTTTGCACCCTCGGTGGTGCTGGTGATAGGTGAGAGAGATCCCAGGTAATGCTCCCAGGAAAGGAAAAGCTACAGAGTGAGCTCATGCAGGACCTACTCTGCTACTCACGTGCTGCTGCCAGGTGGCAGTGAGGAGAATGGGCGGGAGTCAAGGGGATGCAGTACCAGAAGTGTTTCAACAGCTTGGGTGGACGGAAGATGCCAGATGCTGCCTGGGAGGTGTTGGGAGAGATGAAAAGGGATGTGGAATGAACACCAGTAAGGAAATTAGTGGCAGTGCTCAAAAGACACCTTGTTTTCAAGGGATGCTGCCTCTCGGTCCACGTGGCTAGTACTTGAAGCCTTAGGAAATCATTTCTCTTAAGAGGTGAAAGTAATGATGTGAGTCAGATTTTTTTCAGTTCATTCCTTCCTATTTACAGGTGTCAAAAGTTCTGTTTCTGTAAACATGGTAAAGGTCAGCCCTAGCTAGAAGTTTCCATATTAATGGTTTCCAAGCACACTTTTCTAGCTAGTTCTGTGCCCTGAAGTGGTCTGTATGTTTTCTCCTTGCATCCAACTTCTAATGAGTTCTCAGGCTTTCTCTTGCCTTCTTCCTTGAACACAAAGCCAGACAAAGCTGCAATGCCCCCCAGGCACTGGTAGCCAATTTCCTAGGAAAATATCTTGTTTTGCTACAGTTATTACTTGTTTGTGACTTGCAAAGTGACATTTAATCTTGAGCAACAGTTTCTATTGTTTATACTGTTGTTAAAGAATGGTGCATAGTGAGGCGTGCAAAGCACATTTGTTAACCATCCATAGTATCTTTCAGTATTACAGCTCTTTTTCTGTATGGAGGCTGACTTAAACTGTGATTTCTGCCACTGTTAAGGAAGCAAGTGAAGGTTTTATTAAGTGGAAGACACCTATCACACTGTGACATGACTGGAGAAACAGTGAAGTGAAAAATGACATTTTCTAAAGATGGATTCTTACCATGCTCTCTAGCTAAACTGTATGCTGGAACATGCACATGAGTCATAGATAACAGATATCCTGACTTCAGATCATAGTTTTCAATAAAATAAGGCTGAAATGTTAACCCAATAGAAATTAAAACCAGAAAGGAACACAGACATGTCAGTGGTGAAAGAGCAGGATGTGACAGGATGGAGCAGGAAGGTAATAGGATGTGTTACAACTACAGAGGAAAAAGAACCAGATCTGAAGGGCTGAAACCAGAGGACTTGCTGACTGATTTGCTTCACAAAGTTCTAAAAAGACCCCAACACATGACAAGGCAAGCAAGGAGATTCAAGCCTTCATACCTATCACACACACTCAAACCCCTACAGATGAAACAAAAAACCCCATGCTGTCAGGCCAGCCTTGCCTTCCAATGGCACTACTGCACATAAATACACTGTGCATTTCTGCCTTGTATCTGCTTCACTTCAGAACTAGCAGCAGAATTAGAGTATAAAGCTTTGTGGAGCTTATGTGGGGTGGAAGTAATACTGTCCACCGTCCTGCAGTGTCCCCCTCCAACTGCTCCAGGTGCAGTTCAAGTCAGCTGAAGGTGGACAAAGGTCTGAAAGGAAAAAGGTGAGAAGCTTTATGCCGCTCCTCATTAACTCATGCATTATGTGCTGAATTCTACAGGTCAGCCATGAAAACCTGATCAAGGTACAAGGGAAGTTTTGGAGGAATGGGCAGATTCCCGCTGAGACTTGCACTGGTGAGCTCTGGTAGGCCAAACTGAAACTCAGCCTTGTTTCTTCAGCGGCATGCCAAGACACATAAAGGCACACCGGACAAAAGGGGCAAGAACATAAATACTTACCAGGAAGGCAGTGCCAACTGTCTCTAATATTTACCAAAGCATTACTGTTTGACTGGTAAATGTAACAGATTTACGAGTCGGGCAGGAATCCTAAACCTTTGGGAAGGAAACCAAGAAAGGAAACTAAGCAAAACCAGAAGATAATATGAATTCTTGATCTCCACTGAGGTAAAGTTCAGAAGTGTGGGCTGGAGAGGTAACTGTGCGCAAACAATGACGAGAAGCCTGCATCATGAAAAGGCATCTTGGCCCCTTTTTGGATGGCTTCTTTTTTTTTCTAGAAAGAAGAAAGACATCTGTGCAGTCAGGAACTGTTGGGAGAATGTGAAGCTGCCTGAGGAGCTTGGAAGAGTGAAGGTGTGCTAATTGAATAGAGAGTAAGGAATTGTTCCAGCATAGCAACAGGATGGGAAGGAAGAAGCTGGTGACAAAGGTGCTGTGTGGGGATAAAGGAAGTCCTACAGTACCCAGTCTCCAAAACCTGGCATTTTTTGACACCACCAAGGCAAAGTGGATATTAAAAACCATGTTTCATCTAGTAGCCTCTCACTTTGACTGTTATTTAAACTTTCAATGAGTTAAAGACGATTTAAAGTAGGGAAATACAAAGTGATGATAATGAAAGGAGAGCACTTCCACTGGGAAGGGAATTGCAAAATATGGCATCAGTGATGTGACTTTGGGAGAAGGTTTTCAAAACAAAAGAAAAAGAAATCTGGGGGATTCTGCCTCTTCACTTTGCTGCAGAAATGGCAAAGGTAGGAAGAACAACAAACACTGAAATTAAGGAGACTTTAAGCATTTGACTTTAAGTGCTTTTGCCAGTATACTTTGTTGAGAAGTGAGGAAAGTACAAAGGCATTGTTCATGTCAATAGGGAATGGCACTAGTGCTGGAACTATCACTGGGCAGTGAAAAACATGTCTGTAGTAAAGCTGTAACGCCAGCACACAGATGACATTACCACTACCACTTAGCAGCAGACTGGCATTGTTAACGGCTACCTACAGCTCTGGCTTTTTGGATAATAACTACCCAGTTTCTGTGGGTTTTTGGACCTGGTTTCCAGTGTCCTTCAAATCCTCATCAAGTGCTGGGCTGGTTCCACATCCATGGTGCAGCACATCCTGGGCCCACTGTCCTCACCACAACATGGTGTGAAGCTGCTCTGAGTGCTGCTGCGTGGAGCAACAACAGAGGGACCCCACAGACCAGCCCTGGAGGCTGGGCAGCCAGGGGGAATGAGAGGGAACGTGGCTCCTGGAGTGCAGGGCGGCCAGTGCAGCTGAGCCACAGCTGTTGGGCCTGCTGCCTCACAAAGGCTGTCCTGCCTGAGGCTGCTGCAGCTGCCACTCAATGTGCCTCAAGCAGCGAGGCACCTTTTGCTTTCCCTGCCTACCTCAGAGGATGCTGAGGTGAGAACAGGGAGATGAGGCAGGTACAGTCAAGGAGAGGAGAGCAGAAGCCTGGGCACTGGGTGGCCTTACAGGGCCAGCACCACAGGGAGCCCACAGCCCTGCAGGAAGGTGTGGAGCGTTTTATGTGGAGGTGGCTGTCCTACAAGCACATCTCACCCCAGCTTCTCAACATTATTATTACTCTACTATTACATTATTATGTCTTACCTGTGAGGGTGCTGAGGCGCTGGCACAGGGTGCCCAGAGAAGCTGTGGCTGCCCCATCCCTGGCAGTGTTCAAGGCCAGGTTGGACACAGGGGCTTGGAGCAAGCTGCTCTAGTGGAAGGGGTCCCTGCCCGTGGCAGGGGTTGGAGCTGGATGAGTTTTATGCTCCCTTCCCACCCGAACCATTCTGTGATTCCATGATACTCACACATGACACTCATAACAGGTCTTATTTTTTTTAGCGCTTTACAACAGCAGCAGCGTGACAGCCGCTTCAGTATCAGCGCACGGGCTGCACTGAGGTTTTAGGAGCCACGGGCTCTGCATCCCGCCTGAGGCAGCGGGACTGCCTGACCCCCCCAGCCTCCCCGCCCGCAGCGCTAACTCGGCAGCACAAGATGGAGCCAGCGCCCCCGCGCTCCCCAGCTGCCGGCTCCCAGCGGCCCAGGCGGTGGCACCGCGCATGCGCAGCTCTTTCTCCCTTACCTGCGGTCGGAGGCGCGGTGCGGAGCGTGTCCGTGCTGTCGGGTTGTACGCGGTGAGGTTAAACTGCATTTTAGGGCTTCTCGCCGTAATTAGGCCGAGTTGGTGCCTGTAAGCGCTCCCGGAAGATTTTTTTTTTAATGCAGCTTTCCTGCAGCATTTGCTCAACCTGTTGCCTTTAAACAGCAAATAATGCACTCTGCGCTCGGACCCCGAGCATCCATCTCCGGCCTTCAGCAGCAGCCTGCGAGCAGGGAGGACCAGGGCCTCAGTGCCACCGTGGGCCAGCCCAACCCGGAGGTCTGGACCTCAAACCTCTTTTTTCACACATTAAAACCTCTGCTGTCAAGCAGTGAGGTACCAGGCAGAGCAGAGGAAAAGGCAGTGAAGAAGGAATGGAAATGCTGGCAGGAGGAGAAAAGGCCTAACTGTGGGCTGCACAGTGCATGCAGCTGCTTAGTGTCTCTTCCACCTTGCTGTTCCAGGCAATGTGGCAGCGGTAGAAGAAATGTGTGTTTTCTTGAGAGAAAAATATGCCACGGATGTTTATGCCTCATCTTTGGGGCTTAATATAAAAGAAGTAAGCTCCACAGGCAGATATTTTCCATTTGACTGCAGAGTGCTGCTTTTAATCAGGGCCTTTTCAGTAAGTTATCACATACCCATTTTCTTCAGCCACTTTCAGGAGGTCAGGATGGTCAATAGCACTTTCCAGGGTTTTGTTTTTTTTTTTGTTTGTTTGTGGAGGTATAATAATTCTGGTGTACTATTGAATCTACAGCTCATTGCTGCCTGAGCTCAGCAAAGGTAACGGACACCTGTACCAGTATTTAGCAGTACACTGATTTTTCTTTGCTCTGGCTGTGCTAAAGAAAATCAGTGCTTTGGTTGGAACTGGCTGTGAAATGCTGCTGTTCTGCAGTTTTTCTCAGGTGGCATTTGGCTGTTTTGTTCTGAGCTATCTAGATCAGGATGTGATGAAGCCTGCAATTCACAGGACTTTGTAGACAGCTAGACAAAATCAACCTCACCTTAACCTAAATAGTACCATTGCACTGTGCAACTCAGTGGCCCATCCTTTGCGTGTGCAGTGAGTTCCAAATTCTCACACAAACATGCAGCGCAGTACGTCATTACTGCATGTTTTACTCCTCAAGTTGTCTCCTCGTGTGTGACCACAGTGACAAAAACACCAACAGCATTTTGGAGTGTGGGAAGAGTGTTCCCAGTGGCTGTTCATGAACCACTTGGGCAAGGGGAACTGGTAGAGTCTAAAGCATATGGGGCAGTGTGGTGCTTTAGTGTGATGTCCACAGATAAGAGCATTGCCATATGGCCATAGGCATCACACTAAAGCATCACAGTGCTCTATGTGCTTTAGACTCCACCTGTTCCCCTTGGGCAAGGGGCTTTTGAAAAAGTGAAGAAGGGGTTCCTGAAGAAGACAGCTTTGGTGAAGTAGCAGCAGTGTGGTGTGGGGGTACAGAAAGAAGGGAGCATCAGAAAAATGCCAGGCAGATGGAATGAGCTTGAGCAATTACAGTATCGCTGTAGGGCTGAATTCCAACCGAGGCTTGAGATTGCATAAAATAGATTTCCACCATTGGGAAACAAGTGGGTTTTTCTGTACGAAATAAAAGAACTGGTTTTGATAGGATCATGGAATGGTTTGGGTTTGAAGGGGCCTTAGTCTAGTCCAACCCCCCATGCCATGGGAGAGACATCTTTCACCACTGATCAGGTTGCTCCAAGCCCTGTCCAACCTGGCCTTGAACATTTCCAGCGATGGGGCAGCCACAACTTTTCAGGACAACCTGTTCTAGCTGGATATAGAGCCGTGGACTGCAACATTTTGGATACAGCCATCCAGCCAATTCCTTATCTGTCAAATAGTCCATCCATTTTTGTTTTTATTTGCAATGTCTGGAAGTTATGGCTTTCCGACCAAATGGTCACTGCCCTTCAGAATGCACTCTAGGTGCTTTCCGTCATGGCTGTGGCTGATAGCTCACATAAAGCCTTTTGGGGGCTGTTCTGGAGCAGCCAAGACAGCTTCCCTGCTGCTGGAGTGTTTGCAGCACCAGGAGTTTACTCCATCTTCCACCTCCTTGCAATGGGGTGTTTCTCTTCACTGTGTAGCAGCAGCAGTAGCTGGGAGTTTCAGGCACACTTATGCTCAGTAAGAGTAAGCCCGTTGTGCAAAGCAAGTGTAGGAACATGGAGACCTGTATGAACAAATGTGAGAGACAAGGATAAGCAACAGAGACTGAAGTTGAATGAAGTTGAGACAATCACCAAAGGCTTTATATTAATCCATGCGATCTGCATGGAATGTCTGTAGAAGTAAGACAAAACAGTGAACAAAATGACTCAGAACTCCTCATATACCAGATGTCCACTAGTTCTCAGATCTTATGGCAGTTCCGAATTAAGCCTATGCCATCCTCTGAGGCTTCTCAAGTTGCTGGTAGTGGGGCAAACAGTCCCAAAATTTTACACACACTCCGCCCAGTTCTTCTGTATAATTTTCTCTCATCTAAACTCGCATATTACTGTATTCCTCCTCAGAGAAATATTTGTGAGTTAGTGCTATTAAAAACAATGCAAGAGACTTAATGGGCCTTTAGTCCCCATTTCTTTTTTGAACTCTTCACTACCATAGTGTTTTTCAACCATAATACATGCTTCCCTTGGAGCTATTTATGCTCCACATTTCATGCATAAAATGCATTCAGTTGTCAGAACACAAGCAAGAAGGCAACATTACCTATGCAAATGCTTTAGCTAAATGTTTTCCCTGTTGTTCCCAAAAGGAAAAATACGAGACAGCCTGTAGCCATCATGTCCATCTAAAAAATTTCTCATCTTTAATTTTAGTCATGCATACTAGTTGCACATACATGGCTTGTATTACTCTGTGGAATATGGATTTTCTTCTCACTGCAGCAGTTTGTGCATATCACCTGCAGTGAGATGTTCAAATTGAGTGTAGCATTTCCAGAAAGATGCTTCAGTGTACACTGAAAGTGGGGAAATCACAAATAATTTGCTGTCAAGCTGAATGAAATAACATTGCTGTTGAATGATAGAATTTGCAAATTTTAATAGAAAAATGGTCTAAAATTAGGAGTAATGAAGGAGTGCTAAAAGCATTCCTAACAATGGGAATTGTTAAGGTATTTTTCAGATTTATTTTTCCTGGGTGTTACTATCTCTGTCATCTCTTCAGAAGGTGCCTATAGGTGTCTGCTGTAGTTCACAAGTAAGAGAGGTTATCTGCAGTGGGAATTGGAGAATTTATCTTGTGACTCCTTTTTTCAATATATATATTATTTTCCCCATTATGTTGTTTTGGTTCTAACCCTTGCCCAGAAAAAAGTCTTGAGTCTGTTAGGTTAGAAGGAGCATCTACATACCCCTGTTCCTCAGGCAGGATCAGCTGTCTTTATATGATTTCCAAAGGTATTTTAACCTGTTTTTAAAGACTATTGTGACAACTGTATGTTTATTCTTCCACATATGCATCTAAATGTACATATCAATGCCTACTTAGATACTTTAACCAGGGCAGCATCCTGCTAATACCTTTGTGCATACACCTGTGACATCTGATTACTCTTTACACCGTTACATTTGACTGCTGAGGTCGTTTTAGGTTGGTAATACAAAAAAATTCTGCTACTTTGCAATTTAGTTCTGTGTACTGTAGTTTCACTAATGTGATGGCTGCCTTGCATCTATATCTTCTACTCCTAGAATTTATGTGGCATGCATTGCTGTAATACCTGTCTGGGATCCCCTTTAGCAAACTGTGGCTCAAAGCACCACAGGGGACACCCATGAAAGCTCTTGGCTGTTGCAACATTCAGCACCTGGTGCTTAAGGTGTGGCAGCTGACACAGTGCAGTCTAAAGAGCTGCAAGCACTGAGCATGTGAAGACTTTCATACATGTGATGTTCTTCAGGTGGAAGCTTAGGACTCTTACGGACGTTCAAATGTCAAGAATCAGGAAGGACCTTTGCAACTTTCCTGTATTGCTGCAGAAGGCCTATAGCTCAGCAACAAGAGTCCTTATTCTGAGTCAGTAATGCAGTAGGTGTGGGTTTGTCTGATTAACAGGTGTAAAGTGAGGTTTTAGAGAGAAGACTATAATCTAGTGTGTCTCTGGATTTTATATACATCAGCTCTTTTAGGAATCCAGTTTGGTTTTGAACCCTGTAGCTTAAGTTTTAATACAACTTAATGAAAGCTTTTTGGTAGAGACAGATGATAACTGGCAAACTACATCTTAAAGAGCAGTCAGGGTTTTCAAGGAAAAAGGTATTTGCAGTGAGAAAAGGGAAAGCTATCAAGATTCAGAACTTTCTTAAAAATAATGTTGAATGTGATTTAAAGCAGATCTTTGAACTTGAAACTGTCTGGCAAATTGAGTGTGCAAATCTGTTTTGGTGTATCTTCATAATAAAATGGAAATTAATATAGAAATTTATGGAGAAGAGAGTTTTGGATGTTTGCGTAACATTGTCATTTAGTTAGGGAAATAGCTGTTCTCAGGTAGAATTTTTTTAAAGGCAAATGCTGTTAAAGCATTATTTGATGGGAGCACACAATACAGAAGCTGTGAGTTACAGAAAAGGAACAAAATAAAACAGAAGTTCTTGTATTTCTCAAGCAGCACCAGGAACTGGGGGAATTAAAATCAGTGGAGATGTCTGCAGGTCACAAATAGAGGCAGCTCAGCAGTTGACAAAGCACAACTTAACCATGTGCGGGCTGATCTCTAGGTGTGCTCTGAACTAGGGTGTTCTCAGGCTCTGGCTGAGGAACACTGCTGTTGATAGTTCAGAGCATGACTTATGCTTTGTGTTCTGATCACCAGCTTTGAGTGAATGACACACAGATGCAACGCTCCTTGTCTGTCTCTTCCAAGCTGGAGTAAATATGGCAGAAGCAGACAAACATGATTCAGATAGTTTTGCTTTTTTATTGCTCTTTTTTATTGGACTACTTCATATGTGAGTTCCATAAAAGCACAATATCCTAAGACATGAGTCCAGTTATAGCATACTTAAGGTTTCTAAAAGGCCTGTCCTTCATTTAAGCCTTGTTTTTTGCTGAGTTAAGTTTTCTGGCAGCATTCACCATTAGTTTTCTGGTATTGATGCTTCCTGGTTATTTAACATGTCAGAACCCTTCAAAAATAGAGGTCTAACAACTGAATTAATGACAGTTTTATTTATACATCTGCATAAAATGGACAGACACTAAGAACTGCTCCAGGGATCACTTGAAGACTGTGAGCTTTTTTCTCCTTCATTCTAGTTCACTGGTGGCCCTACAAAACCCTGGCGATGCTACCCCGGGTCGAAAGAGTTGTACAGCTCCCTGTAGGGAGAGGTAGTCTCTCAGATTGTGCAACACTCCTGCAGGCTTTGTGGGATTGTACACCTGGACTTCATTTCACTCTGCTTCATTTCTCATTTCTGGTGATAGATTTTTCAGTGCATTTGATGGCTGTGAAATGAGCTTTTGTAATCCCTTCTCTCTGTAGACATTTCACGAGAGCAACAAGTTGAAATTATGCCTGCTCACAGTCTTTCCTTCTATTTTAGTTTACATTATATTTGCCAAGGTGAGTAGCTCTGGAGAGGATGTCTTCAGCACCAGAGTGTGGGGACATCACAGCATCCAGGAGCCTCAATCCTTATCGGCCAGAGCACAAATACCAATATGCACATCATATGGAACACAGCGCAGGATGTTCTTAACAGTGCTGTTTGTTTCAGTCAGATACAGCAGAGCTGTTAGCAGTAATGAGCATTATGATGCTCTTTAACATATAGGTCTTTCTGGCACAAGAAATGCAACACAGTACTAAAACCATGGCAATAATATGCAGCCTTTGAGGAGGTCTGTGCCGTGGCTATAAATTGAAAAAGCGAGCTGTTTGTACCTTATATGCCGGATAACGTAAATTCCACTGTACATCCAGAAATGTACCAGATTATCTAGCAGAAGCATCTTGAATCCTGAAATACACCCCTAAAATCTTAACTGTTCTGTCAGCTTCATGTCTTTTTTCAGCATTATACCCATAAACTAATTCCTAACATAGAATGTGATCCATCTCCATATATGGTGTTAAAGTAAGGAAAAGAATAACATTATTTAGAGGCAATTACTTATGCACAGAATATTTAAGTTAAATAGTCAGTGTACCTCAAGTGAGAAACACAATTAAAACTCAGTCACAGCAGCATTAGATTTGTTGGGACTGATGCTCCCTGACCAGTTTGGACACAGAAGGTTTATTCCAACTTTGAATTAAATTCCAAATGAATGAATGTAACTTTTTATGGGAGGAAACTAACTGTAGGTTGGTTTAGGACAATACAATCATGGTATATTTATTTCATTATTTGAGAAGATGACATGGGGTTGTTGTGCAATTAAAATCAGGTATCCATTTGCTGACTGTATAAACAGCTTTGGGTGCTTTTTTTTTGCCAAAAGGAAGCAGGTGGAAGATCCCGTTTCTCATTTAGAAGAGCCAAACAGTTTGGTTCTAGCATGAAATTGATGAGAGCTCCATCACATTTAAGTCTACCAGTGAGTCACTGAATGGCTTGAGTAAGTCACTTCCTGACCTTTTTCAACTTTCATTTGTAATTGTACCATTGTTGTCTTCATAAGACAGGATGGAGAGCCTTGTTATTAGACTTATGTCCCTGCAATTGAAAATGGTGCAATGAAGAGCTGGTTAAGAATCATTTGTGGCCGAGAAAGCTTAGAAAGTACTTTGGGAGCAGTTGTTCAAACCACTAGGCTACTGCATAAAAAGATAAAAAATGACTTTTTGAGGTCTTCATATCGTACCTTTTGAGCAAAGGAACTCACAATCAGGTGCCTGATCAAACAGGCTTGCAACACTCACAGGTTTCTGACCAACATTGAGATGAGGAAGCTGCTTAGCAGATATCCAGGCTCCCTATGTGGTCTCACTTAGATACTCAGTACCTTGCTTGGGTTTTGACCTCATAGAAAGCTGAAGTGCTTTGGTTAAGTAGCCAAGCAATCAAGATCCCAGTTTGAATACTATCTGTGGCCTACCTACCTTGTTTATGGTTTATGCTGCTTTCTTACTGTACTGATAAAATGGAATGACATATGCTATCACTTCAATAGTCCTTTCTGAAAAATAGACGCCTTTTCCCTGTTACAAGTACAGCGAGTGAGGCTAACTGGTCCACCTAGCACAGGAATTCTGGAAGAGCTAAAATCTGGGTGTACTCTGATCACCAGCCTTGGACAAATCAGGCGTGCTCCCTTCCCTGCCCCTGGAGCAGCTATGGCACAGGGAAGAGCTCAGTTACATTGAGCCAGAGGGAATGCGTCTGAGTGCACAGCTCTGTAGCCTGTCGCTTGAGGCTGTCACATGAGGTCATGAAAGTCCTGGATTTGGTTCATGACCTCGAGGATTCTCACACAGTGCAACTGATGTCCTGAACTGCCTCCTGGCACTTCAGCAAGGTGAAGTGAAGAACGTGTAATGTGTGACAGGTCCTCATGCTGTACATTGGGGAACTGGAAAAGGACTTCGACTCAGATGTCCAATTTCCCAGAAATAAAGCATGATTTACTGAGCCAGTCTGCAATAGCTGTTGCTCTTGTCACCACCTTGTTGACAAGAACACATTTCCAGCCATTAGGCATGCCAGTGTACATTAGATCTCAAATACAAGAATTATTTAAGGAGAATTTTTATTTTTCTGGCAATCTGTTTTTTGCTTTTTTCTTTCGGGAGGCTGAGATTTCTGCAGAATACCATTACTTAGCTTGTCAAGAGTACAAAAACCCACCCCTGTTTTGGAAAGTGCAGTTCTCCTTTCTCACTTTCTACAGCTCAGATAACAAATAACAACTGGTTTTAGCTCATCAGGACTTCTTTCCATGATAGGAAGGTCCGTAGGGTAAAGCCATTTACTAGCAAATAGATTGCCATTGTAGATTTGGCATAATTGCAAAAATAGTCCTCACATTCAGTGCATGTGTACTTGGACAAAAACTGAAATGCTTTTGGAGTCACTATTGTATGCATTTCTTTGCAGAAATGAACGTAGTCCCTGGACAGTTAACAGTTCTCCATGCTCACTGTCCCTGAATATATTTTATGGCAAAGCAGCAATCTGAGAACTCCAAAATATAACTGTGATTAAAACATGTGCCTTGTGTGGCTTTGCAGATTGTGACTTTTGGGATTCATAACCAGTCACTCAGAGTGGCCTCTTGACATTGGTACAAGACTTGCTTGAAGTGTTGATTTAGCAAGCACATGTTTTCTGTACAGTGGGTATGCCATGACTAAACAGAACATGAATCAACCATTCTGCGCATTGTGGGGGATGTCTGACTACCCTGATGGTTAGATGGAATGTATCTGTATCCAGTTCCCCAGCTGATACCACGCTTCCTAAAAAGTACTTTTGCCTTTGACACAAGCACAGCAACAACAGCAAACCTCACTGGACCTACAAACCCTTTCTTTCTTGGCCTTAATTTGACTCTACTTTTTTCTTTCCCAACTTCTGAGAATTTCCTAATATTACCCACAAGATTCTCTTAAGTCTTTGCCGCACATAAATACCAGAAGACTGGAGGTATTGGAAGAGAACAGAAGGGAATAGCCACTAACATGAAGGTGCTAAAAATGAATCATGTCAAAATCATTACATGTCTTGCAGTGACATGCTAATAGACATTATTTACCAACAATGGCGGATCAGTCATGGTGATTTGGGGTTTGACACATATCGTGATATTATTGTACACAGGCTGGGGAAACATGATCACTATAAAACTTACTATGCACAGAAGTATTTGGAACCAGTATGCAGGAAGATTTTATCAGCAATTATTGATGAAATGTTTCAGATGAGAATTCAGTCATCTGTCCTAGGCCCGACTGCATTAATGTCTCTTTTAATGTGTGGCATGAGGAAGTGAGATGTGAGCTTACTAAAATGGCAGTTGCAGAAACTGTCATTTTGCAAAAATGGGACAACATGGCAGATGTTAAAAGACAGTATTCGAGTTTTCAATACTCTTGGCAAATAGGGAGAATGACACGGGAACTGTAGGATGTAGTACAGAGAGGGCAAGCAGAGATCAGCACAGCAGGAAAGGAGTGACCAGGTGCCAAGTTCCAAGATGGGGGGTCAGTGGCTGTCTGGAGAAGAATATATAATTATAGCAGATCACAAACTGAACACAAAATAAAACCTTAGCGTTAAAAAAAACCCACCCTGATAATACGATGTTTAATTAGGAATACAGCCAGCAAAACAGGTGAAGTAATCTTGTGGCTCAACTAAGTTTTGGTAAGGCCTCAAATAAAACACTCTGTTGGGGCTACACTCCAATGAAGATACAATCTGCAGACAGAGTAACAAAAATCATCAGAGATTCTTTAACCTGTCTCTATAGCCTATAAAGACAGATAACTGCAAATACATAAAATGCTGTTGCACAGAAGGGAATAATCTCTTCTTTGGGCTCATGCTGAATAAGGCAAGAAATGATGTACTTAAACTGCAGCAAGAGTGATTAAAGTGAGACATAAAATAAAGAAGTATTGGCAAGGGACAGTGAAATCACTGCAATAGATTGTCTAGGGAAGTGGTGAAGTCACCATTACTGGAGGTCTTTAAGAACAGGTTGGGCAAGCTGTCTTAGGAGTGTTTGGTTTGTGATTAAGTTTGGATTGTGGTAAAAAGATGGATTATCTGTACTCTGAGGCCCCTTTTGGTTTTCTGGGATGCTGTTGTTTATCATACATCGTTGGAGTACTCTTTCTTGTGATCTTGGCATGCTGTAAAGAGTGTGAACTCATTCTCCTAACCACTGTAGTGTGGTGAATGCTGCCAAATGTGTGTGGCTGTTGTTTACAACCTCTTTGCTAAGGAATAAAGACTGAGGAGTTTCCAACTAAATTACCAAGGATCTCTTGACTTCATGTATTAGATGTTCCAGATACAATAGAAATAGAACAGCTTAGATGTTTTTATGAAACCCCCAAATCATTTGTGTTTTTGCATTTCTCTGCGAGTGCTGGACAGTGTCATTATTCATTTTCTAAAGTATTGTCAGGTTGTTTGTCTCCTTTGAAAATACGATCCATGCTAAATCCACTCCCTCCTTGCAGCAGCACTTGCACAGTATTTCGTGTAAGCTTCCTGTTCCCTCTTGCTGAAATTTTGCAAGCTGACAGAAGGGTCCTGTGCTTCACTGGAGATTCATGGGTGTCTTTATGATTAACCAGAAAAGTTTGGGATGTTTATTATGCATGTCTTCCTAGGGGCATCCTAATTAATTTTGTTAGGGATTATTGCACAATGTGATCAGCAGAGGCTACCTGGACTTTTCTATACAGTTTCTTCTTTGTGATGATGCTCACTTTCAACAGAACTCAACACTCTCAAAGAAACTCAAGAGAGTTTCTTCTGGGAAAATGAATTAGATGGTTGGTAATATCTAGCCTTCCATCTGATATGTGCAGTGCTATGGTTTATCTTTATATGTAATCAGAGAGCAATGCCACAATCCACATTGTCACTTCAGGAAACTTTCAGAATAAAGACTCTATTTTCTCTCTGTTGGCTGTGAAAATATTCTCTGCTCTCTTCTTTTTAAAAAAAAAAAAATCCTGATTTATTTTTTGTTATTCTTTTTCATTTAGCTTGTCCCATTTGATATTGTGGAGTTTTTTGCAGATTTTGAGTCTCTTCAGTGACTATAAAAATATTCCTAGATTTGTCTTCCTTTGTAACTCACCATTTGCTGGCAGTATCATTTGCCAGGGTCATAACCATGCAAGAGACATTTGATTTAGAGTAGAACATGTAACATCTGTTCTACTCAAGTCTTCTAATATCGTATAACAATTTTAAATCTCTGTAAGACCAAGAGCCAAAACTAAATTATATCTTAAGTGCAAAGCAGTAAGATCTAGGACCTGTAGGAGCAATGACTTTGTTGAGTAAACCTGTGAGCGTTCTAAGACACTAACTGTGCAGCAGATGAGGATGATGCTGCTTGTTGCATTGCAGTCCCCATCAAACTGCCTAACCCTGCCTACCTTCTTATTTGCTGTTATTGCTGTTACTGAGTAAATGCCTCAAAGCTTCTATTCTTTTTGTGTTCCACTAATACGTCTGGAGCAGTGATCCTATCTTTGCACCAGATTTTCCGGGTGGCAGTTCTGTCAATTTTTCCACCAGCCTCTTTGCCTATTCTGCTATGTATTCTTTGAGGAACTGCTGTTTCCCAAGTTTATGGTCCTTTTGAAAGTAGGCATTTCAACTGCTAGTTTCTGAGTGCTTCCTCCATCCTGTTCTGAATTATTTATTTTGTTTTACTGTTTCAGATTTTTTGGCAGTGCTAAGATTAGTTTTTCTTCTTGCAAAATAGATTTTGTGACTTACTTTAATGGCCAGTCTCCCTGCTACTTATTTTTTCCCGCATTGTTCCGTTTAATTAATACAGCTACTATGCCATTTTTCCAACCAAAATTCATCCAGCTACAATTAAGTCCTGCAAACACAGCTGTAGGTCAACTCTATCATTGCATGTTTACTTTACTGACTTCTCTAATTTGCAGCTATAAAATCAAAATCAAGAGATTCTTTCTGCTGAAAGAAGCACAGGACTTTCTGGCTCAAGGTTTCCCTATTTGATGTTTTACTTCTGCTCAAAAGGTCATAATCTTAGAATCACTCAGAATGCACAGTTCTCTAAAGCACCTTTAAGTCTCCACTTCGTGAGTTGAATTTTGTTTACTGTTAGATTCCAGAGCTTTTCTTTCCTTTAGGGATTCTTCTACAGGCTGAAAATGTTTACACTACTCAGTAATAAATCAAAATTTTCTCCTTTATGAGCAGCAGTAACACTTGAAATGTTGGGCTCATAATCCTTGGGGACAAAAAAATTAAAATATCCAAAGTGTTCCACTCTCTCCATGAAGCCTGAGCTTCTTTTCCGCCACCCTCCCCCTTATTAACCCATTCATAAAATTATTAGCAAAAATGTCAAATATATCAATAAAGGAGCAAACTACTACTGAAAAGAAACAACATGATCTTCCCTTTAGTATGTCCATTTGGGAAGGACCTCCTGCATAGTTTATCTCTCTGTTTTAACAGGCTATGGTCTCTCAAGTAACCAGGAAAACAAAAAAAACCAACCAAAATTAATTTAAGTTCAAGGCAGCCCAGGACTTGTCAGAGCCAAATAAATAGGATCCAGATACCAGCAGTTTTGGGTTCAGTTCTGGATTCAAACCCTGTAACTTTTAGTGGAGTCCCTGCTTGTCAGTCAGGCTATTTCTCTCTCCAGCAGTGGGTATTACGAACTAAATAAACTCATTTTATAAAGCAAAGTCAGTAATCAATAAATATTTCCACAAAACTTACTCTCTCAGTTTCATTCCATCGTAGCTGACTTTGCACTGACACAGTTCCTGCTTTTTATACACAAATCCCTTTGTAATGATGATAGAGTTGCAGCTGCTTGTTTAAACAAAAGGTGAGGGACTAAACTAATCTATTTTATAATCCCTGCGCATCTTAGTGGGTTTAGCCAGGTTAAAGAGCATCTGCCCTGTTTCATAGCATTAAGAATAAAACTTTTCTCAGTTTTCATTGTTTATTAAATTAAGAAAGTTACTGAACATTGCCCTTGGCAAGCTTTGGAAAGCATTCAGCTTGCAACCATACTGGCTTTTTTGCCAGCATTTTGCTGTATTCCTCTTTCTCATCCTTGAATGATAAAGACATTTATGCAAAAGAAAGGGCAGGCCCTGGTGCAGCAGTTTACATGGCAGGTAACATCCTGTTAACTCTTATCCCAGCAGAGCATGGAGGGACCCCTTCTCCACATGAAAGGGTTTACTAATTAACCAAAGGAAGAATAATTTGGGAATTGCTCAGCAAATTCCTTTACAGATGGTCTATAAATTAATGCTTTAAGATTTGCTTGGCTATCTGTGCTGTAAGAGCTGTAGAAGATGGAGGAAAAGATTTAATTGAGGCCAAGGAGTTATCAGTAGACAGTATGGAATGTACATCATCTTTGTATCACCTTTAGTGAAAGATAATGGATCTCAATATTTTGCTTTCCTCTGCCTGTGACATTTCTTTTTCTAGGCTTTAAATCACATCAGGTTTTTCACCAGTGATGGGATCAGAGTCTATGAGAACAGGGTGTGTCAGATTGCCAAATCTGTCTCAATCACCTGGTTGCAGTCCTGAGCAGTTTATATCCTTATTGGCGCCTCAGCTAACTCTCTGCTCCCTATGGATTTGCACATACACACCCTGATGAAATGGAAACAGGTTGCTCCATGGAAGATGTGCCCAAGGGAACAAATAGGCTCCTCCTGTGCTACCTGCAAAGCTGACAAGGACAGAAGATAGGCACATCTTACTTCCCTTCAAAGGTAGTGGGATTCTGAGTCCACAGAGGGAGTAGATCTGTGGCATAGTAATAGACATAAGTAACAGATCACTGCTGTAAAGGTGAAAGTAAAACTAGAAAAAAATGAAAAAAGAAACTCACTGCATTCTTCCATCATGCTTCGGAGAGAATTCTAGTGCTATTGTACTCGTTTGTGGCAGACCTGTCTCCAAGTACGCTGCATTGCCCTGTTAGATTACCTTCTGGTGTCCCGAGTTATCTGTATTACTTGTTTTCTCATGGATTTGAAATTAATAAATTTATCCAAAAAGAAATCAAACAGAATGGGCACTGCAGTTTTATGGTCAGTGAAACAGGCACTGAGACAGTCAGCATTTAAAAGGCATCTAACAAACTTCCCAGGCAGAGGTTTAATCCATCCCACCCAAACCCATCTCATTCAAAATCCTGAGCTGAAAAAACATGGCCAAAAGTCTAAATAATAGTAATGATAATAAAAACGCATGAAGGACTTAGGATGGATACTTCTAGCAACAGTGCAGTCAACCAGCATGTGCCGTGGTAACCATTGCTGCCCTGGGCATCAGCCAAATTGCTTTACTGCAATGGCCTTTGGTTCTGAACTATTCCTGCTATGTAAAAAGTGAACAAACAAATAAAACTTTTCAGTGGTTAGTTGATCAAAGCTATTGTTTGTCACCGTGTGCTCAGCAGAGAGCAATGTTACAACCTACAGACTGGATAGATTTGTCTGTGGGAGGTTTGATGGGAACTGATAATTCTGTAGCCCAAGAAGTTGAGGGGGAAGAAATAGATGGGTATCAGGGTTTTGATTTTATGGGTTTTTCTTTCCACAGTAGCTCATTGTTGTACTTCTGAGGTTGGACTGTCATCTGTCCCGTATCAGAATCACTCAGTCAGTGTTAAGCAATAGTGATTTGTATAAGAAGCCGGATTAGAAATGGAATTAAATGGTGTCACAACTCTATCTTGTGCCATGTTCCAACATGTCTGTTAGGTTTAGTAATTAAAATTGGTATGAAGAAAGAATATTAGGATGCCAGGGACACAACAAGACTTTTATACAGACACCAGAGTTAACATTAAAGTGCAAGCTTCCATATAGGCTAGAGGTGTTTGAGTTATCTTCAAACTCAATAGGCTGAGGGCTGAAAGAAAGAAAACTGTGCATAAATGTGCATAAATGTTTCTCTTCCAGTAGGAATAGAAAGGAGGAGGAAAACCAACCCAATTACTTTTTATGATGGTGTTTGATGATTTTCTGAATAAGGTTATTATGGTGATTTTCTGAATAAGGTTATACGGTGATGAAAAATATGAAGTATACCTAATGACTTGTGATATCTCTTGTGTCCTCTCTTTGTGGGAATTTGTGCTACCAGTCTGTGCTTTTATTCTTGACCGGAAAGCCTTGAAGCAAGGATTGTCCACTTTTAAAAGGCACACAATAATTGAGCCTCACCAGTTCCACAAAACAACAATGCTGGAGTTTCTGCTCTGTTGTGTACCCTCGTGGGCAGAGGTGGGATATCTGTAGAAAGAGAAACAGGAATATTTGTCTTTGGTGCTGGTATCTTGAGAGTTTTCACTTGTATTTTTGCTTATTTCTCAAGAAAAAACATGCAGATATGATCCCATATAAGATCACCATGGCCATCAGAAAAATCCCTCATTATCACCACCTTCCCCCTTTGTACCATTGCAAAAATTTGTACCTTTGTACCAGTTGCAAGGTGCTTTGTGTGCTTGGGAAGGAAATATCTGGGGGAGTGTGGAGGGGAAGATAATAGTTCTTGCTTTCAGGTAGCCACATGGTCCCCTGACCATGTCAGGAAGCCAGGTTCTCTGGCATTCTGACTCTAAGCTCTGAGTATTCACAGCCAGAAGTGAGATGACTTTTAATATGGGGAGAGCAAACAGAGGAAAAGAATGGGCAGGTAGATATTGTGCAGGTGGAGTTGTGTGCTTATGTATCTGTGGGAGAGAGCCACAGTCCATTTTCACCCCATCCTGCAGCACACATTTTTTGGTCAAGTTTTCAGTTCATTTTTCAGGCAATTCCTGCTCCCCACACGAGAATGAACAGAAGCTGGTGGCTATATTGCATGGGTACCCACAGCTGGAAGTGGATGAAGTTGGGTGGATTAGCCCTGGGACACAAGCACATCTGTTACAGGATAACCAATGCCAGTAGTGGAGCACTTGGGTAGGAAAACACTGATCAGTGGGAACCACGTAGTGTCTATGTGTGTGTGTAACAGGAGAGTGTTAAAGAATGGTTTGATACTCAGCTGCAGCTCATATCTTGTACCAAGTGCAGTTTTTGCCTGAAGCAAATGAAACTCGTATTTTGGAGACACATTACTAGAAAGAATCCTGGAAAGAACAACCTGTACCATTAGTAGAAGCATAATGAAATACAAGGGCTGAAAACTCCTGTAATAAAAATGCGATTCAGGAACATGGCATCGAACAGGCTATCAGGAGAGAAGCTGTTATTTTTTTCAGCACTTCAGATAAGTAAATCAGGACTGGAAGCTTCTATAAAAGATGTTGTCCAGTTCCACGAGCAGTTATCGAGCTTCATGAGAGTTTATTTGCACAGCAAGGCAGACTGTATCTTATTTTCCTTCCTTGCAGTTGTTACTGGGCAACATAGCTACAGCTTGTGTTTCAGGGATCAAGTCAGATACTCACAGCCACCTTCTTTAGCCTTGAAGAACATAGAAAGGGTATGGGAGATGCAAATGCAAAGGTCTGCTGTTTTGTGCAATGACTATGCTCTTACAACAGGTAGATTTTCGCCACCATTCTAAGACATTATTAGGGAATACGATAATGGACTTGCCATAGCTAGTATAGCTGTGTGAATAAAGAAAGCCAGCTAGTATATCCCCATATAGATTTTGGTTCCTGTAGAAGATCATTAATGACTATGTTAATGATGTAGTGTAGAAGCAGCTTACAGTGACATATATATAGAAATTACAATGGCTAGATGTTGAAATATTCCTCCCCACAATGTTTTTTGGCCAAGTTAACGTTCCATCAATTAGATGAAATTTACCTTGGGTTTTACTGTTTACTAAGGAGATTGACTATGGTGACTCTCCGATGAACCTCAGAGGACCATGATGACCCAGGTGACTCAAAGTTCTTTTGTGCTTTGTTAGAAGAAAAGAAACTGCACAAACTCTCCTTTCTGTGCCCAGTCATAGTTAGTCAATCAACACATACACAGGTTGTTAATACATACATAGAAATTGGGGATTACAGACCTCACAGGCTTAAGCTAATAGCCTGAGGAAGAACAGAGGTTCCCTCTATCTTGTGTATTAATTTGTACCTGCATGTTTTGAAGCCAGTGGAAATAGCATATTAGCCATTCTCAAAAACTATTTGATAGAAGTAGACCAAAAGCTTTTCCCAGTATTTCACTGTCTATGTCACTGCCATCAGTTTATCCATTTTTAATTCATTTTTCAGTGCCTTTTAAGAAGTCCTGCCTTGGTCATGTTTGGAGTGTGGGCTGGCTAATGTTGCACCTAGGCAGAGAAAGAAGCAGAATTACAGCATTCAGAAATACAAAGAACCCATGAAATCATCCATTCATCCATCTGCCTATCCATAGATAACATTGTCATGTTTGCTTCTGAAAGGCTGCTGGATGGATTTTTCAACCACTTCTAACTCCACTGTTTTAAAAACACACTGCTATGAAGAGTTTCCAGACATTTCCAGATACTCAGTCTTGACAGCCTTCTCTAGAAGAAAAGAAATGTGTCTTCTATCCACTGAGCAAGTTCAGTGCTCAGTGGCTGGGGAAAAGTGTGATCTGCTGCATTTTTAGCCTGAGCACCCCAGGAGAAGCCTTCTGAGAGCCCTCAGGGGAATTGTGAAGGTTTGTCAGAGAATGATGAACGTGCTGCATTTTCTGTGCTCTTTAGTGGGCTGAAGATTCCTGATTTGAGTTCACATCATTTGAGTGGCGATTTAGGAAAGGCTGAAAACTGCTGGATTTTCATACTGCAGGTTTTCTTTAACACAGCACATTTCCTTGAAGTTCTCTTCTACTCCTTGTGGATGGACAGTGGAGGAGGAAATTTTGTTTAGATTTAGACTTGTTCCAGCCATTAAATTAATAGAATAAATAAAGATAGATTTAGAAAGATTAGAGAGATTTTAATTTGGTACAGGCCTCATAAATGGTCTGTTTGCTTTTTGATCCTGGAACTTGTGCAATCTCTTTATAAATAAAAATGCTCCATAGCAGCTGCAGAGAACAATGAGGAGACGAAGGCAGAGCCAAAAGCAATAGAAAAAACATATCCTAGGACAGGTATTAAAGTCAAGAGCAATAGGCCATGCCAACGCACTGTTGGTTTTGACTGATGTGGATGGAAAGTTGCAGATGGTACAGAAAGGGAGGTAGCCATGAGAAGTGTTGGGAGGCATTCTGTCATTGTTTTGTGTATTGTTACCATAGTAAAACTAAATTTAATGATGCCATATAGCTGGTAACAACATCGTCCTCTTGAAAATGAGTTAGAAAGCACTTCCTCATGCATGACAGAGGTAAAGACAGAGTGATATAAGCAAAAGCTCTAAGTATGTGTGTAATTTCCATGGCCCTCCCTGAGACTGAGAAATGTTTTCATCTGCACCAGTCTGGGTGAGTTAAGCTTCATGAGTTTGATGTAATTACAACCATGTAATATCAAATCAGTTATAACCAGGATCGTGAAAGTGGTATTTTCCTGGTGTTTCATTTATTATCCTTTGAACATATTGGAAGGAAATGCTGGCTCAACACTGGATTTAGAACAGGTTTTGCTTTTGTTTTCAGTCTAATTAACATTCTCTTCCTTTTAATGTTATCTTTTTCAAGACTCAAGAAGAAAGCAGCATGAATTAATTGTCTGGGCTTCTTCATGCCCTCTCTGAAATTTCAGTAAGCTCTCCTACAATACCTGCGGATGCTACTGGTGGTGAATGTTTTTCCTCAAAAACCAAAATCTTTTCTGGCTTGATTTAAAGGAGTGAGTACAACTTATTAAAAAATACTGTCAGGTAGGAACAGAGGATTAGAAACCAACTCAAGGCCAATACCTTGAGAACTTCAGTCCTATGGAATAATTATGACACCTTCATTCATGTGTTTGGGAGTCATTGGACAAATGTGACCTGTGAATTACAGTTAGACCAAGCAATCTGACAAAGGCAGACTGTAGAGCAACGGGATTAAAAATTTTAACTCTGGTGAGTGCTTGGAAAATACTTAGAAGGTGTGCAGTACTGCACTTGCAATACTTCCCTTCCCTTCCCTTCCCTTCCCTTCCCTTCCCTTCCCTTCCCTTTTTGCCCTTCTTTTGTACTTGAAAGCTGTCTGCCAAGCTAATGTACTTTCCTTTCTTCATGGATATCCTAGAACAGTCCCAAGTGGATGATTTGGCAGCATGTAAGGTCTGAAGTTTATTTAGGCAGTTGGAGTTCTCTGCAGGCTCCAGTGAACAGCTAGATCCTCTCCAAAAGAGCAGGTAGCCATTAGTACTTTTCCAGTCCCACCAGTGTTATTCTTTGATTAATGCTTGTAATCCAGAAAAATGATAGATTACAATTGTGTAGGGAGTTCATTAACTTAAAAGCACAAGTTGGATGAATCAGTGCTGTACAGACTAGCTCTTTCCGAATAATCTAAATAATTTACAAGCTCAAATTCCCTTCATTGTAGACTTCCTTTAGAAATATTTTCTCCTGCATATGATTGAACTGCATCCACAAAAAGCAGTTTAGCTGACCCAACCAGGCCAGGGGAACTCAGCATGGCAATGAATTAGTTGTGGAGCCATCATTCCATAGGTTCAAGGAGGAGGCTACTAATTAAGACTCTTTGCTCTGCACTTTGCATGAAATAATATTATGGGGCTTTATCAGCCTTTCCAGTTTGCAGTTTTCCAAATAAAAAAGAAATACCAGAGTCTGGTTGATGAATGGGTGCTGTTATTCCTTGATCCTATAAAGACTTTAGCTCCCATTTCACTCAGACATTCAGATATTTTTTGATGCCAGCATAGTTTCTTTGCTTTACAGCCAAAAGAATACACAGTAGTGATGATTTCTCTTTATAGTATAGAGTTTTTTCCTCTCTTATTTCTATACTAGCTACTCTCTGATATGGTCGCAGTTTCTTGGTATAGATGGCTCAGTTACTGGTTTGGAATATGTGCAATTCTCTTTGCTTTGCATGCTTTGGCATAAAACAAGGACAGGTTTACCTGAAGAAAGGAAAAAAGAACATCATCATGTGGCCACCTGAAGTGTGAGAACTGCTGGGGTAACAAGGTGTCTGTAGTCATCCAGAAACAGCTTCAATACCCACTAATGATCATGGTATTCTACTCTCAAAACTGTGAGTTTGGGTCTATGATTGAACATCTGTTACCAATATGAATAGTTTTGAAGTATCTAACAATGGAAGTGGTATGATATCATGCTTGCAATTTAGAGAAATTCCTTTAGTTACATGAGCCAAGGGGAGATCATCACCGCAGATGCAGAGTACAAAATTGCAAGTAGGAAGAAAGTGCTGATGTTCATTATTTACCAGTAAAATTCCCCAAATATTAGTCAGAGTTCTCAGTGGAACTAATTTTCATTATCTTCTGGGTCATATGCTTAGAGCATATGACTTGTTGGGCTTCTGCAAATTTCTGCAAAAAAGATTTTCTTTATTTTCCTTCAGTCTAGTTTTTGACACCTGTAACAAAGCACTTGAAGCAAGTGTCTACACTGTGCTGGTCTCCTGGGCTTTTAATAGTCACGTGGCTTTTTGAAATGCCTGACTTTTAGAAAGACACAGCTATTAAAATACTTCCAGAACCAAGCAAAACATCTGACCACAGATTTATAGGAAAGGAAGTAATTACTTTACCTTTTTTTAGAAATGCATAGTTGGAATGCACATGCCTGTGGATGTGAGCAGAAATCTCCCACCTGTTGGACTCCTAAGTCAGTACGTAATGGACCCATGTCCCTAAAATTATTCTGACACTGGCCTACTTACCTTCACATTGAGTTTGTTTTGCATCTGTAAATGCAGGTGACATAATCTGATGGACAAATACATTAATGATTCAGGTAGCTGGAAAGCAAGTAATTTGAACTTTTCTACCTGCTTCCATCCAAACCCCACAACATAGTTAAGGAAAAAAGCTTGTAAGTAAAGACTCTCGGTCTCCACCAGAGCAAAGCAGTAAGTAATGGTTTGTTTACAGATTAAAAAAATAATACATCAAAGCAACAGCATGCAGCGTTTCTTAATATTTTACGAGCAAAGATACTTCAAAGAGTCACAGAAGGGTTGAGGTTGGAAAGGAACTCCTTCTAGTTCAACCGCCCTGGCTGAAAGCAGGATTGGCTAGAGCTGGCTGCCCACGACAATGTCCAGGCAGGATTAGAATATTTCCTGGGATGGAGACTTCAGAGCCTCTCAGGGCAACTTGTTACAGTGTTTGATCATCCTTACAGTAAAAATGTTTTTACTTAGTCTTAAAGGTATTTTAGTTTGAACCCCAAATTTGCGTCAGCAATAATAAGCACGTGCCTTCTTTTTCATGTTCAGCTATGGAAGACAAGATGGAGACAAATAAACAGCACATTTCCACGACTTCTTGTCCTTTGGCCCAAACATCAAGCAGCTGCCCTCTTCATTTTCTTATTCGACTGTCATTGCTACTAATATTAGAGACAAACTATTAGCAGACATTTCAGAAGACATCTTCCGACGCAGACTGTGAGATGAGAAATACTGGAGTTCTCAGGTTTCTGAAATTAAGAGATACTGAGGCTATATATAATTTAAATGTGTATATATATATAACTATATATATATAAACTATATATAGTTAAAAAAAAAAAGGGATAAAGACAAAAAGATGTATGGGCTAGCAGGCTTGCAGCAGTGCTGTGACCATTTCAACAGCTTTATTTATTACCGGCATTTTGGAAGGAAGGACAAAAGCATGAGCCAGAGAATGATTAAAGAGTGAGCTGGGGAAGTTTAGACTCCTTCAGAATAAATCTGAGTAATGAACAGCATTTATTATATCTGTTTAAAGGCAAAGTAATGAGGACAAAGGGTAAAGCTACACTAACGATTAACTATGAATTCTGGTTTGTATTTGTGACTGTGCCACCTTGGCTGCACCCACATAAAATTTCTATAGTTGCTGCCAGAACAAAAAAAAAAACATGGTTTCTGCTCAAGGAGGAGGTAGATCTACACTTCAACCATTGTCCACAGCTGTAGGCAATAATATGCACCGTGCTAGAAGTTCTTCCCAAGGAAAGCTTGCTCCAAACTGAATTTCTTACTCTGGTATCTTCTTATGTTCTGCCAGCATAAACTCTCTCAAATGCTGACCTGAACTGTCCCTTCTGCCTACCTGGGAGTTTAGCTGGCTGTTTGTAAATCCCTGTTGTGCATTTAATCCCTATTTTCCTTCCTGCAGACTGCATAGACCAGACTGGGCTTAGCAGATCCAGACTGGTTCCTTGTTTTCAGCATAACCAGGAGCTTTCATTGTGCTTCCTGAGAAACACACAGTTGCTTGGTTATGTGAAGAAACACAGCACATCCCTTGCTCTGGTCACAGTAGCCCCAGCTAGCCCCCAGGCCTCACAATTCAGAAGGAGCATTCAGACCAGCCAGAGTGCAGCCTGGAGGCTCAAACAACTCTCTCCTGAAAGTCAAGGGTCACAAACTAGAGCTGTGCTGATGTTCAAGGTATGTCCTAGCTATGCAGGGTACAATAGAGCATTTTTCAATACTCCACAACCTCAACCCACTTAGATTTCCCCACTAACTTATTTTAACCAAGGGGAAAACCCTCATATTACCATACCATTTTACACAGAGAAAACTGTGCCACTGCTTTTATCTTGCCCTGTGTTGTTGTGGCAATAATACAAGCTCCCACATAAATATTTTTGACATGAAATCTCAGAGATCCCTGAGATTAATGATCAGTGTTTTATGTTTTCCCAGTCAGAGTGGCATCTTGCTCAGGGGCTTGCAAACCTGCTTACACCAAATTGATTTTGGACGAATGCTCTCATTCATCACAGAAGTTAGTAGTTGCAAAGATGACACTGAGATAGATACAAGCTCCCCCAGAGAAGTCATAGCGCATCAGGGGACATGCAAAAAATAAAAAAAAAGAGGTTTCTATAATGTGCTGCCTACCTGACAGATTTTTTTTATTATTAAATCACTTGCATATGATGCCAGCCATTTTGTCAGCTGAAGAAGAACATCACGTGTGTCTTTACAGTGCTGCACATGCTTCAGTGTTGGTTACGCTCATGCTCAGAAGGCTTCAGTTCACAACATCTTAACATCTGGGTGTAATTACTGAGTTGTGTCAGCTTTCATCAGATAATGGAGCTAACTCAGAACAGCCTGAAGGTTGTGTTTTGTTAGAGAGCAGTTAGAGCAACAGAACTTACATCTGCACTTCTTCAGAGCTCAAGTCAAGTGCCTACTTGGTGCTTAATATGATGCTGATTTGGTAATTACATTACATTTAGAGGTATCTGGAATTCAGTTTTCCGTCTGAGACTTTCTCAAACTCTGCCAGAGAATAATGTCATATGTGATCTTGTCAACATGATTTATTATATATACTTCAGCAGAAGCAAGTATTTCCCTGTTTGAATTACTGGATTTGTTTTCCCAGTTCTAACTTTAATCCACTTTTCAGACTATGACCAAATGTTTTCTTTTCTCTCCCTGTTTTTCTTTGACTTTCACTATTATCTAACTAAATCTACAGCCTGTTTATGTTGGTCAGCAGCTTCAGAACCTATACATGGCTCCCATCCTCTACGTGCTGGGATGAATCACTCTTCTTTTCAAGATAACAGCTGTTGCCAGTGTTCCAAAATACCAACCAAATCGTAAAGTTTTACTTAACCAGTTGAATGTAGTAGTCATTTTGCAGTGAGTGCAACACAGACAAAATACAGTATTTATTTCTTTATCTATTTGCATTAATTCCTGAGCTCGGGCTGGATATTTTTTGATTTCTTTCAGAATTTTAAGTGGGAATCCTGTACAAAGTTAGAAACTGGATTCCATTTACATCATTTCCCTGAACACAGTAGCATTTCTCCTCTGAGAACTACAGCCACAAACCCCCCCGACCAAAGAAAGAAATTGCTTCTGTTTGACCCTGCAATTGCATATACCTCACAGTGCCCATGGGACCATGTTCTGAATCTTCGTAGGATGGCATGGAGTATGTGACCTGCTTCCCTTGCTTTTTTTGGTCAGTATTTTATACCAGTGCTGGGTCAGGCATCTAAGGACCAAAAACCCTTGTGGGTTCTGTCTTCAGAGCATCTCTGTAATACAGAAACATGATGGTACACTGGGGGAGGGAGGAGAAAGGCTGGTTGATCTACACTGTATTGTCAGATGCGTCAGTTTGACACATGTGACTTCTATAAGAAGTCAGGAATATGTCACCAACTCTTAACAAAACTCTTGTACAGCAAATAGCTTTAGAAATGCTGCAGAGTCAGGACAGTTTTGTAATAAATATTACAATCTCTGCAAAGGAACATGTCCTTAAAGTTGTATTCAATTAATTTCTTAATCAGAAAAGATAACAGAGGAAGGAATAAAAAAATCATAAGCACTTCTTTGTATATCATATATGGTCTATTCCTGCCTCATCTAATGGGGGGGAAAGACAATGGCTGGAAATCACTCTGAAGTCAGAGAGGCTTAAGTAAGAAAAAAGGACTAATTTTTAACAACAAAGTGATTAAACCCTGGAACAGACAACCTGAACAAAGAATTATTTTTTTTCATTCTTGATGCCACATTCTCACTAGGTTTCTTACTGGACCATAGGTTGAACTTACTAATCTATGGCCTTTCACCAAATAAGAGTTGCTGAACACAATAGAATAGGATATACAGACTGTCTCTCCTTATCTTGAAGATTAGGAATTTACAGTCTGTCATTATAAGAACAGAATATTCTGAGTTGTGTCTAGTCTACATCACTGTTTCTCACTGGATTTTTTAAACAGCAGTTCTGTCACAGGTTCATGAAAAAAAGGCAAAGAGCATTCTTAAAATATATCTCATCCTACCTAAAACCTCTATTTTTTTTTTTCAGGAAGTTATGGACAGGCTTCTTTCTTAAAGGATATTGTCTGCCTGCAGCAACTGATGGTGGCCTGTGTGAGATCCTCATCCCCCATTGCCCACTCACACTTTTCTTCGGTTTACTGTAGGTAGGAGAAACCATGTTCTGGAGGAGAAAGAACATCCACATGTCAGTCTGATGAAATTTTCTGTCTACTCCTGGTGCTGTCAAACCCTGCAGAAAAGCAAAAGCAGTTACTCAGCTATTAACTCTCTTATTTCCAGGGTCTGCTGAGGGTTATCTCAGAGGAAGTTACCTGGCCAATCCCATTTTCAGAAGTGACTATCACAAGTTCAACAGAGAGAACAATCAGTTGACTTGAACCTCAGTTGTATTTGATCTAAGGACAATATTGATCTGGGGACTGTATTGAAGAGCAATGAAATAATTGCATAAGGGTTCTGCTTTCCAAGCTACTGACTTAGAGAAGTACATGAGTCCAGGGTCTGTGTGCAGCCAGGAGACTGCATTGGGAAGAAGAATTGTATGTCAAACTGTAAGTCTAAGTTGATGATCCTTTGCAGAATTCACATCATGACTGAAAGAGGCCGATGTACTAAACCGTATCTGTGGCAAACCTCTGTCTGAAACAGGGTGCTCACGTGCTGCACTTCCATGAAGCTGCACCTCCATGAGTTCCATGAAGCTGAAATACAACTTCTTTTGGATTCCTGAAGGCATGCATCATTTTCAAGGGAGATTCAGGTCCTATGAGAAAATTAACATCCGTGGCCTGCTCATTGTAGCACTCTTACATCTGTCACACTAGTACATATGTAGAGATATAGAGATGCTTGTGATGCTTTTCTACTGTTTAAATCAGCAGTTTAGCATTTGACCAGGTATTTAGAAAAGGTGTAAAAGCCACCTGCTCTGGAGAAATAAATAAGCCTGTCTGGAAATAAATATTCTTGAAATGTTTCTTTCAGACACAGTAACCAGGCATTCCCAGTGGTAGTTACATGTGTTTCACCAGTGAGCTGCATTTTCCTCCTGTTTATTTCAACAAAAATGTCTTTATTGCTTCTTTGCTCTCCGTTCCTGCTGCCTGGCCTTGCTGGGACCACAGACCGCCTTGACAGAAATCACTAGCTGGAATGATGTTCTTTGCCAAGGTTGTCTTTATTTAGACAAGGTTTCTGCTTTCTGAAATCTCTTGCGGGAATGGAGGGATCATAAAATTAACTGTGCTGCACCTCAAATTGGGGAACGGTGAGCTCGGGGAAAGCACCTTTGACATTCCTATGCTCGTTAGTTTCTTCTCTCTGTTTTGTTTTTGCAGGGAAAACAGAAACTTCTGAATAATTCAGCAGTGTAACAGACAGTAAGATTTTTTCTTTCTTTGAACATAAGCCTGGATTGTGGCCAATTCCCCTTCCTGTCAAGAGGGGTAGACAGGATGGTAGCCTGAGCTCAGACACCCCCAGACACTCCTTTCTGGAGGAGTGCCTAAGAACAGGGGCTTGATTTTAATTCCTTTCTCTGTATACCTGAACAAGGCAGATGACTGCAATACAAATAATGTGTGTGTTGGGCACACTTACTGTAACTGTTAGTATTCCAGAGGAGCCTAGAGTCTAACACAGATTGGCCTCTTTGAGGCACTCTACCTGCAGGCAGGGTTCCTGCTGAAGAGTTTGCCCTCAAAGACAAGAAAGTTTACAAGCTGAGACTAAAAGAGCAACAGAAGAGATTTTCCGAGGCCATGACAAATCCAGGAATTGAGCTTTGGTTCCTGTTAAACGAAGCACCACTCCTAAACTTACATCAAATGGGTGTAATAGATTGACCTGGGTTTAATTCTAGACATATTGATAATATTTTCTGGTTAGGTGTCAAGAGTAAGTCAAAGAGCTGAGATATAAACCAAAGTGAGTATAACAGAGCACTTATTTGTTTTAACTGGAAACACAGGTCAGAGTTGGGAGCCTGAGCATGGGTCCATGCTGTGAATTCTGATGAACTTGTGCAGAACAGCCGGAGGAGGATCTGAGCACAGTTATCGATTTCATGTCACCACACAGAGGATTTGGGATGAATATTTCCTCAGTTCTGAAAGGTCTTGAAAAATATGCATGATAGAAAGAAAGAGATTAACATCTATTTAGTACAGAGTAGATTTCTTGGGTCTTTCAGCTAGATAAATTCAGGCATCATTCCTCATTTCTCTGCTGTGAAACAGCTCACTATTGCTTACTTAGACTTTTCCTTTCAGGGAGGTGGGAAATGGAGGCTCAGACAAAGCAGATGATGTTTGGTCAGGTAAGGATTTGAATCAGGTGCTAATAATGGAGCCTATTTAAGATTTTGATGTGCTGGGGAGAGATACTTTGTTCTGGACAAGTAATTGGTGACTGGAGCAGAATCTGAATAAGAGGAGAGAATTGCTGTTACCTGTGTCAGCCTCCCTGGTAGGCCTTTTGCATGTACTGCACCTTGCTCAGTGGTGGAATCCATAAATGCCCCTTGTAGAAACAGCCTTCCTGAGCTGCTCATGTGATTCGCGGGACAGAAATTCACACCAGGTGATCCATAACCGTTAGTGTACAGTCAGACTGACAATGTTACAGTCGTACAATCGCAATAAATCATACGGCTGCTTGCAAAAGTCAAGGTGCAAATGCTATTTTTACCATTAGCTTTACTGTGACTAAGTGATTGGACTGATTATGTGCATGATTTCACTTTTAAATACTCTTAAATGGAAGTCTGTGACATGCTGGGTCAGTTATTTACTGAGCTAAGGAAGCTTCTGGACATGGTTCAGTGTCTCTTTAACTCTTATGCTACTCTAGAACTAGTCCACTCAGTGTGACTGCTGTGGATTTGTTTGAAAACTTGAAATATATGAATATATAAACAATTAAAATACTCTAACACTTAAATTCTGTAATACAGACTCTAATGGAATGTCTGTTGAAAAGATGAAGTTTGCTTTTGGTACTCTGATTCATATAACAAAGGCATAAAATCAGCAGAGTAAGTCCCCCAGAGTCAGCAGTAGTGATGTCTGGCCTCTTTTTGATGCGGGTGATGTGGTTGTTATTCCAGATGAGTGTGACGGAGCTGGTACTCTCTAAGTGAGGTGTATTAAGACAATGATATGATTAGCCTCTTACCAGGTATTAGTGACCAAGACATTTTCAGAAGTGTAAAGTCAAACTGGAGCTTTTTCTTCTCACCTTTAGCCAATGGTGAGCCAATACTTCTCCTTTATGCTACTGCTTCAGTGTCTAAAAGGGACCGAGGTCACATGGCAGGGGTTCTCCAACCCTACAAATATACTTTTTTTCACAACACTGTTAGGATTTCACTCCATGACACCCCCCCGTGAATAGTCCTCTATCAAAAAAATTGGAGTCAGTGAAAAGATCCCCACACCTACGTGTGTCTGGATATACACACAGAGACAGCATGACAGCAATCATTTAGGGTCCTTAGGAAAACGGCCTGCAAAAGAGGAGGAAAAGAAAGTACTGTCTGACCTTCCCAAGTCAGTGATTTATGAAATAAGTAAACATGGAATTAATTTGTTTTGTACTCCAACACAAAACCAGAATGAAATCTCTGTGGGAGTTTAAATTGAAACACAAATAGACTTTAAAAAAACCCAACAGACCAACAAACAACAGACTGAGAAGCAAATGGCGAACAAATAGCCAGAAGGAACCTTGGTTGTTCAGTGATGTTCCCTCAGAGAGCAGGCTCCTCCACCCAGCTCACCCTCTGTGCTGTGCGTGGGCTAAGATGTGAAGACTCATGGAGATGAGGGTGTTTCCAAACAACCAGCTCTAAGGTCAGACCCTTTTCTGTATTAGGTTTGGGGCTAGTTGCCTCAATTCTCTGCTGGCAGAATGAACACCTGAAGCAGAAAACAGGCAGGAAGCTGGTCAGGTAGGAAGAGGGAAGGAGGCAGCTGATGAGATGCAGGTGATGTATTTCTGACTCTAAACTGAAGTACACATCATACAGTTATATCCTTAGGCAATTTTCATGTGCTATTTGTTCCCCTCAACAGACCTTTCCCGAACAACATATGTATTTCCTAGCACTGGTGTATTTTGCTTTAGCAATTTGCCTTTTAGCCTGTAAACAATTTTGAGCAAAACGTGCTGAGACACTCAACAGCTGTGCTAGACCCTGCCCAGCATATCTGCACGCTAGCAGGAAGATCCTTACCCTGCGTTTTCTCCCCTCCAGCAGTACCACAGCACAGTGTTGGGAAGCAGATGCTGCTGTCTCCATCCCTATCCACATGCACTGATTCTGCTATGCATGGATCACATGCTGTTGAGGATTTGGAAAATGCCCTGTATGGCTCTTGGACCCAAGCCACCGGTTCAGAGGAGAACTCTGTAAGGAGTCACTCCAAATCCAGTGGATACCTGTTAGTTATTCAGCATGCTCCTGGGCAGAGGGGTGTTCAGCAGCACTGGAGCTGGTACCCAGTTGCTCGAGTAAAGAACTTTCAGATGGGAAGCTGGGACATAATGTTGGCAGTGGTTGACTGCCTGTTACCAGGGGTCCCTTCGGGTGGGGGTTCACCCAGCTGCAGGGAAGCTGTAAAGAAGGCAGTTCTGCTGCTCCACCTCCTCTACCACCATTTCACCTGCCCAGCCAGGCAGTGCCAGTGAACTCATTCTTTGTACCAGCACTGAAAATAATCTTTTATTTTGCCATTATATTGAAAAAGAAATGAGGTATTTACAAGGTACCTGGCAGCAGTTCTTCCCTGAATGCTTCTTGACATCTAAGCTCTACAACATTACTGGTGCTTGCCAGGAAGCATGCGTGCCTGAAACCCCTTGGTGTCACTGGTTAGGCTGGGACAGGGCAGTCTAGCTGTGTCCCACGCAGCTGCCAGCCTTGACATCCAGGTTGCAGAAGGCTGTGACAAAATGCTTGGTTTATTTTCACTTCTTTTGGAGCTTATCTAAATTTTGCTTTCCAATGTAAACTGAACATCAAAACCTCTCTGGTCAGCAAAATCAGCATTACCAGAGTTTTTCCATGAAGAGCTCTTTATGTTATTTGCAGGTTTGCATGGCAGATTTTTACTTTCGGTGATATTTTCAAAGGAATTTAAATTGCAAACAGAACTTAAGCTTGTGTCATGTGAGTAATAAATACTCTTATTAGAAAGTCTTGAAAGGCTTCTGGGATGGTCAAGTAAATGAGAAAGAAAAAAGCATGCATTCAGAAATTAAATACTGCTTTAGCTGAACAGACTGTGTGCAGTGGAAGGTCTGTGAGAATCATAGCTCTAGGTCCTGTCTTATGCAGAAGTAGTCACTGCTGCATAATGTTGTGCTATCAACTCTCTGATGTAACAGCATGGACTTCAGTGTGTCCGGTTTCCAAATGCACCATGATTACTGAACCTCAAAACTCCTCATGTTCTTCTACATCTAGAACCAAGTTTGGTGTAAACTGTGCATAAGTTATTCTGAATAAATTTGCTGGCAGATGAAAGTCCAGGAAATTCCATGCAGAGGGAAACAGCACAAAAAGCCTCCACAACTGAAGCCTGTGTGGAAGGAAAGAAGGGTCCCCCAGTGTCTGGGCAGGTTTGGAGAACATTCCTTACTAATGGGAAGTGCTGTATCCCAGGTTCTTATCTTATAGCTGTTCTTCAGTGGGGCCTGGGTCATACTGGGCATATACCTTGGTTTGTTGGACTGATTATAGGAATGTGCTGTTTGGGTAGCAGCGCTATAGGGACTTGTGATTTGCCTCCGTAACAAATCACAGCAGCGAGTCAACACAAACCCAGGTGTGACCTTGGCACTAGCTTTGCAAACTCAATCTGCTTTAGCTGACTAGAAAGCAAGAAGAGATAGGAAGGAGGTCACGGGAGCACTCCGGGGCATCCTTTGGATTTGAAGGAGGGCTGCTTTTGCAGAGGCCAAGGGAAGAGCAGCAGTGCTTGGAATTGAAAAGGAGCCAAAGCCCATTCAGCTTGTAACAGGGCTGGCCAGGGCTACCTGCCTGCCAGGAGTGGCGCAGCCAGCCCAGCACATGCTGGCAGAGCCTACAGCTGAGGTAGGCACTGAAAGGGGGGCTGGTGTAAGAAACTTGGTAAGAAATGCTTTGCCTTCATGCTAGAAATAACCGGGAAAAACTTCCCAGGCATCGATGACAGACAGGAAAGATCCTGATCTCAGCATGGTAAGGGACAGGGACAGTGTGCCACACCAGTAATGCTGATTTGCTGGCACAGAAAAGTCTCTAGAAAGTCCAGGCCTTGCCTTTGTCCCCTTGGAGGGGATAAAACCTCAATATGCAGAAAATTCAAATGAGCAATTTCTAAGGACTCTCAGTTATGTGTTACCCTCACCTCAAGCAAACACAGTATTCACTATTTCCTCTATTTAATTGGATTCTTGAGCAGAATTTCAGTTGCATCTATTCATTTTTTAAGCACAAAGAAATGGTTTTAAACCTTTTGTATGTATCTGAATGGATTGTTATCTTTTACACACATAGGCACATACCAGCTTCTGTATTCACATCAGAAAGAGTCTAGAAGCCAGAGAGAGAAAGGTGCTGAAATAAGAGCTAATTTTCATGCTGTCTGTTGGATGACAACTAAAACACCCAAAGCAACTTGTCGCATATAGCAAGTTATGAAGTGTACCTTATGTAGCAACATTTGGGAAGCTAAGCACGTCTGAGTTCTATCCCAGCTCTGCCTCCATCTGCAGACCTGGGTCACTCACTTCATGAAATGCTTAATGCAGATACTGGAGCCTAAAGGGAAGAAAAAATCCCCTGCACTCAGCATCCACCTAACTAGGAAGATGCCTCGTTTGACCTGAAAGTTCCTTTGGACATGTATGAGCGTGATTCTGGGCAAGACAAACTGACCCAGCCCAAGGAGCTTAAACACTGAAAAATGACAAATCAAGTCAAACGACTGCCAATTTTTGAAACGCTGACAGTGGTATTGGTTCTGCTGGCTAACATGTCATCTTAGGGAAAATACTTGGTCCAGGCAGGGCAGCTATTATACTTGCCTTATTCCTCTATTACCAGCTTTATTACTGTTATCATACTTGCAATTACATTTCTCAATCTGTGGGCATCCAGACTTGTAGGAGAGGACCACATTCACAGTGAATATAGGCTAACCTTGCTGGTTAGATGTAGAAAAGAGCAGCTACCATCATTCTTGTTGATTCCTCTGCTTTTCCTAGAAATGAAGGCAAGATTTGCAGAGTAAACAAAATGTGTTGATAGTCTCAAGGACAGAGACACAGCTGAATACATGGAGCCTTGAATTCTGGCCCCAGTTCCGCTGCTGTTTAGGAATTCTCTTAAGTAACAACTGAACAGAACCCAGACTTCTGCTCTGGTTTTTGTTGTTTCAGTCCATTCTCAGTTTTTTCAATGTGTTGCCCTATTAGTAATTTGAACCCATTAGTCTAAATTACTTCCAAATTTTCATTATAGGCCTTTTTTACTTTGCTTTGCAACAGTTGTGATCCATTATTGTCATTGATTCACTAAATGTGGAGGCTGCTTCAAGCTGCTTGCATCAGGTCACAAACAGGCTCAGAAATAATGTTTGTCCTTGTGAAAAGGCCTGTCTGTGAGCTGGCTGTTGAATTAAAAAATGAGGTGATTTGCTTTTTTCTTTTGCATTTTGGGTACAAAACAGAAGTGGAAATTTCGGGTTTCTTTTGGTACATTTGCTTGTTAAACTTGACTGAAGAGCTGTAGAGTTCTAGATTATCCACTAACTTCAAAATTGCTTTTGCTAAACAACAGACAGAAGTATTGAAGAGAAAAAGAGCAGTCTCCAGGTTAATCTGTGAGCAGGAATGAGTCACCTGCAAGACTTCAGCTACCACACAGCACAAGATCCTGTCTTTAGAAAGTTTCTGAAAGAATCTGAAAGGATTTTCAGTGCATCAGCTGAATCTTTTACTACTGAAGAAAAAAGAAAAAAGCCCCATTGGAAGGATAAATTCCTTCCAATAATTTTAATTAATAAAGGCTGGTACCAAGGCCTGTCCTGAACACAGTCCTCGCTGAAGGGTAGTTCCACGTTGGGGCCTGATTCTGAGACAGTTCCTGAACTAGAATTGCCTTTGAGATAAAACCACCTCTTTAAGGCCCCTTAAAATACCAGCTGTTTACAAATTCTCATTTCACCTAATTCCCTAACTTTGGGGTAGCACAGTAGGGCTCAAATCCTCCTCCAGAAAAGTAACATGTCCAATTTAGCCTGGGCTCAAAGAGCAGCAAGCAGACAAGGCAAGAATATTGAGCTTGTTGCATCCCAGCCATGCCCAGATGTTAAGTCCTGCCATGACTGCAGGTCACAGTGCTCCTGTGCAAAGGGATTCTGTTAGAGCAGTGATGGTTCTGTGGTAACTGTGGCTGAACATCACTTTCTGCTTAAAGGTCAACTCTAATAAGTGCTCTAGAGTCCTCATGCTGACCTGGGATGCCTTGAATTTCCTGTGCTGCTTCAGTGTGGTGTAGGATGATAGCTCAGACTGGGGGTCATTTCCCAAAAGACTTTGTGTTATTCAACCCCTTTAAACAACCTTTAGCGAACCCTTCCATTTCTAGGGTCAAACTCAGTACCTGATCTTGCAATAAATACTCTCAGTTGGTCAGGAACTGGTTGGTCCACGCTTCCCACAGCCCCTGCAGGGAATGCTTATTGCCGGCACGGGATGGGTGTTGGGAAGCTGGTCCACCACTGGCAGTTGGCAAAGCACAGATGAGGGCACAGGCTCATCCCACCATGCTGCCTGCACACCCTCTTGCCACGGGAGCTGTGGAAGTATGTGTGTCTGTCTCAGAAGCTGAGTGCTGGCAGGCTGCAAGCTCGGAGTCCATCTGGTGACTTACATCAATTGTGGCACATACTTTCTTCACAGAGCCCTAGTGACAGTCTGGAGGCAAAAATCAGCCTTGTATTTTCTTGGCACTGTTTTGTCAGGTGATTTAAAGCCCCCACACAGACAGACATTCTACTTCAGAAATTGGTTTGGGAAATTATTAGCTGCTAAATACCAGAAAGTCACCAGTAAGCAGATGGTAGATGGTAGGTAATTCAGAAAAAAACTCTGAAGACCATCAGCAGTTTCTTTCTGGTCTTCTTTCAGCCTTCTTTATCCCAAGTGACTGAGTCTGTCTTCATCTCTTTACCTCTGGATTGATTCCTTTGGTGACGCATCAAATGACTATTTTCTGGGCTGGCTACAAGAGATATCTGTGTTATTAACAGCATTTGAGATATAAATAATTATGAAATTATGAGCTACCATGGAGGGAAATTGCCCACCAGGTTGTGCCTGGTTCATCTTGATAGTCCAGACTGTAAACCATAGACTTCCATTGGGCAGCTATCTAGCAATTGTACTTCCAAGTGCTCCTGATGTTCAGACTGAGTTTGAGCACAACTGATTGAGTTTCTAGCAAAAATGGATTATATTGATTTTGGAGAAGGCACAAATCAAACACTGGAATGTGTTCACACAGGTCAAGGAGATGAACTTCCTCCTCACTTTAGTTTGGAAAAAAAATGTTGTTGTAGGCAGAGGATTGCTGCCATGACTACACATTACAGACATTTAAAGGAAGAGAGCTGCTTAAAATTTCTATCTGATTTTTCAGAGGATATAGTCTCTCTCACAGTATGTGTTGGAGAACATCTGATTCACAGGGCACACACATATCAGACTCTCCCAGTTTTTAAACGGGCATTTTGAGCCAGCCATTGGTCTATTTAGACATCAGTTAGACCAATGGGGTCTAATGGGCGGGGAGGGGTAAGGAAGATAATAGATTTAATCACTCTTGGCAAACTAATGTATCTATAAGCATATACGTATGTAGATACAAGCGTGTACATCTGTGCTGAAAAAGGGCTGGAAGTAGGCTGCCTCACTAGACTGAGAACGAGATTTGAGGAGAAGCAGGAGAACGCTACAGAAGGACAATCAATCGGTTGGCAAAGTACCTAAAGCTGAGGGCATGCGTGCTGCAAGAAGGGAGGAATAGGAAAGAGATGTAGAGTCACAGAGCTGGACAGCTATTGACGGGGACTGGAGGAGCTGGCACATTTGTAGAAAGGGAATAGAAGGCAGCAAAAATGCTCTAGCAGAATGGGAAGAAGGGAGATTCACTTCCATATGGCTGATAGATAACGTAGGATCCGATGAGCAATGAGCTCACAAAGGAGAGAATTATGTTGGGAACTGCCAGAGACCTGCTGGTGCTCAGCTGTTGTACTGCACTCGCTGCAGTGATTGGGAAGACCAGATCACAGACAGGGAGAGCGGGTGCGAAAGTCTGCCCAGAACATGGGTTGGTGACACAGTCTGAAATGACTCTGTTCTGGGGTAGAGTGTTCTGGCAATGCTTTCCAGGCACCCCAGACCTTGGTGGAAATCAAGGAGTACAGGGCAGCGAAAGGTAAATTAGCAGCAGCAAAAAGTAAAAATGAGGCTTGCAAGTTTATCATAGAATCATAGAATGGTTTGAGTTGGAAAGGACCTGGAGATCATCAAGTTCCAACCCCCCTGTCATCGGCAGGGACAGCTTACCCTAGACCATGTTGACCATGGTCTTGAACACTGCCAGGGATGGAGCTTTCACCATTGCTTTGGGCAACCTATGCCAGTGCCTCACCACCCTCACAGTAAAGAACTTCTTCCTTATATCTAACCTGAACTTCCCCTGTTTAAGTTTAAATGCATTACCCCTTGTCCTGTCACTACAGTCCTTGATGAAGAGTCCCTCTCTAGCATCCCTGTAGGCCCCCTTCAGATACTGGAAGGCTGCTCTGCGGTCTCCATGCAGTCTTCCCTTTTCTAGACTGAACAGCCCCAGCTTTCTCAGCCTGTCTTCGTATGGGAGGTGCTCCAGTCCCCTGATAGTCCTTATGGTCCTCTTTTGGACATGCTCCAACAGTTCCATGTCCTTCTTATGTTGAGGACACCAGAACTGCACACAATGCTCCAGGTGAGGTCTCACGAGAGCAGAGCAGAGGGGCAGGATCACCTCCTTCGACCTGCTGGTCACGCTCCTTTTGATGCAGCCCAGGATACGGTTGGTTTCTGGGCTGCAAGCGCACACTGAAGCCGGCTCATGTTCATTTTCTCATCAACCAACACCCCCAAGTCCTCCTCCTTGGGCTGCTCTGAATCTCTTCTCTGCCCAACCTGTAGCTGTGCCTGGGATTGCTCCGACCCAGGTGTAGGACCCTGCACTTGGCAAGGTTAAACCCCATGAGGTTGGCATCAGCCCACCTCACAAGTGTGTCGAGGTCCCTCTGGATGCCATTCCTTCCCTCCAGGGTATCAACCGAACCACACAGCTTGGTGTCATCGGCAAACTTGCTGAGGGCGCACTCAATCCCACTGTCCATGGCCCCGACAAAGATGTTGAACAGGATTGGTCCCAACATCGACCGCTGAGGGACACATATTACTCGTCTCCAGCCGGATGGGTAATGGCTCCAACTGAGCCATAGACCACAACTCTTTGCATGCGGCCATCCAGCCAGTTCTTTATCAGCCAAGTGGTCCATCCATCAAATTGATGTCTCTCCAGTTTAGAGATACATCATGCAGGACAGTGTCTAATGCTTTGCACAAGTGCAGGTAGACAGCACCAACTGCTTTGACCCTGTCCATCAGTTCTGTAGCCCTGTCATAGAAGGCCACCAAACTGGTGAGGCATGAACCAAATTGGCCAGGCATGAGTTTGGACAGAAAGACCTAAAAAGAGCTGGTGAAAAGAGTGGATCTGGACGTGTGTTGATGGTGCTGTGTGAGAAAGCCTGTAAGAGTGTGCATGCGAGGCCAGCTGTCAGCAGCTGGAGGGTCTGCTCACTCCTCTCTAGGGCCCTGCACACATCCAATGTGCAGCTCACCAGCCTGGGAACTGTGGGCTCAGGGCCAGGGCCAGGTGCCAAAAGGCAAACAACCAACCTCTCCACCTCCCTCCTTACTAGCAACTCCTGCCTAGGAGTCAAAGGAGCCCCATGAGCATTTCAGGAGCTGTGTGGTCACTCCCATACACTACCTGCTGACTTTGCCTGGCCTTCCCAGTCAGGAGATCGTGCCACCAACACCAGCACCTCACGTGGAGAGCTGCTGCTGGAAGCACTTCTGGGCTCGGATCTTTCTCTTTCATCATTACACATATATATCCTTCTATTAAGCAAACAGGTGTCTTTCCATGCAGCAAGCAGCCCAGCATGGGGCTCTGGTTTACCTTTATCTTCACAGGAACAACCACACAGCTACTTTTCGGAAATTGAGTGAAGAATGTGAGTACCCATTAGGAGGAGAAAATAATAAAGGACATCAACAAGCTGCAAAATCCTGGCCTAGACAAGAAACACACAAAGGTTTCCGAGTGCCATTTTGGGTTTTGTTTCCAGGGAAGCTAGCTTTAACCCTGGGTCCTCTGCTAAAGCTGCCAACAGGAATAGTAAGTAACAAACACATGGGATCCTGTTCATCAGCAGTACACTCAAAAAAGCCAACACCTGGGCTTGCTGATATGTAATCCTTCTTGTAGGGATTGCGTTCCTCAGGCAATTGCACATTCACAATCTTCACTCTTCCTGTGCCTGCTTTGCAGGGCAGAACATGCTCCTTATGTATTCTCCATAGTGCTGATAGTGATCTCCATCAAAACAGCCCCAGAAGAATGAAAGCACAATCACAGCAATGGATAGAATTACAGTACAGTACCTTGAAGCTAAGCAGTGACAGCTTAATAGACCTTCATTTAATGAATGGCGAGACAAAACCAGTATGCTGTGGGAACCATAAATATGCGATTATGAAATAACAAAGCAGGATTCCCTAAGTGCCAACAACCTTCTGGCATTCCATTTAAAAACTATAAATCTGCCATGGCCCAAGTTAAGTAAATTCCCCTCAGTGTATTAAGCTCTTTGTTTACAAGGAGAGCAATTATACTGACCTTGTGCAAATAAGAGATGTCCACTCCATAGCATGTAAAAGTAAACAAGGGCATTTCATACTAAGCTGAAAGACTTCCTCTAACATCTGGGAAAAGCTCCCTTCTTCTCGGGCAGGAATAGTTTGTACCCAGCATTGCTGCATCCCTGCAGCCTTTTCCTTGATGCAGCGGGAACAGGAAACGGTTAAAGTTTCCCAGTATTTTTGGTGTGGATCATCAACGTGCCAGCTGTACATTGAAAGGGGAGGTTTTCTGCCAGAGGAGCAAGGTCAGAACCTGGGAACAGTAGCTGAAGCTTTCTGAGTTTTAACCTTGATTCTGACATTGACTTTTTTGTGTGCTTGGAGAAAACCGAGAGCTTCACCGTGGACAGATGTAGGATCAGAAAGCTCATCAACCTTACATGGAAGCTTTGCAGGTTAACCAGCACTTCATTTCATAGTGCTGTGCATGTGAGAGGTGCTAAGAGATACACCTGATAAGAAAATTTACAAATCAAACCAAAGCTGAGAAAAGTATGAAGTATTTGTTGAAAATTCAGTGGAAGCAACAGGAATGGTTCAGAGACAAGAAGGGAATGGGAATAGTGTAGAACCCCAACTCAATTTCCAGTTTCTGAACACCATCCTTCTGTAGGTCATGAAGCTGTCAAAGAGCAACAGCATTAGAGCACTGGCTCCCACCACTGACAACATGAATTCTTAAGGTTGGTGGGTAATTACCAAATGGACTCCCAAGGATGCTGGGCAACCAGCGCCTGATACTTGAATCTAGATCTAAACTGACCAGTGGTGAATGTGCTTAATTATGCCTTGGGGAAGAATTACAGATGAAAAAAAAATGCTGCCAATCTAGTGGTCCTCAGCTCCTCAGACCATGGAATAGGTGTTCAGGTGGAAAGGAAGGGAAGTAGAGAGTGAAGCCAGAAAAAGCCCTGTGAAGAAGCTGAAGGCTGAGGAGGAGCCACAGCCACACAGTTTCCAAGAAGGTGAAACACAGCAGTGTCAGTTTATTCAGGGTGAATTTGACAGACTGCCAGCACGTGGATCTTTCCTTCAACCTTCCCAACTGCTGAAACATGTCACAGTTTTGCAGATTCAAGCATTACTTCAGGCAAGAGCTGTAGGGAAGTTTGGAAGCACTTCATTGCTTGGTATAGAAGTTGAGAAAGGAGCTGCTTTCAGCAAGCCTGTAACTGTGAAGATTATCTCTCTGAATCTCAGATGCTTATGTCCTAGGTTTGTTTCCAGCAAGCCCTACCTACTGTCAGTTGCTTGTCCCTAGCACTCAGCTCTGTTCACAGTAAAAATAGCTAAAAAGGCTAAACTTAAAGTAATGAATCATAAGTAATAAGTATCAGATCAAGCAATGAATCATAAGTAATGCTTAGAGTAGGACAGAAGTGCAGCAAGAGAGCACAGAGATCCCCTTCAACACCCTGAACACTCCTACCCACATCTGAGATCTCATTATATATAAAGAATGTCCATAGCTAATTTCAAGGACTGTGACTTGGTCCAGATGATGCCATAGGTTCAGTTGCCCTGATGAAAACTTTCAGGTCAGCTTTACAGATCCAGAGGACAGAGACCAATGCAGAGGCAATGTGCCTCTGAAGGTTAATGTGGAAGGAACAGCTCAGGAAGAATCCTCCAGCCAGTCAGGGGAAACCACCCACAAACTTCAGAAGATATCCCTTAGAATTTTCCTCAGGAAGGGCCTGATGAACTGGTCTTGGGCTTGGAGTGGAGACAAGGAAGAAAAGATCAATTTAGTTAGGCTGGATTTCTTCAGTGACTGGTGTTTAATCCAAGTTCAGCACTCTTCCTGCAGAGGTATGCAGGGAACAAACTAAGAGAAGGAAGAGCCATGACTGTGGAAGTACTCTCTGACGAATAAAAACTAAGCAAGGATCTTCCTCACCTGCTAACAGGAGATGGAAAGCTGTAAGAACGTGTGAAGTAAGAAGTCAGAACTGTAAACCTCAGTCCCTGCTGAAGATGGGCCTCTATTCTGCCATTTGAGTAAGACAGGAAGCAAACTTCAAGCAGTGAAAATGTTCACGTCCATAACAAAGAATGGGAAGAATACTCTGCAGCACCCTGGCAGGTCAGACTCAATTGCAACATTTGTCTATAGAAATAAGGCTAATTTTCAAACTGAAAAAATAAATGAAAATTGTTTCTTTGGGAAGAAGCATAAAGAAAGATGCTTGGAGGCTATTTACTTTACCTGGGCACAGGATGTTCACCAAGCCATTTTAGAATGTAGTATAGGCTGAGTATTGACCATTTGAATTTATAAGCATTAAGAGTGAGAAAGAATTGGGAGGCTAAAACAAAATAAAAAGAGCAATGACCTATCCATTTAGCCCTTTTCCCCAGAGTTGTTCCAAGTGCCAGCAACAGAGAATAAATGGAGATTATGGAGTCAGAATTACCATATCACAGGGTACTCTAAGCAGGTTGCTAGCTGGCTCGCTGCAGAGAGAAGACTCTTCCGTACACACACAGCGCACAATGTATGGGTTCCAGGCAACTTTGCAGCCCAGTATCCACAAACTGGAAGCAGCACGGCAGCTAATTTACCCTCCTCCATTTATTCTTGGGGCTCCTTCCATTCCTTTGTGCCTTGTACCCAGTCCCCATAAGGTATAGTCAAGGTTGCAGGTCACTGATTCTCAGAGAGCTCTCCAAAAGGTGACCCTGCACATTAGTGACGTGTTGTCCATGCCCTCCCCCTTATTTCTTCACCACAGCTGCACAGTGACTGGTGAACAGCACCCATACATTATGACTGTGGGATGAACTGAACGAGAATCAGGGTGTAGCACTCTCCAGCTGCATAAGCAGCTGAAACAGAAGCTATTGGGTGTGTAAAAGACATCATAAACAAAAATACGAAGTGGTAGTGAAGAGAATAGACACTTTAAAACACAAGCAAATTCTGGGCATAAGACCTTGGCATGAAGCTAAGTTGAAATGAAGACTGAGGCATAACACAGGAGGTATTAATATGGAAATCTCAGAATGAATGACTCTGGAACAACAGGGCACTGTGCTGGGCATGGGCAGCTCCTGCACGCAGCAGAGCTGGGTGCGACCACTGGCAGAGGAGACACAACCAAGTTCTGGATGGGAAGCTCCAGCAGGCACCACGACCACAGCTCAGTGGTGCCCGCTCATTCTCTGTTGTCACCAGCCTACACAGGCTGTCAATTTATGCAGGAATTAAAAGTCTTCCTACATGTTCACCCTAAAATAATCATTTTTTTTTTTTTTTGCACTAGAGTTGTATTTCAGGTATTCATAAGTATCTTTCAACAGCAGTCATGCAAAATCATCTTTATAGATGTTGACTATACTGTCAGACAGAAGAGTGTACTTTAAAAGAATGGGTTTAACTGAGTCAAACCCTATTTCTGACCTGCCTCTATTTCTTTTTAAAAATTAAAAAAATCAGAGTCCAATAAATTCTTCCATCAGCTCTACCCCAATAACTTTGTGAGACTGAAAGTAAACTGATTTTAGGGTGCATTTCATTTAAATTCTAAAGAAGTTAAAGAACTCTTGCTTGTTCGCAAGAAATTGTATCTCTAGAACAGTGTAGTTCGGAAAATCCTAAGAAAAACAGGCCATTATTTCCAATATATTACTTGCCAAGTCAGATGCCCAAATACACATTACATTAGCTCAGTGGTTATAAATGTGGATAGATGGAGATCTGCTGAAATATGATGTTCTCTATACTAGCACTTCTCTATCCAGGTCTCAGAGTGCTTTACAGAAAAGTGTGGAAAGATCCTAGATGCTCATATCTTACTTGCCTGTATATCTGTTGGTTCATCTACATGTCTATCTGTTTGCCTGTCTACACCTGCAAGATACCTGGCTACCTACCTGTTGGCTTGCAGCCAGTCTGAATTACTTTATCTTATTGAGTTAATTTATAATGACTATGTTTCCTCATTCTTCTAGTGAGGGTAAGAGGCTTACTAGCCTCATTAGCCACCACCACACGTGAAATAGATTTAGTGATGGAAATCATATGCAATGAGCCATTAGCAAAGGATTGTGCAAATGAGCAACAAAAGCGGTCTCAGAGGACAAATTATTGCCTTTTTTTCTTTCTTCACGTGCTTAGATGCAAGAGGCAGATACCAGTAGCATTGCCAGGACATTTTGTAACTAAAGAAAGTAAAGAAGCTGGTTTTGTCAAGAGGGGAGGAGGTCAGGCAGCTCAGTGTTGCATAAGCAGTCAGCACTGCAACAGATTGTCTGGTCAGTCTGTCACTGAAGCGAGCAAAATACCTAAGTTCAAACCAGAAAGCTATTAAATTAGCTACGCAAGACCATGGCCTTAAATGCAAGAGTGACTGGCTTTGGGGAGGACACACGCACTGGGATTTTTCAATAGGACTTTAAATATTTGCACTTGCAGTGGTAAAAAGCAAGTGATTATTGTTTTTCTGAGCTCTTAAATCCTTTTTCCCAAGAATATAATGGATGAGACGTCAGCCTTCTCTGCAGCACTGTTACATCCTCCTTCAAATCAGGTCTGTGATTCTTCAGGTCTGGCTAGATTCTACTAAAGTGTACAGATGGTTTGGACCTCAGTAAACCTCAGAGCCCAAAATGTTGTGGAGGCTCAAAGACAAACAGAAAGCTCATTCTCAGACTTCCCTTCCTGGCCTTTGTTGTCTCTTTGCACATCAGTTACACTGGAGAGTATACCCAGGCAATTAAAATGTCCTTGTTTATCTTGTGGCATATTGATCTAACACTAGATGTGTTTGTCTTTCCAGGTCTAACAGAATTATTTATTTACACATAAACCAGCCAGTTCAGATCATTTTTCTCATTGCACTCAAGTCCAGTTTTATGACAACTAAGGCTTAGGGCCAGGGAACTTTACGAGCTTCACTGAGTACACAGCAGGATGGTCACACCTCTGTGCCTGTGAGAGTGAGTAAGCACAGTAAAGAGTATAAATACAGCAGCTGAGCTGCTTGAAGACCCCCCTTGTCTTGTGGAAAGCATAATGTCCAAAGGCATTGAGGGCACTGAGGGACTACAGACCCATTGCAGTGCTGTAGGAAGGTCAAAAAAGGGAAAAGAAGAGCTAATCACCACTAAAAGAGGGAGAGCAGCCTGCTAGTTTAGCACTTGGTTCTTTGGCTGCCAAAAATTGTACAGCCACTTGCCTTTCCCTTTTCCTGCAGTGGACATCGAGGGGGAAAATCACCTTCTTGGCTTTACTGTGGTTTTTGGGACATCTGCTTCTCACATTTCTTCTAAACTTGTTTCTCCAAGACTGAAAAGGCTGAAAACATTTCAGTTTGGGGTGTTTTTTTGTGGTTTTGGGGGTGGTTTTTTTTTTGCTACCATTTGAAGACCAACTCAGTTCAGTCCGTGTTCAGCAGATAGCACAGATTTAAGGTACTCAAAGATTAGCGTGAGGCTGGACTTGAATTGTAATTAATTAATTTCAGATAGGGTACTCATTTTGTTTCCTTCTATTTTACTTTGCTTTGTTAACACCAAATAGAGTTTTGTCTAATAGAGCAGAAAAACATGCCCCTCATGAACTGCTGTGAGCAGCACCAATAAAGGGGAAGGAATCTCTAAATAATTGGTTGAAACTATTGACTTCCCGGAAAGTAGTAAACAAGGAAATCAGACAACTGACAGATGCTCATGCAAGGGAATTCCATTTTCCTTTAAAGCAGTGTTTTCAACAACATGGAGGTTTTGCCTAGCTTTCTGCTGCAGATTTGCAAACACAGTATTCATCATACAGCAAGACAGCTCTTTCAAATCCGTGCAGCTGGCTTCACTTTGTACATATCCCAAAGCCTCTGCTTTCAGCAAAACTGATGGACACTGTAGAGTGTGTGCTTCAAGGGATTACAGAACGTGCCAGACTGAAAGAAATGTTAAGTGTTGGTATGTTGGACCAGCTTTGTTATATACCTGGCTTGGTAAGAGTTGCCTGTGGGGTGCAAACAAGGCCAGAAAATGAGTGTTTCAGGCTGGCTCTCTCTAGGTTAGAACATGACACCACATCAGTTTATTTACAGCTGTTTCTAGATGGAATAAAAAATGTGAAACAAAATTCATCAAAATAAGTGTAAAATAAGTGTGGTTCTGCAGGAACTAACAGAGCTACCAAGGCATGGCTTGCTAACCACCCCCCTTCCAGCCAGCTACAACCAACACCATTTCTTGTTCAGGGGAAAGAAAGACCAGGCACCAGGAATGAAATCTGGTGCTTGGCTTCCAGATGCAAAGGAACAAGAAACAATACCAACAGGTCTCCCTTTGGCTGGTAAAAAGGCAGCAGCTTGCTGCATCTACAGAGGAGAAGGACTAGGGACTGGCGGGTCTCTGGGATGAGCAATTAAAGGATCAATCTGTCGATGAAGAGGCTTTCTGGGCAGGGGGGGACACGCAAGGCTAACAAAGTCTGCCATGAGGATAGGGCAGGACTGCAAAACCTGACTGGACAGAGAGAGCATTTCTAGTCTCTGCTTTCAAAATAGGGCTTGATATCAAAAGGATGGATTCCTCAGGGGAAAATATTAAAAACAACAAAATACAAATACATGCAAGTACTGAAGAATTTTCTTGTTTAACAGGGAGCTACAGTAACGATAACAAAAACATTCTTTCTCTTTTTTTTTTTAGTAAACCTGCCAGTTTCTGGACATTTCAGAAAATGAGACATCTGCCGATAATTTACAAGCACAAAGACTCCCCAAATGAACTTACAACAGCAGTTCATGAACATACCCAGACCACCACATGATGAACAATAATCCAAAGCCTAAAAAGAGGCTTTAGACAATACAGATACAATTATGTCAAATTTTGAAGTCAATACATGTTGGTTATTGGTTGAGCAAGGCACAGACCAACACTCAGCTTCATAACATTGCTGTTCTCTGATCACACCACTAATGGATAACAGGGAGGTTGTAACCATTAACAGCTTTCCTTGCGTCCATTCCCAGTGGGGACAAGACTGCAGCTGTTCAAATGCAAACCTAGCACCGAAGACTTGAATTTGAGTAGGTTACTTTTGACAGTTAAGGCCTTTTTTGAGATTTCAGATTTAAAGACTTTTAGGACATTTCTCAACCGTGTATCAGAGCAAGTATTGATTGCACAGTCCTGCTAATCATACAGTTCCTGCTATGTCAGCTGCCCTGTGCACCACAAGGCAGAGGTGCCCTATTTTGCCTGGCATGACAGTTATCTCACTGTTCAGAGCAGGAACATGTCTGAAACGTGGCAGGGCTCTCACCTGACTCCTGCACCCAAAGGATGCTGCCAGTAGGGCAGTGCATGAACCAGCAGTGCCCTGCTGGACGCTGGAGTTAGGGCACTGCTAAATGGGACAGCGAGACCCCAGTGATGGAAAGTGCTACAGAGGCCCCAGACTGAAGTACATCCTGTACAGATAGCAGGAGATCTATTGATAAACAGAAACCTGGAAACAAAGTGCTTTGTCTGTATCTCCTGTAACATCAGCAGATAGCGGTATCAGCTGTGTATAAACCTCCTCCATTTTCTGTGCTCTTGTCGTTCACTGGGCTGAAAAAAACTCCAGCCTGTGCTGCTGTGTGTCTGTATGTGCTTGCATGTGCACCTCTGCGTGTTATTAAGGCTGGAATTGAAGCAGCAAAGATAAAGCCCAAGAAATAAACCACAGCCTATTGCTCCTCATGGGAACGGTACTCCGGAAATCCTGCTCAGGATGCAGAAAGGCTCAAAGTCTCCATTGCCTCCTTATGCCAAGATTCATTGCCCTCTAATGACGTCGCTAACAATTTTTTGTACTCTGAATCAAACCCTTTCAATATTAATTGAAGAGCAATATGAGGCAAATCACTGGAAACCTATTTCACCAGAGGGTTACTTTGTACTGCAGAACATGTGGTGCACATAAACCCATCCAGCCTCTCAGAGTTTTCTTTCAATTAACCCTCTGTTAAGGGTAAGATATTGAGCTACATCTGTCCTAGTCACTTCAGATTCATGCACTAGAATGATTTTTTGACTTACATGCACTAGAATGATTTTTTGACTTACTTTATTCATCGGAGACTCTTCAGATCCACTATACTACTCATACAGTAATTTTACATCAATAGTGTATTACTATTAGCAGGACAAAATCTGTTACATCTTTTTATGGCAATATATATATATCTCCACCTAAACTCAGTGATCTTTGCAGTCCTTGAACTTCTTCATTCTTTCTGTGCAGTGCTCACTCTGGATAACTGTGTCGTAGATTGCAGAGCTTGGCTGTGCAGCACAAGAAGAATTCAGTCTTTAAGGTGTGGAACCTCAATCCATGAGAAGCACATGACCCTTGCTGCATTCTGGTATGCCTTATGCTAGAGAAAACTTAAAAACTTGAGGCCTGAAACCAATAGGAACTTCAAGGAGGTTGTTACCTCTGATGAGACCTGAGGTATCTGCTAGAACGCTGACCACCCGGCCCTGGTCAGTGGAGGCAGATGACCGTCAGTGCTGCTTCTGGTGAACAGATACTCCACCACAAACTCATCATCTCAAGTGGGCCTAATTAACAACCACCGTAATTTTAACTTCCCACAGGAACAAACTGGGTTTGGATTAGTGGGCTCTGCTATTATGTCCCCTCAGTGGGATGTCATTTCAGAATAGGCAGTGTGGGTGACAAACAGCTGACAGCTGTTGCCCAGATGTGTCAGTGCTGTGTGTGAATAGCTCTCCTACAGATGAGCTGGCTTTTTTCCCATCATTGTGCTTAAGTAACTGAAAAAAAAAAAACAAACCCAAAAAAAACCCCACAGAAAGGCAGGAGACAGGGTGAGGGGAGACATCTCTTCACATCTGTGTATTACAACCATGCTACTATTTATGGCTTTCTTTTGCGGTTCATCTAAGTGAGGTTTCCCTTGCCAAATACTTTTCACCTCTATTTTCTCCCTTGGGAATGCACTGTTCTAGTTTTCCTTTTAATTTATCACACCAGAATGCTTTTTCCTTGTTCCAGAGTCAGGGCAGTTCCTTGGAAAGTGCACAGCAGCCATACACACCAGCCAGGCCTGGATTCCCCTGAGCAGGGGCAAGCCCCAAGACATATCTGATCCACCTTGTCTGTTCTTCCAAGCCATTGCATGGTCTGCAGTATGGAATACAGATGCGGGTGCTTGGCATTTTCAGCACCTTGCAGCTGCTGCAGGGTTGTATTAGTCAGCAAAGAAGCCGCCTATAGAGAACAGAAGAGGCAGAAACTATCCACTCCAGAAGCTTGCCTTGCTTGGTAAACGACAAAGGTGCTCTTCATGCCACCCATGCAGTGCTTGGCAGGAAGAGCTCAGTGCTAAGCAAATGGAGGCAAGGAGCTCAGAAAAGACTGTGGGTGGGGAGATTGTAGAAGGAACTCAAGATTCAAGAGGAATATTTTAAAACTGGAACAAGAGTGATGAAGGTTACCTCAATGCAGTGTACTTGGACTAAAGTGCAGATGTGGTCACTTGCTTATTGATGTCAAGATCACAGATTGCTTGGAAAAAGGTTCTTTTAGCAAGAAGGATGGATAAGGGGACTGAAGGGCAAAAACTGGGAAAAGCAGTTTTTATATGCAGCTTAAATACACTGCCACAGCATTTGGGAGATTCAGTTTCTTGCTGGCTTATGTTGTGTAATCAGCAAGCTCTGTGTAGTGGATCTGTATAGCTACCCTCCATTGCTGCTCCTCCTTAGAAGTGTTCCAGCAGCCTGCAGCAGTGATCAGCTCTGTCCTGGGCCAGGTTTGGCTTCCAGTGCCCCAGTCTGTGTGCACTGCTGTTCAGAGATTCAGGGAAAGCAAAATATGTTAGTGAAGGAGTGAGTGTGCCCCACTGCCTCAAGGTTTAGATCTAGGTCACATTAAACTACTTCTTCAGTCATACAATATATTTACCTGATGAAAGAATGGACTCCTCAGTGTCTAATTAACAGTGAAAATATGTTTACAAAGTAAATTGTGCGAAGTCTTACACCTCTAGGACATTGCATCAGAGTTTTTGTGACCTGTACTGTAAGAAAATGACACAGACATTGTTTTACTGAAGTTTCCAGTGGGCAGTTTCCACTCGGCTCATGCTACAATCAACACAACCTAATCCCTTCAGTCACACTCTCAGCTGGGCCATGGCACATCTTTGTGATATTCTTTAGATATGTTGAAGGGTCTTTAAATAGCAGTGATGGAAATAAGATAACTTACAAATGACCTCTGGGACGTACTGAGGAAGGGCTGCACCTGCTAGGATGGGGCAAAGACCAGTAACATTAGAAACTTCGGATACAGGGAAATGTTCTGATGCTTCCTTGAGATCCTCAGAGTATTCAAGCAAGAAGCAGCAACTTAACATCAGCTATGTGTTTAAGCTTGGATGGAACTTTGGTCTGCTGAAGGCTGCAGCAAAGCACCCATGGACTTCAGTGGAGCCAATGAATCTCCATTAACCTTTGGAATCACACCTTAGGTGGTCATCCCTGTCCAGTAATGGAAGTGGCCTTATCCCAGGCTTCTCCTGTCTGTACACTGGGAATATTAATCTGTCAGCATTGCTGCCTTGGACCAGACTTCATATAGGAACTTAGGAGTCACAACCATATGTATTACTTACCTCAGCAGCTCCTGAGGATCTTCAAAGTCTGTGAAAATGCAATTGTGTAAGACATGATTAGTGGTACAAATGTGGGTTTCATTAGGGATGAAGTTTCTTAAAGTTCTCAGCACTGCAGTGATTGCCTTTGATCAAATGGACCTAGCACTTCAGTCATTTCATTAACGTGCATGAACAGGCTGTTCTGAAAACCTATCTACAATTCGTAGGAGAAAAAAAATCTGTTAGTGATTCTTTGGAGGTGACACGGATGAATTTGGCCAAAGAGAAGAATAACATTTTAGGTGATCATAACTTCCAGAAATATTACCTAAGAAACCTGCTTAGTCCTAAAAAAAGTGAGATTTGTGTCAAAACACGTGAACAAAGGCATCTGAAAGCCATTGTGTGGGTCTGCTGCTCTCTGTGCAAGGATACTACTGGTCTACTGCTGCTCCTGGGAAGACACTGGCTGGTGGATCGTGATACATGCCAGGAATCAATCAAACTCATCTTCTCCCAAGTGCTTTCTTCTTGAGAGGTAATGATGCTTAATCAATTCCCCATCACTGGGACAAGGCACGCAGTGTGACATGAACAGGGCAGGATCCTCTCACTAATCTGTGTTACAAGCTTGATCAAAACTCCCTGAAGGCAGTGGCAAGGAGATAGCCGATTCCTCTCCCAGGAACATGTAAGGTTTGGGCCTTCTGGGGTAAAAGCAGTGAGAGCATTGGACATCAAGGAGAGGTACGGGGGAATGTTAAGTAACCTACGGTCCTAAATCAGACGGATGCAACACACTGAGCAGCAAGAAGTGCAAGACATTCTGACCATTCAGAATTAAAATAGATGAAAGTGAAAACATTTTTTTTGCATGCATCTGCAAAAAATGACAGGTTTTAAAGCCTCTTAACCCTCCCACATGAACTCACACGTCTGTTTGACAAGAAAAGGCAAAGTTAGCAGACCAGGATTGATACAATTGGCCAAAATATTTAAAACATCAAGAAATGTGCTACTTCTGTGCAGCATTAGTCAAGCTAAGAATAACAGACTCACTCAAATAATGAGAAGAGCCGTGGGTGGAAATAACAAACCCTGGTTTCTTGCAGACTTACATCTCATTCCCGTCTGTAGGTACTGACTGGCAGGAGGTCTCTGGGGTGCCTGCTCTACCAGCTCCCTGGAGCTTAAGAACCCATCACCACTCAAATCATGGCTCCTCAGCCACAGCATCCAGGAGAGGTACAAATAAGATCTCTCTCACTTACTTGCATGTTTCTTTTCCCCAGATGACATGTTCTTCATGAATCCTCGCTTCCCTGCTGTAATTAGGTGAGCACAGTAACAAGTTCATATACACACACAGACAAGCTCTAGCACCAAGGCTGGAAGCACCTTTGGCTAATCACACTGCCTCTGCCCCAGGCACAGATCAGAGTGCTGGTGGTGCTCTAGATCGTTTTTGAGTATTTGCCATTTTTTAAATAAAGAACGATTCTTCATTTTCAAATACATGCTACTGTGGTTGGAAACGACTTCATTACTTCAACATTTATGGGACATGCATAAGGAAGGTCTTCCACAGCTATATCATAAAGGGGTTAATAACCTCATAGCTGGAGCTGCGCAAAAGACAATACTGTAAGCAACTGGCTAATGGATTATGCCTGCGACTTTCCTCAAATGAATGGAAGCAAACGGTTGAGCTGTATGCCATTGACCTTACTCTACTAGAGATTAATGGCAAAAAATGATTGATACTGCTCCTGGCAAGCTCCCACAGGACTGTGATAACATTTGAGCTCTCAATGGCTGTAGATTTGTGCTCTTAATGATCACCTGGTGATGGTATCTTTCAGGAAAAAACAACCCAAAAGAACAGATCTAATCTTGAGTCTAGAGAGAAACTTTCAATGGAATGCCCCCTGTCTATCTGAAGGATGTTATTTGCTGCAATTCTGAGCAGTCATGTAGGATATTCTGAGCCAAAGGATTTTAGTAGAAAAGGTATTTTCTTGGGGTCTGATGTGTCTGACAGCATTTCATAAATAATCATTTTGCTGCTGATACATCAAAGTGTTTAAGTGGATACTTAGTATTACGCACATGTAATGCTAATGACATGATTTTAGTGAGAGATTTCAGTGAGACTATTTATATATTTAAAGACGAAAGCATACTGAAGTATTTGCTGCATCAGGTCATTTAGCATTTCCCCTGCCCTAATCAGATCTCATGCTGCTCAAGATGAAGTCAGGCAAAGTGCCTGTTCACTAACGGAGAACCAAATCCAACATACTTTACTGTTTTCCTCCTCATGCATTTAAATTGACTTTACCCGAACAAAACTCTCAGTGATATCCATAGATCAAACGGAAACCTATGGTGAAAGTCCCTTATAAATATCTGTAAGGGACTTTCAAATTCACCCTTTAAAAAGGTATTTACAAACAGGTACAAGTTACCTCAGTACATGTTGGAGGGAGAATGGGAAAATAAAATTCAAAACTATCAAATTCAAGTTGAGAATAGGCCATCTTCAAAACACTGCACAAGCCTAAAGCAAAGGAGGGCTAGGGAACAAGCTCTTTTCCATGCTGTTCTCTCAGAATATTTTGTCTGCCTCCTCTGCTTGCAACCCAGGTTTCTCCTTTGCCTTCTGGAAAGCAGAGGCCAACACAGCTAGTGAAAGGTGGGCTTTTGAGCTCTGCATTCGTTCACTCTCAGGGAGGGTGGGGGAATATGGGAGACAAGAGATGGAATTTTTTTATCTTTATTTGACTTGGCAGTCCTGACAGTTGGAAGAATCCTGCTATGTTTATCGAGCAAGCCGCCTCTGGGACTGACAAGAAGAAGAAATATGAAATATCCAGATAGATAATAATTCCTCCAACTATGACTTCTGTGCCAGAAGCCATCTGTGGCAAAAGCTTGGAGTCAGAGCACAAGAAAGATAAAATAATTGCGAGTGCTGTTGCCAGCCCCTGGCTCACATCTGATGGCCACAGGTCACGCTGCTACACAGCCACCTTGCATCCCCCTGCACGGAAAACTGGGACCATTAGCAGCACCACCACCTCCCTCTTCCCGATCTGCACCAAGGTTCTGTTTGCAAAGGGCTGTAAAGCATTTTAGTGCTCACAAACAGGGGAACTGCAGGAATGCGAAAAGCAGAGATGTCTGATAATTACCTATCTGATCAAAGAGATGAAGTTCCTACAGGCTGCGGATCTGAACCTTCCCTGAACTAGGATTAACCACTGTATTTCCACTGATTTTTCCTTCTCATCTAGAAACACACCCAGAATAGTTTGCTTTTATAAGTGCAGTGTATGTCTCCCCGAGGTAACTCAGAGGTTACCTGAAACGTGAAAAATCCCTGCGTCCTGCTGAGAATACACCCTGAAGGGAGAGAGTGAGGTGAGGTGCGGGAGCAGCCACCCTGCACACAGAGCTTGGTGCTGATCCCTCCACCACCTCTGCTGAATGCTGACAGTGGAACCCAGCATCCTACAGGTCCCCAGTGTGGGCTGCCCTTGTACATTCAGCAGCCCTGCCCTGGCTGGGTGTGAGCTCCACGTTCTGGCCCTCTTGGCTGCTCCCACCAGCTGCTTCCATGGTAGAGCCACCCTGTACTTCACTGCCTGCCTACCTGCTCACTCAAAGAGTGACAGCAAAGGGAGATACCCAACATATCCAGGAGGCATGGAGGGGACAGCAAAGGTGGTTCTGTGAAAGAATGAATTCCCATCCAGTTCCTCCCGGGGTGATATCTCAGCAAATCAGTGGGCTGTCACTAATTTGAAATGCTTCCTGGCAGCTCAGTGTTTTACAGTATTAATAAGTTGTAAATTTTAATAAAACTACCATGTTCATTTGAATTTATTATTTTTATTTTTGGTTTTTTTTATGCTTTTCCAATAGCTGTAGCTGCCAGTTTCAGTGAGAGGCAGATCACTGAACTGTGGCCATGGGAATGAACTTGCTTGCTGGAAAGGAGAGCTGACACCCCTAGAGTACATGGCCAAGTGTAGGGGAGGCACATGGTATGGTACCTATTTCCCTATTATTTTCTCCATCGCTTTTGGCTGGAGATTCTTACCCATCCTTCAAATCTGCACCCAGCCCACTGCTCAAACTGGAGTGCTTCCAACTGCATGGAGCAGAAGTTGCAGAGAGTTGAATCTTGGGCTTTGAACTGCTAGGATGGGGAGCGCAGGTGCTGGGAAAGATCACTTATTTGCTAGCTCTTCTTCAGACCCCTCCTAACTTGGCATGGCCAGGTTTCCCCTGTAGAACTGCAGATTTATGTTCTTAAGTAGTCATAGTCTTGAACCAGTGCCCAGTAATCCTCCTCGACCAGACAGTTGCCCACATTTCAACAGCACCATTGGCTTCGTTGTGTGGGCCAATTACAGTGCAATTATTCATTTTATTTGTGTGCTGTATCAAGCTGCATTTAAAATCAGTGAAAACAGACATGCAGAATTTGAAGATTGTTTTTAAAGAAAATGGTATTAAATTCTGAGTATGTTACAGCTTTATTATTTAAATGTGAAAAACAACTTTATTAGATAAAGCGCTGTCCATATGTAAAGCATTGCATCAATTGCGTGTGGTCCGTGTCTCCTTCCCGATTTTAGGGGTGAAGATGTCATTTTAGGGGTGGCAGAGGTCATCCAGTCACAGCCCGTTTTGACCTCAGGACAGAAGCAGAAGGGCTCCTGCCTGTCCCAGCACTTGTCGTAGGATTTAACTGAACTGAACTGCTCAAACCAACTAAAAAGAAAAATTCCCTCTGACCCTTAGAAAGGGTGACCCTTAGAAATGATGATTTAACTTGTCAATGAACTTCAGTCTTAGATGCTCAAGTAGGGACTTCCACCAGGCATGTGACAAAATTTCTTTATAATACTGGGAGCAAATAGAGGGAATAAGATGATTTTTTCATATTTAACTTACTTTTTTATAAACTATATTAAGTTTAGACTTTAATCTATGAATCTAGGGTCTCATTAAAAAAAAACAAACCTATATGCATTTAGCTTACATCAGTAAACTACTTATATATAAAGCAAAAGGTGATGCTTCTCTTAAAATCACTCTGTGCACTTCACACGTTTTATTCTGGAAACACCTCCTTTATCTCTGGCTCTTTGCTCCCTTACCCCACTGCACAGACTCACGTCTCCCTGAACACCAGGTACTGCCATGTTGCTCTGCTGCTCACATACAGAGGGTAACAAACCCAGCTAACAGCTCTGCCTCCTCCTGCCCGCACAGCAAAGGAAGCAGTGGCAGGGGATGAATCTCAGTGATGCCAGGATGCAGGAGAAGAGCCCAGCAGAAGCTGCCATCAGCAGGGCCCATGGCATCCTGATGGCACATGGCCTCGCACTGCCCACTCCCCTGGCACACACACCAGAGCTGCCAGCTCTAGGCCACAGAGGTACATGGTTTGGCAACACCGTCCTCCCACCACATCATCCCCTCCTTCCCCCTTCTCTCCAAGCTAAAAGCTGTGGTTAAGCCGGAAGGACACGCGCTCCCAACTGTTCAGATAAACTGGATTTTAGAGCTGTTATGATAAAAGTCACATGTACCTGTGAAAAAATATCTGGTTTTGCTCATGGCTAATTTTTTACCTAAACGGTGCATTACTCAGCTGGAAAACCAAGGGCTGGGTATGGTGCAGAGCCCCATGCTGGCAGCTCCTGTGCCGAGGCAGAGCTGGTGCCACCAACTGGGTGACACACAACCAGAACAGTCATCTTGTCCATATGTTGCTGCAAACACCTTCATCTGACCAAAACTGCAGTGCTTTAGACTGGATGTCCACCCCAATTCTTGGCTTTAACGATATCTTACATAACAGAAAACCATGTGCTATAATTCTTACACTTAGATGTAATAAATAAAATCAAATACCACTGGAGTGTTAGAATAGAACACTTCCAGATTTGTGAGACAGTAAAGTGAAACAAAATGCTTTCAGCCCTCCTTAACACTTTAGTAATAAACGGAATCAGACACATGAATATCTCCACCAACAGCCACACAGCAGGTCCAAGCAAACAACCTGTAACACGTCCTGCAGCTTTGAGCTGCAGAAAAGCAAGGCCTTGCACAAGAGCAAGGAGCTTTTCTGGAACACACGTAGGTGTGTGCTGCTGCCCAGTCTTCACTAGTTCAATAATCAAAGCTGGAGCTTCATTTGCATGCAGAAAAAATACACATTTGCGTGAGTTTTGCCTGGTCTTTCTAGAAAAGACGCCTGTTTTGCCATGTTGGAATCCAGTGCGTGAAATTTAAGATGTAAGCTGAGGCTGCGGTCGGCTTCTAAGCTGTAGGAAGTGATTTTACGGCAAGGATTTGACTCAGATTTCATGAAACTAGTAAAAAAACCTTTGAAATGCTACAGAAAGTTACACTTTAATATTGGTAAGACAGTAACTGCAAGTAAAACACCTCTGTGCATTCGCAGTGCTGATTTTTCTTTATCAACCAAGTATAAAGATTCAAATACATAAAGCCTTTAAAAAATAGCATGTGCAGCCACAAACATACGCACCCTTAAAACACTGACATTTCATAATTTTAAGAAGAAACATGGGAATACCAGGAAACAAAATGCTTGCAAGAGGAAGGAAAATGAAAAAGGAAAGTGAAAAAAGATACTAAAAGGTAAAAGGAAAAGGAAAGGGAAAGGAATTAGCCTCTTCAGGCTGTCTGTCATGATTAGAATCTCCCAAAGTCTGGCTGCAAACTGCAGACTGGGGGAAAATCTTCACAGGGCAGATATTGCAAGGACAGGAGAGAGCAGGCCAGATTCCAACCTGAGAAACAGGGAAAACGCCCGCAGATGCATATACACCCAGTCCGAGGCAGAACTTGAACACAGAGTCCAGCTTGCACTGGGGTCTGCACCACTCACAGGGTTTGCACCACATATGAAGGGATGGAGGACATCTCCTCCTGGGTGGAAGTGGTGGTGCCAAACAGTGCTCTGATGCAGCTTGTGAGAATCACAGGTGTGCATCACCCTGCCTTGTTTAAAAAACAAAGCATCTCTTTCTTAAGGGATATTACACTGCACTTCCTGACCTCGGCTTTTTTTCAATGCATTTCTTTACTCCAATCATGAGAATCCTCCCCTTGATGTTTTCCAGAGTCCATGTGTTTTACTCCAGGGTCCTGACAATTATTGATGACTGAATGAGCAAAGACGCTGGGATCTGCATCAACTTGGCAGGTACCAGCATGGATATGTGGCAACAGCTAATTTTGTGGAATGGGGAGGGGGGAAATTGCATCATTTATGGGGGATCGCATGATCAGATCCACCTGTGAATCTTGGGTTTGTGCCTCAAGGGCTTTGCCCTCATTTCTGAAGAGCTGAGCAGCTTTGTGGTAATGCTGGAGCATTGTTGGTACTGTGTAGCTGGTGAGAAAAGTGAGCCTGGACACTTATTGGTGTCCAAGAAATAGACATTCTTTGAGCTAATGGTACTAATTTTTCATAAAATCCAGTTTAGGCTTTATATCAGCTCTTTGAAAAGCGATGCACATGACCTTGCTTCTGTAGCAGTCACTTCTAACAAGCCTACCCCATGAAAAGGCTTCCTACATGCAGGCTTTTCCCCATGTGGGTAGGTGAGGAACAATTTGTAATGTGGTTATTAGCTGGCCACACAAATGTCCTCCTCATCTTCATGGGTGTCTTTGCATCCCTCTGAAACACCTCTCCTGCCGTATTCCATCCCCTCTCACCCAGAGCTGCAGCTACTGGTTCAATGCTTCTGATTCACTCTGTGATTCTACTCTGTCACCCCAGGGCTGGGGCCACATGCCGTGAGGGAGCTCACCCCGAGCTGCAGTCAGGCTCTTCTGTGGCAACGCAGGTGGGAACGCTGAGACCTATGACAGTTTACACAGTCACCCTGCACATGTTACTGTGCATCCCTCTGTTTTTGCCTTTTCAGCTTTTAGCCATGCTTCTCCATCACTGTAGGTTCTATATTACGTGTCATTAAAAACCAGCTTGGAGCTTCATACAGACTGAAAGCCCACAGGGTTTCTCCATAAATTGCCTTCTCCAGCCACGCTGCTGATAGATGTGGGGCTCCAGCAGCTCAGAGCACGCTGACAGATTGTGCTTGGCTGTACTTGGGATTTTTATTTTTATCTTCTACAGCTTGTAAAAATACTTTTAAAGGACTGTACAGGATTCTTCATTTTCCCGACTGGCTCCACTTCTCCATTTACAACACGTTATTACTTTCCCTTTATCTCCAAAGGGATTGAAATTAATGGGCTTATTTTAAGCTACCTCAAATGACTGATTCCATTACCAGGTTGTCCGGGAATGGCGCCTACCAGAAGTTGCTCGAGGACTGTCAATTACAGGACCAGCAAGGGGAGCTCAAGCCTTGTTTGTGGTAGGTCCTACGCTAATTATGTCTGCTGGCGAGGTCATCGTCAGCCTGGTGCGTGAGCAGGGTGGTGGTACACCGGTCTGCTGGGTCTCGGCGGGGATGGCTGCCGTCGGACGGGGTGAGGGACACAACCTCCGTGCCCAGGAGGCAAAGGGGCCGGTGGAGCCCCCAGCAGGGCTCGGGCGGAGGGAGCTGCTGAGCTCACAGCGAAAACGAGCGTTTTCCTGCTAATCCCGCTCAACGGCGCGCAGCGCATCACCCGGGGCAGGCGGAGCCGCGAAGGGAGCGGAGCCCCCGGAGCCGGGGCCGCCTACCGGGGAACGGGCACCAGGGCCCGCTGCAGCCGCGCCCAGCCGCGTTGCGCAGCTCGTCCCGTCCCGCTCCGCTCCTCCCGCGGGGGCCAGCACCGCTGAAGGCGCTGAGCCGAGAAATTGCAGCGGGCGCCGGCGGCGGCGCTGCGGGTCCGCGCTGCTCCAGGGCAGCCCCGCGGGACTCCGCTCCGAGCCGAGCTACGCCGCGGGCAGGGCGAGCGCGCTTCGCCCCTGCCGGGACACCGGGGAGTTCCCGGACTGCCCCGGCTGCGCGGGGCGTCCCCCCCCCTCGCCGCTCCGCCTCCCTCCGCCGCCCGCAGGCACCTGCCCGCTCTGTCGGTTCTAACTTTCGCTGCCTGTTCCGCGCCCCGAGCACCCTGTCCAGTGCTGCGGCGGGGATGGACGCCGCGGGGCCGCGCCGCTGCTAACCGGTACGGCGGGCGGGCGGCCGGGGAGCTGCTGCCGGGGCTCTCCGGCTTCGCCTTGCCTGCCGCTGCTGTTTTCGCTGCCACCTTCGCTGCCCCACTCTGAGCGGGCATGGAGGTCCAGCTGGGGGTTGGCCGCGTCTACCCGCGGGCGGGCGGCAGGACCTTCCGCGGCGCTTTCCAGAGCTTTTTCCAGAGCGTATGCGAGGCTTTCCAGGCGCCGCGGGAGGAGCCCGGCGCCGGCCAGCAGCCCCGGCCGCCGAGCCCCCGGCCGCCTTACTCGCCCTCCTGCCTGCCGCCCCAGGAGCCCCGCGACGCCGGGAAAGCGGTGCCGGCAGGCGGCCCTGCCGTGGGCTCGCCTTTTCCCTGCTCCGGCGAGATGAGGGAGCTGCTGGGCGAGACGGGCGCGATGCCGCTGCCGGCGGCGCCCGAAGCCGAGCCGGCGCCCAAGGAGGACCCGCTGGGCGACAGCGCCAGGCAGCTCTGCAGGGCCGTGTCTGCCTCCATGGGCCTGGCCCTAGAGGCACCGACCGAGCCGCTGACCCGTGAGGACTGCATGTTCGCGCTGCCCGCCGGGCCGCCCCGTACTCCTCGCCCTGCCGGTGGGGACCCGCCGCAGGCACCGCCCGCTCCGGCCGCCTTCGCGGGCGCCGGGGCTGCCCTGGCCGTCGATGTCCCCGCCGGGCCGGAGCTCTGCCACGGCTCGCCGGAGCCCGCAGCGCGGCCGGCCCCCGTCCTCCGCCTGCCGCCGCACGCCCGCGTCAAGCTGGAGAGCCCGCCGGGGCCGGCGGCGGGCGGCAGCTGGGGCAACGTGTGCCGCTACGGCACCGAAATGGCCCCTCCGGGCCCCGCGCCGCCCTGGCCCGCCTTTCTCACCGAGGAGGGGCCGCTGTACGGGCCCTGCGCCGAGCCGTCCGCCGGGCCCCTCGGTTGCGGCCGCGGGCTGGCCGCAGACACCGCCGGCTTCCCCGCCGACACCTGGTACCCGGCGGGCCGGGCGCCTTTCGCCGTCCCGGCCGCCTGCATCAAGAGCGAGCTGGAGCCCTGGGCCGAGGGCTACGCCGGCGCCTACGGCGATGTCCGGTGAGTACCTCCGTCCCGCTGGCACCCCGTACTCCGCATCCCCTGTCCCTCCTCCCGCCGTCACCCTGCACCGTATCCATCAGTATCCTGTACCCGCATGGCACCGACACCCCGCGCCCCGTCCCGCAGCTGCTTTGCGGCGGATCTGAGCACCTCTGCCCCTGCTGCCCCAGCTGGGTTCGCATTTCCTCTGTCGGAGGCTTCCCGAGCCGTAACCGAGATGCTGCCTCTTGTGCCTTACTAGCTAGAATTATGCCAGAAATACCGCGCTGAACTCTCGGAATTCCCCGCCGTCCCCTTACGGCTGATTGCATTTATCCCGTTTCATTACACCTCTGTTATCCCCCTTCCCTCGGCTGCGGTAAGTATGCAGGAACAGGGGTGCTGCGCTTGAAGCACGGACCGATGGTTCAGATCGAGTTAAAATTCCCCCTGCGCTTCCCTCGGCTGTGAGCCGGACGCGTGGGGAATGAGCCGACCTGAAACTGCTGGTGTATAGGCAGAGAAATACTGGCTGGGCTTTGAAGCTTTGTTCTAAATACAGATAGGAGATACTTTTTAACATAGAGATAGAAAAGTATTTAGAGATACAGCAGAGGATGAAAGATTTGTTTGAGAAGGATTCAGTGAAAAGCTTTTTTTTTTTTTTTTTTTTTTTTTCTGGTGGATTAACCTCAAAGAAAGAGACTCCCTGTCCCTGTGAAATAGGTATACACCATAAACCAGTGGGCATGCTGCCTTGGCACCTCTCATCGTGGCAAACTGCATTACTGCGCCAGGGAATGGCCACAGCTGATGGAAGCTGGAATGGGGGGGGTGACCCTGGCCACAGGTGGTTGATATGGACTCACCTGGGTTTTGCATCGGTGGAGTGCCATGTCCAAGTGCTCACTGTGAGGAGCTCTGGGAGGAGCAAAGACTAAAATGAGCAATTAAACTTTCCCTTTAAATAAGCACAGGACAGCTGCTCATGCTTCTGTGCTTGTTCTGCTTTAAAAAGCTCACAGCTTTATTTGGGGAGTGTGGTAATTATCATCCGCTCAGTAATTTACTTGTGGATTTTATGAAGAAGTTGAGGGCTTGGCAAAAAAAACCCAAAACATAAAAACCAAAACCGTAAAAGTAAGAAGAGGTAAAAGTGAGTCTGGCTGCGAGTGTTGTACCAGGGCAGAAGCCATGTGTGTCTTCTGCTGGGGTCTGGATAAATCTCTGCTGAAATCAGTGCAGAGTGAGTGGGGATGAATAAAGTTGGAAAAGCTCATCTGCCCCAATGCTGGCAGTGGATGATGCAGGTTTTTGGTAGCAGGAGGCTCAGCCTTGGCCATGGTTTGTTTGCCCGTGAAGCCTGTGCAGTCAAATCCTGCACAGAGGGTAACACTGTGTTAACAAACACTGGTTTGGGCTGGTGTGGTGGTCAGGCAGGGAGCCGCATGAGCTGGACCTGGCCAGCAGGTGAATTTTGCCCCAGTCTTGTCTTAGAGATAAATGACGTCTCCCTCATTCCCATGGGAAGTGCTCTATCTTCCTCTTCCTCATGGCTCCGTTCAGCATGCTGTGTCTCTGTCCTCGTTTCCCTGGCACAGCGGTTGTGGAGGGTCTGTGCTCCTGCTGGCAAGCTTCTGCCGGGGTTGTGAAGTCAGAGTTAGCACAGCAAACTGTCAAAATACCAATATCTTGTCCTTTGAACTGCAGCACTAACAGCTCCTGCCAGGGCATGAGGGACTCGAAGTCCTAATACCCTGTATTAACATGCAGTTTCAAAATGCTGAAAGGAAAGCAGAACCCTTCTTTGTGGTGTTGAAGATATAAGTGTCATCGCTGCCAGGTTTGTATTTCATCCTAGCAAAAACCCCATTAAGTTTACACTGTGCTGCCTGTCAGTTGCCATGGCTTTTAATTTTCCCATGGATAAGATATAGACACCCCTCACAGAGCCAGTGCAGTGAGCAGTGTCTGCTGCAGCTGAGGCTGATGGCAGCAGGTCCTGTATCAGCTTCCAAGGCAGCAATGCTTGTGAGGAAAAAGGGTCACTGGAGCTAAACCACTTTATAGCAAAGTTCCCTTGCTGAAGGCTGCTCTGTTTTGGACCTGTACTCCCCCGCTAGCTCCTAGTGCTGGGTTCCAGATCCTGCCCTGTGTGGCATTGCATACAAAGCTTTACCCTCTCAGCCTGGGAAAATGTGGTATCAGCGTTTTCTTTGGGAGCGGTGGGGGCATTTCTGCAGCTCGCTGCAACTTCACCAGCCTAAGGAGATCTCGCTGCAGATCCCTGTGCCATGGCAGTGCTGGCAGCAGTAGCTGCAGGCGCAGCCCACTCTCCTTTGAAGAATAAGGAGCATTTTAAGGTGTGTTGCTCCAAGTTCTTTCCCTTTTTGAATGGTCCTGGCTTGTGCTAGTGGGATCACATCTCTTCCCTCCAAGGTGAGCCTCTCTTTGAAACCCCAGCTCTGCTCTGGTGCAGTCTAGGTTAGGGATAGATAGGCTGGTTTAGAGACAAACACCCCCCAAATGTGTGACGCAAAGGCATGAACAGTTTCTTAATATCTGGGGGGAATTGTTTACATTTTTCTTTTGTATAAACTACCACCAGTTTCAGTTCTAGGGTTCCAAGTAGAAGCGTTTACCTCTGAAGCCATGAGAGAGGGAGGCCGGGCTGCTTCATGGATCGTGCATAGAAAACTGGGTGCTGGCTTCCACCTCAGTGTGGGATGTTCACAGCTCATGTAACAAACCGTGTCCAGTATCAGGGACTGCCTCAGATCCAGCAGGGCTGAACGAGGTACCCTGAGGGGGAGCACTCCTGGCCTGTCCATGGGGTGATTGGTGGCCTCCAGGCACAGGGTACGGTGGGGTGCAGTGTAGGATGGCATCTTGGACCACGTGGATCCATGACTGCTCCCTGCCCCTTTGATGGGGAGGGATTTGTCAGTGTTTAGAGCCACTGAAACATTGTACATGAGACTTACACAGGAGACAAAGTAGGCATTAACGCAATCTGATTTAATTTAAAGCTTTTGATATGGTGTGCCTGATTGAAGGAGTAATGCTTATGTATAATTAGCAAATTAATCCAAGCTTTTGTTATGCTGTGGACTTATAGCTGTTTATCTTTGTGCTCTGGTTATTGCATAATTACTACCAGCAGTCTTGGATGTAACTAAATAACCTGTTTTGAGAGTGAAATGCAGCATTGATAGAATAAATCCAAGGTAATGGCATCAAAAGGACTTCTCAGACCAAAACACAGTGGTAGGTAAGTGGTGTGGGCCTGTTTGGTTTGAGCTAAAGTGGAATCAAAGAAGGAGCTATTGCTGAAGCAATGGAAACAGAGGCGATACAGGAATTTAGAGGGTAATTGTATGAGGAAAGTCTAGCTGTCCGTGGTTTCAGATGGGATTTAAGTGGCATTTGCAGTTACTACTGTTACCTGTTTGGTACCCCTGTGTCTGGTGGTCACACCTACCTGCAGATTCCTTTCTTCAGTTTGGATGTAATCCGCCTGGGAGAGTGCCAGGTGTTTATGCATCACCTGGCATAATGACTGCATAATCCTGTTGTGGCCAACTATGTAATTGTGATACCTCTGCAGATAATACCTGTAACAATTTCTGCCTGTTGAAGGAGGAGGTAAGATTCCAGTAACAGGGTCAAGGGTGCACTAACAGATGGGACAAGAAGGGAGGCTGTTCTCCAGGCTGGCCTTAGCCCCTGGGAGGGTCTGGGGACACTCAGCTCTTTGCAGGCAGGACTCGGAGCCCTTGGGAAGGGGGTGACCCTCTCACCAGCCATTTGTCTGTATAACCTTTCTGCTCAAGCGAATGGTGATGTTAAGTAAATATTTCTTTGGAAATCGAGCCGTGCCAGGAAGAATGCAGTTTCTGAAGCCCACCCCTTTGGCCAGCTTCGTAATAGGTACTTGTGGTGTGCAGATGCTGGTACGGATCCACAGATGGCAAGCCTTGGGAGGCTGGGAAAGTTGTGCTAAAGCTTTCTGATGGTTCCTGATAAAAGGAGAAGAGAAAGTACAGAATGAAATCCTTCCTCATCTCCTTTCAATTCTTGTCCCTAACAACAGGGACGATAAGGTTGGTTTAAACACAGAATAAAATGCCAGTCCTGCACCAGCACTGTATCTGGTTTAGATAACTCAAGACTCCTTTAAATGTGACTTGGCAGGTTCCCAGGCTATGTCAAGATGCTTATCAGTCACAGCTGGAGTTAAGGTTTGAAGCGAGTGATGTGCTGAGACCAGGTAACTGGAGTAGCCGGGTTGTCGAAGCTCTGCTCGAGTTGTATTCCTGGAGGACAGGGGCAGGTGCAGTGAACCCCATGTATATGAGGGAGCATGGCACAACGGGCACTTCCCCACACTGCCCTGGGAGCACAGCCGTTGCGGCTCCTTCCCTTGCTGCCAGGAGCTGCTCACTGAAGAGCTGAGACACGCGAGCCAAAGCTTGTTTATTTTCTACCCCACTTACCTAGTTGACTTGTTTTAAGTGCGTTTAGAGAGTGCCGATTTAGATCGGCCTTTGCTGTGAGTTAGTTTTCATTCAAACTGATAAATGAGACTATCACACAGTGGTGTGAGGGCAGGAGGGGCCCTTTGGAAAGATGGGCTGTTTGGTTTGGTGCTGGGCACACACGAGTCTGCTCCAGGAGCCTGTGCTCTGCTGGCAGAACGCAGGCAGGGGGACTGGCTGTTTTGTCCTGAAGACGCTCAGAGCCTCCCAAAAACCCCTCTGCACTGGTGGGACCACAGCCTGTGTGTTACCACGCTGGCTGAGCCCATGTCCATTAAAAAAGTATTGATGCTTTCCATCCTCGCTCTGGTCTGTGCATGCCGAGTGCCATGCTGGAGGTGAAAGCTCTGTCCAAGGGGCTGGCACCGCCCTTTCCTTTGCCGTTAAATTGGGATTTACATCTGTGGCAGTGGATGAAGGAAAAATAACAATTTCCAGTGTTATTTATTTTCCAGCTTGCTCCTTCCACGCAATTGCTGTTTGGTTCTGGGGTTTGTTTGCATGCCCACAGCTTATACCAAGTATCATAAAATGGTCTCTTCTTTTTCCCCTCCCTCTTCAATCTGTCCCTCCCTCTCTTGCTGGTTCTCCCACTCTCCAGCTCTCCCTTTTCCATTGGAAAGGGGAGATGCACTGCCTTGTTAAGGATAGGCTATGGAGGGCGTACATGCTCCGTGGGGTTGTGTGTGGGACCGGCCACGCCACTCGTGCAGCACAAAACATCTCTTTGCCTTTTCACCAATTCATTATAAAACTATTCAAGGACAGAATTTGCTCCATCCTCTTCTGCCCATGTCTTGAATTTTTGAACTCTTGTACCATATGGAAACTGGTTCCAAAGTCTCTTGCTTGATAGCAGCAGTGATTACTTCTCCCCCTCCCCGTTTCTTTTAAATGCCATTTGCAACAATAGGGTAAGTTCTACATGATACTTGGCATAGAAAATACTAGCTAAGAATTCAGACGATTTCATTAGAGAAATAATGCATAAAAAGCTTTAAAAGCATTGGTGAATGGGTTATACTGGCATTCTGTGTGCTCTGGCCTGTATTACTGAGGATTTCAGGCCAGGAAGCTGTGAAAGATTTGCCCATGACATCTATTCTTCTCTGTGTGCAGCTTTTGTGTTTTTTTCCTGCTGCTTGCAGCATTCACCGGTATTTGTTACACAGGTGATAGCTGTGCTTCATGGTACTTCTTGGTGTTCCTGTTATGAGAACTTCATTCCAGTCAAAGAGAGCTGGTTAAAAATTGGTTGTGATTTCATGCTGGTTTTTTGAGAGCTGAAGGGCACTACATGTCAAAGTACTGATTGTGACTGAGAGAGAAAGCACGTATTGTAGCCCATGTAGGATCCTCTGGCTTTGTACATTGCTATGCCTGGAAGAAAACAACCTGGTGCACAGTTGTGCCTTTCCACATGCATTCCATTTTTGCAAGGCTGGGGTAGTGGGCTCCAGCCCCTGGTGCAGGATCCTCGCCACAGGGATGGGCACCAGCCTCTGGACCAGGATCACCACTGCTGGGCTGGGCACCAGCCTCCCAGGGCAGGATGACCCCCTCCCTGAGGACAGCTCTTCCGTGGGGCTGTTGCTTCCCGTGGAGCAGGAGGATGATGCTGTTTCTGGTGGGCACCTGGCAGCATGGCTGTGCTTGGTGACCATCTGTCACTATGCTGTGAACATCATGGTTGGCATGAGGCATACATGGGGGCTGTACCACGGTGAGGAGCCCAGGAGCTGCTGGTGGGTTTGGGGGTGCTCGCCTCAGGCGAATGCCGCTGCTGCCGGCGTGTCCATGCAGCATGGAGCAGGCAATTCCTGGAAGTCTCTGCCTCCCACCCCTCGCTTCAGACCGAGGAAAGTGTGGGACAATCCGGGCTAGAGTTAAGGCATAAACAGTGTAGCGAGGCAGTGAATGCTGGATGCCATCCACCGCCGGCCATGTGCAACTCCCCTCGCCTCCGCTGCAGGAACCCTCCAAGGCCACACTGCGCTCGGCAGGAGACAACAGCTCGCTCTGTGTCCGTGCCAGGGTGATGCCTCTGAATAGCATCTCCCAGGCGAAGGGAAGATAAAGGCCTGCAGTGCTTCAAGAGTGAATTTCAGACGGGTGGTTCAGGGAAAAAACACGGTTAAAATTGGAGCTAATCAGAAGTCAGTGTCTCTGCATGGTGGGGAAAAGAGCCCTGTGCTCCTGAACTGGGAGGAAAGCAAGCCATAAACATTGCCATTTATTGCAGGAAGGAATCGCAGAGTTTCATGAAACATTGGAAGGTTGGGTGTTTTGTTGTTTTGGGGGGTTTATTTTTCACTCACATGGGAACATCTTTTTTTGGTATGATGAAAGCAGTTCCATCTCACAGAGTTAAAAATAATTTGTAATAGAGAGCAGTAGTTCTTTGTATTTTTCTGTCATTTATATCGCAGATTCGCTAGGGGTGGAGGGGACCTCTGGAGATCGTGTTACTTACTTTCTATTGTCTCAGCACTGAGCTTCGTTTATATTTTTTAAGTCACTGTTTATAAAATGGCTGTCCTGTTTGCCGTGTCTGTATTGCCAGTTGTTATTCTGGCTGGCTTTTTGTCTGTGCTTGGCATCCTCACTAGTGGCTGTCCACAGACCTGCTCCACGGGCTGTTTAAGTTTGAAACGAATACTTTCCACTTATGCTTGTAGGCTAAAATTGCAAAGTTAAATACAAGAGGAAAAAGATCGTATTGTTTTATCATCCCATGCAACATCTCAAATTTATCAAACAGGCATTCACTGAAAGACGGCTGTTCTGTGGGAGGCTTTCTGCTACTTCTAGTAAACCTCGTTTGCTTTCTCTGAGCTGCTCTGCAGTCAGAGAAGTGAGCATCGTCTGCAGCTGCACCTGGCTGGTGCATGGGAACTCATGAGCAACATCCCTGAACATGCTGTACTGCTGTTATTGTTTACAGGGGTCCTGAGCAGCCTCTACCGCTTGTCAGAACCCTCCTTTCCCTCCATTACAATTCACAGGAATCTTGATGTGATAACCCACTAAGCCTTACACCTCCACATACACCATAGCTCGTAGAGGAGGGTTTTGGTGTTCGATATATTGCAAGATGCTCTGTGTGCCTTGAGGGGCATCAGCTTTGCGTGTTTTGCCTTATTGTGTGTTCCTCTGCATTTTTGAGGTGTTAATAGTCTTGAACACATTTGCAAGTGGATAATAAAATAGGATGGCATTGTAAGCCAGATGGTAGCACGAAGCAAGCAGCATTGGATGAACCTGGCTGCTTGAGGGGTGTATGAGATGTGATCTTTTATTCCTCTTGCTCAGTTTACTTCAGCATTTTTGTGATTTAAGTGAATTTTCTTGGTTTTGAAGAATGTTTTCTGCAAAAGGAACATCTGCCCAAGAAACCAACACAAAGCAAACGCCACAAAGTCATTGTGGACAGGCCATCTGACCTGTGCCTGCTGGGAAAGCACTTGTCTGGTGCCGTGGCAGTGTGGTGACGTGACACACAGGGCATGGGCATCTTCCTTTGTTATTATGCTTTGGTAGGATGTGAGTATTTGTCAGAGTGATCTTCCACCTTGGACAGACCCATTTCTGTACTGTATTCATAGGAATACAGCAATGGCAAAGTTTTCTGTGTGGGTGCCAGATGCTTTCCAGCTCTTTCCTTCCCTCAAGAGAGCCAGGAGACAAGATACGCAAGAGGCAAATGTCCAATCTCCCACTGAAACAGTGAAGCATTTACACCCTGTAAGCAATTAAGAGGCATGTACAGGCATGTCAGCTCTTAATATCTGGCCAGTGCAGGCATGCCATCCTGTCTCTGCCTTCCTCCTGTTTTCAGTTGTATTTCAAACTGAACAGCAGGACTGCAACTTCCTCTTGATGCCAGGGGCCGAGGCGGCTCTGAGCTGGACACTGGCACTGGTGGGGCACAGATGTAATGATAGGAGATGGCTGGTGGTCTTTTGGGAGTCTCTGCTTCAGCTGTACCTCCTCCTGCACAGGCTGGCATGGACACCAGCAGGGAGTACCTGGAAGATGCTGTCTGGCCAATGCAAATCCTGTGCATGAATGCAGGAGTGCTGCAGGGTGCCTGTGGGCAAGGGCACAGGCCCCTGAGGTGTGGGCAGGGCAGAAAGGACCCCCATGCATTGAGTTACTGTGGGTCAAGGAGGCGAGGTAAACCTCAGCTCAGCTGTGGTGCGGGGGCTGTGCTCTACCAGCCCAGCTGCCTTGGCATGGCACGGCAGGGCAGGCATCAATCACACCAGAGCTTTGGGGAAGCAGCCTCCAGGCGGTCTGTGGGTCCCTGGGGACCTCTGGACTGCTTTAGTGCTCTGTGGAATATAATTGCCAATTATCTGTAGGTTTGGGTGTGCTAAACAGCAGGACTTGGCTGCGTCTGTGTGGATGAGCATTCCTGGCTTTTGGGTTGGAGTGACCTTGTCCAGCCTGGACTTGGTGACCTGGTGTTCGAGGCTGAATGCTGTGGGGAAGTCAGCCTCTGTTCGCTTTCCTGCCGTGGCAAAAAAGCAGTTTGGTCACTTTGGGATTTTCACTCGAGGCAGACTGGTGGCCCCAGTACGGATAGTGACTGCATGACGTGTGGACCAGAGCTGGGTTTATTCTTTTTACCAATAACAGTGGTACAATAATCTCATTAAAATAAAAAGGGACTGACCTAGTTGTCATGGCAAAGACTGGTGACAGGGGTTCTTATCCATACAGCTCTTCACTGCATCCACTACTGTCTGTTGTCTCTGCTGATATGCCTGTGTTGCTCATGCACAGCTTAGCTCCTCTCCCAGCAGTGGGCACAGGGCAGAGCATAGGGGGAGCACCACGTGGCAAGATGCCTTCCTCTGCAGTGCGTGTTTGTGGTTTTATTCTGCCTCAAAAATAACGATTGTGACCCTGTTTTTTCTCGAGTATTTTTACGTGAGGTTCAGTGTATCCTCTAACAGTACTAAGAACGTTATCGGCGCTAGTACGTTGTGCTTTTATGGCACTTTTCTTCTGCGGCACTTACAGCCCAGCAGCAATTTGTTTAGCCTCCAGGCAACCATGAAAAATATGTATTACTCCTTTTCTGTAGATGGGGGAGATGGGGTTTGTCACAGGCCAGTCGCTTTGGCAGCAGTTCCTCAGAACACACAACCTGCAGTGGTCTCTGGCAGTTATTGGTGGGCTCCAGGGGCCAGGCATGGGTTTGTGCTTGGCTTTGCGAGGGAGTCCTGCACAAGTGTACTCGTGTGCTGGACTTTACACCTTGGCAATAGTCCTGTTTACTTTAGCAGACCCAAATGCTGTCCCCAGGGATGTGTGGCCCTGTCCAGCACTCAGACACCAGGACAGTATGCAGGACTGAGGTTACAGGGGTGCAGCATCTCACCTCAGGAGATCCGGACGGGAGCCTCTGCACTGCCTGGATGCCTGCAGGGGAGAGGGATGGTACCTGCAGTGGGGGCAGGCTTGGCTTGGGCTGTTCTCTTGCCACTGCTTTTTTCCTGTTTAATGCAATCTGAGCAGAAGCCAGGAAAGAGCAAGGTCACCCCATGGTCCTCTGCGGTTTGAAACTCCTCAGCCCCCCATCTGTGGAGGCCTCTTTAAATAAGAAGAACAAACAAAGTCAAATGCTGCCATGTCCTCAGAAGTGGTAAGATGATTTGTTGGGACACAGATGACAGCATCAGTGATTTTGCAGTATTATAAGTCATCTTAAAAATATATCTAACCTCTACAGGTATTTATAGCTGCTGCCCTTTGCTGGAGCAGCAGGCACCCATCCTACTGGGGGATGAATTGGATGACACCCAGCTCCTGGCATCAACAGTGCCTGTATGAGTGGATCACACCTTAAACTCTGCACATCTCCTGATGACTCTCCTGTGCAACCAAAAAGCAGCAAGTGGAGCATGCCATAATAAGTAAAAGCCTAACAGTCCCCAGTGAAGAGCCATGGATAAGCCCATGTTTAGGCTAGAGGGGCTGGTTGGTGCCTACACTGTGCTACCCAGAATGTGAGCTGTGTGATGCCATGGACCATGCTGAGCATCTCAAGATTGCAGGCAGGGTGGCTGCTGCTCCCAAAACAACTCTGAGAGCAAGAAATATGTCTTAAATAAGGCTTAGACAGTGCAGCACCACCAGTGTGGGGAAACCAGTTGTTTCTGTGCAGGGCATCCTTTGCTGCAAGAGCGAGGGAGCGCTGCAAGCAGCCATCCTGCACAGCAGCCGGGGCAAGCAGCCTGGCATGTGTGACTGTGAGTGACTTAGTGATAGGTCTGCACCACAGAGAGATGGACTTTGGGACACACTCCCCATGTGCCTGGGCTGGCAGAGCCCTGGTCATGCCATGCAGAATGTGGAGAACTGCTCCAGTGCACCATGCATTGTCCTGGCCACTGGTTGTGTGCTGGGCATGGCCAGAGCTGTAATGATTATCTTTTTTAAAGTCTTCATCCAGGTGACATTGGGATGGTGTCCCGGGATGCTGACCGCCGTATCCGGGGTGTCAGCACCTCACGTGAAGCTCTAGTTGGCTTAAGCTGTAGCCCTGGCCATCTGATGTGCTGGCAATGCCCATAAATGCCAGAAGGGAGGCTGCAGATTTCCGAAATACACTTTAGAGCCTCCATGGGACATACTCAGTCCCTGGGACAAGGTGAAAACACACTGGACTTAGCTGCTTTCCCTCTCTGTTCCTACTGGTTGGGGAGGGCATTAGAGAGCTGTCTGTTGCCTTCCAAAGGTAATACTTCACTTACTTTTCTGGTGTTTTCTCACCAAAGCCTTCAGCAGTTTGCCTGGTGTTACATGTTTCAGCTGCCCTCGCTTCTTTGCTGGTTAGAAATGGCAGGAGAAATGCTTTGACCTTGGCCTGTGTGCTGAGAACAGAGCCCAGGCACAAATTCTTGTATCAGTAATTTCCTAGAGAAGGCTCCTGCCTCCTCCCTCTCCCCGTCTATCTGGAGCGGGCGGCAGCAGCATCCACATGTTTCTGACGTGCCATTGGGGAGGGTTGGACAGCCTCTCTCGGCAGCTCCTCTTCCCTCTGACAAGAGAGAAGGGGAGAAAAGTAACTTAAGTGCAAATCAGGTTAATTGCTTTCGTCTGGATGGCGATTAGCTGCCTTAACTGGAAAATGAGATACTGTGTGTGAATATTGTTTGGATGATCTACATTCTTTCTTGGATCATGTGTGTGTGCGTTTGTGGGCATGTGTCCCTTCTACCTGCGGACACAGCATGTGGGTTTTGTATGCCTGCCCTCTTCTTGTATAAATAACATCTCCATCCCTTGCCCCGGTGCCTGCAGCAGTCTGTCTGCAGACAGCTTCTGTGAAGGATATGTGGAGAAATGGGTGCTTGGCACCGTACCCTCTGTGGGAGGGAGTGCTGGTGTGGGCTCCCCTAGCTGGAGGGGGCTCTGTGAGTCTCTGTGCATGGGCATCATGGGGCTTGGTGTGAAATCAGCATCACTTCTTCTCACTGTTCAGACACAAAGTTGAGAACTAACCCTCCAGGTTCCCTTCCCTTCTCTGGCTGTCTGGAAGCACCAGCTCCGTGCAGCTGGGCAGGTCTAGGTGGGACATGTCCAGCTCAGGTCTGAAGCCTGGAGCTGTGGGTCCTGCAAGGGCCATGTCCCCTCCTTGGCTGACTCCAGGCTTTGTCCCTGTGCGTGCTCGTACGGTTCAGACCATCTGAGGTTGTCCCAGTTAGATTAGCCTTTTCACATGGATTTAGTTTTTTGGCTTTCAGTTATTTGCTTAGTTTTTATGTGCCCCCTGTGGTTGAAAAGTCTTTCCCTGATAATATGATTTTCCACTTGAAAAGAAATTTAGATGTGTTACTTCCCAATCTTCTCCCAAGTACCCAGGAACATCTTTAAATGATTAGGAAAAAAATAGTATCATCACAGGGAATTTTTCCCATTCTTGTTTACAGCAGAGCCCGTGCCAAACACCAGATCCTTGTTTCTTGGCCATTTCAGAGGATGGCTTTGAAGGGGGAGCCAAGCAGGGAAGTGCTGGGGCACCTGCACATGCAGCATCCTCCCCTTGTAGCTGTGCTGAGGGTGGGATGAGACTGGGCTGAGGGTAGCAACTAACAGGGGCCTTGGGGCAGCAGTTCTCCCTTTGTTCAGCTCACCCTCTGGTTTGCCACGTTGGTGCTTAAACAGTTGAATTATGGCCCCAGTTGGAATAGTTGTCCATATCCTGGCAGGGGTAAGGTGGCAGCCTGAGGTTAGCAGGGCAGTGGGCCAGTCCCTCTGGGTGCTGCTTCTCAGCTGACAAAGGAGGCTCCGTGTGTCCTGTGGGTTCCCCTGGGATCAGGGTGATCTGTTTGCTCCTGGCTGGTGGGGAAGATGGGACTCTGCCTTCCCCACGCCCTCTGGCTTCCCAAGACTTTGGGTTCAGGTGGGCGCTTGGCTGCTTTGGCAGCTTTGTCCCAAGATGACTTATCTTGCTGCTTGCTTAAAAAGAGAATTAAAAGAATGCTCTCAAGGCTAGGAGGCCTAAAATTAGATGTGGCATCTGTGTTTTGGTTTGCAGGCAGGCTTAAAAGAAAACGATTTCAGGCTGCTTTCATTCTTTGCCTGCTCAGAGGAGCGAGGCAGAGGCGAAGCGGAGGGTGCCAGGCTCCTAAGTGATTGCACAAGCGCCTCAGCATTCCGAGGGCATTGCAGCCCTGCAGGGCTGGCATGTCTGCAAACTTCAGTGTCTCTCTGTGGTTTCAGGGGTACATCCTATGCACGAGAGTCCCCTGGGAGAAGCTAAGAGGTGCTGCTGCAAGGTTCTACCCTCGCTCTGTCCCAAGAAATGCTTTCAATTCCCAAAATGACAGGTCTGGCTTGTCTGTGCCTTGTGTCTCTTAAAGGGTGCACCACCATCAAGGCGCTGTTTCCCTGTCCATGCCAGGCTGGGATGCCCTGTGTTTTCCGAGTGTGCTGCTGCCAACGTTGGTACCAGCACAGCTCACTGCTCATCCTGTCCAGCCTCGTGGGTGGATGTTGGCCAGTTGCTGCAGAATGCTGAGGAATTTGCCTCTGTGTTGCTGTGTTGTTGAGATCAGGCCTAAGAGTGCCAAGAAGACCATAGATATGTGAAACCTTCATTATAACTTCTGTGTTTACTCCTTACGAGATGACTCAAAGCATGATCTGCTTTGAGGGCGTGGGCAGATGATATTGCGTAAGTTGTGAAGTCTCCTCTAGAAAACAAGTGGTTTGCCAGCAGAGATGAACAGAAATTTTGGAGATGCAGCTTCTGCCTGCTTCCAGACATAATGAGGAAAAGCATTTTTATGCCCCTGCAGCTGTGTCTCTGCAAAGATGCAGTCTTGGTATAAACATGCCTAAAAATAAACCCAGCTGTGCCAGTAAGTTATGGGACCAGCTGAAGTTCCTACTGAGACCAGCCCAAAACCCCCACTGCAGGCTCTCAGCTACTGGCTGCAGCTGTGTCAGCGGTGGGGCATGGCACAAGAGCTGGCATGGATGGGTGAGCCACTGTGGCGAGTCCTGGCATCCTGCTGCAGTACTGGGTGCTGCAGGACAAAGGGTGGGAGGCAGGAGCCACTCTCTGAGCTGGATGTTTCTTCCTCTCTTCCCCATCCATCCCCAGAGCTGCTGTGCTTTGCTGGGAGGAGGAAGAGGAGGAGGGTGCTGGTTCACCTGCAATGGGGAGGTGCGAGAGACAGCAGCAGTGGTCCTCTGAAAGGCAGCAATGCCGCTGTTTGCTTTGCTGCCTGTGCTGTCAGGTCTCACTCTGATGGTGTGCCTTCCCAGTTGGGTGCCTCCGATCTTAGTGGTATTTTGTGGTCTTCTCATTTTTAAATGCTAGATTTCTTGGTTGTCTGTCATCTGCCTGTTTTCAACTCAAGCTTCATCCAGCAGAGAAATAAAAATGCAGAACTTGAGGCTCCAGTTTTTATAGCAGTATTTCCACTGCCAAATAATGTGGGGAAAATATTAGGTGTTTTAAATATCAGAGTCTGGAAATGAATCCTGACATCTTTCAGCAGTCCAGCTAGGAGCCCTGTTCCAGCAGGTACTCTCCTCCAGGGCACAGCTGAAGGTGAGCTCCTCAGGTCCCTGCCTTGGGGACCGAATGGCTGGCTTACACGAGGTGCTCTGGCTGTGCGCCATCATTGGACGCAGGTCTGTGTGTGTTGGGGGACCATGGGGCCTCTGCAAGCCTCCCCTTGGTCCTGTTCCCTGCCTGTGAAAAGAAAAGTCTCAGAGCAGGTATTGTTCTACAAAGGCTTTGTGAGCAGGGGCTACTTCTCTGATTTATAAATGCAGTGCAGGCATTAAGATCCGTATCCGACAAAAACAAAAGAAACCATTAATCAAGGTGTTTGGACGGGATGACCTTTGAAGGGCCCTTCCAACCCAAACCATTCTATGATTGTATGAATCTGAATGTGCGGGGTGTGCGGAGAGAGGAGCTCTGGTCTTCAGCCCCAGTTTTGCTGATCTCTGTGATTGTGCACCCTTGGCAAGCCCTGGGAGAGGACAGGATTCCTCCTGGCAGAACCCCTCCTGCCCAGGGAGCGCTGCATGGGTGCCATCCGACATGCAAGGAGCTGTGCTGTTGTCATGGCCAGCCATGGCTTTGGCAGTCTCCAATGTCCCTTCACAGCTCCAGCACTCATGGGATGCTGAGGGTGGCTCTTGCTGGGGAAATCGAGCTGGCTCAGGCAGGGAGACGTTCTGTTGCCTCTGGACATCTGCACCACAGACTGAGCATTGTGAAGAGCCACCAAGGAACTCGCGTCGTCTTTTCTTGAGTGTTTAATAAATATCATCATGCTTAGTTTTCCAGAGGGAAAGAGAAATGCCTTCTAGAAAAGCAGACTGTTGTTAGTACGCTGTACTACACGCCTGAGATACCCTGCCAAGTACAGCCACAGCCAGGATGCTTCCGGAGTGACTGTAAGCCAGCACTCCCTGACTGGCACAATGGCTGTGTTTCTCGGAGCATGAAATTTATGGATCAAGATCAACTAATTATTTGTGATTTTCTATATAGGCATGTATTCTTTTTGCCAGCAGAGATGGATTTGAGAAGGGAAGATTATGGTGTGGGTTAAACTAACTAAAAAATATTACTTGGGACAGGATGTTTCGCTTGGGAAATGAGTCGGGCTCCCTGTGCACTGAGGACATCAAGGTCTTGTCCTTGGAGGCTCTTGATGTCTCTGCAGTCGCCAGGACAATCTGGCGCACAGCAATGACCTCGGGGTGCTCGTCAGGGCTGAAGCCTGCTTGATTACTCCTGTTTTGCTTATTGTCCCTTTTATGCTTCATAATTAGGTGAGTTTCCATCTTAAGTAACCTTGCAATACGGTTATGCCATCTCTTTGTAGACACCTCCTCTGCCTGAAGGAAATCAAGTGCTTCATCTTCCCTAAGCTGGAGATTGGGTTTGGAGACAGAAGTTTTGGTCTTGGTTCTGTGTACAAAATGCAGGCAGCAGCCTATCACAGGCTACTGGTGTGATGCAGAGGCTGCAGTGTGGCTTTGCATTTGCATACCTGCCTCCTTTCACCTTTTCAGCCTCATTTTCTGCTTCTTAGGGATGACTGGAAGCTGAGAGTTAGTGATGGCCATTAAAACTGGGAGACGCCCCAGTGGTTTGGGTTGTGTCACAGCTTCTAACATCCATCCTGTTAATAGGTGTGCTATGGCTCGGCTGGTTGGGTGGCAGTTTGGGAATAGTCCCGTGGGTGCTGTGACAAAAGCTGCTCCATAGGCCAAGGGCAGCCGGTTTCCCTGCAGCTCCAGGCTGGAGCCACCTTCTTGTGCAGCAGAGGGAAACAAAACAGGAAGGAGAGGTGGGGCTTCAGATTGTGCCTGGGACCCAAAAATAAACTGTCAGAAAGAGCAAATAGAGTATTTGAAAAGAAAGGGGAAAAAAAGGTAATTTAATTTGGGAGATTTGCGAATGGCTGTGTGCAGCTGTGCGTGTTGAAGTTGTTTGTGCCCCCTAGGGTTGGGAAGCAGCCTTTGAGCTGTTGCCTGCTGCTGCTGTCCCTGGTGCCTGCTGGTGCCTTACCTGCTGCCTTCTCAGCTGGAGCACTGTTGTTGGGAGGACCTTCTCCCTGAGGGCATGATGGTTCTGCCTGCCCTCATAGCCTGGGACATTTAGAGAACCCACTGTCATCTGCTAATGTTTATTTAAATCTGAGGAAGATCAAGTTCCCATATATGTTTACCACAGACGTGTCCCTGTGGTTCACACTGTGAGCTGTTCTCTGCTCTCTCAGAGATGCTATCTTGCCTTTGCCTCTGGCAGTTATACATGAAAACAAGGCATGGCAGGTTTAGAAACATATTCAAGGACTATTTAGGAAAAGGAAATAAATTCAGTGTAGAAGGCTGCATGTTTATAGATTAAACTGCTCAAAGCATTTTAACAGATGGGACACTAAAGTTTCCGTGCAGGCCTTATTATCGGAATCAGTGTGGCTTAGTGGCTGTGGGTTGAAGAGTCAGTTCAGCTCTGGCTGAAGCTGGTGGCAGTGAAACAGGACCGTGCAAGATGATGGGAGATACTTGCCTGAAGCAAACAGTTGAGCTCTTATCTAAGGGTGGGTCTTGCACCTTGCTGTGATTCATAGACAGACCATGAACCCATGAATCCATCGCTCCAGGCGTGAGCCAGGCAACATCACTGATGGAAAGCCCATTATTTTTAATACTTTGAAAATGTTGTGCACAGACAGTGGCATTTTAAAGGCAACGTTTACAACTGGTAACATCGCAGTATCTCAGAAATGGCAGGTTTTGAAGTGACTGTGCAGGATTCTGCGTTAGCCGAGTTTGTGTGCAAGTGCCTGTTCAGTTCATGGCTCAGCATCTTCTTGAGCATTATGGACAGCCAGATTTTTAGATATGGCGTTGTGAAGGTACATACGCTTTCCCCAGAGGACAAGGTGTGTGACCAACAGTGCTCTACCCTGGATTCCCAGCTGATGGCTGGTTAGGCTGGGATGAGCTGGGGTGCGTGGCAGCCACTGTGGGTGGGCAGGCAAATCCTGATTAGGGATGCTCCAATCTGAGCTGGTCAGGAAGTGAGCTGATGCCACAAGGAGGTTGTACCAGCTGTGAAGGCACAGCCTTGTCAAGAATAGTACTGCAGCATTTCAATTCGGTCTGGTGCAACTCTTTGTGTAGTTTTAACATGAAAAATGTAGTCAAATTGAAGAGCGAAGGAGGTGCTAATTGTGTTTGTTCTGGTATGCCAGAGTGATGGAAAGCAGCATAAGGAATATGTATTGTATTATATTAACATGGTGAATTGATTAACAAGTTAATCTTATTCAGTCAGGTATGTGTAGACTGCAGAAACTATGCAGATAAAGCTGCACACATACTTTTTTGTGGTCTCTTATAAATTGGAAGTTGTCAGGGGAGGGCAGTTGTGCCTTGGCTGCTCTTGGGTAGGGTGCGCTCTGTATTGTCAAGGTGGAAACTTTCTTTGTGGGTTATAAAAGGTGGTTGGCTTCTCTTTTATCCATGATTACCCTTGTTTTTCTGGGTGTGTTGTGAAATCTGGACTGTACAGTGAAAGTAATTATTGACAAAAAAACTGCAGAATCATAGTTCCTATTCTTTCAGCAATATTTGCACGTGGCAGGAGCTCCATGGACTCTCCATTTCCTCAGAGAACCCTTCTGAAAGGACAATAAAATCTCTTTCTATAGCCAGAAGAGAGATACTGAGGTTTTTTTTTCTCTTCCCTGAAAACCACCATGCTCCACTACGAGCAGAACTGACCTTGGCCTTCAAGCCGCGTGCCAGGGCTGGAATCTCTGCCCTACGTCACCGCTGCAGCAGTTGTGTCTGCCCGTGCCACACTATCTCTTTGCTTTGGGTTTCTGAGGCACTGTGACACTTGCCATGCAGTATGCAAACTACAGTCATGCATTCTGGAGCATTCCGTGAGGTGCTCAAGGCTTCGTTTTGGCTGGTCGTGGTGTTCCTGGTGGCTTTGTGGGGTGGGTGCGATCAGCAGGTACTGATAGAGTGAAAAATTGCACTGGGGGGAAAGCTTTTGAGCAGCCCATCTATTGCAAGGTCCTCCCTGACCCTTGCATGGGACCTGCCCATGGGACCCCCATGCAGGTGGGTGTCTGGGCTCTGCCCAGAAAGCTGCCGTTCCACATGCCCCCGAGATCCCTGTAAGCCATGTTTTTTGGCTCATTGCAGTGTTACTACCAATGTGTTTTGCTAGCACCCTTGAAAGGTCTCCTAGAAACTGGAAAATAGATCATTAAAGGGTACCATTATCACAGCTCACTCTGAGTTGCTCACGTTCTATGGTTTTTTTTTTCCTTACAATTTTACCTCAAAAAATAAAAAAGAAGGTTAATTGGCAACTTTTTAAAATCAAGGACATCCCTGGGCAAATCCTTCCACTCTCTGGACAACGGCTGCTGGTAGTAAAGGTTCTGGAGAGGGCTGGAAATGGTGAGGATGCTGCATAGCTCAGCCTACAGCTGAGCCACTCCCCGGCTGCTGAAGCACCAGTCTCCCAATGCGGTGGGATGCTGGGGCTGCCTGGTGTCAAGCCCGATGGTGGGAGTGTTATAAGTGGAGGAGGCTGTCTCCCAGCCAGGGTTAAACTCTGGGGTCACCAGCTCCCTCTGGTTTCCACATGTAAAGGGGCAGCTGGGGCAAGTGTGGCCAAGCAGATGTGGGTTTGTGGAAGAGTCTGAGCACCTCTGGGATGCTCAGCCCAGCACCCACTGTAGGTAGAGGCATATAGGTCCACTACACACGCACGAGCATGAAGGTGTGCTTGTACTTGCACAGCTCATCTCATGCAGAAACAGCTGTTCAAAAAGCTGTTTAAAAAGCCACCCAAACCTTAATGGCTAACCTATTTTGCCGCTTTAAATAATTAAGCCTCAAAAATACACCAAGGTCTTCTGGGGGTCCTGCTTCTGTCATCATAACAGCTACTCCTGTGAGAGTCACTTTTTCTCATTTCCTATCTGAAATACATGGTGCAAAGAATAGGGAAAGTACAGCATGGAAGGCCTATGGAAAAAAAGATAACTTTTTCACATTTCTGATTGCATAGAGAGGAGAAAAAAGGTAACGGGTCATTAGAGGAAAGATTTGGTTCTGCTGGGATCTAAAAGATTGCTGGAGAAATACCTAAAGGACTGGATAAGTTCCTAAAGGGGCCAAGAAGAAATCTGGAGAGGGACTTTTTACAAGGGCATGTAGGGACAGGACAGGGGGAAATGGCTTTAAACTGACAGAGGGGAAATTTAGGTTAGGTATTAGGAAGTTCTTCAGTATAAGGGTGCTGAGGCGCTGGCACAGGGTGCCCAGAGAAGCTGTGGCTGCCCCATCTCTGGCAGTGTTGAAGGCCAGGTTGGATGGGGCTAGTGCAAGGTGTCCCTGCCCGTTGCACAGGGTTGGAACTGGATGAGCTTTAAGATTTCTTCCAACCCAAGCCATTCTGTGATTCAAAGCTTTTATATCTGCTGCTAGTTACTTCATAATAGTGTTTGCTCTATGGTAGCACCTTGAGCTGAGTGCCAAGGCTGTGCTGCACTGGGTGCTCGTGCAGCCATGGTGCAGGGGGAAGCAGGGTGCCCTGGGCACTGCTGGGGGCAGAGCAGTGGGATTGCGCCGGGAGGAAATGGAGGGTGAGACATGGAGATGTTAGTTGCATCAGGACTTAGTTATGGTAGGCAGGCTGCAGCCAACTGTGTCTGCTCCATTTAATCAGTAATTCAAGAGAAGCCTTGGAAAATTGAGATTTGTCAAGGAAAGATAGTTGAGAAGCATCTACAGATGAGTCACTGATTCTGATTGATACAGCTAAAAAGATGAGAAATCGCCCAAAATGTTTCTTACCTTAAGAACAGACGATAAAATTGCTGTTCCAGCTATTAACCTACAATTTAGGTAGGTAGGTAGGATCTACATAGGTCTCTTGTGAAGAACAAAGGTAGCAGAATTCCTGAAGGACACAATTGACAGCAAGATTGGAGGAGAGTGGTGAGCCTGGGTCTTTATCTCACCAATAATTGTCCCATTTTGCACTTTACTCTCATGGTGTGAGGGGCGTAGAAATACTTCAGCAAAGAGCTCTGACCTGCGTGAGGGGCAAACTGCACCAGTACTCTGGTAACAGCACTGGTCCTTGGTTGAGATTAAGCATCCCAGCTAGTTGTTCATGTAACAACAGCAGCAGTCCCTTAAGTCTTGTCTGCACTGGGAGGTATTTTTCAGCCTGTGGTATGATTTAAACCAGTTGAATAGTAGTTCCTCATCTGTTCTTGAGGAAACACGTTTTCTTATTTAAAACCTCTCTCTCCTCAGTTAAGTTTATGTCTCTTAGGAGGAGGAAGAAAAGGGTATAGATAGTCTGGGCTAAAGAAGCTACTCTTATTACTGTAATTAATATATCTGAGCAAAAGATGATAACAAGGCAGCTGCCCTTACACTGGTGTATCATTGTCCTTGCCACAGTTCTCCTTAAGAATGATTGTTCTTAAAGCTATTTCACTCTAATTTGTTTTAAATCCCGATATCCTCAGGACTGCTGCATATGTGAGTGCACGTTGCAGGATCTCCCTGTGGTTGGGTAGTAGTGAAACGAGATGGGGAAGAGGAGGGGGAGAGGTAGGAGAGGGATAGGAGAGGCAGGGGACCAGTGCCCGCTGCAATCTCAGCCTGGCAAGTGCAGGGCGGTGGTGCTGTGCATTGTAACTCACTGCAGAGGTGGAAACCCCGGTAGAAAAGCTGGTGGTTAGCACAGAGAAAACACATATCTTTCCTAATTAAACCTTGACCCTGCTGCTGCTCTTTCGGTGTGTGAGATCTCCCCTTGCCTTTGTCATTCCCTCATGGACAAAGCTGCCTGCAGGGTGTAGAGAGGCACTGGCCATGGACAGAAGGGCTTCACATCAGGACAGTGTTCCCTTGCCCTGGAGTCTGTGGTGGTGCTTGATCCCTTGCAAGACTTCATGGTGTGGGTTCTGGCTGCCATCTCTGCGGGGGCTGTTTTCTGTTTCAGTGGACTTTGGGTTTATTCATACTGTTGGCCCAAATGAGGCTTGGGCTTTTCTGACTATAAAGATTTTTCTTCTGAGAAGTCCTGGCATTGACACATTCACTTTTAATTTGATTAGTCAGAGCTCACCTGCAAGCAGTCAAACAATACCAGAAACAAAAAGCAGGTCTAATTTTGACCAAGTTGCGGTGACCTACTGACTGTTAGAAGCTAATTGCCTCATCTAGTGTTTTGAGACAAAGGGAGCTTTAGCAAATAACTTAAAATGCTGTTGCTCCCCAGACTGCCTGGGTGTGTGTGGACTTGTGATCCTAAGCACCTCTCCTGCTGCTGTGCTTTCCAGAAAAGCAGCTTCTCCATGGATCTGATCAAACAAGTGGGTGGCAATGCACATCAGGATGGAGGCAATGGGGCAAGTACCAGCCAAGGGGGAAGGGTTTAGGCATGTGGATGGGGGCAAGCATGAGGAATACATGTTTGGAGAGGAGTGATGGCAACAGGTAGGTCTGAAAAAGGAAGAGGAAATAGGTAGAAAAGAAGCAAGACAGAGAAGAAAAGAAGAGCTTAAGGGGGTTTGACAGCTTGGGAACATCTGTTTAAATTAAGAATCAAATGGATAAAGTAACCTCTAGTGAAGCGGTACTTCATGAAATGGGTTCATGTAGCTTAATGAGTATTGAGAGACCTTTTTTGATGTACTGGTGTCACTGTTGGAGCCCAAATTACATGAACACTGCAACAGCCAGTCCCAATTGTCTTCTCTTTCTAGGCTGTGCTGTCACTGTGTCTGTACTTTGTCACATATTGTACCTAGGGGCAATGTCAGGAGGGGCACCCCAGAGTGGTCTTCAGCATGGTCAAAGTGAGGTTTGGCTTAGCTGTTGATTGTCCCCTTTCTGATCAGTGCTTGGCTTGTCCCATCACCGAAACATTGGGTTTTACCATGATCATTCTCACAAGGACCATCCACTGTGCTTACCTGTGGCTTGTCCTGATCCCATTTGCTGACCCTTTCCCTTGTTCTCTTTCTATTTTATGCTGCAGGTTGGAGACTGGCCATGAACATGTCTTGCCCATTGACTATTACTTTCCACCTCAAAAGACTTGCCTGATCTGTGGAGATGAAGCATCTGGGTGCCATTATGGAGCCCTCACTTGTGGTAGCTGCAAAGTCTTCTTCAAACGGGCGGCTGAAGGTAATGCATACAGAGGGAGAAGGGAAAATCACTTCCACCTCCAGGTGTTGTCTTTCTCTACCACAGTAGCCGGAGAGTCAAATGCTGCTAATCATGAGTTCTTGTTATCAGCAGCCAAGTTATTAACATCTAGATGCTGGAGGCATTTGCAGCATCGCGATATGTTCTCCTCTGGTTGAAAGAAGTTCAGCAACCTTGCCTTGGACAGCCTGTGAGGTCAAAAGGACTGAGGCAAGAGTGGTGGGAACAAAGTGCAGAGGCTTTCTAAGGTCCCTTGAGCTAGTAAAGGAGAAAATTCAAGGATAAATTTCTTTGTCCCGTGTTTGTCTTTCCCATTACAGGCTGCCTTCAGAAAGTGTGCAAACCAGTTTGCCAAAACACAGTCCTTTTCAATGACCGATTATCTTTGTGACCCAGTAAGACCCTGGAGCAGTCAGTTCCTGCTTCTCCTCTTCACATTCAAGTGTGCACTAAGTTCCCATCAGCCCTCCTACGATCTGAGACCCACAACTCCAAATTTAGGGATGCTTTTCCTCTTCTGTATCCCTTGATACTCACAAAATAGCAGAACCATCTGTCCATTAAGAACAGAGCTTTGTCCTTGGCATCCATGGTGCTTCGCCCTACCTCTTAAGAAAGCAACTTTTCCATGTCCAGCTCTGTAGTGCCAGGCTCTCCAGAGATATGTGTGAACCCACATGTTCCCTCTCAACAGCAAGCTCTTTGCACCGTCTTTCCTTGGTAATTAGCATCTAGAAGTATCTAGCCCAACTATTTCCTTGTGCTGTGGGTCAGCAGTACCTGGTTTCTAACTGCAGTTAACAGTTATGATTCCCTGGCAACAGAGAGAGAGTCTCTGTTGTGGGAGCCTACCTGTCCAGTAATGTAATGTGCCATCTGACTTGTTTCCTAATGAACCAATACAAATCATCATTCTTCCTTGGTGCTAACATAAATTGTTCAGTGCACCACATGCACACACCATTGGCAGTTGTTGTTAGAGGTGATGGCATCCCTGGGAGAGGAGGTAGTGCAGTTCCTGGCTGGTGGCCAGCAATGGGGGTGGAAGGCTTCTCTCTCTGGTTCATCTCACTGTGATGTTCCCCTCCTGTGCTTAACGTCATCCTTGTGTGGAGTGGAGTTCCCACACTGATGGGTGCTCACCTGGTAGTGTCGGAACACTGCTTCTCAGTTAATTCTAGCATTATCCTGTGCGTTTTCAGAGTCTCTTTTCCCTCCTTCATCATGCATGCCAGAAGTGAACTTGTCAGCACTGGTTCAGGGAAGAATCAGGGCTGTGCCGTAGCGTACAACAGCATCCTGTTACCATAATGGGACTGTCAAATAATAGATAATAAGTTTGGCATGTCTTTCCCCTAGTAAATCATTTACAGATATGTCTCTTTGCTATACACCAATTCTGTGTAAGGCCAAATGGATTGGCTTGCACAGCCAGAGTAAATAACAGATGCTTGTTTGAGTCAGGCAGTTATTGTTGATTTATAGTAAGTGGAGTCTTGGCTCTCTGTCAGAAAAACTGCTGATGAAATGCCCCGTGTCAATTGGCGAGTCCCAGTGTGCTGCTCTTCCTCCTCCAACCCCGGGGTAGGCTCTGGCTGGTGTGGGGTGAAGGCTGATACTTCATAGAATCATAGAATGGTTTGGGTTAGAAAGGACCTTATGATCGTACAGTTCCAACCCCCCTGCCATGGGCAGGGATACTGCACTCTAGACCATGTTGTCCAAGGCTCTGTCCAACCTGGCCATAAATACTGCTAGGGATGGAGCATTTACCAGTTCTTTGGGCACCCTGTGCCAGTGCCTCACCACCATCACAGTGAAAAGAACTACTTCCTTATATCTAACCTGAACTTCCCCTGTTTAAATGCATTACCTTTTACCTGTTACCTATAGTGCATTAAATGCACTACAGCCCCTAATGAAGAGTCACTCTCTAGCATCCTTGTAGGCTCCCTTCAGACCCTGGAAGCTGCTCTGAGGTCTCCACGCAGCCTTCCCTTTTCTAGACTGAACAGCCCCAGCTTTCTCAGCCTGTCTTCGTACGGGAGGTGCTCAAGCCCCCTAATAGTCCTTATGGTCCTCTTCTGGACATGTTCCAACAGTTCCATGTCCTTTTTATGTTGAGGACACCAATACTCCAAGTGAGGCCTCACGAGAGCAGGGTAGAGGTTTAGGATCGCCTCCTTCGACCTGCTGGTCACGCTCCTTTTGATGCAGCCCACGATACGGTTGGTTTCTGGGCTGTGAGCGCGCACTGAAGCCGGCTCATGTTCAGTTTCTCATCAACCAGCACCCCCAAGTCCTTCTCCTTGGGCTGCTCTGAATCTCTTCTGTGCCCGACCTGTAGTTGTGCCTGGGATTGCCCTGACCCAGGTGTAGGACCTTGCACTTCACTTTGTTGAACGTCATGAGGTTGGCATCAGCCCATCTCTCAAGCGTGTCAAGGTCTCTGTGGATGGCATCCCTTCCCTCCAGCATATCAACCGAACCACATTTCAATGTGTTCTCATGTTTCAAAGTCCATAAAATGCATTTCTGAAGCCCTTATATTTTGTCTGTGGACTCTTCTTAAAACAGTAAATCAGAAAGCTTCCTGAAAGTGAGACGAGAAACCTTTTCTCCTGCCTGTATTACCTTCCTATTACTGGTGTAAGACAGCAGCCTCTGATGGGTAGAAGCAATGGAGTAGGAATGGAAGAGCAGCGCAAACAGATCACCTTGAGGAGAATGGAGAATAGCTAAACACATAGCTTTTCTTTTATCATATTCTTCACCTAATATAATATTGAACTTTTTTAGTAGTAATTTAGGGGGTATTTAAGAAGGTTTTATAGATATACACTGCCTTCTAAGGGATTAGAAAGGGAAAAGATTTAAAAAAAAAGTGAAAGTTATGACATTGATTCCTCTTCCCTTTTGAAACACGCTGAGGGATTTGTATGGTTTCCAGTAGAGCTTGCTTTGGTAAAATGTTTGACAGATTTGAGGATTTTTGCAAGTTCAGATCCAACCAGTTCTTCCAGAAAGATGCTGAAAGAGTTAGCGGAGAAGACATGAGTATTTCCTTGAACTCTTTCTGTCAGCTCTCTTGACTTCTCTCTACACATTCTCCAGGTTATGTGTAGAGCAGCTTTAAAATGCTGCAGATTCTTCAGCTTGTGAGGTGGGCAGCCTCAGTTTTGTAGTCAAACCTGGTATTTGCCTCTCCCTTGCTCTCACCCCATTCTGGTGTCCAAGTGCTTGAAGGATCCAGAGGGCTGGGGCTCCTGCAAGGGAGGAGGACTCCTCCTTCCGATTCCTCTTTCTCCTACGGTAACAAAAGTTTGGTAAGTAAAAAGTGCATCCATCTCAGCATAGTCTTTGATTTTTCTCGACTCAAGTATGCAGGGCAGCATTCGGCATGGTTAGAATGGCTCAGATGAGTTACAGACATTAGGGTTTGGTTCTCGTGATACCACACTTGTCCCTGAAACTAGACAATGCTTCAAGAACAGCACACTTCCAAATTTGTTGCCCGTCCAAGTGTTGCTGTTGTCCCATCCCATGCAGGAAGGGAGTAATTTCTGAGTCACCTGCATCCATCCCTCAAAAATCATAGCCCTTCCTCATCCCTCCAGGGTTGCACGAGGTCTGATGGCAACCTTGGCCAGCTGAGAGCTGCCTCTGCGCAGTGTTCTTGGCAGCGCAGGGCTGGGATGTCTCAGGCTGTATTCCTGATGGGATTGACTTTATATAGCAGAGAGCTAAATGAAAAGAAAACCAACAAACCAACACATTTGGCATATTTCCTAGAGGGCTAACAGCCAGACTGCTGTGCAGTCTGTTCCGATTCCCTTTCAGTCACTCTCCATATGGATTATTGTTCTACACCCTGACCTGCTGAAGATCAGCCTTGCACCAGGGAAATGTCTCTGGCTAACTCAAGTTTCCTGTCAGTTTTCAAGATGACAAGTTACAGTGAAGTGTTTTCAAAGACCACCGTCATGTTTTGGATTGCTTTTTCTCTTTCTTGTGGCAGATCTGACAGTATGGAGGAGTGTCAAATCTGGAAAAGACTTGGTGGTGCTGTGGCACTGTGATGCTCCTGCTTCAGTGGCAGGATTCTCACTACCCTGTGGGTATTATTTGCCTTAAAAATTGGTGGAAAGAGCAGAAGGTGGAATAAGCATACCCATGACAGTTCAGGCCCTCCCAGCACAGTCTGCTGCCTGTCTGCTGGAGCTGGGGGCTGAAGCCTGCTCTGTGTCTGGGGCTGGATGCTTTCCTTTTGCTTTCTTTAGACTTTTGGTAAATGCAGGTGACTATTAGGAAAATTGCAAAGATAGTTTATTAAATTCTGGCCACGGCCCAGCTGGTGACAGTGATAGGGACCAGAGTTTTTACAGAAGAGCATTAGGGACCCTGTGGTTACCTGAGACCTTGGGGGATTCACTTTCTCAGGAAGCTTGGCCTTATCCTTCAGTTGTTAGATCTGGTTTATGACCTGAGATACGAGGACATGTGTCTCTTCCAAAAGGCATTTAATGGGTTTTCATATTTGCAACCTTAAATCTTACTCCAGACGTTCGCATAGATTACTTTGTTTTCTGGAGGACAAAGCTACTCGAGGCACAACTCCTCATGGAGCAACAGGCTTTTAGTTAAGTAACTTCTGGGCTGAGTCACTGATCTTTCCTCATAAATCTCTATTCTTAGTCAAGACTGGAGAACTGCTTTTCCCCTCTGCTCGTGATGTTTGTTGCAGCTCCAGTGGGTGAGCAGGAGGACTTGGTAATGGCAGAAGCATCCCCCTGCCTGGGGGAGCCCCAGGTGGCAGGGTTGTCCCATTGAGGCGGCACTGGTACACCAGTGTACCTGTGATGTGCAGTGGAAGGGAGACTGCAGCAAGCCTGCAAGATCCACTGTTGCACAGACTGATCTTCTAGGGCTCTGTTCTGGTCTGGCATGGGAGAGGGATGCTGAGTACCTTTGTAACTGCATTTCTCACCCACATGCGTGTCAAACAGCATCTGGATAGGCAGGGAAGGAAGGGGGTCTTCTCTGGGCACACATCTGCAGAGTCATCAACTGGGTAGTTATATTGAGGCCCACACCTTGCCAGCATCCCCGTTGTAAGTACAATCTGAGTGACTGGCTTTGCCAAGAGCAGGACTGCTGGGAGAGTATGTTTGAAGTTTAGACCTGTACTACAGGTTTGCAAAGCAAGAGCCTCTGCTTTGGAGTGCTATGAGAAAGCGTCTCTGTTGCTTGCAGAAAAGAAAAGGAGGAAAAATAATAATCATTCCAGTGTTAATGAGAGAAAAACCAGTGCATTTATCTTTAAATGCAGAACAGCTGATTGCAAAATATCTCTGCTTGTTCTTAAATGAAGAGAGTAAATCATCCTGAAATTAAAATCAAGTCTGTGTATAAGAAGTTATTTAAGACAGATGGAACCCCTCTGTCCCAGCAACCCTCCCTTGTTCTCTGGGCTGTTGCAGCCAATGGCACTGTCTTCTCTGCCTGCTCCTGCTGTGTTCAGGTTTACAAGGATGTGCATGGCTGTGCAAGTGGTGCATGCTCCCAGCCTGGAGAGAAGGGACAGCATACACTGGTGTGGATGGAGCAGAGGGGCTGTCTCTGGGGTAACCACCAGAGATGCTGTCAGTCTGTGTCTGTGCTATCAGATGACTGATGTCAGCTCATACTGGGGGTGATGAGTGTCCAACTCTCATGGCTCCGTGTGGTTGGTGGGATGAGTGCAGGCCATTCAGGATTGCTTGGCTTTGCTGTAGCAGTGACGTGGTGTGGTCCTTCTCCTAGATCATGGGGACAGCAGTGATGAGGGGCCAGGTTTAGCTACATTCCTTGGAATTAGGACAAGATGAGCGAGTAGCTTGTTCTCCTGCTAGGCAGAAGCCGACTCATGAATAGCCACTGCATGACCGTTTCCCTTTTTGTTAATGCTAACAGCTTAAAATAAACTGTGCTAGACTCTGCATATACAGTTAACAGAAAATTGGTTTCTGCCCCGAAGGGTTTATTTTGTGAACCAGGAGGCAGGCCCTTGCCATTTCAGCAAAATCACTGTGCTATGACTGTGGGGTGAGTTTTTGACTGTGACTTAAAAGCTTACCCTCAGCTGAGCCCTGCGGCAGGGAGGTGGTCATAGACACTCTTCTAGGGTGCTTATTATGTGCACAGTGATCCGGGAGGGCCACAGGCACCAGGGGCACCCTGTCTGGTCTTATGGGTGGGGGATCATTCACTCTCATGTCCCTTCCAGTGCCAGAGGTGGTGGCTGCTGCTGAAGAGCTGATGGGGAACAGCATGGCTGCCTCAGTGAGCGAGGCTGGAAGCTGGTTCTTCAATCTGCTCCCCTCCCATGGGTGCCCGTGGGTGCCTGGGGAGACAAAGCAGGGTGGGGGACAAGCTCACATGTCAGTAGGCTGCCCAGAGCTTGGGGGAAAAAAGAGGATGGGGCTGGTGGATGTTCCTTCTTTTGAGAGGGGAATTCAGGTAGAGCTGTGCCTGACCCTGGAGTGTCCTTGTGGGGCTCGGGCAGTGACTGTGCTGCCTTCCCTTACTAAAGCTGTTCAAGGGAGAGGCTTGACCTTTTAAAAGACTTTGAGCTATTATTGTAGCAAAAATGCTGTAGTTCAGGGAGGTGAGATAGGGATAGGAGCAGGAGCCGCAGGGTGAGGGTAGAGCAGGAGGGTTGTGTGGATGCTCCCCAGGCAGCACTGCTCGCAACAGCCTGATGGCCTTGGCCAGGTACTGCGTTGGTCCCTGTGGGCTGAGCCTTTCTGGTACTCTCAAGCCCAGCCATTCTGTACTCGTGGTGGTTTTGATAGGGTCTGGAGCATCCCAGTGTCAGAAGCTGTTCACAAGGCAGGAATCCCGCAATGCATCTGTGGGGGAAAGGAAAGCAAAATCACCTTACAGCTCCCCATGCCTATGCCTTTGGAAGGAGGATGTCCATTCTTGTTTGTTAAATACGCATAAAGAGGTTGAGTGGAGAGAGTATGGTCTCAGCACTCGTTTCCTGCGGCATAAAAATAACTCCAAGTAACCCACTTTCAGCTGAAGTTGTTTATTACTCATCCTCCTCAATGAACTGTTGAAAGGAAGAATGGTGCTTGTGTTCTCTGGGGTTTGGTGTCATCACTGCTTCTGAGGCTTCTCTAAGTGTCCTTAACTCTGGTAATGAGCAAGGGTAGGGGGGTAAGAAGAGATGCTGATGAGAATGGTGTTAAAAGGATTTAGCAAGGTATCACGTGCTGCAGGTAATGAACTCTTATGTCTGCAGTCTTAACAGCTAAGGCCCTGGAGGTGGTGTAATGATCAGCTTTTAATGGGGATGATTCCGAGAATTGCAAAAGTATATTTTTGCAGCCCTTTGGTGTAGCCTTGTGTGCACACAGCGTGCGAAGGGCTTCATTGCACACTGAGCTTCGTACCGGCTTCCCTGCCACCCTGTGCTGAGAGGCTGCAGGAGGGCTTCTGGTGGTGCTGGTGAAGGAGTGGTGGGACCTCCTCTGGGCTCGCTCTTTCCACCAGTGCAGGAAACCTCGCTGCTTTGGAGGTCCGTGGGGAAGCAACAGACAGTGCCAGTGAGGCCTGTGGTGCTGGGTTGCTAAAAAATTGCCACTTTTTCTGATTCCAGTGTCTTCAGAAGGTGTGGAATTGTATGTGGGAGGTGGGGAGTTGTTAAATCAGTGCACCAAAATAGGTGCATCTCTTGTCAAAGTTCTCACATCAAGCGGTTAGATTCAACCTAATCTTCTTAATTGATCTCTGATGACTCTGAAACGTTACTCCTATGAGAATACAGAAAGCAGACTCTTGCAGGATGATGAATAAACGTTAAGTTGGGTATAGACTGATTTCCAGTCACTTTGCAGGCATTGGCAGAGTCTGTGACATGCACAGCTCTGTTAATTACTGAGATTGGTTTAGTTTGGACCGGCATGAAGACCAAATATTGAATGAATCAAATGTCAAATAAATCCTCATCCAGTTTAGACTTGACAAGAAAACAAATGATAATGAGTCAGGAAGGAAAATTCATTCCTGACACATCTAGCAAATGAGGCAGAAAAGAAACCCAAAACAACCCAAGCTGAAATATGGAACTCTAAGGACTACTCTCTAAACAAGAGGAAAGGTGCGTCTGAGAAACCCGTTAGTCTGACAATAGGTAACTTATGCCTTTTCTGCAAGCCCCCTCAACCTGCTGCAGTGCAAGGTCTCCTTTACAGGGAATGGCTGGTCTCAGTTTCTTCCCGGACAGGGAACATGGTGACTTGGTGACAGCCTGGCATCAGACGCACAGTGGCAGAGCCTGTGGAGCAACAGTTTATAAATCAGTTTCCCAACCCCGGTGTCTGTAAACTGCAGACAGCAAACCTGATTAGTACTAATGGGTGGTACTGCAAATAATTCAGCCTCCAAAAGCACAGTAAAGAGAGTTATGGTTGTAGAGAGAAGGCCACTGGCCGGGGTCTGTGTTCAACAAACTGTAAGTGCGTGCCAGCTGGAGGGTCAAACTCTGTTTTGGAAATGTTCTAGGCAAAAAACAGATCTTTACAGCAAAAAGCCAAGCAATAGATGTATGGCAGTTAAAAAATGAGAACTGAACTTTCCATATTTCATTCTTTTTAACTGCTGTTTATTGCCTACCTCTGCTGTGCTGCACAGAGCAGGGTGATTTACCTCCTAGGAGGTCATGGTCTAGAAGCCTGTAAGGTGTGTGGGCAGAGGAGCCATGCACCTGGCAGCGGGAGGGCAGGTAGGGACGGGCACTGAAGTGTGGTGGAACAGTAGTGACTGTGTTTCGGGCAGCCAGCTCTCATACAAAGCGTGTGTGTCTGGCCATGAACCACTCCTGTAGCAGCAGAGGTAGAACTGTGATGTTTTCCCAAGAAGATGCCAACTTCTGGCATAAGTACTCCACTTGGGGAGGAGGGGGGGTTAAACCTGGAACCAGCACTGATACGGTTCTTCCCTTCCCTTTCCCCTTCCTTTTCACCTTCCCCACTCTCCTCCAGTGGTGCTGAGAAAGCATGAGTTCATTTACTCCTGTGAACTTGCTCTGATCGGTACCCACCCCCATCAGCTGTTTCCTCTGGTGTCTGTAGGTAAACAGAAATACCTTTGTGCCAGCCGGAACGACTGCACCATCGACAAGTTCAGGAGGAAAAACTGCCCGTCCTGCCGCCTGCGGAAGTGCTATGAAGCTGGGATGACTCTTGGAGGTAATACTTGAATAACGTCCCCTGGGTCCTTGCAGTGGGAGATACCCTGAAGATAAAGAGTGTACTTGGCAAACTAAATAGGCAGGAGATGGCTGAGAAGCTGAGGCTGGTGGAGCATAATGAGCTTTGGGAAACGTTTGCAGGTTTCTAATAGCAGAATGTGAATTCCATTAATGTCTGTTTGTTTCAGAAAACATTCTTTTCCTTAATTTGAAGATGTGTTAATTTGAAAAAATGGAAACAGTGGGTAAGCTGGATTCTCACACACACCAAAGCCCTTTTGAACAGAGCATTCCTAAGTTAAAATTATTTTTCCCAGGCAGAAAGGGGCGTTTTTCTTCATAAAATTACTTTATAAAATTCTTTATAAAATTACTGCCCCAGTATTTTTCTTTGCCGAATAGAAGTTGCTTCTGTATCACTGGTAAAGATACTCGTTACAGTCTGTTCCAAAACCGATAGCTCTACCAAAACCTGACACTGCCTGTATCTAAAATCTGGAAGCTACAACGTAGATCACTGGGTGGCTCATCTTTGAGTTCATTTGATGTGAGAGTGAGGAAGAAAATTAAAAGATGGGGCTGATGAACCTTACCCACGATGGAGAGGCCCCTGACAGTGAAGTGGAGGGGGAGTCATGGGTGATGCACAAAGGAAAGCTGGTGGCAGCGTCAGGCACAGTGCAGAGTGAGGCAGGGGGGAGCCCTCCCTAGTCAGATGTGCCAAAGTTTTAGTTTAAATACTTCCGCCATTGCTGGGATGGGCAGTGCCTCCCGGAGCTTCGGGAATGTCTTGGAGCTTGCTACCAAAATGGCTCTGGTTTATTGCTCTTTGAGTGGTTTTAGTTTTATTTCTCCCTGAGCAGTTCTATAGCTCAAACACGTCCAGTTGGCAGGGCAGGAGCCAGCTTCTCCCCTCTGCTTTTGAAGCACTGGGTAGTAAACCTAAGCCGTGGGGGCACAGCTCCTGGGGGAGCAATGCAGGACATCTGGCTCCTTTCCTCCTGGTAGCAAGCAGAAAAAAACAAACGTTTCCAAAGATAATGCAGTCCTCAGACCTCATGATGTCACCCGGAGTGCTGGCTCTGACCGCTCTTTGTTTATGCTTCCTCTCCACCGTGGGCGAGCCGTCAGGTCGGAGCGATGTGTACTGGCACATGCAGAGGCGCACCAGGATTTCTGAGCATCAGGGAGGTGCCCGGTGGACCTGATGCAACCAGGCAGGCAGTTTGCTTGCTGGAGTTACCGGGTAGCTGTCTGTGTCCCTGTTCCCCAGCTCTGCCCCAACCCCGGTCACCCATCCCAGATAGGTAGCCATGCCTACCCGCATGCCTGCTTGCAGGAGGTCCTGATGACAGTAATTTTCATGGCTGCTGCTGGCCATTTGTAGCCATGGCTTCCCAGGGAAGCAGGGAGGCTCCTGTGGGACCCTTCCCCTGTTGCCTGGGAGGGTTGGGACCAGGACACCAACACCACTCTGCTGTGGGGTTTCTGGGTTCCTGAGTGGGGTACAGCGATGAAGAGCCAAACCCAGCACCTCAGTCCACAGCCCACAGGAGGGCTTTATAATGCCATCCAAAACAAGCTCCTGTTTTTATGTGCTTTATTCTGGTGAATTTTCCTTAAGAGAAGACATACATCAGTGTAACATTTCTCTGGAGGACATGCTGACAAAATTAATGCTAATACTGCTAGCCCCCCCCTCCCTTTTTTTCTTAAGCTCTTTGGGTCACCCTGACCTGTTCTGCCTGGTCTGTTTTACATTTGTTTTGAATGTCGGTTTAAAGGCAGTTGTTAAAAACATGCACGCTATGAGTTTGTCCACAGTTATTTCTTCCACCGTAGAAGTGCAGAGCATTTGAAACCTCTTCCAAGCTCCACAGAGTTGTTTTTAACTGCCTGTTACTTACCAGTCTCTGGTAAGGTAGAACAGAGCCCCTGTGACCAAGCGGACCTGCAGCTCTCAGTATGTTTAATGAGAGGAGGAGGTGACACGCTGAATACCTTATTTAGGACTCTCTGCTTTGGCACAGAATGGCAGTATGTCGAAGCACTTCATTATTGAGATCACTCTGACCTGCAAACTGAAATCCATTAAACAGAATCTTCTCTCCCAATCTACGCTGTAAAGCCCAAGAGGAGGAGAAATGAAAAATAAGAAAGAGTGATAATGCAGGTTTCATGTGCAGCATTGAACATCGGTTCTGCTGGTGCACCATCCTAACTCTCGCACAGCACCAGCTCATGCTGCGAGTGCAGGTGGCTGCACAGATCCTGCACAGGTATCTGGATCCCTTTGTCCTGCTTTAGTCAGGACCCTGCCACCACTCGGCCAGCACAGCTCCTGCTGAACTGAGTTTAAGGCCCCTCCTGTTTGCTGCCAGTGCATTTTAGTTGTGGCATGCAATGTCCCATGGGCCATTCCCGCTGTGAGAACCCAGCACCTCTGCCCTCAGCCTAGCAGTTGTGCTCCATGGTGGTCCTGTCTAGGGGCAAAACCTCCCAAACATGCACAATTCAGTTTGTTTTGTTAATGGTAGGGCTAGAAAACTACTGTCGTAACTGCCGATATCTTGCCAAAACCTATGTCTTCAGGTACACCTGTATTTAGTCCTAATTCAGGTCCAGCTGCCGTGGTTAAAGTAGGGATCATGTCCTATAAAAGCGTTTGATACTCATGTAAGCATTTCCAGCAGTGGAGAATCTAACACATTTTTTGCCATGCAGTTGCAACAGTTCATTCGCTTCAGTGTTGCAATAGATGTACTGCATTTTTCATCATGTCTGTTCCTGATTTCCAGCAACTGGATCTTTATTACAGCTTTGCTAGATTGAAAGCATACTTCTATTGAATTTCTGTCTCCGCAGTGGGTTTTGCTGCCTGTGTTTTAATAACCCTTTAAGCCTTCTGCATAGACACCTGGGTGAAATTCTTCCTTTCTCTGGGGTGTGTTGTCTAGTCTTTACTATTCTTACGGCTTCTGCAGTTTGCCAACACCTCCCTCGTACGGTGAACATCTAATCGCAGTTTCATGATGTAGGCAGCATCACTGCTTAAAGGCAGTGGTAGGATGCTCTCCAGGCCAGTGCTTCCCTCCTTCACATGGCTTGGGATCCTGCTAATCCTGTGCTCACTGAACTGTCCTGGCCAGCTCAGGCCTCTGAGTTTGTCCATCAGCTTTTGGTGTGAGTTCATGCTGCCGAGGATGGAGTTTGGCATTCATTGAAAATGGCTTGCTTTTTCAGTTGCTTGATGTATCTTCTTACAGTGAAATTAACATCGCTTTGATAGATAGAGCTTATCAGCAGACGTTGTTCAGTGATCAGTCCTTAATGTTCATTATTGTTTGCCCATCTATGCATTGTCATACAGACTATTTTAGTAGAAATGGCTGGTTGTCTTTTTTGGAGTGAAGGTAGACATTCACTAGCAAAGAGCTGTGAACAACCCTCATAAGAAACAAACCTGTCTGATGTTGTTCCAGCATTTATCATTACTTTTTGAGATGTATCATCTGGGTGATTTGAAATCATTCAGCAGCACTGGCTGATTTTATATCGTTTGAGTATTTTTTTAAACTCATGTGGGTCAGACTGAGTCAGCTCTCTTAAACATGTCTGCTGTGCTAGCGCTATTGTAATTAACAGCTAAAATTATCATGCTGGAGAAGACTGATAGCTTGACAGGATCTGTTTTTGGCAAGCCACATGTGGATGTTAGGAAATTGAAAGAACGGGATACAAGTCAAGTCCTGTTTCAGCTTCTCTGCCGAGAGCTTCTCGCCTGCAGCTGATGCCAGCATGCGGTGCGTGGGGCTGGCAGGATTCCCTGTCATTGCTGGTGCAGAAGCACTGTTCCTCCAGGTCCATAGAACTTTCACAAGTCCTGGCAGTCATGGAAAATCCATGCTGGAGCCCAGCATGCTCCTTCACCAGGGCTTCAGGAACGCCCGGCAGGAGGGCCGGCAGGCAGGCTTCACTTGCTTAAAGCATGTGTCACTTTGATCATTGCTCTCTAGTGTGCTCCCTGTGGATTCTTGCACTGCTGAATATTTTGTCATGATCCTCTATAATTATATGCATCCTTCCAGCTTTTTTTGAAGTATGTCGGGTGTTTTCTTGGCTAACCCCGTGCCTTGCTGCAGGCATGACTTGGTGGTGCTGTGCCAGCAGCTGCATGTCAAGGCTTCCCTCTTACACGTTAACAGCTAAGAGGGACACTGCGTGTTTGCTGTCACTTGTGCTTTGTCACCCCACCATGCTTCGGGGAAGTACAATGTAGGCTTCTGCCTAGCTTAGCTCATCCTGGAATAAAAGTATGACAGATGTATTTCATTTCTTTATTCCTATTTTTATTCCCAGTAGCTGCTGAGTAGGAGCTACTATCAATAAGGGGTTTTGCAGAGGTGACTGAGTATAAGCTACTCTTCACCTTAGAAGCTTTTCTCCATCTAGTAACATCAGTGTTTCAGTGATCTATAGAACAACCACTCCTGGCAAGCACAAACATCAGGCTTGTCTGGTAAGAGCAGTTACCAGTGCTTTCTCACATGGAGGGGTTTGGTTTAAGGCTGCAGTCTCAGAGCCAGCATAGTTGGTTGCTTGCTCTCTTCTTACTTCATACAGTATCTCTTAGGACTAGGTAATTCAGTTTTAAGGGGAAAAAAAATAACATTTAAACCAAACCATGTGTGTGTTTATACAGTGTGGGTTTGGCTCCATTTACACACAGGACCTGATGGGTAGTGTTTATTCATCTTTGGAAGACACCATTTGGTTTTTATTTCTTCTTTCAAGCCGAGATCTTTTCTTCCTAGCAGCACTCCTGTCTCTAAAGGTCCAGCGCCAAGCCTGACCATGAGACATGGTTTCTGCCTCAGGTGGAGTCAGCCCCGGTGCCTCCTTCCCGAATTAACGTGTGGTGCTTTGGAAGCGAGTGGTCAGTGTTCTGTGCTCCCCTCCTCCGTGCTGCTTGTCAAAACCAAAACCCAAGTGCAGCTCCTGGGGGAGCAGTGCTGTACCTGTCCTGGGGATCAGCTCTCCGGGGCTCAGGGAGGGGAGCACTGGGGTTCTGCCTCATGCTGGTGCTGCCTGTGACTTCTGGAGGGATGGGACGTGAGGCTCTGGCTGGCCTAACAGCCAAGCAGAGCATGGCTGGAGGCTGTCACACTGCACTGCAGCCCTACTTTCCCGTTTCTCTCTTTAATTGCTCTTTTCTGCAGAGCAGCCTATCTTAATTGCTTGTATAGTAGATCATCTGAAGTACCTTACTTAAAGATCACCTTTTGAATTGATTTACAAAGCTGCACTGTAAGTAGACATATTGATGTTTCGCTGCTTATTATTGTAATTACAGCTGTAAGGAAACAAGATAAGTGTCATGTAATGGAGCCAAAACCCCAAAACCAGTTGGTTTGATGTTATATTCTCTGCTTGAATTAAACAATTGTCTTTTTTTCTTTAATTAATTCGGGGTTTTGGAGTTAGTAAAGGGTGAGAGCAGTTCCTGTCTGCAGTAACCTGCCAGCCTGTGCTGTGCTGAACACTGTCATGCAGATGTCAAATTAGGTGAACACAGAATCTCAAGTCACGCGTCTGAAGCTCCTTGTATATCTTACTAGCAGATGAGCATCTGCAATTAAGAGCTGAGTGCACAGGAGGGACACTTTGTCATGGTGACATGAGTACAGTCGCTGACTGCCTTCAGTTCCAACCCCACAAGCCTGCTCTACTGGTGTTGCTCTTGAACCTAACCAGCAGACCAAGGCTGCCCCTGCTTGAGTCTCCTTGCTTGTGGGCTATGGGGAGACTCCAGGGAAAGAGCCATGTAGCTGCCTGCTCCTTTTAAAATGTATTTTGCATAATGTATTTGTAGAGTAGTGACCCGGCTGGGAGAGCTTGGTTATGAGGCAGCAGGCATTGCAGGAGCCCCAGGCAAGGAGAAGGGTTTTATCTTGGTTGCATCACTTCCATTCTGCCCTGGAGTGGAACGATCCCACTTGAGCATCTGAGTGCAACGGCTTTTTTCCCTGAAATGTGACCATCTACTGAGTTAATTTGCTTGCATTCCTTCCCTTTTTAATTGCATGTGAGTAGTTGTTTTATTTGAGTCACCTCTTCTCTCTTTTCCTTGGTTCTTTCTCTGCATTTCTAAGTAGGATTTAATGTGATACCAGCCACAGCTGAGAATGTAAATGATGCTTATTATTTTTTTATGTTAGATTAATGGGTTTCCTTGTCCCTTTTGCCCCTGTGTGAGGTCTGCAATGGTGGGACACTCTTTGGGTGGCATGCACTGAAGGAGCAGCTGCTGGTCGTCAGTTTTCCGTTCCTCATGAATATAAATGTTGGAGCCAGAAGCCAAGAAACCTCAAGCTTCTTTTTTAATTTTAAGCCTCACACTGAAATGTGTCACTCCCACAGCCCGCAAGCTGAAGAAGATGGGCAACCTGAAGACACAAGATGAAGTGGAGGCAGCCAGCTCATCCAGCCCCACAGAAGAGCAAGCTCCCAAGATGGTGATGACGCGCATTGATGGGTATGAGTGCCAGCCCATCTTCCTCAACGTCCTGGAGGCCATTGAGCCTGGTGTGGTGTGTGCTGGCCATGACAACAGCCAGCCGGACTCCTTTTCCAACCTGCTGACCAGCCTGAATGAGCTTGGGGAGAGGCAGCTGATCTATGTGGTCAAATGGGCAAAGGCTTTGCCAGGTAAGGAGGAAAACAAAGAACTCCACCCCCTTCCCTGGTATGTTTCTAAAGCTTCCTGCATGCATCACTGGGGTGGATTCAAAGGAGGTGGTCTGCAGCCCGCATCCCTCCATCCCATCACACAGTTCAGATCCTTGGGGAGCATCTTCATGGGGCTCCTGCCTGGGCAATATGCCCGTGCAGCAGGCAGCGGTAGCATGAGGTTTGTCTCCTTTGGATGGTTGGTTGATGGGAGAGGTGACTAAGGAGTGACAAAGCATGCCAAAACTTACGCTTTGGTTCTGATAACCCCGGCACACGGTACCATGTAGGCATGCAGCTCTTCCCCATGCAGAGGTTTTACTCCACTTCCAGGGCTGTGTTCTCCAGACCTGCAGAGGTTTTCTCTAAGCCAGTCCCATAACCCTCACGAAGTGATGAAAAGGGTAAATTCTCCAGGTGAATCACCAGTGTGCCACTTCATGATTGGAAAGTGAGATGGGGGAATCTGGGCTGAAAAGAGCTGAGGTTGGAGATGTGGGAGAAATCCTTGGTCACTGTTTTTGTATATCACAAGCCAGTTAACTGTATAGTAGCAAAAGAGATACAAACAAAATCCCAAAGGACTTTTTCCTGGCAGGCAGATTGCTCTTGTGCGACAGGCTGCACAGATGTATTTATGAGACCTTGATTGTCGTGATACGGGAGGAGTACGTAAGGGTCGGGAGTTGGCCGAATGGTAATAGTGAGCAGGTGCTGTTAACAGAAACATCCTGGTGACACACGGGTTTCATTGAGGGTGTTCTTTGGTTCTGAGCATAGAGGTTGCCAGTCTGTTTGGCTGCAAGTCGGAATCCTGCCAACTGAGTGAAATTGCAGAAGCCTGCACTCTGGGTGCAGTGGCATCCAGTTCACCTCCCAGCATCCCTGAGACTGGGGCTTGGGAACGATCCTGAGCTGCCTTCCTCACCCTGGCCCCATTCCTCAGGAAATGCCACAGAAAAGAGGGAACCTACTATTTTTTGAGGTGATAGGACCAAAGCAGGAAACTGAGACAAAATAAGTTTGCCAAAACCTGGTGATGAACCTAGTTAGACATTTAACATTCCCAAAAATTTCGCAGTCCCCCTGGAAGTAGCTGGTCCAGGAGGGGTGTTAGACTGAATATGCATAAATGCAGAGTAGCTCATTCTGTTTCTTATGTTCTTGAGTCAGAAAAGGTTCACCTAGCTTGTGAAACCAGGAACAAATCATGCTTTCTCTTCCAGCATATCCACATCAGACATCAAGATTCCTCCAGGAAAGTACACAGAGACACCATCAAACCTGACTGGCAATCGGTTGTAAAACTGCAGGAGTGCTGACAGAAAGGGAGACTGCTTTGAAAAACATTTTTCAGTGTAATCACCTCCTTATCAAAAGCTTTTGTTGTCCTGTTACTACACCTGCTCTCCAGCCCCATGGTGCACAGTGCTGCCAGCTCCTGCACTGCTGCCTCCCAGGGCTGGTGCCCGCTGTGCCAGTGACAGCATCTGGGCAAGATTATTTCTAATCTTCTTACATCTGAGCAGTTACAGCTAAACCCCTACACCCTCCTCAGGACATGGATGCCTTCTGGAGCTATAGTGGAACGCTGCCAGCTGCAAAGCTGGTGCTGGCCCATCATCAGCATCACTGTGCCTGGAGCAAGCGTGAAGCCACTTTGTTTTCTGCACCTTTCCCCAGTAGTTCCCTTGTGTGTGCCAGCACTGCAGTTGAACAGTAATAACCACAAATTTGCCACTTAGTCATTCTGCTGGTGGTTTCTAGGGAAGGAAGAAGCAACTGCAGCACTATTGCTGTTGTGGAGCTCCAGGTGGGTGGTGGCCATGCAGCCCCTTTGCTTGGACAGGTTCTGGATCCCAGTGTGGGCAGCCTTGCCCACCACTGCCCCTCCTGCACACACTGTGTCTGCCTCGCTTTTTGAATAGACTTGCAGTATCCCCGTAGCCAGAGGTGGTTTGCTGTCTATAATTTATTTAAATTACATTTTGGTTAATAAAGCAGAAGTGTTTTCGTTTCCCAGGTCTGCAGGTTGGCTGGGCAGCCCTGCGTTTGGTGAGCTCAGGTGATGTGGGTGAATGCAGGTAGGGGGAGAAATGGAAACAAAACCAAAGCAATTTAAAACAGTGGGATGTGGTTGTTTTTATCAAAGCAGAAAGATGTTGACCCAGTTTCATGGAAAGCTAGAGGCTGTTTCATGAATGCTGTTGCTGGTGAGGTGCAATGGGAGCAGAGTAGAGGGCTTGACCTGCTGCACAGCAGCACAGCCCGGCTTGCCCAGGAGGAGGAACAGTGCCTGGGGCCAGCAGCCGAAGCAACACATCTTGGCCAGCCAGTGCCCCTGCCAAACACAGCTGCATCCTCTGCCTGCTGGAAGTGCTACGTGGTCCTCAGCAAGGGGGAAAATGCCATCCACTCTTCCCCTTTCCCGATTAATGAAGCACATCTAGCACAAGTGTTGGCTTAAAGATGAACAAGCTCCCCTGTCAGTTAGGATGCATATCAATGTAAAGGGGAGAAGGCTTTTGCTTTCCGATGACTGCTCCTGGTGGGAGAAAGGGGAACTTGAGCCTGTAATGGAGGTAGCCTCAGCCTGATAACGCTGGCAGTAGAATACTATTGGTTAATAGGTGATTATTAATCTTGCATCCAGCGTTGGAAATCATCTGCATAGCAAGAGTGATTAATATTCAGCAAGGTGTTGCTGCACTTCTTCCAGCGAGGTTTCAGTGATGGCCTAGAAACAAGGCTGCATCAGGTAGGAGCATTTCTGCATCCTGCTTGCCTGCAGTAGCAATACCAGCCTCTGTCTGGTGGAGAAAATGTAGTGTATGGCCCTTTGGACCCTTTGCAATTGAAATTCTGCACAGGAGAAGGTAGAATGAAACTGTGGTTTTGCTGGAAAGATTAAATAGCCACTGCTTGTCAAGGAAGCTGTTGGAACACGGAATTAAAAAATCTCGTTAAATCCATAAAATCCCTCCACTTCAAGGTAAGTGGACGGGGCGCGTGTTTTCCCTGTTCCATACGCATAGATTCAGTGAAGGCCTCACAGCTAATTTAGATCAGCACTCAAACGCATTAGTTTAAGGGTCATTCTAACTGGCAGCGAATGAGAAGTCTTCAGTTTGTTCCCGAAGCTGTTAGGAGCAGAGTCTATCAAAAACAGCTGGACCGCATGTGTGGGAAAAGGCTGCGGCTCCGCTGCCAGCACCGCAGTTGAACGCCCTCTGTGGTTCTAGCGGCTCGGTGCGCAAGTGATCAGGTGGAATACTCCATGGGAGATGGACCTCTACTAAAGCTGTCGCCAAATCTCTGTGTACTTGGCATTAGTGCTTTAGGGGTGTTCCAGGCCATCGCTTGCTTTTCTGTTTCAAATATACAGCCTTACAGTATAGCTAAATCACCTCTAACTATAAGGATACAGTTAATTGTGCATCTTTTTTTCATTCTCCAGATAATAAGACTTCCAGATACACAATGAGTATGTTTTTATATTGGAAATGCAATTTGTGGTAACGTGTGCTCAGCTGCTGATCTCTGAGGAAGATAATTAATCTGGCACAGCACCGCATCAAGAGAGAATATAAAGAATTTCTTTCCAAACTCTGCTGCTTTGTGATTATTCACAGCAAAATGGCATTGATCTTTTTCAAGTTGTCAGTAAATCTGATTTTACTTTTACTATAATTTCTTTCTGTAGAAAGAAATCTTCATTTGGGTCTCTTCAAAACATGCCAATACTAAGAAATTTAACAGTATATTATGGCATTAAGTTTGTATTTATTTTCTTTCACAGTGATTCTGTATTTATTTTCTTTCACAGTGATTCTGACAGTACATCATTTAAGATGTCTGGATGGGGGAGATTTTTAGAGACAGTTTTGTTTAAGGGCATTTAGCTCAGAAACTGGAAGCAATGATTCCTTTTAAAAAACTCAGCCAGTGTGTTTCTAGAACTTGTTTTTTGTGGACAAGCAGAAAGCAGTTTTAAGTCCTCTGACAACAAAACTGTTCTGTTCAAATACTTTTCCTTAAACACTGGTGAAGCTTGCACAGGTATTTTATTTTAAGTGAACATAATTACAAGGTAATGAACAAAAGCACCAAAATCCTTCTCATAGCAAAGATTAGAGCAACAAATAGTTACCCCAGCTGTGGTACAAAGCTGATACTCAGTGGTGGAGGGGAAGCCAGCCCCAGGTGAGACTGGCTGCCTGCAGAGGTAGCTTTGAGGCTGGTTTGCATGGGCATGGCAAGCAGGATGAGGAAGTTCTGCCATTGATGCTGGTGTTCCCAACAGCTTTCTCCTGTTGATGCTAAACCCAGCTAAAGAGGGGTGGATCATTCGTGTGAATTAGGGCTAAATTTACATAGTTTGCTGTTCATGGTATGTTTTCTGTCTCCAAGTCACTTGCAGGTTACAAGTTTTGTCTTTGGTGGTAAGACTTATGGGCTTTGCTCCCAAAACATAGGCACAAGAGAAGCCAAACATCAGAGACCTTTGGTTTGTCTTCTTTCTCACCTCACCCTTTCCATCATGCCTTGGCTTGCAGTTCTGGCCCTACAGCACCTCTTGGGCCCAGCAGAACTTCCCAAAAGAACTTCCTAAGTTGGGAAAGGGTATTACTTCCCAGCCTTATGGATCTGAGGGGGATGAGTGTGTAGCAGACAAGGTTCACCCTCATTATGTGGATACCAGTGTGGGAGTGTTCCCTACACCATCTTACTTTCTTCAGAGTCTCAGCCACAGGGGCCATCACATGGCTCCTCTTCAAGTAACTCACATGTTTCCAATCTTTTCAGAAAGTCTGGGCAGGGAAAGAGAATGGTGGCAATTACGGAGCAGGAGGAAATTCAAGGAAGTGCTTAGGATTTACTAGGCAGTGAATTAATCTCTGACCAAATTTACTGGATAAATAGGAAGGTTTTTTAATAGCATGGAGTACTGTAGTTAGCTGTGAAAATCTAACTTAGATACATCCTAGAGATGAGTACGACTGATTTTATGAAGTCCTGGAGTTGCCCAGTTGCCTTGTCTGTACTCGTGTGCTCTGAATGAGTTTCTCTCTGGCTGCCAGAAGGTTCCTGTTCAGCTGGCAGCTGAGCACCCCTCTGGTGGAAATCACCCGTTCAGATTCGGTGGCATGCTTCTGGGGCACAAACTTCAGGTTTTTAATCCAGTGATACGCTATCTAGAGCAAAACTGCACAAATGTAAGGCAGGTTTAGTCAGCAGTAAAACACGACTTGTGCTCATTTACAGTTGACAGCTTCCCAAGCAAGAGTGGATTGCCTCAGTGAGTTACTATTACACATTGGAGGTGTTGGAATTGCTTTAAAGTTTCACTGAAGTAACGAATGATCTTCTTGAAACCAGATCACATTTGCCTACTTACAAGTATCTGGAAAAAAGTACGGTGTTGGAGGTGTTTGTGTGTGTGTTGCAAACACACCTGGGATTTAGCTGTGAACTGCCATCTGGGAATGCTAATTTGAATTTAATTGATAGTTTTGTTCAGCTTGTGATTCAGCAGAAGTTTTCATATTCATTAGATAAATGCATTGTGTATTTGACAGAGAAATGGAAGCAGCCCGTTAACCATGAGATGAAGCTTCGTGATCACTTGCTGTCTCTGAACATTACACAATGTAATATACGTATATTACAATCTATTCGCTTAAATTTGATGAAGTCCTAATCGATTGGAAGGGGTTTGGCTTATCTCCTGGAGTGCCAGAATTGCACCAGGGGAGGCAATTGGTTAATGATGGCTTCTCAGCACCTGGAGAATGTGATCTGGTTAGTTGTATTGTTGCTGGGGCTCCCACTCCCCCCCAGCTGATTTATTTCTGTTAGCAGAACAAAGCCAACAAATCCTCTTCAGCTGTTGCTTTCACTTACTTTTGACATACTGTCTCACTTGGTGACTGTGAATGTTTTGGAGCAGACGTTGGGAGTTAACGCTGTGACTGCAGCGCATGTGGCACAGTACGTTCCAGTGGGTCTGGGTGTCTAATTAGTGCCAGAAACAAGGGCTGTTGCAGGGCAAGTGCTGAGGTTTGGTTGTGTTCCAGAAGGGACTTTAGGAAGTCACTGAATCCCATCCTGCTGTGTCTTTGTCCAGTCTGTTGCAGAATGGTACTGGTTCACTTCACTGGGTCTTGCAAAGCCTTCAAATACAATTTGTGAAGATCTCCGAGACTCTCAGGGGGAGGATGTCATTTATTGCCACTTCTCACCGCTTTCCTGTATAATGCTTTGCTGCTTGTGTTCTTCACCCGGTCTTTATCCCTTCCTTATGCCTGGGGATCTCCTTTCTCCCCTTCCACTCGCAGGTGTGTGCTTTGGCTGGTTATGAGGGTGTGTGAGCACCTGGCTTTTGACACTGTGGCTGTGCCACCCAGATGCATCCATGTGTCCTGGGATGAGCTGAGGTTGGGCTGTGGACCACCTTGTCCTCACAGGAGTAATGCAGGAGGGCTGGAGAAAAACAGTCCCAGTACCGGCAAGGAACTCAATGTTAACTTGTAAAACCCCCTTCTCCTTTTTTAACAGGATTTCGCAACCTGCATGTGGATGACCAGATGTCAATAATCCAGTACTCTTGGATGGGCCTTATGGTGTTCGCTATGGGTTGGAGATCTTTCACCAACGTCAATTCCAGGATGCTTTACTTTGCTCCAGATTTGGTCTTCAATGAGTAAGTGCGAAATAGCAACAATCTAATACTGTGTTCTGTTTGGGTCAGACTAGGTGAGAACAAATCAAGGCATTTGTTTTCATTATGGAATGTGTAGCTTAGTAGTCGTACTTTCAGGGCTGACCAACAAAGCATAGGAGGGCCCAGCTTTTTGTCCTCTAACTGCTCTGCAGTGATCTCCAGGAGCAGTACGTGCAGGTGTAGTGCCTCTCCTGGTCCTTCTTCCTTTTCCCTTAGCCTTGCCTTGGGTTCGACTTTCATTGGGCAAGAGCCGGTGGTGAGTGTGAAGGGCTGGTCTGTGTAGACCTGCCTTTTCTCACTGGGACTTGAGTTTCTATTTCCAGCTTGGTTGGTCAGCTGGAGCGAGTAGGAAGAGCAGCAAGCTTTTAATGCAAGTTCCTGATGGGTTCTCTCTTATGTACCATCAGCTTAGAGTTGGTGAGGGTTTGTTGGCATGAAAGTAGAAGAGCTTCAGAACAATAACAATGCACAGCCGCAAGCAAAAGCATACCTTGTCTCTGAGAGCTCCGAGCTCAGCTTCCAACCCCTTGCAGATAGCCACACTTAGTGAATCACTGCAGCTGCTTTTCAGGAAGGCAGAGGGTCAGGTGAACCCTGCGAGTCCCACGTAGCCATCCATTTCCGGATGGGAATTACATGCAGGCATTTTGGAAAGCATTCTGGTCGTGTGTGCAAGCCAGCATCTCCCAAGACAGAGCTCAGGTTCTTGGCACGGGGGACGTGCCAGGCGAGGCTGGATTGCTGGGATGGGCAGCGCGTGCCCTCCCGTGCACAGCGCGCAGGCAGCGCTTGCTTTGATCCTCTCGCTGTGCCTGACGTGTCTCGCCCTGCAGGTACCGGATGCACAAATCCAGAATGTACAGCCAATGTGTCAGGATGCGGCACCTCTCTCAGGAGTTCGGGTGGCTTCAGATCACACTGCAGGAGTTCCTCTGCATGAAGGCTCTACTCTTCTTCAGTATTAGTAAGTTCTCACATCCTTTCCTCAGCAGAGCTCCAGTTGCTGCGCACTGTATTGCCATAGATGTCTCTGATGCTTTCCCTGTGCGTGTGCTCGTACTTTCCAAGGAACGGCTGTGGATGTTCTCCCCTCTGCTTCAGTCTGAGCTGCTCAGACATAAGGAGCTGTCAAGCATTCAGGTGCCCTCACCCAGCCCCTGCAGCTAGCCCATCCCACCCCTGCACAGCGCAGCATTTCCACATGCAGTTCCTGCAGGAGGTTGCTCCTCAGCTCAGCTCCTGTCATCACAGGGTCTCCGAGCATCAGCTGCAGAGCAGGAAACTAGTGCTTCAGTTTGTCATATTGCTTCTTATTTTTAACAAGCGCAGAACTTGGCTTAGCAGCCATCCAACGAGCTGATCAGAGTGAGGGCTATTGCAGAAGCAGAGCTGGTGAGCAGATCTTTCCTCTCAGGTCTGCACTGACCTCTTCCCCAGCCTTCCTCTGGCTCTTCTGTTTCTCCACTCTCTGTGCAGCTCTCACTGTTTCCCTCCCATGTTCCATCCAGTTCCAGTGGATGGCCTGAAGAACCAGAAGCTCTTTGATGAACTTCGAATGAATTACATTAAGGAACTTGACCGTATCATTGCTTGCAAGAGGAAGAACCCTACCTCCTGCTCTCGGCGATTTTACCAGCTCACCAAGGTCCTGGACTCCGTGCATCCTGTAAGAGGACAGTGAAATGTCTATGTATACACATAAGAAATTACATAAGAAAGAAACTTTTTACAGTGAGAATGATCATTCACTGGTGCAACCTCCCAGGATTGTGGTGGTCCCCGTCACTGGAGGTTTTCAGGATGTTAAACACTGGACAGGGTGTTCAATAGTGTCCTCCAGGTTCCCTTTCCCAGGGAAGGTTGGACTGGGTGATCTTTCAAGGTCCCTTCCAACCTGGGCTGTTCAACGATTTTGTGGTTTGTTTTTTAACTCTCATACACCTTTGCATGGACAGTATTGCAGTGTGCTCCTAGATTAAGCAACAGAGGAAAGACAGGCACCAAGTCTACTGAGGGAGTGAGCTACCTGTGTCACTCCCTGCAGTAACCACTCTAGTGCTTGGGTTTATGGGCTTCCATTTTTATCAATGAAAAGCTCTTTGTCGATGGTACTTTTGTATTGTCAGCCTATCAGAACAGCTCAAACTCTCAGTGCCCCCAGTGAAACTTCTGTGATTACAGCAGTGAAACCAAATTCTCTATTTGTGACTTAAAGTTGTACTGGTGACACTTGAGCTAGACCTTTCTTTTTCCCTGGGGAGAGCTCCATGCACATACAGTTACCGGTTTATAAGTGAAAAGTAATCCTTAATAACTGAAGTCAGCATCATCTGCACGGTAAGATGAGTTTCTGTAGGAGTAAAAAAGTGCCATTTCTATTCATCCCCATTTTTGTGGTACTGGGCAATGTCCGAGTGTGCAGGACCATGGCAAGTTATGCTCCATGCCCCCAGGGTGGGTCGTTCCCTCGCTTATCCTCGAGACGTGTACGTGCCATCTGACAGCTGCTAGCAAGGCAGCGATGGCCAGAGAGCAGAGCACGTCCCACTGCGGCAAGGTCCAGCCGTGGCCAGCTGTGTCAGCTAACGCCTGCTCCTTGTCTTCCCAAAGAAATCACTGCCCGGGGACTTCTTGTGTAACGAGCTTTCTTTCTCTCCCAGATTGCCAAGGATCTGCATCAGTTTACATTTGACCTTTTAATTAAGGCACATATGGTGAGCGTGGACTACCCTGAAATGATGGCTGAGATCATCTCTGTGCAGGTTCCCAAGATCCTGTCTGGAAAAGTCAAGCCTATCTACTTCCACGCACAGTGATCTTCCGGAAGGACCTCCCAGTTCTGCCACCCCCATTTCAGCAATCTCCTGCCAGTTTTTTCTGCACTACTGTACTGCAGTGCCTTGGGGAATCCCCTCTACAGGCGGTGTGCCGGGAGGATGGACAGTGACAAACAGCTACCTGCTGGGATTCCCGAGATTTCTGTTTTTCGTGAGGTACCTCTTGAACTGAGCTACCTGCCTCAGCTTCTGCCTGGATTTGGCTGGCTCGCCGTGCTGGGACAGGGGACTGTGACACGGTGGCAGCGGCACCGTGCCTGTGCTCTCTCAGTTGTGCGTTTTCCACAGTGACTTGCGGTGGTCCAGGGCCACGAGCGAGCAGGAGAAATGCCAGCGGTCGTTGGGTTCGGTGTTTTTTTTAAAGAAGAAACAGGACAAGACAAGAAGCAGGTTGAGCCTGTAAGTGTGGGTGTGGGTTGCTTTACTGGCCTTCTTCAGGACTTTTAAATTGCATTAATGGTGCTGGGAAGCAGATGAGTTGAAATATTGCAGTAGAGAAACAGAGAAGAGCTGGGGGATGAGATGAACTTGCAGCCTGGTGACTTGGCAGGGCCTGCTGCTGACACAGAGCCACCATGCAGCTGCTGAGGGGTCTGCTCTGGACTGCATGCCTGCCTATGCAGCATCAGTATTAGCTGATGGAGCGTTACAGGGTGTCAGCAAAAGGGTTGGAGAGGAAGGTGACCTTCCCGAAGTCCCAAAGGTGACAAATGGCTACTGTTTACCACCTGGGATGGTTTTGCTATGTCCAGCCAAGCTGGGTCTTGGTCTGCCCCGCAGACTCCCAGGCACTCAGCAGTCACATTCCCATCCTCGATAGCTGCTGCTCCTCCAACACAGCCGTACTCGCTTCCGCAAGTGCCTGACGTTCTCAGACCTTATGCTTCCCCCTCCACCCGTGGGCAGCTGGGGCCCCTACCCAGCCCCTCACCAGCTCTGCTCCCGCTGGGTGTCCCCAGGCCCTGGGTTTCCATCTACATCACTTATTTCCCATTTGTCCCAACCATTCTTTCTGATGCCAGCAGACGAGCACGCCAGGAGCAAAGCAGCGGGGCTGGGATCTGCAGGACCTGTGAGGCTACAGGATTCCTGCTGTCAATCCCGTCCTTCGGGAGGTGGCTGTGACGACTGCCTGGTGCTGCTATGGCACTGCAGGGACTTACAAAAGAAACGCTGAAGAGACCTTCTGCCCTTCTAAGCAGTGCGCATGGCCCCTGCTGACTGCAGTGGTTGATTGCAGCCTGGGGGACGCCATCCCAAGCACACCGTCCCATGTGCTTCACCAGTCCACAACAGCCCAACGTGGCAGTGGCAGAGCCCAGGCCACAGGCGGATGCAGCACAGGCTGCAGCTCCACAGTGAGGATGGATAAATGCGCCCTGGCTTGACGGGTGGTTGGTCCACAGCCAGCAAAGAGCAAAGGCTGGGTGGTCTGCAGCTGCTGGTGGTCCTCAGCCGTCAGGAGTACCTTGAGAAATGCAAGGCTCGGTTTGTCAGGCTTGACTGTTTCATACCTCAGGTTCAGAAGGGAGCACAGGCCCATTCGATGCCCGTGTTCTGATTTATTTGGTGGGCTCAGTCTCCCACACAGTGGCCAAGCCTGCATTCCCCATTGTATTTCAGTTCCCTCTTCCTGCACAGCATGAGCACACCGGAACTGATCAGACACGTCCCCCCTGTGTAATACCAGCTGCTTGTCTTTGTCGGGTGTCTTTAAAAGCAAAGGGAATGAGGTTGCAGACAGTTGATTGCCACACACGTGTTGTGCAGTAAACAGCACTAATGCCTGCGCTGCTTGGACCATTCAGGAGCTGAGCATCGCCATCAGCTCTTCGGGCAGACGCCCTCCCGGTACTTCTGGGTTCTTTGTAAACTCTCAGTAAAGCAAACTTATTTTACTGAGACGCTTTTCAGTCACGCTGTGGGATTTTCATTAAGGGAAGGGGTAGGAGTAAAGCCCTTAAAACTATTGAAGGGGAGGAGCTATCTTTGCAGTTGTTTGTGATGGGTTTTCCTCGCCTGCTAGATATGGCTTCCACTTGAAACCCCTTCGTGTGGATGGCAACAGAATCCTTACCTAACCTTCCTGAATGCCAGCCAGGAGGGCGGTGTTCTGAGTAAGCTTCTATTTTAGAGGGCTGCAAGCATTTTAAATGTTAATATGATCTACTAATATTTGCAAATGAACTGGTAAAAAATCCTGCTGGTGCACTTCTCTCTTCCTGAACATTTTCTGCAGAAAGCAGAAGGGCACAGTGAACAGCTGGCTGGGTACTCTCTCATCAATGGTTAGGATGTTTAGGAGCAATCTGAAGAGCTCCTTTGGAGAGCTCTATATTTTGCACAAGCTCTTGTCAGTGAAGTTTTCATTAGTTAATGAGTGGAGGTATCCTGCTAGGTACTTTTCTGCTGGGAGATTGGAAAGAAATCAAGTTTAATAGGGATTTGCATACACCGGTGTGCTAGTGGAAGCACAATGCAAATGAATAGCAGTTTAGAAGGGGATGCTGCCTGTGCATCATGTGCTGGATGCGTGCAGCTCGTGAGTGGTCAGGTTTGATGTGTGATGGGGCAGGAGCTTGGGTGAGGTGCCCCCGGCCAGTGGGCAGGAGCCAGCCAGGCTGTCACCAGTGAGCACCCCAGGGCTCCACTGTTCTCGGGTGGGCACCGGCCTTACGTTCTTTGTCTCTTCAGCATCAAAGCAATCTTCTGCAGCTTTTACATTCTGAAGTTGACTTCTTATGACATCGTTAGAGTGGTGACTGGAGGGTTCAGGAACTGGGATCGGGAGCAACTGTGCGTGTTTGCAGGGGGAGTTAACACTTCCCTTGTTTGTTTTCATGGACTGCTGCAGGAACTGCATCAAAATGAGGCTTAAGAAATACCAAAGTCCAGATCCTGTCATCTATCTGTACTTTATGTTCTCTTCTGCATTTTCTTGTCTTCTTTTGCTTTAATAAAGCAATGAAAATTTCACCATCCTCACAATCATGTCAGTGCTGTCCCTGAGGCTTCCCTTGGGATGGCAGAACCCCTGGAGGGGGGACCCCTTTGGCCTCGCTGATTCCAAATCCCACCTCAGATTCACCGAGGTAGATACCAAGTGAGTCGGCCCTGCGGAGGGGAGGCAGGATGCTCGCCACCTTCACCACCCCGTGCTCCTTTTGTTGCTCTGTTGGGGTCATTGCCAGTGTCTGCAGGGATGCTGAGGTGGTACCTGAGGTGACCACTGCCTCCCATCAGCTGGGCTCACTGCCCTCCCCTGCCACGTCACCACCAGCACAGGTCCCTGCAGCAACCTGTTCCATCAGCTGCTGCTCCGCTTGCTGAGCTCTCTCCCTAGATGTTTCAATGCCATATGTTAAATGTACATATATACTAAAATAAAAGCATGCCCCACTTTATATTGCTAAAGAGATCTATTTAATATAATGCTCTAAGGGAGTTTCTTTTCTGATTGCACACTGCAACTAACCACTCTTCAGGAGACGAGTCAGTGTATGCCAGTAATAATGGAAACATTCAATTTAATGTTTTTTCTGGTTAGGTATTGCCCAGTTTTCAAAGGTCCATCTGTTCATGGCAGGAATGGGGCATACACTGGTGTAGTCTGGTGTCGGTATCTGCTTCTCCAGCTTTCTTGTAGCTGAGACAGGCGTAGTGTTTGCACTTGAGGGACAACAGAGTGTCCTTTGTTTCTGCCCTCTTTGACTGCACAGGGTCTTTGCACTTTTGGGCAGAATCCTGGAATTACGGCGTGGTAGCTGTTTTCTCACTCTTTCAAAGTAGACTTCTGGAGGCGCAGAAAGCCTTTCACGTGCCGTAAGGACGGGCCAGGTTGTGCTCAGCACTGTCATGACCCAGTGCCCAGCCTCAAATGACACGGAGTTCCTGGAGAATGGCTGTTGGGCAAGATGCCCCTGTGTCTGAGGGACAGGCAGAGGTCACCAGTGCTGCCTGCTGGGATCCGGGGCAGGTTGTGGTGTGGCAGCATGGAGCTGGAGCTGCTCTGCACCCACCTACTCCCATGCAACACGGAGGGGCTTATGCTCATTCCCTTTAGAAATGGCAGGGGAACCTGCATTTGTGATTCAGAAAGTAAACATCTGCACCACACATAAAACCACGGCAAATCTATAGTGAGCTGCTCTCTGTGCTGGATATTTTGTGTTCTGTGGCAATTTTGTGCTGGTTTTATTTGTTAACACGTCTGTAATGAAAAGAGTTCTCTATATTGATATATTTTATTTTCTTTGTAATAAGCCAAAAAAGCTCATTGCTGGTGCCTTTTTGCCTGGGGAGGACTCCCAGCCCACAGCTATATTCATGAATGTAACAAAGCATAATGTCTCTGCAATTGCTTGTTTCACCATAGCTGAGTAGAGTCATGGAGCAAACACTGCAGGATTACCAAAAGAAAAAGCTCAAGTAGCCTACAGAATGGGCAGAAAGACTCTTCAGCTACAATAAGGGTTATTTCCCCAGGCATGGTTCCAAGGCGAGGGCTGAGCTTTCAGCTTCCTCCTGTGTGTGACACAGAAGTCTGTGCCCTGGTGGGACATTGCTGCGTTGCGAACCTTTAGCCTCTGCAAGTAATGCAGTGAGGCCAAAGCATACACATATCACTTTATTGCGGCTGCAGCCATATTACGGTTGCAGCGTTTTTTCAGTCACCTTTCAGAAATGGCAGGATTTTGCCCAAATCAGTGGCGTCTGAGGCCAAATTCTGCTTCTAGAGAAGGACGGTAGTTGGACTGTTGCCTCTGTTTTGTTTTGTTTTTTAAATTGGAACTGAATGCTTTGAATAAGGCAAATGGAGACTTACAACGTTACGTTGGCAAGAGTGGAGAGCAGTGATGTCGCTGCCTTGGCCAGCGAGGTGTGTTGGAGGATGCCCAGGAGATGACCGTGACTCAGAAGTCACCATATGGGACTGAGGGACGTTTATTCTCATAGCCAGAGGGAAACCTGCCTGGCATCCGGGATAAAGACAACACCAGTTACGCTAGGGGAGATGAAAACATTCACTTTTTGACTGGTTTACTCCATGCTTGGGTCCCACGTGAGCCCTCACCCTGTGCTGTACCACAGAGCAGACCTGCACGCTTGGTGTTCCGCTCTTTTTGTAATCTTAAAATCTGTTGTTGTTCTAAGTACAATAAAGGCAGAATCTTGTTTCTTGGAACGCTGCTCAATGTGTGGTTTTTGGCTTTTGTTACGGTTAATGTGCATGAAAACCGTTACCCAGTGTGACAAATACTAGCTGTTGAAGACGCCAGGAGAAAGCAGGTTATTTTTCAGTGGGTGAGGCTGCATGTTGGGGCATTCATAGGTTGGTTTTCACAGTCAGATTTTGCTATTAATCACATATCTGAACTGTTAATTCATTTACATATCAATTGATTAATCCTTTCATATGTGCCTCTTTGGGTCTTTTAAATTGAATTTCGTTTGATTATTGTATTTCTCAAAGCAAGCAGCTAATAAAGGCCAGTGTCCTCCTCCTCTTGTTGTTATTTTCACTATCTTTACGAGCAGTTGTAAATCCATTGTGCTGGAACTTCATAAAATTAACCTATGTTCTCCCAAGTAATAAAAAAAGACTGCCTGCTTTTTAATTCAAGGCACAGATGTGAATGCTGCACAGGGTCAAGATTCTGTTCACTGTGAGACGAACCAAAGAGCTTGGGAAAAAAAATAATACCTCATTAGTCCACAAATAGCTGGCAATGTCTAGTGTGTAATTGCGCAGCAGCGGTACACGTACCAGTGCCCTGCAGCCTGAAAGCAGAGTGTACCGAGTGGTACAAAAAGCCTTGCCCACGTGGAGTAGCATCCTGTTTAGTCATCTGCAGAGAATCTGGTCCCATGCCTCTATCTGAGTCGGTTGCCTATGAATGTCTGTTCTCAACATTCACCCTTAACTGACATGGAGAAACCCATGGCCGTTCATGGGCTGTGGTGCTGTCTCAGATACCTGTCACCATGTTCACCCCACTGTCCCCCATCAAGCTTTTACTTGGCCACCAGTGTCACCTAGGGCATTCGGGAGCTGCTGGTCCAACACATGAGCTCTCTGTTGCTGGTGCTGGCAGGGCTGCCCCATCTCTGCCCCACAACATCACCACAAGCTGAGGACAGGACGCTTGGTGCCACCCAAGCAGGGGCCAGGGACCATGTTCTGGGCACAACCAGGCTGTCAAGTGTCTCCATTGCCGCTGTGACTGCAGAAGAGCAGAGCCCAAGCTGCCAACCCCACTGTGCAGCAGAGCCAGGGGCAGCCCAAAGTCCTGACCTGGGGGAGACCCTCTCCATTCCAGCAGAGACAGGAGCTCAGGGGCCTCAGTGCAGCTCAGGGGGAAGGGAGAAATGCTCAGGCCAAGTGCTCTGTCCTTGGCAGTGGACACAAACCTGCATGATGTCCATAATAACCATTCAGCTTAGAAGCAACACCCCGCAGGAGGAAGGAGGACTTGCTGGGGGGCCCGAGAGGGCTGCAGAGCTCTGCTGCACGCTGCCAGGTCTCTGCTCTGGGCTCTAACCCTGCTGGCCCGGTTGGCAAATAGCCTCTGTCCCAGGCAGGCTGCCAGGTGCCTTTACTGGACCTTTGTGATAAGGATGCAGCTGGAACCTTTTTCTGACCAACTCCATCAGATGGGGCTGCTCGGAGCCTGGGCAGCACTTGGGATGCAGGAGGCTGGACTGAGGCTATCTTCTGTGAGGGGGACTGGAATGGCAGAAACTGAATCAATCTTACTTTGTTTTGGGGTTTTTCTTGGCTGAAAAGATCTCAAGCGGACCTAAAATGGTTCCGTGCTTTAAAGCAGTTTGTTTGCCTTTGTCCTTAGAACAGCCAGTGGGAACACTTTAAAACAAAAAAATTGCTCCATTTCCTAACCCAATAATGACTTGCTTTAAACACACATTTCGACAGTGGTTTTACCCCCCCAGGGCCCCAGGAGCACTGTTCACACTGATACAGCTGCACTGGCAACCGGTTCCCTGCAGCCTTCTGGCTCTATCAGCCTTGGGGTTGCACTGACCCTCAAGCTGCGCCAGCACAAGCCGGGGAAAGGAAATGCTCTGCATGTCCTGCTTGTTCAGATGTGAATGAACCATAGCCCAAAGCATGCCAACAGTGGGGACCCCCTGCAGGACACCCGCCTGCAGCCACCCATGCCCCACATTGGCAGCATTCACCTCCTCCTCCTCTGGCCGCAGGCAGTCTCCCCTACCCACTGGTCCTTTCTCCATTGAGTGAAGGATGGTGGTGAGCCATGCTACCGACAGGCTGGTGCCTGCACGTGTCATGTCTCTGCATTGCTCAAAGGGTTCAGAATCCGGCCACTGAACTGTCCTGTGACTGACCCGATATCTTACCCAGTCAAGGAACGGAAACAGGACCAGGAGCCACCAGAGCACCAGCTTTTCACAGGTCTAAAACTGCCCGTAGAGTACTTAAAGCAGTTGCAGACAATGCGTGGGACTACAAACCAGACGTGAAGGATTCCCAGCCTTGAGATGTGACAGGGCCTGGTCATGAGCAAATTAACTGCTTATTATGAAAGTCCTTTAAATTTAGGTTAGTTTCTCCAGGTTGTGTAACACAAGTTTTTGCAGCTCCCTCTGAGACAGACTAACCAGAACACCAGGCTTCATCTGGAGCCCTCATCCAAAGTGGGAATGCTGGCATCCCACTGCCCTGCACCAGTACTGCAGCTGTGGTCAGGGCTGGGAGAGGCACCGGGAGCTGCTCTGCCCTCCCCATGCAGCCGCAGCCCTCAGCAGGGTCACGCTGACCCGCGTGCTCTTGACACGAGGAACATCGGCCAGCTCTGGGGTTTGCATTCCTGCCGCCTCCCACCGCAGCCAGCAGGGAGATGCCAAGGAGAGGGCGAGCAGAGCCCTGTGTGCCCTTGTCCTCACCAAGGCAGGGTGACAGCAGGGGCATGGCATGGCAGCGCAGTGCCGGGATGGCAGAGGCACAGAGCAAAGGATGCCTGACCTGCAGGAGGACAAAGGTCCTGGGGGCAATGCCTCAGGGAGAGGACTGTATTTCCCTAAGCCTCCATGGGAATGGCAACACTACATATATGGATTCAAGCATCTCCAGAACTGCCTTTTAGGAGCGCTCGGAGAGTCCGACAAAGGCTGTGAAAGCACTTCTTCCAGAAGGAAAACAGAGAACACTGCCGCATTCCCTGGTTCAGAGCATCTCCTGACTTTTTAAGCCAATTGCAGGATTTTTTTTTCTGGTGGTCTGACTCTGTATGGATGCATAGGCCAAGTAATGCTGCTGATGGCTGCCAAGAAAATGTCTGGTGTAGAAGGCTCTGATCTTGCAAAAAGCCCTGTGTGGGTGGATTCCTGAGCCATCGTGGGTCTCTGCGCAGCACATAAATTCAAGATGTCTGTGCTCCACTAAGCACATTTCAATGCTAAATTTATCATACAGATGTGTCTACTGAAGTTCACCCTTAACCTCTCCAGATTCTTCTTCCTCTGGGAAGTCCTCACTGGGGCCCAGTCTCAAGCTTCGAAACGTCTGGTTGTGCTGTCTTTTCTCGTATACAAACCTACAAGGTTTTGCTTATGCTGAAGAAGATTTCTTTCTTGCTCAGTTAGATCAAAACATTCTCCACTACAAAATAAACCACGCACCTGTAGGCGGGGACACCAGAATTGTTGGGATAGTGCCCTGTTGCATATTCCAATTTGTAGTCATTTAATGTGAGGGCTAATGGGAAAACAATTTTTTTCTCGCTGTCATTTTGAAGACATCCATCCCTGGAAAAATTATAGCCCCCAAAGGAAACCTTTCAGAGAAACAAAAACAGAGTGGAAAAAAACCCAAAAAGCTCTCAAGTTGCTGCTTGCCATCACAGAATGGGATGGATTTGAAGCTCACGCAGTTCCAACCCCCCTGCCACAGGCAGGACCATGCTCGGCAGGAGCGATGCTTGCTCAGGGACTGCAGCCAGGGCAAGCCACAAGCCTGCAAACCTGGATTCATGCTGCAAAGCTCAGCAGCCTTATACTAGGGCTGGGATGGTGTGAAACAATTGCACAAGGACACGGAGAAGGACACCAGGCCCAGCCAAAGACCCTCACCGACAACCAGAGCTGAATTCATCCCTCTCAAACCACTGGAGCAGTTCCTGATCTGCAGGTTTGCCCAGCTACACGATATTAGGTTAAAAACATCAAATAAATTCCCCAACAAAGCAGTGAGCACTTTATAAGTAGAAAGATGTTTGTGCTGGAAGCGGCAGCTGAACGATCTGGGGAATCCAAACCACACAGTGGAGCTGTGGCTGCAGATGCTGGCAGTGAGGAGGGCTCCGTCAGCCCCAAGGACACACAGCCTTGCCTTGCCGTGTCCCTGCAGTGCTGGGACAGGTCCTGTGCCGCCCATGGGACCAGAGCAGTGGGACCTGCGCAGCAGAGGATGCCTGCAGTGTGGCAACACTTGAGCATTGCTTAAAGATGGAAAGAAGCACGCTTGGGCTTTTTTTTTTTTTACTTCATGGAAATTTTATAAACACTTGAAGTAAACTATGCTTTTACACGACAAACCGGCTCCGGGGGCGGATGCGTGGGGGCCCTGCCACGCTGCACAGGGTGAATGCCGTGTTCCTGGCTGTGTCGCTCCTGTGGCGATGGCAGCAGGGATCGTGCCCCACAGCTCTCCACCAGCACAACCCAGCACCCTGTTACTGCTCCGCTGCTGGTCCCAGCCTTCAGCTGCTCTCACAGAGGAGGAAAAACCAGCACAGACACTCATGTGACAAATGCCTAAAATTACACAATGGAATACGTTTCTAATAAGCTGCTTCCCTCCATTGTTCACAACACCAGACTTAAAACCAAAGTCCCTTGGTTCTTTTTCTTTCCACAGCCCCAGCTCTGTCCCACAGGGTCTGCGCTGGGTGGTGAGCATGAGGCTGCCTGTACACCAGCAGTGTAGGAGATGCAACAACCATTGTTTCCAGGTCCATATGCAGAGGAACCACCAGAGACACCCATGTCTATGCAAGTCCGTGTGCTTCCCAAGCCAAGAGCCTCAAGGAGTTCTCAAAGCACAGCCCAGAGAGTGAAATGCTGGCCTTCTGTGGATGAGCCCCTGGCCTGACACCTCTGGGACAGCCATCCCAAGAATGAAGCCACCAAAGGGCAGGCTCAGGCACCAGTGCTGCCTACAGCGGGATACCTGGGACTGGTTTCTCTGCTGGGTGGCTGGAGAGGATTCCCAGCCATCTGGGCTGGTCAGAGCACCTCTCCCCTGGCTTGCAGCTCCATCTTAACTGCTCTCTTAGATACCTGATCAGAAAAACACAATGATGTGCTTTGTTTCAGCACTGCTCACACCTCCCAGCCACTTGCCAGAGGGTGCAGCACAAAGGGTTCACCGCAGCTTTGAAAAGCCCTGAGATGCCAGAGTGTGTAACACAGTCCAGATGTTGATACCACTGGGGTTTCTGTCTTTTAAAGCCACTTTTACGTGCCACTGTTCAAAGCACGGAGGGGTACAGGAGTGAGCGGCTGGGGCACCACCAAAGCCCAAGGGAGCAGAAGCACCATTGACACAATACATGTGTGTCCAGTGAACACCAGAATTACATTCAGCAACAGAACAGACAGACACTAGCTATACGCACAAGGCAAGGTCAGGAGGCAGCACGGGGAGGACCATGGCAGCATCCCACTGGCAAACCTGCGCCAGGTAGGACACAAAGTGCACTCAAGAGGACGGAGGGCCCGGGAAGCAGCTAATGGGAATGTTTGGTCACTGGTTTGGGAATGCTCCCAGCACCCAAGGAAAATAATTCAGAACAGGGAAGTCACCTTTGGGCTGGTGAGAGGAAGCAGGGAAACTGCTCATTGCCTATTTACAGCTGAGGAACTGAGCCCGGGCGTCAACTGGAACCACAAACAAGCTTTTGCTGTTAACAGGGGTACCAGGTGTGGTCCTGGCTAGAAGAAACCTTCCAGAATGAAGGGCATCATCTACAGAGCCACTGCTGAGGAAAAGAGACTGGACATCTCTTGCACTGGAAATTAATATAACAAGCAAACAAGAAATTGGGTGCCTGTTAGGAAAATGATGGGCTTTGGCCCATATTCAGCAAGTATCAGTTCCTCACCACCTGTAGATCTGGTGGGATAATGGCTCACATTGGAGGAGGAAGAGGAAGAGGAGGAGGAGGAGCACCGCCTGCTGCCTCCTTCTCCCAGCTGTGCTCTTGGAGGCTGCTGACCTGACCAGTGCTGACTGGAACGATGTGATCAGCACCAACTGGAATGATGTGATCAGCACCAACTGGAATGCCAATGCACAGGCAGGGGATGAGGCAGGCAAAGCCCCCCTGGCACAGCCGTCTGCCAGCACAGTTTTCCAGGACAGGGGCAGGCTGATGCCAGGGAGGAGATAAAGAGATGTCCTGCAGAGCTAAGGATGATGGTCCCCCCAATTCCTGTCCTGCCTGCCTTAGCACGGCAGCATTTCCAGTAACAGATGCTGCTCTCCTACACACTGAAAAACACACTATAGCACACTATAGCTTATTGAGCAAAAAAACATAACATAAAGGGAAGGAGCTTCTTGAGGCAAGGGGCCAACCCAAACTCCAGTTCTCTACCCTTGCATCCAAGCCTGAGAAGTTAGTCCCTTGTGTTTTGACTCCAACATCTGTCTAAGGTCACCCTTGCCAAGGTACATTTCCCCAAAAGTGAGCAGGTAAATAGCCACTCTAGTCCAGGCTGTGTTTCCACAGCCCTGCCAACACTGCTGAACACCTGTAAGGCCACACATGAGCATCCTTCACAGCCTGCGGGAGAGGACAGGTGGAAGGGCTGGAACAGTTCAACACAGATGTGTGGGTAAGGTCTTGTCTCCATCGTTGTCTCCCTCTCTTCTAATTTCTTGAGCCACTTATGACAGCATGCTCTGAAATTATCGTCCGGTAAGATAGCTGCTCTCCAGGGACACTGGAACTGGAAAAGTCTTAGCTGTGACACGTCCATTTCACAACCACAGAAAATCTCCTGGGTCCAGCTGGGCTGAGACGGCTACGAAGTCTAGAAGAAGATAACAAGCATGTTCTATACAGCAGTGTAAATTCATCAGCGATTGCAAAACCACAACCAGAGCAAGCCCAGATCTTGGCACCACCAGCTGATTTACTCCACCCTGCCATAATACCCCTCGAGCATGGGCCACTTCCAGTCACTACCTTTCCTTCTGCAAGGTTCTCCTACAGGAAGGACGTTTCTCCTGATCTCTCTTTTGAGATTCCCATAGCCTCCACTGGACTCCCACCACCCTATACATGCCAAATTTGGCTTACATGTGTGCTTTGGGTTTATTACTTGGTTTGTTGCCACAAACACTTACCTTTAGTCTCAGCTCTCATCACCTGGGATCCTGCCTTGTGGTGATGAAGAACTGTACAGAAGGAAGTAGAAGAATATAGAAAAAAGTATTAATGCAATAAGCAAGCTCAAACTCAGACCCAAACCTAAATCAAGGGCTGGGTAACAGTCATGTCAGGGATGTATTCTGCAATATAGCAAGTGAACTCAACATTTATCAGACTTACACACAAACCTGCTTGCACTTTTGGCAGAAGCTGGTGATCTTTAATGGCAGGAAGCTGAAGCTTATTTGAGTAGGTATCATTACAAATGAAATTTGCTGCCACAAAGCACAATGCTCACAATCCAAAGCTCCCCATCCCAGCCTAGCCCAAGGGCATCCATGCCCAAGCTGTCACTCCATTCCACCATACCTGTGGTGGAGCTATGCCTGTACATACAGTGTGTAGGACCAACCACCCTCTGGTCACGCATCTCTGATCAGCTGCTTTGATCTAACCAGCCCTCTTCATCTCTCCCATGATCTTATCTCTGCTCTTTGCAAAGGCTGAGAAGTACACTGTGCACTCTACTGCTTAAATGCACACACACGATAAAAGGAATCCATAGATGTATTTATCACTTAGCTGATTTACATTTAACTTCTCAGGTCTGTATCTGGATTCCCATTTTACACTTAGTGCTCTTTGTTTAGTTCCAGCACGTTGGCTGAGACCCATCTTCTGCCCATGAGTAAAAGGCAAGAAAGGTGGGTCTGGGACTTCCTGAGCTGACTTGCTTTGCCTTGGAGGGAGCACCCCATGCAGTGGGGCTGCAGTTATTTACACGCCAGCTTCTCCATGCCACGCTTACTTGCTTGTTCTTCGGGAAGCTGTCTCAAAGAACTTTGTCCTAGAGGCCACCCTGCAAAAAGAACAAAAGAGGTCACTCCAGTTATCTGATAAGACGAGTTGCTAATTAGATCTCATCTATGCTAGGGAAAAGAGCAGTAGCATTAGCAGACACAGAAGATGATCACCTTTGACCGAGGTCTTTTCTGCTGAGGCAGATCCTGTGCTCCTTATGCTGCCAGCTCCATTCCCCTCTATCTTCCCACCGCCCTGGCCTTGCAGACCTTCATCACTTTTGGCTAGACTGCTTATTTCCGTGCTCTTGCTTATATTCCTACATGCTGGTTTATAAATCTGCATTTATCACCTTTTATGGCCTCTCCTTCAGTTTTTCTGTACTCCATCCCTGCTGGGATGGCAGAGGAATGGAATGTGTGTCTTTGCTGGATGTGCAGCAGCAGAGAGCTCCTCAGTGGACCCAGGTTACAGCCTCCCCACCAGCCAGTCCTGGCTGCTGGGCTGAGATCCCTGTGTATTTAGTCACCCTTTTTCTTTATTTTTTTTTTCTTTTGATTCTCATTGAAGCTAGCAAAGTTTCTGTCTCTTTAAAATCTGAAAGAAATCTGATGGAGCTGAACTTCATACAATTTCCTTAAGAGAGACCCAAGCTGGATCTTGTCCTTCCCAGGGAAGCATCTCCTTTGAGAGGCTTGCTCAGAGTCAGGCAGAGAGGGATTTTCCAGCTTCACCACAGGAGAGAAGGTGATGGTCCAAAGCTCAGTCCCAGGGCTGTACTTGAGAAGGTTCAGAGCTTTGTTTTTGCTGCATGTGCTTGTCTTTGCTGTGACCATGGCTCCCCTCCCAGGTTGTGCCCTCTGCACAGCTTTCCAACGTGTCATTCAGACTGCACTCGCATGGGTGTTGGAGGGGATGTCCACAGGCTCCAGCTATTGTACATCACCAGCACTGGAAACCACTGTGGTATTTCTTGTCCTCCTCTCCTAAAATTGCCATTAAGTGATGCCAGCTTCTACTCCTGCTGCCTGGGCTGATCTCATCCCCCTGCATGTTCCCCAAGCCCACTGGGGTCGGCAGCTCCCTTGGGCTGAGCTGCCCACCCCAGGTACCACACGCTCACCAGGGGCTGCTGACTTACACAGATGAAGGCATCTCTTCTGCTGTTCCCCCTATCAGATCTGGCCTCTGCTCCAGCTTTGGAGGGACAGGAGTCCTGCATGGTGGATCTGGAGGTCTCACCGGGGGACGCATTATCACGGGCTTATCGCCATGGGATCGTGGCTTAGGGACACCGTCGCACTCCCCTGCAAGTTTGAAGTTTACGAACACTGAGTATGAAGCTTTGGTAGAGGGCTAGATGTTTATGTAGAGGCATTAAACAAGGTAGCGGGCTTAATTCTGTCTGTCTATCTGTCTGCCCCAACACCATCACTCTGATAGTGGCTAATAGCCAGAATTTAGGGAAAGAGTCCCAGAAAAAGGCAGTTCCCATTCTGCCCACCCCAGTACAGCCTTCCTGGCACTAGAAAGAGGGCCTGATGCTGAACCTTGTGATGACAAACTTGATACAGTTGCTGATTGCAAAGATGATATTGCCTGGGAATGACAAGCTTTCTTAATCAAAACCTGTGCAGTGCTGCTCTTCAGAAGCAAGAGGAACAGCACAAATTGCTGATCCCTGCAGTCCAGGGCCGCTGCTCCCCTGAGTTTTTATCTCAGACAGTGGCACTACCTGTCCTCTCCCCCAGCCTTCTGTTCTGCTCGCAGGAGCTCCTGCCTCAATGCTTGTCTTCCCCAAGATTCAGCCAACCCCGTTTTCACTTCACCCTTGGAGACTTTCAAGGGTTAAGCAAAAAAGGAATAAATGTCACCCCTGGTGACCCAACACCTTCCCTCCAGTGCCTGAGTATTTTATAAAGCTCAGCATCAAATACCTGCTGTTACGGCAATGTGTGCTGTCCTGCAGACAGCTCCCCGGTGTCTCTATAAAGCTTATTAGAATACAAATAATAAGTATTTGTATTTAACACCAATGGGTGAATCATGAAAATAAACATTCCCAGTAAGGCCTCAATAAACCAGAAACTGCGTCACAGGCAGCCTGACAGACACAGCCCTTAGAAATTAAAATGTGAAAGTGACTTTTGCCATTTTCCTCATCCTGCTGAGGAAAGCACTGGCAATCCAGAGTGCTTATAGCTAGTTAGACTGGATACAAACTGCTTTGGGTTTAATGGTCTTTATATCACCATTTGAGCCTCAATTTTATGAGTCCACTGAGCTAGGTTGAGCTTAGCACAAGAACCTCAGCTACTGTACAGAAAGCCTGACTTCATCTGATGCTGGTGGCATCTAATGGGCTCAGCAGGGATGGCACAGCACCAGCACCAGCACCAGCTCTGAAGGCTGCCTCGAAACCTGGCAGCAGCTGCATCCGCAGTAAGCAACACAACAAAGGTACCCACTGTCTGGAATCAACTAGGACAAGCCAGGAGGCCAAGACCTGATCAAACCCTGGGGCTGTGGGGCCTGTGCCCACATCTCAAGCTGTTCCTGTGCCCCGATCCCTCTTGCTGAGCTACATCAAGAGGACTCAAGGTGAGAAGCCCCCCACACGTCCTGGTCAATCCAGCGCATGATGTGCAATGGGGAAGGCTGGTTTGGGTGCCTCGGGATTTCCCCAGGAGAACGGCATCCCTTGTGCCTTGCCTCAGCTAGGACCACAGCCCCAGGCTCACCCTCTCTGCCGCATATTCCTGGTCGGGGAGCAGGTCTCTTGGCCTGGAGTGTGGAGGTCCTCAGGGCAGGGCTGGCCACCACGCCGTTGGCTGCCTTACTGGCCGACTTCACTCCTCCATCCTGCAGCCTGGCCACCATCTTCCCCACCTCTGCCTCGGCGCGCGGGTAAGGCCGGCCCTCGGTAGGGGAACGCCCCGGCTCATCTCCCCCCAGCCGGGGGGCAGGCAGGCGGCTGCGGTGCAGTGGCTTGGGGACCTCCGTGCTGCTACTGCCATTGGGGGTCTGACTGTGCCGGTCTGCTGTGGAGCCAACAGGACAGACAGACACTGGGTTAGGAAGCAGCATGGAGGCATGGTGGTCTGCCCCAGAGCCACAAAGCTCCTGTGGTACCAAGGGACAAGCATGTGTGTGTGTGGGGATGGACAGACCCTCACCCTGAGTGAAACACAAACAGCGAGAGGCTCACACGAATGCTGAGGCATGCAGAAAGCTGAAACAATATTACAGAATATACTTACGGGTTTCTTTTAAATTTCCAGTGCTCTTGCTCATGACAAGTTGTGTACCATGCTTTTACATCCCTCCAGAAATGATTCAACTCATCCCTTTTGCTGTGCTAGAGGCTCAGGCAGGGGATGCAGAAGCAGTGCTGTGAAACCAATGGCACCCTGCAGCCTTGGAGCATTAAATACTAATGCTTCTGCTCCCAGTTTGGAGAAACATTTAAATGTAAGGCCATCTCTCACTACATGAGCAGTCTTGTGATTTCCATGAGCAATCTGCATCAATCATGTTTTGCCAGTGCCAGAAAGTACACTTGTAGCATTAGGCCTAAAATATCATCAAAGCTCTGAAAACTGTAACAGAGGAAAAGACTTTGTCTCTGATGATGTGATCAAGGGCACAGCATGCGACGACAACTACAGAAAATCAGGTGCAGAGAGAAGCATGGTGTGCCCTTCAATATGATAACAAGGGCCTCAGTATTTCCTTACAATCAAATGAATTTAACAGCTGAGTTGTACTTGGTCTAAAAAATACTATCACTGGGTCCTGAAGAAGTTCTTGCTCCAGATGTACAACCAGCAGGGGCAGAGCTGGCCCTGCCATTCCTCTCAGGACTGCCATGGTCTACTGGGACAGGGCTCCAGCAGCAAACAGCCTCCACTCATTCCACCACCCCTGCTCCTTGGCTGCATTTACGTCAGCGGTCGATGTTGGGACCAATCCTGTTCAACATCTTTGTCGCTGCCATGGACAGTGGGATTGAGTGCGCCCTCAGCAAGTTTGCCGATGACACCAAGCTGTGTGGTTCAGTTGATACCCTGGAGGGAAGGAATGGCATCCAGAGGGACCTTGACACGCTTCTGAGGTGGGCTGATGCCAACCTCATGGGGTTTAACCATGGCAAGTGCAAGGGCCTGCACCTGAGTCGGAGCAATCCCAGGCACAGCTACAGGTTGGGCAGAGAAGAGATTCAGAGCAGCCCAAGGAGAAGGATTTGAGGGTGCTGGTCGATGAGAAAATGAACATGAGCCGGCTTCAGTGTGCGCTTGCAGCCCAGAAAGCAACCGTATCCTGGGCTGCATCAAAAGGAGCGTGACCAGCAGGTCCAAGGAGGGGATCCTGCCCCTCTGCTCTGCTCTTGTGAGACCTCACCTGGAGCATTGTGTGCAGTTCTGGTGTCCTCAACATAAAAGGGACATGGAACTGTTGGAACAAGTCCAGAGGAGGCCACGAGGATGATCAGGGGCTGGAGCACCTCCTGTATGAAGACAGGCTGAGGAAGTTGGGGCTGTTCAGCCTGGAGAAGAGAAGGCTGCATGGAGACCTCATAGCAGCCTTCCAGTATCTGAAGGGGGCCTATAGGGATGCTGGGAGGGACTGATCATTAGGGACTGTAGTGACAGGACAAGGGGTGATGGGTTCAAACTTAAACAGGGGAAGTTTAGATTGGATATAAGGAGGAAATTCTTTCCTGTGAGGGTGGTGAGGCACTGGAATGGGTTGCCCAGGGAGGTTGGGTTGTGAATGCTCCATCCCTGGCAGTGTTCAAGACCAGGTTGGACGAGGCCTTGGGTGATATGATTTAGCGTAAGGTGTCCCTGCCCATGACAGGGGGGCTGGAACTGGATGATCTTAAGGTCCCTTCCAACCCTAACTATTCTATGATTCTATGATTCTATGCATTTTTGCCTCTGAAGCAAAACCTCTTAGTTTAGCTAATGGAGAATGCTGCAAGTAATGGGGAAAAAAAGTTCCCAAGGAGTTTGAGTTGTGAGATGATGCAGCCTATGTGTGAGGGGTTTTTTGCTTTCTTTACTCACTGAACAACAAACCTCACTTCCCTTATGGCCTGGGAAGTGCAGTCCTGCGATTGATATCTCCATTGCTCCCTGAAAGGTGCTAAAAGAAACAGGAGGGATGAAAGGCAGTAAGGCACCAGTGAACAGCTGGACTGACCTCCACTTTCTTCCACAGAAGCACCGAAGAAGATGGGTCTTTCCCTCAGAGGACGTTTGGAAATGGTGATGGGTTTATGCCGCCGGGCAGCTACTCTTGGAGGAGGCACCGGTGGGGCCGTGGTGTCTTCTGGTGGGCCAGAGTAGATCTGTAAAGGCAGATACGTTTATATGGCCTGACCTGAAGGGGCTGGTGCTGCACCTCCAGCCAAAGGTCCGCCTGCCAGCACAGAGAGGGATGGTGGCCACCCTGGACACCTTCCCCATGTCCCCGTAGCTCCAGCAGTGCATGGTTCAGACCCCCCTCCCCAGCCAAGCACCATGCCATGCCGGGCAGCTCTCTGAGGACAGCACACCACACCAGGCACAAAGACCCAGCTCCTGCCTCGCAAGTGCCCACCCACTGCCTATGTCAAGGGCTGCCCCAATCCTCTCTGCTCTGCAGCACGCATAGAAGCGGTCTGTGGCTTGATTCAGCCCTGGCTGACCCCAGAGGGCTGGAGAAGCTGCTCCAAACCACACTGACCAGCCACAGCCCACAAGAACCTGGAAGGGCCCTCACACCCGTTTACTCCAGCCCTGTGAGTCTCTCTGGAGGGGGACAGACAGTGCCCACCAGCTGCCCTCAAAGGTCAGCAGCACCCAGGAGAGCCCCGGCTGCTGGGGCTGAAGCAGAGCCGGTGCTTTAGTCACAGATCCATACATGTGTCCCACTGTTGGCATTCCTCCAGTGAGGCTGCGTGCTCTGCACCTTGCACACCTCCTGCAGCACTGAACTAATGAATGCAGCAAAATCACCAATACAGACAAAATGTGTAGGAGCAAATTATCCTGGAAGAGAAGAAGGGAGCTTGGAAGCTGACAGTTTCTGAGAAACATCAAGATTTCCACATCAGTGAGGCGATACAATCTATGGAAAGCACCCAAACAAATTGGTTTAGATTTAATGCTAAAAACCCTTCAGCTCTTGGCTTACAATGAAGTGTGTGGCACTATGAAGTTATCTTGGATGAAATACTTGCATAAAAACAATGCTGCCAAGGAGTTTCATCTTTTTCTCACTGGTGCTACGGTACCTATTTGGTTGGGTTTAATTGTCAGTGCTTTTTTTAAGAGATGAAAAAGAATTAAGCTTCCAGGCAGTTTCCTGAAGATCTGAACCACCACATTAAAGACCCAACCCAACTGCTCTTGTGTTTTTCCCATGAATATTAATTGAATTTATATCAGGTTTAGAGTGAGTTACTACAGATGGGGTGGCATGAGTTGTTGAGACCAGAGGCTGCACAGTCCATCTTGGAAGAACGTGGAGCTGGTCCCTTCCTGCTGTCGGCAGGAGATGGCTCAAGTTCAGAGGACAAGCATGAGTGCTAGTCCCACCGACAAGCAGGGTTGCTGCTCTCTCAGTGCACGCTTTGTTGTGGAAGAACAATTTTATTATGTCACTTGTAAAGATTTTAAACTGCAGAAATTCAAGGTTCTGATTTGATTGAGCATGACATTTTTGTAACTCCAATTGAAAGCAAACTTTCTTCTCCCAGCCAAAAAGCAGTTCTGGGAAACCAAAATGGGGATGAGAGAGAAAAACACGACCCATTTTAACCTTCTTGATCTTGAAGACCAGGGACCTGGTGTACTGTGGTGAGGGTGGGCACTGGCCTCCTCACCTGGGGAAGGGCAGACCTGAACTGCACCCAGCCTGGTCTGCACAGGCTCCCCCTCAGCAGGCTCGGTACAAATACCAGATGCTGATAGTCAGGCTTCTCTCCTGACTTACTCTGCCTGAACAGAGGAGGAACAACACATCCAGGGCAAAGACCCAGCTGACCCCAAATGGGTCATTTCAGCTGCTTTTCTTTCCCTATTTGGTGACACATGGTGGCTGCTGATGCTTAATGCCAAGAGGGGCTCTGCCCTTTGCAGGGGTAGTACATTTTCTCGGCTCCAGAACACAAGGTCAGGTGCATTCCCCCTGCCTGGATTCAGAGGAATCTGCTGTGACAGAAACAGCTCATGATTTAAAAGCAGCAGCTCGTGTATTATTAAAATAGCAAATGATACCTGCAGCAGGGCCATTTTTTTCGAAACATCAACCTCAATCCTATATATTGACAAGAATCCAATATTGTTTTGTAAAGAAAAAGAGTAAGTACGTTCCTCAAGGATGGTTATAAAGATATCACAGAATGCTGCTTTCACAAGATGCTTTTCCACATCTGAAACCTGTGTTAAACCCCACTGCAAACTACTCTTTTTAAGATGTGGCTGCAGCCTCTGCTTTGCTTCTGCCTCCTAAATGAAAATCCAACTTAAAAAACTTGAAAGTACAAAGATATTGACAGATCCTCATATTCAGAAGGTTTGTACAGCGAAGAAGGTATTTCCAGAATCATCAACTTCTTTAATTTAACTGAAATATGAGCTGTGGAAACAATAATTACCCACAAAGACTTCACGAATAGTTACTTTGTCCTTAGAGTCTTCATATCACACCATATAAACCATATTCCCCTCTTCCTTCAGACTCATTTAAAGTGTTTGCTCATGTGTGAGCTGAAGACACTTTCAGCTGTGAAGCTGAACTTACAAGCTCAATCTAATAAATGTTACTAACTTAACCTTATCGTTGAAGAAATTAAAAGCAAGCAAAGAGGCATCTGGCTTAATTAAAGATTTAATTCCATCTCTTAGAGGCGGCAATATAGATGATGATGTGTTGACTCAGCCTGCACCGTGGCTGTACAAGAGGGAAGGCAGAGGCTCAGCTCTCAGCAAGTTGTGTGAGGATCCCAGCACACAAACAATTCACTGTTTTGCTGTGGGAACTTATTAAAAACATTAACAAAGATCTACAAAGAAACTGGCTTGTGTTTTCCATGAGTTTCTTGTGTGGATGCTCAAAAGTCTCTCCTAGTTCTTTCATCCCATTTATCTCATTTCAATCCTCAGCACCACAACCAAATCCCACACCAGCCATCTGGTCCTTGGTTGGTTGTTCCAAATCCACATCTCCTTTTGCAAGAACCTTGCTCTTTCAGTTTCAGCCTCCTCTTCCCAAAAAGGGAGCTTCACCTCTGTAGATGTGCTGCCCTGTCTGCTGAGAGCGCTACCCCAACCTCCTCACAACAAACAACATCCTTTAAAGGATGGCTTCAAACTTTCCCTACTCTAAGACATAAATGTTTGGACATTCTGTAAAGTATTACAAAAAGCTGAAGGACCAAACTCACTCCTTTGAACCTAGCATTGTTACCAGGAAAGAAATCTGGAATGCAAATCCTGCTCAAGTTTTTAAATCTTAACATACAGCTCTATCATCCTCCAGCCACCCTGAAAACCCAAAGTGATTGTATCAGATAGTACAAGGAGGAAGCACTAAAACAGGAGACAGCAGAAAACTCTGCTTTGCATCAGGAAACAAAACGCCACACAATAAAGCAGCTGTTGTCTATACTTAAGTCTTCAGCACCCACCACAGCACACTAAGCCAGGCTGTGCATTCAGGCAATGCTCTCACACAAAAATGTTTAGCAAAGGTCTCATGGAAGGCAAATGCTGCTGGAGCCTCACTGGGGTGCATTGCCCCATGCTGAGCACTGCCCCACACAACAGGACCTGCTCAAGTCTTTCTGATAGCTCCACCTCAGGCAGCAGCTCCTCTCCCCAGGACCTGTTGCCTGGATCTCAGGAGATCGTAGGCACTGCCGAGTTATTTTCATCAACCTTTCAATACTTGTCTGCTTTGGATTTTTCTCCCCTGTATTGCAGAGTGTCTCAACTTGGACTGTGCCTGTTGAAACCCGTTATGCGCAGTTCTAGCTCCTGTCTTCAGAAAAGGAAAGCATAAGGTCCTGAAATGTCCAGATATAGAACAGGTTTTGGGGGGTTTTTAGTTTTTTTGTTTGTTTTAGTTTGTTTTTTTTTAAGTAAAGATTCCTCTTATTTAAAAAGAAAAGATCCTAGACTCAGGGTTTCCTTCAGAACTAGCTAAAGGCAATAGCAAGAAACATACCTGCTACACTTTGTTTCCTTCTGAAGCGTTTCTGAACAGTGCATTACATAAAACCATCCCAGCCCCTAAGGAGACTCCAGAAGAAGGAGCCAGAGCTCTACATCGTTGCCACAGCAACAGCTTGCATGAACAGGATGGAGCAGCCAGGAGCTCTGTGGCGCTGCTCCCGGGACTGCTGCCTGTACCTTCCCGAAGTGCTCAATGAGGATCTCAACCACTATGTTTTGGAACTTGATGTTCATCATCGCTGCTACGGTGTCCTCCTGTGCACGCATGAGGGTAGGTCCAAATATCACCCCCATGTTAGACGGTGACATCAGGTTCTCTCGGCTGTGCTCACATATGCTGCAGAGAGGAGGAAAAGAAGGAATAGGGTTTAGTTTGGTTGGTTGGTCTATTTTTTTTCAAACAGATCTTACTCCAACCAATTAAAAAATGACACAGTAAGAATCAGTCGCTCAATTTTCTTCATTTTGTTTTAGGAGAATTTGTTTCCCAACCCTTCAGAGGCAAATCAAGTCTTTAGTTCTGACATGCACATTTGGCCAGGACAACAGTCTGGAAGAACAACATGCTGACAGCACTTTTATTTGATCCTTTCCCATTCCCAGCTCCTCTGTTAGGTCTGCAATCAAAAGTCATCTGTGCAACATACACACAAATGGAGTAATTTAAATTGGAATATCCTATTTATCCAGAGCTGACTTTTGCTTTACTTTTCCTACTCTCTGAAGGAGAAGGGCTGAATGCAGGGAGCACACTTTGGAGTTTTGCAGTAAATCTCTACACAGCAACTTCTTCTCTGAGGGAACCACTGTTTTCACAGAGCAGAGCTCTCTCTGGCCAGGACTGTGAACACCTGCAGAGCAGCACCAATCACTGACTGAAATACTGACCACTTAGGTGAGTACTTCCTGTTTCCAGAAGTAGATCAAAGGAGAGAGACTCTGATGCTGACACGGAATGAATTCTGAGTTTAATTCTGGGTTTGCCCTGCAGCTCTGGTGTTAAAGAAGTTTCTGTCAGCATGAGAGGAGAGGGATCAGAATTTAAGCATAAACACTTGAATGAATAAACACAGCGACCACAAGCACAGTGTTAGCTTCATCAGACCGCAGCTCTGCCATTTACACCAGGTTTCTGAAAACCACACAAACATGGGCACAAAAGGCTGGAACCAGGATCCCCAGCCAGGTCTCCTTGCCCCAAAGACAAGGCATGGCACTGACAGCCAAGCACTTACCTTTGAGTTTCAGGTTGTGACAACCCCAGATCACTCCTGCTTATTTCTGAAACAGTCCCATTTGGAAAACAACTCCAAAAGTCCCAAGCAAGCCCTGTTATACAAAAGTCATTGATTCTGCAAGCCCTGGCCCTTTCTCACCTACACACAGATTCCTCCCTTGCTTTTGAGCTTGAGACCTAATGTTTGTATTAACAAGAGTGAGAGATAACAATTTATAGTTATGCTGTCAAAGGGTATTTTCACGCTAAAATAATTTCCTGCTTGGTGTGTGTCAGAAAGGGGATGAAAGTGGCAATTAGGAAGAAAAGCATCACTTAATGCAGCAGGCCTCAAAGGTAACCATGCCATCTGTGCAGTCCAAAAGTAAACTCCTAAAGGGACTGTGGTGGATACAATTTTGTAAAGCTGACACAGAAAAAAAAAGGGCTTGTTCTGCTGAATCCATTACTCCCCTTGCTCTGGCTTTAGAGAATAACTTCTGCTTACTTGACAAGATGCTGTATGAGGAGCTCTAACATCTCTCTGTTCTTGTCAGGTAGCTTATAGACCAGCGCATGAATGGCTCCCAGCCTGTAATCCAGGTTCTCAGATTCTGGAAAGGTAACACAAAAAAAAGTTTGTGCCCACCACTTTCAAAGTAAGTACATAAGACAGATAAAGTCAAAACCAAAGAAAATCCATGGGAGCTGTTCTTTCTTCAGCATACAGCTGCTTGGCCAAACGCAGCAATAGGAGACAGAAAGAAAGTGCGATTACATAGCAACAGGGTAAATCATTGTGAGAAACAAAATGAAGTGGATAGTGGAAGAAACAAAACTTGAGAATGGAAGAAAAGAAGCCAGTGTGGCTGGGGAAACAGGCTGGGCATGGCTGGGACCTGCCCTTCGCACCCTCACCCCACACACCAGCACACCTGGGGAATGCACAGTCTTATCAGCCCAGAGAGCTGTGATGCTGAACAACATGGTAAAATGTCTTGCAGGGAAAAAAAATGAGTTCCTGACTCGAAGAGTTCACCCTTAGAAGCATCAATAATCAAGAAACAATAAAATACTCAGTATGAAAAGAGTAGTGTGGGATCTCAGTAGCTGGGAATCTTAATGGAGAGAGTTTCTGAGGGAGGGTAGAGAAGGGATTATGGTTTTGCACATACCCAGGCACCACTGGTTTAACCAGTAATGAAACTACTAAATCTTGGACTTGAGCATAACCAATAGTGGTGGAAAATTTTCCTTACCAAGAAAGAGTGTTATTAATTCTCTAGAGGTCCAAGCTTAGGAGAGGTGGGCACTCTCCTACCTTCCTGGTGAGTTCAAGGAGGCATGGGGGTGCGAAGGATGCTTTAATCCAAAGTGTTTCCAAGTGTGCCATGAATTTCCAAACACCAGTACTCTCATGCTGAGGGAGATGACCAATTCCCTGTATCCCTCTAGTCTCCATCCCATCACACTGGCTCCAAAGATGCAACTAGTTCATAATTATTATGGCTTATTTGAAATGGCCATAACAACAGGACAGCCAAGGACTGGCCAGTTCCACACATACTACTTGGCTAACCTCTGTTAATAGTGGTAGTGGCTCAGTCCCAAGAGCTGCAGCAGAAAAATGTCTTTCATATACTGGTAGAAACTTTGGATTCCACATTCCAGGATAAATTTCACAACCTAAATGGTGAACCTATCTATCTGTATGGCAACAGCACATCCCATTCCCTCACAGGTTTTAAAGTAAATACATTAATACTATTGAGAAACAATTCTTCTGGGGCACTTGTGCTGATTTCATGTTAGTTGACATGCCCTGGCTCTCCCAACCCTCCATGAAACCCTGTTGGAGGGAAGAGCACTGCAACAACAGCGAAGGGAAGAAATACCACAGTTAAACGCTTGAAAGAGAGTTTCTACAGGGGAAAGTAGCCAGACACCCAGTGCTGGGCTGGCAGAGCTCTGTCAAATGACTTTGATGGACACTGGTCAAGGAGGGCAGGGCTAGGGACTGGCGGCAGGGCGGCGGCGGGACTTACTGGCAGCCAGGACCAACTCTTTGTGGAGCTTGTACGTCATGACGGGTTCTGACAGGTTCCTGCAATAACCAGAAAGAAAACAGCTCTGGCAGGGCAATGTGACCCACTCCTGACTGAGCCTGAAGGACCGACAGGCAAACCTGCTCACTGCCCAGCACCACCAGTTCCCCGTGGCATCTTGATTTGTCACTTCTCTACCCCTCCCAACAGCCAGGTGTTAACATCTGGCAGTTCACTCCGCTTTTCACCACATCAACCCCAAGTTCCTTTGCCAACTTGGGGCAGGTGAGACCTGCAGGACTACCTGAGATAAAACTTCAGTGAGCTGGTAATTGTCTTGATGTCCCAATCACCACTTTGGAGGTCCACATCCCCTGGACATTTTGGATCTGAGGGAAGAACAAAATGGCTTTAAAGTAAGGTCTGTCCTGAGGCTGTTAATAAATAGCATGTTTTCAGGGAGGGAATGCTTTTGAGACAAACGAAGCCACAGCATCACAGTAAGAAAACTGCTGATTCTCATGGCTGAAGAAGCAGAACAGCAGTACCACTGTTGGTATTTTGGAAAGCCTGGGGAGCAGTGCTAAGTAAGGACACAGGAAGAAGCAGGAGGTAAACTTTAAGCAGCGGTGAAAAGTTAGTGAGGGAATATTTTCTACAGTTTGTTTTTTCCCCACCACAGCCAAGCCTGGCAGAATAAAACATTTCCACAGATCCAAGACAAGCTTTCTAGTATCCAAAATAACCTAAGTGTCCAGCTCTAATCCCTCCTTCACAGCTGCTGCCCTGAAGGCTTTTCTGGAAACATCCCCTCTTGCTGCCTGGAGAGGAAGTAGCTTAGAGAAGGAGGCATGGAGGTACCTGTTGCTCCTACCTACCCTCACCAAACAGCCACATAATTTCTGTGATATGACGAAGGACATGGGTGGAGGATGGGGGTGGCTGGACTAAGGAAAAAAACTGCATGAGTTATTTTAAAAAGAAATAGGACTGAAGAGAAAAGAAATATCTATCTCCTTCCTGAAGCTCAGGATGAAAGCCTTCCACAGCAGTTACTTCTGTGGCGTTGGGCTTTCCATCCTGAGCTCATACACAATGGGGTGGCAAGTGGTTAACCGGACCAATGCATATAAATGAAATGGAAAAGCCACTCACTGGTGGGGTTCAGAGGAGAAAACCACAAAGCTACTCACAGGGAGGGTGAGAATCAAGAAGCAATAAAAACTCAGCCTTAAAGTAATTAGTCATCAGGCAAGCATAACCAAAAGCTGTCTGAAATATGGCTCCATGGGAATCAGCACAGCTATACATCAGCACAAACCACAGTTTTAATAAACAACAACAATAGTAAAAGCAATAGTAAACAATAGTGAAAAACAATAGTTTACAGAATATATCAATGTGAGGTGTCTGTGCAGGGAGCTGGCATGAGCATGAGGAACACGTATCAATGTGAACCTGCTTTCTGCCCTGTGCTCCAGCCCTGTGGGGCTCATGTATGGCTCCCCGCCTGTCTGAGTCTGTGGGAACCATGAGCAGGATGGTCTTAGCCAGATTCCAGCCCAGGAGCACCATGTCCCCACACACAGCAACGCTGCTGAGCCCCACAACCTGCTGCAGGGAGTTTAACCATCTCTGCTATAAAGAATACCCTCCAATCTACCTGCTTGTATGAAATACAGGACTCAGTGCACAGAAGGGCTTACAGCAGAAAGCCATACCTTGCCTTAGTAACATGTACATTGCTTATGGTGAGGTATCCCAGTCCTTCCAGGTGAAAACCTCAAACCACAGGAAAGGCCTCTCTGCAGAGGCCACCATCCCATGGGGTATCTCCATGATACCCCATGGAGGAAAAGGCTAACCTGTATGCCAGACCCATGGGACATGGCAGCCCCCCACAAACAGCCAGGCAAGTCCCCAGCACTGCAGGAGGGGCAGCAGGGCACAGGGCAAGGGCCAGGGCTCATCTCTCCTTGGCCAATATCCTGCATCACAAGCCTGCAACAGGAATGTGTCCCCAGCATGCAATTCCAAAATGCCTGGATATTTTTAGTACACGATGGAAGAAGGCTTGTGACCATTGCTCCAGGGTCACTGACTCCCTTTACCTTGCTGCTGCTGACTTAACTTTAAACACAGGTTGCACCACAAACAAATAAATGCAGTTGCAGCAAAAAGCCCAGAAAAGAAGGGAAAGATGTGCATCGAGAGGCCACAGGGACCAAAAACCACAGTGGACATTTCTCACTATAAAACCCAATTCTCTGTCAATACAAACCAATACAAACCCAGGATAATCTAATTGTGCAGAATAATTAATTAGTTCTTACCAAAAAAGGTGTTCAGCAACTTCTGCACCTGAATATTGCTGCCAACAGTCCGGTAGATGCCCTCTGTAGTAATTCCTAAGCAGGAGAAAGCCAAAGTGTTAGGAAGGGTCTTCCCCAGCTAGTGGGAAGTCCAAAGGCCCCATCTAGTGGAACTCCTGTCCTGGCTGTCGGGTGCTGGCTCAGCAGAACCGCAGATACACCCTGAACTGCCCCAGGATATTCCCCACACACTGCCCAATGGGGTGCTGTGGGGCACAGCCGTTCATGCAGCAGGACTCAGACCTTCCACCGGATCACATCATGGTCAGGGGAGCCCAGCCAACGAGCAGAACATGTGCTTGAGCTGGCAAGTTCTACCTGCCAAAAGGTGCCACTTCTGGAGGGTGCTGCTTGACACAAACTTGTTCAAATTGTCACAAAAGGCAAACACGTTTAAGCAGATTCTTTGAAAATATGAGCCAATGTTAGGAAAGACAGAAGTGCTGGATTTGCCTGGCTCTGAGAGGCCGGTCTCATTGCCCTGCTCCTCCCCACCTCAGCAGAGCTTGGCTGGTCACATTTTCCAAAGTTCTGGACATTAAACCAGGCACCTTTCCCTGTGGCAGCCTGGACATCCAGTTGTTCTGGAGTGATCTTTGTCCTTCAGCCTTTGCTGGCCATGTGTGCTGGTACGGGTTTCTTTCATGAAAGACCAGCGGTGAGCTGTCAACCATCAGCCTGCTTCTGTTCTGCTACTTCTAACAAAATGGGTCTGTACCCCAGGTATCCCCTGCCTGTGCCCCAGTACAGGCAGAATTCCAGAGCTATCTGTTTTCTAAAGCCAAAGATAAGAGAGCAATTAATGAAAACAGCATAAAGGTGGAAATTCAATCCTAACCAAATGTGGTACATTCTGGACCACACAAGATTTCTGCTCCTCTGGCAGGCATTCTTCAGCTAAAAGTCAGAGTCTCATTTCTTGGACTAACACCACTACAACTGCTGAAAACACAAAACAACTCAAGGCCACGGGAAGCAATGCCAGCACAGCAGCACCCCCGGATGCCAGGGCGAGCAGCTTACCTTTTGTTTCCACAGCATTGATGCACTTCCGCACAAACTTGAAGCCGACCTCATTCAGCTCCACTGTTTCAAAGAAGGGAAGCAGCGTTACCTGCCTGAACACCAGCATGGAAACCCCCATGGAAAACTGCTGGAAAAGCCCCTTCCCGGGACGCTGTTCAGCACACAAAGCTCAGGGCCCCCACATGCAGCCAGGTTCACACACACATTTGCATCCCATGCGTCCCTTCAGGAAAACACAGGCATTCTTTAAAACCTGACAAGGAATTATTAGTTCTGTACGCTGGCCAATTTTCCTTGAATTCACTTTGAGTCACAGCACTGCTCCTTATCCTCTTTCTGTCTTTAATTATAAAAGCATAAATCAGAGTCCAGTCACATGTGAATTTGTGTCTGATAAGGAGCTGATTAATATTTCCAGAGTGCTGCAAAATCTGCAGTTAAAGCTCACCACATCATAGGATCGTGTAATTTATGCTTATCTACTTGACTAGATTAAAAAGCAAAACCAGTACAGCTGGACGGACTGAGTAAAGCAGAACACTGGCTTTTGTTCCACCAATTAACCCCAGGCTGTCTTCGTGCCTGCCATGCAGGCATCATGAAGCATGTAGGAAGTCAGGATTTTTTTCTAGATGCAAATGCCAACTTCTGTAATCACACTACTACTTCTGCTAATTTTTCTGGGATACCCGGAAGGACTGTTCAAGCCACACTGTGAAATATCTTCCTGTTCAGTGCCAGCATTTATACTGAATTTCTCGTAAATGACTATGCTGTTGATGGTTTGGAATTCTGGGGGGTTGAGTTATTGGGGGGGGGGGGTGTTTGTGGTGGTTTTTTTAATTGTTTTAACATAAAATAACATTTTATTGGAAGAAACAGCCACAAGACACATCTGGACTAACTTCAGCACAGTTGTCACAGCACAGGCCATGCTGGTGAATCCTATGAAATCACTGTATTTTCAGCAAGATGTTTATAACAGATCTCTCTTCTATGAGCAATGGCAATGAAAAGCTCTAACACAACAATGAGTAAAGGCACCATCAAGCACAGACCCACTTGGTACTTGATACTGAGTGGTATGATACAACTAAAGTAAGTATGATAAGCCTTTCTAGCTGTAATCTATTAAAAACAGCATATTTACTCTTGTGAAACACTGAGTCACATTCCTTCCAAGCGTGTAATGCAAAGTCAAACGACAGGTTTCATGCCTATGCTTCTGATAACACTACCTCTGTGCTCATTAAAGTCAGCAAATTTATGTGTTGGTAAAAGTAAGCTCTAATATAGGGAACCCTAATGAAGCCCCAGTGTTTCCCACAGCAGCACGTGCAGCCACACCAGTACATGCTTGGCCTTGCCAGGGCTGTGGCACAGTGGGCAGGGTGCACCCTGCTTGCAAAAGGAAAAGTATGGGATGAGGCAGTGGGATGGGAGCTTGAGGGAACTGAATGCCACCTCTATTTTTCTCTTATAGTATTTGCTAAAAGAAACAAGACATTAGGCAGAAGCTCTTCCCTGTGAGGGTGCTGAGGCAGTGGCTCAGGGTGCTCAGAGAAGCTGTGGCTGCCCCATCCCTGGCTGTGTTCAAGGCCAGGTTGGACACAGGGGCTTGGAGCAGCCTGCTCTAGTGGAAGGTGTCCCTGCCTGTGGCAGGGGGTTGGAATTGGATGAGCTTTAAGGCCCCATCCAACACAAACCATTCCATGATTCTTTGAGACGTCCTCAGAATCTCCTGCTGATCTTTTCTTCCGTCTGTTACTTTGGGGTTTAGAGGTGCACATTGAACTCTGCATCCTGCTAGTTCTGGCTAAATAAAAACTGCACATTACAATCGATAATCGATAATGCTGCATGGAGACCTCAGAGCAGCCTTCCAGTATCTGAAGGGGGCCTATAAGGGTGCTGGGGAGGGACTCTTCATTAGGGACTGTAGTGACACGACAAGGGGTAATGGGTTAAAACTTAAACAAGGGAAGTTTAGATTGGATATAAGGAAGAAGTTCTTTCCTGTGAGGGTGGTGAGGCACTGGAATGGGTTGCCCAAGGAAGTTGTGAATGCTCCATCCCTGGCGGTGTTCAAGGCCAGGTTGGACAGAGCCTTGGGTGACATGGTTTAGTGCGAGGTGTCCCTACTCATGGCAGGGGGCCTGGAACTAGGTGATCTTAAGGTCTTTTCCAATCCTAACTATTCTATGATTCTATGATAACTTTTAGCATTCGCAACTCATTATTATCTGGCCTCAGTATCAGACACTGCAATGGAAAGGAAAGGAGTTCCACAGAGAGAACACACAACCTATTCAGGAGAAATTGAGGACGAGTGTATCTGCAAGGAAAACCACTGCCCAACCTCCAGACAGCTTCAACAGCTTAGGGAACAGCAACAGAAATTACTCACTTTCTTCCTGTTTTGTGATGGGACTGTGGTAGATCTGAAAAGGGGGAGGGAATGGAAGAGGAAGAAAAAAAAACAAACATGCAATGTTATTCAGTATTTATTTTCTAAAGAAAATACAGCATCCCATAAATCACCTGAAGCCAATCACAAACAGTAAGACAACATCCCAAAGAAATGACATTTTATAATTAGGCAAGGTACCATTACCTACACAATAAACTATTCTTTTCTGACTTTCTACATTTCACTGGAGCACCTGAACTGGAAACTTTGTCTTTCAGATGCCCTGTAAAGAGGGAAGCTGGACAGCCTGGCACACAGGGCTTGTGGGCTTTCTGTTTGTTTGCTCGCTTTTAAAAATTCAAGTGTCAAGACATTCCTTCATGCCATACAAAAATACATCTTGCATTCCTTAATAATCAACAGTGAGTGCCATTCTTGATAGAAAATCAAAAATCCTTTATACGCAATAACACGCTGTGCAAGCTGAATGAGTCCCAGACACCCTGAAGTGACTGACTGTCCAGCACGAGCACACTGACCCTTCCCGCTCTCCCATGTCCTGTCATGTTTAAATGAGCAGGAGAAAAGTGCTGTGGAGTGTGCCTGAAGACAAGGGGAGCTGCCAGAAATGGTTTTCCCACACTGCACATCATGCTGCCCATTTAGAGGAAGACTGATAAAGTGTGAAGGCCAGTGCTTTGTTTAGATTGAGGGAAGGAAACACCAGTAGGCACAGAAAGGTGGTGAACATGGGGCAGGGTGGCTGCTTCCACCTTTCCAAACGCTGCTTAGAGTGGGGACAGAAAAAGGTTGGAGAGTGAATTGTGAGCAACACAAATACAGAGCATTCCTGACTCTATACGGCCATAGTATTTAGGCAGCCTAGCACAGCCACAGTTGTACCAGAGCTTTAAAGGAGGAAAACCAAAACCCCCATTGCCAGCTGTGCCCAAAGAGCAGCACAATGCCCTGTTTCAGATGTGCAGTGGCTGAACTAACGACTGAATTATGGGTAAGTGGGAGCTGTACCAAAGACCCTGCTGTTGAGCTGTCCCAGCCCAAAACCCGCCGGCAGAGGACACTGCTCGGCAGCGTATGGGCAGCAGCTCCTGGAACACTTACCGGCTCCTTCCCGTCCATGGCTTCCATCCACAGCCTTCGATTGGCTTCCGAGAGGGCCTGCAGTGTGATGGTCCCAGACCTGTGCAAAGTTCACCCGGGGAGAGGCAGGAAAATGAGGCAAAATTTGGTTTTAATAGACAGCAAGGAGCGATTTCATCCAGGTTTGCAAGGTTTGGAGGCCATTTGAACACTAAAGCACCTCACCTTTCATTAGTTTCAATGTCGAAACAAAACCTTTTGTCTATAGAGTCAGTCTTTCTCCTCACACAGGATTTCAGTGTCAGGTCTAAGGTGCCCTAGGAGAGAAAATGAAAGCTAAGGTTAGAGGAAAGAAACACAGGAGAAGATTTCAGGTTCCTCAGCACCTTTAGGTTGCAGCCTAGCCTAGCACTGCCCACAGAGCACCAGGCACCCAGAGGTGCCCTGCAATCCCATGGCACTGGTACCAGGAGCAGAGACAGTCCTTCCCACCATCAACAGAGATTAAAGGCTCTGTAAGCCTGGCTTCCTCTCCTCAGCCACAAATTGTTCTAGATGTCACAGAACTCTCCTGCAAACAAGTGCTAAATATCCCAGTGACGAGCAGTATGCTTCCACAGAGCAAGAGCTCTACTATAAACAAACCTCACCAGGTAGCCACTTGGTCTTTGAGGCCAGGACCCTGCTTGTCTGCTATCTGACACAGCTAGGTCCTAGTTTTCACCAGTGCTGATCAGTTATCCATAGCATTCATGGTCCAGAGCTTTGCACGAAATACCTTGTAGGAAAGGAATACTAACTGGATAAATCTGGAGTAGGTGCACCCTGAAGAGAGGCCAGTGCTGTGGGACTGAGCTCCGGCCCTTCGTATTCATGCCCCATACTCCACATCAGAGTCACTGCAATGTGACCACGAGGTCTCCATGACTTTGTAGGAGTCTGTGCAGCCAAGCAGCCCCCAGGATGAGTGTGCAAGCCTGGAACGTGTTAATCACCCTGACCCTCACTGCTGCTGCGTCTGCAAGACCTCCAGCAGAAGTGGATCAGGCAGAGCATGGAGCAAGAACGGCCTCCGACAAGATTACCTACAGTTTACATGCCGTGATGATAATCTCCTGGCTGTACTTTGTGTTGGTTGGTTGGTATTTTTAAGAGAACTGCCTGTAATCGCAGCATTTAAAGCTGTGCGGCCAAAGGTGCAGATTTCCAGATTACAAGAGTTTGAGAAAGGGACTAATTTACATTTTTACAAGCCCCTACTTTCATTAATTTGCCCTACCAGACATGTTTATGGCAGAGATGAGAACAGATCCCCTCAGTCAATAGTTTGGATGTTTCTTTGCCAAGGTCTCTGCCAAGGGCTTCCAAAAAATACATTTTATTTTATTGCTGCAGCATGCAGAGGGCTGGCAAAGAACAGACCATGAGATCACAAACTGGAGAACAGCACGCCTGACTGGGAGTCCCCAGGGGATGTTACTCCAAGGCAGAGGGGGCGGGTGGACTCAGCTGGATGCACTTGCTGTGCTCTGTCATCTGTGCCTGCATCTTACCCCTGCTCTATCATGCTGAAGAACTGCAGGGAACTCCCAGACACAGTGGTAAAATCCTAAGCATTTTGCCCAAGAAGCCATTCCCAGACCCCCAGATTCCCCAGCCATTCCCCTTACTGCAGTTTAGAGCTGCAGTGCTGCCCTCTCCTACTCTCCTAACGCTGGTCCCACTCCCATGTAACCAGTTCCAAGAATAGAAAATCACAAACCAGTGACTGTGCCAACACGCAAAGACAGAGAAATACCCCTTTTGGAAGCACTTATCTATGACTCGAGTGATTCAAGTACTTGAAATTACTGCCAGAGGGCTAGGGGCAAACCAGGCTGCAGGTTCACTGCCCATGTGCATGGATAAATATAAAAATTAGCTTGTCTGGAAAGGCAGAAATTTCACACTAGACCAATTTGCAAGCCATCACTTTCCAAATACTGCTCATGTTACACAAACCTGCATCTTTGCTGCCAAACCCTGCAGGTCTTCAGGCTAATTTTGGGAGAGAGCGAGGTGAAACTTCTCTTCACAGAGGTGTCTTTCAGGTTGCACCAAGCCCCCTGCCTGTGTGACCAGGCAGGAAGGGGACATGATGCTCTGCTCCATGGCCAGGAGTCCTTCCACAGCTGCAGGCTCAGGACCTAGCCCACTGGTGCTGCCAGACAACTGCTCTGACAGCAGGGCTGGCCTGTACTGCTCTGGACATGGCACCTGTTCATCTGTTTGCTTATGGAAAGAGATGATGTGGGCAGACTGAAGGTGAGACCTGATGGCTAGGTCAGTGTTTGCAGACATCCCTTCAAGAAACCAACTCACTTGCTTAGCTCCAGGCTTCTGGTCCATGGGTGTCATCCGTAAGGTTTTCGCCTCTTTCTCGTACTGGCAGTAATATTTCACCCAGGAGATGCCCAGTGCCCCTGCAGAAACACACAGGAACCTGGAGTCAGAGACAGTGCCTCAGTTGGATGCAGCCAGCAAGGCATGGCCCACATTACCCACATGTCCACACTTCTCTGGGACCAGACACTGCTGGCCCCATGGGGACAACTCCCTTGCCAGCATCTCCACTGGGAAAAGCCAGGAGAAGCAGGAGGAGGAGTGAGGCTGCAGCTGCCTCCAGTGGCCTCCCAAAATGCTGCTGGTGAAAGCGCATTTGTGGTACTTTGGTTGGAAGCCAAGCTGGTTTGGCCAAGTCCAGCCAAGACTGGCAGGATCCTGTGTGGCTGGAATGCTTGCTTCACACAGACACCACTAGTTTTTCCTGTTGATGAAAACTTGGTAGTAAAAACAACAGCCTCTTTAAAACACTGAAGCTTAGCTCCTCCGTATATCATGCTAGATTTATCAGCACTTTTCTTTGTTGTCACCCCTTTATATGAAATACTTCAAATAGCATTTTTTTCTGTGATTTGTTTTTAACTTGCAGTTGTCAGGAGGAACAACTGTCTTCATATTCAATTTATAGAGGAAACATAAATAGAGACAGCAAACAGCATTCAGGAAAATGTAACATCTGTGGTCTAAAATTACTGTCTGTGTGTCTTCTTTTAAAAGCAGGATAAACACACATATGAACATCAGTATAAATGCATTTGTATCGATAATCCAAAAATGTGCGCTAAGTAAGTTGTTTGTGGACCCAGAGGCTACAGCTCTGCACAAAGGTTTTTGTCCCCTGAGCTTGCATGGCCATGGAAAGCTACAGCAAGTATTTGCAAAAGACTGAATTTGGTTTGATTTGATACTGCACAGAATGGCAACAAGTTTCTCTCTCAGCAGTTTAACTCTGAGAGCTGGTTAATGCTTCAGTTGTGCTCGAATGCCCTCAGAGACAGGGCGAGAGGGAAGCTGCGCAGGACACCAGATTTGTTCTGATAAAATGCAGCCAAGGTGCAATCTGCCAGAGCTCTGGTCTCCCCAGCAGTACAACAGAGTAATAAATCTCATCCAATTTGAGGGCAGGGCAATTAGCTCCTTGCTTGCATGGCTCATGAAACCCAGAGAAAGCTCCGTGCCACAGCTGAGAAAGCTGGCAGCTGAAGCTGCTGGTGATTCCCTGTGCACTGGCAGTCAGTGACACCCTGTGCAGCATCGCTCACAGCGCTGCCATGACTAAATTGGCCTGGACACAGCAGCCGAGTGCAGCCCCCACCACGGGGCCATGAGCACAGCAACCCAGGCTACTATGTGTTTTAACACATTCATGTGCATATAAAAGACATTACATTTCTCTTGAGTGTACAGATAGCCCTCAATGGTTGGCTGCCCAGGTAACTTGCAGGTTAGGGGGGCTTCCTTCATCCTCTTCTTCAGGTCTTCCAGCTCCTCCCGCGTGCTGGAAAAATGATTCCTTGTCTGTTGAGAGAAAGCAAAACCAAGCACATTTGAACATAAGCGAAGAGTGAGCTTCAAGTATTCCTGGTCAAACTTTTAAGTGCTTTGGCAGAAATGAATCAGTCCCCAAAGTACTAAATGGGGAATATTATATATTCACATGAAAACTCCAGCTATAGAAACAAGTGGACTCTCAAAGATGATTGAAGAGACACGGTTTAACATATCATGCGTGGAAATGGTGTTGAGGAGTCATGTCTGGGAGAGACACTTGTTCTTTCAATAAAAGAAACTTAGCACATTTTAAAGCTAGGTGCAGCTGAAGGAAGTACCTGAACTACTCTTTGCACCGTTGTTTAGGTAATGGGTGCATTCTTCTACAAAACTTTCTCAAAAGATCATGCTACACTGCTTGGTAGGAGAGTCATTTTAAAGAGTCATGTCAACACAGGGTACAAAATCAAGGTATTTTTATGGAACACAATTAACGAGCTACCAGCAAACTCAGCTTGGCACAGATTTATGTCTGTTGTTCCATGGGAATGTGGGCCAACCATGGAAGATGGAGTATTAACAAAGCAGGACATAGATATTTTACCCCATGAGTATACTTAGCCAGCACAGGAGCTTACCAAAGCATGTAGTAAGCTGATACCATAAAGATCAAGATCGGAGGCCTTTTTAGAAGATGTGTACCATTTCTCATGAAGTTGGGAGAAATCCTGAGGCTTGTTTATGCACAGCATTAAATGACATAATTGCAATTGCCCCTTCTAGACAAAGAGAGCCACTATAATAGCACCTGCAGACTCTCTCATGTAGGAGAGGAGAAAATACATGTGAACTGAGAAGGAAATAACTTTATCTGCACCTTCTACAAGGCAAACACAAACAGTCTGTTTTGCAGGGAAAAGCCTTGCCAGGAGAGGTATTTAAATACAAATGAGAATAGAAGTCACATGTGAAAAATACTTGAGCTGGGCAGGAACTCACATTCTGCAGGCTGAGCTGAAGCTGCTGTTTATAAGGGAGGAAATCCTGCGTGAGCTCAACTGTCAGGTTGTTGTAAGTAAAGAGGCTGTGGAGAAAAGCCAACACCTGGAAAAGGAGGGAAAGGACACAGGTTAAACTCCTCTTCTATATTTCTAACCAGAGGGAAAATAGAAAGTGGGGTTTCAGAAATTACATATACAAATTCTTTTTTTTCTTCCAATGTCGAAATGATGCAAGTCTTAGTATGACTTATCCACCACAGTGTCCCTAAAGCCCAGGTCTACCACCCATACAAACACACCCAAAATGAAAGACCCTGCTGGGAGAACAAGAACAGATCTGCAGATTGCTCGTCCACAAGATCTACATGATCCCACATTCAAGCACACCCAGCTCCAGGGCAGAGCCACTCGTCCAGGGCAGGGTCCCTGTACACAGACATGAGCTGGTACCTCTGCAGCCTGTGCCGTGACAGGTAAACAGACCAGATAACAACTCTCTTCCTTTGAAGGCAGCTAAGACTTATCAAACACAAGGTGTCCAGGACAATTCATAACAAGACCTACAGCATCCAGCCTATTCTCAGGATCAACTTACAGACATGAGAAAAGAGTCTGTGGTTTCATGGTACTCTGGCAAGCACTACTAAGGCTGTTAAACTGCAGCAATCCACGTGTGCAAGGTTAACTCCATCACAAGACTTCCCAGGACCAAATCCAGCCTGGTAACCCATCCCTTCCTGTGACTGTCAGAAAATTAGCACATTTGAGCATCAAACAGCAAGGCCAGGAAGAAAAGGGAGCTCCTACCGGTTCAACAATACTGAATTTCTTGCTTTCCTGTACTTCCTGGATCTGGTACACATACTCAAGGGAAGACTCAAAGAAATTGTGTCTCTCTTTGTCAACCTGAAGGTCAGCCTGGAAGAAAGAGGGAGAGGAGGAAACAGAAAATACATCGCATCTAGCTTGACAATATTTGACTAGCATGTCTTGTCAGCCCACAAACAGTCCTGTCTTTGCTTAAGAAAGGCCTATGAAAAGTGTCCAGCTCAGGCTTTAAGCACTTGGCACAGAACCAGATGACTGGAACACTGGCTTGTCTTCTCAGGTCTGCCCTTTTCTAGCTCCCTTTCACATATGGATCCAGAAACTCCCTCCACTCTGCAAGGCTTTCCCAAAGCCTATTTGTTATTTCAGCATAAGCACTGTTTCTACCCACAGCCCTGCATTGATGAGGACAAGGCAAGGCCATTGTCATGATCCTCTTGCCTGACTCCAGCTGCAACCCAAAACCAGCAATTCCAGAGCTGCAGCACCAGGTAGGACAACGCAGCATTGATGTGTTATCACAATAACTTCCACAGATTTTGCCTTGCAAAGATGCTTGATCTGACAACTGGTTTGACAGATTTGATTTCATCCAGCTCCTATGATGTGGGCTGGAGCAGCTGGGGCTTGTTGCAACATGCTTGGCAGCAACAGGGCTGGAAGGGGCACCTCCTCTGCCTGCTGCTCATGGCCACTGTGGTCCTGCTGCCACAGCTATCCCTGCAAATACAGGAGCTAGATAGGAAGCTGTGCTGGCAAAACAATAGTAATAACTAGTTCTTTTTCAGCCAGATCAGTTCCCTGAGCCAGGTGAAAGGGAGGCCAGTCCCCAGAGGTGCCAGTGTAACTGGCCCTGTACCATAAGGGTAAGCAGCTCTGACAATGCATAAAGTCATTGCTACTGTTCAACACACTAAGGAGAACCATGATATTGATTTTCCTGGTTTCATCCAGAGAATCTAGGCTTTAGTAGATTTAACTGCGTATCAATTTTAATCAGTTACTGAAAGGGATGACTTTTGTCCCTTTTTTAAGATCTAAAGCAGCTGGTGATGTTGCTTCTGGACCCACTCTGAAGAAAACTCCATACATACCTCCTGCAATTGGGATTCCTTCTTCTTCGAAGACAGATGCAAATGGCGATCCAGCATAGAATAAAACTTCTCACCATCCTTCTCAAACTTTTTCTTTCTTTCCTGCAGGAGTTGAAGCAGAACCAGTTATTGGCATTTTCCAGATAAGAACATTCAACAAGGCCAAGATCTTTTGTATAGTTCACGTTTCCCATGGAAAAACTCTAGTCAACACAACCAGAACAGAGGGCCCCTTTCCAATTGCTCTGATTTCACAGTCCATTCTAGTTCCAACTAAAGACCAAGCTCTGGCAATATTCTGTAGCACAGGCACTTGAAGTATTTTGTTATGTTAGAATCATGGTGAAAGCCTCATCAATGAGGTATTGCACCCCTTCTCAATCTCTTCAATGTCAAGTAAAACCGAGACATACTAGTACACCAAAAACCTATTCACCATTTGTTCACATAGTTCAGAAACAACTGGGCAGATACTTCAATGTCAAAGACACGTCTGGGATAAGAAAAGATCCGTTAGGAGTTCGGCATTTCTCTGTTTTGAGGCTTTTGCCGTGTGTTTCTGAGAAGTATTAGAACAAAAGCAGAAAACTGGAAGCACAAGACATGGAGAGAAGTTGTCATCTCTGTATCACGGGTGGTGGAAGGAGAGACTGCAAGCCTTGCAGGCAAAACTTACACAAGCTTTACTGCAGAGCGCCCAGCCTGAATACAACCCAGAGGAACACTGCCTAAAACACAGATGGTTTACAACACACACCAAGAAGACTTCACCTCTTGGAGGTCCCCTGCGGATGGTCTGGTTCTTTCTGACCTACTGTACGTCTCAGACATGCCTACCACAGGCATGCAAACATGAAGCACAGACTGATTTGTTAAGACAAAAAAGACTTTGTGAAGGAACCACTGTAATAGAAAAGAGTTGTTTGCACTGGAAAACCTGAAAGAATTAATGTCTCTTTTTTTCTCATTCTAGACATTAAAGAATAAAACTCCACAAGAATGCAGGGAGACGACAAGCTGAGGACCAGGCTGTTTGCTTATGCCTTACAATAAGTGTGAAGCCACGGAGGACTGTGGCAGTCAAGAAATGATGATTAGAAGCCAGGCTGACAAATATTCACATCAGATGTTAACAGACATCAGTGACTGCTGAGAGGCAGCTAAATTGCTAAAAGAAGAAAATCCCAGCCTGGCAGCAGGCTCAGCACCAGGTCCAAGCAGCTGAGGACTGGTGTATGCACACTACAGAGTATGTACAGGTTGCCCAGATTCTTTGTTTAGTTTCTGAAAGCTCAAGAAAGTGGAAAGTGAAGTAAGAGAATCTCAGACTCCTGTGGAATTAATGATCTCTTTCAACAACTACCCCGTAAGACCCCTGAAATCCTGTTCTTTTGCCTCAATTCAGAAATTCATGAATAAGCAAACACACACCAACGCCACCACAAAACAGAGCAGATGGACTCTGCCAGACTGGTCGAGGTGCTATTTCCTCATGAGATCAGTAGCAACTGCAAATTTTGAAGCTGTGTTTCCTGAATAAAGTCCTTTCTTTTTAGTTGGTTCTCCTGCTATGAAGTTTTGCTTCCCTATTCCAGTTCCACTGACTATTCAGCCTGTCTAATGGAGTGTCCTACACAGCAGGATGCCTGGGGGTTCCCAAGCTGGTACTTTAGATAACCATGGTTAGCCCCTGCCTGACAGTCTCCCTTCTTCTGGCCCCTTGCTCACAGCAGCTACTAATGCATTGCCTCTGGAAGAAGAAAGGTTATTTTCTGGTGGCGCACAGGGAGACTCTCGTAGGTTGTTTAGTGGAACACATGAAGCTCTTACAGGTCCCCTCCTTACACACTGTCAGTAGCACAGGCTCTCATGTTCCTTGGCCTTTAAGCAAGGAGCAGCTTGCCATCAGCACCCAGACTCACGCTGGTGGACACCGGTTCCTTACAGGCACCTCGGACAAAGGGCAGACAAGCTACCTCCCTACAAAAAGGATTTCTCACCCCACCAGAGTCCTGTTTCTCTAATCCTTGCACACTGCTATTGGGAAAGCACAGTTACCATGGAAAAATGCAGAAGAGACACAAACTCGAATATCCCTGTTTATATTTAACTGGCTTAGACCTGCAAGCCTTTATACCCCAGTAATTACACCTACTGCCCTACAGAGACCCTGTAGTTACAGGACCTTTGAAGGGAAGTATATCTTCTGGCATCATCCTCTTCAATACCATGATATGAGAAATCTGTATTAGCAAATTCATGTTTCAGAATAAAAAAGAGATCCACATCAAATCCAGAAGAGCAGAGAGACCTCCAAGGGTGAAGCCTAAATTAAGCAGCACTGCAGCTGCAGAGCAGATGCCAGGAAAGACTGTCAAAACAAAACACCACCCTTGTGACTAACACCCCGATAAGAAAATCCAAACTCAGAATCAAAAGCATTTGAGAAGCAGCAGTTATCATGTCCGTAAGGTCACACTTCTGGATTGTTTGCTTGTGCCATTAGATGCCACATCTAAGGCAATCAGGACCCTAGGCTTGTTTTCATTTCTGTAAATGAGGAGTCACCAAACCTCAAGGCCACAAAGGGGGAGTGAAACACACCTGCAAGCCCACACCTCTCCTGCTTCTGGCTTCTTGCATCTCAGAGAGGGCTATGCCAGCAGGAGGTCCCAAAATCCCCCAGTGAGGGAAAGCTGGCTTGAACCTAACCATCTCTCCCCAAAGAGGTGGCACACAGAGGTGGCAAGGGACAGTGCCAGCCACATTCCCTGGGAGAGCCTGCAGGGCGACACGGCCCGTTCTCCAGCAGAGGATTATCTCTGCAGTAGAAAAGATAGATGAAAAGAAAGAAAATGCCTGGGCAAGCAATGGGACAGTTTTTACTACAGCAGGAACCCAGAGGCCAGCAGCAAATCCTTAAGGGAGTGCCACCTCCTCTGCCAGCACCCGCTGCGGAGCACTAAGCCCTCCCTGGGGATCAAAGGGATTGGGAATGACATCTGAGATGGACACCAGTGTGTGAAACACGGCTTGCTCCTGCAGAACTGCTGCCATACGGAAACAAACACAGCGCAGAACACCATTTTTGGCCACCAAGGGAGTTTGCCAATCATTTCCCACTCGGGTTAATTGACATAGAACTGAAAAGCAGAAGGATGAACTACAAATCCCTCCTGATTGTCAAGCCAAGGCTTCTAACAGCTTGTTGGCTGCTGAACAGAGCAAGCTGAGACATAAAAAAAAAACAACACAAAAAACCACCCAGACTGGAAACATGAGCACAAATTAGTTCCTCATGAATATTCAGCAAAAGACAGCATTACCTTCCCAATAAGATTTGCCAAGTCCAAGAGCCACCCAACTTACTTGCTCACCGAGAGACACCGAGGTGATTTCACCTGAGTGCAGGCAGAGCCACAGAGCAGTGAAGGAGGGTGCTCTGCTCTCCAAGCTTCAGCAGATGCTGCTTTAACCAGAAATGATCAGGAGTCCTTGGGAAAGCACAGTGGCCCAGCCCAGCATCTGATGCATTGGAAGCATTGGCTCACTCTGCCTGTGAGGGGTCCTGCACTGCACACTGGCTGCTGCTGCCAGAAGCAGGGCAAAGCTGGAGTCCCTCAGCAATGACTCAGACCCGGCTTGAGCAAGAGATGGAGCATCCAAAGCCTACAGGGGAAAGGGGGCAAATGGACTTGCCAAAACTCTCCCTTAACCATTAGTTGCTAACCAGCATCTTCTGACATGGCCATCCTAAAAAGGGGCAGTGAGCTGCAAGTGAGGAGCTCAGCTCACATGGCTGCTTCTCTTTAAGAAAAATGAAACAAAACACACACTTTACTTGCTGGGAGCCTCCACTTTGGAGCACACCTGCAGGAGCTTCACAGGAGAATCAGCACCCAGCAGGATGTGCAGCCGGCCATCAACAGGAGATGGCTTCATAGCAGCCTTCCAGTATCTGAAGGGGGCCTACAAGGATGCTGGGGAGGGACTCTTCATTAGGGACTGTAGTGACACAACAAGGAGTAACGGATTAAAACTTAAATGGGAAGTTCAGGTTAGATATAAGGAAGAAGTTCTTTACTGTGAAGGTGGTGAGGCACTGGAATGGATTGCCCAAGGAAGCTGTGAATGCTCCATCCCTGGCAGTGTTCAAGGCCAGGCTGGACAGAGCCTTGGGTGACATGGTTTAGTGTGAGGTGTCCCTGGCCGTGGCAGGGGGGTTGCAACTGGATGATCTTAAGGTCCTTTCCAACCCTATCTATGATTATACGATTCTATGATTTTATGATTCTATGATTCTAGGGGCATGCAGCCAATGCCGGGTGCTTCCGGGCTCCCCACTGCCTTTCTATTCCCGCACATACCTGGCCCTGCTGACTCCTCCAAGCAAAGCTGCAACATGGCCCCAAGCAGAGCTTGGGCAACACTGCAAGTTGAAAGCCTGTAAATATTAAATGCCTCTGTTTTCACTGCATTTCCCACCCCGTTTTGATGAAAGCAACAATACTGCTGAAATTGCTGCAAAGCTACTGTGCTCACAACACAGGTGCCCAGTAACAAAGACAAATGGTGATGTGCTCACTGTCACTTGATAAAGAAGACAGCACTGAAAAACTTCAAACCCCAAATCAGCTTGAGGAAATGGCAAGCTGTGGCTGGAAAGGAACTGAAGGCACAAAATAGGAGGCAGGTTCTGTTTCAACTGGCAGCCTCATCCGGCAAACAGCAGAGGGATAAATGGGAAAAAGAGAAACATGTTCATACAGAAAAAAAATGCTTCATGCCTGAGTTTCACTAACTTGTATAAAGCATCAGCATTTATACAGAAAAAAAAGGTAATTTATAAAAGGAAAAATGCTGTTGAAGGCTGTAGAAAGAATATTTCTGTAAAACCACACTCAGTTTAACCTGGGCTCTTTCTTTCACCCCCTGTGTTCTCTCAAATGCTCCTTCGATCTTACTCCCACAGAGATGAAAGCAAGTAGAAGTTACTGTCCTTCCTTTCTTTTAAAATTATTCTTAATGTAATAACAGAATTAACTAAGTGCTTTTAGGAATACATGTTACCTGCTTTGTAAGAACTTTTTGAGAAATGCTGCATTTATTCAGCATCCCAGGACATAGTAAAAGTTCCTCCCGCAGCTTACAATGAGTCCAAACAAATTTCCCCCCCTCTGGCTTTTTTGTTTTGCTTTGTGTTTTCATTTTTGTTTTGGTTTTCTTCTTAAAAAAAAAAAAAAAAAAAAGAAAAACCAACCAAACAACTTTCTCCTTCCAAGTGGAATTGGAACAAAACTTTTCCTATACAAATCCTACTAAACATAATGACTGCAGCAAGGCTCTTAACAACAGCCCCCCAGTCCCAGAGCAGGGCTCGCCCACAGTGTGAGCCAAAAGCCAAGGGCGTTGCTGCGAAGGACAGGCACCTCCTTGTGCGAGGCCCCAGCACCCTGAGCTCCACGGGTCTGTCCTGTGTGAGGGCAAGCAGACGCTTCCTCAGGCTGCTGCAAGGCTGCAAAGCACACGCTGCTCTGCCTCACAGCGCTGTAGATCAAGAGAAACTTGCACCATTTAGAGCTTCAGGCCACAACTGGTCCTACCATGCTGCTTTGCTTTCCCATTATCAGCAGGCACATCCCTCTAATTACCCCCTGCTAATCAAGAACTCCACCAGCCCATGTGCTACTCTGCTCATTTTCAAACCTGACAGTCAGTCACGGCTTCACCAAGCACACCTGGGTCTCAGATTGCTTCTGCCAAAGAGATGGCACAAAATCCACAGGGTCCACAGACTACATGGACCGAGCACACCAGCCCTGCAGCTTCCGATCAGAGCAAGGTGCCAGTGCCAGGGCTGAGAAATGGGTCAGCTCAGGCAATCCAGGATCCTCCACTTTTCTCCTTGATGTCCACACACACAAACATTTACCGACAAGTCAAGGGAAGTGCAATGATCCCATAGGTCTGGGGTTAGCAAGAGAAAGTGGCTGGAGGGGGGCAGCTGCGGTGGGTCCCAGTGACACCCAGGGGCTCCCCTATGTGGGAGCACACCATCTGAGTGAGGAGACTCCATTCAGCCCCGGGAAAACGGGTTAATGCAGACTCAGATGTCTTAGTCAGACTGACTGGCTGCTCTCCAGCCAGAGTCACCACAAAGCCTCAATTCAAAGGCTCTTCCTATCTGGCTTCAGCATCTTGCAAAGAGAACAGAAAACATCTCATAGAAGGCGGCTCTGCCAAAATCTGGGAAATGAAGCAGAGGGCACAAATTCTCTGTGTCATGTCACTGGGCTGCTCCACAGCCTGGCCCCAGCCTCTCTCCCCTGGTGTAAATCAGGAAGGATCACAGGGTGATGCCAGTTAGTAGAGGCACAGCAGCAATGGAGAGGGACCCCCTTACTGACAGAGCACCATTGTGAGGAGTCCTCATTTGTATTTCATGCCTTCTGCAGACGGATGTGAATGACCCGGAGCAGCTCTGCAGGCTGGCAAGTGAAGGAGGGCTTTGTGCCCAAGGAGATATTCAGTGTCCACAGCCCAGTGGCGCAGTGTCAGCTCCTCTCAGAAAGCTTCAGAGGTGATGGCAAGGGTCTGGAGCAGGGTGGGGCTTGCTCTGAACCTCAGACCCACTCCAGGCTGCAGAGTGGTGTCAGAGAAAGCGTTATCTTCCTATGCATCCCCTGTCAGTGTGGACACAACCTGCAACACAGCGGGATGCAATATGCCCTGCTGCAAGCTCCTTGTGCAAGCACTTCTGCTGAGCCACACAGAGCCCCCTGAGGTGCCACTGACACCTCTGCAGTTTGTGCTTCTCATCAGAAACAAAATCCAAAGCCAAACCATAAAGACCTCTAAGCCACCTGCAATGAATCCTTACTTTCTGCAGCCTCTTAACTGCTTCTGAACAGCATTCTGCCACCGCCCGATGCCTCCACCTGGGGTACCCGCCCCACCAGTGGGGACTAAGAGGGGCTGCAAGCTGCCAGGTAAATCTGTGTCAGTGCTTGGAGCTCCCTGCTGCTGGGACTGTGGAACCAACCAGGCACCAGCCAGCTCCAGAGCAGGAGGCATGCTATGGGACCCATGGGTAGGAGGTGGCATGTGGCACGGCTCTCAGAGCAGAGCACGCTCCGGCCTGTAGACAAAGTAATCCTTACACACCTGAAGAGCTATCCAAGAAGAAAACAGCCTAAAGGATGCTTTAATACTGTAATCTTAACATTTGCAGACTGTTGCCCTCTTGACTTAAGTGTTCCATAAACACAGAGGAGAAAATCAGCTTGACCTTATCCCCATGACTCCTTCCCCACGACACTTTTCTAAACATGTGCTGGCCCTATGGTTAATACAGGCAAATCCATCAGGAGGAAGTTTTCTCTCAGCCCTGGGCACATCCACATGCTTGTAACACCAAGGCCTGTTGCAAAACCTGCTGCCGGGGAGGCTTCACCCCTGTGCCTGTTCACCAGCATGAGGCCAACAGCCACGGCGCTGCCTTCACCACGCTCACACTGCTGTGGCTGCTCCGAGGCGTTCTGCACACATGTTGTACTGGGGGATTCTGAAGGGCAGGACGGTGATCAAGTATCTTTGCTCAAATCCTGTATTTATTAAACGTCACAGACTCCAGATGGGCTGGGCGGAATCCAAGCCCCAAGTGTTCTCCAAAACATCTCCATTTCTGAGCTGGTTCAGAGCCAGCCCCATTTCAAGCTGCCACCGAGTAATGTGGAACCTGGACTTCTCGATAGTGGACAAGGGAAAAATAATATTTCCTGCTCAGCTTGTGCAGGATTTGCTTTCTATAGTGTGTTTCTTTAAAAGTTTGGTCCATCTGAAAGACTCGTTAGATGCTTTACGTAAATATTTCATAACAAAAGGCCTGTGACTTTAGTGAAGTTCTGACTGCCAAACTCTGCTGCTCTCTCCCTCTCCTGCTCTAACACTCACTTAGCTGAAGAAAGTGTTTTATTCCCAATAGCACTGAATGGACAAAGGGGAGAGGAGAGAAAGAAGCAAGGATCACTGGTTGTAACAAGCACTCCTTGCTCAGGATGGAGAAAGTGCTGGAATTAGGCCAGAAGAGAACCCAAAGAATTCAGGAAAAGGTTTTGGAGCCTCTTATGATTGAAAAATCAGACTAAAAGTCACAGCACAGGCTCTCTTGTGCCAGCAGCTGAAAGCCATCATTAAATAGGGAAGCTTCTGAAAGCATGAAGTTGAAACATTGTACAATGATTGTTTAACCTTCAAAAGCAACAACGACAAAAGGTAGAAAAAAAATGCATTAAAATATAGTAACAGAAAGCAAGTATGTTTAAATTTAAAACAAACAAGCTTTACCTTGGTGAACCCTATTTGTTCCTTCCGAAAGTTTTCCAAAGGTTTGATCAGCAAATCACTAGCGTTCTGTACCTATGGCACAAAGAAAGAAACAGTTTAATTGCAGGATACAGATTGTCTCCTAAATAGAGGCTGAATAGGATTAGAAGCCAAGAACTCTTAGATTTCAATGTCTTTGACTGCAAACTTGTCCTCCGTCTGTAGGTAAAGCTGCTTAACCACCCATACCCACTTTTCCCTATCTGTAATACACAGAAAACCCGAATCACAGGACACAAAGCTTTGGGGACACCCTGTAGATGACAGATGGGTTTCGCCCAGCCCACCACCTTCCCTGCACAGTGAGCCATTGCCCTCTGCCTGGAATGCTGCATTGCTGCCACCAAACCCCAAGCACCAGCCCGCTGGAGCAGCAGCCCTCCAGGACACCAGTTCCCCTATCCTGTCTGTGCCAATGCAGGCTTCGCTCCTGCCGGCCTCTCCAGCTTCAGCATAATGTTAGGCTTGCCCCTCACAGGCTACAGCACTGTCACTGCACAGCCCTGGCCACCCAGCCCAGCCCTGCATAGCTGGCATGCTGGAGCAAGCTCCCAGGGCAGCACAGCCTGTGTGGCCCCTGTAACACATGCTGTGTCAGGCTGGATGATCCCGATCCCATTGGTAACAGCACTTGCCAGCCATCCCATTTTAAGAGAATCACTGTCCCTCTCTAACACAGGAAGAGCCGAGAAAGTTGATGCTCCACTAGCACTAGCAGCAGCCCCAGGAGGCAAGGCTGTTTGCTTATCTCTCTGAGAAGCACAAACCAGAACCAAATATATTCTCAAAGCCCACTGGGGACTGCTACTTACTTGTCAGCTCAGTTGGGTCCCTGCCTGCAGTGAGCTGCTCTGTCTGCTCAAACAGCAGGGAAGGGAGCAGAGAAGATGTGCTCCTGCAGCTGCTTCCCCTCTGCCACTGCTGCTGGCCCCTCTGCTCCAGACATCCCAGCCGCACTCCCTCCTGCCACCTGGGCACAGCACCATACTAGCCGTGCCTTCCACAATGCATCCACCTTTGTCTTCAATGTAAAGCCGTGACGGGTAAGATCTGAGGGGCAGGGATGTGTGGAGTCACTAGCATCTCCCAGCAAACACAGCAGATGTTGGTGCTGGTGAGTGCACTGCCAGAAAGTGGCTGCTGCAGCATTGAAAGGAGCTTTTTTCCAATGCAAAACATCTCTTAAGAGCTCAGCAAGGCTGCAATGGGTAGGAGCTGCTTCTCAGAGAAGGTGTGAGGAATAACCCAATCTCACATGAGCAGAAGGCAGGACTGGGGATGGCTCCCTGCCATGGCTTTCTCATGGCATGGCATTTCTCACCACAGACAGCACTAGGCTTGATGGCTCTGACAACATGGCTCTCAAATAAATGACGGACTTTCCTTCTCCTTAAATCCAGACAGAAGAGGAATGACAGCTGGTTATCTGTCACAGCAGGAGAGTAACGATAACAGCTATGGAAAAAGGAGAGTCTGCACATGGCTCTTCCAGTCTTGCAGATGTCTGAAAGATGTTTTCCTGGGACATGCTCTGCACTGCCTCTCCATGAATCCAGAGGCAAATTCACCCCACTTTGCACTACTGAATCCAGCTCCACCCTGCCAGTGGAACACAACCTGCCATCTCTTCCTGTCCCCACTTGTGCTGTGACAGGCTCTCTCCCCAGCTCCAGAGAAGGGAGAGGGGAGAGAACGGGTTATGACGCTACACTGCCACAGCTCTTTCAGGTAATCTAAAGCTGATGAACATAGACAAAGCATGAAACGTTCTGAGCAAGCCACTGTTAATAACTGATCCTTCAAGCAGAGCAGGGGGAAAATAAATAGTAAAAATTTAGAGGAGCTGGAGAGGATCCCTAAAAGCATCCATGATCCCTGAAATGATCCCCTCCACCCACTTACCCACCGCCAAAGGAGCCGTTGTACCTGGATGGAATTAACAAAGAACTGTCATACTGCTTTCCTCCCATTCCCTCCCTGCTTGCGGCCCCACAGAACAGTCTGTGGTGTCCCGCCGGCGCAGTCACCGCTGCAGCATTGGCCTAGCCGGCAGCCTGGCATGAGCTCTCACTGCTGCACGAGGCAGAGGAAAGCAGAGCCAAGCAGCACATTCCTGGCATGCTGTAAAAGCTCTCCACCGAGCCTAACCTTCGTGTTTTTCCTGGACATAGGAGTGAGATGGAAAGCCAGCACTTGCTCTGGAGGAGCTCTGAAGAGGCAAAGCGCACGCCACAGCAGGAGGCTGAAGGCAGCACATCACTCTGCAGGAGCTGTGCTGGCAAGGGCAGGGCACAGGAGGACCCACATGCTCTCACCCGGCAAAAACGAAGCTAAAAATACGTTTGGCTGCTTATCCTTTAATAATTTGTTATATCACAAAACCAGTTTGTTACAAGACACACCTGGCTTTGCAGAGCAGATCTGCTGCAGAGGGCCGGGTCCTGTGGCTCTATGACTGCCTGGCATGCAGGAGAGATGTCACACACTGCCTGGGACAAGCTGTCCCCATCCATCCCTGACCAGCGCCTCCCCTCTGCTGCTAAGCGCCCACAGCAATGGACAAGATATGGTACAAACCACAACGTTCCTGGGGCTCCCAGCTTCCTTCTGATGGTACATGGTGCTGCTTGGCTGTGATTTAGCATTTAAATTTACGACAAGGCGATAATTATGACAGCACAGTTTAGATCATCTTACCATCATGGACCTCTCCAGCTCTACTTCATGGAGCAGCTCTGCAAACTCCTTAAAGGACTCAGCTGTGAAAAAAGAAGAGGCTGGTCAGTGGGGCTAGGATGTGGCATAGGAGCATGGGGCACATGCCAGGGTACCCGAATCTGTCTGCACCCCCAGCATCGCTGTCTAAAGGCTTGCCAAAAACCAGAGAAAAGGTGGTCTCTATGTCAGAAACTTGAGTGAGGCCAGGGCACCAGTAAAGGCTGGCCATGAGGGGTATTTATTTGCGCAGCAGAGAGGGACTCCTGCCCGAAGCAACGCTGGAGGCAACACCCTGGGAAGGGAAGGCAACATTAACCAACTTCTATTAGGAATTGTAGTACAAAGCCAGTAAGGCAGGTGGCAGGGAAGGGGCAACCACCAGCACCAGGGACCACAGCAGGATGTGCTCTGCCACAGTAGGGCTGCCTGTCCTACCTCGCTGCCTGCCAGCAGCACCAGAATCGGCCCAGCACCTCTGCCTGAGCTGGGAACTACTGCAAGTGCATTCTAGGACCAAGACAAGCCTGTACAATCAAAACAGTCTGGAATGACAGAGATTATGTTCAGTGACAAGAAGCACAAAGTCCATGTACCTACAAAGGAAAGGCAGCAGATGCAGAAACAGTCACAGACATTGACACCATTCCCCAAAATGTTAAAAATTAAAGACATCTCATTGATCAGCACTTTTCTTGGAGTCCAACTTCAACAAAAATCACACGAAACCTTTCCTTTAACAAACTGAAACAACAAGGTTTATTTAACCTGGGGAAAAAAGACTAGGTGAGAATAGCTGGCTCTCTCACACCAACAGTGTTACCACCAAAAGGGAACACTCTGCCCCTCTCTGCACCCACCGAAGAAGAACATGGGAAGGGGCTGAATCTGTAGCAAGGGTAAAAACCCTCTCACCAATAGAACGGAACAAGGAGCACTGCAAATGCCTCTGCTCTCCAGGAGGCTGTCAGACAGGGCTGGGCACACATCTGGCTAGCATGCTGCATGGCTGTGCGCTACATGCCTGCAGGGCATAATCCAATTGCCTCAGTGTACCTGGGAACTACCTGGGAGCTAGCTGGGAAAGGTTCCCACAGTGCCACTCATCACTTTCCAGCAGTGGGAGCCGCACCCTGCTGGGAGCAGTGTTTGAGACAGGTCTGGCAGCCTCACTTGGAAGTACAGAACAGCTTTGTAAAACCTACAGGAGTCCTTGTGCTTGCAGTTCAGACCCTCCACTCGCTGTGAAGCGTGTGGAGGCTCTTGATCTCTGCCTGAGAATGAATGAAAGACCAACAGAAGTGCCTGGCTGACACCAGAGCTCGTGAGCAGGGCAGTATCCAGAGCTTGAGTACACCAGGCTTGGCAGGGGTAACGCAGGAGGGAACACAGCAGGCCTATAGGAAGGAGCATAAAGGAATTGCTCGTCCCACAGATAAGGGGAGAGGATGAATTTCTGTTCCATGCGCAAGCTGAGTGCCCTCTCCCCTCATCCACAGGCAGTACCTAGAACTACCTGCCCTGCTAAAAAAACGCTGTAATGCTGCCACACAGCCAGCAAGTAGGAGCTTCCACTGTTACAGGATTCTCTCTGCAGTTGCTAAGAAAGACACAAAAAGGAAAAACCACAGCCTCGTGACACAGTCCCTCAGCTGGCATCATCAAAACATAACCTTCTTGATGAGTCAGTAACTTCTGAGTTCTCTTCCAGAGCAAGAGCTTCAGAGCCCAGCACATGCAATGTCCTAATAGTTTATTATGCTTGACCACAGGGCCAACACACTGACTTTCACTGTGGTTTCTCAGGACAATGTGAAACCTGAAGTGCACACAAACATCAGGAGACGAAGCCAGAAAAGGAATTATCAAGGGTAGAAATAGAGTCCAGCCCTGAACTTACAGGGAAAATGCCACTGCTGAAAATTGTCACTAGATGTTTTTTTCCTTGCTCTACAGGAAAAGCCCAGACGCACCATTTCCTGGCTGCAGTTACACTGAACTTGTCCCTGCACCACAAGCACGTGGCTCAGGCTATACCGTGCTGCCAGACCATCAGTGTCTGGGAGCACTGGGGTGGATCCGTGCTACCGGCCTGGGTAAAATGCTTGCAGAGCAGAGCAGGGAGGCTGCAGATGGAGACTGCCAAGCCACACCTGCGAACTACCCCGGAATGACTCAGCTGGCCGGCTAGAAACACACCAGGAATGTCAGCAGCTTACAGCCAGAGGATTTCAGGTGCCCATGCCTAGGAGAGAGGAACACACCATCCCATTTCACTGCTCCATTCATCTCTGATGGAGCCGTTGATTCAGGTCCCACCCAGGTGACCCGTGGAGGGATAGCAGCCAGTGTGTAACGCAGATATTAACATCCTAGAGGGAAGCGCTGCTCCTGACAGAAAACATCAACCCAGCATCTGTATCCTGACTCACGCTTGCAGAGTTCAAAGCTACCACCTCACGTGCAGGGGTGTCAGCCTCCTGTCTGCCTACACAAACAGAAAGATGTGCGCCATCAGCTATATTTACAGATCAAACATGTTCCCTGAAGTACGATAAGAAGTGTTTGTGAATGTTTTGCTTCATTCCCATATCCTGCACTTCAAATGAGCTCCTATGCTCCCACGCAGATCTCTGGCACCCTTGCAGGAGATGGAAGCTGCTATGGAGATGTCAACGCCCTGCTGCTGTTTCAGGAATAAGGGAGCAGTGCAAAGAGGCTCAGCCCCAGCCCGCACCACAGGGATTGGTGTAGTAGAAGGAACATAGCACAGGCTTTTTCACAGGGGAAACCAGGGACCTCTTCTTGAAAAAGCAAAACAAATATTCGTCAACAAAAACAGATAGTAGGGAATGCACTCCTTTCACCATGGAGTGTTCTACATTTGCTGTGATCTCTTCTTGCTCTCCTCCACCCACCATCTCCCCATTCAACCTCTGCCATTCCTAGCAGCCTTCCTCGCCCACCAAGCGCCATGGACTCACCACCCCACCCCACTGCAGGCAGGCTCTGCTCCCCTCCCACAGCCAGCACACAGAGGCAGGCAAAGAGGCAGCACAGGGATATGGGACATCAGAGCTTTGTCCCTTCCAGCTGAGAGAAGGGACACTCCTTTCCTTGGGCAGCTGCTCACTTCAGATCCCTCTGCTCCCAGAAGGGGCACTTATAAGGCAATGTTTTCCCCTCCCTTTTCAGATGTGTTTGGAAATTTAGCACCCCTACTGCCATAGGAGGCTGACTCATTTCCAGTGGGTTTCACCTAGAGACTTTCCATAAAGGAAAACAGATTTTGAATGGTAAGCTGCAATCTGCTTTAAATCGCTTTAAATAAAATAAACCAAAGAACAGGCTTTACTTCCTTCCCCTTTCAGCGATGGCTGAGAGACCTGACATCAGCAATGTCACACTTTCAGTTGCTCTTCAACATCAGCCTGGCAGAAGCTTTTGCTTTTTTGTTCTTTTTTCTACATCCAGCCCCTAGGAGCAGCCTGGCTTACGCCCTGAGACCCCCAACAAGGCAGCGCATCCCCTCAGCCCAGGGTTTTGTCCCATGGGCCAGGGTCAGACCCATCCCTCCTGCCAAGTGCCACCCCTGCAGCACCATACCCCTGCACCAGCCATTCAACAGCGCTCACTAAACCAACAGAAGGATTAATTTGAAACGCACTGGATTTAGGGCATTTAGGCCACTAGGTTTAGCTCCCCGGGTGCAGCTGACACTTGTGTAATCTCCACAGTTGCACCAGGCTGGCTGGGATGGAAAACGGCTTCAGGATTGCTAATCCTGAAACAGATGTGCAGGGAGTACTACAACAGTTGTGCCACAGGCAGAGACGGGCGATTATTTTCTATACAACACCACATCCAGCACTTCCTTTCTCCCAGCAGCTTGCAGCCTGGTTCCTTTTCCAGGGCAGTGTGGGACTGCTTTGTTTTCATAAGGCGTTTTCAGCAGAGCAAAAGCAGCTTTGGGAGCAGCACCTGCCTGCATTGGGATACATGGCTGATGCTCAGCACCGAACACACTCCCCCTCCACCTGCAGCACTGGGAACAGGACATGCTAGGAGGCTCAGCACTGCACCACCATCCCCTCCAGTGCCTGGCAGCACAGAGCAGGGCTGGAGCTGTGGAAAACCCCCACAAATTATCCACTAAATTGGGAATGTGAAATTCTACCCGTGAAAGTTGAACTTTGTAGAATAGGTTATGGAATAGCTGACTGGTATCTGAGGAACCTGCTCCTGATGCTGTTTAAAAAATACCAGCGCAAAGAAATTCCTAGAGAAGGAAAGGCTTTCTCAGTTACTGAAAGATGGCATCAAAAAGAAGAAAACTTACCAATATTGATCTCATCATCTGTTAGCGTGTCACCAATAAAGTCGAATTGAAAGGACTGCAAAGTCTGGGAGAACTTCTGTACTGCCGATGAGTAACCTGGAAAAGGACAGAGCGGTAAGGCTGAGTATGTCTGCAACCATTACACAGAAGCGGCAAGACAGCCATTTAGCCTGAATGGAACAAAACTATAGTGAGGCAGTTAGCAAAATCCATAGGCATCAGGAATTCCAGCACTTGAGAAAATGCTGCAGTTGTAATAACAAAGCTGATAATAACAGCTGATCAATAGCCTCTTATTCTGCTGTGCACAGGAAGAGCAAGGAGGCTGTCAGGCTTGCCGCTGTTCAAAGTGGTTTTTTTCATTATATACAAGAAAAATCTGTAAAGTCGGAAAATAAATGTGGGGAAAAAACAAAGGACTCAAAATAATTGCCCCTCTTCAGGGGGTCACAGACACAACCAGGCTCTAAGGAAGTAGGACAGTGCTGCAGCTGAGCGCAGGGAGCCAGAGGGCTCAAGCTGCGCTCCTCAGTGTGTCTGCAGATGGCCCTGGGACCTGCTCCTGCCCCGCTGGGGGAGAAACAATCAGTCTTGAAGCAAAGACACTTCCTGATGGTGGTTGGTAGCTCAGCCCGAATTATTTTTGGACTTTCCAGAGAAACTTCTAGCCAAAGGATCCTTTGTGTCTCTGCATCCTGTGTGCCTGATTCGCAGCTCCATCAGTGGCTCCACTGTGGGAAGGTGTCTGCTGACACTGGCAGAGAAGTTGCAGCCGGGATGGGGACACAACAACACAGCACACCCTGACGCCAAAATCACCCACTCATGACAGCTGTGATAGCCACAGGAAACACTTCACCACAGGAGAGACCAAGTCCTTCCTTACTGGCAGAGCACAAGAGGCAGATGTGGTGGGTTTGGCAGCCTCACATCAACCATACCTTCCTGCCCAGAGATATGCTTTTTAGGAGGTTAGTCTTTCTCCAGGTACTTGAGTTACAAACAGGAGGCTGAACTTGCCTGACCTTAGGGAATAGGATGTGGACAATAAAACAAAAGCAAAGGAACCATTTTATGCTCTGATTTAGATTGCTGTTTCCCTAATTCTGGACCCAGGTTGGATTCCTTTGAGGGGGTGCACCAGAGATAGTGCTTTCTGAAATTCAGGAAGCTGCAAGTGTGGAATACATGACGACATGGATGTTAACATGCAACCAGCTCACACAGCCCTGCTTTGCCAAACCAGGGAAAGGACTGCTGTAACAGAGCAACTCTGTTTATGTGGGTGGTGTTTTTTTGTGGGTTTTCTTTTCATTTGTCTGTTTAAGAAAATAAGACATGCACAATTACCTTTGGCAGCAGTTTTTAAAATCTGGAGGAGATAACAGCCAAAAAGGAAGTGTGAATTAGTGAGGAATTGTCTCTACACAGTATTGACTACCCCCCTTCATTTCTAGCCTGAGGAAAATGGTGATCTGGGTGTATTCTTGTTTGTTCTTTTCCACAGCACATTCAGTGATAAAAAACCTTATCACCACAGTGGCAAACATGGGTTTTTCTGAAATGCTGCTACAAAGGGGAAAGAAAAATTGGACAGCACTAAATTGGACATTGGGAAAAGAAAGCAAGCAGCAGGTCCCCAGACAGCTCTGCTTCCTCTGGCCCTATGTCAGGAGCACCCTGGGATGCTCCGGCTCTCCCCAAGGCCCCTGAATAACAGTGGCATGTGGGGACAGCCAGGTCCTTGGCTGGGGAAGAGAGCAGCCTCGAAGTGCAGACAGTCCCCACTCTCCCCTCAAAAGCCTTGCTCAGCAGTTTCCTCCAACGGGTCAAACCTTTGCTCCTGAATGGGCAGATTCAGGCCTGAATGTCGCTATTTAAGCACAGCTGCTGGAGGGGGCTGAGAGCACGTAAATGGGTGAACTCTAGCAGAGAACGATGTCATTGATTTGATGGAAAACCTCAGCAAGTAATTCACTCTCGGTACTCACAGCATTCGCTTCAGGCTGGGGTGGGAGGCTTTCATTCAGTTGTCTCTCAGGGGAATCTTTCTTTGTTCCCCTGAAAACCCTCCCCATCTTCCCTGGATGCTGCTGACACGCCCTGCCAACCCCTCCTTGCTCCTCAACTACATTTGTTAGTGGGTAAACTTCAATCATTCAATTTAAACACCCATCTGACCCAGCACTGGGTTGCTGAGCAGCTGCTCTGAAAGCCAGCAGCACCCTTACCAGCATCCCATCCATCCATCCATCCATCCATCCATCCATCCATCCATCCGTGTGCACTGGCTGGGGGACAGGGATGAGGCCTCAGCTGGCTCTGGCTGCGTGTGTCCCTGTGAGCCAGGAGCACGCACAACCCTGTTTTGGGACAGAGGGCTTCATACACTGGTTTTCCATTGCGTCTGTCAGTACAGTGTTTAGCCCCAGCATCAGAGAAATGGTCCTTGGCGAGCTGCTTGCCTTTTTATTTTTATAGAAACAGGGGGTAAGGCAATAGCAGAGAAAAAGCCAAACACAATATATTTTCACCAGAAAAAAAGAAAGGGTATAGCTGATTTAAATTACATTTTCCTTTCAAAACGTCTGGCCTGAACATTTATTTGCCAATTATCTATCTGAAGGAAATCGAAATGGAAGTGCTATAAACCACATCTCACATTAGCTTAACAGTGAAAAAAACAAAATGAGCACCCTTTAATTAGTCCCGTGCTGTTTGGTTTCGCTCGGGACAAGGAATTTTTTTCATAATAGGGAGCCATCCTCATCCTCACTTTCAGCCAAGTTGGTGTAGGAAGCCCACATCATGCTGCCCTGCTGCACAGGGCTAACACTGTCTGAAGGTGGGCAGCCATCCCCCTGTGCCATGCCACAGTGGTGGGGTGGCTGGGAGCTGCTCAGCACCACACATGGACTCATCCATAGAATAACAACTGTGGAAGATGCAGGGTTAGGGAAGGAGAGGACAAGCCAGAAGGAGAGCCAGTGCTGTGAACGCCTGGCATGGGTCCTGAGGAGCACTTAATGGGAACCAGACTCCTGCGGACCAGTGTGACTCGTCCTTATACACGTACAGAGCCTTGGCTGAACACTGGCTTCTGACAAGCCCTATACACTCACGCAGGACGGACAGCTTTGGGTACTGCTGTGGTATTATGGGTGCTGTTATGATGGTGGGGTGTTTATCGGCAAATTAACATTGGGGTGACTCTGGCAGCTGCTCCTGCCACCGCAGCGCCCACTGGCACCAGCCACTATGGGATGAGGAGATGCTCACACCTGGGGGCTGAGCCTCTGTGGGGTCCAGGGCCAGGACTCAATGCAAAGCATCACCATGCACTGCTCAGAGGTATCTTCGGCACCCAAACAGTGGCTTATGACACCAGGGGATGGTGCAGGGAGGGGGGGATGGGGAGAAAGGGATGAGCCACAGCCACAGGAAAGTGCCTTGACAGCAGGAAGGGGCCACCATGGTCAGCAGCTGGAGCAGGACAGGAAGAGATCAGCTGTGTGGAACAACTGGGCTAAGCTCATGCGAGAATACAGACACTTAGAAACCTTTTCCTTCCTGATACAACCACACAGCTACTGAATGCCCCCCAGCTTTGCACACCCCAAGCCTGCCAGGAGGGAGAAGGGTGCAGGCTGGAGAGCTGTAGCTGGCAGGGTCTTGCCCTGCTCACACAGGGACGCATGCAGAGAGCCAGGCTGTGCTTCCAAAGCAGGGAGATCACTGCAATCAACGTGCCAAGTCCCACCCGCTAGCAATCCCGAAGGACCCAGCCTGCTCTTGTACAGCTCAGCCCGTTTCAATGGAAACGCACCAAAGCGAATTCGATCAGGATTCCTCTAGGACTCTTCCTTGCAGCATTCAGTAAGCAGTGCCAACTCTCACAATTTGTGGTCACAATAATTTACTCTCCTAGTGAAAATCAAGTCCCATCTCTCCGCTCAGGAAAGCTCCAGCCAAGCTGCGCCTGGCAGGAGAGAGAGAAGCAATGCCAGCTCCAGCCACAGCCTTAGGAGCTACACAAAGAACTTTCTGGTTGTATTTATGTATATGTAACACACTTCCAGAGACTGCAGCTAGTGAAGGATGTGTCCCACAGCCCGCTCAGCAAAGTCCTAGCAGGGATTCCCATTTCAGCCTTTCACAGCAACCACAGGTAACCGAAGACCACAAACAAAAAAATCTTGCTGTCTTTGCAAAAGCCACAGGCCTCTGAAAAAGCACAGATTATACCCAGGGGCCCTAAACCAGTTTGTGGTTCTGCTTTCTGCCCCCCAGTGCTTGCAATTTAAAGTGGAAGGAAACCACCAGCTGCAGGACAGACCCCATGGGGGCCACAGAGGTGCCACTCAAGGGTCCATGAAGCTCGAGGTGTCGCAGATGCACATCTTTAGGGAGCCCTGCATGCACTCCTCACGGGAGGGTCACACTTCTCTAAGTCTCTGGTGACTGCAGTGGTCCTCTCTTGCTGGGAGAGGAAACAGTGTTCCTGAGAACACGGAAATGGAAGTGCCAGTGACTTGTGCACATGCTTGGACCACCTCATTTAAAACCACAGAGACCCAATGTGACGTCGCGTGTAACAGAGCTTCAGAGACAGCAGAGTGATTTTTAGAAAGAAACGCTTTAAAAAACAACAAAAAACCTCCGACAGGGTAAAAGAACAGGTCTTTGGCTAATCCTCAGTCACACCCTGCTCCCTGTGCATCGTACTGCAAACTAAGGGGAAAAAACAAACAAGCAAACAAACCAAACCAACCAAATAAAAAAATACACCTCATCACCACAGCAGTCATGGGCCAGGGACATTTCTTGAGCAAACAAAGTCCTTAATTTAACTTGACTCCAACTGGGTAGGTACAGCAAGGCATGAACAGCTGATCCGAGATCAGCTCCCATCCTGACCCTGGGAACCGTGCAGGATGCCTACGTGGGAAGGTGAGAAGCAACTTTAGCATGCCAGCACATGGGCTGCAAGGGGAAGAGCATCCCCAGAGACTTCCATGGCAGAAGGAGCCACTCGGAAGCCTCTGCATTTGCCTGCAGCATGGAAGTGCTGCAGGGAGCCACTTAGCAACACCATCAACAATCCAAAAGCAAAACCCAAACTGATTTTGAGCTAAGTCAATGCAAATAAACAGATCCAATGTAAGGAGGAGCTCCATGTTTGTGCTTTGCTTTCTTCCTCTCCAGCTTGAAAACAGAAATATCAAAACCAGCCACACACTTTTTTTTTTTTTTTTTCCAAATAAGCAAACAAAAGACAATAAAAGTTCATCCTGTACTTAAATAAGAGCATTCTAAGCCAAGGACAAATTTTTAGGGTTAGGATCTAAACTCTGGAAATACTTCTTTTTTCAGGGAAACATTGCAAGACTCTGAGGATTCACCTAAATTTCTTCACAGTGCTTGGTCAGTATGGAACATTTTCTGCTTCCTCATGGACAGCTGTGCAATGGGACATGCAGAACATGAGAAATACCAGCTTTCCTCCAACATGCAAAAGAGAGGGCTGTGGTCCCTGGAGGCAGAAGAATGTGCCCATTGTTACCAGCTCCCATGGAAGAATTTCCCAGGGACCTGCGTCATGAAGGAGACGCAGTTCAGTTCATCCATGCTGCTACCCCGAGATGAGATTCTGGATGCAGGACACGACCCACGGCTTCCAGGAGATTTCTCTGCGCTTGCAGCAAAGCTTTAAAAGTGTTCGGCCAAGAGGCTGGATTCTTCTCTGAGCTGTTGTATTTACGCAGTATGCACTAACTGCATGCAGTCCCCAAACATTGTCCCACCAAAATACCTCGACTCTGAAATCAATGAAGCTGCCCCAGCTGAGCCCAGATGTGCATTAGGAACGTGAGTAATGAGTCCTGACTCACCGAACACTCCTAAATACTCTACAGCTGCTCCAACACAAAAACATCTCGATTCTTTCAGATGAGGGGAAACAATCATCTAGGGGGTAGCCTTCCAGGTAATCCCAAATCTACAGACATCGTGCAAGGAGAACGGCACTCCTGGAACTCCATAAAGAGATGCTTACTATGAGGCAATTAAAACTGGCCCAGTGCAGCAGAGAGTGCTCGGCATTAACCCCTGGCAAGCTGTTCCCAAGTGTCCCAAAGGCTTTCTGGATGCTGTGGGGATTCAGAAATACTGACACATTTTACAAAGGCCATTTTTCACACACTGACACAGGTTTTCCACTTGCCAGGAGTAAACGGCCAGCACGAACTTCTAAAAATAACATGCTATATTTAGCTGTGCTTCACAAATCTCTTGCAAAGGAATTTACTGAATGTCTAATACTTCTGTTACACATTTATCTTTTCTAATCAGTTCTTTATTGACAGAGTCTTTCATAAACTGCCATTTCATTAGCCCAGTTGATCCAGCACAGGCTCCAGGGAGAAAAGCAGGGCTCTGGTTCAAGTACAAATACATTTTTCAGTAACTCTCTCTACCTGGAAGCCTTTTGCTTTGCAAGCTGGGTATCTACCCTCTGTACCATTACCTTAACTTACACATCACCTTTCCACTTTTCTTGCTGTCCTAAACCTAATTTTTTCTTCTCATAAATTCTCCTTGCTTGAGCAACCTTCTGGTAAGTGCACAAACTCGCTCCACAGGCTTATTTAATTAATTAAAATACATACATATATAAAAGACCAACACAGCAATTCTTCACATTTATGATACATTCCTTACGCTTGTCTTATCTTCCTTATTCACTGATGGAAACATGCTAGATATACTGTCCTGTCGTACTTGAGCAAAGCTGGCAAGCCTTATTACACTGGATTGACGATCAAGGAAGTTGAATGCACAGAGAGGCTTTTCTGGCTGCCATGAACAGAAGGAGACTGCAGGTCTCCTCACCAGCAACTCAGAAGTTGGGCAACATATCAGCTCCGAAAAACAACCAAACCAAAAAGCAAGCAAGGCTGAAAGGAGAACAACGTTTGGGGTGCACTGGTCTGGGAGTGAGGCAGGTTACAGCTTCTGGGGAGATCGATGCACTCTCCCCCCACCTCTCATTGAGTGAACCCTCATTATCCAGTCTAACTTTTCTTCCTTGGACTTTCACAGTGACAGATACCACGGATAAGGAAGACAAGCACGTAAGAAAGCCATGTTTTAAAGCAAAGACAAGGACATATCATTCTCCCAGTGACTTGTACTGGCTTGTACTGATTTCCTGAAGAGTGGCACTTGAGGCCACGTTTTTTATGGTTTTATAAAGGACAACATAGAGATTCATTTTTAAGGATTTTTGCTTGTGAAATGCCAGGACAACCATGATCTGAAGTTCCCATAAAGGGCAGGATCCTCAGCACAGCCTCATGCCCAACAGGGACAGCCCACACAGGGATATCTGCACTCTCACGATGAACAGCACCATGTCAAAACTACCACTGGCATCAGTGCTTCACCTAATGCTCTTCATGATGAGCAAGAGGTAAAACTACACTTTGAATGCCTGAACTCTTCAAAGGACAGTTTTTCACCTCTGGCATTTTTGGGGACTTTCAAACTAATCTTGCAGCCCTGCAAAGCTGAAGGAGTTCCTTCAGCAAAACTGGAAAAAGACAAGAGGCAGGGAGCCCAGAACATGTGGCTGGCTGAGATGGAAGCTAAAAAGAGATTAGCAGCCCTAGAAATCAGCAGAAGTGTTCAAATGCACTTTAAGAAATAATACAAGTATAATTTCTCTCAATCATGTATGTCCTGACATCCATCCACTATGTCAGGATCAAGGAATCATAGAACACACCAGGTTGGAAAAGACCTTTAAGATCATCGAGCCCACCACTAAACCATGTCACTAAGGGCAAAGTGATCTCCCCTCATGATCTTCAGTCACAGCCACCCCTCATCTGCTACCTCACAGTGGCCCCACACTATATAGCTGCTGCCCCTACCCCTCCTGGCCACCCCTCATCTCCCCTCAAGGTCTCCCTTCATGGCCACCCCTCACAGCCCATGGCTGCCCCTGCTCTCAGCTATTTCCCCTCACAACTGCCCCACCACTCCTCTCATGATCCCATCACGATCTCCCCTCTCCCCCTCCCACAGACCAAGTATTCTCCATTCATTAATTTTAACTCCAGGTTTACAGGCAAGTTGTCTTGAAGAAGAATCCCCCACCACCCCAGCAGACCAAAAGGGCTGCCAAGCACCCCTCTGCCAGCAGTACGGCTGCAGCCAGCCCATCTCACACACGACTTCACCCCAAACTCCACAACAGGAATTCCTTCATTTGTGATTCAGCTCCCAGCAAAGCCTGACCGTTTAGGAAATTGCTATTTTTTGTACTCCGGTTGAGTTAAGGTGATGCAGAGGAAAACACATTTCATGAAGACCACTTGACCACAGGACCCAAAGGTGCCAGGAAGTGATGCCTGTGAGCGCTGTGCTCTGCACGGCTCTAGGACAGGGGTAACACATTGTGGCCGCTGATGCCAATGGATGCAGGGATGGCAGTGCCTGGTGAGCCATGGCTGTGGCAACTGAGCATCACTGCCAGGACCGGGACTGTAATTCAAGCAGGTGGCCAGATGGAAGTAGGGTGAGGCTCTGTCTGCTGCACCAGTTCTGTACCTCTTCCCCATGGAGGCCAGCCATGTCTTCTACCAGCCTTCCCCAATCCTGGGGACAGAGCTTAAGGTTGTTGAATAAAGGACAGACTGTCTGCGAAATAAAACCACCACTAAGATGAGCCACGCGCAGCAAATGCATTTTCTCCTCCCTCAGGAGGAGCAAGCTGTTGAGGAGGGGTAGAGCAGCCCATCTGCTGGGGTGATCAGGACAGCCTCGGCCAAAGCAGCTGGTTGGTAAAGACAGGGCAGAGCTGCACAAGTCCTTGTGGTGCTTCAGGCCACCCGGAGCTCCCCGGCTTTGTGAGCAGCCAAGCAAGATTTTGGCACGGCTGCTTTGGTGTAAGCGGCAGGAGAGGGTGTGCTCCAAGAGCCGCGGCTCCCTGCTGTACAAGCAGTACGAACACAGGCAAAACAAACACGAAAACAACAGACTCTTATCCGGGGCAGAGCATTAGCAATCTCCACAGAGATATCTTATGATCTGCAGAGCTGTCAGATGCATCTCATTTCAGCTTTCCAGCAGCCACCCTTCCCAGGGTGAGGGAAAAGCAACCGCTTTTGCAGGCGGCTTCAGGGAGTGAGCGGAGCCAGCAGCTCGCTCGCTCCCCCAGCACGCGATGATTTCAGAGTTTCCTTCGATAAGGGCGCAGGGAAGGAGGCAGGAGGCCAGATGAGTCACACACGGTGCAGGGGGAACACTTGTGAGCAGCTTACAAGCGATCTGAAGCAGTTCAGCACGGGGAGGAACATGCATCCCTCCTGTTCCAGGGCTGGGAGCCACTGCCAGCATGGACATGGCCCATCCACTGGGAGCCTCCCAGGCACCTCAAATCCAACCAGCATCCTGTGGAGCACTGTCAGTAGGGTTTGCCAAGAGCTACTGCCCCTCTGGGAGCTTCTGCAAGATCCCCACCCCATGAGTGCTTCCACTTCAGAGGGTTCCCCGATGCCCTGCAGGTCTCCAGTTCAGGCACAGGAATAGGTCATGTCTCTGTCTCCATTTTCACAGCTAAATGTTTGGTAAGATTAATGAAATTACTCTTGCTTTAAAAATACCTTACCTCAGCACTTCATAACCAGTCTCGGCTAGAGGAACAGGATAAAAGATAGAAGACTGCAGAGAGCATCCTGAATTCTGGGCTTTATTTATAAACTTTATCTCAGGCTGTTCAGCTGCTCTTATCATCATTTGAACATGTGACTGCACATTCACCTGCACAGAGAACTCAGTGACAAAAAAGAACACCAGCCACAAAGGCAGTGTTGGAATGTGTCCCAGAAAGGAAAAGCCAGCACGACCTCGGGATTGTCACTCCTGAAGGAGAAGCTCAGTATGGAGTCTGCAAGGCAAAACAAGAACCAATGTGGAAAAGTCACCATCACCAAAAGAAAACTGAGAAGCTTCCACAAGCTTTTTCCTTCATGTGTGTCAGAAACTCAAATACAAGGTTTACACATTTGAAGCATTTATTTAATGCTTAGTAAGAAAAGTAACTGCCTCCTGCTGTATTTCACCAGCACTTCCAAAAAAGATTTTGTTTTGGCATGTTCAGCATCTGTAAAACAGCCCTGCTTCTTCTCAGGAAAGAAGTTCGTCCTTTTTTTCTGACAGTTCTTCAAAGTGCACAAGAACTCTGTACTTATGATAGCCAGTGCTGATGGCAGTGCTCCTGGCAGTGCAGGTACCAGCTCCTTCTGTAGCACAGAGTATCCACAGCATGTTCTTGCCCCTTTTCCCTCCAGGAACAGGACATCTTGGCACTTTAGCTCTTCCTTGAAGACTCGATCCATGGCCAGGCAGCCAGAGATTGGCCATGGAGCCATGTTCTCCAGGCAGGTACAACACAGCAGATGGCTGAGGAGCAGCATGGTGAGGGTTGTGCCACGGGGAGGTTTCTGGCTGCATGTCATGGCCCTGCTCCACAGTGATGGGCTAAACACAGCAGGGCAGAAAGCACCCATGAAAAGCTTGTGGTTGACCGTGGGATGCCACATCTGTAGTTACCAATGCGCCACCAACAGAATTAATAAATAAAATATTCAAACAATTTCTCAAGAAAAAAAGCCAGAAAAGCTGAGTCTTCACTTGGTGACTCAAGAGGAAACTTTGGTCAGCAGCCACACTGCTGTGAGCCCTTGGGCTGTCAGACACATTACAAAACATGGATAACACCCACATCCTCTCAGGGAAGGAGCCAGGAAAGGCAACAGAAGATGGATGAAAAGCTCTCTGCATGTCTCATGCCTGGCAGAAGAAAAAATCTACTTACACACATGAAAACAACCTCTTGATATGGCCCGTTGTGCCATTGCATGCAGCTGAGTACTTGGGAAGCACATCAGGGTGCTGACACACAGGGTGAGAGAATTGCTCCAGCCTGCAGCAAAATCTAACACACACACATCAACGAGCCCTGAAACCAGGCATAAGATATTCACTACTGGAGTAGAAAGATACTGTGCATTCTCCTTGGTTTTTCTGCCTGCATCTGCAGATATGGCTTGAGCTGTGGGCAGGGTTGGCTTTTTGGAAGTTTTTTTGTTCTGTTTAGGGTTGTTTTTTTTAGCTGTTGTTTTTTAGCTTCTGGTTAAAGCATGTCTGGTTTAGATTTGCACCAGCTTGGGGCTCTAGATTCTGTGTACAGGACCTACAGCCCAGGAAAATGAGCTCCTCTGATGGATGCAAAGAGGCCTCCCTCTTCTTACCTGTGCTGAGAACACCCGCAGAGGGTGAATGCTGGCCAGGGAAAGCAGCACTAGCAACACGTGAGCTGAAGTTCACTGTGTTTACATACACAGAAACAGATTTGAAAGGTGAGCATCACTTTGGAGCTGCTGCAGTGGACAGGGAATTTAATTGCCACACAGAGACACAGGCCCATACAGGGGAAAAATGGCTGTGTGATATTTTCAATGGAAAGAATCCCATTTGGCAGATATCATTATGCACATCCTATTAGGTCAATGATGCCAGAGTAATTCCAGTATCAGTTCTGTAAATGGTATTGTGTGTTACCAGCACTGCAGAACACCATGGTCTCTCCCACATGCAGATGCACACATACAGTTTATCTACTCAAGGCCTCCCCGGGGCTCTGTTGTGAACAGCTTCCAGATGTTCCCATTATCGCCTTGCCATAAGATGGTGCAAAACACAGCCCACAGTGCTATGCAACAGTGATACTCAGGAGCACATAGGTCTCCAAATCCTCAAGAAGACGTTTTCATTCTATTAATCCATGCTTCTCTTTTGCAGAGGATTGTGGTTCCTGGCTAAATTACCATGTCCCTAATGTCTTTACCTTACCGACTGTAACTGGTTTAGGAGGTGTCTCAATCCATACAACATCACCCTAAAGCAACTGATTGTTTTTAAGCTGGATATAGGTCTGATGTCTCCTCAGACAACTGGAGCTGAGAATTTAGGAGAAAATTTTTAAAGTTATCAGCAGTAACTGAAGCCCTTACTGGATGAAACCCCCCATCAAGGACCAGCAAGGAGCAGACAAGTACAGGGAGAATACATTATTGCTAGAGGGGAATGACGTATTTTCCAGTAAGTCATTTTTCCCCTGCTGAAGTCCAGAAACAGCTTAACACTAGCTGCTATAGTATAACGTGCTCCAGGAGAGAGGGGGAAGGTGTCCTGCAGCAGTAAGCCATGCCCTTCTGGAGAGCCAGCCTGAGGCAGCTCCTCCAAGCACCACCAGCATGGGTGGAAAACCAGGTCCTCAGTGAAATGAAAGACTTCAGTGACGTTTCAGTGGGAAAGCATCAGGAGACAGCCCACAGATCTGTGTCTGTGTTTCTTTCCCCAACATCCTTCATTGGAAGGTGACTGACAAGGCAGTGGGGCTGGCACCTGGCTGAACTTGTCCATGCTCTGGGCAGGAGTGTTCAGTTACTTGCTCCATCTGCAGCTCCGAGCCCCCTAAGCTGGTGCAATGATAAACACCATCTCCAAGTGCAGGGACAACAGGTTGGCCAAGCTAATGAGGCCACTGAGACCTTGTTCAGCTGATTACACCTCACCAGGGACGATTCTTTGTTCTGACTGCTGTGCCTGCTCATACAGGGTCTGATCCTGAATCCATTCAAGTCAAGGCTCAGGCACTTACTGTTGCTGGGGTGCAGCACCAGGAGAGTGCAAGGATACAACCAGAGGAGAAGGAAAAGGACAGACCAATTTTTAAGAAGTCAGGTCTTTTCCAGCAGCTGATGACCCAGGCGCACAAGCAGCCTCTTCACACTCACCTGGCCAGTGGCACCAGAGGAAATGCTTACACAAGTCTTGTTTGGACCCTAGATTCCCCTGGTTATCCTGGGTGGTTTAATAAGTGACTTTCCATGAGACAGAAGGCCACTGTGCATCCACACAGATGATTTCTATGCACATCTTCATTAATGTGCCATGTGCTGGCTCACAACTAAGCTGTCTTTGTGAGACAGGATATTTTTAATGCAGGTGCCTGAATGTCAAGCTCTGCCGAAGTGCAGAGAGAATGTTTGCCTGGAGAGCTGCAGCCTTTCCTGTGCCAGCAGAAGGGCACATGCGGGACAGACTTATTCTTCTTCCCCCTTTTCCAGAGGAGCTTTAGGTCTGTTCTGACACAGGAAAAAAACACTATCTGGCTGTAACACACTGTAGTAGCAGATTCAAGCTTTTGTATCTGCAGACTTCACATGACCAGCACATGGGGCTTCTGTAGGGACTGGGAAGGCAGGCCACTGCAGGGCTGCTCTAATCTCATTAAACTACTGCATTCTGTTGACACTCTTGGTTTCTAAACTCTGAAGCATTAAAACCTCAAGCACCACTCTAACAGCACAGAAACTTGTCGAGAGCAGGTCTGTCACGCTGAGGACTGCAGTGCTGGACCTGCAGGGAGGGTAACAGCAGGACCTTGCCTGGATCCCCCATTCAACCCTGTTCCTGGAGAAAAGCCTACCCAGTCCCTTTCGCTCAAGACTGCTGTGTGCTTTGCAGGCATACATGCCTCTACACATTCCTTCATAATGTTATCTTTCCAGGATAAAACACTCGCACTGCCTGGGGAGGCTGGTTAACTGACATGCAAAGTCAGAGGCAACCTGTGAAGCTTTACACAGTACAGAAATCAAGTTCAAAACCACATTTGCAACACCGCATGAGAACTCAAAGCTCTTCCAACTTCAAAGGAGAGTTTACACCATTGCAGCGCTCATACATTAATAAAAAGAGCCTCAACCTGACATTTCTCAAACTTCATTTGAAATATAATTGCGAGAGAAGATCAAAGACTGGGGGAAATAGATGGGTTTGCATTACCACACACACAGCAGAGCACAGTGAGCAGGAGAGATTAAAAAAAAAACCAAAACCCAACATATTGAGACACAGAAAGAAAATGCTGTAAAGAAGTCATTCCTACAACTATGATGCTACGCAGTCATTTACTTCTGACATCCCTGCTTGCAGCCTCGAGCAGCCTGCAGCAAGTCTTGTCTGCAACAAGGCGGGTGCTGACCACCATGGGATGGGCTTGTGAGCTCTGAGACACAAACAAGCTGTCCCCATGCCGGGCCGAGGGGATGGGTGCCAGCCTGGTCTGCTCCAAGCAAGGCAGACCTTGCAGTTGCCACAGAGGCCACAAGTTCTGAGCTTGGCTCTCATGGGCAAGTGAAGCAGCCCCAGAACAGCACTGAGGAACAAGCAAAGACACCAGCCAGGCAGCCCAGCCCCAGGGAGCAAGGCTAACCTGCCAGCCCCTCTCCCTTCCCAGCTAGGGCCAGGCCATGGTGGGCTTCAACACCTTATGGGACCAACGTATGGGATCAGCATCATCACTTGGCCCTGCCAGAGACTGCATATTCCTGGCACGAAAATGAAAGCATGCAGCCAACTTTACAGTAAAAATAACTCACAGTTCTGACTCAAAGTAACTTGTTTGTTATCATTGACTTTCACACCCAAGATTATTATAAGTGAACAATATTTTTCTCTGCTTTAAGTCAGTGCAATTCCTCATTTGGCACAACCTTATACTTTGTCATCTTACGGTGTCCCACGTATAGTCATCTGTCATAGACAGTCGACTATACATCAGCTGACAGTCAACTGTCAGTCAGCAAGAGAAAAAAGTCCCGCACTTAAAGGAAGCAAGTTTGTGACTGCAGTTGCATGAGGACCCACATCAGAACATGGGGAGATACATGGCACTCAGGGGGGCTTTACACGCTGTATTTTATGTATTTCAGCTACTAACATGTTAGAGTTGTGTGGATGAGGTGGAACCAGTTTCTCTTAATCCCTTAAAGGTCAAGAGCGGTTTAAAGCACCCAAGTTTACTCCTCATTCAGCTAACCACTCCCTGCTTCAGACAAAGCCCCAAAGCACTACCTGCTCTGCAGAAGGAGAAATTGAGGCACGCAGGAGACTAAGGGGAGCTGAAGTCCCCCTTCCTGCCTCCCTCCTCCAGTGCTGGCCCCTGAACAACTGCGCCAGGCAGAGTACTCCCCCATGCTTCTCTCTGCAGAGCAAGGGGTGGGGAAGCCCTGCTGCCTGGGAAAGCACTCACCCATGGCTCCAGTCTCAACCTGGGATGGGGAAGGGAAGTTCAGCTTTTCATTAGAAACATGCAGGGAAGATGAAGTCAGCAGAGGGGCAGCACCTCGGAAGTGGATAAATTTCTTGACCAAGGCCCACATCCCCCTTGCTGTGGGTCGTCCCTACTGCCCTTTTGTCCCCCTCTGGGAGCTCATGAGTGGCAATTTCAGCTCAGTATCTAGCAGAAGCAATGCTCCTGAGCTGTGCTGACAAATGGACTCCCAGGTAGAGACAATCCCTGGCAGATTTCCACCTCACGATACCTCCTGTGGGAAGCAGGGACTCTCCTCTCTTCCTCTCCAGGACAGCAATGAGCACCCATGAGCAGGGTCCTCTCCAAGCCTTCACTATTCTCCAAGAGAAAGCGCCGCACACATGCACGCAAACACATGCCACACATGGGAATCACTTAGGGAAAGGGATTGAACAACACTTCATCCAGATCAACAGGAATTCTCCTCTGAGGAAGGGTCTGGGTGACAGCAAACCACAAGACTGCTGGGTATAACCACTGTGAATAAGTCTGGAGTAAAGACGTGGCTGCCTTAAAACAGCTCCCGCAGCCCATCACAGCCAAGTCACACTTGCAGTGATTCACCACTCACCGTCTCCACGGATAGGATGGAGTGAGTGGGTTTGAAACTGGGAAATGGAAGAGAGTATGTGCATTTGTAAAACAAGCAATCCATTCAATTAAAACAGCACACCTACCAGCCAGGCACACACCGCTGGAAGCATTTAGTATTCTGCATTTATAACCCCATGCTATTTGAAAGACTCATTTAAAAAATTTGCACTCAAGTTCATGTATCAATTTGCTACAAATACAATTGTGGTGAATTAAACTAGCAGTAAAAGAGCTCAAAAAAAAAACATCAAAAGATACCCAAAAATCTCCAACAGAAGTCCCAGAAATAGCACTTACTAGAGGTAGGATGCCTACATTGTGCTGCTGACACAATAAAGTGATACCAAGTGGGGGAGTGGGGGGGTGGGTTGTGGTGCTTGTTTTTAGGCTCTAAAGGCTCCGCTGGAACACTCCTAATATTTTACTACCCAGCAGGTAGGTTGAGACAACCTTAACTGGCCAGACGCTTTCAGCAAGAACATTGCCAGCAACCAAGAAAAGAACAACGTACATGTTCCTCATACCACAGACAACTCAAAATCACCCAGCATGTGAACTGCAGGACCTGTGGACTCCATGTAAAGTCACACTCACTTTTTTTCCCTATTACTGGCCAAAGGGAAAATAAAGACAACTTTGAGCAGTCTCAGGCTTTCAAGCCTCTGTGGCCTGGTTTTACAGCAGATCACATAAAGCCCAGCAGACCCTATCTTCCCGCAGTGGGGAACTGCACTCCTTTTCCTGGTAGCCTGCATGAGTATTGCTGCGCTCGCATAATTCACTTGACTGCGTGTGCTGTATGCAGACAGTCCGTGCTGCACACGAGTCTTTTGTTTCCATCACCCTGTCAGGCTGAGGAGCCCGCCAGCTGGAGACAGCAGGTGCTTGACGTTCCGATAAGCCTCAGCAAAACAGGGATTGATTTGCTTTCAATTTTACATTGGTGTGTACTCATTCATTAATAGGCAAACACGTAGAAAATATATACTTCTGTAAAGTCATCAGAGGGCTGGACTCAGTGCAGTGAATCAATGCTCTAGGACAGTTTGGCCAAAGGTTTACCTGGGAGGGTGCCTCACCCACTAAAGGGGTAGGGTGGAGGACAACACCTCTGGACAGGTAAGAGACAGGTCTGGTCAGAACAGTCACCATATTTAACCCTCTCTCCTTAAAGAGAACTCTCTCCTGGTGAGACTACCACCAGCTGTGTGTCACAGCAGCCAAGGGACACATCCAGCGTGCTGTCAAGTGGCAGAAACAAAACCAACGAGGGAGCAGGATTTACCAGCCACCAGCCCAAGGTGTTTAGGCAAGGGACCATGAGTAGCCCCAGATTCATGTCCACAGTTCCATATGGACAGGATTCTGAGAGGAGAGCTTAAAATTTCTTTAAAGTTATCTGTAAACTAAATGGGAGGGGGTGAATGCCAGGAGCTGATGGAAGCCCAGGCGGGTATCAGCTGCAACACCCTCCCCAGCCATGCTGGTTCAGACACACTCCTAAAAAAGATAACAGCACAAAACACCCCACAGCATATCAGGCAAGAAATGTAGGGTTTCTTCAGCTCTGGGGGGTTATCTCTGCTGTTCGGGTGTACTCAGTTTCCTTCTAGTTCTTCCCTTCCTCTTTGGCCAGTCTCACTGGTATGGGCCTGCTGATCCAGCAAAATCCCCTCACATCCCTACTCCAAGTACAGCATTAGGGTTTACAAAGACTAAAAAGGGAAATGGCTTAGACCAAAGTGATGAAGAAAACCCAAAGCATTTACATGAACAAGCAGGCTTGTTAAAATCCCTTTGATTTTTTATTTTTTTTCTCCTGGACTAAGCAGAGATTTGGGGTTGGTATTTTTTTAGGGTTGGTATTTTTTCAGGGTCTTGCAGCCCTGTGACGTCTGCGGGTTCAGTCCCATTAGCTTTTGTCTTCACTGTTTTCCAGACAGGCAAACACAGGCTATTCCAGCCACGGCCTTGATAACAAGGAAGCTCTGAATTATTCTTAACAAAAGGGCAGCAGCTAAACCTATTAATACTAACCGAAAACCCACCAGCTGGCAAGAAAAACAGTGTGTGATCAGAGTCTGCCCCGCTGGCTTTGTATTTGTCTTCACTTGGCCTGATGCAAGCGCAGTGCTTGTAGCTGCTGCATTCTCCTACACTTTTGGCCATATTTTAATGCACATTTATAAAACCAGAGAATATGTGAGAGACGACACAGGGAAATCGTATCTGAAGCTCTTGGAGGTAAATCAAATTCTAAACAAGCAGGTCAGTAAAGCGTTACACACGTTGGACTTCCTGGTTTCAGGTGACACAACCTGGTCCAGGGACTCGATGGTCTCAGTCACTACTTTAGAACAAGTAACTCCCTCAAAGCCAACACTGAAATTGACATTTAAGTGGAAAAAAAATCCCAACATTACTAAGAGAAAGAATAAAACACGCACAACAAATGCAGGTCTAAAGCCTGTTTCTGGACGGAGCCCTCTCGTTCTCGCTGCAGACCACCCTAGGGAAGCAGGTGAAGAGGTGACCGTTCTGTCCAGCCAAACTCCAACTGCACTTTAGTGAAGCAAAATAACCAAGCACCTTCCCCAAAGGCGAGATGAAACAAAGGCAATGCTTGGGAGAGCTCAGCCGGCTGAACAGCCGGAGCCCTGCAACGTCGGCAGTGCCAGCCCAGCTTACCGGGACAACGGATGATAAAGGATGAAGGATGGAGGCCGACCTGTCACCGAACAGGGCCAGCCGTGGACAGATGTCCAGGCATGGCAGGCGGCAGAGTTCGTTGCCCATTGCCTGCCAGCCCACCCCAAAACGATGCCAGCGACGAATGCAGCTGCCAAGCGCCGCGCTACGGGGCCATGAGGCTGGGTGGGGTGGGAGCAAGCCGAAAGCGGGCTGCAGGAACACGTCTGCAGGGGGGATGCTCGAGAAGGAGACATCCCGCTCGGCCGAGGCGAGAGCCGCTGCCTGCTCCCCTGCTCCCGCTGTAGCCCCGGAGCGACTCCGTGCCCGGACCACCTCCGGCACCGCCGTACCAAACCGCACATCGCCAGCACAGGCGGTGAACGGCTCGACAGGGCCCTCGGCCCCTTCCCGCCCCTTGGCGCTCCCCTTGGGCTGCATGCTGCCGCCGCCCCCCGCCGCTCCGCTCACCCCGTATGGCGGCGATGAGCGCGTTGCCGTCCTTGATCACCTCCTTGATGAACTTGTTGGTCCGCTCCAGCTCCTGCTCGTAGCACTTGAGCCGCTCTCGGAAGTCGGGGCTATCCAGGTAGCAGTCGCTGAACTCCAGCGGCGGGTGCCCCATGGCTCCGCGGCGGTGGCTGCGGGGCCGGGCTTGCGGCAGGGCCGGGCGGGGGGAGGCGCAGTGGCGCCGGGGCAGCTCCGGGGCGCTGAAGCAGTGGCAGGCCGCCGCTGAGGTGCGGGGCGCTGGGAGGCCGCCGCGTCGCTGGAGAGCAGGGACGGGGGGTTGGAGCCGTCGGGCTCCTCCGTGCCGCGTACCGCCTGCCCGGTCTGCCTCCGAATTTACTGCCGAGCTGGTGGGGCAGTTCTGTTTGCATCCGTCTCCGGGTGAGCGCTTTAAGCTCGGGTGGAGGAGATCAGTTCTGTTGACAGTGCCTTGACGCCGTGCTTGGGCGGTCGATATCTGTTCCATTTGTCATGCGTTGTTTGCCCTTGGAGCCCGTGGAAAGCAGTGTACTCGGGTGCATCCGTATAGCTGTACGGCTGTCGGGCATTACATCACAACACAGAGAAGCTTTTTACTTCCGTTAGTTGCTGCTGCCTAAATAAGATAGAGTGCAGGTTACAGGGAGTTACTGAAGAAATGCTTTGCTTATACTACTGCAAAATGCTTAAATCAGGCAGGCAGCAGCTGAACCCTACTGTTGTGACTGCGTGATTAAGTGTTGTATCTGTGAATTCTGAGCTTTCGCCCTAAACTCAGATGAAAAACATTCGAAGTGAATGTGAACTGGTTTGTATTTATTTCTTTCTAAAGGTTTTAAAACCTATTCAGTTTGCAGGTCTTGCAGATGTGTCAATATCCGGAGATATCCCAGTGGAAGGGGAGATTACTGTTCCTGTCGGATCTCGCTCTCCTGACGAAGACTACTCCACATTGGACGAGCCTGTTAAGGATACAATTGTGAGTCTGTGCCTCTGCCTAATGCGAAACACATGTTTTGCTGGTATCTTTGGCTAGCTGTTATGCAAAACCTGTATTTTTGCATAGCTTGACTTCATTGTAAGTTTGGGGATTTTATTTTTTTGAACTACCCATGTAAAACAAATCCTTGCAGCTCAAGAAATAACCTGAATTACAGCCGGAAAGTTTCTCTGTTGATCTTGAAATCTGCAAAGGTGACAGATGGACCTTGGGAGAAAACTCTCGTAACTAATGGGATTTTTCATTAATTTTCTTTCCTAGAGGAGCAAATTAACTGTTGTTCTTAATTGGGTGTTATTAAATGTATAAAATATTGTGGTTGTTAAGGAATGCACAAAAAAGTAGGCAGTGCTTGTTGTGAAGGATGCTGCAGTGATTTTTGGGTTGGATGCTATTTAGATTTACCACCAGTACTCCTTTTCTTCTGTCTTTCTGGTTTTAGTTTTGAACTGTAATTGTTATGGAAGGATAAATTAAAGAACTTCTTTGTTTCAGATGAGAGATCTCAAGGCTGTTGGGAAGAAATTTGTCCATGTCATGTATCCAAAGAAGAGTAGTGCACTCCTCAGAGACTGTACGTATAAAACGACATTCAGAATCTTCAAAGGATGTTTTGCCAGCAGGCTTTGCCTGCGTGGGAAGAGTTTAGTGGAACAGAGATTCAGAAGTGTCTGTTCCATGTTTTCTGTTGTTGTAGAATGTTGAATAGCAAATACGAAAATTCAGAGTGTTACCAAAACTCTTAAAAGTGTGCCACAATAAGCAGGGCAGTTTTCTTCAGCAGCTGGCGTATTGATTCATATAGTATTTGTATAAATTATATTGTAGAATATGGCATGCTAAATAAGAAAATGATAAGGAAGTGTGATATGGAAAATGGCACACTGGGAGTTGGAAAAGGTATTTCATTGCTCCCAGCAAAATGAAATGGAGTGTCATGCTATGATACTTATAACTTTATTTTTTCCTTTACTTACAGGGGATCTTTGGGGCCCTTTAGTGCTTTGTGTCTCACTTGCACTGTAAGTATTTATTGTGTGTGGATTTGGGTTTTTGTAGTTTTTCACATTTGAGAAATGAGAAATTAAAAATTCTGATTACATATGTGAAATTAAGTTCATCTGATCCTTTTTTGATCTTCTGCTAACAGCCAGTTTAGATTTTCTTATAAAACATGTTTGTGATGCTTTAAGCCTGTTAGGGACCTCCCATCTTTAAGATTAGGATTTAAGGGTGAACTCTTCCTAGTTCCCTGTCTTAAGAATGCCTGTCCTGAAAGGTACCCCTTCCAGTTCACATTGTCCTTGGTTCTAATGCATTTGGCTGACTTTGACCCTAACCTGCAGGCCAAACCCTTTGTCTCAGAGCTGCAGTGTGCGTGCTAAGAGGAGAGGCTATTGTAGTAGTTTGTAGATGGGGAGTGATGGTGACTTCACTGGAACATATGTGTGCAGGTCTGCCTGGGGTGGGAGGGAAGTCCTGGTGAGATCTGTCAGCTAACTGCAGCACACTTTTGTACCCCAGGTACAGAAACCATGCAGTAAAATGTTGGTAAAGCTTTAGCAGACATAAAGGGTGTAATTTAAATATTCAAGTCTGTGTGTGCTCACTTGTCCAGGCTTTGTGTTGCTCATATCTGGTAGTTACTACAAGCTTTCTGTAAGGCTTGTGGGTTTTATCATGTACTACACTGCCTGGTTTGAGAGGTTACCAAACTTTTGGTACTTCAGTTTCATCTTCTATTCTGTTCCCTATTTTTATTCCCTATACTTTTACACAGTCCTCAAATTAAAAAAATGGACTGAAATGCCCTCAGCTGAGCCACAGTCATCTTTCTTTCCTATACAAAATTGAAGATATTACTGAAAATAAGAAAACAAATAATGATTGGTCTGCAGCCTAACTGGGGATTAATATTTTGAGCTCATGTTAATCTACTCCAGGCCTATGAAAACTCAGTTACTGATGACAAGTGGCTCCTTTTATCTGTTACCTACAACAGGATGCTTCAGGGTGGATCAGCAGATAGTAAAGATGATGGAGGGCCCCAGTTTGCTGAGGTCTTTGTCATCATCTGGTTTGGTGCAGTTGTCATCACACTAAACTCAAAGCTGCTTGGAGGAACTATGTGAGTACTGGTGTATTTAGTAGCAGTTAAAATGCTCCCACACAGGGAGTTTCTGCAGTGCTTTGGCTTGACCATTTTTTTTTCCCCATTTCTGTCGCTCTTTTCCAGATCCTTTTTTCAGAGCCTGTGTGTTCTGGGTTACTGCATCATGCCCCTGACGGTAGCAATGCTGGTGTGCAGGCTGGTGCTGCTGGCAGGGTCTGGGACCATCAGCTTCATTATTCGTCTTATTGTAGTAGTGGCTATGTTTGGTTGGTCAACATTAGGTGAGTACTTTTGTGTGTTATAATGCCGTTGTGCATACTGGGTAGTGTGACACTTAAAGGGGTAGATCTGCATGCATTCTGTTGGGTAAAGCTAGTGGATATTGTAGTTCAAAGTGTTACTTAGGCTGCTGAAGCATTGCAGAAATAGTTCTTCCAGTTCTTGTGCTGGCAGAGATTCAGCCTTTGGCTGTGCTTCTGTTGATTTTCATGGTCATATGCAGATTGCCTTTGGCAGAAAGATGATAATTTACTATTAAACCACATGTGAGACTCCTGGGTGTTTTATTCTGTGATCTATATTATAAATACTATTGGAAAATGCTTATTTCATGCAGATGCATTTGCATTATTTTTCCGGCTCTTAATCTGTTACGTCTTAATTTTTGTAGAGTGTTAATCCGCATTTGTCTTTCTATATGATAAAGGAAATTTTAATTGGGGTTTATAGACCCGTTGGTATTGAGCAATGGATGACTCTTTTCTCTTGCAACATAACTGTAATGCAGATCCTAATTCAAAATTGTTAACATTTGCAGGGATCTTGGGCTTCTAGTTTTATGCTGCTTACATTTCAAGTATTTTTCTTTCTCTCCAGCATCTACAGCTTTCCTGGCAGACAGTCAGCCTCCAAACCGCAAAGGTCTTGTTGTGTATCCCATCTTCCTCTTCTACTTTGTTATCAGCTGGATGATTCTCACCTTTACACCTCAGTGATCTCCTGTCAGAAGAGACTGTGTAACACAGACTGGAGTTTTTTTCATGAACGCTGCAGTTAATCATTGGCTTTATCTCTTTCTAATTTATATATACAGAGAGATATTGTAAAAAGGCAGGTTATGGGATAAAGCCAGAGAACTGCAAAAATTGGTCATTTGTATGTCCCTCCTTTTGAAAGATACAGAGGTCCAGCTGCTAAGGGTTTTTTTATTTAGCCCTGCTCTTCAGTTGTGTTAAATAAAAAGTGTCCACTGTGACAGGGATTATTCCGCCTGAGGAACAGAGCGGGAGATCCTGAAATTTCAAGATGTTGGATAGATGAAGATGAAGTCATAGGATCATGCAACTTGGCAGAATTCTTGCTTGTGCTTGGATTCTCACTGAAGATGAATATGCCTTATGAAATAATAGACCTTCATTGCCGTTACATGTTGGCTAGGGCAGCAGTGTGACACCTTTTCCATTCACTTCTAGACTGCTGAAATGTATATAAAGGGCATCATAGGACTGAGCTTTCAATTTGAAATTAGATTTCAGCAAAAAATGTTGGATCCTTTTTGCAGTCAATTGGAGCTGGGCAAAGGGAACTGCCTTTGCTTGTATTCATGTGTTGTCTATTTGTTTTATCCCTTCATACACCAAGAAACAGTGTTTCAGCCAAATGCCTTCAACACCATAGTTACGCTGACTAATCCATGTATCTCGTGAGAGGGAGAGTATTTACACTGGACAGTTACAAATCTTTTTGTGTGACCATAGATTAGAGAGTTAGAAATCCTGGAGAACAGTCAGAACTGGTTTGCAGCAGGGACATGGTAATCACTCTGCAGGGAAGGTTGTCTGCAGAGCACCAAGCAAAGCATGTGTACACAGAGTACATGTTAAAGACTTGTGTGAAGTTGAGGTTTTGATACAGAAGATGTTTGGGTGCTAGCACACCACACCAGGAGTTACATGTCCTAAAGTTTTGAAATGGGTAGGAGGAAGGAAAGCAAATGATGATGAAACTGGTGGCTCCTTGAAGCAGGATATGAATTCTGGTCTCAGCTGCTTGTACGTGACTTTTATTGGGTGGTTTACATGGACAGCAGTTCACCATGAATGTGTACAAATTTGCATATTGTTTCTTTGTACTTACAATGAGATGTGAGAAACTTTTTTATAATTTGGGGTTGGTTGGTTTGCTTGGTTTTGCTTAACACTTTCTAAAAGGGAAGGAGGCTTTCTTCTTCCCCAGTTCCCTGCAGGCACACTTCTGTACCTTACCTGGCGAATTGCACTGGTGTGCAAGTGTGTCATTTGTATTTCAGTGTAGGGATTGAGACCTGGAGAATGGCTTTTTGAAAACTGTATAGAAATTATTTATGTTGTCCATTATTTTCATTAAGCAGCCCAAGGGGAGATCTTTGAGACATCTGGGGGTGAAAAAGCTGCTGTTAAAATGTCACTTTTCCTAACAAGGACATTTCTTTTTTCGTGTAGTAATTCAGATAGGCCCAAGATTGATGTATGTGGGTCCAGCTGAGGTGTAAATATGCCTAATTTATATTTATATATATAAAAGTGCAGTTTCTGCTCTGAACACTTCAGGTATTGGGTAGTTGGGATGGAAGTGTCTAAATGCGCAGATTAAAAGTACAGTTTTGCATTTCTGGGACTATGAAGAGGGAAAGAAACATCAGCTGCTCTCGGCAGGGAACTGGCTTTGCTGGTTGTTACCAGCAAGTGTGTGTGAACCTGAGGGCAGCATCGTCCCTAGACTTTCCTCCGTGGCCGTTCTGGGGTGCTGCAAAAGGAGCTGTAGAGTTTCACAAACTTGGCGATACAATGGAAATGGGGAATTTTAAAAATTCTATTAAATTATTACCAGTATGGAATGTGATTTTTCTTTAAAATGTGCAGTTTTCCATTCATTTAAACTTTTAGGTATCCATTAAATTCCATTTAATTTCCGTTAAATAGTTAAAATAGTTTAGCTTTATGAAGCTGAAAAGAAATATTCAAGGGAAGTAGATCTAAAGCTGTTGATGGCTACAGTGGGATTCTTTTGAGTCACATCTTTCCTACAAGAAGTCAACTGTGCTTTAGAGGAATCCTTGGAATTCTATCTCTCTGTCTTGTGACTTAAGTGGATAGTATGTCTGAAAGACAATCGGAGTAATATTTCATTGATTCGGTATCTTTTTGGAAAGAAGGGAAACAATTTTTAAGATAAATTCCAGCTTTTTCCTTTCTTGTTTATGACTTGGGTACAAGCCTTGTGATGGTTTGTTCTGTATCACTGCTCTTGGTTTACACAGGAGAGAGGAAAATTATTTTTATACTGGCTAGATTTCAGCTGGTGTTTGAAGATTTTTAGTTGAGAGGTGGTTTTAATCTGAAAGAATAGGCAGAAATACACCAGTCAGATGGTGAAGGTGAATTTTCTTTGGGGGGGGGATTTGGTTTATTTGGTGATATTTTGGGGGAGGTTGGGTTGTTTGTTTTTTTTTTTTTATTCATGGCAATCCTTTAGTGTGGCAGCCATCATCTAAGCTGTAAAATCTTTTAAGTGGGTCTATATCACTAGTTTGCCCTAAGGTTTCAGCTGGCAGGATGCAGGTAATTTTCATGAGTTTTCATGTCTCCGGTTGAATAAAGTTTTCTGTCTTATCAGCAGTGGGGGTTTTTAATCATTATTTCCTCTGGCAGAGAGTAGAGGATGTTAATGTCCTCAGCAAGGGATTTTGGCTGTTGTAGCTTATTGTCTGATTCACCTTCCCATAGCTTTTTGTCATGTGAGATCTGCTTGATGCTGGTACACTTAAAAGCATGTTGCATTATCTTAAAAAATAATTATTTCCCCACCACAATGTTACAGTTGGTTCTGGAAGAGCCTCACAAAAAGAGTTATTTGGGCTTTCGACTTTAAGGATGGTTATTGAAAAAGCCCTCTTTAAGTAGAGTGTAATTGATTGGGAAGGCAGAGAGCACCAGTGGAAATGAGCATCAGACTGATTTGTTGAAGATGAATGGTCTTGGGTGACTTGAGAAGCCAAAACTGGACTTTGTTCCTCTGCCAAGCCTTGATGTTCTGTACAGGCACCACTTCTCCTGGTCTGGCTTGTCCCTCAGCAAACAGGCACTTCCCAAAGCAAACTGCCCATGGGCACAGGAGAGCACAACTGAAAAGTTCCGTGTTTGGGCAAGCAAAATACCTTGAGCTTATTTGATGTTTGCAGGCTGCCTAGAATAAATGCCAGTGGTAGTCCTTTAAAATAATGCTATTCCCTGCAAGCGCTTGTTGGTTGAGTGCTGCGTCAGCTTGTTAAGCCTGCTCTGTAGCATGCACACCATGAACACGTGCAGGTGAGTAATCCTGCTAACAGCAGCATGTTTTAATCTGGTTTGAAAAGGTGCAAAAAAGCTTTCAAAAGGGAAAGAGTCTCTTCTTCCTTGCTGAAGGCCAGCCGAGGGAAAAATGGTAAGGGGAAAAGAAGATGTCCTGCCTTTAATGAAGTGTCTTAACTTTTCTGTAGAGAAAGCAGATTTTCGGATGCATAAACCAGGCTTTCTTTCCTACTAAGATATTACTTTAATGCTGTTTATCAGCTGAAGTTGTTCTGTGTGTTTGAATCTGAATTTAATTTTGATCCATTTAATACCAGTGAAAAGAAAATTAATTTAACTTCAAAACTTATAAATTAAAACACCAAAAGGCGCATGGGCAATCTGATGTGTGAATTTAAAGTATTGTGCACACTGTACTTGTGGCTGACCATGGTGGCAGAGTGTTGGTCCATGGGATCTCCCCAGACCTGGCTGCACTGGTGGGAGGCAGTACCCTAAGCCAATGGAACCTCACTATAGGAATCCTGCTAGCACTCAGAGAAAGGCTTTTTATACAGCCTGTGAGTTTGGAGCATATTAAAAGATGTTTTTTTCACAGCTGAATTCTCCTTTGCTGATGGAATGCTTTAGACATTTGATTTGTGTGTCTGCATCTCTGAGATAAGATGTTGGTGGAAGCACCCCGGTGAGGTACAAATCATTTTTCCCACCTCTGCTAGAAGAGTGTCACTGCTATTACACATACATGTCAGTGCTGCTCACATGTTCTAGCCAGTCATGCTGATGTTTTCTTGGTGCAAGGACTGGAGCAAGGATTTGGTGTGGGTACGCTGAGCCATTGCTATAGGGGATCAGCGCTCTTCAGTTCTGTAGAGGTAATGAACGGCCTTGAATTTCTTGTTACAGGTCCACAACAGAGATGACCAAGTGCAGAAAGATTCTGCAAGGATGAGACCACACTCGTTACCCATGCCCTGGGTAATTACCAGGGAAGCTATGCATGGGTAACAGCAATGATGTGGAGGGGAAAGCTTCCCCAGGCCCCTACCCATAGCAGGGCACATGCCAGAACTCATCAAAGCTGAGTCAAAGCATCAGTTTGCTCATGTTTTGATTTTGCCTGTAGTCCCGTCTGGTCATAGGCTTTGCTATGAGAAATGAGCAGCTGTGCTGGTTTACCCTGAGATTGGTGTTTATGTGGGCAAGCCCTCTCTGGTTTCCTTAACCACCTCATCAACACAAGTCTGCCCAAGTGGTGCTTACTGGGACTCTGTGATTCAGATACAAGGAGACTACATAAGGCATGGCTAAAAGAGTGGCACTGGCTTGGTAGGAAGGTGGCCTAATCAATGCATGGCAATTAGAAACCATCCCCGACCGGTACTGAAATTCACATTATGTCCTTGCTCCTGTAGTGTACCGGCAGAGACTCCTCAGCAGCAGCCTGGCACCGCAGTTGGGGAGCCTGAGCTAGGGCTGGGGGCAGCAGGAACAGGGATAATGCTCCATGGCCCTCTCTTCTTCTGTTGGAGAAGGTCAAAATGTCCCTGTGGTCACCAGAGGGCGGCACGACCTTGCAGTCCCTTACAGCTTGGCTTTGTCGCTCCTGATTTACTTTGCCCCCTTTGGCTTTTCCTGCTCCACCGAAGGAGATCTGGGCTGCAGCAGCTTGTTTTTCGGGTCCTGTTCAGAGAGAGCAAGGAGCCTGGAGAGCTGAGCTCTGAGCATCCGACCTCAGCCACCACCAGTGTGCAAGGAGGCTCGCATCACTGTGCCTGGCCTGCTCCTGCTGTGAGGTCTCCGCGTGGTCTGCCTCTTACGGAGCGCTTCTGCAATTCTGAGCAAGATTACTTTCAACAAGGGAGTAAGTCCATTTAGAACTATGATAGGAAATCACTAAAGCCTTCTGGATTGTTTCTATCTATTAGTCAATTAATGAATTTACACTCTGAAGCATCCTCTTATGCTTCTGCGTGTCACAGAGCAATTCCTCAGTGATATGCAGTTTGTTTTACATTTGCTCAAGTTATAGATGGATGGGATACATTAAGGCTTGTTAAAAGCTTAGCATTTTAAAATTGGTCTTACATGACTGCATAGCAAATTTTACCATAGTCTTGCTTTGGTGTGGTGCTGATGTAACCAGAGTAGCTTGCCTTGCACATTAGTAAAAGAGATGTTATCAAGGGGCTCAAAAGAGCCAAAAAGCTTGACCTTTTTGCAGAAGCAGTGTTTTGCAATCTGTTCAGCTTTGCTCTTGGAAGCAAAATTGTTGCACCTGAAAGAATTGGAGAGAGGCCACCCTGGCTCATCAGCAGTTTGCACATTGTCCATTGCTGATGCTTATTGAGCAGATGGACTGTGGCTTCCTCCTCCTCTTCCATAGCCTGCCTGCTCTATCCTGACTTGGTGCCATGGGGAGGACACTTAGCAAAAAGAAGAGTGTAGCTTAAACACAAGTGCAGACTGACTAGTAATAAAGTCTGAAAAATACTAAGATTTTGCCATTGGCTAAAGCAATGTGTTTCCTGTGTGGTTTGGGTTTATTTTCTGGAAACTCTGTATATCGTTATTGTTGGTCAAAATTAACTTTTTTGGGAAAAGTTACTACAGACAAAATTACTTTGCTCTTAATGTGAACTTTAAGAATTGTGAGCAATTTAAAGTCACAAATCCCATTTGTTAATCGGACTCTTCAATCAATCAGATAATCTGAATGTTGCCCTCTGTTTCTTTGTTTTGGTGTGTTTTTTTGTTGTTTTTTTTTTCTTCTCAACTAATGGGTCCAAATGTTCTGAAATGCAAATTCATGGCCCAGAAATGAAATGAAAGAAATGGGGTTTGTTCTGTTTTTGTCCCTTGAGAGATGCTGTATCTGGATAAAGCTTGAACTCTCCTCCCTCCCCCAGCTAATCTTTTAAGGCTAATATTCTGTGTGCTGGATTGTGCGTTAGGGCAAGTGAACGGTGCAGGTAACAGTCATAGGAAACGCTTTCCCAGTGACTTCAGGGAGTAACTCACGCAGCAAACCCATTGACTGTTGGTACAGTGAACCCGTGATTCCTGACCTTTGGCTTTCTTGACAGACTGCAGGACCTGGAAGTGAAGCTGGAGATTGCTAAACCCTCACATCGCTTGTACTCTACTGTGTGCAGGGAGGTTTGGCTCTTTGACATGCTCCCTACCCCCAGAGCCCTTTGCAGGAGCAGGAGGAGCTGGACAGGACGTGCTGCACAGAGCAGGGTGATCTCAGTGGAAGGTAACATCCCTGAAGGTACAGTGTGGCAAGGAGCTGGCACATGCGGGGTTGCCAGTGTTGACAGATGTGAGAGTCACTGCATTGCTCTGCTGTCACCTTGTCCCAGGGTTGATGCCTGTGCTGCTCAGGGCCTGGCATGTGCATGGCAGGGAATGGGTCCCTGAGAGATGGGAGTAAAGATTTAACCTGGATTCTGTTCTCACTTCTAGTGAGAATATAAAGCTATAAAAACCTGCGCTTGCCAATGTGGGAAGGATAGCTTAATTATTTCCATCTTGATCATTTTCCTTGAACCTTGTCATCCTTGGCCCACATTTCAGAGTTCAAAGTGATTCACTCACCCAGGAAAGTGAGCAGGAGTGGTTCTGTTCAGCGTGTTTGGTAAGCTGCTGTTTGTGTTGTAGTCTGAAGTGAGGGAGCCGAAAGTCAATAGGAACCGCAGGGACAGTGAGGCAGACTCCTGCCACCCTGATGCTCTGTTCTTGCCATAGCAGGAGGATGAGTTCTCCCAGTGCTGCTGTCATGCCCAGGTGGCAGGAGATGGACAGATCACCGTTTGTCTCTGCTGAACTCCTCCTGCACATGCTTCTCCTGAGAGGCCTGAGACAGCAACTCCTGCCCTGCTTGAAACAAACCTTCAGACAGCACCTGCATGCATCATATCTCAACAAGACCCCTCCAAAGCCTTCCGCTTTCCCCAGTGCTATGTTGCTGGCAGTGGGAAGGGCATGATGTGAAGCACAGGTTCTGAAAGCATAAAAGAACTTCTCCATTTTAAGAGAGAAATTAATACAAAACAAAGTGGGGGAAAGGCTGAGTAGTGGTCACAGTGTGATTGCACAGATAGCAAGCATCTTTTGTAGGAGGTGTGTTAGTGAATGACATACAGGGAACTGCTACAGGATGGGCAGCTATAGCTGATCAGTGTTGCAGTGTGTATGAGGTATTTTAAACCACCTCTTGACCTGACTGAAGGTTGGGCTCGCTGAGTTTTACAGCACGCTGCAACCTCAGAAATGAATGGAGCAGGATCTACATGCTCCAGTGAGTAAAGCAGGTGCATACCTGGAGTAAGAACCATTACATCCCTTTCTAAACAAATGCAACTTAAAGGAAAACAGGGAAAAGAAAAATAAATGTTGTCTTCTGTGTTGCTCTTGCTAAGAAGTCATTGCCAGTTTTCCCTTCTGTAATGGTGGTTTCTGTGCATGGGCAGTGGAGATGAGAAGTGCTGAACGCTGAGCAAAGCCACCCGCATCTCCAGGCTGGTGGGATGAGTTTCTGACCTGAGGATCTTCAGTTGACAAGGAAGATGAGGAAGGTGTCTGTGGCTTCTTCTGTCTGGAGCACTGCACGCAGTCCCGAGGATGAGCCTGACTGTGCACTGACAGATGATGACTCCTCCCAGGGTCAGTCTTTCCCCAGAACAAAGCACCATGCAAGATTTATCAGCCTCACAGAGGATTGTGCAGGGCACAGAGGGAATGTCACGGGCAAGAATCATTTTTTAGGCAGTGGTGAAGTGTTGGCCTTTGAACATCCTCAGAGAAGGCATAGGCATGTGCTTGAGCATGGTGAAACAGATGCAGTGTGGTCTCTCCTGGAGAAACACCAGGACATCCTGGACTGGGAGGAAGATGAGATCAATGCCTTCTTTCTGCCTCCTGGGGAAATGAACACATGGTTCAGCCGGCTGGTAAGCGCATCTGTGTTTCAGGTGTATTCACAACCAGAGCCAAGGCACTTCAGAGCAGCTGGTCCTGAGGCTGGGATGCTCTGGCAGATATTGGGTGTCTTTGTCTTCTCTATACCCTTAACTCCTGCTTCGGGCTGGTGAAGTGCCATTCAGTGCATGAAGTTGACTTTGTACCCCTTAACAATTAGTCTTATGCCCTGGGGGGTTTCTACCCAAATAGGAACCAGATTTCTACTCACCCTTGTGGGGTGGATGAGAGGAGCAGCGAGCCATTGAAATAAGTGTATGTGTGTATGTATGTATGTGCCCTGCTTCATTCTTTGCTTAAGCAAGACAGGTGCTTCAGATGAAAATCTTCAGGGTAATTAGATTTAAATTTGGATTTAACAGATCCTGACCTAGACCTGCTGCTTCTCCACCTGACTGGCACAAGGCTATGGTCCCTTGCATGGTCCCAGGGGTCCCTATAAACTGCTTAAGCCCACACAGGCTGAAGCTTAACACGTATCTCAGTGCTTCTCCCCCTGTTGCTGATGCTGCCTGATGCAAGGCAGGAGTCTGTGATGAGCTCATTAGTTTCTACAAGAAAAAGGAAGAGGGTAAGTACCAGAGCTCTGCAGGAACTGCTGGTTTTTACTTGGATTGCATTTTCTGGTTCTTCTCAAGTCTTATTCTGGCATTTTGTTTTGCTGTCTCAGGATCATAAACAGATGGTGCAATTATTTATGCCATGCACTGATTTAAAACCTGCCTCTCCCTGTAATTCAGTCCTCCCTTAGCAAAAAAAAGACACTGCTAAGAGCTGGGATGGGGTTGCTGCCTCTCTTTTTCAGGGCTTCTGGATTCTTCACAGCAGCCACAACAGAAGCCTGAGATGGCGCAGCCCTGCGCTCAGTGTGAGGGCAGTCTGATGTGTCCTGGTGTAACAGGCATTGGGATGGGGACCTGGTGAGTGCAGAGATGGGGCAGAGGTTGCTAGCTCCTAGAAGTAGGCTCAGGCTCAACCACCTCAGGCATCTTTGTAATTTGGAAAGGAAGGACAAGTGCTTTTGTTCTGATGTTGTGCTTTAGGGGACTTGTACACTATGAAAGTTTGGGTTTGGATGTTTCCAAGTGGGTGAGTTTGGACCCAAGAAGCAAGTCTGTGTTGCTACAGCTCCTGGAGTCCTCTCCCTGGCTGGCAGATGGGCAGGCAACCATGTAGGCTCTATGCTTTCTGCCTGGAGTAGCACGGCCAGCTCCTTCCCTAAGCTGTCAGGACATACATCCTGCTCGTTTAATCTTTGCTTCCTTCGCTTTTCCTCTTGTACTGTTGATTCACTTTGGAGCGGGGAACACATTACTCCAGCTCAGCCCTTCAGCATGGGCTGAGGACAGGAGGCTGTTGCCAGGACCAGCCTGGCAGCCCCTGTGACTGTGGGGAGCTGGGGGAAGGAAAGAATTTGCTGTCAAATAATAATGCTTTTGTGCGTGCAAGGGTTGGCACAAAGGGTTTTCTGAAGCTGCCTGAGTTTTCCTGGCACCCCCAAAGGAGGTTTGCAGCAGCATGTGTGGCTCCCCTCCAGCCCTGGAAGCACCCCTGGGGCTGCAGAGCCTGTGGGCAGGGGACAGGCATTTGCTGTCCCTGAGCAAGAAGTGTCTTTCCTTATGCAGTCAATGGCCTAAAGAAAGGCCATCGTTGTGGCAATGATTTTGACTGAAAGGGTGCCAAGAGAAGCTCTGCCTGGTGCTCCTTTGTTTTAAATGTCTTCTACGATGCCCCTGAATGGGAAGAGCACCATGCTGGTGCCACTGCCCTCCTTAGTGCTTGTCTGACCTGGCTGCCTTCTCTTCTGGGACCCTCTCAGCTTTGATGTGTTCTGCTGTTGGGATGCTTGCAGGATCAGCCCAGCTCTGGTGGGGTTTGACTGCAGCTGCTTGCAGCAAACCTGGGCTCTTCAGGACAACTTCTCTAGGCCTCTTTTGTGTCTCTGGCTGCAAGGCTTTGCACTGTGGTCCTCTCACCTCAGCAAGCTTTGCTTGGCCAGGCTGTGGGTCAGGCACAGCCCTTGTCTTGTGATGGCAACCCTCCAGAGACCCCAGAGTGCTGGAGAGTGACAGTGGAGCCCTGTAAGCCAAAGTGGGCACAGGCTGGCTTGCCTTTGGGTACTGTCACCTTCATGCTCCCACCTGCATCCCAGAGATGCACACCTTGATGCTTGAAGCCATTAGGGAATTTGGCTCCTGTCTCCCACAAGCAGGGAGAAGCTGTGCTGGACAGGGTTTGCCTCTGAATTCGAGTGTGGAGAACTCAGTATGTGAATTGTCTAACCCCGTGCAAGTGAGAGGAGCCTATGTGCACATTTGTCTTGCAGGGTTAAACTTGCAAAGACCTGTCCTTGCTTGCAGGGAGCAGAGCACTGCACCTGATGGAGATTCCTCTGTCTTATTAATTAATCCCAAGCCTAGGCCAGAATTAGGGTTGGGATCTCCCCCAGACAACAGTTGTCACTAGAACTTGTGTGCAAAAATACATGAGGAGGTCAAATGCAGCCTATTAAATGGCATTTAATAGGGCGAGCCTGACAGACTCATGTGTCTCTGTTGCCTGTGGTGATTTTTACTTTTTAGCTGCTGAGCATGTTGGCTGTTGAGGACAGGTAGCTGGGCACCAGTAGGAGCATGCCCCTTACATCCAACCAGTTCTCACCTCTATATGTATGTATGTGCATTTCTGCATTGCCAGCCCTTCCCATGCTGCAGAGGGACTCTTCATCAGGGACAGTAGTGACAGGACAAGGGGTGATGGGTTCAAACTGAAACAGGGGAAGTTTAGACCAGATATAAGGAAGAATTTCTTTACTGTGAGGGTGGTGAGGCACTGGCACAGGCTGCCCAGGGAAGCTGTGAATGCTCCATCCCTGGCAGTGTTCAAGGCCAGCTTGGACAGAGTCTTGGGTGACATGGTTTAGTGCAAGGTGTCCCTACCTACGGCAGAGGGTTGGAACTAGATGATCTTAAGATCCTTTCCAACCCTAACCGTTCTATGATCCCGTGCTGCTCCTGGACAGGATTCAGCTTTGGCAGGAGGGGTTTGATCTGCTTTTCTGCACAGTGCAGGCAGGAGAGGCTGCTATGAAGGGGAAGAGCTTCCAAGCAGCTGCCTGCTAAACCAGCTGTGGTTTTGGGAGAACACGGGCCCTTGAGGCTCTCTCCATCCACCCTGGGACAGCCAGGCCGTGCCCCTAGCTGTTAATAGCACAGCTCTTTGCTTTCCTATACATTTGCCATAGGAGACTCCCTGCTCTTGCTAATAATAAGAGATGCTCGCAATTCCTCGTGCTGGTCTGGCGCCTGCCTTCGTGGCATGGGATTAGTGTCCCAGCCAGGCTCTTGTAGCTCAGCGATATTCCCGTGGGAAGGGAAGGCTGCTTTTTGAGCATTCAGCTTATGCCACTCTTTCATATGTAAAAATGCAGCCCATTTTGTATTTCTTTTCATTTTCAAGATGCCGATATGAGAACTGCAGCAACTTTGCTGGAGGTTTTGCAAGAGCTCAGCCCTGCTTGTGCAGCAGAAATTCCACAGAAACATCCCTGACTAATGTTGTCGGTGATTTCATCTCTTTGTTTAGTGACATTGAGGAGTTTTGTGAGTCTGTGAGGACTAATTACCTGAGAAGTTTATTTGTCTTTTGTATGTTTGCTAAACAAATCGGTACTTGTAACCGCATTCACTGGTATTCACAAAACAGACCATCCTTTGGAGGGAAATGCACTGGTTCAGCCTTTGCCAGGACCTCCGAGGGGGCTGGAAAGGATAGGGGAGCTTCTTGGAGCTGTGGATAAGGCAAGGGGCCCTTGGGTCGTGTGAGGGAGTCCAGTGTGCATCTGGGTTAGGGAAAAATGTAATTGGTGTTGAAAGGTGAAGCATTAGCTGGACAGGAATGCCACAGGCATTGGGAGTGGGTGTCCCAGAGGCAAGGGCTGGGGCATTTCCCCACGTCCTGGTCACAGCACCAGCCTGATGGTATATTCATAGCTTGTCTGTCGTGCCTCAAAGTAGAAGCAGCAACTGCCCTGCTGGAAATAACTCTCCTTTATCATTAAATAGCCTCTTTGTGCGAGTACGTGTGTTAAGGCTCATCGCATTGGGTGGTGTCTTTTGTAATCGAGCCTGCATTGGTCAAAGCTGGTCTCTCCCTGATCACCAGCAACATTCCCAGTGCCCTGTTCCGGGGCTGACCTGCTCCCCAGGGTGGATGTGTGGTACAGCTGTGGGTCCCAGCCAGGGATGCTGCCAGGCAGATGTTTGGCAACGTCCGGTTGAGCAGCAAAGGCCAGGAGCCCTGTTACAAGTGACAGAATCAGATACCCATTTCCAGAGATGATGACTTCTGTTTGAATGGTTTGTTTTCAAAATCAAACCCGAGCAGTTTAGACTCTCAAAGAAAAACAGTAGTGCAGATCTTAAGTTATCTCATGTTCCCTAATGCACTATTGGAGATTGGATTATTTTTTACGAGAAACTTCCAAAGGGAAAAGCAGTGGTGACAGGCAGGCATGGGGCAGCTGTGGGACAGCGGGAGGTTGGGGAATGTCTTCGACATTCGTGTACTTCAGTAGGCTTTGCGTGGTGCTTGGTGCCTCCTCAAATGCAGGGCACAAAGCCCAGCAGAGACCGCTGGCTGGAGCCCAGCACCAAGATCCATCCTTGGTAATGGCATCACAGCCCGAGCCCTGGTGTGGGGTGCCATTGCCAGACCTCCCAGGGGTGAGCACCATGTGGGCATGGGAGGGCTGCTTGAGCGAAGGAGGTTAATCCCATCCTTGGAAAGCCACTGTCCCTGCAGCCTCTTTGGTACCATTTCCTGTGGGCAGCAGGTTTCTACATCTTCCCTATGGCTTTCTCCCTGGCCACCCACAGGGTGTCACAGCCCCAGCCCCGGCAGCACCCGCCCAGCAATTCAGCGTTATTGAAAGAAAAGGGTCTCTGTTCCCGCTATGCTAATAGAGCAAGCGCCTGCTCTGCAGTAGCTGCTCCCTTCCTGACCTCAGGGAAATGCCTGCACACAGCAGCAAGTGGAAAATCACTGCATGCTAATGGCTGGCAGGGGCTACTCCCTGGCAAGGCGCAGCTTGCCCCCTGCTTGCACCTCTTCAGGAGCCCCATGTTTTCCAGCAGAAGTGGGGCCAGCCCTCAGGGTTGGTACCAGCAGTATTGGTGGGTTCTTTTGCCTGTGCTGATGTCATCTGCCAGCTTTTAGCTGTTATTAACTGCCCAGTGCCACTGAGTGACCGCCGTGACAGCAATAGCTCATCAATGGGACAGGAATAGCACCCGGCCACAGGCATTTGGGGAGGTGACATGGGATCCTCTGGGGCATGATATGTTGTGAGAAGAGGCTGTACCTGTCCTCCAAAATACCAGCCCTGTCCCATGACTTACAGAGAAAGCACGATGTTTGTCGTAGTGCTGGGTCAGGCTGGTGTCTGTCCCATCTCCAGGGCAGCAGATGGGGCAGCGCTGGCACTCCCCATGTGGAGAGCTGTCAGTGAGTGTGTACAGTGGGGATTTTGCCTTAGAATCAGCCTTTTAAAATTAACTCAAGTTTAAGATGGGTTCTCATGTAAGTCTGACAAGTGATAGCGATAGGTATTATAGACAGAAAGAGGGAAGGAATTAATAGAAATTGCTTTTATTTTTCCTGTAAATGTCTGTGGAGCAGGTATGTTAGAAATGTTGGGAAGAGACAAATGCAGCAGTGGAACCTGTGTTCTGCCATCACTTGGCATAAATACCCAATTGGCATGTGTGTCAGCCACTCCACAGTGGATCCAGTCCCCAGGACCTCTTCTTACAGAGGATGGTATCCTGGTCTGCTGAAGAAGGATCCTAGATTTAAAATTACTTGAATGCTTTTGGGATGACTGGATAGGAAGAAGCTACACAAGTATGTAGATGTCTCTGTGGTTTGTCTCCCGGGCCCTGGGAAGGAGACAGCTTTCTTCTATTTGCATTAACTTTGGGATTTTTTTGCTTCTGGAGGAAGTGGGAGAAGGACTGAATGCTGCCGGAGTGAGCCATGAAGCAAGGTGCTGGTGGGGTAGTTTCTCTGGTGGCGCCTTTCTGGTACAGCTGTAGTTAAAGCTGTGGGGCTGCTCCTTTTCCACAACAACTTCCCCAGTTCTGTCAGGACAGACCCATCTCCATCAGTCTTTTGTGATCCCCCTGTGGAGGTCTGATTGCACCTCATGTGCTTCCTATGCACAGTCCCTCTGGTGAAAGCTGCCTTCAGAGCATCCCATCCCTGGCAAAGGTGGCAAGGAAGGAGCGTGTCTCCCGCACCAAACCAGGCTGAGGGCAGGAGATCTGGGTATGCTCTGCCTCATGCACACACGTGTGCCCTTGCACACTTCCTGGGGCTCCACAGCCAGCTCTGTCCTGCTCCAAGGGAAATGCCTGCACTTCTGCATTGAGAACCAGCAGTGGCAGTGACTGGGAGGATTTTCTGCCAGGATCCTGCAGTGGCAATGCCTTGAGGTGGCAGCTTCAACATGATGGTAGCAGTGTTTGGTGAATGGGGACATCTGGAAATGGGTACTCATCCCAGCTGCCTCTGTCCATGGAGGGGAATTATTTGCAAGTCCTTGGAATAAAAAAATGCAGCCCTGAAGGCAGTGGTGAGTGATTTATGGAGGGGGTTGCTCACTGTCAGTCAGCAGCATCTGGCCTTAACTCCTCTGTGCACCCTCCTGTGAGTAAAACGCTTGCTAGGAAAGGTGACCCCGGGCACGTGTGCCACAGAAGTGAGACTGTCTTCCTGGTCCCAGGCATTTAAAGGAGGCAAGAAGAGGCTGGTTCACAAAGTTTGTGCTGTGCTTTGGTGCCCCCAGCCCCACTGCACTGGCTCACTAATGCAGGGGACACGGTGGAGGAGCTGCGGCTGGTGCCAAGCCCAGGAGCGGTGCCAAAACTCTCTGAGGAATGAGTGAGGGGGAGATGGAAGGAGGCAGCTGGAGCCGGCGCCGGGACGGACACCGCCTGCGTGCTGCTGCTGGGGCCGGGCCGCTGCTGTCCTGTGGATCCACGGGCCCGAGTGCAGGATGCTGCAGGGGTGGCGGTGCCTGACACCATCATCTCCACGCGGGTGCAGCTTCTCCAGCTCTGCTGTGTCATGGTCTTCCACACTCCTGTCCTTGCCTTGTCCCTCGAGCTGTGACTGCTCTCTCTGCTTTGCTGCAGAGAGCACCAGTGAGGCTGGCGCTGATCCCCCTCTATTGGAGATTTGGTATGCGAGTGTGCTCCTTTGGCTCAGCAGTGGAGGTGGCTTGGGAGAGGCACCGCATCCCTGCGGTGTCCTGTGCTTACACTGCTACTGACCAGGGTCCTGCCCACCCTGTCCCCTTAGTGCTTTGCTCACTCTGCTCATCTCCCTGCTGTTCCTGCCTTCCCTGGCACTGGGGCAGACAGGGAAATGTGGCAGAGGCGGTCCCAGGACAGCAGCAGTGTTATGCTTAGACACCAGTGCTGCTTTGGGGGGCCCAGCACTGCGTCGTGGTCTGTCCTTGCTGACATTTGGCAGCGGGCTCAGCTGCCGCATGCACCAGCTGCTGGGGTATCACACTACAAATGGCACCTTGTCCTGGGGCAGAGCCACGGCATTCCTACATGTCACCCACCTGAAGGGGCCCTGGGCTTTGTGTGGGAAGGATCGTCCCCCGGGACACACGGGGTAGGCAGGAGCAGTGCTGCTGGCTTGCTGGGCATCCATCAAGTGTCCTGTGGGAGCGTGGTTGCTGATCAATTTGCCATTGCTTATTCTGAAATAATCACATAAATGACCAGTTGATGAGGTTTTCTTGTGTGCCTGAGGGAAGGCTTCTAGCCTGGAGGACTGTGGGCCTGTGCATCCAATGGCTTGCACAAAAGTTCGTGGCATTGCCTTTTATTATGGTCCTTCTTGTGAGCAAATGCTAAGCTTGCAGTAATGTTTGTGGAAGGAAGATAAGGAGCTGTGAATGGAGTTGGAGTGAATGGCTGGGCCACATCTGATGACTAGGGGTGTTTTTCCCCTCTTTTTCTCTCTGCTGGGGTCCCACTGAAGGATTGCCCGCAGCTCTGGGATGAGGCTGGCGGCAGAGGAGGCAGAGCGATGTGATTATGTGGGCACAGCTTGTCCCTCAGAGGTGAGAGCGTTGGGAGCCCTCTCGATTGCATCTGTGACCGCTGCTGGTGAGCTGGAGCAGGGACTGTAGCAGAAATCCAAACTGTCTGGGGTTTGGGTTTCCAATGTCCCACATGTGCCTTTGACAGCCAAACTCACAGTTATTCTGCTCTAGGGGGTGTTTCTTTCCCCTTTCTCCTTCCCGCTGCCTGGGAACCGAGGAGGGGAGCGCTGCTCAGTGTCTTCAAGGCAGGAAGGAAAGCCTGGAGCTGTTTAAAACTCGCAATCTTCAGGGAATTTCAGTCGCCGTCCAAGCCTGTTCGCAACCAACTGAATAACGGTGCAGGGTTTGAATCGCTGGCCCGCCTCCGCAGGCAGCGCTGCCTCCTCCCTCCGTCCTCCCTGCCTGTACCGAGCTCCTGCCCGCACTGGGGCTCTGCCCGGCGCTGTCTGCCGCAGGCAGCAGCCATGGGGGTGCCGGGGGGGGCCCTCCCCAGGGCTTACACTGCGGTCTAGGGGGGCTCCATGCCTGCCCCCCCACCCGGTCCATCATGCCATTGCTGGATTTCTTCTGGGCTTGCTTCAAAAGAGCCAAGGTAAGGGATTGTCTGTTTAATAGTGTGTCCTTCTGACACCCTCCCAGTTTCAGGAGAAGCTGTCAAGGGGTGGCGAGGGAGGCGTTTTTAGCAGGGCTGGGGCTTGCTCGTGGTGCTTGACATCTGCTCTGGAGGGATGTCATGCCGGTGCCCCACACGCATGTGAAAGGTTCATTGCGAAGGGGCTGCATGCGGGTGTGTTGGTCAGCATCAGCCAAGTACCCACGTCCCATAGCCAGGGCACGTAGGGTGCTGTGCTCGGCTGAACGCAGGCAGCATGGGCATAATGGATGTGGCACTGGTGAACAGGGCAGTCAGTGGGCTTTGTGTGTGTGTGTGCGTGCACTATCACCCCCAGCACGGTCTGCCCATGCCTGGGCTGAGGACCCCTGTGCACATCAGGGCATGGCAATGGGGACACGTTTGGCTTTGCCGACCTGTGGCAGCTGGAAGTGGGATGACAAAGGAACAGTGAGACTGGAGGCCTTGAGTTTTTAATTTCCTGCAGCAGTGGTTCTCATGGCATCTGGTATTTTTCATTTGGGTTTAATTCCTCATCTGTTGCCTTAATAACATGCAACTCCCTCTCTGGCTGCCTGTTTGTTTGATTTATTGTACCACAGCCTGTACTGTGAGGTGGTAGGTGTGCTGGGTAGGTTTTGGAGGTATTGTCAGCATGGATTTCAAGAGCTTTGGATTGGAAAAAGCAGTAAAATCCCTTTACAACCAGTGCTGTTCACCAAGCTGCGTCAAGCGAGTGGATCTGCCGTGGTGAAATGAATGCGGAATGCGCACTGTTCCCCCGGGGCTTCAATGGATAGCTCAAAATAGTTGAGTCTAAAAATGACATTTGTGAAATTCATTAATAATATTAGTAGCTGTCTTGTCCCTGCTGTCTCCAGAGAGCTTAACACATCCTTGTTAACCCTCCTTGTCCCTGTGAGCTGTGTGTTGTCATCGCCATTGTACTCAAGGTGGTGCAGAGATGGAAGCCGGGTCCCACATCCCCTCTTGCAGTGCTGCAGCTACCAAAGGGCCCTACTGCCATGGACTCCAGCAAAGTTGAAAGCAACCAGTAGATAATGGCACCATCACCTCGAGCCCGTCAAAGGCTCCGGTGGCCCCAGTGGCATGGGTGGGAGAAGGTGGCTCCTGTCCTCACTGTCCCCAGCTCCCCCGGCAGCAGCTGCTCCTCTGGCTGTGGCCCCAGGCAGTGCGCAGGGCTTCTCTCACCCTGGTGCATTCCTGGCCCATCTCACTGTTTGAGGACACCTTCCCAACACCCACCGGTTTTACTGATTATGCCAGTATTTGTGTCTCCTTCTTGCCTAAGGAACGCTTTGCAGGCTGCCTGGAGCAGTGTGGCGCCTGAGCACGGGGAAAAGTTGTTTATGGGTCTGGGAGTAAATTTTTTTCCTTGGTTCTGGGGCTCTTTCTCCCCATTGTCACCCCTGGGCACTAAGGAGTCATGGCCAGGGACCTGTGCATGGGCCCATGATAAGGGCTTTGGTGTCAGCCAGGTGCTGGGAGGCTGAAGGCATGGGGACATCACCCTTCTGCTTGGCAAGCACTGATGGCCTCATGTGGGGCTGAGGCTTCTGCCTGGTTTCCTGCTTTCCTCCCTGAGCCGGTGTTGCTCAGTTACTCATCATGAACAGCAAAGGAATCTCTTGAAGAGGGAGAAATGTGCCCGGCTCTGCCTGTGGGATTAACGCTTTCTGGGTTAAATGAAATAGAGCTGTGGCTGGTGGAAAAATTTGTGGGGAAAAAAGAAGGTGCTAGGGCCAGGACATGACAGCCAGGGAGAGGAGGCTCCCCAGAGCTGCCTTAGCACCAGGACCAGCTTTCCCTGCCCTTGCCATGGCCTGGGAGAGCAGCCCTACCTCATCACCCACTCTATGGGCATCTGCTACACGTGCCAGCTGCAAGGCTGATTGACGGCTGCAGAGCTTGTGATAACAGACATGATCACATCCCAGTGATCATCTCCCTGTCCAAATGCTTTCAGCTCTGACGCTCTCCAGCTGCCCACACACTGCCAGATCAGGGCCTGGGCATCCGTGCAGGCTCTCCCTGAGGAGGAGAGAGCTGAGCATGCAGCAGCTCCCAGGGCTTCCCTGCAGTGCAACACATTCATCAGTACCAAATGCGCTAGTGGACCATGGTGACCTTCCCACTGCAAACACAGGCACGCTGTGAGGCTGAGAGCTTCGGCCCCGCTGATGGGCATCTCTTGGGCAGGCGCTGCCATGAGAAGCCCAGCAGCAGGGAGATGGTTAAACCCATCTCCACCTGGGTCATCCCCGCCCCTGCGGCTCTGGCAGGAAGAGGGGTCCCGGGTGGCCCGTGGGAAAGGCCGGCTCAGCAGCGCACTGCATTCCTGCAGTGAGCCTCTCCAGCACCTCTGGCCCTGCTCAGTGGGGCCGGGATGCACTGGGGGGGGGGGGGGCTTGCCTGTGCCTGGAGAGGGACCTGGGAGTTTCCTGTGCTCTGTGCTCACCACAGGATCCAGGCAGTGCTGGGTCCCTCCTGCTTCTCCACCTCCATGCTCTGCTGTCTGTAAATCCCCTTGCTTTATCCCTGCAGAATTCCAGCCATAGATAAGGATCAGACCCTGTGCATGGTGCTGGTGGCCCCTTCCCCATCCCGTGTGTTGTGCCGGTGGAGAGACTTGGGGAGCTACAGTCCAGCCTGCTTTCAGCTTTCCTTTATTGTTCTCTTCCTTTCTTTATTGTCGGCTTTCCGTGCCTGCAGCCACCATTGTACGCTCTGCCTCCAGACCTACTAATGCAATTAAAATGTGGACATCTCCACTGCCATCTGTGCAGCCACAGAGGTACCAAGGGATGTGTTCAGGGGGACCTCAGCCTGGTTCCCTTGCTGGTTTGATCCCTTGCTGTGATCTGTTAGCTCTTGCCTCCCTCGCTGTCTCCTCTCTAGCAATTTTGCAGCATCCTTGTCAAGCAGAAAGGCCAGACTCTCCAGACATCCCTTTTTCCCTGGCTCTGTTGTCTGCACTGTGGATGCAGAGCCCCTGGTCCTGGCTACTGCTGCTCCTCTGATGGCTTCCAGCGGGCTGGGAGCCACAGTGTTGGGCACGTGCTGGGCACACCGTGCTTGCCCAGTGCTCTGGGCTGTGTTTGGCTTGGTGGTTTAAAGCCAGTGGGGCTGATGCATTTGGGACAAGCCTTTGCTAGAGCAATGCTTGTGCTCAGAGCTGGAGCAGGCAGCGCTGGTCCCAGCTCCTTTCCTGGCAAAGAGGGGGGCTGAACTGGGGCCTGAGCTCAAACAAGCAGTAGGAGTCCATGAGCATGACAATCACAAAGATAACAAAATGATTTCTCTTATCTTTCTTTTCACAGCGCTTCACTTTGCTAGAAGATAAAAAAGATGCAGGTAAGCTGTGACAATGTTTTTGGGGCAAGAATGCCCTTGCTGTGGGATGGGCAGAGATTACAAGTACCCTCCTCTTGCTGAGCTGCTGATTTCTTCTGCCAGCAGTATGATGTCCCCCCAACTGTATTGTTCAAAGGGGTAGCAAAGGCAACCAGCATGAGGCAGTGCCAGCCAGGCTGAGCCCTAGCAGTACAGGAGGGACCCCAAGACATGTCCAGCCCCTCCTTCCCCCCATCCTTTGCTCCATCCTTTCCCCACCCTGGCTGCAAGCGTGGCTTGGCTGCGTGTTGCAGTTATCACCAGTGACATCCTGCCACTGTGTGCATAGAGTCCCCCCCTGCAAAGAGGCACAAGTCCCCTCTTGGTGTGTGTGTGCTGCTGTAGCTGTGCCCGTCAACCAGCACAGACTGGCAGCAGCTCTGCTCCTTTCTGTTTCCTTTTCGATCCCTCTCTTCCTTATGGTGAACGACTTTGTGCTTTGCAGACAAGCTCATAGGACCTCCACAGACTTGAAGCTGCTGTGCCACAGGAAGGAGGGTCGCCCCCAGCTTGCAGCCCCTCAGCTGTGTGTGATTGAGATGTCTTGCCAGTGACAGCCAGGCAGGAGGGAATCGCGGTGCAGCTCTGACTGAGCCACGGTTCTTGTGTGCATGTTCATGGGCTGCTTCTGCCCAAACTGTCCCTCTGCAAAGGCAGGGGGAGAGGTTAGGGGTCAGAGCCACTCTGCCATTGAGGGGGTCATGAGGGCTGGGGAGGCCAGAAGCTGGTGGTGGGCTGGAGGAGGAGGAGGTGTGCCCCTCGGGAATGGTGATCATGGGGTTATAGGCTCCTAGATGGGGCATGGCCAGCTGCTTGTTCTAAGAACAGGTCCCTGCTGCCAGAACTGTCTGAAATAGTGTTCTGATCCTGGCTGCTGCTTTGCTGACTGTGAAGGAATGCTCTGATCTCACTTTGGCCTCATGTTCCATCCCAGGGAAACAGCCCCACTGCCAAGCATGGTCCAGCTCATGGGCAAGATGGGTAAAAATCATTTCACTGGTTGGTGCAAGGGAGGCTTTTTGCAGGGAGGGAAACAGCCTTACAGGGAGTCCATGGGATGTGCCTGGGGATCTCCCAGCAGTTCCACTAACTGGAGGGCAATGACCTGGCCTCTTGTTTTCCATCCACATAAGGGTTAGGTGAGCCTAAACCCAGGGGAGCAAGAGCCCAGGAGCAAGGAAAGCTCTGGACAACAAAAGGGGCTTTGTGAATGGAGCTCCAGAGGTAATCCTGGGTGGTCTTTCTTGCCCTTTCACAGGAGAGATTAAGAACATGAATATCAAGAGCTTGTTAAGAAGGGTTAAAGAGCCCCGGGTAAGGGAAGGGGCAGAGAAGACTCCTACAGAACACATCTGTGGCTAGGACTTTGGGGGCAAGAATATTTCTAGGGTATTTTCCTTTGGGTAAAACTGCCTGTAAAGTCCAAGTCTCAGCAACATTCACGACAAACCCAGCCAACACCTTCCTGGACACGTCCACATATCACCCTGACAAGCTCTATGCTGCTGGAGGGATGCTCAGCCACCACAGTGTCATGTTTGTGGAGGGATCTGAGGGCTGGAGCCCTCACATACAGGAGCAGCTATGGTGTCATACCAAAGGATTTGTCCCCTGGATTCTATGCACCATCTGGAGCCGTTGTGGCATCACTGCATCCTGCAGCAGCATGGTGCCCAGTGGGGGCATGGCTGAAGCTCTCCCTTTCATGGACTTGGAGCAAGCCTGAAGTCAGTTCATACCCTCTGCTGGGGTTTTTAGAGCTCTGAGAAGAGGCTGGTGCAGTTGCTTTGCTGCCCTCTCAGCTGATAGTCCCCAGAAGGTGCTCGGACAAATGGGGTCACTTAAGGAAGCATTCAGATGATGGTCTCAGGAGACTCTGTGTCCCTTCCCTGATGATTTTCTGGCCAAGAGAACCCAAGCTCTGGAGACAACAGCATGAGGCAGGGTTGAGCTGCTTCTGCGTTTGTCCTGGGAACGGTTGGGAACGTGTCTCCTGTAGCTCTTCCATTGCTTTCTGGAGCTGTCCCTGACCCCGCATACAGCACTGCTGCTCTCCCAGCACACACAGCAAACTCCCCGAGCTGCTTCCCAAAGTGCAGCCACGCTCATTCCTGATTCCCAGGCCCCATCCCTGCCTGTGAGCATCTGGGAGCCAAGGCTGTGCTGCCGTCGTCCCTTCCTTGAATGCCGACTGTACAAACCCACTGCTGCTTCCCACTGTCATTAAAATAGATGGGCATGCTGCGCTCAGCTCCCTCGGCAGCAGTGGTGGAAAACAACTTGGATTTCACTGTCTCAGGGGCAACCTTTCAGCAGGAGCATGCAGGGACTCGGTCTGGGGGGACATTGCTGGCGCTTGAGCCAGAATCGAGTGCTGAGGAAGACAGTGAACGGTCATCACAGATAGCCACCTCCATAGGCAGTCACTGGCTCAGTTTGGATTGAAGGCAAATGGCCCAGAACTTTGATTGACCAGCTCAAACTATGTGGTGTGCTACCCGGGGGAAAGAGCCCGGTCTGAGTCCTCCCATCCTGTGGCATAAGCAGGTAGCCTGTGTCCCTGCCATGGCACTCATTACCCTGACCAGCAGCAGAGCCCCAGCTCGCATGGCTATGGGGTCCCCAGCCCCAAGCCATCCTGCTGGAGCTGTGCCCACCAGGGCCCAGCTCTCATGGATTTCCTAACCCTCTGCTTCCCCTCCTACATTCACTTCCCTTGTATTGTTCTGGACAAAGCTAAAAGGAAACGCTCGCAGACCAGCCATCACGTGAAAACTTCATCCTCCAAACCAATTCCTGATGCTAGCAGCATCGGGCCTCTCCAGAGGTAGGATGGGGAGCACACTCTGCAAATGTCATTAAGCAGTGGCCTCCTCTGACTGCTGAGAGATGGGGATTGTGCTCGCAGCTTCCTTCATGCAGCCAGGCAGTGATGGCATTACGGGATTTCAAAAGTGGGCCTCTGTGACTGGACGTGGTGAAATAATAGAGAAAAGAAGCATGAGGGACTCTGCTGAACTTTTGCCCCTGCATGAAATAATAAGGTTGTATTTACCCAGCATCTGGATCTCTGAAAATAACCTGCTAAATTTAGCTGTTGTTGATATGTTGTCACAGCTGAGCTATTCTTCTTCTCTCTTTACATGAAAATCTCTTGCGCTGGTTCTGCTGGTTTGAAGCATGAGCCGTTCGTTCCTCGCCTGGCACGTGTGTGTATGTTCAGTGCCCTGTTTTGGGGTGAAAAGATGGAGATTGGGATCTGTTTTTCTCTCATTGCCTGAATTGGGTGAAAGGGAGAGAGTCAGGGCTCGTGGGGTGCTGCTGTACCCTGAGCACCAGGCTGCGCTCTGGTTGCAGCACCAGTGTAAGGGAGGGAACTGGAGCTGATCCATGGCTTGAAGGAGTGAGTGGGATGCTGGATATTGCTGCAGTGACCTGTTTCTGGGGCCTTTTGCAACTCCCTTAGAAATTGCTGCCTGTTACATGGTGGAAAATGTGGTCACGGGTCTGGATCCCAACTGAAGAGGTGGGAAGTAGAAAAGATGAACTGAATGTGATTATGAGTGGATTTGGTGTGACATGTGATGGAAGTGACTCGGTGCTGGTGCTACTCCTTCCTCTTCTCTGTCCACCCATGGGCTGTCTTGGGCTTGGCTACTGAATTATGCTGATATGCTGATTTCCCTCCTAAATAAACTTCAGGTCCCGCTGGGACCTGGGCCATCCCAGGAGCCCCACTGGTGCTGGCCTGGGAGCAGTGGCACCCAGCCCATGCTTGGATGTCATGTGCTTTTGGGTATTTTTCATGAAGGGAGAGGGTCGATTCCCAAATACTCTCTTTCCTTCTGTTAAAGCCCCTGTTGCCTTACTGCTGGGCATTCTCTTGTCACTGAGGATTGACCCTGTGCCTGGCTAGTGTAAAATGCTCTGTGATTAGCTCTTAGTAGTAAAAAAGCTTTTTACAAAACTAAAAAGATAATTGTTAAATGAGAATCCACGCACTAAAAATCACCCCGCCAAGGCAGCTTCAAAGCAAGCAGTTTATGCTTCTTTCCGTCATATGTTTTCTCAGGAGCTGGGACAGCATCTCCTGAGGCTTGAGGCACAATCTCCAGCGTTTCCTTTTCAGACTTCTCAGCTTATTTTTGATCCACTGAGCTCTTTGATACCTATTTATCCATACTGGTTTAATTTCCCCAATAAGGTAGGCTGGTGCTGAGGCCTCTGGGCAGAGCCAAGGTTGCACTGTCTGCCTTTTCCTGCCTGTCCCTGGGGTCACTGCCTGGGGATATTTATGGGTGGGTCAGTGCCTTCAGCGTTTCAATAAACCCTTTTGTCTGGGCCAAGTGCTGCCATCCCCATCAGTGCCTTGTAACACCCAAGTGCTTTCTACAAGCTGCTATCTTCCTGCTGCTGCTTCTCTGCAAACCGCAGAGAGCTGCTTGCAGGGAAGGTGGCTCCCGTAGAAATCCACAGAGCTAGGCATGTAATTACATCCTTGGTTAATTAACACGAACCACCATGGGGTGATACTGGCTTGCAAAGGACTCCTGTTAATATCTTGGCTTACAGCTATTTTAAACACTTTCGGCTTGTTCTCACGTCACCTTTCTGCTCTTCAGGACAAAAGCAGGCTGCTGGGTGAGACCCCCTCCCCGGGCTGAGTGCTGAAAACGTGAAACGGGGAAAAATGCTTTAAAGGAAAATCAAAACCAACTTGGCCCCTCTTTGGTTTTTCCAATAAACGATTGTGGGGAAACTCTTTGTCAGAGGCAAGAGGCCCTTCCAGCCCCTCCACAGAACGAGGCCATTTCTTGTCCTTGTTCCCCCCATAAAAATCTCTGTAACTCTGAGACCTGGCTGCTGCTGCCGTGACTGATCCCCATCCCCCAGCACATCTCCCTGCTCCTTCTGGGGCTTTAATTTCAGGGTCTGGAAGTTTTTCTGTTTCCTGTAGTTAACAAAATGCAGATTTCCCCCCCCCTCCGAACAGCAGGATCCTATCATGAACCGGGCGATTTTCTTTGAAGGCCAAAAAGGAAGAGCCTTGGTTAGAGAGCAGGATTGTCGGCTAGGCTGCGGGGCACTTGGGAAGTGCCAGGCACGAGCTGGGAAAAGGTCCCTTTGGCTGCTTTGTGCCTATCCTGTCGCCAAGTGTTTCCCATGGCAGCAAGGAACAATTGAGGCAGAGTGGAGAGAAACTTCAGGCAAGAAAGTACATTTATATCTGCATCCTCTGTGTGGTTTGCATGAGACCAAAAGGGTCAAGAGGGAAGCTTTGAGTTGAGAAAATGCATTGAGGGCTTGTGGAAAGGTTTCGCAGTGTAGTTTCTTTGGTAAAAGGGTTGACATCTGAGCTGCATTAAAAAGAAAGAGAGGAAACATTGCTGCAAAGAAAGGCGATGCTTCCTGTGTTGGAAATAACCTGTCTGTATTTCTGGAGAGACTTTGCTGTAGACGGAGGAGGGACTGGGCTGTGCGAGCAAACACGGCCTTTGTGGTGCTTTGTAACACTCCTGTGGTTTTCTTTTCAAAGCAGGAGAGGTCAGATGGGGAAAATAAAAGCAGGTGTGAGGTGTTTGCAGGCCAGTCTGATCATGTTAACTCCTTCTCTTCTTAATGAAGAGACTGAATCCTGCCCGAAATATCCGCGGCGCTTGGAACAGCAGCCCCGTTCGAGAGCGGGGTGCGGGCATTCCCCAGTGCACCGGCGCCGGGGTGGCTCAGTTGATGAGACTGAAATGCCTCAGGAACACCTGAATCGCCACCTCATTGACCCGGCACGGTGGGAGCGGGGCCGGTTCGCACGCAGCACGCTCCGGGATGCTGCGGTCCCTGAGCAGAGCAGCGCGGCCGCCGCGCAGCACCAGAAGGGAGCAGGAGCCTTCCCCGGGGCGAGCGGCTTCCTCCGAGGAAACCAGGCGGCCTGTGAGCCTCGTCGGGGGAAGGAAGCGGGCGGGAGAGGCCGGGGGCAGGCGGCCGCCGGCGGGGGAGGAGCCGCGGCCGCTCTCCCGTTCCTCCGCGGAGCGCAGCGATGGGCGGCCGCCGGGCCGCGGTCGGGGGCTGTGGCTCCGGGCGGTCCCTCGGGCGGCGGCTCCGCCGGGCTGCGGCTCCGGGTCCCTGCGGGTGGGGACGGCGCGGGCGGGCAGGTGAGTGCCGGCAGGACCGGGGCCATTCGGCCGCTCCCCCCGCGCTCTGCCCCGGCTCCGGGGGAGGGGGGGGGGGGGCAGCGGGAACCTGGGGGCTTCCCTAGGACGGAGGAGCCCTAGGGCGATGCTGCCCTGCAGTCCCGAACGGAGCGAGCGCGGCGGTCACGGTGTCCCCTAGAACGGGGCGGCACGGGTCGTGTCTGCTGGTGCCGCCGAGGGAGGCTGCAGCGCGGGGTGGGGGCTGCCGGTGCGTCAGCAATGGCTCGGAAGATGTTTGCATCGGGTGGAGCCTTGAGCCCCGTCACTGCAACGCGCTAGGGACTGCGTGTCTGCGTGCTCAGGTGTGGCAGCGGGGATGCCACAATGCTACTGCGGCTCTTTGCAGCTGGAAACAGCAGGGAGTGATGGAGGGAAAAGACCCCCCCGTTTGCATAAACGAAAAGCGCGTTATTTTGTATCTGATAATGTCAAAATGATGTTTGTATTAGTCTTTGTATTAAGACTGTTAAGATGTTTAAGAATTTTTGTTCACTTGGAGCTTGAGTGCTAAAGCTAGTTTGATGTGGCTTTTAAAGATGAATTTGATTAGCAGCATGTGGTAATGATCTTGAAAGCAATTTATTTTGGGTTGTGTGAAAGAGGAACCACTGTGGCTTGGTTTTTCGGTCAGCTGCGATGCTCAGTGAAGAATTACACCTACCTGCCCCTGAGATTTGTGTTGAAGACTCAGTATTCCTGCTGTTAAGCAATCCCTTTGGGAATGGCCCAGAATGTATCTGATGGACATGGGTTATTCCTCAGGGATGGGGAGGTCAGCTTGGTTTGTTGTAGACGAGGAGAAAACGGTTTTCCCAAGAGCTCCCATGTCCAGACTCCACTGTTCCCTTCCAGGGTGAGTGTAGCCAGGGGCTTTTGGCCCAGCGAGGCAGGGAATGGAGGGGGCAGGACACTGTTTTGGGATGGTCCACACAGGACTGGGAGCACAGCAACAAATCCTTTCTGGGGGCCTCCCAGAGGGTCCATAGCTACTCCTGGGAGCCAACTGTGCCAGCAAGACTTCCGAGAGGTTAATTAGTGTCTTATCTCTTTCTATTGATCTTGGTAAACCCTATACGTGCTTCCTAAGGTTGGACCAGAATGGAAACCACTTTCTTAGTCTTGCAAACCACCACTGTTATCTCTGGAACCACAAACCTTCCTGTTTGTTGCACTCCCAGTGCAGACCTGCAGTGGTTAGCATTGCCTGTGAGCCCTGATGGCATGGACAGTGCCATCCCTTCTGCCAGGCTGCTCGTCTCTCTGCCTGCCATGGCAAACCCTTGCCTGGATTGGAGGACCTGGTCCTTCACGGTCACCTTGGTGGTACTGTTTGCATGGAGCAAGGACTAGCAGCAGTATCCCCCCCCCCCGCCAGTGTAACAGGAATGGCTCAGGCATGAGTGGGTGAAGCAGAACAGTTGGTGTGATTGAGCTGGTTGCTGCTTCTCGTTGCTCGCCAATGTGTTTACCTTCAGGAGCTAAAGGCTTTTTGCTCTGGTTCAGCAGTGGCCACATAATCCAGATTCCTCAGATAAATTCCCGCTGTTCCTCTGAGATCTGTGGCTGCTGTTTTAATTGCCTAGAGCTCTGGGCCAGACACAGGACCCTTGTTGCACAAAATCAGCTCCCATGAATGATGCTGTTGTGCTTATGCCTCTGAGTTTCTCTTTTCCTCCCTCTTGCCCTCTTCCCGTGGAAGCTGGGGAATTTGGTATTGATGGAATCCTGCCTGCTGTTCTCATGCAGCTGGTGATACTGGCTCCATCTGCCATTTCATGTAAGCCAGTTAACTTCTTTGCCCTGGTTTTCCACTCACAAACTAGGATATCAAAGCCATCCTCCTCCTGGGTGACCTGCAGAGAGGCCCTACAGTGGGCAGATGGTTGCCATGTGGATCTGCTCTGCATGGGCACAACCCTGGTGAGACCTCAGCAGTGACAGTGGGTGGGTTTGATGCTTGCATGTAGTTGGTGGGATGCTCTGCTGGGCCTGGGGCTCCTCATGGGATTCTTTTGGGGATCTGAAGGGATGCAGTGACAGCGTGGGGGTGACTGCTCCTAGAGTGAGGGACTGGGAAACGCGAACAAGCATTGAGTGGCTGGACAGGGAAGTAAAACAGGCACCCTGAGGTGGGTGAGGGCAGCAAGCGCAGGCCCTGCTCTGGCACGAGGTCAGCTCCGAGTGAAGCTACTTCATGTGAGTGTCCTGAGCTTTTGTTCTCCGCATTGAAGAGGAGGGAGCATGACTAACACTGGCATTAGGAAAGCAAGAAGACCCGAGCACACGCTTGTGAATGTGTTCACCCCAGGGCACCCACTCCTGGCTTGTTTGTTTCTGTGGTCAGTTTTTATTTATACACCTGAGAGCAAACGTTAACTTTTTCCTCCTTTCCCTGTTTATTTTGGTTGTTAGCAGAAGAGAAGCAGTGGCCATCGCGGGGCTGCTCGGGATGTGCGTTCCTGCGGGTGCACGGGTCTCCCTTTCGCGCTGGGTGGTCAGCTGGAGCAGAGATCGTTTTCCCAGGAATTCGTGGGATTTGTTTCACCTTCCCTTTCCCCGGTTCTGGTTTTTCGGGGTCGTTGTCATGTGCCCGGAGCTCGGTGCTGCTCGCCGTGGCCAGCAGGGGGCTCTCTGCCCCGCTCCGCCGCTGTGGGGACGTCCCGAACGCTCCGGCGGCATCCGCGGCTCATCCCACGGGAGCCTCCGGATGGAGCCCCCGGGGGTCTGGTGAGACCGGGGCAGGCAGAGCAGCGAAGCACAGCGTGTCCCGGAGTGCCCTTGCCAGCCCCGATCTGTGGCGAGTCCTGCTGGAGGCTGGGGAAGCACCTCCTTCCCCTCCAGCTGTGTGCCCCTGTGTCACATCTGGAGGTGCTCAGTCCTCAGAGGCTGGGGAATGTCTGATCCATGCAACTGCGAATCCAACCTAAATAATCCATCTTTTTAGCATCGGTGTTGTCCGAGCTTCTCAGCCATGGAAGAGGTGTTCAGCGTGCATGTTGGTGTGATCTGTCCCTTGGGATGCGCCTTTGTCTATAGCTGCTGTGTGCCTCAGCCAGTTTTCCTGCTGGACCTTGCCCAGAGCAAGAAAGGGTTCTGGGTGTTGGCAGGTGAGGAGGCAGCAGGAGCCAGGCTGCAGTGTGGGCAGCATGGACAGATTACCCCAAAATGCCTCAACTTCATGTGTGTAGCTTGTGCTGAGCTGCAGCCGCATGCTGCTCTGTGTAGGGGAGGGGGTCAGCATTCAGCCCAGCTTCTCCTTAGGTGTGCGTGTCTGAGGTGGCCCTGCTTACCCAGCCCTGGCTGCCTGCTGAGCTTGGGCTGTGCTGAGGTGAGCACAGCTCTTCTGAGATTCCATCCATGGTCCCCTCTAAGGTCTGTGGTCCCCTTTGAGCCTGTTACTGGAGCTTTCCTGGGCTTAGCACTGTGTGTCCCAAGCAGCTGGGGGTGCCCAGCTGGAAAGAAGAGGGAGATGGCAATTTCCCAGCCTGGTCACCCTTCCTGACATTTTTTCCTAGTATCCATTCATCCTAAAAGGGCCTTTGTAGGATTTTTTTCCTATCCCTTCTTAGCAACATCCTTTGGACCACTCTCCCCTTGCTGGTGGTTATCAGGGCGCTAGGCAGTGTGCTGCACTGTGTTCCTCCCTGCCCTGCTCCGGGCTGTTCTGTTCCTCTGCACACTGCAGGCTGTGTTAACCCCTTTGCTGCATGCCCCCCGTGAGCTCAAGCGTGTGCACACCAAGTGCCTCATGCTGGCGGTGGGGTGGCCCTCGGGCACTCCACCATTCCTCGGCCATATGCAGGGAACTATTAATATCACCGGGTGTGAATGCGGCCCATTCACGGGGTGGTGTGGGGGGGAGTGTGCGGTATGTGCCAGCCCTGCTCCTCCCAGCATCTGCCTCAGCTTTCCCTGGGCAAGCGGGGTCTGTTTGGGACCAGCTGCTTTGGTCCTGCCCTCTGTGCCGCCTGCTCATAGCTCAGTGTCTCCGGGAGGTTTCCTGCCTCTCTGCCCCCACGCCCTCCCCGGTCTGCTTAGCACGAGGAAATGAGTGGAAATCCTCCTCTGAGCTGAGTGCTTTTTCCAGTGGCCATCCATGTGCTGCTGGTGACTGGCTGACCCAGCATGGTGTCTGGTGAGAGCTGAGCCGCAGAGCTCTGCCTGTGAGCTCTGCCCTGCCCTGCCCCAGCTGTGCTCCCCACGCTGGGAATGGTGCTGTGTCTTTCTGCCACTTTCCCACTTACATGGCCAGAATGAAGCATCTGCCATGGCTGTGCCCTGGTAGTCAGCACCCCAAGGCTTTGCACACATCATGTGTTCGCAGAGGGTTTGGTCACTCTCCATCCCTTTCTTTCGCCCTTCCCAGGAGCTGAGGAGCTGTGCTTTGTGGATGGTGATACTTCGTGGGGGTCAGGGCTTTGCTGGGCTCCTCGTTCCTTGACTCCCCAGCTGCCCTCTGTAGAGGAGTGCTCACAGCCTTCACCGCTCACTGGTCTCCACTACTGCAGATGAGCAGCCTCTGCCTGTTCTGTGGCTGACCGCAGGGGTGGCACTGGCTCTGTGCTCTCCAGCAGCAGGACCCCTGGGCCCCTGCCCACCCCTGGCCCCATCTGGCAAGAGGCTCCTTCGCACAAAGCTGTGTGAAGGCTTTCAAGTCAACAACAGCCTCATTGAGGGGCCGGTTGCTCAGAGCCTGTCTCCTGGGGTGAGGGCTGTGGCACATGGGGGGCTGCTGTGGGGCTGTGGTGAGGGAGCAGGGAGGCTGGTGGGAGGAGGGTCAGAAGCCTGGGGCTAGGGAAGGAAGGAAGGAGATGTGCATCAAAAGCCTCTCAGACTGTGAAAACAATGGAAAAAGGCAGAGCTTTTTCCTTGTTCCTTGCATGTTAGGGTGCTTGGACAACTCTCCAAACAGTAATTTCAAGAGAAAAGCTTGTTTGTGGAATTCCTGCAACATACCTGGTCTCTCTCCTGCTTTTCTGGTCATCCCATACCAAATTACTGCATGTGTTCCCGTGTGCTGCATCTGTGCTCTGTGTCTGCTATCAACTCTCTTGCCCAGTGTTCTGTAACCTCCATCTCTTCTGCTGCCTCCTCTCCTTCTCCTTCCACACTCATGCTGGTGCTTCCTGACCTCCAGCCCTCTTGCCTCACGTTTCTCTATAAACCTTGCTCCTTCAAATCCACTTTAAACATTGGTCTTTTTTACTCTTAGCTGCTGCATCCCAGACCCTATTACCTATCTTCTCCTTCCTGCAAACAGTTTGTGGCCTGCCTCTCTTTTGGTGTGACACGGATTTGGGATCCCAAAGCCGGGTTTGAGATGCGTGTGCTGTGGAGAGGATCTTCCTTACCCTGTGTTGTCGGAGCAGTAACAACCGAGCAAGCAAAATCCCCTGCAGCGCCAGAGGGACTTTGGGGAAGTGAGGCGGGTGAGAGCAGCCTCTGCGCACCCCTGTGTGCTTTGCAGTGGCTCTCACCCCCCTTTCGCCATCTGCTCGGTTTGATGGGCAGGGAGAGCTGGGGACAGCGAGAATGTCTTGCAGCGTCCCGGGGCTCTTTGCGGGGAGCAGCCCGGCGGGGGGTGTGCAGCTGCTCGGCGTCCCTGTGCCGGAGCTCCCGGAGCTGCGGGTGCTGCCGCCGGGCTGGGAGCGGAGGGAGGGAGGGAGAGGGGCGGTTGAAGGGAGCGGGGCCGGGGGGCAGCGGCAAGGAGCGGCCCCTTCCCCGGCTGCGGCCGGGGCGTGCGGGTGCCGACCCCTCCGCTCCCGCTCGGCTCCGGCGCTGCCGGGCGGGTCCGGGGGGCGGGCCCCGGGGGCGGGCGGGCTCCTCGGCGCAGCCCCGCACCTGCCGCGGCCGCGCTCACACTGACAACAGCCGGAGCCGCGGCTGGCACTGCCCCGAGCCCGCCCGAACGAGGGTCCTGCATCCCCTCCCTCCTGCTGCTGCTCCGCGCCGGGACGCGCGGTGTGAGGGGGCGCACCCGGCCTGAAGGTAAAGGAGCAGCCGGGGGGGGGGGGGTGCCGGAGGGGTGGGAGGGCGGGTTTCAGAGGGCTGCGAGCTGCAGCCGGGGAGGAGGAGGAGGACCCCAGCCGGAGCTGCTGCTGGATCCCCGTCCTTCCCGGGCTGTCACAGCCGTGCATAGGGCAGGAATCTGCTGCTTCCATCGCGGCCCGTGGCTGAGCTGCTCCCTGCCAGCGCGGCCGATGCTGAATTAACGGGGGATGTGAACGGCTTGGCTGTGAGGATGGGGCTGCCCAGGTTTTCTCAGGGCTCCCCTTCACCCTTCCTCTAGCTGGGATTGCTGACAGTTAAACCGGTGGATGAGGAAGCACGGATTTGCCTCCCGATCCTGAGAGTCGTCGAGGTCATGGAAAAGCTGCGTTGACGTCAGGAGGCTTCGGCTCAGGCTCTCGCGGGGGAAGGTTGGGCTTGGATTCTGGCTTTTGGTGCTGTGGGTACGTGTTTCCAGTTGATTGTCTCTTTTGGAGACCTCTGTCTTCGGTACAAACGGTCAGGTTTGGTGTGTGCGCGTAGTTTGTCACATTGTGAGCTAGCACTAATCTGTCCGAACGTGCTGCCAAGGTGAGAGGCTGTTTTTTCCAAGGGTTGTTTGATCGTGCCTAACTTAAACACCGGCTCTTTGTGCGTTTGGTTTTGTGGTTTGTATTTTGGAACGGCTCCATGGTGCAGAGGGCAGGGAGCCGCCTCTTTTCAAGACCCCCGTACAGTCCCAGGGTGTCACAGCACGTATCGTGATGTTATTGGCAGGAGCCTGCATTCTTTTCCACGTGCATACTTGAATTCTTATCAATGAATGTGCTTTTTGCTGTTTACCTTTTCCCTGGAGCACAGCGCAGGGTGGTAGCAGTGCTGCTGGAGCGGGCACAGCAGCCCCTTGCTGCATGCGTGCTAGTGGGCTCCACACCTCGCTGAGAGCTGTGCAGGGAGCACCGCTCTGCTCAAACCCCATCAGTGCCCCCCCCCATCAACAATCAGCTCCCACTCTTATGCCAAAACCTCATCAATAATTTCCTTATGTGCAAAAACAGCAAGTCCTAGTGCAGAGCAGGTATCAAACCTGGCTTCAGAGGAGGCGCTCGCATTCACTAATGTACTCGTGCTTCCTCTGAGAAATACTTTTCTAATAAAAGACCCACTGAGTAAATCCAATCGCACTTCTGTTAAGCATTCCTTGTCTGCGTTGCCTCAAATGTCCAAACCTGAGCCTATGCATGGAACAGGCTGCCAGCAATTTAGTTTCGTAAGAGAACAAAATATGGTCGTGCCTGGGGCACTTCAGTACTTCCCTTTTGGTTTTGTACTAATTTCAAAAAGATTTGAAGGTTCTCAAAGTCAATTGAAATCGGGTAGGGGAAGGAAAGGTTGCCCTCTCCCTGAGGGCATAGCAGAGGTTGCTGCGTGACTTTGCAGCGAAGGAGCAGGCTGGCAAGTTGGCTGGCACTGGGTGCTGGTGGTGGGGAGCGCTGAGGGCAGGTCAACTGGTCCTTCTGTGCTGCAGCAGAGCCTGGCAGGAGGGAGCTGCTGGCACCAGCACTGCCGTGGCTCTGCCCTCCTGGGAACAGGGTAAATCATCCCCCAGTGGAGAGGAGAACCGGGTCTCCTTCCCTAAACTGTTCATTCCTAAGAGCCTGAGACTGATTGCCTGTTGCAGGGGCTTGCAGATTTGGTTTGCAGTTTGCATGGCTCTGGAAGGGCTCTTGCATTCAGATGTATGTGGGAGGTTAATTCTCCAGTTCTTGCAGTGTGCTGGAGGCAGGAAATGCTTTCTGGAGCTGTTGCCGAAGCCCTGGCCTGGGCTCCCCTCCCTGGCACAGCATGCATCCCACAACACAGGCACCTCCTTCTATCTCCACCAGCCTGGTGATCGAGACATTGCTCGATCCCTCTGCCCACTGGAATTGGTGGAGCGGATGGCCAGAGCCCAGGCATGACAGCTGAGCTGTTTTTTTGCTTGTAAAAGGCTTTCAGGGGCAGCATGCAGGCTGCAAAGGCAGGGATGCTGTTGCTCTTGCAAAACCTCCTACCCCATGCGGTGCTGTGCCGGTCCTGCTGTGGCACTCCAAGAGGAGCACCCTGAACCGTGGGTGCTGTCGGCACTGCTTGGGGTGAGCTGAGGTGGGAGCAGAGGCACTCATAGCAGGGGAATGTCTGTGTAGAAGTCAGGTCTTCTCATCCCTCAGCCTTCCTTCGTCTGCATGCTTCTCCAGCCTCACCACGAGATTTGAAGGAGGTGCTTGGTTGGACTTAAGCACTGGAAGAGAGGCTGTGCTGGAAAGCAGCTGGAGCCTTCCTGAGGCCGGTGGCCATGGCAGAGGAGCCGTCCGTTAACCTTTGTGCAGAGCTCCCGTGTGCTCCAGAGAGGACCGGCAGCACATTCCAGTAAGGCCGGGGGTCTCTCACCCAGTTAATGATTGAGCCACAATAACCCTTCTTGTGTGAGCCTTTCTGAAAGTCACCTCTGCATAATTATATTAACTTTTCCAGGCTGCCGGGGCCGGGTGTGGGAATTTGAAGAGACAGGATCTGTTCCTGCATTTCCAGCAAGAAATTCTTTCTTAGGTGCAGGAAGGGCGGCTCGCAGGTTTTCATTTGCTTTCTGATTAAACTGGCACTTTACTTGCCCAAGGGATTGTCAGCGGTGTGGAGCTGTGCTGGTCTCGCTCTGCTCTGCTACATGCTCATTCCTCCACTGTCCCACTGGGGGTGATCCTGGCTGCTAGACCCCAGCCCACTGGGTCCTGGGGTGTCCGGCTCCCATCTCTGGTTGCTCGGCCGTGACGCCCGTCTCACCGGCCCGCTGCTCTTCCCTCTGTTGCTCTGTTAATCATTGACAGGGTTGCCGTGCCACATGGGCACGCTGGCCCAGCGCGCAGCGGCGGAGCTGTTTGTTGAGCTGGTGGAGGATCCCTTATCAGAAAAAGACACTTGTCACCCAGTGCCAGTTACAGGCGGAGTTAATGTTAACGGCTGGCACTGGGAACGGGCCTTAGCAAGTGCAGCAGCTTGGGGGACCTTCCCCATCGGCTCAGCTATCTTGTGTCCTGCTGCACGGAGCCACATATCCAGATGGAGTTCCTTGTGCTGTCCCACGGCCGTGCTCAGCCATCCCCTTCTGTGGCTTCCCCGGTGTCCATTCTGCTGAGGTGTCCTGGTCTGTGTCATGGGTTGCTGCTGCTGGTCGGGGGGCTGCCAAAACCCCTTGGCCAGGCTGCATTTTGGTGGCATACCCCATGCATGGGAGATGCAGCTGAGGTGCCAGCTGGGTCCTGGACCCCCTTTAAGCTGGGTCCAACAATCCCGTGGAGTATGGAACCTAAGCCAGGCAGAAGATACTCACTGCTGTGGCTGTGATTGCGGTGCTTGGAGCAGGGAAGGCGGTGGGATCTTGGGGCTGTCATCGGGATAGATGTGATGACTACCACTCAATGACCTGTGTGTGTGGGAAGAGCAAAGGGGCAGCAGCAGCAGAATAGGGGTTCCCTGCTCTGTCCCTCCATGCTACCTGCCTTGGACGAACTCAGGCAGAGATGTGCAGTGTCACAGCCCAGGGTACCACAGGAGGGGACAAGCCTTCAGCAGGGTGTGTTTGTGCTCTGCCATTTCTTTGCCCCCCATCTGTCCAATGTGATGAGAGCACCTGGGCTGACAGAGCAGTCAGCATCATTCCCAGGACAGCCAGCTCCTGGTGCAGGCCAGAGGGCAGCACAGTCCTGGGGTGAGCACCTGGATTTCCTTGGACCCTTCAGCCAAGGCTTGGGCATCCCATTCCTTAATTGGGAGCAGGAGTTTGCTTGGTGGCTCCTCCTGGGATGGCATGTTGCTGAACCCAAGGGGCTCAGTGCACCGGAGGCTGGGTGTGCTGGGGGATTTCCTGCCCTTTATCTAGGAGTGAAAAGCATCTGACTGCAACACGTGCACATGGGACTCACAGTGAGCCTGTGCCTTCCAGGCCAGCACAGCCTCACTGTGCCCTTCAGGAGTGGGGCCGACTGGCTGTGTTCAGAACTTGCAGGGGCACAGAAGTTACCCAGGGAAGCTGTGGATGCCCCATCCCTGGCAGTGTTCAAGGCCAGGTTGAACACAGGGGCTTGGAGCAAGCTGCTCTAGTGGAAGGTGTCCCTGCCCATGGCAGGGGTTGGAACTGGAAGAGCTTTAAGGTCCCTTCCAACCCAAACCAGTCTGGCATTCTATGATTAAAACTGTTAAGGACTCCGTGCTGCCAGCACTGTCCATGCAGGCATGTGCTGGTGGCAGCGGGAGAGGGTGCTTCTGTCCCACAGCTGTGTCGCTGCTCAAGTACACTCCATCTGCAAAGCTACATGATGGGTTTCTATTCTCTTTCTCCCCACCATGAATTTTACAGGGATATTTTTGCTGCTGTCAAGGGCACAAGTTCAGTGTCTGAATGCTCTTTTGTCTGGTGCAGCACAGAGGAGTCACATTCTCCTCCCATTCCTTCTAGGAATGGCAACAAAACGCTTCCGCTGCACCCCTTGCTGGGTGCTGCTGCACGATCTGGGGGGGGAATGAGGTCACACCAACGGCCCCCAGCTGGAAAGAGGGTGATGGTAGAGCCAGGGCAATAAATCTGCATGCATGGAAGGACCTGTCTTTGAGCTGCAAGGCTCTCCTATGATTGCGGGCTGTGCAGGAGGGACCCAGGGCCCCATGCCTGTAGAGTTGGGTGGCTGGCAGCCGGCGGCTCAGCCTGGGGCTGGGGGAGGACAAGAGAGCAAGAGTTTAAAGAAAAAAGGAAGGAAGAAAAGGACCAAACAGGAGGATGCTCTGCTGCAAGCACTAGGCTAAAGGCTGGGCTTGAGGCAGCGGGTCAGGCTGGGGAGGGAGGTGGAGTGGTTCTGGGGCTGCAGACCACTGAGCTGCAGCTCGGGGTGGGGGTGTGTGTGTGTGTGTCATTCCCTCTGCTGCTCACAGTGAAGCTGGAAATGGCCATGACAGTGGTGTCATGAGGCTGTGGGACGGTGACGCTGAGCCGCGACCTCGTTTCATCAGTGTCATTGGGCAAGAGCGGGATAATGGGCTGTCAGGGCTGGCGTTCCAGCTGCGTTTTCCCATACAGAGAATTGCCCTGTTGTTGCTGGACACCTTCCTTATGAGTGTTGGTTTCATGGGCCACAGCAAGCCCCTTATGGTTTGTCCCCTCCCTTTTACTTCATTCAGCATCCTTGTGCGCATCTCTAAATCTCTTTGTCTTCTGTCAGAAATGTTGCTTATTCTGATCTTTTGTTGGTAGTCTGAAGCAGGGAATGTTTCTTGACAGGCAGTTAAACGTCCTCATTAGTTTCTGTGGTGCATAAACCTCTGTTGTGATGTGTATCCCAGGCACAGTGCAGCGGTGGGAGCACCAAGTAATGTCCAGCAGACATTACTGCAGACTTCAGCTGCTGGAAACATCCATCCTTGACTGATGGATCTGCTGCATGGCTTGCTCTTCCTTAGCACTTTTCCATGTGGTCGTCTCCACAGGTTTTAGGGACCAAAATGATCCCTGGATTTCCTTGTACAGCTTGTCTCATCAGAGCCAAAGGAGCAAACCAACCTCTTGGGCCCTGCTTGGCTACTGAAGAAGCATCCTTATGCTCTGGAGCTCTCTGAAGACTTGTTACCGCTCTCCAGGATAAGTGCCAGCTTGTGCAGGCTCTTCTCCTGCAGGGACCAGGGCTGTTTGCACTGGGCACCTCTATGCACCAGGCAAAACATCACGGACTGGGCAGAAATTGCCTCTGTTTTCGGGAGGCAGGCGTGATCTCCTGCTGAACCCTTGACCTATGCTCCGGATGGACACTTGCTTTCCAGCCAAGTGGCAGCTGAGCCCGCTGCTTTCCTTCCCCACGCCTGGGCCCTGTGCACGCCTCTGCAGCACAGCTTTTCCATTGCTGCTGCTGGTCAACAAGAAAAAACGGTAACAAGTATTTTTGGCGTTTTGCAGCAGCAGCTGCATTGTATCAGGGTACTTTGTGTGTCTGAGACTTAAAGCCCTGAGTATACATTTTTTAAGGGGCATGGTTAGGGAGGCATTGCTGTCCGGTGACAAAGGAAGAGCTTTTGTGAATGCAGGGAGCTGGGCTGTGCTCTTGGCTTTGCTCCTGACTCCGCTTCAGGAGAGGCTTTCTCCTCTGTAGAAGAGAGATAACAGGTTATATATTGTGACCTGTGACTGCAGGGGGGCACTGCTGAATCTTGACACCGAGTTTGTTTAACGGTCCTGCCCCGTTACTGATCTCTCCAGCAGTGCCTGTGCTCTTGGCAGTGCCATGGAGGGCTCTCTGATGGTGCTCCATGTACTGTGGTGCTGCTTCAGGTCCTGGGAAGGACTGCCGAGGGAGAGCTCTCCTTTTCCTGTGCTGGGTGGTTTGCATTGGAGCCTCCTTGTTTTGAGGCAGCTGCCTCCCCGTGTCTGGGAGTTCCTGGATTTCTCCTTTCTTGTGTGCTGTGTAGAGACGTTGGTATGAAACCAGCATTTGTACTTCCCAAGCCCGCGTGTCGCTTTACTCCCTGGTGGGAGCAGAGGCAGTGCTGTGCAGGGAGCTCCTGGGTTAGGGGTCCTATTGCCAGGGTAGGGGGTGTAGTTTGGGACGCGCTGCTTTGCCTTCCTCATTGCTGCTTTCTAATGGCACTTTCCACACGGGAACCCTGTCCCTGCGCTTCGCAGGAAGCTTGGGAACTGCATTTCTAGCTGCAGGGCGGCATGGCACAGCTCCTTAGGGAGCATGGTAGGGGAGGCAGGACTAACGTGCTCTTGGAGACAGGCTGCGGTAGGAGGTGGGTGCAGGTGCAGCTGTGTGGAGTGGTGCAGGACCTTTAGTAATGCAAACAGCCGTGTGAAGTCCTCCTCTGCCCAGCAGCGTTGGGAATGGAGCCTGCATTTATGCAAAATTAAGAGCGGGTGCCAGGTTATGAGCCTGTTTTCAGGGTCTGGTGCTTTCCTTATCAGAGAGTTTGCATTTGGATTATGGATTTTGGACCATTTTTGCTCAAGACCTGATGATGCTGCAAGGACACAGGGACTTCTGGCAGGAGGCGTCTCTTGCATCACCACTCCAGAGCATAGGAACTTGCTGGAATTCCCTGAGGGCCTGAGGCATGCGCATGGCAGTTTGCAGCAGGGACTGAAAGGGTTAAAGCTGCTTTGCAGTGTGATTTAACAGGAAGAAAAAAAAGGGGGAAAAAAAAAGCCATTTCCTTCATGTCCAGAGACAGTTTATTTTCTGGGCATTCTTCAGGACTCAGGGAGGTGCCTTTTCTTTAAGGCATTTCCTGTAAGCAAGTTTATATTTGGACTGGGGTGGGTGGGGAGAGGAGGTGGGCTCTGGGGAGGGGTCCAGCAGCCCGAGCCGAATGACCTCAGCTTTTGGCTCCTTGTCCTAAATTGTTGGAGATGGCAGCTACGGGAGCAGTGGCCATGGGATCGGATGAGGGATGAGGTGCAGGGTCCTGAGGGGCTCAGCCGTGTGCATGGGTGTCGGGGACCCCAAATACCCCTTTGCACAGGTGGGTCAGAGCAAGCAGGAGGGTGTGAAGCTGTCAGTGCTCTGGAAGAAGAGTTGGTGTTAGGATTCGGGTCAGCCTCACTGCTGTGGGAGTTCACATTGTGCTGGGTCAGAGCAGCTGCCTTGGGCTTGGAGCTGATCTTCCCTCTCGTTGCTTCTCCTTGCTAAGTAGTGACCCACTAAGACACCAGTAAGTCCTTCTCTGGTATCTGTAGGGTTTTCAGGTTAGCACTAGGAATTTAAGGAGCAGGCAGGTTTATCATCACCATAGTTCTGCACTGCAAACATCAGACAATAGCTGACTTTCTTTGCCCAAGATGCAGTCAATGCTAAGAGAAGGTGATCTGTCATCCCCTTCTGCTCTTCAAGGCCATTCCTTCCATTACCTTTAAGGTGATGAAGATAAGTGCTGCTGGACCCCACATTCTGACCTCTGTCTAAATCTATTCTCTCCCCCAGGATAGCTTTTATTTCATTTAAAACAAACCCAATAAAGGAAACATGGTAAAATATGAGGTCATCAAAACTTATTGTGCTCCCAATGTCCATCGTGCAGATTTAACTCTTTTCCTGTTGATACTTCATCAGACTTTAGTTCTTGTGCAAGGTTCTTGGAGCTGGCAGGCCCCTGGGTGAGACGCAGCAGGCTGGGCTCACCTCCGCTGTCACTCAGGCAATTCTTCCCTTGTTCCCCACGCCAAGTTTTTTCTCCCCCATTTTGTTTTCTTTTTATTAGTGTGATTTCCTAACATCGGAAGAGGCGAGTTATGAAACTGGAGTTATCCAAACACGTCTTGTTTGAAGATAGCGTTTCATCCAGCAGATGCAGCTTCCTGCTCTGTAAATGGCTTTCATTGTTTCGCATTGGCTCCTGGCCCTGTTTCTACCGGGGCCATGGGCAGTGCTGCTCGGCTCTGGCAACCCTGGGAGCGGTGGTCCCAGCCACGACTTGCTGCTGGCTGTGAGGTGATGTGAAGAGGCTGAACTGGGAGCACTGGTGTTCCATAGGCAGCCTCCAAAAGCATTTGGGAGGCTCGCTGGATGCTCAGGGTTTTCCAGTATGTGTCCACTCTTCCAACAAGACTGTCTGAAGAGGCCAGTTGGTGCCATTTCTGCTTGATCACACCCTGAGTGTGTGCCTCGCATAGCCTCCTTGCTGACTGCTGCCCATGGGATGCCATCTGTTGAATGGGATTCAGCCCATGGGGCCTGTGGCCTGATGCCTGCTGTTGAAATGGGGCTGACGCACGGCATGGAGAGCAGCTACAAAATGCAACTGTTATCAGCACGGCTCTGTCAGGGCTCGGGTGCAAACCAGGCTTGTCATGTGCTGGGTGATGTACCGCGATAGCCACCGGTTGAATGGTTGACATCCAGATTGCAGACGAGGAAGGAACTAGGGAAGAGAGGGTAAATAAAATAAGGTGGTGATGAGGATTATTGTCAGCACAAAAGAAGCTGTGTGAGTTTTAAACCTTTCTCAGGCACCACAGAGAAAGGGGGGTTTGGAGATGCATCCTTGCATGCTGCCAAGGAAGAGAGCTGTGGCTGCGGCTGCTATGTCCTGGCCAGGACTTGTGTTGTCGTCAGGCATGTGTATTCCTTGCAGTGGTGCAGGATGTTTCTGCCAAATGTGATATAGAAAACACTGGGAAGGGTTAAAGTGATTTTGTTTAAAGATCATAGAATCACAGAATGGTTCGGGTTGGAAGGGACCTTAAAGCTCATCCAGTTCCAACCCCTGCCACAGGCAGGGACCCCTTCCACTAGAGCAGCTTGCTCCGAGCCCCTGAGTCCAACTTGGCCTTGAACACTTCCAGGGATGGGGCAGCCACAGCTTCTCTGGGCACCCTGTGCCAGCGCCTCAGCACGCTCATGGTAAAGAATTTCTTCTTAAAGTATAACCTAAATCTCCCCTCTCTCAGTTTAAAGAGGGTAGATTTCCTCTTTAAAACAGGATGTTTGTTTATCACCTGGAATCAGGGCCATGAAGCTGTGTTTGCTGGGAAGCTATCGAGCCCATGGTCAGTTACCTGCCATGAAGGAACAGGAGGAAGAAGAGCCTTCAGAGCACATGATGCTCTGTGTTTGCTCAGAACCACTTAATCTGGGGCAGCATGAGCAGTGCCAAAGCCTTCCCTGTGTCAGATTGAAAAGGATTTGGCTTTGGCAGTGTGTGCGCCCCCGCCTTTTTCCCCTTAGGCTCTGCATCTGTCAGGTTTCTTTGGCTATAAGTGCTGCAGACTGCTGTTGGCCAGATTTATAGCTCTACAAGCACTCGTACCAGGACCATGTCTCTTTGGTAACTGGAAAAGTGCCAGCTGATTGGTAGCTCTGATTTTAAGCCTTTGATCTGGAAAGCAAATAAAGAATGAATTAATTTTTCATAGCAAATAGGAAATGTGGCTGAAGAAAAGGCTGATCTGCTGCTTGAATGGCTGCGATACATGTGCCAGATGTGTTTACTGGTGAAACAGGAGACTGGTCTTACTTCCCACTCCTGCCTGCTAAGATGGGTTCTGGGTGGAATCTGTTTTGATTTTGAAAAGCTGGAAGCTTTGCAGCACAGATGTGGATGCTGGGTCAGGGAAAGCATCTGTCCCCCATCCCCTTCACTGGTACAGTCACCGTGTTTGCTGTTCTCTGAGATCACCACATATGAAAACAAACCTGCACTGCTGGGTTTATTAATTCTCTAAAGTATGTTTTTTGTTCTGCCTTTTGGAGATGTGAGACGTGGTCCCCAGCGTGAGGACACCTGCCTTGGGAGGCAAGTGCCTTTCCATTCTTCCTAGTTCAGGCTCCCTGGTTGTGGGGCAGCACAGTGGTGTCCATGTGAGGTGGCTGGGGTGTCTCCCAAAACCATCTGGTTCCTGTGCAGATGGCTTGGCCCTGGGAGCACCATATCATAGAGAGCTTTAGAGAGAGAAGAGCTGCAGGTGCTGGTCTAGTGCTCCTCCCTGTCTGCTTGCAGCCACAGGTGGGAGTGAATCCTGGTCTGCATGGTCCTCTGCTCTTCCATGGCTCTCTTCTGGGTGCCTCCTTAACTTGAATGACACTGAGATGAAGCTGGAGTTCTTTGTGCATCTGAAGGGCTTGGGTGATGATGTGTTTGTATCTGTGAGGTGCGTGTGTTGTTCCCTGTTGTGTCCTCCCTAACCAGTCCTCAGCTGCTGGGAGAGATCCCTGTGGTGGTGGCAGGACACATAGTGTGGGATTAAAGGAGTGATCAAGAAGGAGGAAGGTTGGAGCTTGCTGGTAAGCAGAAGCTTTTGTGCCTCACGCTCCATGCCCTGGCCACAGGGATGCTCTTAGCTGTGACCTTGCTATAAAGCGGTGCAGGCAGGGACTTGACTGAAGGTGGGTTTTTGGTGGACTGCCTTTCTCTGTCAATGGAGCCTGTTTGGGGAGGAGCTGGGTGTGCCCCAGACCTCTTCCTCCAGCGCAGGAAGCCGTGGCGGGGGTCACACTGTCCCTGGAGCTCGGGCACAGCCATCCTGCGGCAGCCCATGCTGGTGGTGCCTTGCCTCTCCTGCTCCTCTGCTCCACGGCATTCCCACCTGCTCCAGAAGCAGGGATTCGTTCTGATGGGTTTTACGTTTTGCACAAGCGGAGCGTGGTTTTGTCGGTGTTTTGATGGGATGTGAAGCCGCAGATTTTTCCCCATTAATTGAGTTCCGCAGAGCTGCTGCCGGAAGCGGCGCCGAACGCTTGGCAGAGCTCTGCGCTCTGACGTTTTTCCTTCCTGCCCCCTTCCCCGAGCGAGCCCTTCCCTCTGCGATGGCAGCCCCTAACTCAGCCTCTTCCGCCCTCCTCCCACGGAGCTGCATTCTGGGGTGGCACCGCTCGTTTTGGGGTGGTTGGGCTTAGGTCCCACAGGCGGCATCCTGCGAAAGGAGTCCATGGCTTGCCACAGTGGTCAGAGGAGACAGGGGATAATGAAGTCTCTGTGGTTAGTATTTGATGAGGTTCACTGGCATTTTATCTCGTCTCAATGGAGCGGAGGAAAACGCAACTAAGAACTTGTCTTGGCGAGGCCAGCCCTACCAGAGTACTCAGCTCTGCGTCAGGATGGGACCTGAAACCTCTTGAGATCCCAATGCCCTTACTGTAGAATTCTCTTGGAATTCAGTCCTTGGAATTCTCTTTGGCTGTGCTGGCAGAGCCGGTCACCTGCCCAACTGCTTCACCTGGAGAAGTTACCTGCTCTGTGGTGCTGCATGTGCTCCTTGAACAGGAGCTGTGCTCCTAAATGGTTCCTGGCAGCATGGGGATGGCATGGATAGATAGATAACCTGATGTTGCACAAGTCCGTGTTTTGCAGATTATTGAAGAACTCTTGTGTCTTGGCCAGGCTTCTGAGCCCCTCTGGGTACTGAATGATGGGCTGGTGGCTTTGACGTGCTGATGTTAATCCCCTTTTGCCCATCTCCAGCTTTGCCTGGGGCACTGAACTTGCTATTTTCTTGGACTAAAGCAAGGTACAGCCTGTCTGGGATGGGGCTGGCTAGGGAACAGCTGTGGTGGCTGGAGGGCTGGTGCTGCTCGCCCCTTGAAGATGCTGATGTTGCCCAGGACCGCTGGTGCTCTAGGCTAGCCCTTTGCAAAGGGAAGGGAATAGAGGCTTTCACAGGCTGCCATTTCCAAGCAGCTCAGTGCTCATTCTAATCACTTGTGAAAGCAGAGTGTTAATTAAGGGCTTTAAGTTCCTTCAGAAAACATGCATGTGTGAGTCAAAAATTAGTGACTCAAAAATAGACACAGATGAGTTTTAAAAGGATGTGAGCTGATTGATTTACCACAGATGACGTTAGCCCGCAGCTCTAAGGTAGAAGTTTTTTGAGGCAAAGGTTTCCTTAGAAACATCAACAGGAGAACTGCTGCACACTAGCGAGGCTGAAAGGTAATGCTTGCTTGAGAAGAGACAAACACTTTAAAGGTGTGTTCTGAAGCATGCAAAAATGACTGCTGGGGAAGTTTACTTGTGTAAGATACTGCTCTGCAAAGCACCTGAGTATGGGGCCCAGCCATGGGGTGGGCAGCCCCTGAGATGCAGCGACAGGGGATGGTGCTGCTGAGGTCCCTCGCCCTGCAATATGTGGTTGTATGGGCTTCAAGCTCTTTGGAGGACTCTTCCCGCCTGGTTTCCTGCTGTTCAAGGAGACCCAGCTGAGCACTGTGACAGCCTTTGCTTTGGTCCTTCTGCCCCAAAACAGTGGCCACTGCAGCAGAGTTGAAGTTTCCTCCATGTATGATCGCAGGTGGATATTTCAGTGTGACTGTCTTCAGGACAAAGTTCTCTCAGTGTAAACTGGAAAGCATCAGATGCAGGCTGGGGTCTTCATCAGCCCTGTGCCAGTCACGAGGGGAAATGGTTTCCCAGTAGCAGCAGACTCGTCCTCGCTGTGTCTGGCTGTGAGCACAAGTGAGACCATTGTGCTGTTGGGGCAATACTCAGGCAGGGAAGAAAACCCTGAGTAGGTCTTGCTGTGACAAATCTTTTACTTACACAGGGGCTTTCACAAGAAAGGGAAACTGGAAAAAAAACATGTCTGTTCCTGCCAAAAAGCACTGCTCTGCCAGTAACTGGCCTCTGTTTTCTAGTGCTGCTCCTGTAAATAGTTGGTGTGTTGAATTAGAGCTTCCTGCTGTCCTCTAACCCATGGGCTTCTCCTTGCCCTGACCCTAGGGAGGTCTTCCTCTGCTTCTGACCTTGCTGTCTGCAGCCACAGCACTGACTCCAGGGTGTTCAGTATTATAACTTCCCTTGAGCCAGTATAGCTGTGCAGGGGGGTGTGAGCTCATGTGCTTGTGCATCCCTAGGAAGGCTGGGAAGTACTTGGTTTGTTAACAGAAAACTGAAGAGAGAGCGATTTTAACCATCTCAGAGAAGTGTTTTGCAATGCTTACAGCACAGGTCTAAATTTCAGGGCTATCCTTTGGCTATGGACCAGTCCAGTTCCCTCTGTGCATCCTCAGATCCTCCCTCTGCTGAAATGTGAACAGGCTCTTCGGCCACGTGCCACGAGGCTTTGCTTGCTTCAGCTCCTCAGAAAATGCCATGTTATACATAAAGGGCCACGTTTTAGGCTGTGTCTTGGTTGTGTCTGTGGGGGTGTGGGGTGCGGGGCTGGCTGGTAAAGATGGCTGTGCTGGCTGCTTTGGTGGGAGAGAGCAGATGGGACCAGGACAGGTAAACCAAGTCTGCCATTCCCATGGTTTGTCTTCCATTAGGATTCAGCATCTTGACTGTCAGGCCAGCATATGAGCCTGTGACATTGCTTGAGGCCAGGTTTTGCATCCTGTTTTGTAATATTCCCTGACGTTCCCCACATTCCTGGCAAGGAGACTTCTGTATTTTTTTGAAATATTCCTTTGTCTCTTTGCAGAAGTGTGACATCCTTTAAAAGCACTTCTCAAAGAGTCTGTTGGCCTGCTCTCTCCAGCAGCTCCTGTTAACTTCATAAAGAAAAGGAACCCTTGAGCTTCCACTCCAGCCCCAACACTGTCTCCTTCCAGTGGGAAGGGGAAAAGGAGAGAGAGGAAGGGCCGTAGGCTTTGCTCAGGTCACCTCCATAAGCCTCAGGTCCATGCTATGTGGTTTCACCCTTGTTCTCAGGTTTTGCTCTGACCTCCAGGTTTTTGTGATGGTTATGGGCTCACTAGCTGTGCTGGACAGCACAGTCTGGAGGGTCCTGGGTTCAGAGGAGAGCTTTGGAGAAGGCAGAAGCCACCACAGTGGTCTTTGGGTTGGTGTCTTGCCTCTAGCAATGGCCTCTTCTGTCCTACCTACCAGGATGTACGGAGGTAAGCTGAGGGTTGGGTGGGATATTTTGCAATGCTGAATCCCTTGGTAGGGGATGAGAAACCTATCATGTTTCCCACGATGAACTGGTAACACAGTGAGAAAGGAATAACCTGGTGTTGAAGCCCACGGTGTGACCTAGCGGAGGGATGGACTGGAATCAGTACAGCTTTTACCAGCGGCATCAGGATATGTTGGATGAACACATTAGCCCTCTTTCTAGCCGGATGTCAGAGAGACTGGGAGAAGACCAGCTGGAGAAGGAGACGCAACAAGCCAACACACAGGTCCCCATGCTGGATGTTCTCCTGCCGCTGGGGCCCCCTTCCCTCATTTCTCTGGGCAGCAGCTCCCCAAGACATGCAGGCAGCCCTCGGATGCGCTGTGCCAACTCCCCCTTTCTCCCACAGGTGAAGGGGACAATGGCACCAGGATCTCCTCTGTGTCCCAGAAGGAGCTGTAGGTTCAGGGACCCCCTCAGCCTCCTACCCCAGGCAGCATTTCAGGATGAGAGGACGCTTGGTGGCCTCTCCTGTTGCTTTGGAGCCAGCAAAGCTGCTCTTCTCCCTTCTCACCCACCTACAGATGTTGGCTCACTGGAGACACTGTAGGCAGCTGCTGCTCTTTTGGTGCAGCTGGAAATTACAGTCTGGTTTCCTTCTGTGACGCCATGGTAGCATTAATGACAGAAAGGCCTGGCCGGGGGGAGTGGTGGAAGAGGCTTTTCCTGAGGAGAACTGGACCAAAATTCCCGTTGCAGTGGGCAGGACGTGTGTATGGCACCCTCCTGTGCCTCCCTGCACACTTCTGGATGACCGGGTTCCAATGCTGCCATGGGCATGGGTGGCACATGTCCCCTTGGAGAGCCAGCCTCTCCCACCAGCACCTCCAGCAGCCACCTGCACCGTCACTGGGGTTTGGTGTCTGCTGCCATGTGTGCACGGAAAGGTTTTTTTCACTGTATGATACAGTGGTGGTTATTATTTGTTATCAGTTGGCTAAATCCACTGCTGGCTTTCAGCCTCTTTGCAAGGAAAGCGCTTTCTTTCAGTCCCGAGAGGATCAAAGACCTCTTGGTTCAGGGATTTTATTAACCTCCTATGTCAAAATAGCTTTTTGGGATCCCTGAGCAGCTTTAGTGGAGTGTGTGTTGTGAGCTGGACCGGGCAGCCGCCAAGGCACCCTCAGCTGAGGCACGCAGCCGGGCAGCAGCACTGTTGTCTCTGAGGCCCGGCACTTCCCTGCATTGCTGGGATGTGAGATCACATTTGGAAGTGGCTCTCGACTCCTCCTGCGTTGGTGGAAATGGTGCACATGGTGGCTGGTAACGCGGATGGCCGCTGAAACGCTCCCCATCTGCGAGGCGATGGCTGCTGGCAGCCGGACGCACTTGCTGTCACGCGTGCGGGTGTTTTCAAGCTGCTCCTCTCCAAGGTTTGCTTGCAGATGTATTTACCAGCCCTCTCCTCTCAGCTGTCCCCCTCTGCACTTTGGACCTGGGATCTCCCCTGCCAGGTCCCTCTCAGCTGAGGGGATCTCACAGCTCATTCTGTAAGCTATTTATGCCAAAAAGCATCGACTCACGGAAGTGCAGTTGCACAGAATGTGCTTTTCATTACGGAGATTAATTCCATGTCAACCAGAACCTTCTCATTTGGACCGTGCTGTTTCCCTCTGCTTTGGTCTGCCTGAAAAGGTCAGTCGAATCCTGCCTGTGTGGAGGGAAGGAGCACTCCCAGGCAAGGTAAAACACTGATTCTACTTTCTGCTAATTCATTAGAATTAGTATTCATTAGAAAGTAGAAAGAGCACGAATTAGTAGAAAGTCAGGCAACCAAGTCTAGATATCTTGGATAACAGGTGCTTGTGTTGCTGTCCCTGAGCCATCTGCCAAAGCTTTTGGTCCTCTTTGGTGTTTTGAGGGACTGAGAAATTCCTGGTGGCTCAGCCTTTGCTTTCCTGTGCATGGGAAAGGCTGCATTCACGTGTGCTGTGAGCGGTGTCAGCTCTGCACTCCGCAAACAGCCAACCGAGAGGAGCCCTGAAGCTGAGGTTTATGGTCACTGCTTTGGCTAATCGACATCTGATTGGATGAGAAAGGGGGTTTTGGTGGTATCCATCACTCCCCTCCCATTGGTCCTGCTTCCAGCTCCTTGTGCCAGCAAAATGCAGCCTCGTGGGAAGTTTCACACTGGAGCCATCTCAGTACCTAATTTTCCCACTTGCAGTTGAAAGCCACAACCCACCTGGCTGGAACTGTCATCCGTGGGCCAGGACAAGGATGGGAATGCCCCAACCACAGGCACAGCTGCTCAGGAGGGGGACTCAATCCCATCCTGCCTCTCGGGCAGGGCTTACGGAGAGCTGGAAACAGTTAAGCAGCGTGTCTGCGTGCTTGTGCGCTCTCGGGCTTCCTCCCGCGCTCCCCACCAGCTCCCACCCCTGCTGTTCCGACAGTTCAGCCCTTTGCACGCCCGGGATGTCCTGTTTGCTGCTGAATGAGAAGCTAGATGGTTGTCCCTGCAGGCAGGGTCAGAGAGGGCAGGTTTGATTAGCTGGGTACAGCCGGACTGCGCGGAAAAATCAGGGATCTCCAGCTGACTGCCTGTGGGAAGGTCTTTGGCCAGGAGCGCTCTCGCCTCCGTGGATGGTGCTTGGGGTGGGGGATCGAGGAGGGCAGTTGTCATGCTGATATTTTTCTCTGCATTTAATCCACGTTTTCCAATGAACAAAGCCAGGATTAACGGCTTCTGCCATGGTGAGTCTGCTTGTGTCCCAGCTTTGTATTTGTATCAGGAGACTTCAGCCAGCGAGCGCGTTCTCAGGGGAGATGGGAAAGTCTGTAAAGTGACCTCTTTTTTCTTGTTGGAGATTTCTTGAAAACAGCGTTTCCTTTGCAGCAAGTTCAGTTCGCTTTGGCTCTTGTGCAGCAGGGTGAAGGAAGGGTTAGGGGGTGTAATTTGTTCGAAGTTTTTTTTCCTTTTCTTGAAAAACAGACCAGACTTTCCTTTACCTTTGTTTTTACTTCCTTGCAATGATCTGTAGCTCCTGCCCTGACAGAAGCATTGCCTGCTTGGAGAGGGGCTGCAGCGGGGCACGCTGTGAGCCCTGAGCCCCTGCTGCAGTACAGCACTGCTGGTATTGAGTGTGAGGCTGTGTGTGGTAGGAAGGAGAAGGGAAATGGATGCGACAAAGTACAGGCTGGGTTCAGTCGCATTGTGTGTGGCTTTTCTTTCAAGCCCCTCTGCTCCCCGCTTAAGATGCAGAAGGTGTAAGAGATCTGCAGCCTTTTTAATATTTGGGCTTATTTCTCACAGAGTCAGCCAAGCCGGTGAAAGCGTGGTGGCCCCACGGCATGCCAGCTCCTCCTAAGCTTTGGTTGTTTCCTGAGCCCAAGCCAAAATGCCTTTCCATGAGCCTGACCCCTGCCTCCTGCCAGGCAGCAAGGGCGGCTGGGGTGGCAGCACTGGTGGGGAGTCACGGAGCGTGGTGATGCTGGTGCCAGCCATGCCCAGGATGTGGCATTGCCTGCCGATGCTGATTTACTTAAAAGCAGTTATAAGTGAGAGGAAACGAGGGCATGGGGAGGAGGGGAGGGAGCTTCAGGGCTGTGAAGGGCAAACTGCTGGATGGGGAGGACAATGTTCCCCGGGAGCTTCTGGCTGCTGCGCTGGGAGCAGTGCGAGAGCAGTGCTGGTGGGTGCAGCAGAAGGGACTTGTGGCTTCATACTGAGCCCTTCAGTGGTGGGAGAGATCCCATGGGCAGGGTGCAAATCCTGTCCCCATGTACGCAGACCTGTGTTTGCATGAGAAATATTACTGTTGGTTTTTTAAACTTAGGTTTGGTTTTTTTGTTGTTGTTGTTTTATGCCTTGATTTGTCGTTATCTTTGGGAGGACTGCAGGGAGATGTCCCCATCGGGTAGGAGGCTCTGTGCAGAGCACAAGGGCTGTTCTATAAATGTACCCTCAGTGTGCTGTTTGCAGGTACTGTGGTCACCTGCACATGCAGGACTTTGTGGTGTTAAAAACCAGGGTTTTGCAGAGGTCTTTCTGACATGGGATGGGATTTTCACACATTTGATGGTGAGTGTGTGCAGGTGTCAGTGCAGAAGTGCTTTGCTCGCACAGCTCCCCTGACCAGCTGCAGATGCAGGGACCAAGATAGAGCCCGACCAAAGCAAATGCCACTATGCCGTCCTGGAATTGGATGGGTTTATAATTCTGTACAGCATGGAAAAAGCTGCAGAAAGACCACAAGGAAAGGCTGCCCCATGGAGTTCCTCTGGTAACATACACCTGTGTGTATTCTAAGTAAATGCATAAATGTAGGAGGAAATTCCCTTATGTATTAAGCAAGTCATTATTTAAGCAAGTCTAGATTTAAAAGTAGGAGCTGAGGGTAGCTCCTAAGTGTGCAGCATGTAGTGCAGGAGAGAAACTGCATCTGGTTGCATTGACTGGAGATGCAAATGTGTCAGCTGCAAGTGTTGGTTTATGGAATTCAGAGCTCTCTGCAAACATGAGAGCTGCTGCTGATTCTGGCTTTTTAGCAAAACTATTGCCATTTTCCCTTGTCTTGACCTTCTTTGCCCTTCAATGATGGCTTGTGTTGGGTCTCTCATTGCTTGTGGTGTAAGTGCTGAGGCAGAAGCAGCACTGCGATGCAGCTCTCTGGGCTTCAACCTTGCAACATGCTGGAGGCGAGAATAGGCTAACTGGGCATCATTTTGTTGGTGCTGGGCCTGACGCTCTTCCAAGCAATGGGAAAATGGGCTCCTGTTGTGCATGTAAAGAAATGCACAATGTCATCCCTCCTCGTGAGGGAGGTGCGGTTTTGGCCTGTGCCATTGCAGATGGTGAATGCTGTGCCCCGGCGCTACTGGGGCGGTCAGGTGCAGAGCTTGGGCTGGCCCGGCAGGACGGCGTCTGCTAGTCCAAACAAAGTGTGTGTGTGTGAGATCCAGGGGATGATCAACAGGAAAACAGCAGTGCAGCTTTAGAGAGGGTGGGATACAGCATGGGCAAGATGGATTAATTTTCTTCAGCATCTGAGCAGCTGTTTGCATCTTGCTTCTCGACGCTTCTCTTCTGGGTTTCCAGTAGCAGAAATGAGAGCACCATGCCACCACAGCCACCTGAGCACTGAAAATGCGTGTAACATCTGCCAACGTACATTCAGTGCTCTTTGTGCCCACAGCAATTGTGTTTGGGGCAGGCTGCCTGTTTCTCTGTGAGTGCTGCTCGCTGGCTGCAGGCACAGGGCTGGTGGAGCATGAGTGCAGGGAAGGGGGAGCTCAGGCGGACCTGCAAAGCTCTGCCTTTCCATCCCATGGTTGGGTGCCATCTCTTTCTTTCAGCTGTTTGGGGTTGTGCTGGGGTTTTGTGGTGTTCTTCACTGTTCCTGCTGGGCGCTTCATCATGCAATCTCCTTCTTTTAACCAGTATTTCCATTGGGAAGCTTCTCATTGTCCCATGCAGACAGATGGACATTTATAGAGATACAGGCAGCTCAGCACGGTAAATGTCTGAAATGAATAACTGGTGCCAAAGAAAGATGGTAACTTCACCCCAAGTCTGTGTCTGGGTAGAGGCCGTGCCCGCACTGACAGACCTTCTCGGGGTGGTGCTTAGGGAGGGCTGGAGCCGGAGGCCCTCTCTCCCCTGAGCTTGCTTTGCCATTGCCTTCTTCAGCTGTGGAAACTGTGCTTGCTGCTGGGCTCCCGGGTCACAGGAGCGGATGAGTTCCTGCCCTGTCTGTTGTTCCTGTGGGGTCAGAGCAGATGCAGAAATGCAGGTGGGGGAGGCTAGGAACACAGATCAGGGTCTTCACCTTCCTGGTCCTTTGTTTCTGTTCCTATCGGTGCCCTTTGCATCCCCTTGTTCCCATCAGACATCTGCTCTGCAGCTGCAGTGCTCAAATGCAGGACACTTAACCCCTGAGCTACCGCCATGCTCGTGTTCCTGGGGCAGCATGAAGCTGAGGGCCAGCAGGAGGGGTCCCGAGGTGGCCAAAGGTGCTGCAAGACTCTGAGGGGCAGAGGTGCCTCTGGGAAGCAGCCATGTCCAGCAGACACCGTCCCTCCAGCAGCAGGTTCACCCATGCTCTTGGGCATGGGTGTCAGTTGTTCAGTGCTGCCTTACTGGGTCCAAAGTAACACCACGGAGGAGAGAAGGAGATCCTTCACTGCTGCAGGAGGTGGGCACTGGCTTCTCTGGAGGTGGCTGTGAGGCTCTGTTGTCACAGAGGAAGGAAAGGAGGAGCGTTTTCCCCTTTCAAAGTAAAGAAGGTAACAAATGTGTTTGCATTTTGCGAAGGTACAGTGAAGCCTAATTCATCTGGGGCTGATGTGGTTACTTCAGTGCTGTCTTGCAATTTTTATTAAGGACAGAAAAGGTTGCAAACATGAATTTAAGTTGCTCCAAGCAATGTTTGTGGCTGTGGTGCTGTTCCCTGTGCAGATGGGATGAAGCTCCTGTGTCCAGCCTGGAAAGGGAGAAGCAACTTTTTGGCAGGGCTGGCTGCACTGCCAAGCTCTGGCATTGCCCTGGGCTTCATTGTGCTCTTATGTCATGTTTCTGCACTGCAAAACACAAGGTTATGCTCGCTTTGGGTGCAAAGAGCTGTTTTAACTTTATTTAGAACAGATGCAAGACTACTGTTAGGCTCGTTTGCAGGAGAGGAAACCAAAGCTGTTGCTTGCAGTTGATAACCGTGGTTACATGCAGCCCTGGGGCTGAGCCGAGATGCGAGCAGGGCAGAGATAAGGCAGGGGACTCAGCTCCAAAACAGGGGGCCATCCGCTGGAGTGGAGCCTGTTTTCTTTACCTGGAAACTTCACTTGGGCAATAGAGCAGCAACTTGTCCAGTATCCTAGGGCCCTTCCTTACTCTCTGCTGTCCACACTGAGGGGTTGCTGAGGTTTCCAGCCTTGCTGCCGTCTGGGGCACAGCACACCAAGCAGGACACTGAGCATCAGCCGCAGCCAGGTACTGTCCAGGGGCGAAGGAGGGAAAGTCACTGGGCTGGTGGCCACAGGGTGTCTGGGAGCAGAGGAGCTTGCGGTGACATATGAGGGTGGTGCATGAGGTATTCAGGAACCCAATGGCTTTGGTCTCCTTGCCCCATGGGTGGCCAGATGGCTTCCTCCACAGGTTGTACCAGCCCGTGCTTGGGTACCCACACAGACACTAGCTTACAGTTCGCATGCTACCTGTAGGCTGGATTTTACCCTCAGATGTCCCTTGCCTTCATCCACACCATACACTGGCTGTCTGGGGCATGAACAGGGTGGCTGGGCTGTCACCCCCTGCATGGTGCTGTCCCAGGGAAGCGATGCCCTTGGGAGCAGGCAAGGCATTTTGGAGCTGGAGGTGTGAAGGCATTTGAACAATTCCTTGTTGGCGATGTATCAGTTCCCCAAACTTGTGAGACTTATTTACTGCATGAAGGATAATTATGGAAACCTACTGCATCTGGGCTAGTGTCCAACAGCATTTCTCATTCCTATCTGTGTGCCCTGTCCATGCTGGTGGGTTTGAAATCTCTGCGGTTTGCTGAATGGTGCTGGGAGCTGGCCGGGCTGGAAGCAGATAACTGGTATTTATGGGTGCTGTGTGCCAAACCATGTGTGGAGGGAGGATGCCCATGGCTGTGTGAAACACAGTGTGCCTCTCCTGCTGTGAAAGCCCAGGTTGGTGCAAGCAGCAGCTTCAGCACAGCATGGGAGCTTCCTCTGGGTGCCTCTGCTAAGCATCCTGGAAGGGGAGAGGTGCCTTTAGTCAGGTCCAAACTTGGCTCTCAATGTATTTGGGTGATGCCCCTTTCAGAGAGGCAACCCTGATTTCTGTAAGCACCCTGTATTGCAAGCAGAACTTATTCCTCTTTCACTGGCAATGCCCTGGCCCCAGTAACTTCAACAGTAGTAGGATATGTGTTTCCCATGGAAACTTGTTTCAGCTCCTCGCTTTTTCAAGCAATGAAGGCACAGACCCCTGGGTTTGGGAGATGTGTCAGGACTTTCTATCGTTTCTGTAAAAAGCAGGCAACTCCTTCTGTTTACAGACTGGGAAGGGAAGCGGGGCACGCTTCTGCATAGTGACTGCTGTAAGCAAGTTTATTTTAAGGCAGGATGGAAAGAAAACACACCAAAAAGAAAAGAAAAAAAAAAAAAGCATTCCCTGTGGCAGCTGGAGGTTGGGAGCTCCCGCCCACATCTGCCGGGCAGCTGGAATCACGGCTTTCCATTAGGTAACGCAGGGGCGATTTTATGATGTGGTTTTCTTTTCTCACACTAATTGGCTGTGTGGGACTTTTTAATGGGGAATTTGGAAGCTTGCTGTGAGAAGCTGGGATCCTGGGGTGTGACTGCTCCTTTTTTTATTCTTGGTTTCTAAAACAAAAGTGCAGAGCTGGGGTTCTGGGAAGTGGCTTTCCTGCCTGTAACTGCGCTGGCCTCCGGTGTTCAGCTTGCTCGTTTTAGAGCTTTTATTGCCTCTCTGGGGCTTTTCCCCATCCACGCCTGTTCCAGGTCAGGGGTGAGGTAGATGTAGCCCCAAAGGCATTTGAGGGAGGGATGTCAGGCTCCAGACATCCCATGGCCAGGAGCCATTCCCATCAGAGCCACCGCAAACCCGGTGCAGATCTCACTTCCCCCCACACTGATGTGTTACGGTTCAGTGACTGTGCAGGGCGATGACTGGGGGAATTTTGCCCTCTTTTTCCACTTTCATGTTGAGTTTCACCCTTTGCTTCCACTTTCACTGGCAAAATGAGAACCTGTCTGTCTGGCACAGGTGACTCACGCTGCTGCCGGCTGGCTCCATGGCTGCCCATGAGCAGGGGATCTTTGGGCTCCTCTGAGCTTGGGTTTGGTGTGTGGTGAGAAGGTGGCTTTGTGGAATTTATTCTTGTTTCTTAGGGAAGCGTGGGCTCCGTGCATGTTTATGTGCCTGTCTGCTGGTGTCTGTGTGCCTGCTCCTCCCACAACACAACTGGAATGGGATCATTTCCGTCATGTTTAAACTACAAATCTCAAAGATATTGAGGATAGAAGCTTGTGAAAATTGTTTGCTGTCCAGACCCTCTTCCTGGCCTGGCTGAGGGTGGGTGTAGCATGCAATGAGCCTTTATTAGACACCAGAGAATCCGTATGCCTGGAAACACACGCATTTTCCAGTTGGACATATGGGTTTCCCAGTTAGAAACCCATCTCTGTTGCTGCTGCTTGTGGTTTCTTGAGCCAGTGGAGGGTCTCCAGGCAATGGCCCTGGGGGCTTGGGCTGGATTTCCACACAGGCACTTGTGCTGCTGGCTGTTCAGTGTGGGTTTGGCCCCCCCCATTGCCCACTCCTGGCCATGGAGCTCCCCGAGAGGTGGCAGAGAGGTCTGGGGACCCCATGTAGAGCATCTGGACATGGCCCTGGTGTGCTTCACCACTCATTGGTGTGTTCAGTGGGAGTATTGCCTGCCCATCCTTTCCTGCACTTCCCTGGGAAAGCATGTCTGTGGGAAGGGCGGTGGGAGGAGGAAGCTGGCTGATGGCTCTGTCCAGGACGTGGACACTTGGAAACCTTTTCTGTGCCAGGGCTGTGACATAGGGAGGGCTCCTGCCTGGGCTGGGCAGAGCCCGCTGCGCTCGGTGGGTTCTGTCCCTGCTCTGCAGGGCTCCAGGGAGATGCAGGGCTCGCTGCCGCGGTCAAAGCCTTGGACCCAGATCCAAAACAGGGGGAGGAGGGAGGTTCAGCCCCCCCGCCTGCCCCTGCGCCGGGAGGAGGTGGCAGTGGAGGGGAAGGAAATGTCGTGCTCTGACTCCTCATTTCCACCGGGGCCATGGGCAGCCGAGCTCGGTCCCGCACGGGAGCATCCTGCTGCCGGCTGCAGCCCTGGCTCCCGGCTGCTCCTCGGCCTGGCGCGGTGGCTGTGGTCACGCTGGGTGTCACAGGGGTGCCGCACGTCCCCCGGCCCTGCTCTTCTACCACTTCATCCCCTCCGCCGTCAGGGGTAAGCTTGGCACGCGGCTCTGGTTCTGGCTGCCCTCAGCTGCCCTCCGTGAGGGAGATGCCAGACCCATCCCTCCCTAGGGGTGGTGGGCAGCAGGGGGTCAGGACATCGTGGGGCAGTATTAGGGGGAGGTTGGTGTTTCTGTTCTTGGCTGGCGGCACCCTGAGCTGCAGCCCCATGGTCAGTGATTCCATTGTGAGTGACAGAGGAGGAGGAGGGGGTCTGGCAGGGTCTATCAGCAGGGGGGGCTGAGGGAGATGTCCATCCTTCAACCCTCCTTGTCCCAGAAGTGCCCTGCAGAGCTTTCTGACCATGAGTGTTGGTGCCATCCCAGCCGGACGTGTTCTCCTGCAGAGGTACACTGGAGGGATGTGGTGCTCCGTGGGGACTGCGCCGACCCAGCTGAGCTCCAGGGTTGAGGTTTCCATTGGTATTTTTGGGTTTCAGCCCTGTTGAGGGCCAGGGGGTCAGCCTCAGGATTTCACTGGGCTCAAGGCACAGCTAAGGACAGCTGCACAGTTTGGACCCAGATGCAGACGCTTATTCCAAAACGTCTTCGCAAAACTTCTGAAGTATTTGGGTCCAGGGCTTTGGCTTGGCCGTATCCTTAACTGAACTGCTTGTTTTGAGCCTTTTTTTCTTCCCTCTGCTGTAGCTTTGTAATTGGAAATGCAGCCAGAGCTCTCAGCTGAGGCTGTTGGTGGATGGTGATGAAATTGGGGTGTTTCACTGCGGTCTGCTCTGGGTGGATGCGGCCTCAGTCCAGTCTGTGCTGGGTGGTGCCTCCAAGAGGCACGGGTGAGACCCTGAAGCTGCTGTTGCAATTTCTGCAATTGAGGTCAAATGTTTGTCACCCTCAGAAGTATAAATCTCAGCAGAGCGATGGACTGCTGACACCAGGCAGCAGCTTGCTTTGGCTGCCTGAGCTATGGGCTGGTTTTTGCCTCAAGTTCTTTAAATTAGTGAAATTTCCCAGAAAATAGTGCTGGCTGTTGGATGTGTTTGAGCGATAGCTGAACCTTGTGTGAGGAATGGGAACTGGCCGGGGGGAATGCAGGAAACCATCAGGGTTTGGTGCCTGCCAGAATGAACACCAGCTTGAAAGAAGAGGTGGGGTGGTCTGGGGTGGTGGGAAGGAGGAGGGAGAAGGAAAGGCTTTTTTGGCAAGCTTTTCTGGAGGATGTTTGCAGAGGTGACCAGCCCTAAGCTTTGATGAGCTCTGAACTAATGATTAAAAACAAAGATCTTCCTCTCTTGCTTGGCAAAGGTCTGTACTTGGTTTGGTGGGTTCAGAAATTAAATGTTTCATGGAAAGGTTAAAATTATTGTGTCCTGTGATCCTCTCACTCCTCTTACCTCCTCCTCTTTGCCTTGTGCTGGTGGAAAGTCTAAAGCTGAGCAGCTTCTAATGCATTGGGCAGAGCCCCCCCTGCACTCCACATAGGGACCCTTGGGACCCATTAGTGCCGGGTATTTCCTCCTCTGTGGGTATATCCCACATACACCATGGGATGGGCACCATGGGAGCTGGAAGGAGCAGGTGGTTGCTGCTCTGGGGAGCACTGGCAGGATGCTCAGGCTGGCTCTTTGCTTTCTTTCAGAAACTGAAGCCAAGAAAGCTTGTGACTGGCTGCGAGCGGCGGGGTTCCCCCAGTATGCCCAGCTTTACGAAGGTGAGAGCTGCTGATCCCAGTCCCTGCTCCGTACGTGGTCTCATATCCTGTATCTCCACTACTTGATACTACAACCAAGTACCAAAGGTGGCTGTGGGGAGAGCCCATATTGCTCTGGGGGAGGATGGAGTGGATTGTTTACTAATTAAATGATCAAGTGTTAAAACTTCTAAGCCCCAGACGTGGACATGGCCTGGAGAACAAGCCACACTGTTCACTTTCCTGCATTCCCAAGCTTTTCCCCTTTGGGCAGGGCTGCGAGGAGTCCCCGGGGTGGCTGCTGAGGTTGAGGGCTGGCAGGCTGTGGAGAGCCATCTGCTCTTCTGTAGTTCAGGGAGTGTTTGCAGTGGGTGTGAGCACAGAGGCAGCCAAGGTAGGTAATGTGGAGGATGAGCATTTCCTCCCTTCCTCTCCATTGACATACTCTGCGGGCTCCTGCCCTGCCCCAGTACGCTCTTTGGCAGCAAGGTCTGCACTTGCTGAGCTTACAGCAACCCGTGCTTGGAGCAGAGTGGGTCCTTGGCCCCAGGGTGCAGGGGATGAGCAGCCCCCCAACAGCCCAGCTCCCACCTCCTCTACCACAGGAGGGTTTAGGGTGCTGGGTCTGAGCTGTGTTCACTTCAAACCCATGGTGGGACTCTGGTCTCTGCCAGGGGGGCCGGTGCAAGGAGTGGTGGCTGCAGCCAGCCCTGCTGGCCGGGACAATAGTGGGAAGCCAGGTCTCCGGGGGGCTGTGGCCATGGCTATTGTTCAGCCGAGCGCTTCCACTGCCCCCCACAACACGTGCACGCTCTTGCCCCCCTGGTGATGGCTGGCTGCCTGTTTGCTTCTGGTTGCTATTTTAGGGGGCAGGCTCCTCGCATGGCCACGTGCAAGGACTGGCCAGGTTCCTGCAGGGGAGACCCAGACCCAGGTGTCAGCCCCAAGTAATGCTTACAGCCCGGGGCGGTGGGTGCTGGGTGCTGGAGCTGTGAATAAAACAACCCCGGCCTCTGAGCAAAACTTTCCACATCCTCCAAGTGTTTCATTCTGTTTTTCTCCCCAGCTGGCAGGGCTCAGCATCCCCTTGGTAATTGTACTTGATAGCTTCATTAACAGCTGCTTAGACACTTGTGGTTAATGGTCCAGGTCCTACATAGCTGATCCCAGCAGAGTTGTCTCCGAGTGCATGGAGAGAAGCAGGGAGCTGGATGGAGGCGTTTGGCCACCTCACTGCCCTCAACTAATTTACCTAGAAAGGACACTGCCCAAAGTCCCAGGACATGGACTACCTCTGGGTCATCCTCCAGCTTCTGCCCCAAGACCATCAAGCCTATCTGCCTGTGGAGAGCTGGCCTATGGCCTTTGAGGTGTGTGTGGGGATTGAATGATCTACTACTAGATCTACTGTACCACCGTACCAGTACAGCTTTCTTGTCCCCTGGGGACCTCCTAGCAGCTTCTGAGCCTCCCTAGGGGAGCAGGGAGGCTTTCTTGACCCTGGAGGATCAATGGGAGAAGGGAATCATTGATCAGTGCTCAATGCAAGCGTAATGTATTGCCTTATGGAATGCCAGAATGTGTCTTGGGCAGAGTTAGGGAGATGGCTCCTCTCTAAAAAACACCATGAGGTGCTGAGAGCTCTTTATCCCCCCCCGCATTGTGTGGAGCCCAGGCTCCAGATGTGCTCAGCTGGGAGCAGCAATGTGCTGGTGGGGCTTGTTTTTGTCCCTCTCCTTTGCCTGACTCATCCCTCCCACCTCCCCACTTGGGGCTTGTGCTCGCTCCCAAGGCACCAGTGCATCCCAGGCCTTTCCACACCTGCTTCATCTCTGTCTTGCGCTTTGCTGGCTTCCTACTGGAGCTGTGGGCAAAGAGTGGTCCTTTGGGAGGAGCAGCTGCCAGGGGCCTGGGTCAAGTCCTGCTTGCAGGGAGCTGTTTCCCCTCTCTGATGGTTCCCCTCCTGCAGCCACGGCTGTCACGGGTGGCAGCTCTCGGTGCAGTGTGATGCCCCAGCCATTTCCTGCCTTCTTCCAACTCATGGCCCAGAGCCTCCCACACCTTTCCCCTCACTGCTCTTCTGCTTCGCCATCTCTCCATCCTTGGTGTCTCCTCCTCCTTGGCTCCCTGCTGGCATTTGTGCCTGGTAGAGCAGCTGGCTTGGGAACAGCCACCGATTTTCCTCTTGCTTTCCTCCCCAGACTCACTATTCCCCCTTGACATCAGTGCTGTGAAGAAGGACCACAGCTTCCTGGACCAGGACTCCCTCAAATCCCTGTGCAGGTAACACTCCCTCACTCCCTGACGGCAGCTCGTCCCTCCCTCTGCAGGAAGGAGCCTGGATGCATTGGTCTTTTGAGTTGGCTGCTTCTGGGTGGTGCTAGAGAACAAGACAGCATGTTTCATTTTGAACATGCAGAGCTCCTGGTGAACAGAAACATTCCCCAGGAATAATTCTTCTCTTTGTGTGGCTTCCAGGCTGTGTTTTAATTTCAAGCTTGGGTAACTCCAGCTTGTAGAACTTGATTAAAAATGGATTGGTCAGAGCTGAACTCTCAAATTGAACATAGGCACAAAGAAACACCCAGTTTTGCTGTCCCACTGCTCGTGCTCTCCCTGCCCCACTCCTGCTGCCTCGCAGGTTGTGGTCCTTGGGCAGGGAGCTGTGTCTGCCCAGTGTGTTAGATGCTGCTTTATTTTGCAGGGATGCTCCATAACATCTCCAAGAACAAAATACAGTTTGGAAACCATGTGTCTGCACCAGAAATTGTGTCCTTGGATAAGGTTTCACTTGGTCATCAGGCAGTGAGGGATTTGCTGAGCAGAGGTGCAGTGTGAGGGGCTCCATGGAAGTCGTATGCTGCTGGTTAGCACTGGCACGAGTTGTTAGGAGCTGTGGGTGCTCACTGCAGGGTTCAGGAGCTCTTGGTTTGCACTGTGATTTGTGTAGGTGAGGTCTGTGCTGACGGGTCCCTCCTCTTCCTGGAACGACTGCTCTGTCCCAGGGTTTCTGCATTCACAAGTGCCCGTGTGACGTTAGTCATCCGGTGCTTGGCAACACAGCCCTGCTGTACATTTTCCACCAGGACACGATACCCCTTGCAGCAGCAGCGCTGAAAATAGCTCTGGGGCATGCCACGAGTGTGTTGCTGTGGGGAGGCAGCCAGTGTTTGGGGTGGAACTCTCCCAGTGATTGCAGCTAACGCCTGAAACTAGGGCCCCCCTACCCCAAGGGCTGTCTGTCTGTCCTGACAGGCTGTGTGTCATCTGATGCTGTGGGTGACTCAGCCCTGCCTTGGCTTTCGGGCCACATCATCCTACCCATGCTGAGAAACCAGAGCGGCCTCTTGCCGTTCCTCCCACATGTGCTGCTGCCCAGCAGAGCAGAGAAGGAAAAGGGAAATGGGAGCGGGGAAAATGGGAAAAGGGTCTCTTATTTGTTTTCCCAACAAAGAGGCTGCTGTGCTGGGCAGGAGGGGATCCCCAGTGCCACTTCCCGGTGAGCTCCTGGTTTTCCCTGCTGGTGGTGGTAGCCGGGCAAGAGGCAATGAGAAGTCTCTGGCTGATTAACCCTGTCTGAGCTTTCAAGTCCCTTAGTCGCTTCCTGGCTTCTGAGATTGCTAATTGCTGATAGCCCAGAGCCAGTCATCCCTGCCACGCGTGGGACTGGTGTGGCTGGGTGGGCCATACGGGGCAGGAATGTGTGGAGCCCCTCCCAGGCTGTCTCTGGGGTGGCCTCATGCAACATTTGCCTACCAAAGGTCTAGATGGACACTGGCAAATGCAGCTTTTCCAACACAATCAATCCCCTGGATGTGTTCTCTTTCCCCCCAGCACATGTGTTTTCTCATCTTGCTCCCTCTGCCAGACTTCATGCATTTAATCCTGCCACAGGATACGTGGCAGGACCATGTTGTTTTTCAGCAGGTCAGTGGGGTTTCAAAAGGGTATTAAGTCAGATTTTTGGTAATACATCCCTGAGGTTTGTTTTACAGCTCTGCAGACATGGTAGTTGCACACCGGAACAGAAGTGCTTGTAGTAGCATTCATGAAGGTGCTAATTAAAGTGAATTAACTAGAGATTCATTCACTTGTGTAAAGAAAAAGAAACAGGACTTGAAGCTGTAGGCTAAAGAAAGGTGAAGTGCCTGCTGGCATGGCCAAAGCAAGCCCTCAACAGGCAGAGGGAGCTGAAACACCCGCTGCATGGCTCGGAGCAGTGGGAGAGGGGCATCCTTCAATGCTGTGTGAGAGCAAACACTGGGTGCTGGGATATCTGCAGGCATTTAGGTACAGCCAGGACATGCTAGTACCTTCATGGAGGGAGCAGAGTGCCCCTCCGATGGCTATGCTCACAAAATCCCTGCTGGCGCACAACCAAGGGCTTATGCCACTTGTGCACTCGAGCAGTTTCACCCCTTGGCTGGAGCAGGCTTGGAGCTGTGCTGGGCTCCGCGTGTCCCTGCAATCCCTGGAATCACAGTTGCTGTGGGACAGGTGACAGTGCACAAGAAGGGCTCTCAAACAGAAGCAGCATAAAACGGAAAAGCAAGCCCTGCAGCCCCAGCAGGAGCCAGGACCGGGTCAAACCTCTCTCGGTTTCTTGCAGGAGGCTGATGACCCTGAACACATGTGCCTCCATGAAGCTGGAAGTTCACTTTCAGCGTAAACAGGTAAGTCCTGGGCATGCATGGGCTGAGGGGTATGTGTGCTCCCTGGTGGGGCAGCGACCCCGAGTTCAGAGCTGATGTGAGTGTGCGCTGGGACTGTCCCTGGGCACCGCTATTCATTCCTTTCACTGTCTCCCAGGACGGACAGGGCCCGGGGGTGCCTGGTTGGATTAGCAGGCACCTGTGTTTGCCTGGTGTCCCCACACCATTCTGAGGTGCTGGCACAGCAGCCATACCACAGGCTGGGACACCCGTGGTGGTCTGTGCAGGACTGCGTGCCTGCAGCATTGCCCTCGGGGTCTCTGCTGATCCCCCCCCAGCAACGCATCTCAAGGAGGAAGCCTGACCCTGGAGGGATGGGTAAAACCAGTCTGTGTGTCCCAAACAACGATAAATATTGGGATATTAATAGTGAAACCTTTTATATTTCCCTTAATGAATAATACATGTAAAATGCACACCTTGTTGGTGTTAAGAATATGGAAATAATTTCTGGATGTATCCTAGTTGTTCTGACTGTCCTGATTTTGGCCTGGGAAGGGATTCTACCCCACATCCCTTACTGCACTGCTGTGTGTGGCCGAGGGTTTGCGGGGAGGCTTCACAGGGATGTCCCAGCTGCCTGGGAGCCATCAGAGGTAGCCTGGAAGCTGCAGCTTCCCTTCCCTAGTGCAGCATGGCCCCCGGGCATGGCAAAATGATGCCTGTGTCTCCTGGAGCCCCCCGTTGCCAAATGGGACCAAAACTGGTTTAAAGGTGTGTGCTGGTGGCTGTGCCCTCTTCTGAGTGATTGTCCTGGGAGAAAGAGGTGGGGGTGTGTGCTGACCCTCCACAGTTCCAAACAGTTGATCATCCCCTTTTCTCGACCACACAGAATGAAGACTCTGAGGAAGAAGACCTGTGTGCCATCAGCAACCGGTGGGCTTTTCAGAGGGACAGCAAGAGGTGGTCCCGGGTAGGCTCTGTCGATGTCCTCTCGCAGGGCTCCGAGGTGCTGAGCTCTGCCATGCGGCTGGCATCCAGCCACGAGAGCGTCCTCACGGACCTCAGCACCACCAACCTGGAGGCTGTGTCCCTGCACAGCAGCGGCAGCGCAGGCGGCACGCTGGGCACTGGGGCTGTGCCGCCAGAACCCCCGTCCCCTATCCATGCCGCCACCACCCTCGCCACCTCCAGCCGCAGCCTGAGCGAGCGCTCCTTGCCCGAGCAGCCCTCGAGCCGTGGTGAGGGTTCCAAGGAGAAGCTGAAGAAGCGACGGTCTCGCAGCTTCCTGAAGAGGATCGAGTCTCTCCGAAGGAAGGACAAAGACAAAGCCAGCCCAGACGAGAAGGTGGCCCCACACGGCAGCATCACGGCTGCACCAGGATGGGGCTCCCTGAAGAGTAATGGGGACATTGTGGCCGCTAAAGCCAACTCCTCTAAAAGAGGGATGTCTTCCTCTTTCCATGGCAAAAAACGCTTCTTCTCCATATCGTACAGGACTAACCGCTTGCTAGGCTCAGCTGGGAGCAAGGTGAGCTCTGACCCAAAACGCAGTGGAGTCTATCTGGAGGACTATGAAATGGCTGTGACAGCCAGCAGCAACTGGGCCGCTGGAGAGTGCCAGCACCGGCAGGCACTGCAGGGGAACTGCCTGGTCTACATCCCCCAGGACCACAAGCCAGGCACCTTCCCCAAATCCCTCTCTATTGAGAGCTTGTGTCCCTTGGGCGGCAGCTCCCTGACCCACTGGAAACACGGGAATGCCCCCGTTGGGCTGCTGGGAGGTGGCAGGGGCGGCAGCAGCAGCAGCATGGAGGGCGCATCCTCCCCGCGGGGCTTTGCCTGCCGCCGGCGGCGCGGCTCCTGCAGCTCCCTGGGCAGCAGGGTCAGTGTGTACGACAACGTGCCGGAGTTCGGCAGCAGCGAGGATTTTTGTAAGGGGGACGGGGAGGTGACCTATGAGAACCTCGACGACATATTACAGCACATGTGGGGGCTGCAGCAGAAGGTGGAGCTCTGGTATAAAGCCATCTCCCCCGACCTGGCTGGGGAGGAAGTGGGCGAGGAGGAGGATGAGGAAGAGGAGTCGGACTCAGGAGGGGAACCCTCCAACATGCACTTCGAAGAGCGGTCCATGTCGGATGTTGGCACCTCTGCCAGTGACTTTGATAGCACGGGCAACTCCCTCAATGAGGCTGAAGAGATTGAGATGCGGGAGCGCCGGGACTCGGGGGTGGGAGCATCGCTCACCAGGCCTTGCAGGTAAGCACAGGCTGGTGCTAAGGCTGCATCTCTTCTCTCCTCCATCGTGCCTGGGAAACTCGGTCCTGGACCGCTGTGAGCTCATTCCCATTTTATGAGTGCTTTTGCAAACAGGGATGCCCACGAGAGGAGAGCAAGCAGGGTGATGCTGTTGTAGCACATCGTGGGTAGCTGGTGCACCCTGGTGGCTGCAAGCCGTGGCTGCCAGCCCTGCTGTCTGCTGGGTACAGGCAGCGACCTGTCTGCCTGCATAGACCTGTAATAAAATGGTTTTTCATTTACTAACAACAGGAGGAACTTGTTTCCAGTGTGCTTAGTGATCCCTTGTGCTTTCCCTAGGAAAGCTCCAGCAGCTGCCAAATTCAGTGATTTTTCTAGCCCCTGGTAGGCGCATGTGCCTGTGGGCAGGCTCTGAGTAGTGTAGAGGAATGTGTTTTTTTCTTAGCTGGAAAATGTCCTTGTGCCCTTCTGGGCTTGAGGATGCACCAGAACAACTTGACAGAGCAACATGGGTTTGGGAAGGGTTTTAGCAGCTCCTAAGAGAGCACTGTCTCTTTGGGGAGTCTTTTCATCTTGAGAAAGCGGGTGTTGGAGTTGTCCCCGTTGAGTGGTGTGTGTTGTCCCCTACAGGTGTGTGTTGTCCTGAGCACCGAGCTCTCCCCAGGTGTCTTGGCAAAGCTGCAGTGCAGCACAGCCCTTGGGTGTTGGTGCAGTGAGCCTGGAGTGCAAGGGGAGAGGATGCTGGTCGTTTCAGGAGAGCCTGGGGGAGGGAGCAGACCTTTAAGGCAAGAGCAGATGTCTCTTCTGCTCTCTCTGGCACCCTATTCCGGGGCAAGAAAGCACCACTCGTGGCACTGGGGCTGGTGTTGGGATCCCTGGGCTCAGCCCTGTTGTGCCCTCACCTTCCCCCGAAGCAGTGGGTGCCGTGGGACAGGGACAGGCTCTTCCCCGGGGTCTCCAGCTCTCACCACCAGCCTTTCCCCACAGAAAGCTGCGCTGGCACAGTTTCCAGAACTCACACCGGCCCAGCCTGAACTCTGCCTCCCTGGAGATCAACCGTCAGTCCTCTGCCCAGCTCAACCTGCTCCAGAAGTGCTCCCTGCTCCGTCTCACCGCCATCATGGAGAAGTACTCTGTGCCCCACAAACAGGCCTGGACATGGTGAGCTGGTGGGGAGGGGTACCGGGATGATGCCCATGTGGTGTAGCTCTGTGGGTGCTGCTTCTCAGCACAGGTCGTGCAGCCTAGAGCAGCTTCAGTGCGTTAAAGTGGTGGAGAGGGAGGGGATAAAGCTGAAACTAAAACTGATTTTACTCTGTGTGGCTATGGGCATCCTTTCAAGCATGAGCTGGGGGTTAATACCTGGCTCCCAGCATCATCTGCATCCAGGAAGGCAGCAGAGATTTGTGGGGTATTAAAAGGCTGCAGCAACACAAGAGAGTGACAGCGGTTTTGTAGCCAGGTATAGAAGCATTTCTGGCTCAATAAAAGGTGCCCCAGAAGCTGCCTTGCTTATGTTAAACACACTTCTATATGGCAGAATCCTGTGTATTTGTGCTACCTGTAGTCCTACTCCCCTCTGTCAGGTGGTGCCAAGGGACCTATTCATTGCACTGACGTCTGTCTGTTCCACCCTGCAGGACTGTGCCCAAGTTCATGAAGAGGAGTAAAGTCCCCAACTACAGGGACAAGATGGTCTTTGGGGTGCCACCCATCATCAACGTGCAGCGGACGGGGCAGCCCCTGCCACAGAGCATCCAGCAGGCGATGCGCTACATCCGCAGCCAGTGCCTGGACCAGGTGATGCTGCGACCACTGGCAATGGCTGTGGGGTGGCTCTGAGCCTGCTGCTCTGCACCAGCACGTGATGTGGGGGAAAACCAGCTTTCAGGGGTCCTTTTCAGTCACCTTTTGTGGTGCTTGGTTGTGGTGAAGTGGGAGGGTGAGACTGTGGGACTCCTCTGGTGCCTCTTTGGCCATCCCTCACTCAGGATTCTCTGGGTTGCAGGAGTGAGGTCTTTGGGGAAAGGCTTCACTTGCTTGTCCCATGGGAGCCCACTGGGATGGTGCCTGCTCTGTGCTCGAGCACCGACCTGCTGTTCCCCGGCAGGTTGGCATTTTCCGGAAGTCAGGGGTGAAGTCCCGGATTCAGGCGCTCCGGCACATGAATGAAACCAGCCCTGACCACGTCAACTACGACGGGCAGTCAGCGTACGACGTGGCTGACCTGCTGAAGCAGTATTTCCGTGACCTGCCCGAGCCCATCTTCACCAGCAAGCTGACGGAAACCTTCCTGCAGATCTACCAGTGTAAGCACTGGGCCGGGGATGAAAGTTGGGGTATCCCAGCGGGGAGGCATCTCTCTGTTCATTAGAACAGAGGTGGTGGCCTGCAGGGATGGACCTGCTGACCACCAGCTGTGCCCTGTGCTCGCAGTCGTGTCGAAGGAGCAGCGGCTGCAGGCGGTGCAGGCGGCTGTTATCCTCATGCCCGATGAGAACCGGGAGGTGCTGCAGACCCTCCTCTACTTCCTGAGCGACATCGCCTCTGCGGAGGAGAACCAGATGACGGCTGGGAACCTGGCCGTGTGCCTCGCTCCCTCCATCTTCCACCTCAACGTGTCCAAGAAGGAAAGCACCTCCCCAAGGTAAGAGTTGGACTAGCTCTGGCCTCCCCAGCCTTCCCGCAGCCCTCATGCCCCCATCATCCCTTCCCTGTCCATCATGGGAGACCAGTGGTCTAGGGTAACGAGTAGTGGGAACATGTGTATTCTCAGCACAGCTTTGTGAAGGAGGGGTCTGTTGCTCTGTGACACAAAGCAGAGCAATGGCGAGGATAGGGGTGAGTGGGATGCCAGCCCAGTCCCAGCAATACCTGCATTCCCACAGGGTGATCCACAAGAGGGGCACCATGGGGAAGCCTGACCAGAAGGACCTCAATGAGAACATGGCTGCAACACAAGGACTCTCCCACATGATCACTGACTGCAAGAAGCTCTTCCAGGTGAGTGGCTGCAGCATGTCCAGCCCAGCATTGCCCTTCCGTGATGCTACAGCAGAAGATGGGGCCTCACCAGCAGGTGCTGGTCTGTGGCAGTGAGGGGTGATACAAGGGCACCCATCCATCAGCAGGGCAGCTGCCACTGGTCAGTTAACCCCGGGGAGCAAAGCCCACCTGCATCTTGGGCAACTGCAGGTTGCAAGCTGCAGGACTTATGTCCAGGGAGGCTGTGTCTGTCCTTCTCTGCCTTGGTGGGATGAGGAGTTATGGCTTTCTAGCTGCCAAGCACCACTCACAAGATCCACATAGGTTCTCTCTGTCTTTCTGAAGATCTGTATGCTCTTGCCTTGTAGGTCTCCCATGACATCTTACTGCAGCTGAGCAGCTCCTATATGGCAGCAGATGCTTACCCCCATCCCCTGACCGACTTTGTGTGTCAGGGGAAAAGCAAGGATTTACACTCCTTCTTTGAGCAGAGTGTCCAGAACCTGCTCAAAGAGTCGTCAGAGAAATTCAAGGGGTGGCTGAGCACCCCAGGGCCCCTGAACACAGAGCTCTCCTGCAAAAAGGTAAGAGCCAGTGTGTGGAGGGGAGCTTGGGGTCACGTGGGGGAATCCGTACAGGATGAATGCTGGGTCTTGCGGGCATCTGCTACCAACCCTTCGGTGCTTGTTCTGTTATGCAAGGAGGGATCAGCAACTCCTTCCTTGGCCAGAGCAGGGGCTGAGAGATGGGCAGCTCCGGGATGGAGGGTGCTCTGTGCCCAGCAGAGAGCCCATCACTTTGTTGTTAGCAGAGGAGCTGGCTGCCGGTGTCCAGTGCCTCTCTAGCAGCCAGAGCAGTTCCTGTCCCACCCCATCCCACACTAGACAGCAGATGTCACTGGCTGCCCCATGGCAGTGGGAACCATCAGTGAAGCTGTCTGGGGATGAGCACTGTGGGGATCCCATAGCTTGCCTAACCCTTGCCTCGGCCCATCAGGTTGGGGACGGGCACCCTCTGCGCTTGTGGAAGGTCTCCACGGACGTCGAGGCCCCTCCTGCCACAGTGCTGCACCGGGTGCTTCGGGAACGTCACCTCTGGGACGAGGATCTGCTGCAGAGCAAAGTGGTGGAAGCCCTGGACAAGAACATGGAGGTCTACCACTACGTCACGGACAGCATGGCACCCCATCCGCACAGGGACTGCATGGTGCTCCGGTGAGGGCAGCGAAGGGTTTGGTTTCAGTTTGGTGGAACCCATCTGACCCCAGCCCTGGCTGCTCCCCTCTGGGCTGTGCAGGCTCCTGATGGGGACCCTGAGGTCCAGGCAGGGGCTGCCTGTGAGTGGGCTCACAGTGACAGGAGCTGATCCGCTCTGTCCTGCAGGCGCTGGTGCACGGACCTGCCGCGTGGTGCCTGCCTGCTCATCTCCATCTCGGTGGAGCACGACAAGCTGCCCGTGGAGGGAGGCGTCAAAGCCATCGTGCTGACATCCCAGTACCTCATCGAGCCCAGTGCCATGGGCCGCTCCAGGGTGACCCACATCTGCAGAGCTGACCTCAGGTAACGGGGGCCCTTGGTGCCGCCACATCAGCTGCCGTGGAGGTTGATGGGGCAGCGGGTAGGGGTCTAGTGCAGAAGCTGCTTGTCCCTCTGGTTGCCCAGCCTGGCAGTGCTGCAGCTCATGCACCATGGTGCCTGCCTAGGACCTGTTTTTAGCTGCCAGATGATTACTGGGAAAGGAGCCATCAGCTTGGTGTTGCAGTGCTGGCAGGTCCTCTGGTGGCTCTGAGTGTAGCAGCAAGTCCCTTAAATCTTCTGCAGAAACCATGAGGTCCCTGGTGGGTCTGAAACACAGCACTGGTGCTCTCCTCACTCTGGTAAGCTGTGCTGGGGTGTAGTGGTGTACGGGTGGGCTGATGAGCTGCTGCAAGCCCAGCTTGGTCACAGATACTCCCCCGTTTTGCTGCATGGCGGGGAGTGAGGGAGGCAGGTTGCCTTTTTTGTCATGCAGTGCTGGTCATTGTCCCCTAGTTGATCACAGCCAGAGCTACACTGAGTGCCAGTCCCCAAGCAAGAAACAATGTGCTGCTTCTTGGCACTTTTGCCTGCTCACCTCCTCCTGCCTCTTCCCTTCTTCAGGGGCCGGTCTCCCGAGTGGTACAACAAGGTCTTTGGCCACCTCTGTGCCATGGAGCTGGTGAGGATCCGAGACTCCTTCCCAGTCCTGAGTCCCAGTGGCCCCGAGACGAAGATCTGAGGCACCAGGAAGATGCTCTGTCCTGTGTGATGTGGACTTGCCAGTGGATCCGGGCTGGGGCTTGCAGAGGGAGCATGGGATGGGCAGCCAAAGGTCGGCATGCTCACGGGAACATATTTATAAGCATCTTTTTATCCTGTGCTGGGCATTCCCCATCCCCCTGTCCTGCTGCTGCTTTGGCAGCCTCCCAAGCAGAGATGAAGCTGTGTGGCCCATGGTCTCCACAGGAATGGTTGGTGAGCAGAGGGCAAGAGAGGGGCTGTGGCAGATCCATGGCCAGGGCTGGTGAGCAGCAGGGTCCCCCCTGTGAGCCAGGAGCAGCCACAGTGGTGAAGGTGTATGGAACAAAGCACAAGTGAGCTGGGAGGATGCTGCCGCATCCGTAGGTCGCAGCGCTGTGTTGGGAAGTGAAGGGAGGGCAGCAAGGGGTGGGTTGTGTGTGCGGTGTCACCCGGTGGGGACAGCCAGGGAGTCACTGTGGGAACCTGTTTGGTAGTGGAAGAGGCTGCTGTGCTAGGAGGAGGTATAGAGGTATGCCTCAAGGGCCAGCCCTTGAGTGCAGAAGGAACCTGTTGCACCTTTGGTGCTGAATTTCATAGATGACAAAGCCCTTTAGTCCTGTGCCCTGCTCTTACACAGCTAAAAGTCCTCCGTTGTGCACTAGGTTTCAATGGGGATTGCATAACTGCATGGATTATGTTCCAAGCCATTCTATCCTTTGAAGCCAGCCTACCTATTTGGAGAGGACAGAATGTCTAGAGCAGCAGAACTGCTGCCCCTGTAGTTGGCTGCAGGCTGGGAAAGGGTAATATCCCCTACAAACTACAAGGAGGCATGAGGAGCAGGAGGAAGCCGAGCAGCCATAGTAGCACCAGCTGAAGGCTTTGACCAGGGCAGCAAGAGCAGACTGAAGGGCTGCGCTCATCCCAGCTAACAAGGGGACAATACGTGCAAAGCATGGGCCAAACATGCACCAAGCTCTGCCCCATCCTGGCTGCTGCAGTAAAGTGAGGTGGCAGCTGGGAGCTGGTGATAGCTTGGATTCACCCTTCTTTGGACAGCTATATGTGCCAGAGCCCATGCCCCTCCTGGGTGCTGAGCCATCTCCCTACTCCTACTCCCTGCAGTGACAACTGTTCCCCTTCCTTTCCTCCATGGAGGAACTGGCCACCATAGCTAACAGCACCCAGGAGCTGACCTGGTTTCTCCATTCAGGCAGGGACCCAAATTAACCAGACATCGTTCCAACTGGAAAGCAACATGACCCATGCACGGGGGTGATTCCCAGTGTCAGTTTTGATGTAACCCATCTTATCTGTCTCTCTTTTGGTGAAACAAACAAATAACTGGGCCTCTAGTCTGTGTTTTTATATATATATATAATTTTTATATATATATATATAAAAAAATAACTAACATTTGGGGGAATGATTTTTCTCCTAATATTTTTAGGATTTTTTTTTCTATCTATAAATACTTGTACAGTTGGAATATTAATATATAACTACGGCAGAAGAGCTCAGCGCCAGGTGATGCTCACTTAAAAGACATGTATTTTGTATTTAAAGGACTGTTGTTTTGTATCATATGCAACCGCAGCAGATTGTTTGACTTGGATGGGGACTGCTCTTCCCATCTGTGTAATTAATAAAGTACTAACAGTTTCTGCTGGCTGATGAGGAAACCTTCATGCTTAGTGATTCTCCAACACAGGAGCATCCCAGAGCAATACCCTACATCAAGGTGCTCCCCACCCAGGGACTCACAGTGGGCTCTGTTTCAAGGCCTTGCCTGGGCTGTAGGTTCACCTGGTATTTCCACCTGCAGCAGGGAATGCAGCTTGGGGAGGAAATGTGTGTATCCAGCAGAGATCATTGGTGAAGATGATGAAGAACAGCTGCTTTGTGATGGCAGCTTCCCAAGAGAAGACGCCTTGCTCTTCCATTGTGGATGCAGTGACGTGGATAGAGTAGAACCAGGATAGGTGAAGATGATGGTGATGAAGGCTGCGAGATTCAAGCCTGGAGAGGAAGAACTCTCACTCTGAGCATAGCTGAAGCGCCGATATATGGTGAGCCAGGATCAGCATCCCATAGCAGCAGAACTGCTTTTATCACTAGAGTGGGCAAAGACATCTCGGGAGCCCTGGCTGGATCTGAACCCACCCAGCCCTAGCCCAGTGGTGCCAATGGCTATGGCCAGCTCTGGGGTGAGTCTGGGAACAGCACCAGGCTGGAGCAGGGACCTTCCCCACACCAGGACGGAGGGCAGTGCTGACACACTCCATCCTACAGGGTCCCAGCAGGATGGCAGCACCCATTAAGTCAGATTTTTGTTCAACATCTTCGTCGCTGCCATGGACAGTGGGATTGAGTGTGCCCTCAGCAAGTTTGCCGATGACACCAAGCTGTGTGGTTCGGTTGATACCCTGGAGGGAAGGAATGGCATCCAGAGGGACCCTGACATGCTTGTGAGGTGGGCTGATGCCAACCTCATGGGGTTTAACCATGCCAAGTGCAAGGTCCTACACCTGGGTCGGAGCAATCCCAGGCACAGCTACAGGTTGGGCAGAGAAGAGATTCAGAGCAGCCCTGTGGAGAAGGACTTGGGGGTGTTGGTGGATGAGAAAATGAACATGAGCCGGCTTCAGTGTGCGCTCACAGCCCAAAAAGCAACCGTATCCTGGGCTGCATCAAAAGGAGCGTGACCAGCAGGTTGAAGGAGGTGATCCTGCCCCTCTGCTCTGCTCTCGTGAGACCTCACCTGGAGCATTGTGTGCAGTTCTGGTGTCCTCAACATAAAAAGGACATGGAACTGTTGGAACAAGTCCAGAGGAGGGCCACGAGGATGATCAGGGGACTGGAGCACCTCCTGTATGAAGATAGGCTGAGAAAGTTGGGGCTGTTCAGCCTGGAGAAGAGAAGGCTGCATGGAGACCTCAGAGCAGCCTTCCAGTATCTGAAGGGGGCCTATAGGGATGCTGGGGAGGGACTCTTCATTAGGGACTGTAGTGACAGGACAAGGGGTAACGGGTTAAAACTTAAACAGGGGAAGTTTAGATTGGATCTAAGGAGGAAATTCTTTCCTGTTAGAGTGGTGAGGCACTGGAATGGGTTGCTCAGGGAAGCTGTGAATGCTCCATCCCTGGCAGTGTTCAAGCCCAACTTGGACAGAGCCTTGGGTGATATGGTTTAGTGTGAGGTGTCCTTGCCCATGGCAGGGGGGGTTGGAACTGGATGATCTTATGGTCCTTTCCAACCCTAACTGTTCTATGATTCTATACCCTGCTAATGCAGGCAGGGTGGGCTTTCAAAGCACTCAGAGCAAAGCCTATCCTGCCCCACTCTCCCCATTCCTGGGTCCCAAATCCCGAGGTGGCCATAGCAAGGTAGATGGTAGTAGAACAGCCCCAGTTGGACTGCAGTGGGAAGCACACCTGCTCCCCCCATAGTAGTTCCCAACTCCTTACACCATCTGGGACAGTGCTGAGGGAAAAGCCCAGAAGCTTTTGGATCATGTAGCACAGCCACACTCTTAAATCTGCCACTATTCAGCACCATCAAGAGATAAAACCAGGAGCGTCTTTTCTTCCAGCCCATCATTCTCTTGAACATTTAAAAATCAATCCCTTATTCAAATCCTTCAAGTTCCATTAGCAGGGATTCACATTTTTCCGCTGCATATTATTTCAGATTAATCTTTTCAAGTCTTATGAAAGCCAACCCGTATAAGCTTAGCAGAATTCTACATTAGAAAATGGCTACAAAACTGCTGTGTGAAGCTCACTTCTGCTTAATTATAGATAAAAGGAGAGAAAATGATTGCTTATTAGCAAGTCAGGTAGAAAATGTACCATATTGATGGTGCAAACAGACCAATTACGAAAGGAAGATGTACAGTTGTCTTTCATTACAGATACTTTAAAATGTGCATTTGGAGAAAATTAATGACTTTTTTTCTCCTTCCAAAGAGCAGCTGAAGCACTCACAGCTGCCTGCACGGTCCCATTTCCACCCATGTGCGATGTGTGTCCAGCCTATCCACACATCTCTGATCATTATCTTAAATCCAAGCTAAAGGATCTCTAATGGCATTACTCAACCACAGTTTTCAGCACACAGCTTCACAGGGTGCGACCCCCTGGGAGAGTGGCTTGGATCTCTGTCCCACTCCTGCTCACTTACCATCACCCTGTGGCAGTGGATAGCCTTGTGATCAGGGATAACGCTCTGTGGAGCCCAGCTGTCCTGTCCTTGTCTCCTGGGGCCCAAGGGGGTGTATGTATCTACATGTACATGCAGAAAAAACAGACCCTGGAAGAGACCTGTGCATTCTAGCAAATCCTTTGTTAGCTTTGCAAGAGCACAGGCGCAAGAGCTCAGCCTTGGAGTCAGGTGGGAATGGGGCAGGAGCTGGCTCCAAGCAGGAGTGGAGTAGATGGAGCTTGACATGAAGAGAGGCAGCTCACAAGCTTTGGTCTTCCTCAGGGATATTTTTAGGGAGTTGGGATGCCAGCAGAAGGGTCTGGATTGGCTGCAAGCTCTGGTACTCACATACCATGGGGAGCTTTATCCATCCTCTGTCCTGCCTCTGTGTACCTCCTCAAGAGGGTCCCCATTCAATTCGGGCAGCTCCCATGGGCAAGTGACAGGGATAAGCCCATCAGCAGGGTTATCCATTCTCCAGCCAAGAGTTGCTGGAAAAGGCTCTGGTGGCCCTGAGCAAGTCCCTACAAATACATATAAAATTCATGAAGTTGACTGCTCTATTACTGATGTGTACAAACATGGGCTGAAAGCATTAAATGTGAGACAGCAGCCCCTTACCTGCCCCAGAGCAGCAGGAAATAGGGGGACCAACCAAGTGCTGACTCTCTCCCCTCCTCCCTCCCACAGTGGAACCAGGTCTACACCAGCAAGCAGAGACCACCACCGGACCCCCGATGTACTCATAGCCCTCCTGGAAGACAGCCCCATCCACCACCCGTATCCTACTTCCTTCCAGCTCCCTATAGAAAGGCAATCATGACTACTGCTTCCCCAGGCTCACCCCTACATCCCCACTGTGTTTGGGGTCTGCCAAGTGTGACCCCTCACCTCCTGCTTGCCCCCATTCCCATCTGCTGTGGGATGATTCCAGCCCTTTCTCTGCTCCAGGAGCCCATCTAGAAGTGGGGGCAGCACTTGCAGCAGCCCCCCAGGCAGCCAGGATACTCACAGCCTGCTGAGCTTCAGCATCTCTGCAGAAGGAGCATGTACCTGGTTGGCAGGCAATAAGGAAAGAACAAGGTCACAGTGCTGTATATCTGCCCAGGACACAACCCTGTGCATAGATGTGGTCCTGCTGCTGCTCCTGCAGCATGCAGTGTTTCACAAGAGCCTCACCTGCGGGGGGACGACGACATGTAAGGGATGCTCATGGTGCCACCAGGCTGCAGCTGCACCAGCACATCCCAGCAGCATGAAGCCAGAGAGCAAGTTCAGCTGCCACCAGCACAGACAAGGGTCTGGCACATGAGGCTGTGAGGAGCTTCATTCACCTTCTTTGGGATAGACATAGAAGTAATGATACAGGGCGCATTTAGTGGCTATAGGAGATGCTCTCCAGTGGGCTGTGACAGGCACATCACCAGGAGACTGGTGCCTGAAAGCGGCAGCAAGCGGCTCTGGAGTGACAAACAGTAAAGGCAAATTCAGAGCCTGAACTCCTGCTGGTGTTTTTCCCAGCAGTTCTGCCCGTGCCTGTGCGCAGCGCTCCTCACTGCGCGTTTCACAACCACACGTTTTGTTTATTTGGTTTGCTAAAAGGGAAAATAAACAACCTTGCAAGGGATAGGAGTGTGTCACTGAGCAGAGCACACTGCTGCTGCAATGTGGGAATGTGTGGCTGAGGGACTTCCATCCCACCACAGCCTCAACGGCTCCTCCTCCAGGGACACTGCTGTGGACACTAAGTGCTACCTGTGCTTTGCAGAGGAGCAAAATCCTAGGCACAGGCCATGGCCATTGCAGGTGTACAGCCAGGGAATATGGCTAAAAATGCAGTCACACACGTACAGGGTTTTCCGCCGTAACAGGCAAAACTTCTCCCCTAATGCTGACTCCAAGATGCTGCCAAGGTTTCGGATCTGTATTCTGGACTACAGAGAAGGCGCTAAAGTCAACTTACAGTGATTACAAAATTCTCTTCATGGTAGTTAAAACAAATTCATTACCCTGTGCTTCCATCTTGGAAATGGCTGGACCTTAAAAACTCCTTGGCTCAAGGTGAGCTGGTGTGATGATACCCAGAGGGGAAAGCACCAGATCCCATTTGCGGTCACTGACTTGAGGAAAGCAGTTGGTGATGCAAACTACAGGCACTGCTACTCATCCTGCTCATCAGCGAGGGCTCCCAAACCCCATGGGAGGGCTGCCCCTGCTCCCACTTACAGGAAATACAGCAACTTCAGCCCTGCAGATGTCAGGACAATCTGGGCAATCCTGCTGCTGTCCAGCATCGTGGAAGGAGAAGGGGAGAAAAGTGAGAGTAGGTCACCCAGAGGGGGGTGAGGAGGTAGCAGGATTCTCCCAGCAGTAAAGCCCCTGCATTAAGCACTCCATCTGTCCTGGCTCCGTCCCTTCCTCTCTGCAAGCTTCCATGGACACCCATCCTGGGGCAGCTGAGGCATTACATCCCACTGCAGAGTCTGGAGTCCTTCACAGCCAGGGTCTGTTGGTTCTTTCCTCTCTTCTACTGTGAAATAAAGATAAATTAGAAACCACTTGTGGAATTCAGGGCTATGCTTGGATTCTCAGATGTCCCCTAGCTTGTCTGCAGTGCAGACCACCCTCTGTGAACTGCTCATCCTCTGTTTGCCCTCTTTAAGAAATAACTGCACTGGTCCTACAGCAACTAAGAGGAGGGAAGCTTGGGGGTGGCAGACCTGCCCAAGCTGCTCCTGCAAATGCAGAAGGAGAATGAAGCACATCCTAAAGTGGCCTTTATGGTTTCTCTTCTGTAGCGATACACTTATAAGCTCCATGTGTAAAACCATGTACCACATGGGCCCACATCAAACAGAACCTTTGAGGATAAACAGAAGGGAAGGATATTAGCTTGAGCATGCATTTTTCAAGGTGATGGAGCTGAAAGTCTTTGTGTTTAATAATGCCTGTTAAAGCCTGTTATACACAGGGCTCAGTGTTCCAGCCCAGGAACAGAGGATGTCTCCACATGAAGCCCATCACTGCACCCTGCCATCACCACCAGCAAGTGGGGCATGGCATAGTGGGACCATAATGAGAGTTCAGACAAGACCACTGATGGTCTGTGCTAAACCTGGTCTCAGTAACAGAGGAAGGAAGCTCAAAAAGGAGCTTCATAGAAGAACTGCAGCAGAAGCCAGTTGTGCCCTAGTCCCCGGGGCTGGTGGGGAAGATGGAGAGGTGACAGCAGTCAGGCATTATGCCCATTGGTACAACAGCCATGCTAGCACAGACACCCTGCAAACACCATGCTCACTTCCCTCCCGACACCCCTTCAAGGAAATGACATTATGGTAAATGTGAGGAAGAGTCAGGGTCAGTCACATCTGAGACTGGAGGAGGAACCCACAGCCACTTGAGGCAATGCAGGTCCTCAAAACCCTGGGGATTCAGCTATGCTGTCCTCTTGTGGCTGAGGAACTTGGAACCAGCACAGAGAATGATCTTCAGGCACCCCTGCACATTAAACCTGCTTTTGTTGAAGCTGTTTTTCCTAGGCTGCCTATGGTCAGTAACACCATCTCCTACAGCCTGGCCCCACCGCTGCAGACCTGTGCATCCACCACTCTCCCCTTCCATTGCAAGCAAGGCAGAACAGGATAAAGGTGGTGATACTCACAACCTCTCCAGACTCCTATGCCTGGCAAACTGATTGTTTGGCAGAAAACAGATTTTCTTTAGGTTCCTAAAAGGAAAACAGAAGGGAAAAAAATGATCAAACCTAGGGCTGGCAGACTAGGGCAGAGGAGGAGCCTTTATCAAAGCACAACAGTGAAGACTAAACCTCCTCTTCTTGTGCAACACAAACAAAATGCAAGGCAGCTGCTCTTCAGTACCACTACATTGTTAATCACCCTCCCAATCTGCAAGCATTGTTTGCTACAGATGAGGGTTTCTGCACCTTCCTCCCTCCTCAGCCCTTGCTCTGTGCATGCAAAGGCATCCAAGGCTTCAACCCTTCTGACAGCCTCCTACACCATGCACCTGAAGGCTTGGCTTGAAGGCAGCCTCCCCAGTCCCAAGCCTGGTCCACATCCACGTGTTCTTGCTCCCAGCTCAGCGCTGCTGTGGGAGGGCTGCAGCAAGCAGCTGAGGCTCAGCACAGAGCGATGGATGGGCAGGTGAGAGCAGAGACCTGGGGACTCACGGTCCCACCACTGTCACTGTGCCCACCTTGATTCAGAGGCACAGGAGGGGATGCAGCTCGTTACAGCCAGGTGTACATATAGAAAAAGCTCTCTTTACTTGCTTTGCAGGAGGGCACGTAGCATCTCCCTCCTGCCCCAAGCATAGCCCTGGTGCCATGGACATGGTGCCACTGTGCCTTCTCTCACCCACTCACCTCCTTCACAGCCACGGCCCTCTCCTGCAACAGGGGTGCACGGGCAGCATCTGCCTTTGTCACAACAGTCAGTCCGGATTGCTCGGGTGAGATTGTTAGTTTGGAGCCATTACTGGGTTTGTTCACCCATCTAACGGCAGTCACAGCCTGCCACCTTGCTCCCAGCCTGAGAAGCAGGGTGCTGAGCTCAGCAGAACAGGCGTGGTTCAGTGTTGCAAGAGAAATACACTCAGCAGCTGGAGAAGTTGCCTCTGGAGGACAGGGTTGAGGCAGATGTGAAGCTGATCCATCTTTCCTGAAGTCAGAAGACTCTTCTCATCCTTGTGCCCATGCTCACCCTCCTGCTGAAGGGGCAGGCAGGTCTTCCCCTCCCATCCAAACCTCAGCACACCAGAGCCAGCAGTAGCTCTGTGCCTGAACCACAGGTGAATAGCTGCTGAGCAGTCATCAGTCTGTGGGTATAATGTCTGGTGCTGCCCAGCATCTCCCTCTCTCCCTCTCTTCCTCTCCTACCAGCCAGGGGCAGGTACAGGCTCTGCTCCCACCTCTGGAGGATGGACCATCCACAATGCCAGCTTGTGCTGACAGCCGTTCTGCACAACTGACCTCAGACAGACCAAAACACCTGCAGGAATGAGGTAGGGCTGGCAAGACCTGAAGGAAATGAAGTGTGCATTTATGTCCTGATTAAATGGCACAGCCCTCTGTGGTCCTCCCACCCAGTGCAGCAGTCACATCAACAGGCAGGATGGTTTCAGCATCCCTGCTGAACAGACATCATCCTGTTCACACACAAGAAGGAAATTCAGGCATCTTTAACTCTTGACCCCAGCTGCAGGGTGTTATTGCTGAATGTGTTCTTTTACAGACAAAAGAAGTGCTGTGAACTTGGTGGTGCTCCCTGACCCACCAGCACTGCATCAATGCCCTTAACGGACACCTCTCCTTCCAAGCTGGGCTACTGCACCCAGCTTGGAGAAGGGCTTGCTGCACGCCCCATAGGACAGTGAGTGACAGCAGTGTCCTGAGGATCAGCCCACTTAAAAACACAGATTATCCATCTGCAGCTTCCAGTAGGGCAGCACCTTGGTGGGTCTCTGCATTCCTCTTCTACACTCAGATCTGACCCTCCAAGGCAGAAAGGAGACAAAGAGGTCAAATCAGAGAAAATACAGCTTCAGCTGGGGCTTTGAAAGGTGAAACATACACCTGAGCGAAGTTCATCCCTTTATCAATCATATTCACAGTGAAGAGGAGCTAGAAGCAGTGAACTTGAAAACACCTTCCTCCAAAAAGTTCATTTATTATCCAGCAGGAAAGGACAGGGAAGAAGAAGGTTACAGATCTGAGATCCTGCCAAGTAACATGCAAATGGGCAGGAGAAACCTTTCCCTATTGAACTATATGAAAACTGTAATAATTATCAATGCACACACTTGTACACAATCTCCCCCCTGTGCAGTCCATCCACACACACATCACCTTGTCTGCTTCTCTAGGATGAACAGGTAACAGCTCCCACAAAAAACTCTGGGTCAGAGAACTGGAAATTAAGGGCTTCAGATGAAGCTGCAAAGGGAGAACCAGGGGCAGCATCCAATCCCCCCAAGGAACAGGGGCAGCAGGGAGGTTGCCACTCCTGTCTCTGAAAAGCTGGTCTGTGATGAAATACTGCAACCTGCAGTTGCTGTGATTCACCTGTAAATAGGTCCTGCTCCCTCCTGACCCCCAAAGATGCCATGCCCTGGACTTTCTTTCCTAACCATGGCATGCCTGGCACAGCTGAATTTGCCTCGTCTGCCTACCACTAGCTGTCCCCCAAGCCTGGGGGCTGCCTTTGAAGCCAGGAGGAAGCACAAGAACCTACCACCATCAGACTGGTGTTCCCAGAGCTGGGCAGAAACATGGTCACAGGCAACAAAGCTATAAATATTGGAGTGGAATAATTACCCCACTCATTTACAGTTTGAACCCTGGGAGGAACAGAACCAGTTTCACCAGTGACCAAGCAGGGCAGGGTGCAGTAGCCTGTAACCACACTGGGCTATGCCATGGTTTGGAAGGACAAGTGGAACAAATTGTTGAAGCTCTTTCAGCTGTCATACTCAGCAGTTTCTTTCATAATCTGCAAACTTGCACGCTTTTTACTTCTGCAGATCACCGCAGAAAAAGTCACAGGTAAATATTCAGGTCTTTGCTTCTCAGTCAACAGGGCAGCTACTCCTGCTTTAAACAGCCAGAGGAGTCTGTTTGGCTGTAAACGAACATCCCAGGGATGGAGAGATGTTCTTCCTTGCCTCTGTTCCCCCAACACCCCTCTTCTTTTCTGTGTTTCTTCCCAAACCGCTCAGGGTTTTTGCTGTCCAATTCTGTCAATCATTAAACCTCTATTTATCACCTGGCATAAGCTTATCACCTTAATTATTTTATCTATATGACCAGAAAAATCTAACAGCGTTGCAAACATCATCTCTGGCTGCTGTATCTCTGCAGAAAAAAGCACTTGCTTGTATAACCTGCTTCTCCCAGAAACTATATTCAGCAATCACAGCCCTGACTCCACATGCAGAAGCAGCTCTTGCAATAATAGTCAAATGTTTAGCAAACTTCATTAGAACTAACTTGCCAATGAGTAAAAATAATTATCAGATAATTGCTTTATGGACAGCCAAGCAGGGAAATTAGGAATAGTATTTTCTCTGTTAAACAGGGAGACACAACTAGGGAAACAGAAGCATGGAAGGACAAAAGGAGTTGGTTAAGGCCACACAGAGGAAGAGAAATGTACAGTCTGATCTGAACCCAAATAACCTGCTGCTTGGTTGACTTCGTGCTGTGAGCTGAAATCCATCTCCAGGCACCTCAGCATCCCTAACGTCAGGGATGCCGAGCCACCCTGCTGTGTCACCCTGCTCTTTTCCTGGAGTCTTACCCACAGCCCAGGACCATATTACCCCTAGATCTTTACTCATAAGCATGACACTGACACCAGGCTGCTCCTAGGGCCTTTTGTAGCATGTGCCCCCAGCAACCCCAGGCTCCAGACGAGGAGTGGCCTGGTGCTGATATGTTCACCATCTAACCCAGGTGATGGTATTTTATTCACTTCACCTGCAGTCTCCCCCAGCTTGCAGAAAGAAAGCCAGGACTTTTTCTCCCCTTCCCCACCGATCTGCCACCTTCCCTCCCTGCACACACCCAGCTCTGCGGGGCTCCAGCCTTGGCTTGGCTCTGCCTGGGGAAATGGTACCCAAAATCAGCTGGTGGAAGTATTTGGGCACTGCGGGTAGCACATTATGCAAATGAGGCCATCCGCTTTAATGGCATTCCAAGATTTTTAGTCAAATTTAATTACCTTCCTCCTCTCCCCTCTCTGCGCTCGTCCCTGATCAAATTAAAACAAACAACCCCCAGCAGAGTGTTTGTGACAGGAATCGTGTTTGAGACTAATTAAAACCTGATGATCGTCGCCGAGCTGAGCCTGGCAGGCGGCTGTGCGGGGCGGCGCGGAGGACGCGTGGCACACTTGGCACTGGATCCCAACAGCAGCTAATTAGTGCATGCTCCTGATCCTTTGTAACGCTGCATCCTCCTGCCCGTGCTACGGCCGGTGGGGAGGGAGCTGGAGGGGGAACGTGTGGGTCTCAATTAGCTGCAACAATAATTTAATGGACTAATTAATAAACCCATGCGGCATATTCTCTAGGATGATGCTGGTCTGGGCAGGGAGAGGTGCAGGCAGGATCTGCCATCTGCCTTTGGGCAAGGAAAGCTGGGGAGTATGAAGGCAGCTCCTTTGGACGCCCTGAGTGCATGGCTGCGAGCAGAAGCCGCGTGGTACTCAACATGTGCTGCTTAGGCTGGCCCTGGGCAGCTCTCCATGCATGGCTCCTCAGCCCTGCCGCAGCTTCTCCTCTCAAACACCTCTGGGTTTGACCTCAGTGAGGAGCGACCTCAGCTGTCTCCTCTTGGGAACTGTCATTCACCCCTTCGCAAAGCCCTGACAACCTGGCTGCAGCATCCCCTGCGGTCTCCTGGTCCAGTTGCAGCATCCCCTGTGGTCCTCTGGTCCTGCTGCAGCATCCCCTATGCTCCCCTGGTCCCCAGCCTGCAGCACCTGGGCATTGCCTCCCACAGAAGCAGGCTTTGAGCCCTGGATTACGATGTCTCAGCAACCTGCCTGGTGAGGAGTGGCCCAGGGGAGCCTTAACGTCTGCTTGTCATTGTATTTGCTAATGGAAAATTAGGGCAGAGGCTTCAGGGTGGATTATGGAAAGGCTGCTCAGGAGGCTTTGCAGGTCAGGCATCTGTCAGTGTGAAAGCACAGGGCCAGAACCATTCCTGCACCCATTTCCTTCTGCCCACTGCCACCTCCCTCCCTGGTGCCCAGGGCTGGGCAGGATGAGACCCAGAACTGCATCACCGACCACAGGCAGCACTGGCTCCTTGAAGCCCTCTCCTTTAAACCAGTGCTGCCTCTGCCTGCATTGCAGCTGCTGCGTTTTTTGCTCGCAGTGGGGAGATGAGTCCCCAGGTCTGGGGTTTAGGGCTCTGTCTGCCTTCCCTGCCTGCTGCCTGGAAAGTGGTCATCCTTCGAGCTCAGCGGGCAGGTACCAGGGAGCAGTGTTGATCTGCCCCAGGCTGGGCTTTCCCCTTTGGGGAGATGGTGTCTGTGGGTGCAGATATGTGCCATGGGAACAGAGAGCTGCGTGCTTGCCCAGTCTCTGCTGCCACCCCAGCGCTGTCTCTGCACTGGGACTACCTATGGCTCCCCTTACCCTTGGTCCTCACGCACCGTCACACTGCTATGTTTGCATGCATGGCTCTGTGGCTCCTTCCTGGCACACCTTGCTTTGCACGATTCCAATGGTGAGCCCATGCTGAAGTCTTTCCTCCATTCCTTTTCCTGTGGTTATTTCAGGTGGGCTGCAAGCCTCCTTTCAACACATCTTCCCTGGCTTCCAGCAATTCCTCTGTGCTTTCACACAGCAGCTCTCCTGGACTGCTTTTACTGACCTGAGCAAAGCAGTAAGCACCTTCCAAATCACAGGTGCTATTTTTTCCCCTTGGAGGACAATTGTTCTTTCCTGTTGTTTCCAGGGCCAGTGTACCCTGATACCTGCTGGGAGCAAGCCAGTGGCTTTAAACTAGAAGTGGGTAGATTTTGGTTTGATATTAGGAAGAAATTTCAATTAGACATTACGAAGAAGTCCTTCACTGTGAGGGTGGTGAGGTCCTGGAACAGGTTGCCCGGAGAAGTTGTGGATACCCCCATCCCTGGAAGTGTTCAAGAAAAGGCTGGATGAGGCTTTGAGCCTGTGACCCACTCCCTAGCATCCTTTCCCACCCTCAGGGATGTCCTTGTTCAGGCATCAATGAAGTTACTGAATTATTCCACTTTCATATTGCTGCAAATCAATAGGTCCTGGTGCTGTCATATACGAAAGGCTGGTTTCAGTGTTTCAGTGGGGAGAGTCCTCAAGGGGAGTTGGGCTCATTAATTAAATGCATTTAATCAATCTGGCCTACAAGGGCACTGGTTATTTATTCATCAGAGGCTGCACAGTGCAAACTGGGTGATCTGAAAGGCAGTAAATAAACACACAAATGAAAAGCTGAGACAGCAGAGCTTTTTGTGCCTGGGAGATTTCAGAGCTGGGTCAGATAATATGGGATCATATGTTTAATTTATCAAAATTCAATAAAAAGTGTACCCTGGAATGAACAACACCCCTGGGACAGTGGATGCAGCCGGGGGCCCCATGTGCCTCAGGGTCTGTGTATGCTGGCTCCTGCTCTCTCCTGACAACCCACCTATGTCCTGCTGGACACAAAAGTAGGGAGACACTGGGAAGAGGGAAGCAGCATCACCCCATGCCTGGGCTCTTGCCATTGCTCAGGTGTTGTTGCAGCATGCTCCCTGTTTCCTGCAGGCTGGTCTGGTTGTTGCCTCCGCTGCTGAGCAGCTTGCAGTATCATGTTGCTCACTTGTTCCTGTGAAGTTAATTGCAACAAGAAGGGTCTTTCAGGACACAGGGAAGAGGAAGATTTCAGCTAATGGAAGTGAAAACAAAGGAGGGTGAATATGTCACTTCTCAGCTGGTTCTTTGCAGAATTTGCTTTGCTCTTCTCAGAAATGTCATGGGAGCCTATCTGGCCAGGAAGCAGACGAGTTTCCTCCAGGTCTGCCTAAGCTCTGGTTTTACCATTGCTGGAAACTAGAGTAATTTCAGTATAATTTTGAATGCAAAGACTTGCAAATTAGTGCTGAATAAAACATTGATGGCCCAAGTGGGGCATTTCTGAATCCTCAATCCAATGGGCTTGCTGCATCTCACAGTCTTGAAGAGCTTACATATTCCTTCTCTCATTTCAGTTTTCACTTACAAGAAGATGGATTAACCCCCACAGCTCTGGGATTGCCAGAGAATATTTCTGAACCAAAGATAGGGAATTCCTGGGGCTAGAGGGCAGTGGGCAATGCCCTTACAGCACCTTTCGCTAACTGGAACCAGCCCCTTGGGATGCTCAAGCTGCTGCTGGCACACTGAGCAGTGCCCATGCAACTCGTGGCTGCCCCTCATGGCACAGCCAAGGGGCAAGAGGTGGCTCCTTGCAGGGAGGATGAGAGGAAGATGAGATGCTATTTTGCCTGGCATGCCCATGCAAACAGAGATGCTTTTGCACATCTCTAGGGGCTGGGGAAGAAGGGTGCTTGGACGAGGAAGATGTGGACAACTTGCCAGATAGGGGGCATGGGAAGAACTGAGGAAGAATGTGGCAAGGGCGCAACTGTGTGGAGACAAAAGAGCAGAGAGAAGCCTACACTGGGTTGTCTGGATTTGAGGATGAGTTTCCCCAAGCAGCTGAGTGTTTGGAGCTGGGGTTTTGCTCCCAGATGAATTTGGCACCCAGGGGTGATGTGTGAAGGAAGGCAGCTCGTGGGAGACAGGGAGGGCAGGGGGATAAGAGGAAACTGGCAATACTGTGGGTGGTCCAAAGAGCCAGACTTTGCAGGGAAAAAGGTAATTTGAAGCGCAGATTGATGTTGTCAGAGCACAGGGAGCAGCACTGGATTAGCCTGTTCATCGTAATAATGAATATGCAAAGCTGTGGAGGAGGGTTTTTCCCTCTGTAACTGTCTTTCTCTGTCAGAACCCCTCTGACTCAGGTGTCACCCCTCCACTGAGCTGTTTCCCCAAAGTCCCCAGACACGTGTAACGTGGAAACCTTCTGCAAATGGATGTTCTTCCTGTGTTTCAGGACTTCCCTGCCCACTGACTGCCCCTTGAGGAGCAAAAAGCCTTTGAGAACTGATGCTGCAGAGGTGAGTGGTGGAGGAGAATGGGGCCCCAGCCTCTTCCTCCTCCAGCCCCTGTCAGCTGGTGATGCTGCTGGTGGCTCAGGACAGGTCCCTACTGAGCGCCTATATCCCCTGGGCTGGGGTGGATTCTGCTGTACCTGGGGTTTCCCCTTGCATTTTCTTGGAAGCTTGAAATGGAAAACTAATGTGAAGAATATAAACTGCTAAACAGTTTCGACCCTAAAGATAAAAAAAAAAGGGTTCAGTTCCAGGTTTTGGCCTTATCTAGTATTTTTCCAAGCTGGTTTCTACCCCCACATCCCAGACTCCCAGCGATTCCCAGCGACCTCATTACTTTCGAGTTAACACAACAAACTTGGCTGCTAGTTGATGGTTTATTAATGCTGGACTTGTTCCCATGAAGATGTGCTCTATCTAGAAAGAATATGTTTTTATCATATGTCCCAGGGTTCTGGCCAACCCATTCAACCTCTAAGCTTGAAAGTGTGAGAGCACAAGGAACAATAAATACCCTAATTTATGCATTTTTTCCCCCAAGGATCTCAAAGCACACATACCCCTCCTTGAAAGATGCCCCTGGCAGTGAATGTGGAGGATCGTCCAGCTGTCTGTGGCATGCAGCAAAGCACGGGCCCATGGGCCCATGGGCACCTGTAACCACAGCAAAGTGCAGCAGCTACATCCCATTATGGAGACGAACAAACCATATTCCCCTAATGTAGCGCATTCCCGAAACACCTGAACAGAAAATCCATACGCTTGGAAATGAAAGCATTTGTCCTTTTGCTGTCTTCACTGTTAGCTGAAGGAGCGTGCATCTTCTCCAGGGGTTGTATGTGGGAAGACAGATGGTAAGAGTAACTCCAGTTGTCAGTCCCTGGGGATGTGCAGAGGAATCAGTATTTGGCATCTGATTTAGCTCTGCTGCCTCCTTGAGTCACCACTGTCCCAGGCACTGAAAGATGTATGGGCTTCTGAGATGGTTAAATTAAACTTCACTAAACAGAGGGGTATGTGATCACCCCGTCTGAAATGTCAGCTGGCAGCTCGTAATGAAGATCCAATGAATCTGTGCTCGCTGCCTTGAATCTGAATGTCTTTCTCCCTCCTCTCTGCAGGTCAGCAGTAGACGGGCCCTGGAGAGGATGGTGGCTCTGGTGCCTGCAGCAAGCCCTTTGCGGGCAGAGCTGGGGCCAGCAGCTCTCTCCTTTCACATCTCAAATGATGACCAAGGTTCGTCACATCCCAAGCTGTTTCCTCACTGCAGCTTACCCCTGCCAAGGTGGTTTGGCTTTCCACTCCAGCTCTGCTGTCAATGGGATGAAGGCCCTCTTCCAGGTAGAGCTGAGACCCCTCTCTGCAGGTGCAGCCTCCAGGTGGGCTGACAGTGTGGTCCAGCATGATCCCATCTATATTCTCCCCGAGGGGTGTGAGCTCACGCCTAGGGACGTGTCCAGGGAAGGGACACAGTTCCTGCAGCCTGTGTGACAGAGGGCAGCAGAGCCAGTGCTGGGGCACGTGTTACAGGTGGACCTCTGGAGCTGGGCATGAGCCAAGGGAGCCCCGCTTCGGGGACTGCATTGTTTCCTGGGCAAGGGACACCTGAGAAGCAGAAACACTAGAAAGGAGGAGGAGGAGGAGGCAGACATTCCAGGAGAATCCACATCTGTGAGGAAACGGAGTGGGGTCCAAGGCTGTAATACATCCCAGATGAGGCTGGGGAAAGTGCTCTAGCAGAGCATGAGTCATTGCAAGTGGAGGGGAGAGCAACAGCTCTTTGATAAGAGGCAAAGCAACTTTACTTGGCTCTTTAATCTTCGTTCTCTGACTCTGCCAGTTGAGTGCCTTGCACAAGGGTCCCCTGGGGACCCCGGCATGCAAACCCCTCTCTGGGCTGCTGGGCCAGTCTTTGTGTCCTTTCTGGAGCATGCAGTGGGGTTCTGGTGCTCACAGGCTTCTCAGGGTGAGGGGCAGGCAGAGATGACAGCGCCCTGCAGGGCTGGGCCCGGCCAAGGCCAAATCTGGTTCTGTTCTCACCATGGGTCAGACCCATCTCATCCATACTGGCATGAAGAGCTGAAGTCAGAAAGTTAAAGGACCTGGGCTGATGTCAGGGTGGTATGAGCCCCAGAGCTTGTGTCTAAGATGATTATGTTTCCTCTGCAGCCTTCTCCTTTGAGTTAATCTCCCCTAACAGTTCAGCATTTCCTTCAGATCCCTCTTACCCTTCACCTCTGGCCTTCTCTCCATCTTTCTCAGACTGCTGTGCTCCAAACTGCTCTTCCTGACATATTTCCAGGGTGAAGTGGAGGGGAGCCTATACCCAGCATATCTCAGAAATGCTGCTGCTCTCTAGGAACCCAGGGCAATGTTTGACTTCCAGGGTGGTGTGGTGGCTCGTGATCAGCTTTAGGTCCACTGCAATCCCTGAAGCCTGCCTTGCCAGCCAGACCTCCTCCCATTTCTGTGCATTTGATCAGTGCTAAGGGCAGAACATCTCATCTAGTCTTGTTGAACCGTGCTTCACTTTCCCCCCAAGACCATTTCCCCTATTTCTTAAGGTAATTTCAAATTCAAATCCTGTTCCTGTGTCCTTCTTGCTCCATCACATATGCAGAATAGGCAGACATTCTATCAACCAACCCATTAATGAATGCATGAGCCCAGAGACAGCCCTTCTGGAATCCTGCTCCATGCATGCTCACAGTGAGCACTGAGTAACTTCTCTGCTACTGCAAGTTTCAGGCAGGGAGCACCCAGTTCCTAATCATTTCAGTTTTTCTCCCCCTTGCTTACAAGTGTGTCACCAGAGACAACATCAAAAGGCACGAAAGGCAAAATATAGGACAACTCCTGCTTCTCTCTATCCATGAGGCTGTTACTCTGTCATAAAAAGAAGCGCTGGTTCGGTTTGACATGATTTGTTCTTGAGAAAGCCATGCTGACTGCTTTCCTTGCCTGGTTACCTTCTCACTGCTTACAAGCTGTCGGGAGAACACGTCCCTGTGTTTTCCCATAACGGCGTGTCCAGCCAGGATCCTCACCACCGCCTCACCCCTTGTGCAGTGCCAGCACCTTCCTAGGGGTGTTGAGGGAGGCTTGGGGACCACCCGCACACCTCCGTGTGTGTGTGTGTGTGTGTGTGTGTGTGTTAATGGCACTGGAACCAGTGGATGCAAAGCCAAAGGAGCTCTCCGTTAGGGCCCCCGGCTGCTGCTGCAGCGTGGGAATCGGGGTGCACCCCGTGGGAAGCGGGGAACTGCCCTGGCCGAGGTCACCTCACCGGCTCCTCGGGAGGATGCGGGTCCCGGTGTGGATGCCCGCTGCTGCCGCGCGGGGGCAGGCGCAGACCGCGGGAGGCGGGTGCCCGGTCCGGAGGGGCTCGCAGCGCTCCGGCTCCGCTGCAGCTCCGCGGCAGGGGCTGGGGAAGAGAGGGGTCAGCGCCGCTCGGGAGGGGGGGTCTCGGGGATCGAAAGTGGGTTCTGAAATCAAACCGGTACGGGGTGAAAAGGGACAACCCCCACCGCGGATGGACGGACTCCGGACTGATTTCAAAGGGGTGAACGCAGGGCTTGGTGAGGGAGGCCCAAGGGGAGGATGGGCACGTCAGGATGGGAGAGCAGGAGCGGGTGCAGAGGTGAACCTGCAGCAGGTCACCAAACCATACCCCAAATCCCTCTCTTTAGAGCTTCTCTGCTTGGCTCCTTCCTTTTAAATTGCATATGAGGAAAAATTTATTCACCGAAAGGGTGCTCAGGAATTGGAATAGGATGCCCGGGACAGTGCTGGAGTCACTGTCCCTGGAACTGTTCACACACTGTAGATGCCCTTAGTGACATGGTTTAGTGGTGGACTTGGCAGTCCTGGGGTAAAGGTTGGACTTGTTGATCTTAACGGTCTTTTCCAGCCTGGTTGATTCTGTTATTCTATGATACCCAGAGCTAGAGTGGGGCTGCCCATGGTTGCGGGTTGGTGGGGCAGGCACCTCCAGAGCTCAGACTCATTGGTGCTGCCTGGGTTCAGTGCCTGCGGATGCCAAGGGCATCCTCTTTGGAAGCCGCTTTGCTCCCATCTCGCATTTGCTTCTCACCCTCTTTCCTCTCTCCCTCCTGTCTGTGCCACAGGAGGCACTCACTGGAGTGGGGTCTTTGTTCTGGGGCTCACCCCACCTGCAGCCACATCCCTGCCTGGGACTCGCCATGGTTGCCGGGGCGATGGTTCTGATGTGATAAACAGAGGGAAATGGTGATGACGCCAGCTGGGAAAGGGCAGAGTGAATTTTATTTCACTTTCATTGAAGCACAAATTACCATAAGAAACAACTTCCTCGTGTGCAAACAAGGGAAACTGAGACCCTTTGGCTGCATGGGTTCTCTCTGGGCTCAGAAAACATACTTTCAGAAACCATCCCTGCCCTGCTGTCTGAACTGAGCTGTGGGTTTTCCATGGAAATGTCTGTTTACATTTGGAGACAGCTATCAGGGTGTTTGGGAAGGCTCTTTTGGCAAGTGTAGTATGGAGGTGACCACAGCAGGATGCTCAACCTGTGTAGGCAGACATCTGTCCTCTTCAGGGCGCCCTGACCGGAGCTTCATGGAGGTAGGGAAGGAGTCAGTGACCCCATGGAGGAACAGGAAAGGGCTGTATCCCCTGACTGAACTGAACATGAGCAGGCTCTCAGAAAAGGTCCAAAATTTGCCTTAGCATTCATCAGGCATCTTGCTTCCCCCTGGCACCATCCCTTCCCCTCCTTCCTTGCCTGCACTGTCTGGCTTTGGGGTGCTGCTGGCCGGGTTGTGGTGCTCAGTGACAAGGCTGCCCTATAGCTCCAGTGAAGACCCCTCTAGGTCAGGAGCAGGTGAGGGCAAAATGCTTGCTGCAAAGGCAAACCAGAGCAATCTGCTCCAGTTCCTCTGGAAGAGGCCTGGCGAATGAGTTTACAGAAGAGCAAGTACCTCTGAGATGAATTTCCATCTATAGCTATAAGTATCCACCGCGGGCCCCTTCCCTCTGCACATTCCATCGGAGCCCCAGCGGCAGCGGGCAGCCTCCGGCAGGAGCTGCAGCTCAGGAGTGGGGAGGATCTAACAAAGGTAATATTAGACTTGCCTGCAGATGGAATTGCATTTACTGATTTTCAAAACCAGGAGGGACCGTATATAATTATCTAGTCTGATCTGCAGGGCAGGGAGGGCTGCTCACAGTGGAAAGGCCAGTGGAAAAATTAGCCGAGAAATGCTGATTAGTGCAAAGCCTTCCCTCGTACCCTGTTCTGCACGGTTCCTACTATCTTGTTCTCAGGCCATCCCACTGAGGGTGAAATGAAGAAACCCTCAAGGAAATTTGAAGTGGCTGCAGGAAATACCTGAAGCTTTCTGCAGCAGGAAATGAAAGTGGAGAAGGTTGAGTAGCAGCGAGGGGCTGGGACACTCACCCAGGGAGCAACCTCTGTCTGAAAGGGCTGGACATGAAGGGAAGGTGATCATCCACAGCTCGTGGAAGAAGGGAAAAAGATTTCCCTTTAAGACATGGGAAAAGATCCTCTACACGCACTCACAAAATGCCTGTTCAGATAAATCCCTGATGAGAGGAGGAACTTGCTGCTAGTTGCGGATGTGAATCATTTACAGATGAAATTATCAGTCCTCTGTGTTTCAGCTCATCTGGAAGGGACCAGACATCCATTGAGAAACTGAGGAAGAGTGCAGAAGACATGATTATGCACTGTTTCCCTCTACCCCACTTTATACATCTTTTCCCCTAGTATTCCAAACCCAGTTGTTCTTTCCCCCCCTGCACCCCATCTTAATGGATGGATGAGCATGGAAGTGGTTCATCCCTGCCCCAGGGCATGTCTGGTGGGCTCCAGCCTCTGTCCAGCTCTTCTGCCCCTGACACATTACAGGCCCTCGAGGGAGAAGAGATGAGGGTGTCTTGGGTTAGGGTTAGGTGCCTTGGGAGAAGGAGGAGGAAGATGAGGAAAAGGAGGGCTGTTGCTTGCCAGGCCTGGGGAGGACGTGGCATTGGCAATCCAGAGCCTGTTAGGAGCTGAGCATCACCCGCTCTCCCCTCTGCTCTCCTCATCAGTGGCGAACACATGCACAAAGGGCCACCGCAATGAAATATATATTTATAACAATCATAATTATTATTCTTTCACCAATTTTCTCTTCCGTGGATGGAGCCTGGCAGAGACTACAGAGCAGGCAAAACTGCTAAAGCAGAAAGTAATGGTGCCCCTAGGACGAATAAAAAGCGTACTTCAAACCAGCAGATGCTGCTGAAAGACCCAGCACAGGAAATATCTGCAGAATGAATCGGGAGCTTTATGGAGCTTGGTTTGCAGGTCTTGTAAGAAAGTTTCACCAGCCCAGAAGGAGAAGAGAAACGAGGACCAGGGGCTGGCAGCTCGAGGTGGCCGGCTGGCACCTTGAGACATGGGTTCTAGTACAGGAGGTTATCCCCTGGAGATCTGTGCGTCTGTCATGGGACATGATAAGAAACACAGACTGCTCTTCTATTCCCAAAATGGCTTGGAAAGTGGCCTGGGAACAGACAAGGGCTGCATTGCACTGAGGGGTGCAGGAGGGCTCTTGTGGGGATGATCTGCCCTGGGGAAGGAAGGAGAGGGCTCTTACAGGAGGAAGGGATAAGATCTGAGGAGCAGTAAGAGTAGACAGCATCTTTGGTGTGAAAAAGGAGGGCCTTGCCCCACAGCCCTCGTCACACCTTTGGGCTCAGTCTGTACACACACTTCAGTCCTCATGTGTGCCTCTGGTCTGAGGAGTCTTGGGCAGCGGTGCAGGAGACAGGACACCAACAAGCTGCATGTAGATGACAGATTGCATCACTGGCTATGGATAGCCATGACTGCTTCTGCTTCCTGATGCTGGGAAAAAAATACATCAAGAAAACAAGGTTCCTGTCCTGAAAAGCCTTCAAACTATGCTGGGAGGAACTCAGGCAGTCTAGCAACAGCTGGAACAAAGGCATTCCTGCATGTGCTGTTGAGGTTTGGCACGTGTCTTGTCGTTCCAGGATTTTATTTTTTTTATAGTGCGTCATAAAATAATGTTCTATATTCTATATATTTTTATGGCCAGCAGGAGAGCAGTAGAGGGCAGGGAGAGGCAGAAGGCTGGCCAGCAGCAGGGAAGGAGTAGGGAAGGAGTCTCCAGAGGAGCATCCTAAGGCAGCAGGTACCCTGGGACCAGGGTTCAGCCTGGTGCTGAGTGGGGCAGGAGTGGGTGAAGCACCCAGACGTCTGCAAGAGGGATGAGTCAGGGTGAAGAGCACCAGAGCAGACATGGGGGAAAAGGGGGGCAACTGAAGCAGACGAACTGCCCCAATTAGATTTGCCCAGGAGGGATGTGTGAAGGAAATCCCTGTGCTGTGGGTCTGGAAAAGGCAGTCCCCTCCTGCAGCAAGACCAAATACATCTGAGGTCTTTTTTGTCCGCTCACTGCATGCTGCATTGTTAAGAGCAAGAGAAGCATAGAGTTATGAAGCATTTTGCAAACCGCTTTCAGCCAGGCCCTGGGGTCCCCTCTGTGCTGCCTGCAGGTTCTGCTGCTGCTACATTTCGGAGAGGGGCTGGCCTGGCTCTGCGGCAGTGAGGATGCAGGACACAAAGGTGTCTACAACACGGACAAGTCCTGAGCTTTAGTCTGGGGGTGCAGGCGAATGGCCTTACCAGGGAGCTACCCCTTCTCTCAGGTAGTGGTGAGAGGGAACGTAAGCCACTGGCAGCACAAGACATGAAAATGGATGTTCAGGGAATAAAATGTTTCTGGGATAAAAGAGCAAGGGGATCTGCTGAGTGAAGCACAGTATGAGGGCTCAGGTCACATCTTCTCCCTACAGGTCACATCTTCTCCCTACAGGTCACATCTTCTCAGGTCCCAAGTTCTCTGCAGTGTCCTCATGCATTCATTTGCCATCCAACCCATGGCAGTGTCCTGGGACCTGCTCCGTTCCCACCAAGGAGAGTGTGTTATGGGATTCAGCAGACAAGCCAAGCAGAGCTGTCTGCCGTTATGGGAAGGGCACGGTGCAGAGCCTGTGCCAAACTGGAACCAAGCCCTTGGCTTCAGGAGGGGGCTCATTAGATGCTTAATTTTTAAGATGTTCGCTAACTTTATGGATTCCTTTCTGGCCAAGCGTGGAAACTTGCCTGTGGTCTCTGGCGGCGTCTGTGGGCTCGGGCTGCCGGGGTGGGGATGGAGCACGGCATGCCAGGGCCTGCACCACCGTGGGTGGCTGGGTGGGAAGGCGGGTGGTAGCTGCGGGTTGCATGGAAGGGTGCCCACCCGCCTGCGCCAGGCATGTTCCTGCAGCCCTCGCTGGGCGATCCCGGCGGGAGCCCAGGTGATGGTTCCCTTTGGTCCCTGCCCCTGGGGCTGCTCCAAGCCTTTGATTTCAAGAGGCTTGTCAGGACACTTCAGCAGCCTCCAGAAGGTGCATGTAAACACGGTGATTAAAAAATACGGTTCCAGGGGCTGCGTTGAGGCTAAAAATGGCATTGAGGTAGCTGAGAGACAAAGAGAGAGGTGCCGCATCAGCAAATACTTTCCTTTTGAATCTCCTGGGAGCTACCAGCAATGGGGAAGGGGTCACAGCCTGGGAAGCGGGTGAAGTCCAGGAACGACTCACCCCCAGAAGAAGGTAGGAGAGTGGAATGTATTGCTGCTGGCTCTGTGGAAGATGCTTTGATTGTTCAGAGGGGAAGGAAGGAGCAAATTTTAGATAAAACGATAGGACGACCCAGACAACCACATTGTTTATTAGTGGGAAAGTTGGAGGATTTTAGAGGGAAAGCGTTATGAAGGTCATTTGTTATGGCTAGCTCTGCAGAACAGCACCTACGGGTCTCTGCAGCACACAGCTGCAGCCAAAGCAGCACTGGGGCTCACTCCCTTCTATTCCCGGCAGGTTTTTTAACAGCACATGGATTTTTTTCCCAGTAAAATACAGCTGGGCAAGAAAGGCCGCTTCTTAATGCCTTTAATTCCTGTTTCTCACCTTTTCCTCTCCACATTAGATGCGCCTTTCATTTTGTAATGTATTGAGAGGCACTGAAGTCGAGGCACAGCCAGGGAGAGGAAAGCCATTCTGGTCTGGTGTGCATGCTGAGCCGGCCCCTCCACCACGGGGCACATTTGTCACCACTGCATCGGTCACCCCTTGGTTGTCTTGCAGTAGAAGGTCTCACCAATGCTGCTCAGCTGAGCTCTAGATAACACACTCCTCACTCCATATTAGGGCTCAACAGACCTGCATGAGTAATGTGCATCTTCAGGCCCCATTCTGGCCCCTCCTCAGCCTCAGTCTTCCCCAGTGGTCTCCATTTCTGGGACTGTATTTATTGTTCAGCCTTTGAGAAGGAGCAGAGAGCAGTGGTTCTTGGTTTGCCAAGCACATGGCAGTGGCACAAAGCAAGCAGAAGCCCTTTCAAAGCCGGCTAGAGGAGAAAGAGCTGATTCTCTGAGTGCTCAGGGTATCCTGCTCCATCCCTTGAACTGATAGGCTGTGGCCAGAAGTTAATATTCCTCTGGCGTGGTGCCCTGCCCGGGGAGGGTGGCAGGCTCTTGCATTTAATAACTTATTTATCTTTCTTTATTGCAGGAATGATGACAGTTTTCATTATTAAGCTGCTAGGTAATAGTCTAGCCTGTGGTAGGAGCTGAATCATCATCCCCTCTCTGCTGACAGTTTGATTCAATTACTCAGGAGAGGTGTGACAGGGGAGGAGGACATGCAGTGCCCATCGCTGCTGCAGTGCTCAGTGCCAGGGGACTTCAACCACCCTGACTTCTGTTGGAGGGACCGTACAGCCCTGGATTGCACAAGCAATCCAGGAGGTTCCTTGATTGTGTGAAGACAACTTCCTTCTGCAAGCAATAGAGGAGCCGACAAGGAGAGGTGCCATGCTTGACCTCGTGCTCACCAACAGGGAAGGGCTCATTGGAAATGTGACCTTCCAGGGCAGCCTTGGATGCAGTGATCATGAGATGGTCGGATTCGAGATCCTCAGGACAGTGAGGAGAGTGTGCAGCAAGCTCACTGCCCTGGACTTCAAAAGAGCAGACTTTGGCCTTTTCAGGAACCTCCTTAGTAAGGTTCCATGGGATATAGCCCTAGAGGGCAGGGAGCCCAAGACTGTTGGTTGATATTCAAGGATCACCTACTACAGGCTCAGGAGTGTTGCATCCCAACCAGAAGGAAGTGCAGCAGGAGGGCCAGGAGACCTCCTTGGATGGATAAGGAACTGCTGAGGAAAATTTGAAGGAAAAAAGAGGTTTATAAAAGGTGGAAGCAAGGACAGGCAGCCTGGGAAGAGTACAGGGATGTTGCCCGGAAGCTAGGGACCAGGTTAGGAAAGCTAAGGCCCAGTTAGAATTAAACTTGGCTAGGGATGTTAAGGATAACAGGAAGGGATTCTGTATGTACGTAGTGAATAAAAGACAGTGCTAGTGAGAACATAGGCCCCCTTTGGAAGCTCTTGGGAGAGCTGGCTACACCGGATTTGGAGAAGGCTGAGGTTCTTAGTGACTTCTTTGCCTCAGTCTTCACTGGCAAATGCTCTGACCACACCACCCAAGTCTTGGAAGGCAGCTGCAGGGACTGTGAGAATGAAGACCTTGGGCCCACTGTAGGAGAGGATCTGGTCTGAAACCATCTTAAGAACCTGAATGTACACAAGTCCACAGGATCTGATGAAATCCATTTGCAAGTCCTGAAGAAACGGGCAAATGAAGTTGCTAAGCCACTGGCCATCATATTTGAAAAATCATGGCAGTCAGGTGAAGTTCCTGACGACTGGAAAAAGGGAAATATAACCCCCATTTTTGAGAAGGGGAAAATGGATGACCCGGGGAATTACAGAGCAGTCAGTTTCACCTCTGTGCCTGGCAACATCTTGGAGCAGATTCTCCTGGAAGGCATGCTAAGGCACATGAAAACCAACAAGGTGCTTGGTGACAGCCAGCAGGGCTTCACTAAGGGGAAATCCTGCCTGACCAATTTGGTGGCCTTCTATGATGGGGCTACAGAACTGATGGACAGGGGTAGAGCAGTTGATGGCATCTGGAATTGCGCAAAGCGTTCAACAGTGTCCCACACGACATCCTTGTCTCTAAATTGGAGAGACATCAATTTGATGGATGGACCACTGGGTGAATAAAGAACTGGCTGGATGGCTGCACACAAAGAGTTGTGGTCAATGGCTCCATGTCCGGCTGGAGACCAGTAACGAGTGGTGTCCCTCAGGGATCGGTGTCGGGACCGGTCTTGTTCAACATCTTTGTCGCTGCCATGGACAGTGGGATTGAGTGCGCCCTCAGCAAGTTTGCCGATGACACCAAGCTGTGTGGTTCGGTTGATACCCTGGAGGGAAGGAATGCCATCCAGAGGGACCTCGACACGCTTGTGAGGTGGGCTGATGCCAACCTCATGGGGTTTAACCATGCCAAGTGCAAGGTCCTACACCTGGGTCGGAGCAATCCCAAGCACAGCTACAGGCTGGGCAGAGAAGAGATTCAGAGCAGCCCTGTGAAGAAGGACTTGGGGGTGTTGGTTGATGAGAAAATGAACATGAGCCGGCTTCAGTGTGCGCTCATAGCCCAAAAAGCAACCGTATCCTGGGCTGCATCCAAAGGAGCGTGACCAGCAGGTGGAAGGAGGTGATCCTGCCCCTCTGCTCTGCTCTCGTGAGACCTCACCTGGAGCATTGTGTGCAGTTCTGGTGTCCTCAACATAAAAAGACATGGAACTGTTGGAACAAGTCCAGAGGAGGGCCACGAGGATGATCAGGGACTGGAGCACCTCCTGTATGAAGACAGGCTGAGAAAGTTGGGGCTTTTCAGCCTGGAGAAGAGAAGGCTGCATGGAGACCTCATAGCAGCCTTCCAGTATCTGAAAGGAGGCTATAGGGATGGTGGGGATGAGCTATTCACTAGGGACTGTAGTGATGGGACAAGGGATAATGGGTTAAAACTTAAACAGGGGAGGTTTAGATTGGATATAACAAAGAAGTTCTTTACTGTGAGGGTGGTGAGGCACTGGAATGAGTTGCCCAGGGATGTTGTGAATGCTCCATCCCTGGCGGTGTTCAAGGCCAGGTTGGACAGAGCCTTGGGTGACATGGTTTAGTGTGAGGTGTCCCTGCCCATGGCAGGGGGTTGGAACTGGATGATGTTAAGGTCCTTTCCAAACCTAACTATTCTATGAGTCTATGATTCCATATGCCAGGCAAGGCTTGGGCTCTCCATCAATGGCTGGGGTGGTGGCTGTTCTCCAGCAATGCTTTCTGCTGTCTGCCCATGCTCCCTCTGTTCCTGCAGCAGGACATGTGCTGTGGAGCTTGTGGGAGCAGGGGATGTGCAGGGCACCCTGAAAAGGGATACAGGGAGTGCCACAGCCCCAACCCAGCCCCAGCACCCAGCTCAATGCCGATGCAGTGGTGGCAGGGACATGGGAGAGGGCTCTCCAGCTTCTGCCTTGCCTTAAAAATGGCTTTCTCCTCCCCAGCCCCTAGGGTTTTGGAAACCACCATCCCAGAGTGGTATTTTGTATGTGCATGATCATGAGAGAGAAGCCACAGAGCACCTGGCCAAACACCTCCCTCCTGCTGTTCCTGGATGCTCCGTGGACAGCAGCAGATGCCGCAGCCGGGTAGTGGGAGCTCCAAAGTCAGGGAACGCCAGGCAGCATGCGAACACTGCTGAAAAATGAGGATAAAGCAGAAAGAAACTGTCCAGGCCCTGGCAGTGTTCTGTGTCTGCGCCACAGCATGGGGAAGCGGCTTGGCGACTGCTGCTAGACCGTGCTCGCGGATGCAATGAGGCAGCGGTAATGATACATGCAATCAATTAAATATGACCAATTTTTAATTAGATGTATAAACATGCCTAAAGTTAAATGAGGTCTCTTTATAGAGAACAAATGCAGCATCTTAAATGAGAAACTCATGCACTTCCCAAATGGGAGCTTCCCAGATTCACACGTGGAGCCACCTTTGGTGACACAGCCTCTCTCCTTCTTCCCGGCAGAAGCAGGTTCCAGTAGCCAGGGGTGTCTGGGCATGGGGTGACACCACTGCTGGTGGGGCTGCCAAATGGGGGGCACCAAAACCCCACTCCTCTGGGAGCCTCCAAGCAGCTGGGATGAGTCCTTGCCTTTGCCCAGCTCCTGCTTCCATCTGTGCTTTGCAGCACCTCTCCCTCCTTGTCCTCCTCCTCCACAGCAGTCCCTCCAGGCCCCCTGCAGCTGGGCATGCTCTTGGCTGGGTGCTTTCCCTCCCCTCCCAGATGCACACCTTATTATAATGCTGCCCTTACAGAGGAAAAGCAGCAGCAGAAGAAAAGTGAACCGGTTTCTAATTATGCCTTGTTTGCTTTCATTTAGAGCTAATTCAGCCCACACAAAAGTTATTCTCCTTATTAAAAGAAATATATATTAAAAAAAAAAATCCCCCCACAAATGCATGGCTTCATTAAAAAAATTAAAATGTAGAAACTAAGTAGTGTCTATTTCCACCTTTCCCTCTCTGATTAAAAACTATTTGCATTTCAAAACAAACCATCATTAATATGGACCAAATGTTACTAGGGCTCTTCTTTCTAGTCGGGATAATTAAACATGTGGCATGGTGGTGAAGGCCCAGATTAGCTTCTTCCTCTGGGCTGAGGTGGTGACTCAGAGGGATGTGGAGCCTGGGGTTTGGAGCAGCTCATTGCAATGTATCTTGTAGCCCCGAGAGTGGGGTGATGCACCCCCTCTCATCTGCTGGCACCAGAGCTCATGGCTGCTGTGGGGTACCCTAGAGAAAAGGTATCCCAGAGGTGATGCCTGCGCTGAGCATGCACATCAAAAATTAAGGACGAGAAATCCCCCAGGGAAGCTTTCAGACCCAAACCAGTAATGATTCCTGCACAGACTTGGAGATCTGGCTGACAGCAGTGGTGTTCTGTGCAGGCACAAGGATCTGCCAGCACAAGCTGGAGGCCACAGTAGTTTGAGAAGAATAAAAAAGCCCCAGGAAATCCAGAGCTTATTTGCAGGAAACCCAAACACTAGGAAGAATGGAAAGGCACTGCTGAAGCTGAGCGATCTGCCTCCCTCCAGCCCCTGCCTGCACACCGCTCCTTCCCTCTCTCTGTTTCGCTAAAGCCTTGGAGGATGAGACCTGGGAGTGTGTTCACCTCTGTTCATGCACCTAGAGCAGAGCACAGCCTGCGTTTTCAGCCCAGCTTCCATTTTTCCCTTGCATCACTCTGGGTTCGATGTGCTGGACAATGCAGCATCTTTGGAGGCTGCTGGCTCTGAGCACTCATCACCTTGCACCCCCAGTCCTGGGCCGGGATGGTGAGTGGATGTGTTTGCTAAGCAATGGCCCAACAAGGGCCACCCCCCCTGAGATGGTGGGTGCCACCAAAGGGGTGCAGGAGCTGTGTGTGGGGACCTCACTGGCCGAGAGAATGGGGTGTAGTGCAGCAGGAGGGAAGGAGAGCAGGAGTTTTTCCTGCATCTGGAGCTGAAGGGTTGCAGGTGGCGAGCTCTGTGGGGCTGCTCTTCCACCATGGTCAGCTACTTGTCGTGGGCAAATTTGGGATTCCGTGCCCCGTGTGGAGCTGCTAGGTCAAGCAGCAAGTTTTAGTGCCTGTATCACAGCAGAGGATGGCCATGAGACAAGGTCCTGGATGATGGCACCTGTCGGAAGAGTCAGCGCAGCTGGAAAAGAAGAAAACTCGCAGGCTCACAAGCACTTCTACCCTTGGGCATCTGATCCTCTCCTGTTGCCCTGTGCCCCATTTGGAGGTGCTGGAGCTGGTAGTGCACTCTCCAATAAGCAGGGAAAGCAATTAGTAAAACACAAACCATGTTCCTGAGGTTTTGTCTCCTTCTCTAGCAGAGCTGGAGTCCAGGTTGTGCAGGCGGGTTGAAAGAAACCATGTTTACAGCCTTTGGTTTCTCCTAAATTCAAATTCAACCGGAATGACAGTTTATGGACTAATTACGGGGGGGGGGGGGGGGGAATTAAATACTCAGAGAATTACATGAAGAGTTTGGAAGAAAGCTGGAAGGTTGGTCAGGACTGAATGCCCAGCACCAGCACCCTCTGGGTATTTTATATTTTCCACACAGGGTGACTTATCCTGGGAGGCTGCAATGGGGGAAGGACGTCTGAGCTCACACAAACCTGGGTAGCCCAAGGAATTGTACCATGTAAGAGCTTCTCTGCTCATTTATGAATGAAAAGACTTCTCCTTCACTGCAATTGCCTGCTGTGTGTGCTTGCTGCTGGTTGTAAGCCCTGGCCAGGAGCTGGGGCACTCACCACCCCTGAGGCAGGGGACTGCTCTGCTCCCGTCCCCCAGCAACTCTGGCATCTGTTTTTCTGGGGGATATCAGCCAACATTCCTCTCAAATAACATTCCAGAGATATTTACAAGATATGTACAGAAAATAAATACACAAAAAGAGAATTTATTAAAAGTAATAAAACCAAGGAGCTGAGGAATGCCTTGCCTGCCCTGCTGATGCTGTGCAGCTGCCCTAGGGGCTGCATCCGGATGGATGGAGCAGCCCTGCAGAGGTTCTGGGAGCAGAATGGAGCCATTAGCTTTTAGCATGCCTCAAGCATTGGTATGACTTCGGTGTTGTCTCTCCAAGCAGGGCATGGTGCTCAGAGGAATCATCCTCACTGGGGTAACAGTGGATCAACTCACTCCAGTGTCACAGCTCATGCCTGGCTGGATCACCCACCCCCAGCACCCACTGCTGCTGCGCCTATCAAAGATGCTGTGCTCACAGCAGAGCCTGAAACAGCTCGGAAGTGCTGTTTCAGGAGGAGAAAAAAAGCAGACGATTAATTAACAGCAAATGTACAGTTAATGGGGCTTTTTTTCCCTTCCTAAACAATTCATCAAAATGATTTCATTGAAATTTAGCTGATGGGGCGCTAAATGCAGCTGGTCTGTCCTGCTCTGTTTTTTTTCTGTCCTGGCTAGAACAGCAAGCTGATATTGCAGCCTCAGATTTGGGATTAACTGCACACTTTGGGGATGGAGACAGTGGGAGTGAGTAAGTTAGTGCTTCTGCCCCTGCCAGAACTTAGAAGATATAGGGGCTGTAAGTAAAGGGGTTACAACACACAAAACTGACACAATACTCACCCGTTTCTTTATGCACACTCCTTTACTGCCTGCAAGTTCATTTAAATATGGAGCAGAAATTCCTATCGGGCCAGTTTAGGGACTGTAATAAAGCCAAGCTAGGGAGGAAGGCCAAGAAGAATATTGGTGATGCCATTACTGGATACGTCACACTGTTCCCAAGTATGCTTGACAGACCCCTGAAATGGCTTTGTTTAAAAAAAAAAAAGAACAACAACAAAACCCTCAAAAAAATTAGGTTGTTAAAATTTTTAGTGTTTTTTTAAGATTGCTCTTATATAGAAAGAGGGAAAACAGCTGTTTACTGCTTTAAAGGCTTGTTTTTTCCCTTAGAAGTCACAATTCTCTTGGAATTTAAGGGTACAGAGAAAGGCTACATGTAACCTAGGCTGTAACATGGGGTACGTGTAAGCTATAGGGCAGCAAACTGCCCAGTATTTCAAAGTGCTCATCTGCCCCCGCCTGGATGAACCCAGGTCCTGGCTGAGCAGCACCTTGGAGCACAGGCTTAGCTGTAAGCATACACTTAACATCCCCATCAAAGCTGCATACCAAAGCGCTGCGCTGAGCTGGCGTCGGGAGATGCTCCTGTATCTGCCTCCTGCACTCCACAACTGCTGTGAATTCATCCCAGAGCTCAGCCCTCTCCACCATTTGTAACTGCAGCGCTTTCCAGATGTGCCCTCTTGGGAAGCAGAGGATACACCACCACTCTGCTGGGTCAGATGGATGTCCTGAGAGGATGATGCACCGTGAGCTGAAGGCTTCCTGTAGCCCCAGAAGCCAGCCAAGCTCTCCCTTGAAACCCTCACATCCACCCAATCTGCCTGTGTTTCCAAAGACTTAGAAAGCTGCTAATCAGCAGCAGAATTTTATGATAATTTGGACTAGTATTTTCTGCTTTACAGTCTTCTCTTGCTTCTGCAGAGTAGATCGGGGCTGTGGGTACACTGGGTCCTGAAACAGGCGCTGTGCTCTGATCAGCACAACGATAGAATGGAACGGAACGGAACAGAACAGAGCAGAACATTTTCAATTGGAGGAAGCCTCCAACAGCCCAACTGACTGACCAAAACTTAAAGCATGTTATTACAAGCATTGTCCAAATGCCTCTTAAACCCTGACAAGCGTGGGGCATTGACTGCCTCTCCAGAAAGCTTATTCCAGAGATGCGGGGTGGGAGCTGCAGTCCAGGGAGACGGCGATGGACAAACAGGATCCAGCTGCCAGAGGAGCAAATCCTGGAGCCTCACAACTTTCCCATCCAGCCATGAAACAATCTGCTGATTTTATTGAAACCAGATCGCTGGCTTCATCCCGCAGTTGCTGCTTCAGCCAGTTTGTCACGTCCAGCAGCCCTCGGGAGCTGCCCGGCACTACGAGGGGAGCAGGAGAAGATGACAGAAGAGATGCAGGCTGGCCGAGTTCCCCCACCACAGCCTTGCCCACGCTCCCAACATGTACACATTTGGTTCTGAAAAAGGTGCATCAAGGCATTGCCAAGATCTGGAGGGGCTGGCTTGGAGGCTGCATGGCTCCCCTGAAGTTCTGCCCACCATACTTTCACCCTTTGGCTTGTCCTTTTCCCTGTAATATTCCAGTCGAGCCTTTCTTTTTATGCTTCTTCGGATCTTTTTTTTTGCAAAGAAGGGGGCTGGAACCCCCTTTCCTGGGTGGTGTGGGGTGTGGGAAGTGCCAGTGTGCCCAAGGCTCAGCCCAGACCAATGCCCATGTCCTGGCCAGTGCTGGTCCAGCTCCTGTGACCTGCTGGGCAGGAAAGGTTTCAACCCCCAAATCCAGGCTTGGCTGGCAACTGCAGTTCCTGTGATCAGGAATAGCTGCGGGTCTCAGCAAACCAGCCAAAATTGTCACTGTTGTTCCCATGTCCTCCATGGAAGCCCAACTTTATCCTCGAGGTCACAACTGAAATGGGTCCACAATGATTTCATGAGCAAAAATAACCAACACTGCTGTATCAAGCCTGGAAATGCTGATCTCTGTTGCGGTGGCACAGGGGGATGTGGTTGGCACTAGAGCATCCCTGGGCTGAGAGACCATAAAGGGGCAAAACCAAATTTCTACCAGCGATGCTTCATCGCCCCAAGATTTTGGACCTTTTAGTCAGTGACTAAGTGCTAGCAAGCTAATGAGGGACATGAGTGGTTCAGCACGGAGTCTTAGTGATTTTCACCCTTGCTGCTGTTGCTGAAAAGTCTTAATGGTAAAGACATGATTTCTTCCCAAATGTCAAAAATCTGGCCTTGTGTTTGAGCCTTGATTTGCTCAATGCGGAGTCAGGGTATCCAGAGGGATTTCCTGGGGTCCCTGAGGTGGCTCCTCTACCTCCACATATGGAGGGAGGTGGGTGGCTGGTTCCCCCTCACCTTAAAGATCATCCCTTAGTGCTTGTTTCAGAGATCTGCTGACTTCTGAGGGGAGAAACAGACAATGAAAATAACAAAAGATGGAACATGAAACCAGCTGGCCTGGAGTCACTGTCCTAAATGGGGGAAGAGCAAAACCCTAAACATGTGAGATGATTAAGCAACATATATGCTTTTGTTTCAAAATGCTACTTGTAGGGTGGTGTTTTCATTTCACAATCTTACTGAAAGGATATTGAATCATACAAAATCAAAATGTGATTTTGTATAAACCCTCTGAAGTCCAGAGCTGCACCAAGATGAGCATGGCCTGGCCTTTATAATGTCCTTCACTGCTGGTCTCATCCTGCTTCACCACGGTGTAAAACCCACTAAGCTGCTTTAGGGCACTGCTGAGTTGCCCTTCCTTGCCCTGAGGCTGATGTAAAGAAATGTGAACAGCAGTAAGTGTGGCTTTGACCGATTTATAGAATTTAAATAAATACATGTGAGAAATAAAGCACATCCTTGCCTGGCTGGCCTTGCTCCAGACGCCAAGCTTGAATGTAGCAAAAGGAGTGGGAGATAGGGGCTGGGAGATCATAGTGGGACCCTACAAGTCACTGCAGGCAGAGGGTCCCATGTCATTCGCAGGAGGACACCCCTCATGTACCCCTACGGGTGCTACTGCCAGGGCAGGCATGCAAAGGATGCTTTAACAGGAACACCAGGGTATCATCTCCCGCGTGCAATTCCAGGAATGGAAAGCAGCAGCCCATTAGGGTTGCTAAGAAACTCTAGCGATCACCCAGCTCACCCAAACAAAACAAGCCTGTGGCTGGTACTTGAAAATCAAGAGTGCCTTCAAACATCACACACCTGCCTCTGCCTCTGATTGCACATTGAAATGCTTGGGAGCGGCAGTGAGAGGGTGGCTGGTGCTGGGACCCCAGCCCTCCTCACCTGGAAAGCATCTCTGTGTCACCATACGAGGAGGACTTGGCACCCAAAGACACCTGAGGTTTGCTCCTATGGGTTCATTCATTTCTCTCTGGCAGTTCTGCCGCAGGGCGAGGGACTCTCTCCCACAGGACACATGGATCACCTCTGTCTATGCAAAGAGTTCACCCAGGCATATTGCAGTAACACTCCTCACAGGATAAGGACTTAATCCCGGCTGCTTCTTGCCATCCAGGAAAATATCCCAAATGTTTTAACAAGGCGGTATGTTATCCGCCCCTCCCCGCCTCCCTCCCCTCTCGGCTCAGAGAAGCCATTCCCAAATTATCATGGGGATATAAGTGAAGTAATAACCCAGGATGACAGGCTAAACTCAAGGACCATTTGGCTGCAGCTTAGTTAAACATCTATTTTTGGCACTTTTTTCCCCAAAGCCTGATTTCTTTGAAACAGAGAAAATTAACAAAACCCGGAGCTAGCTGATTTCAACAAAGTGTTTTGATGAATAATATGCCATAATGGGCCAAAACAAGATAGGGAGTTTATCTCATCCCCCTGCACATCACATTTCATGCTTGCATCCGCTCGTTTCCAGCCTTCCTGCCTGGGCTCTGATTGGAGAGTCTGTTTTCTTTCATAATCTGCTTCAACTTCTCCAAAATGGAACATTTCGAGGGTTCTAGAGAAAAATGTTGGTTTTTTCTTCCGTCAGTGCCATTCTGTCAAGAGCCTTCTGCAGGAAGTTGAGGACAGTCAACATGTGAAGTTGGGAAATCGTCTCAAAATGCAAGTATCGTCCCTCCAGCACCCCAGTGTTAAACACCAATGCAGTGCAGGTCACAGAGGGGAAGAGGCAAATGCAGCCCCATGTATCTGCACCTTCCCAAACACCTGAGCTGCTTTGGGAACAGACTGATCATGTCGTTACATATTTATTAAGATCATCTCTCCTTAGTGTGTTGGCTAGAAAAACAAGTGCAAATTGAATGAATGATTGATCATTAAAGCCATGCTCCATTTCATTTATATATATGGAAGAAAACCACAAGCCCTTAACCCCATCTTCTCTCTGATGCCTGGATAATAGAGTTAAAATAAGAAGCAAGGAATGCGTGTGGATCTGTTTGTGGGACCAGTCCCTGCTCCCCAGTCCTGACCCACAGCCGAGGATGCCTGGGGCAGGAGCGGTGTCCTAGGACACCTGGATCAGCTGCAGCCCTCTGCTCCCTCGGGCAGTGCAGCCATGTGTTTCCATTTATAAATTAATTACATTTCATATTAGATCCACTTGAGGATTTTGTGTGCTCACTGCCTGTCTGGGGAAGCTGTGCCAAGGCACCGCTGGTTAGAAACCCCCCAGCTTCTGATCCTCAGCACTACAGGAGTGCGTACAGGGAAAGAAGCCTGGAGGAGACCTGGAGTCAACACTGGCCTTTATCTAATGTTTCTTTTGGGTGGTCAGATTCAGAGAAGGAGCTACATGAAGGCTGTCTGCAGTTTGAAGAAGCACGGCCGCTCTCCAAACCTGTGCTTTCAGTATCTTACTGAGCACAGTGATGTTTTCAGGTCAGTCTGGTTTAGACGGTGCCTCACTACAGCAGACAACCTACTGCAAATCCCGACTTGTTTGGCTTGGTGCAGTAACATCCTTACCCAGCAGGTTAACCTGCTTTCCCTTGGGTAGCAGCAGGATCCAGCTGCTGGGAGCAGAGAGCTCACTGACCACTGCTTGGGCTCCAGGCAGGGTTGTGCAGGGACAAGTGAGCGTTAGTGAGCACAGAGCTGACAGTCCTGGCTGGGCGAGCAGCAGGACAGGGTGGCAAGGCAGCCAGAGGAGCTCTGTCCCACCCACAACAGTGTGAGAAGATCCCTTTGCCCTTTTGGGGCTCTCCTGGCAGTCTGGGCTGTAGCAGCAAGCAGAGTCAGCTTGCTGGCATAGATTATTGATAGTCGGTGCAATGGGTTTTGCTGCTAATAGGACTGTGGGGCTGTGGTACAAGCATGGGCTGGAGTGGTCTCTTGCCTAGGGCAGTAATGGAGGATGCTGCAGTGCTTGCCAAGCTGCTGGACCTCTGAGAACTTGGTGAGAAGCTCCTCTGCTCTGCCTGCCCGGGGAAAATGCAGTTGACTACTGCAGGACTCAGCCAGGCTGCTCTCAGAACATGCCCCAGAGCATATCTCTTGTGTTGCCATGTTGCTTGGGCAGTGCCAATGTTAAATATAAAATAGTGCTGGTCAAGAGGGTGATGCCAGGGAAGGCTGCTCTGCTCTGTGATTCAGCTCAACTGGAATACATGAAAGATAAAGGAGGAGTGGAGGATCTACTACCCTTCCAGGAGAGTCTAAAAGACAGTCTGGGGACAAAATATGATACCAGAGTGGCTTTTGCTTACACATCTCTTCCTCGGAGCTAGGGGTGGTAAGGGAGGTGGAAATGAGAATGTGAAATGAGATGCTCTGGTACGAGAAACCTGCAAAGCACACCGTGCAGGGGCTGGATGCTCAGCACCTCGCCATGCCTCTCCAAAAAGAGTGGAGGGAAAAAATAAGTGAAATAAACCCCCAAATCAACTAAGCAGCCAGACACATTTGCTTCAAGAGCATTTGTTCAAAAGCTGTAAGTAATGTACTCCCCTAGACTCTAGTGATCAATGCTACTTACCCACACTGCAATTAATCAGACATTTGGTCACTTGGCTCTGGTCCACGCTGGCTTTTTAGCATTGTACTTTCCCAGCCCAGTACATCACTACAGCCCTGACTGCTCCACAGCAACCTGTGTCAGAGCAGCCTGCACTCTTAGTAGGTCCTCACTGGGATCAGAGGGCATGGAGGGAGACTTTCTCTTGCTCTTCCTTGGCTCCTGGGGAGCCCACATGTCCACACGGGTGGCTCAGGAGATGCACTGGTGGAAGAGCACTGGGAAGGCTGCCCAACCACTGCAGCGTCCCACGCGCACCTCTTAAAGCAGATGTTTTACTCAAAATGCTTTTATTTATGGAGATGCCTGGAGTTGTGCACATGTGGTCACATTCCCATGTGCAAAAGTGTTGTGTGTAAATAACTTTCAAAGAGAGAGATATCTCGTGATCACTTTGCACAAGCAGCCACGTAAGAGAGCTAATGGGATGTACCACCTAGTAGACAGGGAATATGTCTGATCCTCTGGGAAGAGAACCAGATGCTTTTAAGTCTGGGGATCTGAGTTTTTAGTGCCATTTCTACTTGTTTTTCTTTGTGAAGCCTCTAGACCTCAGAGGCTTATTTTAGCCCAGAGCCAGGATCACTCCCCTGCTGACAAAGGACAGCCTGAGCCATTTGGGGCTTCACAGCCCCTTATCCTCCATGTTAACATCCTCCCAGCATCTGCTCAGGAGCAGCATCCGCATCCCAGGCTACACTGCCCTGACACCCAGCACTTGAAGGCCACCCATGGCAAAGCTCACCATGGGGCTCTGAATGGCTGCAAACCAAGCCACAACCTGGCAAAAATCACTGTGGGGTCATGAGCAATTTGCCTGCAGGAGGTTTCCAAGCGGTAATTCACTGCTCAAGTGGTGGCCAAGGGGTGAGGAGCTCTTAATCTCCCTGCCAGTGTCTACAGCAGCACTGTTGCCCATTTCTCTAATCTATGGACAAAGAATCCAAAGCAGCAGCAGTGCCTGGGGAATAAGCGAGATTTATTTTGGGCTAATAGGAATGCTGTTGTGCAGCACTGGGATGTTTAACCTTGGCCAGGAGGAATGATCTTGCTATTGTATAGCAGATAATTAATTGTTACCAAACCCTTGAGAGATCAGACAAACAGAGGGCAACTCTGAGGTGAATTGCCAGATTTCCACAGTGCCTTGAGACACCTCCATCGCCACTGTCCGACAGAGCTGTGTCCAGCTCTGGTGCTCAGTGTGCATGGTGCTGTGTGCTGAGTGGGCAATTTAAGGCAAATTGCAAGGTCCAAGGGCCAGCTCCAAACCACGACATCAAAAGTGCCTGGGAGGGTTATTGTGTGATATACCTTGAAGGGGGGTTCAACATCTCATCTTTCCCAAATAACTGCATCAGGGCCCAGTATTTCATGTCATAGAATCACAGAATGATCTGAGTTGGAAAGATCATCTAGTTCCAACCCCATGTCTGCAGGTTCCTGCAGTCAGAGACCTGCACCTTCTCCCTGAGGCACTGACAGGCAGTGGTGGGTCCTCCACCTCTGCCAGGGGATGGTGAGGTTGCCCTGGGTCTGTAGCTGCTAGCAGGAGCAGGCAGTGCCGGTGCCTTGGTGCCCTTGCCTGCCTCACTTACCGCATTTCCGACTGTGGGGGGACAAATCAGCTTTTTGTGTAAATCTGTAGCAAGAAGTCAGCGAGTTTCCCTAAGTGAGTTTTTCTTGTATTTTTAATAAAGGTCACTCTGTGTTTACTGGCAAAGGCAATCAATATTGGTTCATTATTTATAAAGGATCCCACTGGTCTGTAACGACCTGCGGTCGGAGGATGCAGCAAGTTTCTGTTGCAGCCTCTTCCATCCCTCAGAGGGTCCCGCTGCCTTCTGCCTCTGCCCAGCCTGAAGGTTGCCTGGTTTTAAGCCGTTCCTCTCTCCTGCACAACCGGAGTGATGAGACTTGGTTTCCCCAGGGGGAACACTGCTGAGTCCTCTGCAGTAGCTGTCCCTTGCTCCAGCTCCACAACCTCACATCACCTTTTGCTTTCTTCTCAGAGCTGAGCTGCAGCCGTGGCTGCATGGAAAGCTGTGCTGTGGTGAGGGGAGAGAAGGGAGAAAGAGAGAGAAAGAGACTGGTGCCTTAATAAATTTGATTTCAGAGCAAATGAGATGGCTGCTGTTACACAGCACTGCTATGTTAACCTGGTTTTACATTACCGGCTGAGATGGGAAGCACGGATATTTTTAGTCTCTTAATACCAGTGGAGGAAAAGAAAGAGGAGGAGAAGAAAGAAGAAGGAAGTATATACCTCACAGTGAATAACCTGGGCCTGGGTGGGACTAGGGTGAGCTGTGAGGGCACATCTGGACCTGCTCTCCCTGGTGAACTCCCATCTGAGGTCCAGCCATGGGGGTCCACGCACCCAAGTCTCAGGCTGGTTCCTCTCACAGGATGGGGCTTGGGACATGTCTCAGGGCTAGGTGAGTAACTGGAGTGCTTGGAAGTGTCCAGCCCACGGAAGCATACACTAGTGTCACACAGGAACTCAAGCTCAGTGATGGCCTGGATGCAACCCCATTATTCATGCTGGACACTCAGGGTGCATGGGTACTGCAGCCTGCCTGTCCCCTGCTGCCCTCCCATTACACAAGTCCTGCCTCACATCCCACAGGTGGGCTGTCCTGCTCCTCATCCTCCCAGTCCTGGTCCATGTCTCCATGGCAAAGAAGCTGCTGTCGCCAAGGGGAGCTCCAGGATAGAGGTGGCAAGAGAAGCGCAACTCAGGAAGAATAAGGGACGTCCAGAGAGGCAAAGCCTTACAGTGAGCTCCTGATGCAGAGCTATTCACTAGAGGAACCTCCCTGCCTTTGCCTTTGTGCTAATGAGCCGGAGATAATTAGAGCAGATTCACATCTGGCCGCAGTGTGTGGTTACCTCCTGCTTGAAAGGCCCTTGTAAGGGCAGGTCCCAGCCCAGGTGCTCCCCTCCAGAGGCAGTAGAGTCTGAAAGGGAGATTTTTTTCACTTATACTAAGACAGTTAACAGCAGGGACAGCTTGTCCCCGCTTTTGGCAGGGCAGGCATGTTGCTGGCACTACAAAACCAAGGGGACCTGCAAGCAGCTCTCTCCCAACTTGGGCTGGCCCTGGTTTTGGAATGCACAGAGAGGCATCCCTTCCTGCTATGCCTGCTGCTACTGCTGCAGCTCAGCTGCCTGCTTTCCTATTGCAACAAATACCCAGGCCAAAAGCCTGGGTCTTCCCCAGGCAGCGACCAAGGAAGTGTTTGTTTCATGACTTGCATCATATGTCATTCAGGCACGATTGAACACTATTCCAACAGCAAGTAAGAAGTTCCTTCTGACTTTTAATATTATTGCTGTTATAATTTGAAGGATAAAATAAAATAGAAGGGAGAGCAGAAGGCATGACCATTTCAAGTGGAAAAAAAAATGATTCTCTTAAAAACATGGGGAAAGACTGTTTCATCTCCCTCTCTTTCCCATGAAGAGTAAGGAAAAGCTGAAAACAATCCCATAGACACATGGAGGTTGCTGAACTTACTTTTTCTAGGGATAAACCTGTGCAAGTAGAGGAGGTGAGCTGCGACAGAGCAGGTCAGTGAGCGGCTGTGGCTAATTTGACCTGAAATCAAAAAGGAAAAGAGATTTTAAATCGATGTTCCAGCAAGCTTCATTGGTAGTGTGGGGAGCTGCACAAGATCATGGAGGGTAGGGATAAACCATCCTGATGATGTCAAAGCTCTAAACATGACCCCATCCTGCTGATGGGATTTGAGACCACGAAGTGAGCAGGGAGCTGTCTGGAATTACTGTCTGTGGGAAGGAGCTCTGCTGATGACCCTGAACATCAATTTGAAATAATCAACTCACTTCCCCCTCAGAAAACAAGGTCCTGGGAGGTTTGCAACAGGGAGATGGATTAATAGCCCAGAACTGTATGTCGGGCCAAGCATGTTGCTCTGTCTGAAGTAAAGGCCAAACTCAGGAGCAGTGACCGAGGCTGGGTTTCCCAAAGAGCCCCCAGCATTGCTGGAGATGCTCAGCGCTGGACTGTGGGTCCTTGAGTGCTGCAGCTCAGGCTGCACAGCTGGACTACCTAAATCCCTCACAGGGAGAGGGAATGCTTTCACCCATTCAGGAAACCCCCCCCCCCCAGGGCCATTTACATCACTGGGTTTTATTCCAGTTGGATTTTGGCAGAACGAACCCCATATGAGCCTGGGAAATGCTTCTGGTGCATGGCATTGGGCTCTGATGGACTGCCCCCTAGCAGAGAGCTAGAAGGCAAAAGCTGCAACATAAATCAGGTGGCCATTACAGAAACAGACAATTTCTGACAAAATATTATTCAACCCAAGCTGCCTTTGAACCTGCTGTTAATTACTCCTTGGCCAAGTCTGTGATTGTGTTTCCCAAATGCCAACGTAAGACTGTATTTGCACAGCATAAACCTGATCTGTATTGACATTTTCTCCTTTACGTTTTGGTCCCATTTCCCCAGGACTTGAGGTTTGAAAAGTTCACACCTGAGAAGGCTTTGTCTCCACCCTGGGCAAAACCTCCAGCTCTCTGTCTGCTGATCCCTGCCTTTTAGTCAGGGGAGCCTCATCCTTCCTGCTCCTCAGTGAGGTCTTCTCCTTTCCCAGCCTCTTCCTCTGAGCAAGAGATCTTTACAAAGGCACAAACAACATTTTTACAGCTCTATTACATGGTGATTTTTCCCACCACAAAGCACTCCTCTCAGCTCAGGCCCATTGGATGTTGCTTCCTCTTCACTGCAGGGCTGAGACACCAGCCAATTCCAGCAACACCAGCGACAAAACCACTTTAATCCTTCTTTCTGCCTTGCTCCTGCTTGTCTATCCCAAGCCTGCTTTCATGAATTAGGAGTGAAAAATAGCAATCATTAAAACTGCTCTTCATCTAACTGTACTTTTTCCTTCTGTCCTTCTTGCCTAGTACCACTCCATCTTTTGTATGAAGAGTCCCTTTGCATCCCTCCGACCTCAAACCCCTGACCAGGTCCTCTCCCTGCAGCAGAGCAGGGGACACGGGGGTTTGCCCAGCTCCAAACACAATCACCAAAATCAGGTGGAAGTAGGGCTGAGCAGCCAGGCATGACAGGAATGTGCCCAGCAGTCAGGCCCCTCTGGGGAGCTGAGATAGGCTTTGCTGAGTGCTGATTCTGTTTCCAGTTCAATATCAAAGGTGTGCACCCTTGGCACAGCAGCGTAATCCACCGAGTCTTGGCTGGAGCGTAAGCCCCTTTCTATAGAGTGGGTTGGAGGGATGGCAGTAGAAAGAACAAGGAAAGGATGTATATCTGAAAAACTCTGCCTGAGCTGTGAAGAGGCAGATTCACATCCTGTTATCCCCCTCAGTGCCCAGAGCTGGCCCTGGTGGCACCGTCCCGGTTCCTGGTTGGCACTATGCTGCCTCCAGGCAGCCCTTTGTTCAGAATGCTCAAGCTAGTGACACTCACCCATGAGACTGTGTTACAAAACAATACTACTAGTAATACTAACAGGAATAATACAATAGAGCTTCCCTAATTTACACTAAATGACTGGGAGACCCATTGCCAGTTAATGAAATCTACAGCTTAGCAACCAATGGAACAAATACCATTTTGCATAGCCAGGGTAATTCATCACCGGATGCACTTTTTTTACCCATTTTGACAATTGTGGTTTATTTTTAATTATTGATGCTATCTCATAATGTCCAGTAAATATATGGAAGTGAGATTTGTAGAAGTAATGCGGTATCTAATATGAAGCTTAAGAAATGCTGGGAAGTCTTTGGGGTGGGTGACAGTGCCTGAGCCCCTCAGGACTGGTGCTTGAGCTGGGCAGAGGGTACCCAACACTACAGATCCCTGTGATGGCGATGGGTCACCCTGAGCAGAAGCTGCTACCTGCCCTTATTTACCTCTGCAATATTGAGCAGGTCTTTTATGAGCAAACCATTCTCCTCCCAGGCACAAATTGCCTTTGTCCCGTCTCAGCCCCCCTCTCCACAGCTCCCTCCTGCCCACACCATGCCCAGGGTCCCTCTGACCAGCCCCACATCCCTTCCTCCCTGCTCATGAGCCAGAGGTATTTTGCAAACACAAATGCATTAACAAGCTGGCAAGAGCCCCCATGAATATTTCATGTTTAACATGCCCTCGTTTCCTTCTGTTTAATGGATGCTCTCCCCATTATGTCTCCGCTTGTTTGAGCAGGGTACCTTTTCAACGGAACATAAAAGCCGCTCCCCGGTGAGGTGGAGAGGAAACCACTTAGCTCTGTGATTCAATAGCCCCAGATGCAGGCGGGTCCTGCCGCCCGCCCTGGTGTGGTCGGCAGATTGGATTTCCTTTAACAGCTTCTACTGCTCTTCTTTCCTTCTATCAGCCCCCCTTCTTTTCCCCAGTGATTTTTGCTAGCACGTGTGTCCGGGAAGCCGTGTGTTTCCCCCAGCTGCTTTCAGGCAGTTGTTTGCTGCAGGACAGCAGATGAGACCAGAAACCATCCCTCCGGGTTGTGAGAAATGCCCTAGGTGATGTGCGGTGGTGGTACCCAACCTCTGCTTCCTTCCAGCCGATGCCTGGTCACCAGGGATGGAATGAGGGACCTTGGCATAGAGCGGGTTCCTGAGCTGTGGGGCTGTTTCCTGCCCTACCCTGATATGAGGGAGGAACAATGCCAAGGGAACGGGCAGGTTTTCTCCCTCTATGGGCTGTCTGAAAGGGAGCTGCACCACGCAGGAAGCGTAACAGCCCTGGGAGCAGCAGGATCTCATGTATGAAGAGGTGCTGAGGGCACCGTCAGCAAGTCGCTGCTGACCAGGTCGGACATGTCATCATTGTGGCAGTGAATGGGCTGCATCAGTGTAATACCATGCTCTGCAAAATTGGAGAGGGGAGATGCACTATCTGCAATAAAGGCCAAGAAACGAGGGGAAAAAATGAATTAATGTGACAAGAGGTTTAAAACTTTAAACAGTGGCTGCCTGTGGAGATGGGTACCCTGCTGAGGCGCTGTCCTGCCATCAAGAACCCTGAGCTAGGGTCCAGCTTCCATCAGCGAGCTGTGATTTTAGTGTGCAACTTCATCTTTCAACAGCAAACCTAGATGCTCAGGGCTTGGCTTCCCAGGCTCAAGCCACATTGCCTGAGATGCCAAATAACTTGGCTCCCCGGAGCTTCCTCATGCTGGGATGTTTCAGGCAGGGCAGAGGAGCCTCAGTGAAAGCTGCTGCTGGAAAAGACTCAGTCTTAGGGAATCAGAAAGTGAAAAAGGAATTGATCCAGGTTTAATGAAATGTTACATTTTGCTTGCAGGGAAATAATTTGTTTTGTTCTAGAGCATTAAGTTTTCAAAAGTAAAATTGAAGGGTGTTTTAAAAGTGAAGGATTTTGGAGGGAAAAATCGACACATTTCATTGTTGAAATGTCAAAGGAAGGTTCTTAACCGGAGAAAAGAAAATTTAATTTCAAGATCTCAGGGTGGCCAAAATGAATTCAGAAAGTGCAGAACTGGTGTGTTTGGCTGAGAAAAACTTGTACTCAGTCAGAATAATGTCACATTTCAGGGGCTTCACCCTCAGCTCAAGGTCTGTGTCACCTCAAGATCCCAAAGCACGTCCAACCCTGGTGGGCAGAGAGACCCCATCCCTGCCCCAGGCATGATGTTCTCTCTACACCCCAGCATGGGATGAGCCCTCTGGAATCCCGCCGCTGCCAGGGACTGGGATAGCAGAGGGCACAGACCAGGACAGCAACTGCAATTAGTTCTTCAGTTTTGATACAATTATAAATTACATGGAGTAGTAATGAAAACAAAGTCCTGGCCAACAGCCTGTTCCTGCCAAGCCATCACTGAGGGACTCCGGCTCGAATTAGATTTCCTCTGGTGACAGGGTGTTGATAGACCCCGTTTGTGTGTGTACACGATGGGAGGGCTACAGAGAACCTGCACGAGCCAGCAGCACGGTGGGATTGCGCCGGGGTCTCTCCAGCTCAGCCACAACGTCCCGGGCACGAGGATGCAGTAGCGCTGGCGAGTCCCAGGACACACATTTGAGCCAGATAGCTTGACTCAAACACTAGCCTCATGCTGCATGGTGACACAATTCACTGGAAGACAAACCCTGCTCCAGCTCCCACACCGTCCTCATCCTCAGAGCTTCGTCGGTGCCTGGTATTCCAAAATGCCTCAAAAGGTGTCACTGCTGCAGGTCACGGCTTATCACCTGTGGGAAACCTCTGATAAAATGCATGTGAAGGCTCTACAGGTATCCTGGAGTGCAAGATCAAACCCTTCGTGCTACGATTTACACACGGACCCTTCCAGGCTTGATTCAGGGTCCCATGCAAATGGACCAGCTTCTTGGTGTGAGTGCATTTTCGGGCATGCTGTCCTTGAATACAACCAGTGTGGCTCCAGTGAGGAGCTAGGCAGAGCCTGGGAGAGGACAATTCAGATCTCGGGCATTGCAGCAAGGTGGGGTTGTGACACCTCTCTCTGGCTATCCCCAGGGCTTGCTGACTGACGGTACATGTATTTCCCCATACCCAAAGCACCAGCTTGATGCCAGTGGAGACATCCTGGTGTCACCCATCCCCAGGCTGAAACAAGCCACTTGTCTGCAGAGGCTCCTCCAACCCAGGTATTGATCAGAGCAGCTCTCACATGGGGAGCGGTGCAGCTGGGGTGTCCCAGCCCAGTCCTGGTCTTTGGGTGCTGGGGAGGGAAGGGGTCCCCATCTCCCTGCATAGCCAGCCACTTCTCCACTCAGCCCATTGACAGCCAGACTTCAGGGCCCCTCTTAGTCCCTGTCCTCCTCTCTTGGTTCCCCTCCATGCCTGTTCCGCACCCCCCCCCCCCCCCAAACCCTTTTCTTTTACATGCAGAATTTTAATCTAATTTTCTCAATGCAAATCTTAACAGGGAAAAACCTTGAAATCGAATCTGCAGAAGTCTCCTTTCACAGTTCAGAGATTTGATTAAATTGCAAGCTTTGTTAATATTTGGTGCAACAGGGGGGAGAGACAGGAGGTGGGGAGGGAAAAGGGGAGAGGAGCGAGTGGATCTGTCTGAGGGGCAGCCGGAGCCTTTTCAAATAATCTGTTTACCCCTGCAGCTAAGGAGCCCATTAGCAAGTGTTCTCGTTTCTAATTTCCCATCGTGCCGTGTCCCGCAGACCTCGCTGTGTTTATTTGGAGAAGCAGAACAAAATTGTTTGTATAATTAGATCTGCTACAAGGGCTGCCCTTGAAGGGTCCCCAGCAGGAAGCTTTCGATTGCGAAGGGCTCCCGTTGCCTCAGACCCCCAGCCCCAGCCTGTGGCATGGCCAGAGCCATGCGGGGCAGCCAACAACAACATGATCCCACTGGGTTGGGCTTTGGGGCCTCTGTGGGTCTTGCCTGTGTTCTTGCCCACTGCCTGCCCATGATTGCACTGCCCTGCATTGTTCTGGGGTGCCCCAGTGAGCGATGGAAGCTGCAGATCCAGCTAAGGCTAAAGCTAAAGCAAAGGGCCGGTCTGGCTGCCCGCTCTTGTCCCCTGCCTGCCAGGAGGATGTCAGGGCTGTGGTACCAAGGGCAGGACCAAGCTCCAGGGAAATAGCCATTAGCCACCCATCTCCCCATGCATCCCATCGGCTGGCAGGCAGCTTCCCAACAGCATGGCCCCAGAATGGGATTTTTCCAGCTGTGTCAGTGTGGGGACCTTTCCTCCTTCACTAGCTGCCTCCCTATAACAATGGGTCCCAGCAGAGGTGACCTGCCCCCATCATGGAGCTCTGGATGCTCTCACTGATTCCCTGGCTGGGTCTGGTGGCACTACGATGAGCGAGAACTGCTGCTACATGTTCCCAGCATCACGAGGATGCTTGACAGGTTCCTTGTGATCCCATCACAAGCTGCAGAAAATGGTTGGTTTTGTAGAAGCAGTGAGTGGTGGATAGGCAAATCAGTTCTTAAGGAGGCAGGCTCGGGGCCAGGCATCCCAAGAAGAGGTATAAGATCTACTTACGTTTCTTATTCAAAAAGTATTTTACTGAAAAAAGAAAGTTGTTTTTTATTTACTTTTATGTTGCCAAAAATTTCAGTGTGCTTTTTAGTAAATGAAAGCAAGTTCATGAAAAAACATATTTTGAGAAAAGCTTTGGCATTTTAAAACACCTGGTTAGAAAAACATGATAATGAACAATATCTTCACTGAAAGCAATAGAAGCTTTTTCCCAAGAAACAATTACTTAAATAATACACACACACACACACATTTTTATTCTCTATGGGATGGGAAAAAAACAGCCCTTGTGCCCAGCATTAACAGCTCTTCAGGCTGCTTGCTGAGGGCTGCTGTAAACCTCCCTGAGATGCCATCCAGGTGCACGCTGCTGGCCCATCTGCCTCTGTAAAGTGGGGACAGGAATGCTGCAGACACAGAAGACAACTGGGGCAGGGTTTTGCCCCAGGTAACTTCTTTTCCTCTGGAAATGTTGCTGACTGCCCTGCTATAAGCTTACCTATTTAACCACATCATCTCAGACCACCTGACTTCAAATACTTCCTAAATAACCCAAATAAATACAAAGGATCACTGGGCTCAGTGTGGATGATGAGTTATAGCATTAACACTGCTTAGAAGCTCAAAGCATGCCATGTCCAATGTGAGCTTCCCCATGGCCATGGCAGGGAACGGCTGCCACATCCCAGCTTGCCCACTGCAGAGGCTGAGGGTTCTCAGTGGGTGCAGGCTCTGTCTCTCAGAGCTAATCCCACCCCGGAGCATCATGTGTGGGAGCTGCCATTCCCACTCACAGGGATGTCCCAGAGGTACTGGCAGGGATGGGGCTGATGGGGACATGGAGCACCAAGCACCTTGAGGGCAGCAGATGTGACTGAAGGGAGCAAAAGCCCTTCATGAGCAAACCTCTCCCATTTGTTCTCCTCCCTTGAGGTGAGTGGAAAGCAGAGGCCACATGAGCAACTTAATGGAGCAGAACTTGGCTTTAATCTGTTCCCATAAATGTTTATGATCCCCTAATTATTAACATTTAATGCTGTGTTAATCCATTGATAGGCTTTCATTTTTGTTTTTAATGGCTCGTCAATTTCTGCTCTCTCCCTTTGCTCTTTTGCTCTTGAAAGGAAGAAGAAAAGGCAGCACGCGGCAGGGTATGACGGGACAGGATGGCTCCTCTTCCAGGGACAAAGGGCCTTGGGGTCCCACAGCCACTCTCTCACACCAGGAAGAAGGGCTGGGTGAGGGGAAGGACCCTGCAGCAGTGGCAAGGGTCCCCTCGGCTGCCGCCCCCCCCTTGCTGATGGAGCAAAACGGTGTTGGAAATGCTTGCAAGCTTCAGGCCAGGCTGAAGGCATGGTGGGAATTGTGGAGGGGGAATCTCAGAGGAAACCCCCTGGGATGGAGAGCACGCATGTTTTTTTAAATGTTGTTTATTTGAAGTGTCCTGCTGAAATGCTTCCAGCATTGCCCAGCTCACACACCTCCCTCCTGCCGCCCGCCCATTGCTCTGCTGGCTGAGATGTTTATTTAAGTGTCCTGAAAACTTTATCTGGAAATCAGTTCCCTTCTCTTCCCCTTGTCCGCCTTTCCACTCTCTTTTCCTTCCATTCATCACTTTGAAAAATGACCCGGTTTCTCTCCCTCCTTGGATTCCTCCTCCTCATCCCTGTGCTGCCCGCGGCCACCGGGCAATGCTCTGACAGCGAGGGCTGCTGGTAATTAATGGTGCTTCTCAGGGGAAGTCACAACTACATCCCCGGGGGGCAGGTGGGGGTGACAGATGGTCCTGCTCACGCTAGAGCATACTGTGATCCCTGGGGCGTTGCTGTGGTGTGGGGCAGCTGGGGATGGTGGAGGGACCTGTGCTGTCCTGCCCATCCCATGGGGACCACAGCAATGGAGGAGACATGAGAGACCGGCTTGCAGAAGACCCTGGTCTGAGGTTTCACCCATCCTGGGCTGGGGTGCTGCTCTTGAATGAGCATCCTCTCAGCTGGCTGGCTGCTCCAGCTTCCCACATGGTGAGAATTTGCCGGGGAAAAGAAAACCTAAAAAATGAAATCAGTTAACTAAACCAAACCCTGACACAACTATTTGTCCACTTCCCAGCCTCACTTGGGAAACATAAAAATGCACACTTCTTTTTCAGGCTGACGTGTGAATGCACATGCTGTCTGCGTTTCCATGACTGATTTCATCTGCACACAGAAGCCCCCTCCTCTTTACTCTTTCCCACCTACATCTGTTCCCCACACTCCGGGCCTGGCCAGAAAAAGCAGGGAAAAACAGCCAGAAAAAAAAAAAAAGAGAGAATTATGGGGAAATACACAAAAACTGTGGAAAAAAATGTGTGACGGGTGTTGGAAATTTCATTTTCTAGCTAAGGCTCTGTCACCTCCGAGTGTCAACCCAGCTCTGCAAAGCCGGGCTTAACAGCTCTGGTGTGCTGGAGCTGGCCCGAGCCTTGCTGGACTGCCCCCAGCCACCACCTCAGCACCTTACTCTGCCATGGTCTTCCAAATTCACGTCTTAGCCTTGAATGCTGGGTGCTGTGGTAGTGCACAGAGCATCTCCTTGTTGCTCCTCTGGGGTTTGCCTGGAAAAACGTGCCATAGAAGCTGATGAAGCCTGTGCCCAGTCCATTGCCTTGCGCTGTGCCATGGGAGGTACTGCCACCAGCAGTCCCTGCCCTCAGCAACACCTTTCAGCCCGGCTTGCCAAGCCCTGATCCCACATGGGTCTGTTTTCATGCCTCGGTCCTAGAGGGCAATGGAAGACAGCGAAACCCTGGAAGCCCTCGGTGTCCTGTCTAATCTTCACTCGCTTTCCTTTGTGATTGGCCCAAAAATGAGGAGGTTCCCTGCTCGCATCCTTGCTCTTCCATGAAGAGCCCAGGTATTCATTTTCACAATGAAGAGCACACATCCTTTGCCCCAGCCTTCACTTTGCTTTCTGTCCTCCCTGGGCTGATCCTGAGAGCCATCTGCATGTCTCCACTAAACCTCTCTTCCAGGCATGTACTTCATTAGCTATAACCACATCCCACTGTGTTGGCAAGATGCTCAGGAAGGAGGGGTACCGGAAACATTTAATTCCCTTAGTAAGCTCCTAAATTGTATAAAATAATAGAGACCAACAGAATTATTCTTAAAAAGCTGTGAAATGGCCCTGTGAATTGCTGTTGCATTTGAAAGGGAGCAGGGGTGGACTATCAGGGCACAGGCTGCTGGGCATCTGCCCAGTGATGGGCTCAGATGAGTGCTTTGCCTCAGGGACTAGGGATGAAGGCTGGGACAAGGACCAGGAATGGGAGCAAGGCAATGGACAGCCCCTGCATCACAGCCACATTCAGGCATGGGCATGCTCAAGCACAGTCATGCCCCAGCCCAGGGCTCCATGTCAGGGTGAGGTTTCCTCCTTCTCCTCCCTGCACTCCGGCAGCTCCCCATCCATCAGCAGTCATTTCTGGAACACAGCCTCCCTGAGGCTGGCTGCTCCTGGGACTTTCAGTAAATAAAGGCAAAGGCGCAGCCATCAAGATGAGGGGCAATGTCAGATCCCTGCCAAAGATACCCTGTGCTTGGACATGGTTTCCTTTCCCTTGGTCATACTTTGATTCTTTAACTGTGTTCTTCCTGCAGTTTTTCTTTATGTCAGCAATTAATCTATTGCTCCTAATAAAGAAGTATGACTTTCCTTGGGAAGAAAGTTAATAGGTTATGTTGAAAGCAAATTGGTCAGGAGCACACGTGGGATGCAAGGGGCTGGTAGGCTGGAGCTTTGCTGGGCACACAGGGAGGATGCCCCCCAGCACAGAAACCACTTGTGGGATGGATGTGACCACAGCGGTTGTGAGTTGGCATTATGCAGCAGGTTTCTAGGAATGCAGCTAGCTACCTACATAGTTGCACACCTCTTAGTGCCATTATGTTAATGTATATTTGTAGCTATTTATTAAACAGGCCACTACAGACAGAGAAGTTTTAGGACTCCTGGCAGCCACTGTCACCCTGTGCAGACACATTTGCAGAATGCCCTGGTAGGGAAGGCTGCTGTGGTGTCTGGGCCTCTCCAGCTGCTTTCTTTACAGTTTAAAAAACCAATTTTAGTTGCCCTTAAGCAAAGTTTGATGGAGGGCAGCAGGGAACTCTCTGCTTTATCTGTTTCATCCCTGCAGTTCCCACCCCGGCAGTCAGTCACAGGGCAGCGAAGGACAGCATGACAAGACCTCTCAGCTGCCCAGCCCAGAGAGACTCAGCCATTCTCATCTCTATCATTGAGCAGATAGATTTACCTGTGCTGTCCACACCTCCTTCCTCTTCCTTTCTAGTCTTGGTTACTATTATCTCTGCCTGGTTTTGTCTCCCTTGGCAGACCTTGGCTTTCCAGCTCTGACTTGCCTAAGCTATCCACCCCAGTACGGAGGTGGGTTAAAGAGGAGGTAGAGTGTGGCTGGTTTGCAAGAGCTCAAATCTGTGACTGCTGATGGGGAAGGGTTTCCATTGCCTCCCTCCTGAACGCTTCTGTGAAGGTACATGTGTTCAGTACAGCCCTGAGAGCCTCACCTGGGATGAGCTCTGCTGCATGGAAAGGAAAGCTCTGGTGGCTGCACATGGAAGACGCCTTGGATGAGGAGAGAGTGTGGTGCTTAGAGACATGGTGCTTGAATAAAATCAGCTCCGTTACAGAGAAGCTCTGGAAATCAGAACTCAGCCTTTGCTTAAGTGAAAAATTCCCATCACTGAGATCCTCACAAAGGTAGAAGACACACAGTGAGCGCTCAGTGAGGACAGCAGACTTCCCTGTCCTTCCCTCCCCAAGAATGAACAGGTTACATCTCCACGGACTGAAGAAAGCCTCAAGCAGAGGGGGATTGGAACAAGGAAACCATGTGCTGGTGTGGGCTCGCCTGCCAGCTTCCTGGCATCCCTGCCTGCCCAGGCAGTGCTGGGCTGTGAGAAGCAGATGCAGCCACTTGACACACGAAACCCAGCTCTTTCAGCCGCCGCGCAAACCCTCACTGAAAAATGCTGATACCAAGTCTGATACCAAGTCGGCTTTAATGGGAAGATTATTTTCAAGTCTCCTCCTGGCAGCAACAACAGCAGCAGCAGTAGCAACAACAACAGCCTCTCTGCAAAGAGCTGAAAAGCTGCCAGGCAGATTTTCAAGTGAAAAGATGCCAATAAAAGGAAATTCGCCATTTCACGGCCCCCTCTGTGTCTCACCAAGCAGCTGCAGTGAATCCTGGTGCTCTTGCTTTTATCTTTGCAGAGCTCTGTGCCCGTTTCTTGTATCCTGAGTCCACCACCTCTTAATTATCCTTCAAAGCTGCAGCAGTGGGGAGGGACAGCAGCTGGGATCCCTCCTCCGAGTCATATTCCAGCACGTGGATGGGGAGCAGAATCGGATGTGACGAGAGCCGCAGAGAGTGGAGGAGATCGGAGCAAACCCGCTCACCACAGGCATTAGACCCCTCTTCCTATGTGCGTGAAAAGCTCTGCCTTTGCTTTATTGTCAGAGTAAACATGTTCTCATCTCTCTAGCTCACTGCTTTCATCGAGCGTTAAGGTCCTTGCAGTGATTGAATCATGAAAACTAACAAGCCCTCCCACTGAAGTAAGAGGAGAACAGTTAATAAATTAGACATGCTTAAGAGCAGTGGGTGGGATTGAAGTATGGTTTTACCTCTGTCTTTTATGGGAAAGCAGAAGGATGCTATCTGCTCCCACAGGCAAGTAAGGTGTCCCCTGGGGAAGGCAAATCGCAGGGAGGGAGGAATGGGAATGGGAAGGACACTGCCAGGTGCAGCACAGCCCCTTTCCTTCCTTGGGACAGGTTGTTTTCCCAGGAAAACCCATAAAGGGACAAGTTTGCTTGAGTAACTATGCAATGAGGCCTCCCGTGCTTTGCTCAGATGGTGGTACCAGTCACCAGTGGAAGAGGGCAGCTGGGGAAACTCCTCTGGTTTCCAGGAGAGCACTCCCCTGCCTGTAGTGCCCCTTTGCCTCCCTGGTGTGAGCTGAGCTGCTCACCTCAGTTGCAGCATTTACCTGACAAGACCTGCTCTTCAGTGACTGTTTGCAACCTGCCACAATGTGCTCGGTGAGGGGAACACAGCACACGCATACAATGTCCTGGAGGCTTCAGAAAATAGAAATACTTAAATTAAGTGCACCAGTCCTTATCTTTCATTGTGATGTAAAAACAAGGGAAGGGTGTCCGGGGAGCATTTAGGAGGGTGAAAGACATACGTGCTAACAGAAAACACTTCCTGTATAGGACAGAATTTACATGGGCAGCTTGGCGTGTGAGCAAGATGGGGAGCACAGCAGAAATCATGGGGGCATGAGTGGCTTACAGGGGTGATGAGAGGGTGTGCAGGAGGGGGAACCTGCCTTTCCCTGGTGGGGAAACTCCATTATTTTAGCTTCTGGTTTTGTCTTGAATATGGTGTGCTGGGAAGTTGCTTTTCAGAAACACTAAAGCATCAGTGAGGACACTTCAGCATTCCTCTAGCACAGCGTTTTAGTTTGTTTAGTTCTTCCTCTGCTGCCTGGGGTGGACAGAGATGCTGGCATGGTGCTGCTTTGATACAGGCCTTTCTGTGCTGTTACTGAGCGAGCTGATCCTGGTCAGGTCACTCAGTCAGATGCAAGAGACTGACCCCACTCTCTGCTCATAGCGTGGCTGGGCCGTGGCTCCACAAACCTGGCATCCCTCTCTCACAGGTCATCCTCTGGGAAAAGGTACCCACAACTCTGCTGCAGCATCACAGCACTGCTCCCAGCTGCCGGAGCAGCTCCTTCCCACGAGCCTTGGTTATTTCCAGGCAGATCCATCTTCTGGTAAGCTGGTTAGCATCCCTACGCTGGAAGTGGGGTGATTCGATAAAGAAGCACTGAAAGTGAACCCAGTTCAAATGAAAGAGCTTATAGCCATGAACCTGGCAAACAGCATTTGGAGCTCTGGAGCAAAAACAAAACAGACCCAGACGGCACATATTTTCTTTCCTTTGAAAGGGAAAACACAAAGTTAAAGGATTTAAATCCCTTTTCTTTTTTTTTTTTTTTTTTTTTTTTTTTTTTTTTTTTTTTTTTTCCAGAGGAATTAAAACAAAAATTCACATCTGGAATGACAACTACTAACCCTATCCCATACCCCCCCAATTAATCAGGCCCTGTAATGGAAATGCTGACAGACTCATAACTCCAACCTTTCAAACACAGATCTGGTATTAAACTGCCCCTGCAGCCCTTGAAGGAGCGGTGCTCTGGTGACAGCATTTTGCATGCGCTGAAGGAGGTGCGGGCAGAGCAGTGTGGAGCTGGGGGGGAAGCTCACCCCCTCTGCCCATTCTGGGCCACCGCCTGCTCCTTCTCCAGCACAGGGCTGCTCCTTTGCATGCTCTGATCCCACAGCACTGGGTGTGCAGGGCTCAGCACATGCTGACTGCACTAAACCTGACTTGTTGTTTCCCTTCAAAGCTGCTGGTCCCTTGCAATTGTTTAAACTTTGGTAGCATTAACGTACAAGCTGTAAAAATAGAGCCTGATGCCAAGAGACCCATCTAACACGTCTTTGAACTTTATGTCAGCGTGCCGGCAGCTGCAGGTCTCCCCCTCTGTTGCTTCCCAGAGCAGCTCCATCCTCAGTGACCCAGCCAGCATGGGGAGTGGGGGCTCAGCAGGACATGTGAGGATGGGGACATGGGTTCAGGCATCTGCAGCTTGCAACGCACCTCAAAGAGAGGCAGGTGAAGGTGAGCACAGCACAGGGCATCCTTCCCATATCCAGGAGCTGGTTTCAGGACAGATCTGGGGCAGGAGGGAAGGGAGGATGTCTGGGGAAGTAGGTTACAGGAGGGCTGGGACTGAGCAAAAGCTGGTTGCATGGATGCTCCAGCAAACAGCATGGCTTTCACCATACCAACAGGGGCCCTCTCTCCTGTGATGGATGGGTGGGGAAAGTGCAGTAGGTGGGGGATCAGGTTTTACCTCTCTCCCTCGAACAGGCTCCTGACAGTGCTGGCAGCACCTGATGTGTTTGTGATGGTTAGTGTGAGTGTCCTGGTCACAGCTTGGGGGGAAAATGTGGGCATCTGCCAGTGGACAAGCCCGGGGCTTCATGCGTGCCAGTGGTGCCAGGAGCTCCTCCTGCAGTGAGGTGGTGCAGACAGTGCCTGGGCACCATGGGCTTGCAGCACCATCCTTCCCCATGCACTTAGCTCTAGGCTAGGCTGGAACAGCCCCAGCTTCCCGCTGACTGAACGGGGGCTGGGGTGTAATGTGCCTTTCTCACCTTCTTCTCAGTAACATGGGACTTTGCCAAGCGGTCCTGGTGACTGGAGCCAGCGTGGTCACATCATTGCCTGTGGCTGCGGGGAGACCCGGGGTCCCTGCATGCGCGGAGCAGCCCATGGGAATGCTGCCCAGCCCACGACAGGGGCTGGAAACAGAAAGCTCTATTGTTTTCCCACCTGTCCGAGTTACAAAGGGCCAAATGGATTTTCATGAAACGTTATTAAAAAATAAAAAGGGTTTGGCTTCCGGGCCGAGGCCCCGTTTGCCAAATCAGCCCCAGGCGAGGTTTTATGACTAAGTATGTAATAAAACCCTTTGAAAGAGGGGCTTATAACCCAAGTCTCCACAGACCTTCTCCACTCAAGGGCAGCACATGGTAGATTGTTATGTGCTCATATCCTGCTCAGTCCTCTTCTGAAGGGAATTTTCCACGACAGGGACAAAATTACCCTCTAGACACTCACAGTGGTTCCTGTGGCATCACAGCTCTGCTTTCACCAATTGCATCGTGCTGGGAGGTGCTGTGGTGGGTTCCTAAGCAGGCAGGGACCCTTCCTCCCTGTGGCAGCCTCGAAGGACCATGACAGAGGAGACAAAGCCCCAGACACATGCCAGGACAGACCGGCTCCAAGCAAGACCTGTGCCTGGGGTGTGGGAAAGGAGCCTGTGTGCCCTGCAGCTGGCTGTGATGGTACCATGGAGCATCAGGAAACAGCATGCTAGCCACTGTATAAGCCTCCAGAGGGCTGAACACCCCTTCGGAAGAGTTTGTCTGAGGGTTGGAAGGGTGTAAGCATCAACTGGTCCAGGAAGTTCTTTGGGGAGTGAACTCAAACAGGGCCAGCTGAATAATAGAGTGATGTGAGGGTCATACGCATTGTGTACAGCACACACATGGTCCCCATACACGTTCTCCATCTATACAGATTTTTTGTGTGCAAATCTTAGCTTTGAATAATTTGTAAATAATGTTCTCATTATTTTTCTAGCTGTAATTAGGACAAAGGAGAAAGAAGTAAAGTATTTAGGCTGACTTCCAGGGAAACTTCACAGAGCAGAGCAACTTCATAGACTTCAGAACAGTGTCCTAAAGGGAGCGATGGAAACCCTGAGCTGTGTAAATTTAGACTGAAGGAAGCCCTGGAGGTTAATGCACAGGCTGTATTTGCCCATGGAGGGTAAGTGAGAAGATAAAAAGGCCTTTTTTCATTTCTCTCCATGGCATTGCAGTGAAGGACTACAGAGAAGGCTGCAGATTGCTCTTCCCTGTGATACATTGCTCCTCAGGCTGGAATCTGGTGCTCCACTCTTTTGTGATCAGGGTTTAAATTGGCATTTAACAATATCACTACAGCAGATTAATGAGACATCACTTTAGTGCTACAAATACCAATCTGCAGCTAAAAACTTCACGTGTCAATTGATGGCTTTGTTTCCACAGTTGTCTTGTTAGATGTCAATCACAGGGCTAAGCAAGCCTTTCAAACAGATAGATGTTAGTGTGAGGGGTGTAAGTGTGAGTGAGTGGGTTATGTGTGTTATTTGAAGTTAATAACAGCAGGAGAATGACAGGAGCTGGTGTTGGAGAACATGCCCAAGAGTGAACCCCTCAGGAGCCATCGGAAGCCAAAGGGCAGATCTGGGCAAACCTCCTGAGTGAAGGCTGGCTGGGGACAGGAGACACAGACCTGGGCCCCGTGGGGTTCCTCAGGTCCTGGCTGGGCTCCACCAAGTTGCACTTTGCTCCTTGGAGCCGGTCAGATAAACCTCATGAGGTTTGGCTTCTGCACGGTGTCTAATGAGTGAATCCTCTTCTTCTCTTAACTTCTCCCTCGCCTGCAGAAGTAACCAGGTACTGGGTGGCAAAAGTAGCCATGAAGGAATGAAACCCTTGTGCCCTGCAGACAATGGGCTCTGAGAGGGGTAACTGCAAACCCCAGGGCAGATGGAGAGGAGCAAAGCCACACATAGGATGCTGGTGAATGTTTGACATTGCCAAGCTGGTGGAAAGGCTGGTGATAGCCTGATAGATGGGGCTTACCTTTCTTATCCACGCCCATTTCAGCAGACATCCTTTTAGCACTGTGTTGTATGACGGCTGAGTGCTGGGTGTGCCGAAGGTCTGGGGATGAGGCAGGGAAGGGATATAGGGACGAGGCAGGAGTGCAATTCAAGGCAATAGAGAGGCTTTAGCTCACCACTAAATGGTGGTGGGGCAAGAAGAGCCACAAATGGACTCCCATGGGGGGAACTCAGGGGGCTTGTGGATGCTCTGCACCAGCCTTCCCCAAGGAAAAGGGCACAGCTAAGGCTGATCTCAAAATGGAAATACATTCCCATGAAATATGCACTGCTTTTCTACTAGCGGAACACATTCCTCAAGTGGGGTGACACATCACCGGTTTCCTCCACATTCCCCAACTTTCAGTGACTTAGGAGGACCAGGTAATCTGTAACAAGTCTTGCCCAGGCTGTGGGGAACCGTCGACATGTGGCATTTATTTAGTTATTGTAAGGGAAGGCAGGGAATTTAAGGTTTGCTGCTAACAATTCACCACGCATGAATGCCTGGAAAAAAATCCAGCCCAACTTCCCATTCAGAAGTCTGGAAAATGTAGTCCAAGAGCCCTGCCCTGCACTCAGCTGGAAGAGCCCTTGGAGTGAGGCTGCGTCACAAGGGTTTTGAGCTGCAGTTCTTCAGGCTGCTCAGTGAACACAAACTCCTGAAGCCCTCCAGCATTTAACAAAAATATCGCACATAAATGCTCTGACTGAGCACTTTGTCTCCTGCACCAGCTCTCTTGACCTAAGTGCTGCTGCAGATCTTGACTGACTTTTGGGTAGACGCATGTGGGAAAAGTCAAATGTGGTCTCTCCTCTTTCTCTTCCTTCTTTTTCTTCTTTCTTCCTTTTTCCTTCTCCTTCTCCTTCTCCTCCTCCTTCTCCTTCTCCTTCCCCTTTTACTTTTCCTTCCCCTTCTCCTTCTCCTTCTACTTTTCCCTCTGCTTTTCCTTTTTCCCCTCCACCTTCTTCCTTCTCCTACTTTTTCCCTAACACAGTGAAAAGAGCTTTGGTGTAGGGCTGGAAAATCCTGTGGATGACCAGACGATGGATCCTAGGGCTGAATTGAAGGTGGATGCTATTGATGACCTGATGGTGGATCCTATGCATGAGCTGATGGCTGTGCTTCTGAAAGCAACTATGTGTGTTCAGTGTGCAGGAGGGCGGCTGCGTTGTCCAGCCAGCCCCAGTAAACATCTGCAGAAGAGAGTCTATGGGATGGAATAAGTCTTCCTCCAGCTCTGCTCTCTCATCCCTGGGTTTGCACACGCAGAGGTGGGATGATTCCTGCGAGGTGCCCAGCCGGAGCCTCTGGTGCTGCCTCCTGCCGTGGCCAGCCCCATGCTCAGAGCACAAATTCCACGGGCAGCTTGGCAGGCCCTGGCCCCGGGGGCAGTTCCAGGCTGGCACATCCATTTGTCACTGCTGGAAAAGATTTATTGCCTATTTTTCAGAGATGTCACTGCACAGTCCCAGGAATGAAAGGAGTGGAAATTCAGCAAATGTGCTGGCCAGAAAAACACCCAAACCCCCAAAACCCTGTGCTAAACAATGAGTGCATTTCTTAGAACCAGCTGATTGCTTTGGCAGGATTCTTGAAGGACTTTCGGGCCTGCCTGAGAAGTCCATTGTGCAGCTCGAAGGAGATGTTCCCCTTGTCTGGGACCTCAGGCTCCTTAGGCAACCACTTGGCGCTTCCCATATGTGATGTGTCCCTGTGAAAATGTTTCAAGAAGCAGCAGCAAGAGACTTCATTTTTCTAACCCCAAAAATACATGGAAAGAAATTATTGTTATGATCAAACTGGCAGGGGATGGCAATTCTGCTTCTTGACAATTTCAAGAGCTTGAAATTGATTGTTTTTTCTGCTGGAAACAAAATCTGACCTCCTGGAAGGCCTTACTGAATGGCATGATGTTGAAACATCCATTTCCAAATCAGAAAAATTGGGGTTTTGATTTGAGAGCATCTGCCTCCCACTCTCTGTTCAGAGGTGACTGCAGAGTCCTTGACCTAACCTATTGAAAACAGCACTGGAATCAATGTGCCTTCACCAGAGTGCTCACTTCCCTTGAAATCCTGTGTTTAGACAAAAATAGACTTGATCAAGAAATGCTCCCACCAGTTTGTCTGCTCTTCCAGCCCTGCTGAGGCAACTGAAAGACCACAGAGGAGCAAGGATGTGACATCCCATTCTAACAGGCGAAGGGATGACTTTGGTTTCCTTGTGCTAGGGCAGGCAGGAAGGACAAATCTCTGCCCCATGGGGTTCACTAAGAGCATGGACACGGGCCTGCATCAGCGTGCACGAGTGCTGCTGTGCATGTGCACTTTCTGACAGTGCTTCATGCTCCCCAGGGAACAGGCTGTGACAAAGAGCAGCCGTGAGCAAAGAGGACCCTTGGGGCCATTGGTACTGAATGGCACTTGCTCCTTCACCCCATCAGAGGATGTGGCAAGAGCAAGTCAGGGCGATGGCTAGGGCAGGGTGGGTGGGTGGTGCGAAGCTGGTGATGCTGATGGGGATGGATGGGTCATGAAAGGGACCTGTGCTATAAGCAACTGGCACCCCTGCAGCCCCATCACCAGGAGGGGAGGCAAGTCTGAAGGAGGGATGGGTAATTCCTCCGGTTCTTGTATCCCTGAGGAGGGATGCAGGTGGAGGCACATGGGCCTGGACATACTGGGGCACGCAGTCCTGCTCCTTGAGTTGCAGGAGAAGGGAAGCGAGTGTTTGGGATTGTTTGGCGCAGAAGGGAATGAGCTGAAGACAATGTCAAGCTCTGTAAATATTTATCAGATGAATGAGAGCAGGGGTTTGAAACGTTAGACAGCTGAGAAATGGCTGTTTTAATAATTCTCCCGATAAATTAAAACTTAGGGCGGGGGGGTGGGGAGCAGGTCAGGGGAAGGAGGGAGTTGTTTAGAGATTCAGGGCTTGAGAAGCCATCCTGGGCTGAGATGGGGCTGCAGCCAGCAAGCCCAGGCCTTTGCCCTTGTGGCCAAGGATGAGGAGCAAAGTGCTTCTTGCCTACAGGGATCCCAGGGCAGCCCTGCAGGAGCTGGGCACCAGGCTGACTCTGCTGTTTCCCATGGTCACAGGGTGCGCAAGGGCTGATTTTAGGGAGGACGTGAGAGGTGGGGGCAGAGCAGGCAAGAAATGGCAGGAGAAGAGCAGAAGCATGAGCTGACTGGCAACCACGGACCAGCTTGCTGATCCCCCTCCTCCCTTCACCACTTTTCTTCAGACTTAGGGATGCATAAGGGAAAAAGACCTAATCCTCATTGTTCAGACCTCAAATCCATCCTGCAGTCAAGCACAGTGGCAGACTGCAAACAGGGTTCTTGTTCTGTCACTCCTGATATTCATCTCTCCCCATTGCCCATCTAAAGCTCTGTGCTGAAGGAATGCAGGACCAGACTAGCCCCTGCCTCGCAATCCTCCCTCTGTATCTACTTGGAGCGGTGCTGGGCCCAGGACACGGGTCTGACTCACTGCTTCCAGTGAGGCACAATCAGCTTCTGGCAGGGAATACCCGAAATTGTAGTGCTGGGGCTTGGCAGGTGAAGGGGGGGAAGCTAAACTTCAAGTAGTTTGCTTTCAAATGTGTTTGCAAGTTTGGAGCCTGCACGTAGGGTGATTAATTGCTGAGGATCTTGGAAGGGTTGTTGTTTTTTTTTTTTTTAAATAGTGTTATTTTAAACAAAACTCTGCAGTTCCCCTTTAAAGGAGACATCTGGGCTCAATGTGGCAGGCAGGGAAGAGGCAGCAGGAGCAGAGATGATCACAGGGAGAAGTATGCACAGGAAAAACACTGTCACCGTGGGGAATTGAGGAGGCATCTCTCCTCTTCGCCAAGGCAGCATCTGTTGCAAGTCTCAGACCTGGCACTGGGCATGCCCACCTCCCGGCCTTCTGTGTCCCAGGCTCCTTTAGCCAGGGGTCTTGCCCCCTGTTCTGCTGCAGGGAGATGAGATCCTGCTTCTCTGTGGCTTCCAGATGAAAATGCTTCAGAGATAAAAACCCCTAATGGTTCTTATGAATCGCTGTGCTGTGGGCTCACTGGGGACATTTGTATTACTGCCGGGTAGGCAAACAGGAGAAAAATACTGGGGAGATTAACTTCCCTGTCTTAGCCCCTAAAGCATCCTCCAACTCCCTGGAGCTGGGAACAAATCCCTTCTCTGTGCAGGTTGCCCCATCAATGTTCTTTATGGGATCTCTCAGGCCTTTCCTGCAGCATCTCTTAGCAGGCATGAGGAGAGACAGGAGTTTGGACTAAGTGGAGCTCTGCTCTGGCCTTTATGGCAGCTCTTTGGCTCTTACATTACCTGGGCTTTGAGGCAAGTTGAAGCACAGCTGAGACAAAGGAATTAAGCAAGGCTTTTGTTGTTTATTTGTCTTTTAATGCTCTGCCATATTCACCTTTCAGGAAATTTCCGTCTGCCTCCAAGTGGGCAGCTTCTTTCTTGGGCTCTGCGCACCAGCTCCACATGGTTTCGTTTTCCTCACCAGCAATAATAAATCTGTTAGTGAAAGCATCTGCTGGAGGTGTCTGCTCTCTGATAGAAAAGCCTCCATCGCCTACACAGGATGTCCATGTCAACAGCTTACAAATCCTGCTCCTGCGCCGGACCGGGAAGCGAGGGGCTGGGCTCAGGGGCCCCTGGACGGGGCTGCCTTCCCTGCTGGGATGGCTGCTCAGATGCATTGGCAAAGGGTGCCCTTCAGGGGGTAAATCTCCTCAAATTCACTTTGTTAACACCCTTCAGGGGGAAACACTCCCCCAGTTATCTCTATTAACAGCCTGATCCGCGATGCCCAGGCTGCTGGGAGCAACACTGAGGGCTGGCGTTGCTCCGAGCCCGGGGATGGGGAGATGCTATCATTTAGGTACCGCAGGAGCAAGCATGAACCCGCACCCAGAACCACAGCTGAAAGCTTTCTTGAGAGCTAAAGCCAATTGCCTAACTGTGCACCACCAGCTGCAAGGCCTCCAAAGCCAGCCTCCCCCAAACTGGGGCCTTGGGAAGCAGGAAACGTTGCCAGGTCCTCCTCACTTGTGCTAACTTCTCAGCTCTAACAGTGAGAAATGTGTCTTTTCAGTTAATTGAAAGCTGAGAATAACCCATGACCCCATGGCTCTGGGAGATGGCACTTTAACAAAGCTGATAAATAAAAGCTGTCTGATAAAAATCACTTATTTTAAATGCAACACAATTGTTTTCCCTCCCTCCCTGTGGCCCCCAGGCTCAGGTGTAGCCTGAGAGTGCCTGAGGGCATAGATAGGTAATGAAACTAGTAGGTTTGTTGGTTTTTCCCGCAGCAGAAATTGCCTGTGATTTGCTCTGAGGCTGGCAGGTGCTCTGAATGGAGGTTCTGCCTTTAAAAAAGATTCCCTGGATTTGAAGAAAACACTGTTATGCTTTATTCATGTAGATCTTGTTGATATTTCATGAAAATTATTTTGGCTGTACTCATGGTTAAGCCTGGAAGTACTGATACATGAGGGCAAATGCTTTTCTCATGCCAAGAAAAGACTGGTAATCTTTGGCCTGCCAACCCCATCTCTGCGCTCCCTTATCCCCAGCCTCTGCCAAAGGCAGTGCAGAGGTTCACCAGGTGGGAATTGTGTTTTCCACATCAGCATCTCCAGCCCAGTAGGGCTTTGACGGGGTAGAAGGGAGGACCCTCCCACCCTGGTGATGGGGGTCCATGGCTGAGGTGCTCCACGTTAATACCAGCTCTGTGGGTGCTCTGCCTTGCGGTGCAGGATGCTGACAACCTGGCAGCTATGGATCTCCCATGGGAACGGGGAACGGGCTCCTCCTGGCTGCAGATTGAACCCAGAGCTCAGTGATACACAGCTCTTCATCCCCTTCTCTTCTTCCTCCTCTTCCTCTTCCCAGCTGCCTGCAGTTTTCTTCCCAACCACTGCTCTTTTCTCCAGGCTCTCCCAGCTGTCCCCTTTTCCATACCTACACTCTTTACAACTGAACTTCTTCTGGGTTGCTCACCAAGAGCTGCTTTACAAACCAGCCTGTGGCATTAACCTTTCCTCTCTCTGGGTTTTTATTCATCTTGTATAACCAGGGAGCTCTTCTGGGGAAAGGAGCAATTTTTATTTCACTTATACCAACCTGAGCTCGTTTCTGCGGGCATGAAACAAATTCCACGTGGAAGATGATTAATGTGGCACAAGAGCTGTGCCAGGAACCGTACGCTCACACCAAAGGAATGAGGCCATTGCCCTGAAGACACCTCAGAGTAGGAAAATGTTCACTGACAAGAAAAACCATCATCAGCAGTTTATAAAGGCATTTGTCCTGCTTTGTGGCAGGAGGAAGGGAAGAAGCAATATTACAAGGAACTATTTTAACCATCCTATCAGATACTCAGGATCACAGCTATATTCAGCAGCCCAGCTCCATAGAGTTGAACCCAGATAGGTGGGGATGAGCGGGGTGGTTGTTCCTGGGGACAAGAAGTCCCGCTGTCCATGTTCCCAGTGCCACCCCAGCAGAAAGATGAGCAGCAGATAGGAGAAGTTGTTTTCTAAATGCACAAATAAGTGTTTATTATAATGAAACGGAAAAACTGATATCAGGAAGGGTGATAATAACAAAAAAAAAACCAACCCACGAGTCTAAACTTATTATTTGTATGTATAGTCCAAGATGAAAAAAAAAAAAAAAGCCCAAACACAGCCTTTGTTGATTTCTTTTCCTTTGTAGAAACAGATTCCTCTGATATTCTCTCTTAGATTTTCCCAGGCACCCTGCTGAGGTTTTGATGTTTGAATTGCATCGAGAATATTGAGCATGAAATCTAAACATTACTTCTGGTGACAGCTGATGGAGACACAGAGTGAGGGATAATGGGGGGCATGAAGGGAACCCGTACCATACCCCAGGGAGAGCAGCAGCTCCTGCGCGAAGAACAGCAGCATGGGGACCAGGGAGACACAGAGCTGTGGGTACAATTGGGGGGAGCACAGCATCAAGATCCAGATCCACATTTGGAACTATCTCTGAGGTTGTCTTTTTTCACATTATTAGGGTTGCAAACATCAGAGGCCCAAGTCCTGGGCTGTGCTACCAGCTGAGGCAAGAGGGCTGCTGGTAGAGAATAGTTTTGGAGAGTGTTTCCAGCCTGTGGAAAGAACACCCCCAAAATCTAAGAGCCCATCAGAAACCTGAGCACCTTCTTAGCAGTGGTGGCTTCTCAGAGTGCAACTTCTCTAACAACATTCTCTGAACACACACAGACACACACACACGTTCAAAGAAGAATTACATGAAATCAATTGTTATGGTACACGTGAATCTTCTTGTAGGGTGGAGATGAGGGAGCATGTGTAGAGCTTTGCTTAATCAGCTACTGGAAGGCTCCGAGATGTGAGGGAAAAGGCAAGACTCTATGTGAGACCAGGCAGTGCTGTAAAGGACACCGCTGCATAGGAGGCAGCAATTTTCTGGGTAATCTGCTGGGGAGTATGGGGAACTCAGAGGCAGAAGGAATGAGGCAGCCCTGGGGACAGTGTTGTGGGAATGGGACTGAGCGGATGCTTGGTCCCCTGAGCTCTCGCTCTCCAAATTCCTGCTCTTTGCACCAGTTGATAGTGAGGGAAAGCAGGGACCTGTCAGGAAGGAGATGCCTGCTTAATAAGGTGAGCATCAATGAGAGCTGAAAGGTTTCGGATTAATCAATAAGTTAAATTACCGTTCATTAAATCTCCACAATTCTTGTCAGTCTGTAATGGCAACCATCACCTAATTGATTCTTCTGGGTACTGTACCTGGGGCTCTTCCTCTCTGTTCTCAGTTACACACTTGCTATCTTCTGTTGCCTGTCTTGTGTGCACTCATTTAGCCATGCCTGGCCTCTTCAGCAGCACTTCTGAAAATACATTTCCCCATCAGGAACCTCACAGCTAATCAAGCCTGGGATTTGGGTCTGACTCCAGGAACACGCTGATAAATGGCACTTTCAGATGAGTCAATTAGCCCCCCAAGTCATTACCTCACCTTCTCATCACTGTGCTCACTACTGGGCTCCTTCACTCCAGGGTGCTGGGATGGGTTTTCCCACCAGCCCCCTGGTCCCAGATTCTCTCCTGTTCAGATTTCCCAAACCTGCCACCTGTAACTGCACCTCGTGGCAGCACTTCTTCCTTTGCATATTTCATCCCCCTTCAATTTACTCTTCTGAAACGCTTTAAAGCTCCAAAGTTTGCTCCTTCAAAGAACTTGAAGCTTTCTTCTCAGAGATTAATTATAACTTCAAACACCTGCAGTAACTTTCTTCAATTACTGTATTCCTGCTCAGTAACTTCTTGAGGATTAAAAGTTCCCCTGCCTTTTGCTTGCATTGAGCTAGGCCCTCATTCCAGCTGAAAGCATCATAAAGTCAGGTTAATCTGATTAAAAGCCTGCACTGTGAAGAGAAGGGGTATTTTATTGTCTTGCAAGGGTCCTAGCCTGTGTATGAAAGGGTAATTGTCCTGCAATCTCAAAGTGGATCTGAAAGTCAAGTGCTTTATTCCTGCTCACACATCATCACTTAAGTGCCAAATTTTGCTCTTCATCCCATAAGTCACAGCCTCCTTGGGCCAGGCAGGATTGTGGCAGGAGGTAAATGGTTCAAGAATGTGAAAGTCAGTCTGGGGGCTTCTGCACTGGATGTTGATGGAAAGGTGCACAACACATCAGCATCATGGCACAGTCTCCTCCAGATGCTCTTCAGGGAAAAGTTGGCATTTATGTTTATTACAAAAGAGGATGCCACTGATCTGTCTGAGTGAGGCACAGCTTCATTGAGTTAGAAATCCCCCTTGTTATATGGTCCTTTATAGGTATCATTACGTGTATCATTCAGAGCTGTTCCTCCAGCTGACTGCAAGTCCCTCGGCATCCAGCTCCACAGTGAGCCAGAGCGGAGGTTTGAAAATCCAACTTTTCCCAAACCAGCTGTTTGCTTCCCCAGTAACAGTAGTAACTGCCAAGCTCTGTCCTGGGGAAGGAAGCAGGGGATGAAGTGAACCTACAAAGGTGAGCTCATGCCTGCCCATCCTCTCTTCATGGGGAGAGACCCTGCCCATCACAGAGAGGCTTCCCAGGCACAGCTGAAGCATGTGATTCAGTGGTGGACAGAGGAAGGACCCAATTCAAAGCAAAGCAGTCTGGCAAGAGATAGGAAAGAGGATGAAGAAGACTGCTTATGGTAATGAAATCCCCCTTTCATAGAGACCTGGGTTGTGAGGGAACCCAGACAGCCACCCATGAGTCAAAGTCTTCTCCCCTTGAGGCCAGGGCTCTGGACAAAATCCCATGGGAAGATGGATGAAGCCCAGAGTGCACCCTCACCTGGAGCCCACTCCCTGCTTTGGTGACTTTTTGCTTTCGCAGGAGTAAACCTGAAGTGCACAAACTTTTTCTTCCTCATCCAGGCACTGAAGGAGACCTAAAATTAATTGAATGGTATTTGCACAGATAGCAAGACAACAACATTGACTGACAAAAACCTTTTTCTCTCCCTCTTTTTTTGTTTTCTTCAAAGTTAATACAGTATTCAGTGAACTTTCCCCAGAGGATGAACCATTGAGTCATCTGGGGTGGGACTGTTTGGGCTGTGTGGCCCAGCACATGATTTGTGGACCCCCAAGCTGTTTCTGGTGAAGGGAGGATGAAATTCATATCATCCCAATGAACTGATGCTCTTATCTTCGTTGTCTGCTCAGCATCTAATGAACTAATGAAATATGCAACAATTCAGCTATAGAACAGACCTCACTTTTAAATTAGCACTAATTAGAGATAATTATCTTGGCTGGTTTGATGTTTCTATGTAATGAGCCTGGGTTTTCTTTTGTTAAGAATTGGTGTGGTCAAATAGATGAAACAGCACTCTGAATTTCCACAAGTGCCTTTTGTTCCTGATTTATTCTCCAAGATCTCCAAGAGGATCTCTCTCCCTTTCAATGCTGTTTCACTTGGCTGTCTTACTGATGCCCCTTCTTAACAGTGGGGAGGAATGCACTGTGTTTTATCTGTCTGTCTGTCTTGCTGCTGCCCCTGAATGCCCCATAACCATGTCCCTGTGCTGCTGCTACTGTCTGTATGGTTAATGTGTCATGGTGCTACCGCTGTATCTTTCAGTGAGCTTTTCTAAAGCAGCAAACACTGTAGTATCAAAGCAATCAATGACACACTTCCTATTTTGGCTGGGATGGAGCTCATTTTCATCATAGTAGCTGGTATGGGACAGTGTTTTGGGGTTGTGCTGAAAACAGCATGGATGTTACTGCAGGGCAAGACACCCTTCCCTCCCATTCCGTGCTCCCACAGCCAGGGGAGCTGTAGGGAATAGAAGGCAGGACAGCCCAGCATCACAGGGCCACCTAGTCAGCCCCAGGCTGCTGCCTGCTTCCTGCCAAATAATTCTGTCAGCGCCTGTTTTATGGGCCCAAAAAGGGGAAAAGTGAAAGGTGCTCTTTGCATTTCATTAGCGGTGAATAGGTATGAGCCGTTTTACAACTCACTTCTATTTCGTGCTAATGAGACCATGCATCTCCTCCGCAGGTCCCCCATACCCCACAGCACAGCACAGCCAGGGGGGCTATGTTTCCCTCCCCATCGTGGCACCGGAAGAGCAGCAAACACCTCGCGCTTCCCCATTGTTTAATTGGAGCGATGCCGCATGGTCCCCTGGCACCTGATGGCGGGCCGGCAGTGGCAGGCGGCCAAGGTAATTATGGCTGAACGGTCCTCTCCAAGTCCCCAAAGAGTCTTTACGAATCATCAGGAAATGGCTATAGTTCAAGAGAGCATGGTCTTAGGGGAGCTCATGTAATTACTGAGATGTTTAAGCCCTCTTTGGCAGTGCTTGGTCATGCTTCCCCTCACTGCCATGTCGATAGGGAAGGATGGCAGGCAGCGGGCAGCGACAGCTCCCTGCTCACGCACTGCTTGTACTGGGATGGCACAACCCATTCACCACCAGTGCTCCAGCTCAGACTGGGGCAGGAGGTTGAATGGGCTGCAAGGGCTGCAGCAGAGCAGCCCAGGAGCTCTTTGGGCCAGGAGAGAGTGGAGAGGAGGCAGCTTGAGCACCACCTCACACACCCCACCAGCACAGCAACACCTCCCCCTTTATTAACAGCAATTATTTCCTTTTCCCATTTATTATGATTAACACTTGGAGGTTGTGCTGGATCAAGTATTGGCTTCTGCAAAACATTTTTATAAACACTTAACTATGTGTCATTACACAAATATAGGAAGAGATCTTTCAGCGCACAAATACACTTTCCAGACTTACTTTCCAGCCCAGAACGGGCTCAACACAGAACCAGTACTCAGGGACCCAATGCTGCTAAATCGTGGCCAGTTGGAAGATCACAAAGCCAAGGGACTGGTTTCTCTGCTGGTAAAACAGAGCCAGTGGAGCTCCTGGTAATTTATATCCACTGGCCCTTCCTCTTGTGTTAGCTTGGCCCTGGGCTCCCTAAGGCACAAAACCATCTCATAAATTCCTAAAGCTGACAGAGGGCTGTTTGACTTCGCTGGATCCTGCTGAAACTAAATGTGCCATCTAAGGTAGTACTGCCTACCCCGTGGCTACAGAAAAATGATCTTGGCTGGGTTTCCAATAAACCAGTCAACAAGCAAGAGTGAGTGATCTGGGGCCATCCAGAGCCAGTTGCAGGGTGCTGGGAGGCAGCTGGGGCTCTGCAGGGCAGGTCTGCAAATGCATGTAAAAACGAGGATTTTGGAGCTTCTTACACTGCACAAACCAAGGGGAGGCTGCAGAACCCCAGGGACAGAGGGAGATGTCTTTGCTCACCTTAGAGGTGGGGAGGAGTCATCCATCACTGGGCATGTTTGTGCCAGCGGCATTTAACCTTTCACTGGGCATGTCCTGAGGACCCAAAGTCACCCGCCTTCAGAATAAGCTTCTCACCTCAGCTGATTTTCTAGAAGGAATGTGTCTCAACAGCTAAAGTGAAACACTGCTCAAAAACAGGTCGCTAAAACCTGATGGGGTCATATGGTGACAACTCAGGCAATGAGACTGACTGGGGATGGGACATCTCTTTCAGAGCATGAGTTTTACATTGCAGCGAGGATCCAAAGAATGATTCTTTTCCACAAACAAGTTCTTTTGGTCTCTGCCAGCTCCTCCATGCCCAAGCAGCCTCTTGCTGCAGTTGGCTGAGCAGATCTGGGCTCTAGGAGCCACCTGCCTGCTTTTCCCTCCTCTGATCAAAGCTACAAGTGTCACCTGCAGCCGTAACCAGTAGCAAATTGGCGCTGGCTTGTATACAGAACGGCTGTCTTGTACCGGCAGACACCACCGCTGCAGTCAGCTCCGGCGGGCCCCTTGTCAGGATTTGCATTTCAGAAGGAGCCCGCAGCCGGGTGCGATGTTGCACGTCTCCGCTTGTCACATTTGCATCCAGCTCACTGCAAGGAGCATCATCCCCATCCCTCCTGCCTGGTGGGCTTGGCCGGCTTGGCCTTGTGTCTTTGTGCCGTGCTGGTGCCTCACTGCTCCCTCACCTCATTTCCCAATGCCATTGAGCAGCAAGGGAGGGGAAAGTAACCCCTCCATGGCTTCATGCAAACTTGCAGTTTAACCGCTGGGTCCATCTTTGGTAGCAGGCAATAGGAACTGAATGTGACAGAGCACCTCCACGGCAGCATATTCATCTCAGTGCCTGCAGGTACCATTTAAGGCTGGCAAAGCAATAACTGATGGTGAGCAATGAAAATCCATCCCAGAGTTTTACTGGTGGAAAACAGCCGAAGCACAAACTTGGGCATGTGTTTCTCCTTGTCCTGTTGCTTTTTCTGCAAGGGAACGTTTCTAGAGGCTTTAATGCCTCCCACCTCCCCCAGCAGCTCCTTCCCCAGGCAGGAGCATCCCATCCGACACTGGTCTTCACCCAGCACAGCCTCTACAGTGCCAGGGCCACAGCTGCGGAGCACAGGTCCAGGGATCCCTCACCCTGCATTAAGGCATTGTAAACAAGCCTGCACTTCAGAGAAGAAAAATTGGCAGGTCTCCTGCTTTTAGTAAGCAAGCCGGCAGCTCCCCATGTCCCCCACCACATATGCTCCTCACTGCATCCATCTTCCCTGATTGCTTGGCACATTTTCTCCTAACCAAGGGGCGATTTGATTTTGTGGAAGGAGAGGGAACAGTTTTCTTAGGTGATTGTACCTCAAATAGAAATCTTCCCTTTGAGCTGGGCCATCCACAAGAATAATCTTACTGCCGCAGCCCTGCCTCGAGCAGCACAGCAATGCTATCCAGCAATTTCCTTTGGCATCAAAGTTGAAAGCGGGCACGTCACCCAGAGTTAACAACATCACAGCAGCATGGTTATTCACCTCTTGCAGAGTGATAGGAAGTGGAATTGATTGCAAGAGATCAGACACCGAGACTCTCATTAGCTTCTGCTAACACCTGAGCGGCTGACAGACACTTGCCTTTTTGGATTATCTTCTGCACATTTCCAGCCTGCGACCATGGGTCCTTTCCAGCCCCTGTTTACTTAATAACACACAACGTTACCAGCGCGGCAGCTCTGACCCATCTGCACCAGGCTCCCATCACAGCATCCAGCCCTGGAGCACACCTGAACAGCACTGCAGCACTGCAGATCCACGCCTCCCCCTGTGCCCTGCTCTCCATAGCACCAGGAAAAGGATGCTCTCCCCCCCACCCTCAGGGAACGTTTCCCTCTGAGCAGCTGGAAAAGCAGAGGCAGCCCAAACCCAGCTGTCCTGACGATGATGTCAGGCAGAATTTGCGCACAGCTGGTGGACGATCTCCAAGGCATGACCTTTCTGGACACACTGGAAGTATTACTGAAGTAATGCGTAAAACACCCACAGACAGCCGTGCCTTCTGCATGACCACCCTGCTGCAGGGGTAGTGCTGGTGATACACACCCGAGCAGAAGGGTGCTGAGGATGTGTGTTGCCAGGCTTCCACACAGCTTCCCACCTACGGGCCGGAGCCTGTGGACACTTACAGTGTCCAAACCCACAGGTTTCTCTGTCCGGGTCCTTCCTGGCTGGCTGTGAGCTGGTGCATCCTTTCAAGCCCACCTCACAGCTGCGAAGGCAGAGCTCAGGGCTACGGCACTCAAATGAGAGGGGGTGTTAGAGCATGGAGGAGGCATCACAAGCAGAGCAGGATGCAGGAGCACAGGCTTGGTGTGCACAAGGCCATGGCTGAGTGTGCAGGGAAGAGCACCCTGCTTCAGCCCCAGCACATGGCCAGCACAAGAGGCTATTTCCAGCTCTGCCGCACAGCTCCCTCCTGCCTCACCTCCAAGAGCCACAACACAACCTTTGGGGAGCCTGGCAGGGGCTCTTTCATCTCGCCCACTGACAGCACTGCTGACAAGAAGCTTTCTACTTCAAAACCCTTTGTGTTGTCTTTTGTTCTGTTAGGGTTTGATATCCCTCTCCACGCTGTCACAGCTGCTCCAGGCTGCTCTCCACCTGCCCAGTCACAGCCTCCGTCAAGAGGAGGAGGAGCAGCAGCAGCAGGTTAACCTCATTAAGAGGAGCAGTAGCAGGTTAACATCATTAAGAGACTCACACCTCCCTCCTTTCTGCAGCTATTCTGAAGCCAGGCTATGATTACAGGGCACCCTTGAAAGGTGAACTAATACAGCTCTGAGAAGAGGTAGATGCTCTGTGCATCCCTCTGAGCACGAATCTCCCAAAGATGCTGGTGCTGAAGACAGAGTATCCATATCCCTGGTGAGAATCCACCCTTCCATCCTCCCTCTGACCACACCAGAGGGATCAGCCAAGAGATGGAATTGCCCCACTTTTCATTGCCTATTTTTTCCCCCTTTTGCTTCCCCCCCCCCCCCCCCCCCATGCTGCTATTACTAACTCAGCAAAGGAACAAGCTTCCCCTGGGAGCTGCACCCTCCTGCCCACAAGCAAAAGCAAAACCACAGTGCAATGCTTTGCTGGCAGTGACAAGCCCACCGTGTTGCCTGGATTCCTGGGGACGACAGGGAGCAGCTTGGGGCACTGCAAGGAGATGAAGCTGCGGCAGCTGGTGCCACACATGCCTGCACCAGCGGCTCCGTGGGTCAGGAGTGGGGAAGGCTGGAGGAGGAAGAAAGCAAGAAAAGAAGAAGGTGCTGGAATATCAGAAGAGGACAACGGGTTTTCATTAGCCTAATGTAGAGATGCCTGCTTTTAAGAATAAAAGAAAAGCATCAAATTAGTATCTTTCAAACAACAGCAGAGAGGAGACATCTTGTTCACAACATCTGTCTCAGATCGTCCTGCTAATTTCAAGTTACTACAAACTCCTTTAATTCCCTGCCAGAGCTTTCAAATTCATATTTTTTTTTAAACCACAGGCTAGCCAGCTCCACAGCCTTGAATTAAACATGCAAGTGAGCAATGAGAACAGAAATGTTAAAAAAGGAGGGTCAGGCTGTGTTTCACAATGCACAAAACTACTGCTCAGCCGGAAGGCAGAGGGGAGACAGTCGCCTTGGTGGGAGCCTTGCCACAGCCACCCAAGCCATGTGGCATGGGACAACGGGACATGGGAGCACATGTGGAATAAGTGGTGAAAAGCCCACCTCATCTATCCTCCCCATCACAGCACCTGCTTGGCACAGTGAGGGAGGGGGAAACAGCTCCAGTGCAATGCAGCTCAGCATCAGAGATCATAGAATCATTTGGGTTAGAAGGGACCTTCAGGGGTCACCTTCAACTACAGCCGATTGTTCAGAACCACACCTAACCTGGCCTTGAATATCTCCAGGGATGGCACATCCACTTGGGCAACCTATTCCCATATTTAACCATCCTTATGCACCGGTCCTACCCAGGACAGCATAACTAAATGATCCCAGCCTTCCTTCTCTCCTGCAACTATTGCATCTGTCTGGGTCTCCCTTTTCCCAGAGACCCAATTTGCACCCACTCACCCATTAACAGTCCCAGCTGGTTCCAGGCTTGTCTCAGCAGGAAGTTTTAATCTCCTAATTGGCAAATCCCTATGGAAAAGCATTTAGAAAGATACTGGTGCTCTCAGGGGGTTTTCTCCCATGGAGGGAGCTGGAACTAGATGAGGGGGTTGGAACTAGATGATCTTAAAGTCCTTTCCAACCCTATCTATTCTATGAAAGGGTTCATGAAGGTGCATGTTCTGGCAGTTGCTGCGCTATCTGTGCAGTGGGGATCAGGCTGTCTGCACCCCTGCCAGTGGGGCTTGTCCTCAGCACGGCCCAGATCCCTGGGGACAGGGCACCTGAGGGCTGGTGTTAAGGGCTTTGAGAGGGATGAGCAGCAGTGGGTGGGGAAAATAGGATCCTGGTTTTATCCACAGGTAGCACAGAGCTGCAGTAATGCCAAGGACAGTGGTGAGGGGGACAGGAACTGAGATCAGGTGGAGTCTGGTGGAGTTTTCTTCCAGACATTCTCCAAATCCATGATAGTGGCTGAAAAACAGGACACAAAATGGGGAAATTACCAGCCTTTGGCAGCAAATGCACTTGCAGAATCATTCCCCCAGTCCCTGTACTCTGTCACTTGTCTGGCAGCAGAAGCAAAAGCTGGAAAATACAGGGGGACTCAAATCTCCTGTAAATCAGCATCATTGAATGGAGTAAATTTACCCTGATTTATGCCTGTGAAAGATCTGTCCAGAAAGGAAAAGATGCATTTTCTGTTTCTGGACAGGAACAAAATGAAGAAAAGCACAACCAGAAAAGCTAAGGTGGAACAACCAATGCTCTGAGGATCCCCTTCCTCATGCTCCCCATCATGCTCCAGATGAGGAGCCTCACAGAATTGCTCCCCATGGAAGCAGCAGCTCAGGTCCCAGCAAGCAGAGATCATCCTCCCCTCCACAGACCTCACATCCCTTCTTATATATGGGATCTGAGGCTTATATAAATATGTGACTATGTAAATAAATACGAAGTGTGGAGCTAGGGAGGCAGGTTAATGGCTGGGGAAGCCAGGCTTGACCTTTGTGACATTTCAAATTAGTTCTGCTGCACTGGGCTGGTGCTTGGAAGGGATTTGTGCTTGCGCTGGATATGGAAAGAAATGTTAAAATTCATTGTGTGAAGAGGGTCTTTGGAGCTTCCTTTCTCCTGGGGAGAGACCTCTACCTCCTCCAGCATCCTAGAATGAATGTCCAAGCCCAGGAGATGCTAGGGAAGGTGGCAGCTCAGTGGTGGGCACAGTTCCCAGGGATGTGGGGACAGGCAGGCAGGGAGCAGGCATGGAGCATTGTTCCCAGGACATCAGCCCTGTGGTGGCCACCAAGCTGGCACAGCTGGATCCTCTCCTGCCTTGGGTGAATCACTCAGGCATTTGGGGCAAGTGTGTAATATATCCACACATGCACGTTACATAAAGATAAACTTGCCTGCATATGTAATACATAGACATGTGCACGCACAGAGATAAAATTCATTAGAAGCGGGCAGAGAATATATTACTAGTGCTTAATACATGCACTGAAAGGCAAGTAGATGGCAGAAAAGAATGCATTACGAGAACAAAAGGGGTCATTTGTAAAGGTCTAATTCGGCCCTCTTGTAAGCATGTGTCATGATACAGGTTTTAATTACCCTAACCCATGCTGGCCTTCCCACAGGGTCACATCTCTGACAAGGGAGCAGCCTTCTGCCACGGCAGTCTTCAGCTTTCAAGCATGAGGCATATTAAAAGTTTCCCATTCACTCAGGGGAATGGCTGGAATTTTCCTGTGGAAGTTCAGCCCTGAGCAAGCAGTGTACCTGAGGAGTTTCAGCTGGTCCAGCTGCCTTGCTCCCTGTCTGGATGCCCAAGGTGATGAGGACCGCTATGAGGGGGGTGGCCACTGCCTCTGTCTGGGAAAGCTAAGCATGGCCATCTCCTCAGAGCCTGGCCCTTACAGGCACCCGCCGTGCTAAGGAGGATGCTGTAATGAGCGTGAAGCCAGATGGCATCACTGTGATCACGCAGGGAGTGCTGTCTGCAGGCAAATGAACCTGTTTATAACAGCCCCACACTGCCCATTGCCAGCTCGCCCTGTCCCCCTTCAGACCTTCCCTTCCTTGAGCCTGGACTTATTTATGTTTTCCTTCTTCATTAAGAGGCTCTCACCAGTGCCTGGTGAATGGAGAAACACTGGCAGGGCTTGTTTCTCTGGCATCATCCTGATGCAGAGCTGCTCCTTCAGCCTGCCAGGGACCAGTGCCACTGCTTGTCACCACGCTGGGCGGTGGGAGCAGGGGCACACAGTGAAAGGGTGCAAAAGGGAGACAGGAGGCTCTTTGTTCCTTCCACGTGAGGAAAACTTTCTGCCTGCTGTGAGTGGCCGTTCAGGAAGATGCTGCAGGACCTCAGGATGTGCGGGGTTTGGGATCCCAAGTTTCTCAGCCTCTGTGGAGGACTGGGGAGATGCATTCGGATAATTTTGGCTGGTATAGTGACTCAGCCTCCTGACAGCCCTCCAAGACCTTTGCCACTCTACCTAAACAGGGATTATTTCATCCTCTCGGAATGGTTTAAGCACTAATAAATTGCATTAAAAATTAATTTTCCACGCTGTCTGTTGGTGTTTCTTCCATCCCTGGAACGTGCTCAACAGGCAGAACTGATAAGCAAAACCCAGACAACATCCTCCATGCTAATGCCCCCCGTGCAGGCACTCTCCCCCCAGCCCAGCATTTATCATTAGGAGGTGACTGTGCAATTATTAGCATTCCATCTTTCTCCCTTTCTTAAAAAAAGGAAAGATTTTGTTGGCAGCTTGGTTATTTGCTACGGGTGTCAGGCCTGCTTCTCTCTCCTCATGTCAAACAACATATGCAAAGGAAATTTATACACACGCACACGACCATCACCGTATACAATGGTCCTCGGGACAAGACTCTTCCATCTTCTGATGGCCAGGAGGGAGGTTTCTGGGCTGTGAGCCACAGGGGAAAGGGGAAGCAAAAGAAGCAGGAGTAAAAGCAGGATCAGAGAGGAACTGCAGCCCAGCTGGGCTCAGCAGCTCAGCCTGGGGTTTTATTAGGGATGACGGCAACCTCTTGTTTGGGTCAGAAACTGTCTGAAAAGGACATTTTAACCCCTTCTGCTGGCTGACAGGGTCTTGGCTGCATCCTTAGCCATGGCCAGGTGGCTGTTGTCAGCCATCTAAGCAGAAAAGGCAGCACATGGACCCCAAAGTAACCTTGCAAACCAGTGCCTGGCCCTGCCTTGCTGCACAGACACTGGCCCAGTGGAACAGTAGAGCTGGATGCAGGGCAGAGCCTGTCTGTGGTATGGGGGACTGCTGGCCCACAGAGATGGGGGCACCGGTCCGGGAAAGGCACGGGTGCCCCATTCCCAGCCAGCACCACTGCTGCGCCTGCCTCATTCGCCTCGGATCCACCCAGTTACAGCTAATTAGCTTTTCTGCCATAAAACCCTAAGGAGACAATGGAGAAAAGCCTCCTGCTTTTGACAGTAATGAAGTTAAATAGATATTTATTTATCCTTTTATTAGACAAACCAATTATAATTTTACGCTTGAAATAGCTAATTTTTAAATGTGATGTCGAAGCATATGTATATACCAAAGTAATATATAGCCAGACCTGGCCTCTAACAATCCTGCCTCATTAACAGCATGGCTAAGTTGGTATTTAAATATACTCTAATGCACCCATTCATAAAATGGTAATTAAAAATACGCTGAAATACAGCTATTAAGACAGAGATCCTGGTTATTTATAGACTCTGTTTCCAGTTTCAAGTGATAAAATCCTGAGTAATTGCTTGGACTGGTGAAATTTTACTTCCCCCTGTGCTCTGACCCACCCTGGCTGGGAAAGCAGAGGCTGGCATTTCCCAGCGAGCATGCCATCCATCTGGGCAGCCATGGAAGGCCACGGAGGGACCCACAGAAGAGAGGAACTTGGCACATCACAGAAGCTCATGCATGCTTTCCCCCCTCCTGCAAGATGAGCAACGTCCATCAGGCCTCTCCAGAAAGTTTAAGTCAAACAACAGGAAGAGGAGAAAAGCTGCTGCAGATTGCAAAGCAAGCACCCGGGCACTGAGACTCCTACAGAAACACTGGAGAGGTGGATGTGCAGATCCCCACTGCCAGACCAGAGTGAGGAAGGGATTTACCCATTTCCAGACAGCTGGAAAGCGCAGAGCCAAGTGGCATGTCAGGCTCAGGGCTCTCCGAGCTGTTTGCCATCCATCCCTACTATTGCCTGTCCCTCTCCACTTGGACTCTCACGAGGGTTGCCAGCACACGCTGGTAACTGTGGCCCTGCCACCCCCATCTTTCCCAGCTGGAGGGGGCTCTGGTTTCCCTGCCTTTCCCTGCCATCTGGATGCGGGGCCAGGTGGCTGGAGCCCATCTGACTCCTCAGCCAAACGCTTGATACCGGAGATCATAGAGGGACTTTTAAAAAATTAATTTTGCCAGCTATAAAGCTCCAGAAAGTGCAATTCGGTGTTCGTCTCAGCTGGCCATGGCTCCGGGCAGGATCTACTGCAGCACCATGCAGCCCTGCAGCCTTTGGAGCCATCTGGCCCGGCAGCCCCAGCCCCAGCCCGGCATGGGTCCTGATGCTGCTGATCCTGCCCAGTCCTCTGGCTTGTCATCAACTCCCCTCTTCCCACAAAACTGAGGGCCTCCTGCTCACATTTCTAAATGCAGGCAAGAGTGATTTGGGAAATGAGAAATTTGCTTTAAAATGTGATTTCAGCCGTCTCACACCTACTCAGGAATTTCAGCTAATTCTGCTGAATACTTCTCGTTGGAGACATTTTTGCTTCAGGGCTAGAGGCACAGAGTGACCCTAGAGATGTTGGCAGCTTTGCACCCTGCAGCCCAGGGGTTGGGGAATAGGGTATAATCCCAAAGATACAGGAGACCCTTTTCCAGCCCATCCTCAATGTCTTATGGGAGTGGAGCTCTGCAAGGTGATGGCTGTGTTTTGGTGGAACAAAGCTGGTGGGCACCTTGGGGTGAGACCGTCTTTCCAAGGGCAGCATCTGGGGAGAAAACAAGGCGAGGGTTTTCTGAACCCTTCCACGGGAGCCTTTTTTCCTGGCAAAATGCAGGCATGGCACATGTTCAGCTGAATGTGGGGATTTAATGGGTTCTGGCCTGCTCCTCATCATTTTGTTGTGGCACATGCTTCCAGCAAGTGACTGAAAATTGGTTTCAGAGTTGTTCTAATCTCCATCCTGGTGGCACCCAGCCCTGGAAGCCCTTTTGTCCTCTCATGCCCGGAGCCCTCAGCCCACATTCTACAGAGTGGATGCAGGCTCACATCTGTTATGCACAAACCTGCCCTTCCCCAGCTCTGCGGCCTTGCTGCACCAGACCGAGCTGAAAGGGATAAGCAGAGGAACACATGGTCATGCTATGAGACTCTCCACTTCCAAACCCTATCAACTCTTTTGGAAGTCTTGCTCTTTTTATGGGCCCTAAAGGCTCCATGGGGAATGACACCGAACAGCTCAGCTTAATAGAGTAAAGCAGGAGGTCCAGCAGACCTGCTGGGCATTGCTCAGGGGTTTCCCAGGAGGGAGAGGATGCTGTGGCAGCATTTGGGGCAGAAAGCAGAAAAAAGTAGAAAATAACACTAACCCCTCATGAATGGTAGCCACAAGCACTGTCCCAGCCAGATCACAGAGATGAGCCCTGGGCTGCTGAAGATTTGGAAATGACAGCAGAAGATGGGGCTCCACCTGTGCTGGAGCTGCTGAGCCTGGTGGAGATGCAAGGCATTAGGAAGAAAGTATGCCGGCTGGGAAAGAGCCAGATGGCAGTGCTGGGGGGGAAGCAGATGGGAGATGTAAAACATCCTGCACATCCAAGAGATCTGAGCCCCCTGGTCCTCTGGCTCTACAGAGGGACACCCTGCAACCCCGAAAGCCAGGACAGAGATGCTAGGGCACAGGACCCTCACTACATCCACTGGGGTGTGAGTTCACTTCCACCCTGCAGTATTGGTGGTCCGCCCACAGCCTTCTCCAGCACCCTGCTGCTGTCTCCCTGTCAGGGCAGCCCTGACACCCCGGTGATGGCTGTAGCCCCTTTTGGGGGACACCACAGACTGGGGATTTGCTTGTTGGTTTAGCTGGGCTCGGTGGGGACATGGTGGGACCACATCCCCCGGGGCTGGGGATCATGCCACAGACAGAGAGGTGACTTCCACCCCTGCCTTCACGCAAGTGAAGCCCAGGGCTGGGGACACAGCACTGCCGGGGCTGTCCCCTCGCTGTCCCTGCTTGGGGCCGGGGCCGCTGCCCGCCGGCAGACACTGGATGGCACTCGCACTCCTTGGCACATCGGGGTTGTTTTCAGGGAGGAAAGCACATGGATCTGGGGGGGGGGGAGATTCAGCCGGGGGGCGTGGGTCGGTGTCCGGTGCAGGAGCAGCAGGGAGCGAAGTCAGAGCAGTCACACAGACCTCGGGGTCTCCTTTGCTTTGCGCTTGTGAAGCGTTGCCAAAGGCTGCGGGGATGAGCTGCATCAAGACCCTCGCTGCCAAGCACCAGACCCACCATGGAGCTCCCCCGTCCCAGTGCTGGGCAGCACTGGGGGTGCTGGGGCGGTGCTGAGCCTCAGCCAGACCCGCCGCAGCCCAGGAACCCCCGCACAGCACCGCCGGGCTCAGTGTGTGCGGGGGTCTCCGGCGGCTGGATCCATCTCTGCAGAGCACGGGTCCCCACACCTAGTGAGCTCGGTGGGAATTACAACACATCATTTATTAAAGGGTTGCTGTCAAGGTTGACAAGCCCCCAAATTAAGTAGCTTAAAAATTCCATTAGCTGAGGTCTTTCTGGTGCCATGTCCTATCTCACTTTTGTTTATCAACCTTCACGGCTCTGAATATCTAGTAGCTGCTCAGCTGTGTCCGTATGGTGGAGAGACGTGGCAGGGAGAATGGGAGAGTTGGGGGGGAGGGAAAAGCTCACCCGCATGCAGCACGTACAGGGCTCTCTATAAACGCACTCTGGAAGCCGGTCACAGCAGCCTGTAAACAAGTGGGGCCCAGGTTCATGTGTGTTTAGCACTCAGCAATGCGAAAGCAAAAACTTCACAGGGAGTAGAACAGGGCAGGAGACTGGCTTCACTTTTAAGGCTCTAAGACTCTGCTTCAGACCCCCTGCTGCCACTGCCAAGGTAAGGTGTCCTCTGCCCCTCTGCTCCCAAGCAGGGGCTGCTGCTCCTTGTGATGGGGACAGGAAAAACATCTGCATTTGTTTGAAGGAAGACGTGCCCGGGAGGTGCAGGTGTGGGCTTAGCAAGGGGACATGGAGACCTTTTTTCACTTCAGGTCATGCCCTGGCACCAGTTAAACAAGATGCTGTGGAGCTGCACAGCTCCATCCTCCCGTCCCCTCTGGAGCATGTGGCACAGAATCATAGAATGGTTGGGGTTGAAAAGGACCTTAAGATCATCCAGTTCCAGTCCCCTGCCATGGGCAGGGACACCTCACACTAAACCATGTCACCCAAGGCTCTGTCCAACCTGGCCTTGAACACTGCCAGGGTTGGAACACTCACAACAAGGCAGGACTTCAATGCTCCCAGGGAAAGGGGTCAGTCTTCCTAAGCAGGCATCTCTACAGACCAGGTTTCCCATCATTTCTAGCTCAGGAGTGGGCTTTTGCACTGCTAGAACACCCTATTCCTTCAAAAGAGAAGCTGGGGCAGCAAATGTCAGAGCAGCTCTGTCAGCGGCTGCGAGGGGCGGCCAGCAAGAGGGTTACTGAGTCTGGCACATGCCGCTTCTGGTTACCGGGATGTTGTTGTGTTGAGTTCCATCAGCATGTCCTTACCCATCTCTGTCTCATGCAGCTGCAGGGCTGGAGAGCATGGTGTGTGTGACGGAGACACAACTGCTGACGAGGTGACAGGGATGGGCCAGGCTGCAAAGCAGCCACAGCAGCACAGCCAGTGTTTAGCTGAGCTCAGGTGTGCCATCTCCTCCCCATTCTGTGACTGCCCAAACACTTGCACAGAAGCAGGAAACTGAGGTTCTGTGTCTGTAAGTCTGTCTGTGCTTGTTACACTCACTGTCCCTCTGGGCAAGATCACCATGGACGGCTCTAGCAGACAGCAGCGACCTCCCTAAGACAGGAGAGAAAACAGAAATTGCATCCTACTTTGTTCAAACAACCAGCCCGCAGCTCCAAGACTCCAGCTTAATCTGTCTGCAAAGCTGAAACTCCTTCCAGGGCTGAGCAATTAGGGCAAGTGCTGTCCTGAGGCTGTGTCATGTGGCTGTGCAAGCTATCTCATAGGCAGGGAGAAGCCCGCCATGGAGCAGCTGCTCTTTGGGAGGGAGATGCTCCAACGTGTTTTAAATAATCAACACAGGTCCCCATCCTGACACACTGCAGGGGTGGCTGTGAAGAGCTCAGTCCTTCTGCTTCTTGGTGTCAGCAGCAAGGAACACTCAGAGAAGGGTAACAATACAGATGACTCCTGGAAATAGCTGAAATGTCAGTTGGAGGATTGTTCTCCTGAAATCTCGGTCTGATTTGCAAGTCAAAGAGAATGGGATATATCAGGAGAATCAACCAAACTTCAGTAGACGTCTCCAAAACTCCATTTATTTTTGAGAACTGGGTATTGCACCTTTCTCTGCTTGATGAACACAGCCTGGCTATGCAAGCCCCTTGGCCTTAACTTGCAACAGGTTTACACACGGGGGTGCCTCTTTATTAAAGAACAAGAGTGAGGCCCTCATCCCCTTTGTGCCACATGCTGAGAGCCCCTTCAGCCTGGAGCAACATCTCAAACTGGACCCAGTGAAGATGGCAAACATTTATGTGCCAAAACCTGCTCTGTCAGCACTTGCGTGCCGATGTGGTGGTGTTGGCATGGAGGAGTGCGCCAGCACTTGACAGCGTGTGTGTGTGCAGGGACAGGCAAAGCCATGCACAAAATGCTCTCCTCACCCTTCTGTCTCCAGGAGCAATTACTGGGTGTGAGGGGAATGAGAAATCTGTGTGATAAATCTAGAAAAAGCAAACTGCTCCATTCCACCAGGAAGGAACCCAGCTATTTTTAAGTTCAGGGACGATGCACGCAGCCAGATAAAATATTCAGCTTTGTGCAAAAGAAAACAGGAGGAGACTAGAGCGATCCCAGCTCTGTCTGTCCCTTGAAGCCCTTTCCCACTGGCACGAGGGTCCTGAGACCCCACCCCAGCCCTATGATATCCACCTGGAGCTGGGAGGATTCAGACAGACGGACATGGGGCTGGGTGGCCAGTCCCTGTCAAACACTAAATATGTGCTGGGCCATCTCTAGGACACGCTTGCAAAACCCACTGACCCAAATACTCCCACTCAGAACACATCCCTGGCTGAGCAGGAGTTGTAATGAGATGAAGCAGTGGATGAATAGTTGGCAACGACCCCACTAGAGAAGCAATGCCGCTGGCCAAGAAGACAAGCAAAGGGCTTGGTTTACCCCTGTGAGCAGTGGGTTTCGTAACACAGCCCCTGTGCCAGCAAGGGGAGAGCACCCTGCCTCCACCCAGCCCATTATCCAAGGGTAGGGGCACGGGGGGTGCGCGGGGCTCGTGGCCCCTGGCTCGGAAGCGATGGTTCCTGACAAGCGCACGGCAGGAGCCGAGCAGCGTGAAAGCGACCTCATCGCCGCCGATCATGTCAGCGTGGGGAGCGGGACCCCCGCTGCTGACCTATTTACTGCTTAAAGGAGCAGCCTGGCGCCTTGCAGCGATGAGCTGGGGGGAGCCCTGGGGTCCCCAGGGACTCTGGACTGGCCATAGAGGCTGTTCTGCGAGGGTGTTGTGGAAGGCACCGATGCAGCATTCCCATGCTGTGATGGTAAAACTCCATGGATGCTAGCTCTTTCTAAAATGAAGCTGCTTTTCTCGCCCCTCAGTCGGCAGACCACTATAAATAATGGTGTCGAGCACAACAAAGTAAACACATGCTTTTTGCATTTAGTTGCTGGTTCCAATAACAACAACTATTGTTATTCACATTTACTCCAGTGCTGTTACAGCCTCGCAGAGCATAGCGTCTTGCTCGCCCAGGCAGAGGAAGGATGTCAAGGGCTGTTGTATGGCAGAGTGGATCCCTCTGTGCTCTCAGCCACTTAATGCAAGTATGAGAGGTGAACAAAAATACGGAGTTATTACCTGCGACAAACAGGGGATCAGGCGGAGGCACCCCTGATTCTGGGAACCTGCATGGACTTCATTCCAACAGAACAGCTCCAGCTACTGCTGTGCAATGGCATTGTCACCGGTTTAATTTCAAAGGGAATTGACTTAAAGCATTTGTTTTTATATGAGGCTGTGTACAGTTATTACTCTTTGTCTATTCTTTTTTTTCTTTTAATAATGAAAAGAAGCCAGACCAGGAAACTAATACTCATGTTTCTGCCTTAAACTTTGATTGTGTAAGAATTGAAACGAGGGATTTTGTTATGGGTCTCCCCATACAAAAATTAGATTGCATCACTGAACTGTTTTCGGATGGTCAACCATTGCAGTTCATTTTGCACTGACAGTTTTAAAACAAACAAAAAATAAATAAATAAAACTGGGGAGTGACTAACGCTGAGGGTTTTCAAACAACTTGTCTGTCTCCTGTTTCCCAGGGAGAGCATTTGCAAAATGAAAGCATTTAAACTATCTAAGATGCGATTACCATGAAGTGGATCGGAGAAATAAGAAACAGCAGTGCAAAAGCACTACCAAAAATACCAGAGATTAAAAATGAGCTTTAATCTTGGTGTTTGTGTTGTTCAGGGCCCAAAAGGCTGCTGGGGGAATGCAATGAGATTGAAAAGTCCAAATGACCCGAGAAGTGCCTGGTGCTAAAGGTGATTAAAACAGAGCAAGGCGGAGAGGAAAATTATTGTGTCAATTATAGAAAAAAAAGGGGAAAAGGAGGGGGGTAAGAGCCCCTCTGCTACTCCCTGAGGGCCCCAAGCCCTGTCCTGCCACAGCTCCAGTGAGAGCTGGCTTCCTTGCTTCTGCCAGGTGGCCGAGGTGATTATTCCTAATGAATAATAATAATAAATATTGCAGATTTGCTTCCTGCCCCCCCCCCCCCCGGGGCTCGCCCCCACAGCAGGAGTCTTCTTCCACCTTTCTTTCAGCAAAGGCAAAACGTTTTGGTTCACAGGGCCAAAGTTTGACTTCCTTCTTCAAATATTTGTAGACGTTACTAGTAAATATCAGCGGCAACATAGGAGCATCCTCCAACCGTGAGAAGTGCGTTACTTGTGCTGCAATGCTCTGTTGGTATTTGTAAATACATTGTACTTTAAAGAAGTACAACAAGTAATATGCTTGCGGCGAATATTATAATAATTTGTCATGAAATGTGACATCTTGACACTATGAAAGAGAGAAGTATTAACTTAGTGCAGTTGGTAAATATTATCCAGGTGCTACCGGCTTTATCTAAATAGCTCCAGCTGCAGAGTTGGAAATGTCAGTCCCAGTACAGATGTAGCAGGATGCTGACACCAGGGTGTTTCAGGGATGCCGAGACCTAGGTGCGTCCCACCAAGGCTGGCACCAACCTTGCCCTGTCCTGTGCTCACTGGTTGCATCCAGCAGCTGCCCCAGCTCTTCTGCAACCCTTCCTTCCTTCCCTAAATGCCTACACAAGCCACTGCTCCTGGGGTGATGCCACCCAGTCGCTCTTCATCAGCAGGGCTTGTGCTGACAGCTGATGGCAACCCTGGAACAGCCCTGCTCCAAGCATGTGAATCCTGACCTATGTGTGGTACAATGGGCTTTCACCTTTGCATCCCTGCTCTTTAGAGAGATGTCTTGCCTCTGGAAATGAAGTGATATAATTATTTAGCTCACCTAAAAAAGAGGCAGCAAATTCATCTAATGATTAATTTAACAGGGCTCAGATGTGCTGCTACCTCCATTTCAGCTTTCCTTAAAATCTCTTCAACTGGAATAGAAACTATTCCTCCATTTCTAAATGTATGGCTGTGATTATTACCAATGTGCTCATCCCCTGTGTTTATGTTCACATCCCACCCATGCAATTAGCATGCCCATGCTCGTGCACATTAAACAGCTTTCTGGGACACTGCCCATCACCCTGGCTTCTGACTGGCACTGCACAGTGCACAGAAAGATTTCCAGATGCCAATGCATGCCAGGAGTGTGCCAGATGTATGCTGGATGCATGCGGAATATGTGCTGGTTGCATGCTTGGTGCGTGCCATATGCATGCTGGATGCATAGAATCACAGAATCATAGAATGGTTAGGGTTGGAAATTGATGCATGGTGGAGATTGAGTGTTGGATACATGCCGGGTGTGTGCTGGATGCATGCAGGATGTGTGCCGGATGCATGCTCAATGCATGTGGGATGCATGATGGATGCACATGGGATATGTGCTATATGTGTGCTGGATGTGTACAAACATCATGAGCACACACACAAACATCACTGGTGGAGAAGCATCACTACGATGTCTCCCTGTGCTGTGCTGGAGCAATGTGTACCTGTGCTGCGCAGCCCAGGGGCTTCTACTAATTTTTTGGGGGACACTAAGAAGGGGGTGCCCAAGCAAGCTGCTGAACTTCCCCAGTGTGGGGCCAATGCAGGCGGGACAGGCACGTCCAGCAGCTGCTGACCGCCCTGCTCCCTTTGTCTCCCTTTCGTTTGACTCCGGGCATTTCACATCCCTATTGACAACGTGTTTGGGACATTCAGACATTGAAGTGACAGTGACATTTCCATGACCTGAAACCAGAGACTCCATTGGTGTGGGCTTTGAGGACATTAGCTGTCCATAATCATATGAGTTAGACTTTATCCGGCTTTTAAAGAGCACATGATGAGAACAGCTAGTGACAAAGTGTTTCTGCAGAGTGCGATCCGGCCTGGCAGGATTCATCTCCTCAAGCCCTTGGAATCTGCAATATTCATTAGGAGCTGGGAAAAAATGTGCTTCCTTCGGAACAATGCAAATTTTGAAAGGAAACCTTTCTCACGAATGTGCCCCAGAGCACTGGCTCCGGCAGCAGGGGTGGCAGGGAAGCAATTAAAACCCTTCCAGCCCATTAGTGGGTGCGTTCATTAGAGCAGAGCTGCTGCTGCTGGGCAAGGGCAGGAGGCTGTGCACAGTGCCGCTGCTTCAGGAAACGAAATGTCAGCGCTGTTGTGTGCCCCTGGTGCCTTTCTTCTCTGTCACTTAAGGGAAAGGTCCTCGGCCACCAAGGTGGGCACAAAGAAGACTCCCAGTTCATGTGGGGTTTTGCAGAGTGCTTGTCATGGGGATGGGCACTGAGGGGCAGCAGTGTGGGCAATGGCAGCCAGCCTTGTCAAGACATTGCTGCATGCGGGGGCTCATGGCTGGCAGCTAGAAGGGGCCCATCACACCTGGCCTGCTCCTACTGGCACCATGGCTTGGTTATGGCACTGTGAACCACAGGACCCATCACTTTATTAACCCTCATGCCAGTGTCCCAGCAGCAGGTGCATCCCCACAGCCATCACATGATGGTTCCTGAGGACTTTGCATGCAGCAGTGACATCTGAAAGTCCCCCAGTGATGCTGCCAACAGTGTTTGGTAGGGACAGACAAGCTGAGGAGATGTTTGGAGGGCACCACCATCCCTGTCATGATCTGCCCCGCTCGTGGAGCTCAGCCCAGAAACATAGCTGGGAGCAGAGGCGAGTGCTCACTGGAAGCTTGCAGGGGGCTTCTGGTTGCCTCTCAGATGTGCTGTATAAACAGTCACAGCCCAGGCCCATCTGTCAGGTTGAAGTGTAAACACCCCTGCCACGGTAGCAGTGAGCCCCTTTCCCAGGAGCAGGACTCCGGGTGACTGCAGTGCTGCTCTTCCCCCTGGCGCCCACGGGACTGCAGGAACTGCCCGCAAACACACGGATATCCTAACTAATGACCCGGCTGCAGCACACCGCAGAGCAAGTCAGAGGAGTGCAGCGTTGTTTGACCATGGCTGCGCTTGGGGGGGAGCCTGGGGAGAATGCACAACTGGGGGGTGGCTCTGCAGAAGGTGCTGCTGCTCTGCACTGCACAACTGGCTGACCTTGGGTTGGTCACCGGTAGTTTGTACAATCTGCTGTGGAGCAGCTGATTAGGACCATTCAGCCTCTTCACCACCTAGTTTTCTCTGCTCCATTAATTCAGGATCCCTCAGCATTAAATATAATCTGGTTTTAACCGAAACATGCTCCACTGCTGCCCACTGCCACTGCTTGGAGCTGCAGAAGCATCCAACCATGTGTGTATGGCAAGGCTCAGCATCACCTCGCTGCTCCTCTCCCATGGGCTCTTGGAGGTACAAGGGCATAAAAGAATAAAGGGACCATCATGGGTAGCTGCAGAGATGTGGATTGGATGAACCATTGATCAGAGCAGAGGAATCTGTGGTGCTGGGTGCCCTGCATGTACATAAAGTGAGCTTTGGGAATGAATGCCATGAGGAAAAGGTGGACCTGTTTTGATGGTGGATTGATAATTGTGTACTTGACTTACTGAAGATACTGAGGCTTCTGTCCTGATGTGAAAAAAAATAAGCCTGTTCATAAAGAGGGTAGAGGGTTTGTGCTGAGCACACTTACCACCTGCCATGGGGTCCTGAGCCTGGTGCAGGCAGCACCTTGCCTCTGCCTGGAGCCTCTTGGGGGAGGCCACGAGGGAAAGGGTTAATTTAACCAGTTCTCATGGGGTTTTGGAAAGTTCCTTTTTTCCAGGAGGCTGCCTGACACACACTGACAGGAGCCTTTCAGTTGAGCACAAAGGCATCGCTCTCCCCTTGCCCTCTCCATCTCACCCATCCGAGCCAGCAAGCAGCTATAATCTCACTAGCAGAGGCTTTTACTGCTGTCACTTCGAGCCTCCTTTGCCATGTGAGGGGCTCAGATCTCCAGCAATGTAAAAAAGCTAATGAACGAGTAATAACAAGTGTAACCAAGCAGAAAGCCTGCATGCAATAACATCTGAGCCATTGCGGCTTTTAGGCAAAGCTTGGAGACACTACCAACAAACAGATATGTAATTAAAGAAAGTCTAATCTTCTTTGGTATCCAGAGATAAAAAGGGAAGGGGAGGGCATGCATAGAGGTGACAGGAAGGAGAAGTCATGGTGGAAACAGAAATAGGAGAGAAAGAGAAAAGAGCAGAGAAGGGAGGGTGGTTGGAGACTGTGCTGCACGAGCCAGAGAGATGGTGCAGAGAAAAGGGGTCCCGGGGCACAAATCCCTGCGATGTTTGCTCATCTCGCTCTTTATGAGAGGAGAAGAGCTGGAGGAGCATCCTCCCAGGTGAGTCGAGATCTATGGGGAGGTGTGTGAAGCGTTCCTGCTTGCTGCAAGCCAGAGGGTGCAAGAAACTGGCCAGGAGCTGCAGGCTGGACTTGCCGTGGGGCACAGGTCCCTGGCCCATCTCTTCTCTCTGTTGTTGTGGCTCTGGCTGTGCCAGGGGATGCTTCACTGGCAGGTACCATGCATCAGCAAAGCCCGTGTGGCAGCAGTGACTCAGTTCTCTGGTGTCTGGCTCCTTGTCTCCCTGAACTGATCACCTCCGGAGAGCAGTGCAAGGCGCCATGGCAAATCATCCATATTTTCCCCTGGCTCATTAAAGAAGGTTTTTTTTCATAAAGATATATAAGGAAAAAGAAAAGCTGAAGCCCGTTGAAGTCATCTTCCGCTTGGCTCACAGTTACTCATCAGAACCTTTGGGGGTCAAGGACCATCATTGCAATGCGGGCTGCCTGTGTTAACTTGCTGCCATTGTCTGAGCGGGGCTGCCATCCATCACCTGTCCCTAAGATGCCTGTTCGTGTGACAGGAGGGATGGCAAGGGACAGGCAGGCAGCAGTATAGCGAGACCCATGCCAAGCAGTCAGCAGGAGCAGGGCAGGTCACAGCCTCCTGCCAGCCCTGTGGCACATCGTGCATTGGGCTGCACCCCAAGACAGTGCAAGGAGCCCCAGATCCACCTGGAATACCCTAGTAATGCTGGGTTAATGTTACTTAAAACAGCAATTCAAACCACTGGTAGTTATCCCATCATTTTCCTTAGTGCTGATATTAAAATGTCTGGCCAGTACAGCATGACAGATGAAGTGAAACTCCAGGAGATGTTATGAGAAATGACAATTTAATGCCTTTTAATGAAGTCACAGGTCACCATTTTTCCCCCCTAATTTCCACAGTTTAGAAAAAAATAAATAAAAAATCTCAGTCCTCTTGTTCCCTCTGGTTAAAAAGTCCTATGAGAAGTAAATTAACAACATCAAAGATATACCTTTGTATAGCAGCCCTACATAAAAGTGGCTGGTCAGTTTGAAGGCCAGCTGAGAAGACTTGGGAAAAGAGCCAGGTCCTGCTTCAGCAGGGCTTGCCACTTTAAATACCTGGGCTACTCCTTTGAAGAAAATCATTGAAGCCGATGGACTTGTTTAAGTGTTTGAAATTAGATGGATGATTAAGCCCCTTGCTGAACGGAGGCTTCAAAAGTTAAATTATGTTATAACCGTGGCAGAAAACAGTCTCCAAGACAGGTCGGGTTTTCTCTCCCTTGTTGCAGGAAGCCCTGTGCTGTTTGCACCCCCATCAGCCCAGCCGGGAAGACGCCGTCTCTTTTCACCTCTTTTACCATTTGTGCCCTAACTGTCAACTTTTAGAACCAATTTTATGAACCGATTTTATTATCAGCTTCCTTAAGTCCCACATTATCTTAATCGGGAGCAATTTTAAGATGAATAATTTTACCTGTAAGTGCAGCCACTCCTGTTCCACAGCAGTGGACATCTGTATAACAGCTGCCAGAAAGATGGCAGGGGAAATTGGAAAGATGCATTGCAATGATTGTTTACTGAGTGGTTTAATAAAATCAGCTTAATGCATAAGTAGGAGAGTAGGAGCAGAAGTATGCTCCTGCGAGCTCTATTATTTGAACCTGGAAACATCTATCAGAGTCTCAAACAAAAGGAGACAAAGAATATATTGCATTCGGTACTTCTTCCCCAGATTGATTTATCATTGTCACGTCTGTTACTTCCTTCCCTCTGCATTCCCGTCTCCTGGTAATACCGTAATATCTTTTATTATAGTACATTATATAATGCAGTCTATCGCTGTAAATATTGTTATTCCAAGACCAGACTCCTTTATTCAGACCAAATACTGCCAACACTCTCTTGCAATCAAGGAAGTCTCCTGCTTGAGTTCACTTTGAGTCAGAACTGTGCAAACACACCTGCATTTTGTCCACTGTAGTGAGCTTAAGGGAAAAGAAAAACCCTTGCAGTATAAAAAGGTCCTGCTCGGAGGATTAAGAACCAGCCAGGCAGCCACTTGCGCTCTGCAGGTAACGTCGAAAAGGAACAGGAAACAGCAATATTTCTACTGAAAGTGGATTTTCAGGGGCTGATTCCTGGTGACTGATCTGGAATTTGTCTTGGTGCAGCCTGTGGAGGTTGTGGTGGTGGAGGAGCCATGACCCTGCGGGAATGCTGTGCTTCTGCTGGAGCAGAGCCGGGCACTCTGCCATCATGGGCTTTGCAAACCTGCCCCTTCATCCCTGAGCGTATATTTAGCACAAAATTAGACACTCCAGTCTTTCAATGTACTGAGTAAAAATAAGAAGGCAAACATTTCCTTGAAGTACTCATACAATGAGTGATGTGTCTGTCTGCAGCTATGATGCAGCCAGGCCTGGAGAGTGAGGAAAGCTTTCTGTGCCACGTTCACATAAAAACACTGACATCCCCTTAATGCTGTACTCGAGAGCTGGAGCCTTGAGAAGTCAGGAAGTGAAACAGTCCGGGTTCTAAAGGAGCGTCTCATGCTAACATCAGCGAGTCATGCAGCACGTCGTGATGTTTCATGGCCTGTTGCTGTACTGACTGCTGAAAATACCCTCCTGAGGAGGAAAAACAGCAAAAAAAAAGGCACTACCAATAAACACAAGAAAGGCTCCTTTGTCTAATTCCTTGTGTTTGGGTATTTGCAATTACAGCCTGATCAGTAGGCTTCCAAGCTTGCATTGCAGGTTTTGAACATCCATTGTTTTGAAATATTTACTTTCTCTTCTCTTTTCGCTTGAAAAGCCCAAGCTGATATTTGTGAATACGTTGTGGCACAACTTCCTGGGAACGTGATGTTTCCCTTGTGTCCCAGGACAATAACAGCAGAAGAATTACAAATTGTTTCTATGCTGGAGTCTGCATACAGAGACCTTCGCTGCAGCTTTGTTCCCGCATACTGTCTGTAGCTTCCTGTGTGCCACAGACACTAAATACAGTTACAATAACTGGTGGATGGAGAGGTGAATGCACAGGGATAACAATTTTGGCAGTTCTAGTTAAAGTCTCTGTACTCTTCTTAAGTCATCATGGACAATAAATGGCCAGAAAGCCTGACAATGAGAAAGGACTGGCCAGTCCCACTGTAATTCATTGCCACAAAGTAGTGTAGTAGCCAAAGGTATTAAAAGGTTTCCAGAAGGGATTAGATGCCTTCTTTGAAGGCAGGTCCAACAGGAGTTATTAAACAACTCCAGAAGTATAAACCATGGCCTGGCAGAACGTGGGAGGATACACAAGGGATAAAATTGCTCTATACATGACTTATTTCTTGTGCTCTTCCTTGAAAAACCACATCTGGTTGTGGCTGGGAACATCATGCTGCTCTCAATGCACTTTGGTCAGGCCCCATATTTTGTCTAACAGCCGTAACATCAACAAAGGCTGTTCTGCAGGGAGGGCAGGCAGACTGCAGGCACAGGGAGATGGGAGCGGGCATTGCTGTGGGGAGGACGGGGTGCTGAGGGTGGGCAAGCATGGATGGGGATGGAGCAGCAGCTGGTCCCCTGCTCACCATGCCCAGGCTCAAAATGCAGCATGGCCACATCTGCAGTGGCTCCTGGATGCTGCCTGGCCAGGTCCCATCCACTTTTGGTTGGACACTCGGAGGGCTCTAGTGTGCTGCTGCGAGACCAGGGGATTAATGTTTTATAGCAACACCAGGGAAGGGGGAATAGAGGAAAAAGGCTCTCGAATGTCAACAAAAAAATTATCTTGTGCAAATAAACAGAATAGATGGATTATCCCGTGTTGTTTGTGCAGGGAATTGCTGGAATGCCTGCCCACTGCTGGCGCTCCCTAAAGCTGCTGGGGGCCCATGCTTGTTTTCCACGGGGGGCTGGCTCCAGCCCACCCCACTGTTTGTCGTGGGCTCCCGGAGCAATCTGCCTGCAGATTATTTTCCCAGCCTGTGGGCTGGTTGCATGCACAATGGATACGTGCTAAAGCAACTGGGGCTGTGTCCTTCATGTCATGTGTTCACCAACAAGCATCTTCTCCTACCTGCTCTGTGGGTGAACAGCACAACATGACCTCCGGTCTCCCCACTTCCCTGCATCCTCTCTTCAGCCTTTGCCATCCCTTCTTCACAAATAAAGGCTTAAATCAGAGCAAGATCTAGCCAGGATGCACAAAGATATGTAAAAGATAAAGAGCTAAATACAAATGTAATCCATATACACTTCCACCAGAGGATCTCCAAGCACTTTCCAGGCAGTTACTAATCACTGCAGTCATCAAGTGAGGGGCATGCCCATAGCTTTGCTTGAGGTCACATCAGACCCTCAGAACTCAGGGAGTTTGAGGAGCATTTTGTGGTGGCAGGATGCTTGGGGTGCTGTGGGAGAGCTGGAACTTTGTATACTGTACCAGAATATCCCACACAGTGACTGTACCATCTGCTCTCAGCCATCCCTTCCCTGGCTGCACCTTCCACCTGTCTGCTCTGCAGAAGGACCACTTTGTACTGATCAGGATGGAAGGTGCCTCCTTGAGCTTAAGGCTATATTGCAGCCTGAATTAGGCTCCAGGTTGAAGCTTGCAGTCAGAGCTGAACTTTGGCAGGCAGAGGATGAACACGTATCATCAGGTCCACCTCTGTCTGCAACTGATGAGTGTTTTATGGGGAGGAGAGAGCACAGTCTGGTCCCTGTTTCTGCTGTGGGCCACCCAAACCCAACAGCGTGTGTACCCAGAGACACCTGCATGTGCACACAAGCTAACAATTACCCAGCACACGTGTGCTGTGGAGGAGTCTGTATACAACAGGGAAGAGCAGATCTCCTGGGGCCCTCAGCTTTAATATCCTCTGGATTTAATATCTAGAAACTACACATTTATGGGAACCCAAATACACACACGCCTGCACACGTGGCAAATGAAGGGCAAGCAAATGCAGGTCCATGCTCTGTCAGCATGGCCAACGAAGCACAGGGCAGAGCTGTGGTGCCAGTGAGCTGGAGAAGACCAGGAAAACAGTCCTGGCTCATTTGTTTTTTGTGACATCATGGCCTCCTCTGGCTTTTTTCACAGTTTTCCTCTGTTATATTTAATAGACTTAATGGATCACACAGCACTATAACAACAACAGACCTTCAATGTTTTTATTAAAGCCATCTACAAAAATCCCTCTGTGCTATAGCTTTCCTGCAGGGTGACTTCTGCTGAGATGCTGTTTCCATTAAGGACAATTGCAGAGAATAGGGAAGGAATGAACAAACAAATGGAAAAAGAAAAAGGAGGGGGAGCGGTGGAGCAGAGCTGCTGGCGGAAAAGGGGTGAAGCAGGGCTGGCCCAAACCTGCAGCCGTGTCCTCTGCCCATGTGCAACACTCCTGTTCCACTGGCTGGCACATGGGGCAGCGCCAGGGCCTCCTTGCAAAGCAAAATTGATTTCATTAGCTGTGATGTCAGAGCTGCTGCCTCTGGCCTCCCAGTGAGATCACAGAGGGGAAATGCCGCTTTTATACTTGTCAGGTGTGACTTATTTGCTATATCCATTAAAGCTGTAAGTGATGCAGAGGGAAGAAGCTTTTACCAGCTCAGGAACAGTCTGGTGTATGCCTCTCGGTTTGATGTATGTCACCACCCAGCCAGTGTTGTGTTATTGGTTATTAAACATTTATATCTGTAGTGCTGCAAAGCGGGTTGGTGAGCCATTGTGCTGGGTACCGCACGAAAGCAGCAGGAGAAGTAGTCTTTGTTTCACAGGTAGTTGTTATGTTCCCTCATTTATGTGTTGGGGTGGAGTATGAGTGCCAGGAAAAGCATCTTTCCAGCTGCTAGTGATGCAGCATCGATGTGGGACCTGCTACTACTTCAGCATACAGCAGGGGCAGCAGCAGGGCAATGTTACAGACACTGAGATGCCATCGAAGAGTTCTCTGTGCATCGTGACATAGAACACCGCTAAGGAGATTTACAGGAAAAGAGGGGCCACATCCAGTCCTAGATAGCAGTCCCTGACATTCAGCAGCTGGAAGAGGCCTTGAGCCCACACACACTTGGTGGTTTCATACCAGCTTCTTTGTCACTTACGTAGGAAAAAGGCAGGGCTCATGCTGCACACCACAGCCCAGAGCCCCAGTTGGCACCCCAAGCAGATCCTTCTGCCCTGCTCAGAGGATGCTCTCAGGCCAAACTGTGCAAGAGCTGCCACTGCAGGAAGAAACATGAGAGGTAGCTTTCCGTGCTTACATTTGCCCTCTGCTTGGCAGTGAGAGCATCCCTTCTTCATTTGCCTAAAGAGTCTCAGCTTCCCTTCTGCTTCTTTGATCCTTTTTCTTTCCCCCAAACCGGTACCTGGGCATTCCACTTTGTGGATGTGCAGAGTTTAAAATCTTCTGGAAAAGCAATTTGGTTTCTGCAGGACCTGGGGGCTTCTTGTCTGGCTGTAGCTGTCATCAGACCCCTGCCCATTGTCCCAGCATTGACAGAGCACTCTCCTGCAGGCTTGGGTGGAGAAAGTAAGGGACAGATAGGAATCCCTTTGAAGGGGAGATTTCAGTTTTTAACTACAGCTTTGAACCTTCCTCCCAAATCCCAGAGAACCTGACCCAACCGATCCCATCAGTCAGCACCCAGGACTCCAGCTCTGAAGTTTGCTCTTCCGTCTGTCACACTATCCCAAGTAACACGATGATGGATTAAGTCTTTCAGTTTTGCAGGTCTTTTGGGTTTGAGGGCAGCGTGGTCAACCAAGGTCCACCACAGGACATCAAATGTCATGGTCTCTGCTGTGGCAGCACAGACAGCGAAGGTACATTAACGCTCAACAAGCTGCACTTTCGTTTGCTTTGGAGCCATATTGGAGGCACCTACCACTTGCATGGGAGATCATTGAGCAGGAGCAGTTCACCTCTGTGCTGTTCCAGGTGGCTGAGGGAAATTTTTCAGAGCCCGTTGAAGCCCATGTTGCAGGTTGGTGTCTGGTATTCTATTTTCACAAGGACTCTCTTTCCGTCTCGCTGCCTTGTGTCTATACTCCTCTTTGTGTGTTAGCTCTCGGATACCACAGAGTTCTTCTCAAAGGTTTGACAGACGTGGGTAAAGCTCTCTGATTTATTCTAGTCTGGCGCTTGTTTGGCTAAAATACCTAGAGAAGACCATCCTACCTGCCCTGCCAGAGCTGTTCACTAAGCCCTAAATCAAAAGAGACTGCTCCTTGCCTCCCCTTTTCCTATAACAAATCACAAACCATTTCCATTTGTCCGTAGCCAGCACGCTGTTCCCCTTAATGCGCTAAGCTTCCCAACATGATGTTTAGCACATGTTCTTTCGTACTGCCCCCCTCTGCTCAAAGACAGCCTTATAGTTTGCAAATGGGATGAAACCACTGTGCGGCCCCGCTCCTTGGCTCCACTCCCACTGTACTCTGTGGATGCCAGAATCTTTGCTGCACCTTCCAAGTCATTATGTATATTCAAAAGCCTGCCAGAAAGGCTAGGAGGATAAAAGCAAACAAAAAAAACCCATCCCAACCACCCCAAAACCCCCTAATGCACGTGAAGGAGAAGCAGAGTAACCGAGGCATGTCATCCATGGAGCGCTGCCCATGTGGCTCTCGCCTGCAGCTCACCGTCGCACAGCCTGCACGAGGTGGGTCTCCTCCTACGTTTGCCTGCTGGGGAGCAAAAGGTGTGCTTGCCCAGGGAGGAGAAATCCATCCCCCCGTGGGTTTGACTGGGATGGCTGCCACCATCAACATACCCAAATCGCTGGTGAGATGTTCAGAGGGATCTGTCGGGGCAGGATCGGAAATGAGGAGATGTGGGCTTGGCCTCGGCTCAGACACTGGGACCTTTATCTTGGTGATCAGAAAATGCTTCAGAAGAGTTAATGAGTGCAGATACAAAGAACTGTGGTTGTCTATGTAAACAGGGAACTGCAGCCATGAGAAAGGATCAAAGACGGGATATTCACCCAAAGCCACAGCCCCACCACTGGGGCTGAAGGAAAATGCCAGCACTTGCATTGGGCTTTAGCGAGCACATGGGGCAGCTCCCGAGGCGGCGGAAGACATGGATGTGTTCCATCACCCTCCCTTCTCCTCTTGGTGGTTATGGAGATGACAGCAGTGCCTGTTGCTGCCTTCGGGCACCGGAGCAGAGCTGCTTGGGTGGCAGAGCACAGCACAAGGCAGAGGAGGTAGCAAGGTGTCTGTGACACTCCACAGCCTGGTTCAGCCTCTTGGGATATGGAGGAGGGAGAGGAGGGGGCAGTAAGGGAGAGACGAGGTGAGAGGCTGCAAGGAAGAGGACAAGCGGAGAGGAGATGCTCAGCAGACAAAGAGCATCCATGCTTCTGCCAATGTAACCAGCCCTCTGAAAATGACTGGTTGGTGTTTTCCCGACTCTCACCATCAGGAGAGGCTGTGTGCTAGTCAGGGAGCAACTGTCCCATTCTCACAGCCAAGGGAACAGGGAACTTTTGTACCCATATTGGCACCTCCCTCTCCTTTAGTTTCTTTTCACCATCATTTTCAGTATGTGCTGCACTGGACATGGTATTTCAGGAAGAGTCCTTATTATTGTGTAGTGAGACTGGTTTCCAGCCTGAGTTGTTCTGCTAAAATCAGGAGCAGTGGCTGCATGGCTTTGCCCATGGCTAGGGGGTTATCACTGGAGGAGCTGCACTGCTGCTCCCACCGCAGCTGCAGCATGCCTGTGATCCCCAGCCACTCCTTGCCTAAGGTCTTGGACTTATCCCAGTGACCTGGAGCTGTGTGCCATGTGCCTGCAGAAGACCTAGATTTTAATGCCAACTGAGCAGCTGTATAAATGTTTCGTGACATTTCAGAGGCAGAATAGATCATGCTGTCCAAACCTCTTCTTTCAGAGAGCATTCAAATAATACCTTTTCAGTTTCAGGGAACTTTATTTCCTTTAAAGGTTTTATGATAATTTCCAGCAGAGGCCATCAGACAGCCAACCTGCTTCAGCCTGCCCCATCCCAGGATATCCTGCAGGCCAGTGCTCCCTTTATCTCTGCAGGGTGTCCTCCATCATACCCATACTCCTCTGCATTCAGAGCTTCCCTGGGTCTTCAAAATCTTTCCAATATCGAAGCAGCTATCCTAGTTATTAACCATCCCTTTCTAAACGCATACAGGCCTCCACAGTGTATGCCTGTCCCACTGTCTCTAGGCTACCAAGAAAAGAAAAGCTAAAAGCATCATCGAATTTGTTAATTGGCATGAACTGCAAAACTTCTCTGCTGAGATTATGCCATCTTATTAAATGAGACTATTCCCTTGGCCTCAAGGTTTAAGGGAAAGACCCTAGACATCTGATGAGCTTCACAAAGGCCTGCAAGTTAATAGAACTGGGCTCAGCTATGCTGGCTGGAAAAAAATTAACTTTAGAATCAAGTTTTCTGCAGTATAAAAATGATTTGAAGGTCTAGGGATTGTCACACGGTCCCAGTACCCCAGGGAAAACCAGCTGAAATGACACCTGTGCAAAAGAGGATGTACCTCAACCACAGAAGTCTCCTGATGGAGGTGACCTCCTGGCTCTCAGTGCTCCCCAGGACAGCAGGAGCAATCCAGCTTCTGAGCAAGCTGCTAAAAATGTGACACTGAGAGGAGAAGAGGGGTTGGGCATTTCTGTCTTCAGATCAGGTAATGTTTCTGCTGCAGGAGTACCCTGAAGGCAAGCAGATCACTTTACCCAGCTCAAGCCCTGTCAAGGTCCCTCCCATTCCAGACACCGAGGTTGCAGATTGCCCTTGCATTCTGCAGGGTTTTCCATTCCTGTGGCATTCAGAGCAGCCCTGTGGAGAAGGACCTGGGGATGTTGGCTGATGAGAAACTGAACATGAGCCGGCTTCAGTGTGTGCTCGCAGCCCAGAAACCAACCATATTGTGGGCTGCATCAAAAGGAGCGTGACCAGCAGGTTGAAGGAGGTGATCCTGCCCCTCTGCTCTGCTCTCATGAGGCCTCACCTGGAGCATTGTGTGCAGTTCTGGTGTCCTCAACATAAAAGGGACATGGAACTGTTGGAACAAGTCCAGAGAAGGCCACAAGGATGATCAGGGACTGGAGCACCTCCTGTATGAAGACAGGCTGAGGAAGTTGGGGCTGTTCAGCCTGGAGAAGAGAAGGCTGCGTGGAGACCTCAGAGCAGCCTTCCAGTATCTGAAGGGAGCCTATAGGGATGCTGGGGGGACACACTTCATTAGGGACTGCAGTGATAGGACAAGGGGTAATGGGTTAAAACAAACAGGGGAAGTTTAGATTGGATATAAGGAAGAAATTCTTTCCTGTTAGGGTGGTGAGGCACTGGAATGAGTTGCCCGGGAAGGTTGTGAATGCTCCATCCCTGGCAGTGTTCAAGGCCAGGTTGGAGAGAGCCTTGGGTGACATGGTTTAGTGGGAGGTGTCCTTGCCCATGGCAGGGGGTTGGAACTGGATGATGTTAAGGTCCTTTCCAACCCTAACTATTCTACAATTCTATGACTTGTCCTCACAATGAGGACTCTTCATTCTGTGCCCTGAAAACATCATTGTCTTGCTGTGATGGACTCTGACTTGATCATCTTTCCATTTGCTATGAGACCAGTGCCTGAGATTGCTGTCAGATGCCTGGGTGCTGACTCCCTCTCCACCTTCACTGCTGCTGTCAGCGATGCCTCTGCACATTTACTTTTCATGCAGCATCTCAAAGCTGTCCACAAGAAGGGGACACAACAACTCTCCCTCTTGCAAAATGTCACATTGTACCCTGACAAGGAGTAATTCTTCAGATCTCTTTCTCAAGGTGCATGCATGCATTAACCTGCCCTCTTTTCCTGTTAGTTTAGCATTTCATACAGTGTCATACCGAAGACAGGGACCTGGATGAGGGTCTGGATTTGTGCTCTGCCTCAGTTCTAAGCAGGCTGTGGGACCATATCACCTGTTGGGGACCAGATGCTTGTGTTGGCAAGAGATGGCTGCATCCTCTATGACCATGAGTTGTCTTCCAGGCTGGGTGTTTGCCTGGAAATAAAACCTCAGGGGTGGTCCTCTCCCCAAAAACTAGCCAGTGTGATCCCATGCACCTGGCCTCCAGGGCAACGCTGGGATGGGGACAGGAAGAGAGCACGGTGCCAGGGAAGCAGTGCTGGGGCTGTGGAGAGCTGGGATTGCCTCACACCTCTAGCAACCAGCAGTGGGATGGATCCACCTCACAGAGCAGCAACATCTGCAGGGACAAACACCCTCATCCCTCCTCTGCTCTCCAGGTATGTGTTCCTCTCTGGAAACAGCAGAGCTGCCTGTGGCCCCTGTGGCCCCAGGAGCAAGCCTATGAGAAGGAGAGGAGTCACACAGAGGACTTCAGGGAGCCACCAGTGTGGGAGCAGTTCACACCCTGCACGAACCCTCAGACCCTGCAAGACACCAGGGCCCGTCAGCCCAGAGCCTACATTTCTGTTTTTCTCTCTCAGCATATTCAAATGCCTTGTTATGAAGCACAATTATGAAAATATATTCTTCACCCAAAGCTCTGAAACATGGTAAATAGGCGGTTAAATGTTGAAATATTTACTTTGCTTTTCCAGATTAGGAGCCGGCAGTGAGCAGCATTCACCATTATTAAAGCATGAGCACTCTTACATATGGTCTCTGCTAAAAGGCAAACTCCTTTCTGCTCTGTCCCACGCTTTACGTTCCAATTAGTGAGAAATATCACTTAAACACTATAGCCTTCCTTTGTTTAAAAACAAGCAGTATATCACCGCTGATAAAGATTTAAAAACAAATAAACAGTGGTTGCTATTTGCATGAGATCTACAAATTGAATGCACTATGTGCAGCCATAAAAAAGGCACAAATTGATCAAAATCCCCTTTCAGAGCTGTGCAGACATTAAGCTTAATGTTGCTGAAGCAAATGGTTGAGTGAAGAGGGTTTGCTTAAAAGCAGTGTGGGGTTTGCCTCCCTCATGGCAGACACTGGCTTGTTCTTTACCCTGAATCCTCACGGCCCATTTTTTAAACCTCTTGAGCAACTTATCTTTCAGTATCTCTCTTTGGAGACTCTCATACATCATGGCTGATTCTAGGTTGCCACCACTCAGAGAGGATTTTGCAGCTCAAGCCTGGTGTTACGGTCTGGTGAATGGCATGAAGAGAATGGCGAAGTCCTGGGTGGCATTTATCATATATAACAAGAGAGTTTGCTTTAAAAAAAAAAAAAAGAAAAAAAAAGGAAAAAAAGTAAAAAAAAAAAAGAGGCAGGGTTCGGGTGGCTGAAGCAGAGTCAAGGGCCCATGGGACAAGTCTACAAAATCCTATGGGGGTAGGTGGGTTTCATTGGTGAGGGGCATTGTAGGAGACACAAGCCATGCTTCAAACTTGCTCAGATAGAGACCTGAATGAGAGTCTCCTGCATCAACATGGAAAATGATGCAGAAGATGTACCAGAAAGAGTAAGGCAGCTTTCTCCAGCGGTATGGAAATCACACAGGTCTGAATCCCACCAGTAAAGCCAGGACTGAGACTGTGCTGGGAAAGAGGGAGTGAGGAAGAGCAAGATTCATCTGGAGTTGGAATAATGATAGAAGCTGAAGACCTGGTCAGTCCCCAAGCTGCCCTGTGGTGTCTAGTGATGCCCTGACAGAAGCATTTAGTTTTCTGTTAGATTCTAGTTTGTTCTGGTTTTCTTGTTTTGTTGGTTTTTTTTCTTCTCTTTCCCCTACTCAAACAAAGTAGGTGAACAAGGTTTTATGCCATCTTCCCATCACCATTTCATTGGAAACAGGCCTTTCCACAGGAAGATGTTACCTCCATCTAAGTTATCTGTGGAAGAAAGAAAGAAACATGCGTTTTGTTAACCTGGTCAAAATGGAGTATGTTGATTTTCATATTATTATTTTTTTATATCACATGATGGCTCTTAACTTCACAATATTTGCCAGACTGGATTCAGAATGGGGGTAGGAAGCAAAATGCATGGGATTACAACCTGCTCATCAGCACAGTCACAAGGAAGAGCCCCCAAGGTCCCCCAGCTGGAACACAAAAGGTTTATCATTGCAGAGGAGATGGTTTAGCCTTGTGCTTTGTTCTTCTTGCTTTTCCATCACTGATCTGCTACACGGCCTTAGCAACATCACTCCAGCCCTGCGTGCCATCCAACCTTGTCTCCGCATCCACAACCAGGACCACTCCTGGAGCTCACCCACTCAGCTCAGGTCGGCTGTTTCATGCCCAAACACAGGCATTGGGATTCATAACACATCCACAGGAATGAAGAGATTTCTCCCATCTCCTGTCAGGGCTGGAGTGCCTGCTGTTGCCCACAGGCAGAGACACATCTTTTTCTCAGGTGAGCCGGGGAGCACTGCTCTGGAGCACTGAAACAGCTACTGCAACCCCATCAGCGAGCCCGAGGAGCAGTTGTGGAGTGTGTGCAGGGGAGGGACTGAAATCAAGTGAGATAAACCCACCTGGAGGAGAACAAAAAAGGAACAAAACCACAAAGCTGAAAGGCAGAGCACAGAAAGAGTTACCAGGAGATTTTTAAATACAAAGCAAGAGCCAGTCCAGAAGGAATGTACACAGAATGCCTGAAAATCTCTTCTTCTCTGACAAAGAGCATTTTCCACAACCTCAGTTCCAGTGCCTCATGCCTGAGCCTTCCCTCTCTTGTGGCCAGGGGGAGGGAGGCAGAGGGCAGGCTGCAGGCATGCCAGCTATTGATGTCTTTTCCAAAGGCACCACAAGCTTTCTTCGCCACTTAAAACCCCAAATCGAATTGCAGAGGTTCTCCCATTGCATCCTCAGTCAAAGGAAAAAAAGACCTGGACCCTCCCAAGAGGACCCAAAGTGCAGCCCTGGTACCCCTCGTGCTCCTTCCCACTGTGGACATGCCTGAGTTGCCCACAGCAAGGTTTGGTCCTAGAGACAGCAGGGTGAGTGGAGTTCCCGCTGCATCCCAGGGTAAGACGACAGCCACTGGTGTCCCAAAGATAAAAACTTGTCTTCTAAACTCTCACTGAGCATCAGTAAGAAGACCAAAACTCTGTTTCTATTTAGTTCTCCCCAAACTCCACTCCTCAAGGCAGGTCCTAACACTGTAGGACATTTTATTCTAAGCAGCACTACTGAGTTGATAACAATCCTAATCCATCTCTTTGGTGCTTAACTTCTGGCATCTAACTCCCTTAAAATTCCCTTAAAGCCATTTACAGGAATGGTGCTGATGCCATCTTCCCATTGTCTGACCATAGCAAAGACTTAAAAGCTGCTCTTCTGTAACATTTCAGCAAAAAAGTACATTATTAATAGCAAGATGATAAGACTTCCAGGTTTCAAAGTCAGGAGACATGAATGATTTCTTTTCCTAAAGAATTAAACCCAATGAAAATGCAATATTTCCTTCAGAAGCAAGAGCTCCCTCTTAGCCAAAAGGAGGACAGAGAATGACATGTACTCCAAATTAACCACAAGTGATCAGACCTGCCAAAAGGCAGAACATTAATGGCACTTCTGCAGAGAGGGTTTTCACTTAATTCCACTGTATTTACAACAGCTCTGGAGATTCTCCTACTGGAAGCACGGGGAAGCAGCCATTGTGGAAGTAGCATGATGCATTTTTGTTTGCCAGAATGCCATTATTATAAAAGGGTAATCCCAATCAGTAGAAGTCATGAATTTATAGAAGCCCACCTATTTGCAGAGGTGGATGAGGGACCAGTTCTAATCATTAATGACTGTTTTGGACTACTGCTCCCTCCCTGGGGTTACAACAGAGATGCTTGCAGGGAGGAGCTGCCCAGGAGAACACAGGAGAAGGGTCTTTTCTACCCAGGCCATCCTTAGGGCTGATGGCATCAGATGCCCAGTTCGGATGAACCGGGCAGAAACACAGATTTTTCACGTCCCTGGTGAGACTGTCATGCAGTGTGGTGTTAGCCAGTGTCCTGGCCTCAGTGGTTCCTGACAGGATAGAGCAAAAGGCTGTTTCTGGGCAGAAACATCAGCACTGAACATCCTCCAAGCTGGGCAACCCCTTTTGAAAGAAAGGCTGCAAAAGCCAGGGGCATGTGGGAGGTGTCTGATGGTGGGGCTGCACTGAGGTGGATGGTTAGAGACCACAGACACAGCTTAAGGACCTGTCTCTGATAAGAGGCTTGATATGATATAAACTGCCTGACAGCCTGCATTGTTTTGGTTTGCACATCAAATAGGCAGCAACCACAAAGTGAAAGGTGCATCAGTCTCCTGCCAGTGCCCTGCAGCCACTGCTTCAGGCTGCACTTTCTGTCCACTTTGCTGAGCGGAGTGCCTGGAGAAGGGACCAGAGCAGGTGGGCAATGCCATGGAGCATTCATGTGCTGATGAACTTGCACAGCAGACCCGGAACTGATAAGGACAATACCTGTTGCCTGTGAGCCAGAGTTATATCTGCAGTCTGTGATGGATGTAAAACGTTTAAGTCAGAACACAGCGGCCGCAGAATAGCAAGCCAGCCGAGCACTCTTCAATCCACTTTATTGATTTATTCCCTTCACTCCCAGCCCTAATGCTCCTCTCAGCTCTACGTGGCTCAATGCAGCACAAATTAACAGAGCCCACAAAAGCCCTCTGAAGCCATTCCCCTGATTAACAAGTCTGTAGTGCTGAAAGATATCTTCATTTTAATAACCTGGCACTAAATGGATTACAGCCATGGAACTGAATTCACGTCATTCCCCAAAGGGAGAGATGGCACATATTTTATATGCTGTAGGAATTGCCAAAGATCAGGACAAATGACTCAGATAAGGATCAAAAAAAGGAAAGTTGGAGAAGGGAGGACAAAGCTCTGGAGGGGCTCCCCAGAGGCTCATCTGGGCTGGGTGATGCTGGTGGTGGTCAGTGACAGACCCTGCCCATGCTCTGCCTGCCCCATTCTGCTGTGCAGGTCTGGGCTCTGCCATGGGACTTGCATGGGGACAGTGCTACTGCAGCCCAGGAGCTGGCTCGCTATGTCCCTCTGCCTGGAACAAACACATCCATCAGCATACAGCAAGGCAGTTGACACCTCTCTTGGTGCAGGACTCACACATCTTCTTTTTGCAGCATCATTGGAGTTCTTTCTGGGCATGGTAAAGCTGCTGCTGCTGGAGGGAATGCTAGGGCACTTGCAGTGAACATGAGACCTGCCTGCAGATGCCCCAGCTCCTCCCATATCTATTCAATCGGCTTGACACCTCAAGCGCAAGCCAGGCTGTGAGCAGAGTGAAAGGAGGGAGCAACAGTGTGGGGCAGTGAGGAAGTGTTCAGCTCCCAGGTCATTGCAAAGCTCTATTTTCAGTCTTTCATCAGGACTGAAAACCCGAGAAATGCTAGGATTTGTTCAGGATGAAAACTCTCCATGTACAGAAGGTCTGGGTATTATTCAGATGCCTGAAAGCCGGGCTTAGACCACTTAGTGGCTGCCAAGCACTTGACCCTTGGATTTAATGGCTTATTGGGCCTGGCTGAACTTCCCACATCTCTCCAGGAATATGAACTGTTCCTTCAGAAGAATGGTGAGGAGAGGGAACGACTCTTCCCCCCAGCTGTCCCATGATGCTGAGCCTGTGGCAGCTCCACAGGCCATGTTTTCTGCTGCTGTCCTTGCCTCCACGGCTGCACTGTCACCCCAGATAACCTATGGCCAACGGAAGGGGAGGGAAAGCAAGATAAAGACAGACAGATTATAAGGTGTTTATGCTTTTGCAAAATTCAAGTCTTGAATATGAGACAGGTTTACATTGGCAAAGAATTAATGGTTTGATGTAGCACAAGGGGACAGCAAGAGCAGAGAGAGGGGCCATCTATCAGCATGCACGGATGGCATAAAGGAAAGAGATGCAGGCATAAATCAGGTCCTGCACAGGAAATAAGCAGGATGGATGACAGGCAGTAGCTGGTGATCTGTTATTCCCACAGCACACCAAAAGATGCAGAAAATGTGGCTGGATGCTTTTATATCTCATTTCGGCAAGCTTATATTCACTGGGCTGGATGAAACATTCCCTGCAGCTGGAAATTGCCAGGTCCCAAGGACAGGGATGGCAGGGTAGGTCTGTGCACACAAGTCCTGCAAGTGGCTGCCAGGCTGGGAGACCCAGCCAGGGCAGAGAGGGAGCTGGGCACTTCACTCCCCCTCTCTGGAGTTGTCTGTGCCCAGGTACCATCTCCGCATCCTGGAAGGAAATGAGCCCGGAGCAGAGGTGGTTTATCTTCCCTTGGACAGAGGCTGAAGTGGATTAGGGGATGCTCAGCCTAATGCTGTCATGGATGGCCTCTTCTGCAAAAGACCTTCACAGTGTGGCCCTGCCCTGGTCTCATGCTGGTGCCCAGGTCCTTCTGGTGTCCTTGCAACCCTTTCCCTCCATGCTCAGGTACTGCTTTGAAAATATGGGCACTCTCCTAGGAGAGACAAAACAGGATCTAGGCTGCTCCATGGGCTTAGACTAGTCTCTAGTTGGCAATTCTAGTTTTCTGATTTTGGGCCCAGTTTTATCTGGTTATTCTCCAGACCTCCCCAGAGCAGTCCCTTGTGCTGCTCTGCACTTCAAAGGGAAATGAGACCTTACACGTTTAATTGAAGCAAATTTCCTCCCTGTTGTCGGGTTAGCAAGGGGGGATTAATGGGGGCCAAGGCTCAGTCCTCTGGAGACACCCAAACATTTCAACACACAGGGCAACCCTGGAAGGGTGGAAAACACGCGATGGAGAGCAGGAGGTGACCAGGCCTGATCAGGAGCAGCTGAGATACATAAATCTCTTCAATTAGCAAGAGCTGCTACCTCCCCTCACCCCTCTTTATTTAAGCTATGGTATTTGAATGAAACCTGAAGCAATTAAACTCCCTTTCATCAGATGTCCTGCCTTCAATTTACCTCCTGCTTAGCAATATTACAGGGAAAGGAAGGACGTGGGAGGCTCCTTAAGCCTCTCACAGGGTTGGTGGGGGGACATGGCACAGAGGCAGCTCAGTCCAGTTGCCCTGGGCCATCCCTGCAGCCTCCATCACCATCAGCAGCACCCCTTCCTCATGGATCACCTCGGCTCTGGAGGCGAAAGCTGCTGCTGTGAAAGCTGTAGAGGTGTCCTGCAAACTGGGGTGTCTTTGGGATGCTTATAGCTACTGACATGGATCCAGCTTCTGTGCAGCTTCTCAGTCTATTTTAAGACCTTGTTGGAGCAGGGCCCTGCTTGAGTCCATCAGATTCTGCCCCACCATCTCCCCTCACCCTGCCTGGGTGCTTGTCCATGCCATTCCTGGAGGATGAAGAAGGGCATTTGCAGGGAAGGATGAGAGTGTCAGTGTGATGCTGTGACATAGTGCAGCTTGAACCCTCTTCCCCATCAGCTGTGCTGTGGCCTCGCTGCTCCTGGGAGAAAGGAGAACACCACAGCTGTGCAAAGCTCCTGCAGACTCAACCCTTCCCTGCCTGCGATAAAGCAGACCCAGTGATAGATTAGACATTGGCCAGAAAAAAGCTGTGAGATGGGGATTTGTTTGGACAGTTTTAAGGTCACTTCAAGGCTCCCTGAGAGCCAGCTGCTGTCAACAACCAGTGAGTGCAGCCCCTGCAGGGACACGGCCTCTTCTCCTGGAGGTCCTACTCCCAGTGGCCATGGCGTTGAAGCCTCCCTCCTGGCTGGGGAGGAATTTCTCCTGTTTTTTCCCACCCATCCTGGCCCCAAAGCTCTTATGCTGACAGGCACCAGGATGCAGCTGGTCCAAACGGCCATCCCCAGTCATCCCTCTATTCTTGTCCCAGTGAGGGAGGCCATATCGGCCCAAGCAAGGCAGATTTGGGATTACTTAAAGGATTTAGGATCCCACAGTATCAGCTGCCATCACATAGGCAGTAAACCCCACACTTGAGCAGTCATCCTGTGCCCCAGGGAAGATGTGGTGCCATTGCCATGCTAGCACCAATGGAGAAGGTGTCTGGGAGTGCAGGGGGTTGACATCCATAGGCAGAGCATCCTCCCCCTTTTATTTTACTGTGCAGGCTGAGCTGCCTCTCCTGCTGCGAGGCTGAAGCCCACAAACATTAACCCTCCAGCTATAAAACATGACTTGGTGTTTAACAACCACACAGCGAACCACAGCAATCCTAAAAACTGCTCTGAAATTCCCAAGCCAACGTCTGCAGATGGTATTAATTAGTTCTTCCTCTGACTTTTTCTGGTGCCACCAGGTGGTAACAACGTGCATCTCAGTGGTGTCACCAGGAGCTGGCTGTCCCATATCGCCACCCAGTCTTGGGCAGTTGCTCTTTGCCACTGATGGGTGGAAAAGAAATCACCGATGTGTCAGGGCATCCATCTCCAGCGAGCATCAGCAGAGCATAAATCCTCCCTGGAGTACTGCATGGCAACAGGGAAACTTGTTCTGAGGCATGGAGGGGTCTTATCCTGCCACCAAATGCTGATTTCCTCCTATGGTCCTTGGAGAAAAAGGGCTTTGCATGAGCAATGTGCAATAGTGGTGTGGAGTGGAGAGCTTCAGTGATGCTGCCTTGACTGACTGCTCCACTGACAGAGAGGTGTCCCAAGTGTGGCTGTCCCCAGAGCAGGGACCCATGGGACACCCAGGCTGCGGGGGGACCAGGAGAACCTGGGACACGGCAGGCTCTCTCTTTGGGAAATTGTGAGCCCAAGCAGGGGAGAGAGCAGGAGACTGGAAGCAGGGAAGGGCAGAAATGACCTCAGCGATAAACACTCCATGATAAAGCTTCTTTCTGGGCTTTTCAACAGCCCTTATTGCCCCCAGGAGAGTTGAGCTGCATAGAGCGCTTTTCATACGCTACATCCTGCCCGTCCTCCTGCCCGCCCCGGCTCCGCCGCTGCCCCTCCATCTCTCATCAGGCAGACGGTCCTGGCTTTATTTTTTCAAGATGGAAGAAAGTGAAAAACCTTTGATGCCAGGAAGCGACGGGGAATATTTTCTGCTCCTAAAATAAAAGATAAAATTTTCCAAGCGTCTCCTCTCCTCCTACATCCCCCCACCTTCCTCTTCCCTCTCCTCCCCATTCTCCCCCTGCTCCCCACCTCCCTGACCAGGTGAACTCCTCGGCAGAGCCTGTTGTCATCTTTTCAACACCTCATTTTTCCCCTTGCTCCTGGTGCACAGGGAGTGATTCTTCCTGTTTACACACCTCCGGCTCTGGGGCAGGAGGTGAAACAAAACCAGCTTTCATTCAGCGGAGGGGAACCAAGGGAGATGGAGCAGCCTCGGCTGTGGTACCCACCACATTGCCTCTCTTATCCATGTGCCCATCGCTTGCCACCCTGGGATGGCCGAGTTGCTCCTCCCTGGGGATCCCAGTGAATCCCTGTGGCAGGAACCAGCTCAAAGTGGCTCCTGGGCATCCTCCACCACCGCTGTGTGGTTGCTGGCACCTCCTGGGCAGCGCAGCCACCATGGAAGTTCCCATTCCTGTTGTCACACAGCGGTGCAGTTTGCAAAGCTGAGTTTTACCAACGAAGCACGTGAGGCTGTTTCGAGGAGCACGGGCTGTTGGCAGCCACCGGCCCGACCTCTGTGCACTGTTTCCACAGTAGTTCTTTAAAGGCTGGGCCCATCCCAGCCCTGCGTGCGCACACCAGGGAAGGGGAAACAGCCCCGCTCCTCCACAGCTGCAGCAGATCAGCGCTGCTGAGCTTTTAATTGGAAAGAAAAACTCTCCCACCCCTCTCCTCCTGTAGTGGGATTGTCTCCGTCCAAAGGTTTCTTCTTGGGTTGTGCTCCAGGGACTTGCGCAACCGCTTTGTGTTTGCAAAGGTGCCTGAATGGAGCCTCCCCAGCACCAGCAGGCACATCCCATCCCTGTGTGCATCTGGAGACATGGTTACGCCAGAGCCTGTGCCTTCTGAAGGTCCTGTGCCCAGGAATGAGTTCTCCAGGTCCTTGCTGTGTCCTGAGCACTGCACAGACTCGCAGCAGGGTGACCCAGGAGTGGTTCAACATGCTGATTTGCTCCACCACACATCTCAGGACCTGTATCCTGCTGGCTGCCTCCCTGTAGTGCCCAGGGTTACTGTGCAGGACCTGGGGACTGGGAGCCCTCATCTACACCTTCCCATACAACAAACATCACTGGTGCTGTGGTGAACATGGGAATCCGGAGGCACCCAAAGCAACAAACACTGTCAGGATGTGCCGTGGCAGAGGAGGAGACCAAGCTCTTGACACCAAACTACTGCTGGGGCCAACCACTGGCAGGAATGACCAGAAATCACCCCAACTGCACTGTTCCCTGGGGGCATGTGGATGGGAGTGGGCTGGTTTTGTTATGGCTGCTGGCTGATGCTCTTTTAATCATATATCATCAAAGTCATGTCTCCAAGAAGTGACAGAAAACATACAGATGAGGGAAAGAAGTAAAGTCTGCTGAGCAGGGTGGGATTTTCGTGCTACCCAAGGGACTGTGTCCTACTTTCTGGTGTTTCTTTTCCTCCCTGACAATACTCCAAGGGCAAAGCCTCTGAGAACACCGAGCCCTTGACCTTCCTAGGCAGGCAGAGCTTGCTCAGACGCAGCCTCCCTGAAGAACCCCAGGCTGGCATCTGAATTAAGGATGTTGACTGCACTCTGACTCTAATTTACTGAACTTGCTACTAGGAAGTCATCAGAAAACACGTCTTGAAATCATTCAGGGAAAACTCAGAACATAAAATTTTAATTGACACTTTGTGAAATCAGGTTCTCCTGGGCTGGCCGAGCCTGGCTGCTTTGCCAGGGGTGGATAGGGATGTGCTCCTCACCCGCTCTGCTGCTGTGGGCAGTGCTGGGCACCCAGAACAGAGGCAGTGGGTGATGGGCTGCCATAAAGGGCTTGATGTCTACAAACTACTTTAGGGAAAACACTTTGCCTCTGACACCAGCAGCAGGTCAGGCATTCTAGCCACTCATCTCTCATCATAGCTCAAACTTTTCCTCCTTTAGCAAAACCCTTCTGATATTTCTAACAGGTGCCACCTTCACCTCTGAAGCATGATTGAATTATTCATAGTAACCTGTTCAATAGATTAATTCTGCTTGATTTTAGACTGAAAATTGCCTATGAACAGCTTTCAATTTTGGTGATATAACTCAAATAGTAGAATAAAACATACCTGAGTCTGTGGTAGGTTCCTGAGCCATGTGAACATCCAACACTGGCCACAGCAGCCAGGCCACAGGACAGCTCTGGCTAAGCACACACCAGCAATGGGACACTGCTTCTGCTCCCAGCTGGGGGTCTCATTCAGGGTCTGCCTACCCCCATGCACATCTGCATCACCCTTCGTGAGCTCTGCGTAGCTTATGGTGCTCTCCTGCAAGGGCAGCCCATGTTTTGAAAGCCTTTTTCCCCCACTTTCTCCCCTTTTTTATACTGAAATTAAATTAGGCTTTCTCCAAGTACGACATCCGTTTCAGATTAGCTAAGGTAGAGATTTTGGGCAGGAACCCAGCAAGGTTTCAGAAAGGGGAATCAGCCCAGTCTCTGCCCAACATAGATTCAGGCCCTGCTGGTAGATGATAGATGCTTCCGATCTGGGGTGCTGTCAGTTCTGTCCCATGCCAGGACACACTCTCTATGCAGAGATTCCTTTCACTCCTTTCATGGGTACATAGTGTTGTGGTTTGGGTGAGCAACATCTCCATCCTCTGCCCGTACAGCTTCCCGCATTTGGAACTAATTCCTCCAGCAGCTGTTACAAGCTGCTGACTTCAGAAGCTGGGCTGAACAGGCAATAATTACTTCTGCTGCAGCCAAAAATACATTAGACCTTTGTTTTGGCTTTGAATATTTTCATTACGAATCACAAAACTGAGGTTATTTGAAAGAACATCCCAAAGCCGACTCGGCCATGCCTGTGCAGCCTGGAAGTGTCCCCTGCTTGGGTAGCACAGCCCCGCTGCTGCCACAGGTAAGCATTGTGCCCACAGGCAGAGCCTCTGGAGTCACCTGGAGCCCCCTCGTGTGGAGCCCCAGTGCTGTGGGCTCCTATTGCTGAAGGGGATATACCTGGAGCTTCCCCAGCTCTTTTTCCCCTAGTCCATCTGTTTGCTAGCAAGTGTGCTGATATCACTGCTTTCCTGTATGTGCTGATACCACTGCTTGCCTGTACCTGCCATGACGTAACCACCAAGCTGAGCAGCAATGAAGATTTTTTCTCTCTCCCTCTAAACCCACTGGGATCTCAAATGACTTCAGCAAAGGGATGAGAGAGAAGTCCCTGCCTTGACCCTCTCCCCTTTCCTCTAGGCAGAGAAACTGAATATGGTGCCACCACTTGGCATATATGCTCTTCAAAACATATTTCCACAAACTCTTCAGCTTTTCCCGCTGGCTCCCTGAACACACACAATGGGATGATAAAAATCTTTACAAATGTGCATTCTCTCCAGAGCCACTTGTCTTTTTCTGCAAACAAAAGGACACCGCTGGTTTGAAAGGCTGGGAGCAGAACTGAGGGGGACCCCATTAGAAATCCCCAACAGTGAATAGAGTATTGCCAGTCCACAGGCAAAAAACGCATTAGCTCTTCTGTGCCAGCAAGGAGCTACTGAGGTCTTGGCAAGTTATTCTTTGACTTCGCTTTCACATCACGCTCCTCTGAGCACTGGCACGGTGCTGCAGATGAGAGACCATTTGTGTGTGAAATGCTACCTAAATCCTGGGGCGGGGGTACCTGCCTTTCTGAACTCTTCCTATCTCTTCCATGCACAGCAATCCCTTGCTCCCTGCCCTTCCCAAGGTGCCAGACATCTCTCCCAGATACCAGAAAGGAGACAAAGCCATATGTTTATCTTGCCTCCATTTGACGTACTAGTGACAGTATCTTCTTCCAAGGCAGCAGTAGCAAAGGGAATTAAAGCTCAATGATGTCTCCATGTCACCAAGCCTTCAATCTACTGTGCAAATAACCCTAGTGTGTGGCTAGCTTGGCCTCATATACTTGGAATTAATTGTTGCCATCCACTCTGCTACTCACATGGACTCAGACGGGGCTATCTACCTCCATCTGAAATAAAGCACTTTGCCGTCTTGTGTCCCACAGCTGAGAACCCAAATGAAAACCTGAGATGTGTTTTCTAGGTAAGTTGTGCTTTGTTCCAAAGTCCTGGCCAAGAGAACGTGCCTGCTGATGGCAGGAAGGGACAGTGCATAAGTCATTTCTTTTTTCACTGCAAAATACAGAGAAGTTCAGGGGAAATGTCTGTAAAAAAACATGGGAAATACCTGTAAAATACTTGGAGTCCTGGACACCTGAAAGCAGGCAGGGGAGAGAGAAGAGCTGCTCATCTGTGTGAGAGTGGCCCAGGACTTGCAGAGGAGCCTTATGCCATCTCTTGACAAGTTATTCCGCACGCACAAAGTAATTTCTGCATGAAATTAGGGACCTAGCCCTGAACCAGTTGCGGCACAGTCCCTGTAAAAGTCCTAGGTGGTGTGGACTTGGCCTCACCGAGGGACAAGAGACGTTCCTTGTGGGGAGAGTGTGTGCCTCGGGCAGGAAATGGCTGGATCTCCAGGGTCCCCGGTAGCAATCCCACTGTTGTTATTCTGATATGTGGGATTAAGAGCAACCTAAACCCTAGCCCATGTCCCCCATGCTAGTGGCAAGGCACACGTGGCTTGAAGTCACTTCTCTCTTCCTCCTGAGAGCCTACACTGATCACAGCTTGTTCAGAACTGAAAACACAGCCCAGATTTAGCTACAGTTCACCAGGGTTTGGGTTTAAAATAAGCTCACATCAATTTTTACCATATAACTTGTGAAAATCTTCTAAATCCCTCTGTCCTGCTCTACAGTTACTTTCACATCTTAGTTACTCAGTGCTGAGAAAAATGATCAGGTTCCCAGAGGAACATTGCAGGTTTGTGACTGGAGATCAGAAAATTATTCTGCCTTCCCCCTCATCCTTCCTCTGAGCAAGCTCCCAGCCTTACACAATTATTTATCTGCTGGTAAGAGGCAAATCAAATATCATTAAGGAGAGTCTAGCAGTTAAGAGCCGGGTGCTGGCTGTCACAAACGCACTTTGCAGAGCAATCCAAACCAGCGGACAAACGCTCCACTTTCCTGCAGGTACATCGGTTGCCCTGCAAGTATCCCTGAGTATCTCCTAACCAACATATCAATTAAGTTACACTTCGGCGAGAGTGTGAGTGCGCCTCGGACAGTATTGATCCTCAGCCACTGCAGTGTGCAGAGTCTATAATGGCCTCAGATGAGACATCCCAGCCAGGGAAGCTGGATCTTCAAGCATCTGGTAGATCAATAGCTTTCATAAACCAGACTGAAAAATAGGGGAGAGTAATAATGGTAACAGAAATGCTGGGCTACACTTACAGAAGAAAAACAATTTGAGGAGGACCAAATAGCAACATTGATCATGCCACACTTTTCCCATTTTTATCTTTCTTTGCAAAAGTATTCGGCTAACTGCAGACAATACAAACCTTTATTTAAACTGCAGTGCAATTAGAGGCTGCGCATTGTATTGCTGCTCTTTACATTTCCAGTTTGCTTATGCTATTTAGAGATAACTCTTGTTTTAATTAGGTAGATTGCTTGGCCAGACCCACTCTCCTCCCTCCCCTCTGCTGACAAACTCTTGTTGGGTGGGAGGAGCATCTCACACCCACAGTGGGTCTGTGGGCAGAGGTGCAGAGAGGCTTTCTTCTTGCCTTATAACATTCGTGACAGAGGGACTGGATGCTGCTCACTGAGCACACCCAGGACAGAGAACATCCCCACATTGGCAGTGAGGCTCATTTAAGAGCAAATCCTGCCCTGGAGACCGAGACTGGACACAACACGTGCTGTGATGCGCCGTGGACACGAGACACTGATGATGTCCACTGGTCTGGATGCAAAACTGGAAAATAATGGTGGCAGGAAGCCCCAGTGGGAAAAGGGACATGCGGGGATGCTGCTGGTGAGGCTCTGCTGCTCTCCCTGCTGCTGTGCTACAGAACAGCCTCTGGTTCTCTTGCCCTGCCCTCACTGTGAGAACTGGCTGGCCGATCCGATTTTCTGGCTTAGCAACATTGCCATCCACACAATGGCACGCTTAGGCATGTCAAGATGTTCTCAGTTACTGGGCTGGGAGGCCGGCGGGCAGCCAGAACTGCTCGATGGTATCTGCACTGCAGCGGTGACATGGCCCCACCGCAGCGTGCTGCTTGGGAGCAGGCTGTAAAAATTATGTGTGATGCTCAAGATTAAAAGCATGCTATTCTTGGCGGTACCTGAACAGATAATATCTCCTGGAATATACCTGGCTCTTTATTTTTTTTCCATAGACCTGATCTGCGGTTGTTGACAAGTTTTACCAAACAACATCAGGACTGGGTTTGCTTTTTGCAGGATGAACCAAGCAATGCCTGAAACCTGGGGCTATAACGGAATCTTGCAAGAAGTGTGTTAGGCTTGTCAAGGAGTTAGTTAATAAAGTTTATTGAGTCTTTGAGCCATCAGTGTGTGTCTGATCCTCCATCAAGGCCTATAACAGAACTGCCAGGGAAAATATATTTTCTTGTCAGAGGCAGGTGATTAAATAATGTAAGACGTAAGATGCCATAGCAAGGCTGGCAGCAGGGCTGGCTCCTGAGGAAGTGACTTCACTGAGAGCTGGGTTAAACCCAGAGAATTCTGGATTTAAAAGGAACAATTTGCACTAACTCTCGTGTAAGTTATGTAAAGGTAAAAGCAATCAAACCAGAACACAGCTCTCCTGTTCAGTAGAGATTTATCTGCCATCTAAAGAATCATGTCTTGTCATGGTAACTGGCAGATTGCCTCAGTGGAAGTCCCAGAGAGATGTCCTGAGACGTCAAAGTGTGTAGAGAGCCCAGGGAGACTTCAGCAAGAGAGAACTCCTGAGGCTGCCAGAGCCAGCCCCCTTCATGTCATGGACAAGAATGGGCCTCTTATTTATACATTTCAATTAATTTCTGCTCCCATTCCTGTTGCAGCTGAGAACAACACAGGGAGATAAAATTGATGATGGACAAAACCAATCCCCCATTCTACCTGAAGTCTCACCTGGTGTTTACTTGGACTTGGATTTGCTCCAGTTTTGTCCTGTTGCACTGGCATGGGTGGCACGATTTCCTGCGAAAACCTCTTCATCGGCCTCTTTGTGTCAAGCTGGAGCAATCCCAAGAGAAGTTCAATCCTTGGAGCTCTACCCAGGCAAACAAACTTGCGAAGCATCTCCTCTATCACTTCAATCCCATCGACTACACAGAGCAATGGGGGAAAAAGGGGCCATCTGTTTGGAGTTTGCTTTGAAAAGAAAAGGAAAACAGTCTTCTTGGACGGCATCTCCCAGAGCCTGTTACTCATCCTTGATCTCTGCAGCCTTGGCACAGGGAGCACCTCAGCAACGATTTTTCAGAAAGCCAGAGTCCAGGAGAGAGCCTGATTTACAATTATTCTTCAGTTACATAGGTAATTTTAACTGGGATTAGCTGATCCTGTAAAGTAATTGGAGCCAGGAGGTCAGGGGCTACTGCACTGTTATTATCACCATATGCCATTGGAAAAACAATGGGTGATGGCCATCTTTTAAAGTGGTTTTCAAAACCCTTAATTCAGTGTTCCAGGTATGAAGGGAGAGAGAAATTTGACAGGCAGGGAAGGGGGGAGAAGAATGTAGAGGTGAATGAACAGAAAACCGAAATAGATGGACATGGACAAAAAAGAATAGTGCAGGAGGCAATGAGGAAAGGGTCTGCATCTCAGGCTGTGCTCCTGCACAGAATGCAGAGGGACCTCTTTTTCAGTCTGATCCCCATGCACAGTTAACGGCTGTTTCTTTCAGAAGCACAGCACTCATTATTTCTACCTTCAGATGAAGGCAATCATCCTGCAACTGTAATGATGCTTTGCCCCACTTTCCTCACCCCCTTTGGTATGTTTGTGAGTGCCATAGCCACATTTGGGATTGCCATCGCAGCTAGCATTCTCAGCCTCCACTGCAGGCTCTCTGCCAGCTTGCCAAATCAAAGAGCCTCCAGTGGGTGGCCAAAGACTGCAGCCCACAGTGCTGCAGATGGCTGTGCCTACCTTGTGCTGAGCTGCTTGGCTGGCACCAGCCTCTGAGGTGCTCTCTGCAGTGAGCACCAGGATGTCCAGGAGTTGTCTTAATTACGTGTAGGGTATTTAGCTCCCCTGAGAAATCACCAGATTCTGTGAGTGATGGTTAGAGCTTGCTCAGAAGAGCCTGAAACACAAACACACGGAGATGTGCAGAAGGTAGTGCAGAGGAAAAGCCAGATGCATGAGGCAGAGGGCTGACAACTGCCTGCAGCTGCTTCTCACAGCATCCATGTTGGGTGATGTGGCCCAGCCATGCAGAGCTGGGGCACAGTTTACCCCATAAACTCTCCTATTCCATAGGAGCATCCATGTTTTCTGTTGGTGGCTCAAATACATCTCTGCTGGTTTTATGGACCAAATTGTCCACCTGTAGGTACCCCCTGGGAGAAATGACTGTGACTTGCAATACCTGAGGCTGGATGGTCTAAAGTGCCCTCTGCTATGAAATGTTCCCAGTGCAACAGTAGGGCCAATGCCCTAATCTCACTAATAATAATCCACGATATATTAGACTGAAATATTTCTCTGTTTAATAAAAATAAATAAATAAAGTTTTAGGACAGACCAAATGCAATTAAAGCAGTTACTCGCTTCAGATGTGGGGGACGTTCCCATGTAATCAGATTATGGTGATTCCCTCTCAGGTCCAGATTTGATCTTAAACTACATGTCAAGGTCTTTTTAACTCCACAATAGAGGGGTAAAAACCCAAAACACAATCAAGAAGAAAATACAATAACAAAAGAATTGCTTCTGCTGGAATTATAAACAGCAGCAATTGCTGTGATTTTGCAGTAATCAAGGCCAGGCTGGGCCCTGTCTGTTGTTATTATCTCCCCCACTAATCCCCAATGTGTTTCCCATTTGTGCTGTTCAGGATTTCCACAATGAGCAGCAAGATCTGCGGTGCTGGAGCCCTCCCTCCAGCCCTAGCACCCTGTGATGGAGGGACTGTCAGATGTGTGGGTGAGTGGATGCTCCCCCCTGAGGCATCCCATGTCTCCGCATCTCAGCACAGGAACTGGATTCCCAGCAGCAGCAGCACCACTTCCCAAACTCCTGAGCTGAGGAAACAGCAATGGCTGTCATTTCAAGTCTCACCAATGTGTTGGGTAGTTCAACTCCAAGGTGTCTCTCACGGCTTCCCCTCCCTTCTGTTAGGGCCAGAGGAACTGTACATGAGAACCTTTACAGTGATTTTTTTCTTCATAAAAACTTATTTGCTTCCAGCACAGAGCCATTTGTCACGAAAAAAGAAAATAAAACCAGCATTCCTGAATGATAAAGGAAAGGTTCTGGGCCAAGAACAGCACTGGTCTGTCCTGCTGCACTCCTGGCACAGCTCTGCAGCACCCTGTACCATAAGGAAAACAGCTTTGTGTACCCAGCGCCATCTCCATGGCTGGAGCAGCATCACAACAGGAGCATGGGTGTCCCCATAGTGCTATAGGTTGACAGACATGACTATTTCCTTGGCACTGACTGGTGCAGTTGATGTGCCTCCCTGCACCCCTGGGCAGAGGCAGGCCTCTCCATGGAGCTGACCTGGGGCCATTGGGCAAGCTCCAGTGTTGTTAGTGCAGCTATTCATGCACCCCATGCTCATCCCTGAGAAGACCACGATTCCCACCCATTCCATCCATCATTCCACCAATGTTTATTTGGCCAAAACACGAGCTGGCAGTTTGGATTTTCATTATTCCTTGTTTGTTATTCTTTACCCTGAAAAGCTTCAGCTCATCCACTCGGGAAGCAGAAACAATGGGTGGGCCTCAGGGACCTGGCACACACAGTGCAGCTGCATCTGCCTGGGACAACCTTCACCTGGGAGAGGCAGGGGGGAGGTCCGTGCTCAGTGGCATCCCCATGCAGCACCAGCATGACACGTGGCAAAGAGCCGAGGCTGGAGCAAGCAGCTGTGGCTGACTTGTGTTTACACAGAAAAATGTGCGAATCATCACGGATGCCTGGAAGTCAGGAGGGATCACCCAGGCGTTAGGGGCAGGCTGGGACCAGCACCGGGACGTGTGGGAGCAGGATCAGGGATGCCTGCGGCAGCAGCTGTGCTGCTCCTGACCCATGCTGCAAACACTGACCCCTCCTCCTGGGTCTTCAGTTTGGTTCCTGTCTTGAGGAAGAAAAGTGAGCGCCAAAGGGGAGCTGGAGTTGCTTGGGAAGAAGAAGCAACTCTTCTTTCGTGGTAGGGCAGAAATGGGGTGGTACAGGGTCACCTTGAAGGCAGGGAAAGAGCAGCAGGTGCTGCTGAGGTTCAAACCTCACCATTGTGGCACCAGCAAGGATAAAGCTGGTGGGAGAAAGGGAAGAGGTGGGTCAAGGGTGTGAAGCAGGGCAAAGAGGCTCCTCTGCAAAGCCCCTGGAGAGGCTCATGGCATCCCAGCCTGGAGTGGATGGCAGGGCTCAAAGTGGAGGTAAGCCAGGGACCTGCCTGTGTTATTGTCTGGAGCAACTGGTCCAGAAAGGTCTCTGTACATCTTAGTGAAACTCCAGATGGATCCTGGCTGGTGTTTATTTGACACAGGTGTTTGGCTGTCTCTGACCTGCAGTGCCATGTAACGAGCCCATTTCCAAATTCTTAAATAGTCCAAACAGCTGTCACATTGTCAATGGACTGAACATCCCCCCTCAGACCTTAAACCCAGGATCTCCTGACACAATGTGAGCTGGAGCCAGCACAAGCCTCCCTTCTACATCTCCATTTCCCCTGACCACTGACGGTGTAGAGGACAGGGGACTTTTTCTAAGGGCAATGGCACTTCTGCTGCTGGCAGCTTTGCTGAAAACCCTCCCTTTTTTCCCTAAGTGTGTTGACCTTGTGGGATTAGCTCAGCAAGCGCTGGGGCAGCATCCTGCTCCCTGTCACGCTGCGGTAAATCCCAATGAACTACATTCACTTTAGACATGGTGCTCCAGATTTACAGCTGCATTTGGGAGAGTAGATCATGACCTGTCCTCTCCAAAGCAGAGCCTTTCCACAGCTCAGCAACTTACAGTTTCTTTTGAAATGGTCTAGTGAAAAGCCCTAGACAAGCGTTTCTCCTGGATGTTTTAGGGCCTAACTCAAAGCCTCCCCTACCAGCTTGCTTAAAGCCCTGCCTCCTCCCCGCTCTCTGCTTTTTCTTTCTGTGAGGAGGAGAAGGAGCAGAAAAGATTGTGGGATGAAGGGGAAGGTGTGGGGAAGAAGGAGCCAGTATGATCTTTAAGGCCCCTTCCAACCCAAAACGTTCTATGATTCTATGAGAGAGTATTGCTTATGGCACTGGTGGCTGTCCATCTCCTGACTCATTACCGAGACAGTGCTCGGCAGGGCAGCAGAGGCCACCGAGCAGCCAAAGCACCATTTTTCAGAGGTAAAGCTGAGTTCATGACCAATGTGATCATACACGGGTCCATGGCAATACATTGCATCCTCCACCCTCCCTTAGGACAAAAAGTTCTCTTTCCCTTCCTATCCCAAATCATTTTGTGGTGTCGCTGAGCTGTTCCCAGCAGCATCGGACTCACCCCAAAGAGGCTCGTGTGTCTTCAGGGGAGCGCTGCTTCTTGGCTGCACTTAGAAAACTTGTGCTCATTGTCCACCAGCTCATGCACCTGCAGTTTTATTATCAAGACTGACCAAAGCCAGAGAGGAAAAATCAGTGGGACTGTGCCTGAATTTAAACTTTAATCTCCTCTGTCCATATTCGTTTCCTGTTGTGGCTGGTGTGTTCTGCACCAGGAAAAGTGCATTCAGAAAGACAAAACTCTGCTGAGGGCAGTGGCTGGGCAGCATCTTGGGCGCTAACACATCTGCAGGCCAATCTTTTTCCACCTCTTGCTGTTATAATTAATTTATCTGCCTTGCATGTTTCACGAGGCAATCAAAGCAGTCAGTGCTTTTATGGGACACTGATTAACTGTGCTCTGATATAGTATTTCTCCAGCACTCGTTTCCAGAGCCCTTCCAGAGAGCTGTGCACGCAAGCAAGCCAGTGAAGGACCGTTGCAGAGTTAGGGATGGAAACTGTGCTGGCATCCAATTATCCGCTCCCAGTGACTTGGAAAATGAGGGGCCATCACATGCAGACCATGTAGGTGGGGGGTGACTTCCTGACAAAGGAGGGCAGAGCACCGAACTCTTCACCGAAGCCTGTTTGCAGGAGTCAGAGCAGAGTATGGCCCTATCCACAAAGCAAAAACCGTGCCTTTATGCAATTGCTGAGAGCAGTGAACTACTTCAGCTTGTTTAACTGTTTTGTTTTGGATGTTTTTTTTCCTCCTAGCTCAGCAAGGTCAGTATCACCCTGAAGGAAAAGGTCTTTCATTTACTCTCCTTCCCTAAATGATTCTCTTCCCAACAGCATGAAACCCCCACTGGCCTCCTTCCCGTACTCCTGATCAGGGAGTTGTGTCCATCCCAATGTGCAGCAGAGATTTACTTGATCCACCATACTGCTCACCATGGGTAAAACAGCCAGCAAAAAATGAATCAGATAACCTCAAGTATTAGATGAACTGAAGGAAGGTGTGATCCATTCACTGGTAAACTGTGAGCAATGTCAGTGGCAAAATTCTTTGAGTAAGCTATCTGTCATGGATTATTCATTCATCTTGGCTAGTTACAAGGAAAGATAGCATTAAGCTGAACGTATTCTAGTGCCAATTATTTGTTGAAGGGTTGTTCTTTTCCACAGGCTCAAAGCACTGATGTAACAGTGTTCATCCCGCCCTCATTGGAAAAGCCCATGGCACTGCCTAACAGCAGAAATAGAGAAAATCTATGCCAGTGTTGAGGCTGAATGTCCCTTTGTTGAATTTCATCACCTTTATTCATAGCTTCTCTACTTTTGTTTCATTCCAAGAAATATTTCCTCCTTTTCAATGTTTACACCCTTTGGATATTCCTTGATAACTATTATGTTCCCCATTAGTCTTCCCTTAGCCTAGCTGTATTTTAATCTTATTTTAATCTTTCCCCATCAGCCAGTCCCTCCTGTCCCTTAATCATCTATGTTGCTCTTCTCTGAATTCACTCTGATTTGTCTACATCACTCTTGTTTATGATTCTGAGATCTCATTTAGCATTTGATTTCTGCCAAAAATAAAATTGAGCTTGATTGTTTTCACTGATGACTGAAAGAGACATGAATTGTTGCTTGGAAAACAGTACTTGAGAAAGCAATATATGAAAGAAAAAAATAAAGGCAGCTCCATCAGGCAGACAAATACACAGATAATATCACGTAAGCCAGCTTTGGCTAGATTGAATCTCAGAAGTGCGGCTGGTATGTGATGACAGTAATAGCCACCACTATTAGAGTGCTTAGTTTTTAAACAGAAATGTGAGTTATAACTCAGGCCCTGGCATAAATCACAGAGCCATGAAAATCTCACAAACGCATGCCTGCACAATAAACCAATATGAAATTCCTTGTCCTTGGTGAAAGTAGCAAAATTACAACTTCCTTTGTATAGGAAAATGTGTGTGTTCAAGTCGGGTACAGCAATCTGGTTTCAGGCATGTCACTGAGACCTTCATCTTGGCAAGTTTTGGTCTTTTTTTGGATAGGAACATTTGAATTGCCACATGGTTGGGAAAGAAAGCAGCAAGGGTTTGGTGGAAGAGAGCAGCAGCACATCCTGCATCCCTGTGGGAGGAGGACCTGGGGTTGCAGATCAGTCATCACAGCAGACGAGCTGCCAGTCAGGAACGCTGGCCCCACGCTGGAGCACATGATAATCCCCAGATCTGGGACTCAAGTAAACCCACAAATTAAACAAGGAGGTAGAGGCTGGTTTCCCCTGGGAAGAATCTACCTTCCAGTGAGACCCTGCAAAGAATAAACTGTATCTCAGGGGGATTTCCATTTAAATGCTCTTTGGCAAAACACCCTTTAAAAGCTGCTGATGCCTGGTGGAAAGCTTTGAAAAACATGCTAATTAATTAGAAACAATGCAGCATCTCTGTCGGCTATAGGAGCCCCTGTGTCTCCCTCCCTTGCATTCCCCAGTCACCACCAGAGACATTTGCATGAGAAGGGCAGCTTTGTTTCCCCGGACCCTCATCTGCTGTTCCTGCTGCTTATTCCTCCACCTGAAGTCAGGCTCCAAAGTGTGGGACCCTCCAAGGCATCTCCACAGCAACCCCCAGCCAGCCGTGGGGAGGAGGCAACCGGGGTTCACAGGGAAGAGCCGCTTTGACAGCACTGAGCAGGGCTTGGGACAGTGAGTACGTGTAACCCTGGGACTGGGACAACCAGAAAAGGGAATTCATTAGTGTTATTACTATGCACTGCATGTGCTGCAGTAGCATCCCAAAGCTCCCATCAAGATCAGGTATGCTGTATGCTGGGAACATGTAAAATTGCTGTAAAACATGGTTCTTGCTTCTGCAAATTCGAATTTTGAGCAGGTTCTTCTAAAAGATAGAGTATTCCAACAAGTAGTGAGAATTCCTTATTTCTCTTTGCTGCACCTCCCACCTCCCCTCTGCCCTCCACCAAGAGCTACATTAAACTGTGCCTGCTCTGTAAATGACCACCTGCACCATGAAAAAAAGCCACGTCCATTCTTGTGGCTCAATTCCTGCTGTGTTTGGTTTGCTCCAGCAGAATGGGGTGGGGAAAGATGGTGGCGTGGTTCATCACTTATCACAGGCAACAGCGACCTTTTGGTTGGTGGTGAAATATCACAGAACTTCCCCAACAGGTAGGAAAAGTAATGCTGCAAGTGCCAAAGAGCAACTTTCCGCCCCTTGGATGAACTTGTAAGGACTAATTCTCCCTCTTAGTGAGAGGGAGCAGGGAGGGGAAGGGAGAAATGACACTGGTATTAAGTATAATGGAAATATACCCATAAACCAAACCTTCATTCAAGTGGCTGTGCCCCAGAAGTCCCTCTGCTCCCTGCATGCTGGTCAGAGCCCTTCTTCACTCAGGGTTGTGGGGACTTTGTGTTCACTGCCCCATGAGTCACTGTCTGAAACCTAAATCATTCATTGGGGTAGAGAGGTATGGAGAGATTCTGGGTTTGCTGAGGAGCAGTTGGATATTTCCCTCTTGCTCAGGGGTAGCAGCGACAAAGGGATGAAAGAGCAGGAACGCTATAAGGGGAGACAGCAGCACAGTCAAGCAGCATTGCTGGGATGTGGAGCATTCCCACCCGGCCCTGGGAAAGCAAGGAAACAAACGCAGGAACTACAAGCTGACAACAAAGCAGAGGGATGACAGCAGCTACAGTGCCTGAGTTGGCATCAATCAGCCTTGGCAGAAACATCCCTGCTGCAGGTGTGGTGCCGTGGGTGTCTGTGAAGGGGGAGCAGGGATGTGCCCAAGATATTTGGAACCCAGGTCAGGAGAGCTTTTAGGAGGAAACAATCCCATGAACTTTTACTTCCCCGAGCCTGAATTCCTCTTTTTTCCTAGAGAGGCAAGACCAACATGGCTCTTTGCATTGCTTTGCATCTGAACAAGAGATTAAATGTCCACGCTGACTCAATGCACACTGGAACACTTCCAGAAAGTCAGCAAATTCGCACTCCCTCTCCCTTTAAATGCTTTGGCTTCCTGCAGGAAAATGAAATCTATTAACAAGTTCCACCCCTGCTCCGGATTCAAGGCTAGAACTGTCAATGCTTTGGGAACAAGCTAAATGGGGGGATTTCCATAACAATCAACAGCTACAGCATTAATCTATAGTCATATTAACCTGGGATGACAAGGACACGTCTGTCTGTTCTCTCTAATGTAATCTACCATTATACTCGGGCTCCATTGAAGTCTGCTTTGTACCGTGCATTTGGCTCTGATCAGCTAATCTCACTGGCTTTGAGCACAGCTTAGAAAAGAGAGAGGGGGATACAGACAAAGTGATTAATATGCATGTGTGTGTGCTTAGCATGTGTCTGCTGCTAATGTATGTGCGAGCATGTGCATGTGGCCCAGTCTCTCAGGGGCTGCATTTTGGCACACGCCGAGCATGCTGCAGGGATGCACCGGTGCTCACATCGTGCCTTCAATGTGAAGGTCAGGGCTCTGTGAACCAACATGTGAATGCGAGACTAAGGCGTGCATGTTGGCATGTTTAGCATACGTGAGTGTGGGTTGCATGTGTCTTCAGCACACACATCTCATAGCAGCTTGTAGTTCCCATGCTGGTGGGGGAGATAGTTTGCATTCTGCCCCTGCAAATCTGCTGGCATGGGGATTCTCCCATTCTCTCTCTCTCATTTTGCTTCATTACTCTTCCTTGGAGAGGCACCTTCTCTGAGCGTCTGAGGTGCCGTGAGCCTGCTTTTGGATTAGGAAATGATTATGGAGCTGCAGCAGTGTGCACCAGAATGCCCCACACCAAATGAGCTTATGGGGTCATTCGCATCATATTCCCAGCCCTGACTCCTGCCACTTCAGACGATGCAGTGATATCAGCTCCCACCTTCTGCAAGGAGCCCACTCCCAGGCAAGGATTAGAGCCCCTGTGGCAACAGCGTGCCCATCTGCAGGCGCACTGCTTTGCCTGCTTTGCCACCTTTTTTATCACTGGAGAGCAGGAAGCAAATTGCTTGGTGGCAATCTCATCCCACATAGGGCTGGTTATGGCCTTACCACTCCTGTGGCTGCTGGGAGCCAGGGACCCCATCTGGGAGGCAAATCCCATGACTCCCTCCGCTCCAGCCATCCCTGAAGAGGCTCTATGGAGTTGCACCCTTACTCTGTCTTTGCTTTGGTCTGTCTCAAAGGAGAGCAGAGCCAGGCTGGATGGTGGCACCAGCCTGGCAGAGTGGGAGCTGAGGATACTCTACCCACAGCCTAGCCCTTTGCTGTGCAGCCCCTTACTGGAGCACAGCATCTCTGTTGGACCTGCTCCAGGCAAACAGCCATTGACCCCCTGCTCCCAGGCAATTGGCTCCTGAGTCTGTCCAGGAGACACTGGCAGGAGCCAGGAGAAGACCATAAATGATGCAAGGTTGGGTGTTATGCCCAACCTGTCCCAAGGTGCTGATAAATTCTCTGTTCCCACCATCCTGCACTCACAACTCCGGTCTCAGGGCTGAAAAGTGCCACTTTGGCTGCTCTGGTTATTACTGAAAATAGGAAGCTGGGGGTGGGAATACAAACTGACAGGGTGTAAAGATTCAGAGGAGCTAAACATTGCAAAATCTTCTTCTACTCCTGGCACAGACAAAAAAACCTCCACAGCAGGGGAGGGAGAGTGTCCCTGATGCTACCACTGTCCCCTTTTTCCTTGTATTCCCACTTCCTGCAATCAGCCCTTGCGGTTCCCTCATTTCTGGTCCTCTCTTTTAAAAGACTTTCTGATCCAGTCCATGATTTCTGTGTTACTGTTTAGTCATATTGTAAAGGGGGTGGAAATCGGAAACTCTGATTCACCAGGATCTTTGCACAGAAACTTTACACGCTGGAACAATTAATTATCCATTAAAACCTTTGTCTGTGTGCATCTTATTGTTCCAGAATCTTACTGAAGCCACTCAGCGAAACAATTGGTCTGCCAGCATTCAAGTGTGGTTAATCAACTAACAAGCTTATAAATACAATAGATACAGCAACACGTTGCTCTCCGAGAGTGCTGTTACCGAAGGGTCTCAAGCCATGCCAGAGAATACTGAATTAGCCGTGGCTCTCACACTCTGCAGTCAGGGAAGCAGCGGCTCTTCTTCCTCTACTTCCACAGTGGTACAAGGCGGATATAATGGTGCAAAGCTCTGCTGAGGAACCGGGAAATGCCAACTGCTTTGAGGTTAGAGGTGACGCTTGTGTCTTGGAAAGCTGTTTCTGCATCTGCTGTGTGGCCAAAGTCTGGGAAAACGATGTTTTGAGGGAAGCAGGTAGAGGCATGATATTTTTGAGGATACATTTAATGATGATAGAAATTTTCTCTCAGTCGTTTTCAGGCCATAATTACAGAGGACATAAAGGTGCTTATTTCCTGATGATTAATGGCAGGCCAAGGAGAAAACTCTCTCATCAACGCTGTTATAAGTTTCAATTACTTTTTTCAATTATGTTTATGTTTTCCTTGTAGCTTTCGGGAAGTGCACGTGAGCACACGCACTCAGCCTCCCGAGCACCCTTCCCTGTTCTCATGGGGACAGAGAAGGTCAGGAGACAAAGCCACAGAAGCTGCAGAGCTTAGGCTACGACCACAGCTAACAAGGAACAAAATATTTAATTGAAAGGGAGGATGAAAGGGCCTTTAAGTGACCATCAGACAAACTTAGAGCTTTTATTCTATCTTTTTAGTCCTGTCTCTATTTGGCCTTACTGTATCTGACAGCCTCCATGTGCCTCTGGAGAACTTTTCTGCTCTGGCTGGGACATAAGTGGCTGTCTCCCATGATGGTCAAAGGCTGCTGGGAAAAGGGCTCCTCTCCCATGCCTCTATAACACAGAAACGGCCACGAGTTCCTTGAAGTCTCTGGGCAGATGGGGTTGAACAATGAAGAATGAGTGAAAAGACCCAGAAAGCACCCTCAGGTTTAGGTTCCCAAAAGCAGACTTTTTCCTTGCATTTATGCCACAATCTCCCCAGCCTCTGCAGCACTCAGAGAGAAACAGAGATAAGAACATCTGTCAGCTTGAAGAGGCTCACACAGATAAGCATCTCACTTTGAACTAGCAGATAAACATACCAGCTTGGAAGGACATATCACTACAGCATCTGAGCAAGAGTGGCTGGGAGCCTGGGAGCGCAGATGTCTCTTTGGGGAAGCACACCCTTGTGTCCAACAGCATCCCACACAGATACTCCTGCACACCATCCTCCCTTGTGCTGCACCCTCACTCCCAGCCCGTCTCCTCGATGAGGTGAGGGACACAGTTCCAAGCATGGCAAGGTGTCACAGCTCTCCCCATTTGCCTGTCCTGTTTCTCCCCTCTGCCATCATGTGCTCCATGTGTAAAAGGCAAAAGTTGTATTTAGGAGAAAAAGAAAATGACAGTACTGATATTATTTGTGTCCTTCTCTGCTTGCAGGGGCTCGGTCTGGGAATTTACCATCCAGAAGCAGCACTAACCCTGCAGCAGGAGGATCCAACACTCTCCCTCATCTCCTTTTCAAATCTGCTGGGGGAAAAAGTCCCCCCAAATCCTTCTGGCAGAGGGGAGCCTTGCTGCTGTGAGGGGTGGGCTGCTGAAACCCCAGGCAAGCCACAGGAACACAACATGGGCAGAGAGGGAAAAACTGGCGTTTCCCTGTGCCCCTTTACCCTCCAGCCCCAGCAGAGCCACAGTCAGTTGTCACCTCCCCACCAGCTCCCTCAGCCGACGGGTATTTCTGTGCTGGGGTCAGGTTTGCAGGTCTTGCTGGCTATATAAATGAGCAAATAAAACGAACATTAACAACTTGGGTGCAGTTATCGCGGCTTCCTGTCCCAGATAATTACTGCCGTTTGAGTGCAGCAATGATTATTTGCTGGGTTTATACAGCAGAAAAGGTGAGTGGCACCACACAATCAAAAATTATTGCTGAGACATAAAAATGTCTTCAGCTATTAAAGCAGTGACTTTTCAGCTGAAGTTTCCCATTCTGGCCAGGCTGGTGGGAAGGATTTGGGGTTCAGCACTGCTGTGGCTTCACCCCCAGCCCCAGGGACAGTGACTCCGGTCCCCAGGTCCCCAAGCTGGGGCACAGGGACCTGTGAGGGCTCTCTGGTGGAAGCTGGAACAGATTTGCTGACTCTGGGAGCGTTTTGTGTTGATGTTTCAGCTCTGTTCATTAATGAGGGAAGAAACACTTCTCCCTAACCATCCTCCCCCCATTTCGAGGCCAGGTGTAGACATGATTTATTGCATTGTTTAGTCATTATTCTCAGTTACCCAATTATGTTTTTGAAAGTTAAAAATGCAAGAACTTTGTTGTGGCTGCATCTGGGGATTCTGCAGCATCTGGAAGATGGTAAGAAAAAAAATAGAGGAAACCATGAACAACACCACCAGCAGCTTGTTTTGTGCTACCTTTCATCATATCTCCCCACTGGATCGCAGCTGGGGAATGACAGTGCTCCCCTTGCCTTGACCCCTCACTTTACCTCAGTGGGTGCCAGAAGCCCAGGCTGGCAGGAGCCTGCAGTGGGGCTGTGACAATTTGGTGCATTTGGTACTACTTAGCAAAAAGCTGCTGTTACAGCATAGAGCAAGAATAATCGCCAGGGAGGCTTCAGCATGAGCCAGGTAGCACTTCACTCTGCTGACTCTAACACTTCCCAGTGCTGACTTTTGTAGCTCTGCCATAATGGGTCAAAGGGACTGAGTTTTAACCTGTGAAGCTGGCTTATTCTGGGATGGCTGAAGAGAGCAAAGCCTCCAGCTTCCTGCCGTGTCCCTCCATTTACCAGCAGCAACCTTAGAATAGCCAGTTCCCAAGGGAGGATGACCTTGGAAAGCTCTGCTGTAAGCTCAGCCCTTGAGCAGTTGGCTCCTGTCTGTAATCTCAGAACAACAACCTTTCCCTAAGTTATCCCACCTCTGGCTGAAATCATGTCTCTAAGTTTTAATGGGGCTAGAAGGTATTAGCAGTCTCTCCACATGTAGCATGGACGTGATAACCTGTTGGTCTACAAGCCTGTTCCCTTGTGGATTTTGATGGCAGGGCTCCATCATGGAGCCTGCCATGTGGTAATGAACTCCTCCTGGGCTGAAATATTCCTCTGAGGTCCTTAAAACTGTTTACAAAGATTTCTAAATTCCAAATCTAAAGCAACTGCTAGGTCCATGTTTAGTTAGACTGGGAATTGCAGCCACGTTCCAGCTCTTGCACATACCATAGAATCATAGAATAGTTAGGGTTGGAAAGGACCTTAAGATCATTTAGTTCCAAAAACAGTTATGCCTCTGCGTGACTCCCACCTAGGCTGCAGTCCATGGGTTCTCAATGGGATGGTGGCATCTCATCCCACTGTGCAGGGGATGCCTGGAGAACCAGCTCAGCTGGCTCACTTCAAACAGTTTTTGTTTTCCCCACAGTAAAAGTACCAGGAGCTCTGTCTCCGCTTGCATGGAAGGTGGACTTTTGGAACAGATTAAAACAGATCCCTAAAGCCTGTCCAACTAGGAGAAGGACCCTGGCTGCTCTTACTAACAATGGTAATGTTGCTCTATATTTCATATTTAAAATCCAACAGTGAAAGGAACAAATTGAACTATGGCAAGTGCCTGCTGCAGGTCAGAGGCTGAAAGCAGTGTTTCAGAGGCACTGAATTTCCTGGATCTGTGTCTCAGCCCTGGCTGAGCATCACCCCTACTCTGCCATGGGTGTCTGCCTGCAGTAGCCTGTGGGGCCCCGGTTGAAGGTATTACAGAATCGTAGAATCAACAAGGTTGAAAAAGACCTAAATTAAAAGATCATCAAGTCCAGCCTTTACCCCAGAACTGCCAAGATTATCACTAAACCATGTCACTAAGGGCCTCATCTACATGTTTTTTGAATGCTTCCAGGGATGGTGATTCCACCACTTCCGCATCATAGCAGGATCTCCACATCCTGCTTCTAAAAGCAAGTGAATGAATCAAAGAAGCACAGGTGATGTCAAGGTAGTCTGGAGGGGAGAATAATGGAACTGACTTGCTTGTGTTGGTACATTTGCTCTACTCTTCCCTCATAAACCATGTTGAGCTCTTGCTGCTCAAGTGCTCCTTAGGTGAAGTTATTTTCGCCTGTTTGCTGATCACAGATTCCTTCCTCCCTGTTTCCTGGTCAGGTCCCATTGCATACTGGAGCTCTCCATTCCTTCCCAGTGTTCTCATCTTCCCAGCTCGGTTCCCACCTCTTCTGATTTGCCTCCCTCGTCTCCCCCTAAGCATGCTGGCAAACACTTGGATGACTGCACAGGAAGTGGGATCCCTGGCCACTGGCTCCCATCATCTCCTTCTCCTCTGTGACACTGCCTGTTGCTTTCCATGCCAGCAATCAGGTGAAACACTGGCTGCTGCTAATGCAGGGATGTTTCAAGAGGGTTCCTTGCCAGTGCAAAGCTCTGGTTAAATAGCATCTTAAATTAACATGTTTGGAGTGGCATAGAAATGTGGGTTTTTTCCCAGTTCTGTCCCTTCCCCAGCTCTTGGTGTGTTTTGCTTCCCCTTTCATCGGCCTGGTGATCTGAAAATATCACCCCTGCCACTGAAAACATGTGTGCCCACAGAGGCAAATGAAGCACTTAATTAGGAGGGGAAAAAGAAGGGTTTTTTTCCAACCTAACCACATCATTCCCCCAGAAGTCAGCAATTGATCAGCTCTGTCGATAGGTGCAGAAACCAGCATCTTGGTTCACAGCTTCTTTGCAATCGTAAATGGGCTAAAACTAAATAAAAGGACCCTAAATCATCTAAATTAAAGCTCTGAGGACAGCACAATGCTGCAGTCTCACAGTGAGTAGTCGTAATACCACAGCTTTTTTTTCAGCTCTGATGCTGAAGTCTGTCAGAGACCTGTTTTGATTGGGTGAGCTGGGAAACAAGTGGGTTTGGGAGCTGCAGAAATCCCCTTGGACATTGTGCCCTGGTGGCTTAACAGCAGAGGCTGGCAAAGCCTGAGCTGGTTCAACGCTGTCCTTGTCACCCTCCGAGTGGCAGGAATCTCCTGGCCTTGTCTCATTTGGTGAGCCACAAGAAGGGCCTTCACCTGCCTATGCTTCTCTGCCTGCATTTGCCTACCACTTGTGACTGCAGTAAGGTGAGCTTTTTACTCTTGGTGCATTGGACATGCTTTACTCTGCAGAAATACCCTTGCCGTGACCTGCACTGCAGTGAAATGATCCTATGGTATGTGGGGGGGATGTGTCTGTCCATCTGTCTGTCTGTGTCTTTTCGCTTTACATGGAGCTGCTCCCCTACATAACCAGGGGAGAAGCTGGTGAGCACCAAGTTGTGCATGGGAAGAAGAGAAATGGCTGAACAATGGAGCCCACAAATGGTCCCCCAGAGATACAGCATTTGCTGGGGGGGGAACAACCATCAGCAGCCTCCCCCTGTGGTTGTCTTTTCCTTCCGGCATCCCAGACCCACCCCTCCTTTGGCAGCGAGGTGAGAAATAATTTCAATAATGTCAAATCTAACCATATTTCAAATCCAGGAGTGCTTATTTCCCTCCTTTCTGAGGGACAATCCGTACCCACTTCCGGACATTCACACATTCTTTGTGAATGGCAGCAGAAACTCTGACCCTAAGCTGAAAATATTCCCATCTATGCAATCTACAGCTCCCCCAAGGAACTGATGCAACCATTTTTTACTCATTCCCCAATTACCTTATTACTCCAGCAAAAGCTGGAAAGCCTGTCCTTTCAGGAGCGTTGGCCAATCCCCATCCTGAAGGGAAGTCCTGAGGGGATTCTCAGTGTCAGGCATTTTCCTCCAATTTGGTAATTCTCTACGAGATGTGGTTTCTTTCAGGTGCTATTTATGCAGGAACAAAAATGTTCATTATGCTGATCACTGAGATGAGAGATAAAATATTACCTAGGAAACACAGATTTTGTGATGACATATCAGACGTTCAAGCTCATGTTTTTGCAGAGGAAGGGGAGCTCACACAGGGACCGTGAGCGCATAACATGCATGGGGATGGCAACACCTCGCAACTGGTTTCTGCTGTCTTTCCTCAGTAAGACTCACGCACCCAGTGCCAGTGCACAGATCAAAACAGATGCGAACACATCCAGCTTTGCCTGGTTTTTGCTTAATTTTTAATACAGGGTTTGATTTATTAGGTGCTGGGCCATTGGCCGTGCTGAGCTGCAGGGAGAGGTGGTTGCCCTAGGGTGTCCTGGCAGACTAAGGGAAACGAGGGGAGGACAAGAGTTCTGCGGTTGCCCAAGAACATCTGATGACACGAAGTGAGAAAAGAGAAGAGTTGCTCAAGGAGCTTGGAGAGGAGTCATGAAATTAGATCCAGCAAAAGCAAATTAGGAATGAATGTCAGGGAAAAAAAACACATTAAAAATCCTTCTGACAATTCTTGTTGAACTAGAATAATTTCCCAAATGAATCAGGGACACACTGTGCCATGGGCTGCCTTGGACAGCAAAGAACAGTTTAACGGTGACTGGTTAAACTGAAACCTTGTGCCATTCGCAACTCGCAGATCTCATCAGGAAGAGAGTGGGATGGCTCTGTTGTCCTGGGTCTGCCCATGCAGGGGTGGCTTGGCTCGGCTTGGCTTGGCACAGCCTAGGGATGCTCAGAAGTGGCAGCAGGATAGATCTCTCACACTGTAAAATACCAAAGATGCTGGGGAGGCATCCTGGGCACGCAGCCCCTCCAGAGCCCGGCATCCAGCCAAACCAACCCAACTCCCAGTGACTATAAGGCGCCGCTGTTTTGGATTTCAGGCTTCCAGCCCCGCAGCTGCCATTCCACAAGATGGCTTTAACCAGGATGAATGGACAGGCAGACATGAAAGGTTTTTTTTCCTTTTCTTTCTGCTGCTCTGATATTTGAAGGCCCTTCCCGGCAGCACGATTGCAACAGAGCCCCAGGAAGCAGCCAAGGCCTCCACAGAGAGCCAAGGACTTCTCCAGCTTTCCAGAAGCTTGTCCCCACATCCCTTCTGTTCTCGAGGAAAAAGAGGCGGGTGAAAGGAGAAATGCCTTAAAAAGAAAAGGCAAGGAAACGAGGTGGGAGGTAAATAGAAGCTAGTCACTTGTTAGGAGAAATCCAAAATAAATGGGATGGCATCCAGCCTCTTCAAACCAGAAATGTGACCCAATTTTCCTTCCCCGTGACGTGCAGGCTGCCTCCCCCAACAAAAGCACAGCCAAACGCCAGTGTAGCAGCAAAAATAAAAACCTCAGTAAAAACAAAACTGAACTATGTTGAGTCCCTTCATGGTAAATACAGGGGAAGGAGCGGCTGTGATGCACAGGTGAATGATTTTGGGAGTGCAGAAGAGGGGCAAATGGAGCTTCCCTGAGCTAAGGGTGCTGTTGAGACCCTGGTGCTGGCAGGTCTGGCAAAGGGCTCCCAGCCCTCTGCGCTGAAAGGCAGCGTGTGGAATAGCTGTGCTTTATTTTTCTGAAGAACAAGAAGTGCAAATAGTAATTGTATTGCAGTGTGCAAATAGCAGAACAAACAAAACCCTCAACTTGATAGGAGTACGGGTTGTTGTAACTGGGAAAAAAAATGATCAAAAACATGTCACACAGGAAAAAGGGTTTCCATTCACAAAGAAATCATTATGGTTAATTTAATTCATTGTAGCATTTAATATAGAAAAGCTTTTCTACAGAGACTGGGAAAAAAGCCAACATTTATATATAAATGGGTTTTATTTTAAAAGCTAATGCAGTGGGCAGGATGCTTCAGGGTTATTTTCTCTCCCTCTTTCTTTCAGTGCATATGCAAAGCTAGTATTGTATCCAAAAAACCAAGAAATTTGCTGCTATCTAAAGTTTACAAATTGCTTTTTTTCAAAAGCACAATTTCATATTCCTTAGAAATGTAAATGATGGGGGGTTTTATCTCCTCGCTTTCCTTTCTTTCTATTTTTTTAAAGTTACTTATATTAGTATCCAAGGCACTGATTTGCAGAACGGGCTTTCAATATCCTCCCACTGTAATCAGCACAGACGTCGGCTGCCATTCATGTGAACACTTGACAGCACAAACCCTTAATGCATTCCCGCAATGGCTGGAGCACAGTTAACCTGAGCACGTTCTCGGAGCACGCCAGGAAAGGGCATTGGCCATCAGAGAGCTGTAACAAGAATCAGCTGTATTTGTGCAAGGGACAGATGATGAGTGAATAACTGGTCTGAGCAAATACCTTCAGCCATGAAATTGCAGGGAAAGGAAACATATGGCATTACCCACTCATGCCTCACCGTGTGCCGGGTGTGCAGATAGCTCCAGTGCCATAAAGTGCTTAGGGATGTGCTTGGGCTTAGTTGTGTGAGTAGCACCTTTGACTCACACACAGAAAGCAGCAAGTGCTGGGAACCAGGGCCAGGTCATGTCCAGCTCTGCCTTGGGGGGGGGTCTGTGCCTGGGCAGCCTGTGGCAAATCTGCTCTGACACTGCAGAGCTGGACATCGGGCCATGGTCTAGTTGCTGCCTTCTGGTTATTCTTGAATGCAGACCTGAGTTCGGGGTTGAAGCCAGGCTGAAAGCTGGCTCTGCTCTCTTGCACCCACCGGAGAAGCACAGGGTGAAGCCTTCTGGAGAGCAGATCCTTTGTGTCCCCAGGAAGTCACCTCTGTGCTTTGCCACCTGTCTTGGCTTTTCCGATTTCTACCTTGATTTTCCCTTGCTGCCATTTGAGCCCATTATTTCCAGGTCCATAATGGACAGAAAAATGTAATCCCCCTCTTCCTTATCTTTCTTTCATGTGTTTGAAGATCACCGTTTCATCTCCCCTCAGATCTACCACCTCTAAACCAAACAGACACAAATCTGCCAGCAGAGATCATGTCTCTGAGAACTCCCAACACCTCTCTGAGACCTGCGTCCTCCTTACCCCAAAAGGCAGCTCACATAGATGGCAACTATGCCCTTAAAGGTCCTTGCCACCTCTGCACTTCCTGCTGGGGCGGTATCCCAGCTGTATATTTTCCTTCCCTTCCTCTAAGATATTCCATTAGGGAATGTCAAAGTATTCACAAATATCAACAGATGCAGATACATCACATCTGTGGAGCAGGGAAAATTATCCCACTGAGGAAGCAGCTCAGCAGAAAACTAAACAACAGCAAGGTGAAACAACTTGACCAAGGTCACCCAGAAGTGGTATATGCCAGGTAGCTCACTCCTAAAGAACCCATGCTTTAATATACACCTCTAATCACCCCTTTGCAAAAATAGCTATTTCCTTTGTAAAATGCCAACTGCTATTAAATCCCTCCCTGGACTTCTTAGCCCTCAAATTGTGTATGTTACCCTCTTGCTGGTGCTCGGGGCTTTGTTCTGGTTGTATCAGCTGGCAAGACAATCCTTCTCATTTGGAAGCATTTGCATAGAGTCAGCCGTTGATTGCTGATGAGTTTTAGTCTCTGCTGCGACTCTGACTTCAGCACCTGCTCTTCAGGCCTGGGCTTGCTTCTGCTGCAGTCAAAGGACGTTTGGCCACTAACTTCAAAGCAGGCAGGATAGGGCCCTCTATCAAAGCAAATGAAATGCAAAGTCTGGAAAGCATGCTGGAACCGCTATGTTCTTACCCAGACCCCTGATTTATTACCTCTAGTGTCTGCAAGTGCTCAGGAGCGGAGTTCCTGTTCAGACCCATATTTCCCTATGCCAGTAGCTTTGGCTTTTCAGGAAGAATACTTTCTCACTGGATTATGCAAATACACTGAGCATTGTCATTCTCTGTTTGCGTTAAGTTCACCTACCCTCTGGTTTGATTAATACACCCTCTCCCCCACATGCTTGCTCTAATATGTTTGTTTTAGGGATGGGCAAATGAGTTGGGAATAAGAAAAATGAAATTGAACCTTTACCCAAAACTTGAAGTGGGTGGTTTGAAAAAAAAAAAAAAAAAAAAAGAAGGGACACAACAGAATGAATAAGTCTTTGAACCGCACAAATAGTTCCCTTGTTGGTGCAGCAGAGACTGTCTGGGCCCCAAAATGATGAAATACACATCCTTTTCTGTTTCCAGAAGCACTCTGTTCAGCTCGCCCCAGCTCCCACCCCCAGGCCAGGCTCCTGCAGCGGGATCTGTGGTGGTGGGGAGGCTGGAAGTGGCTGGTGCATTGAACGCAAAGAGATGCAGACCTGCTCTGGGCACGGTGCACAAACTCCTGCTTTGGCTGCGGCGGCTGCTCCGGCCCCAGCCCCATGGTGCTGTTCCAAGATGCACGCAGCTGGCAACATGGGATACTCAGGAAATGCCAAAAAGCGGCTTTGGGGAGTCCAGTCTCTTGGGATTGATGTCAGGAAATCCCAAGTGTCAAAATCAGCTTGGAGAAACATCTCTGATGCCCTATGTAGCACAGGAGTGCTGCAGCAGGGATGTGGGCTCTAGAGGACCATGCTGGGATAGCCAGGTTCTAGGGCCTGAGGGCACCACAGGATGAGGGGCTCAGGATGCTGCAGAACACGGTACTCTGGTTTCCCAGAGCACGGCCACCTCTCAAAGGCAGGCAGGCTTGTGAAGAAACAACAGGGCTTCACCGTGAGCTGCCAGAGGCAAGTGCCTGGGATGAGAGCACTTCATCCCAGCTGAACGCGGGGCCCGTGGCACAGGCCAGCACCATCTCAGCTGATGCTGGGCAGTGCCGGAGGGACTGTGCCGGGATAAGTGTGCTGCGGATGCCTGGCCACGTGCCAAGTCCCTGGTCACATCTCCCGTTTTAAATCGCTCTGTGATTTGTTTGGAAGAACCTGTCAGAAGCTGGCAGGTTTCCCACCGCTGATGAAAGGAGCTAAGGATGTCTGAGGGCTTCACAAGGTGATGCAGCCATTAAGGCATCATGACAGACTCAGCACAGAGGCACTAAAAACACACTGAGATTGGCAGCTCTGGTGCCTGGAACTAAACAAGAAATGCAAAATAAACTAAAGGGTGTGCGACGGTGTGTGTGAGCACGCTCATGTGTGCATGTGTGCCTGCTCGGGAAGTCAGCATCTCTTCTCTTCTCACTTCCCCTGACAGCTCTGAACTTGAAGTGAGATGTAAGCAAACAGAAAGGGTGCAAGCCTTCACTCGCTGTCCTGTTCATGAATTATAAAGGGCCATTCATAGACGTGCTTTTATTCTCTTTAAAATGAATTTTGCGCTGCTGAAAGGCAGACTGACAGTCGCGGAGACGGAAGCCCGCTGTTTATCCTTGACGCAGGTACAGCACACGTAAAGGGGCTGCAGCCTCCCCTCTGAATCTCTTTCCTGTCACAGCAGCAGTGTCCTGGGAGGGCACCAGCACTCGGCTCTGCCTTGGGACCCAGACTTGTCTGCATCGTGCAGGATGCAGCACAGGGATGCAGGCTGAAGATTAGAGTTTCAAGGTCTGTGCAGCGGTGCAGGGTGAAGCTCATGCTACCTGCCTGGGAGACCTTTTCCCAGCCAACACAGGCAGCAGCAGTGGCCAAGACCCAGGCTCAAGAGCTTTGGTAGTTGTTATAAACAAGGCATGTGAGGCCTTCAGTCATCACCGCTCTCTGTGCTGGCTGTACAGAGCCTCCCACCTCTTGTTTTGTTGAAATGGCACCTCTGAAAACTGGAGGAGGGAGCAAAGCCCACACGTTACCCCCTTTCCCTTCATCACATCTCAGAACTGCAATCAAGAACCCTCTCTTGCAGCACACAACCTAGCTTTGCTCCCTGGCCATTGTTGTTGCAGAAGTGCAAGGTCCCAAGGCAGGCCATGTGCTGTGAGGAGCATCCTGGCCATGGAGAAGTCGGCAAAAGAGAGGAGTAACCAGAATGACTGGATTTTGGGGGGAAAATCCAGTACTGCTGATCTCCAGCATCCCAAACGAGGCCACTGTGACAGCGGCTTGGCAATTAGGTTGTTATTGTTTGCTTAAGGAGATAAACCAATCCCTTTTCTTTCCAGCCTGTAAAGAGGGCACTTCTCATTTTGGCTTTTATTTGTCCTTCTGCAGCTTAAACACTTCCTAAGGGTGGAAAAAAAGACACGGAGCCTCCCTGGTCAGCTTACTTCTCCTGAGGAGCAAGACATGTCTGGAAAGCACCAGGGATCCTGAGCATGGAACTCACCTACCCACCCAGGCCTATGCCATAGCTGCACAGGCTGACCAGCTCTGTCCCCAGTGCCAGGTCCCTGTGTTGTGTCATGGGTCTGGGGCAACGCCTCGCCTTCCTCATGCCCCTTCAGGGAGCTGGCACATGGAGGGGGCTGAGGGCTCAGGTCACTTCTATACCTCAGACAAACATCCCCCTGTGGGTGATGTTTGTCATCGGAGCAGCTCATTCTTACTCACTTCAACAAAGTCTTTGCTTAAGCAATATTCTGCAATGGTCAACTTCCCATGTATTGCTAAAATACCAGGTCCTTCAGCTGTCTGAAGTGGCTCCCCTTTTAATTTCACTGAGTGCTCCCTCCCTGTTGAATTAGATGAAAAGTGAAGTGAAACCCAGCTGACATCCTCAGCTTCATTTATCTTTCATACTTGCAGCACACTGGCTCTTGTGTGTTCTCCCTTTGGAAGGTCTCTGGTTTTAACCTCTGCTGTTCTCATTCCAGCACCTCTGGGCACTTCTAGACTATACTATGGGCTGCCAGGCTGGAAACCCCATGGCATGCTGGCCTGAGAAACTAAAAGACATTAGGTAGGTTTTTCTCTCAGCAGCCCAGGGCAGCTGTGCTTCAGGCTGAGAGCTCTTGAAGAACTTGTCGTGGTGGCTTTTGGGAGACAAGGATCTGAAATCCCACCTCCACAAAACAATCCATCCTGTTTCTTTTGCGAGACTTTGGCCAGTCAAATGAATTATGAGTGTAGATCCTAATTGTTGCAGGTGTGGTTTGAATAAAAATCTGGTCCTTGCCCTGTCATGCTGGTAGTGCCCGGTTTTGGATACAGAGCATTTCTTGGCTCACCTGGGCTTGGGGTGCATGCAGCTGTGCCTGCTTTCTCCTGGGACCATGGCACACTGACCTCATGCTTTGATTAAATGGTTTGAAACACGTTTCCCAAGCCTTCTGCAGAGCAGTCACTTGGTACCAGAGAAGACAGCAAGAAACATAGACAAGAAACAAGGTGATGGGAGCAACTAGGGTACAGGGGTTGCAGGCAGGAAAAGGGAGAAAGAGGTTCATACCTCCCGTCTCCCTGCAGCCAGAGCTGGCTCTGCTTCCCCTGACCCATCCCAGGGCAGCCAACAAAGAGGGAAATTACAGGGCTTAAGTGCCACAGTAGGCAAAGAGGAAGCATTAGCTAAACATTCCTGGCCCCCACCCCCAGCCATAATTAATAAACTCAAAGGAAATTAAACCACAAGAAGAAAAAAATCAAAACAACAAAACAGAACCCACCCAAACTCCATCACGTGAGGAGGGGTGAAGCAGGCACCGACAGCCCAGCCAGACCGTCAGAGGTAATTGCAGTCATGGGGCGAGAGGCTAAAACAGCATGAAATGAATCAGTTTAACATATATTAAATTTGCAAGCCCCGGGCAACAGGACTCCATTCAGTTTATTTGCATTAATCAGGTCAGGGGAGAAACCTTGGTTTTTTTCTTCCAGGAGATATCATCAGCCTTTATTTGTTTCTCATGTGAAAGTATCAGAGCTCATAAACACAACCTGGGAGAGGGTGGTGAAGCTTGTGCCACATCTCATCCCTGCTGAGAGGACCAGACCAGCCGCTTTACAACTAAAGTCGTGGCTTGCTGGTGCCATGGGTAGGGTCTGGCATGGCCTCAGGAAGGTGGGTTAGCCACACTAAATTCCCTAGGAGACACCAAAGAACTGTATTGTGACAGTACTTCTTACAAAACCAGAGGAGACCGTAGCTCTGAGCTGGAGTGAGTAAGCAGCCACCACATGGGCATACAAATAGCTTCTTGTATGAAGATGCTTCTCAGATCCCACTTACATAGGTCCCTCCTTTAAGGAGAAGTTTCCTCAGCCAAGCAAGTTCTTGGACAAAAGAAAGCCTTTAAGGGCTTCCCACAAAAGTCAGGAACAATGAAGAGAGTATCAGTGTCATGGGAAAGAGCTTGTAAATGAGTGACTCTATCATTTATGGAGAGTTGTGCTTGTTGCATTAGGCAGGATTGATGAGTCCCCATGCCTCTGGTATAGCATGACGTGGAAGGAATGAGAGCTAGCACTTTCACACAATGCTGCAAGAGCATCAGCCATTGCACCACGCTGTGGTTAGGCAATGGTGGGTCAAGGGGAGCACTGACAGTCAGATATACACCTCAGCAGCCATGTACAACCCTCTATAAAGGGTCTCTGGGACACATGGACTGTGGTCAGCCTGTGAAAACAGCAGCACCAGTGGAATATGAGAATGGCAAAGCCCCATGTTATTGTGAAAGGGGGTATCTGCCCTCCTCCCCAGGAATACCTTCACTATGGGAGTTCATGCTCACTGGTTTGGCATTTCACTGAGACATCCCCATGGAGATCCTGCAAGGACTGTCTGTGCCAAGACCGTGAGGTGCAAGGTGTCTTCATGAGGCGCCCGAGGCTGCTCCCACATGGTCAGAGGCAGAGTCCTGACAGCTGCGTTTGAAAGAGAGAAGTCTTCCATCCTTCTTTCACCTCTTCAAGCTTCAGTCTGCAAGCTAGCTCTCTTCCTCACTCACTGGCTGGCATGTCAGGACCAGTTCCAGATGTGCTGGGATGTGGCCTGTGGACATGGTCACACACCTCCATTTCCCCAGCTCCTCCAGACTGGTGCAATGACACTTGCAGTAAGTTTTCCAGTGGCTTGACTCTGTCCATCCCCCACATCCACTTTTTCACCTGGAAATACACAAGTCTGTGTTATGTGCACATGCATGTGTGTGCATGCGCTGTCTGGGCATGCAGGGGAATTATACCTGATAGTATCAGATATGCTTCAGTCTTTCTCAGGAATACATTAAGGGAAAATTTATGTGTGTAGATGTGTCAGGAAGACAGACAGTATGTGATGGTGTGTGCTTCCATGCTTCTATCTACTGCTTCATAAACTGATACGAAGTTGACATCTACCCTGAGGGGTATATTTGAACAAACAGGAATATTCTCTGAGTGATGTCTATTTGAGAGCATAAAGAGGAGTGGAGGGCTCTGGCACATGAACCAAGAGCAAAGGGAGTTCCGCTGTGGGAAGACACACTGCGGCAGGAAGGATGGATTTGTCCCATGTCATGTGAAAGTCGATTTCATGCAGCTTTTGAAACACCCTTTAGCCATGTGCTACTTGCCTTGTGGGTCCACCGTGGAGTGGAAATGAGGGTTGTGGGTCTGTTTTGGGATGTGCCTGCCCTTTTGAGGGATCAGTGCTGTCTGCTCTCAGCCCTCCCCTCAACACAGAGCAAGGAATGGGTTTCTCAGCTGCTGCTGCTTCACATTTTTGCCCCTTTGTGTGACCCATAGTAGCTGCCCTGGCCCTTAATCAGCAGGATACTGGTGGGTACAGACAGAGGAGTGAAGCGGTGATGGGGATAGGGACCCTTCTCCCCACACTGGTCCTCGAGCATCCAGATGTTGCATCCAGATGCTGCCTGGCCGCCAGCACTGGTGAGGGTGAGTCAATCTCCAATTTGCTTTTCAGTGCTTGGGGTCTGGAGGTGAAGGCAAGGAACGTGTGTAACCAGGCAAAGCCCTCCCCACCAGCTCTGACCCCTGTTCTGTGAGCAGGAGACCGGGATGCTGCAGGGAGTATAGGATCTGCCACCTCGGCTCCTCCACCCGGCAGCTGCGGCCTCTCTTCTGCCAGCTGCTGAGCTCCCTGCTTTGTCTCCAAGCAGGGGATAATAATACATCTCATTTAGGCACTCCAGTATAATCTACTTGGCTTCTGCACATCAATACATCCTGCATTAGGTTCCCCACTCATTTTATTATTTTACAAACAGTCCTTTCTGCTCTGCAGTCTGTTGTGGAGCTAGGAGGGATGTTGTATTTGGATGGAAGACCATGGTTACTAGGGGCTGCAGGGAAGGTTTAGGCTATCAGTGAAATGGGTTGAGGATCATCATCACCTTTATCCGGTCATTCAAGAGATAATGACTTGCTAAGTACCCGGGTGCCTGTCCTTAGGCACACCATGTTAAGCAAGGATGCTTTTTATACTAACATAGCTTTAACCACTCCTGCTCCCACCTGAATATCACAAAGTACTGAATTGTCTTCTTCAAAGAAAAAGAAAGGGAAAAGAAAAAAAATATAAAGGGTTCATTCTTTTCCAGTCGCAAAGAAGGCTCTAGGGACATAATCTAGATTTCCATTTGTATGTGCTATTATTTCAGTCATTGCCTCCCATTTCCTACAATTTGACTGTAAACTTCCCAGGCTTTAGGGACCTAGAATTGGCTGGCAATTTGAACTGTCCTGTGCAGACAAGGGAGGCGTTCAGCAGCCAGACTGTTCTCCTGGACACTGCCCAGAACTGCGGCTCTGCAATGACAGGTATAAGTGCTCTGTCCCAGTGTCCCATATTGAACCCTGTGCACCGTGACTTGTAGGTGACACATTGGGATGTATCCCGAGATCTTCAGCAGTGCCAGACCACCGAATTGGCACTTGGGTAAGAAATGCTTCTGGGGTGCTGAGCAAGATGCCAACAGAGCTGGTGATGGATGACTACGCCTTGGAGGTGAGGGAAAAAAACCCTCCTGTAACATATCATGTTCTCCGGGGCCTGCAAAGAACCTTCCTGACCTTATAAACTGCACATGAAAATCTTCATCTGGTCAACCACAAGACATTTCTCACATGCTTCTGACAGCAGTGGAGGAGAAACCCCTGAGAAGTGTTTGCAGGGGGATGAAGACAGCGGCTCCAGCAGTGACTGGTGAGGCAGAGCAGGGTGGGCAGGAGGTGCAGTGGGCAGGCGGCCCTCAGCCTCTGGCTTCTGTCCATGGGCAGGACCAGCCCTGTCTGCACAGCCGTGACTGCAGCTCAGGGATGTAGTCCCAGAGAGCATTTAAATGCCTCTAAACTGAGACACCACTTTCTGTTCAATTGATTTGGCTCAGAAAGGCATTGCACAAAGCCTTGCAAGATGAATTGTTCCTGTAAAATCTCATTTATATCCAAGCAAGCAAAACAACCCTTCCTTTTTGGGGCTAGTGATGCTTATGTATTTGTCACCTGTGAAATACATACATATGGGCCACACGTGTACGCATGTCTCTGTAAAGGAACAGAAAGAATTCATGGTCCTAAACAGACACAGAAGCTGTGAGGGGCTGCACAAGTAGTAAAAGCCTGTAGCTTTGGTGGTGTTGGTTCCAGTGTGAGAGTTCCAAATGGCTCAGAAAGTGGGAAGGCAGCGTTCTAGTGCAGAAACTGAAATGCATAAGCTTGAATACCATCTTCAAAGCATTCCATGAGTCATGCTAAATGGAAGAAGAGAAAAAAGACAATTTTAACTCCCTACTCTAGGCTCTGAACTCCAGTTTTTAGCCTGGGTTCCCATGAAAAGAAGGCTTAGGCAATCACGCTCTCTGCCATGATGTCATCTACTGCCTCTCATTCTCTCACTGTTTCTTTCCCCAGCAATTTTTGGGGGTATTGGCCAATCTAAAAATAAAAATATAAAAAATTAGGACAGAACCCCAAACTGCAGAAAATGAATCTCAGCACTTTGCTTGGACAAGCATATTCTGCATATTTCCTTCCAGTATGGAGTGCGCCTTTGCAAACAGGAGAACACAAAACATTTCCTTGATACCAAGGCTTCTGGGTACCAGTATTGCAGATATTGCATTTACTTTTATATATATATATATATATATGATTATATATAATCATATATGTATACAATTGTCATATCTCTGGTGCTGTACACAAAATCAGTATTACATCCAGCCAGCAACACCATCTGTGTATCACAGGACAGGCTGTGGGAAGTGCAGGGTCTCTCCCAGTTAACACAGGTTTGACTTGGTGCATTTTCCACTATGAGGAGAACCTATTCTCATAGGAAGTGGAAAGTGGAAATCAGGGAGACAGCCTCCAGAAGACAGCATGATCCAGGAGAAGGGGAAGGAAAACATTCTGTGCCCGCCCTCTCTCCTGCGGCCCTTCCCTGTGACTTTGCAGCACTTTCCTAACTTGAAGTCTTTCTTCCTGATGCTCTTCCTCAATTATGGCAGTGCTGCATCTTCCCTCTCTCTCCACCTCTACTCCCCCCTGCTAAAAGGTATCCTGGCCCTGCTGAGCCTTGGTCCTGACTCTCCTGACCCAATGCTGGGCTAGCATAGAGTCATGGGCTCCGCCTGGGACCGCTGCTCTGCACAGCATCCCTGCCTGGTGAACCTGCCTCCCACTGCTGTGGCAGCTGCTCTGCCTCTCAACCCTTGGCAGTGCAGGCAAGGGCATTTTGGGTTTGTGCCCAGACTCCTCACACTAGCAAGCTCCTAATGATAAGCAAAGAAAAAGAAGATGAGTGCAGCCACCCCAGGCCTAAATATCAAAGAAAAGAAGTGGTTTGAATCTGATCCATGCCAGCAAAGACTAGAAAGAGGCCAGTAAAACAAGTTCAGACCTTGCTGCTGACCTTTCAAGGTCTGAGAGTTACTGTAAGTCAGGACTAGTTGGAAAATAAGAAATGGAGCCATGCTTGTCCAGACCTCATCACCACTCACATCTGAAGATTAAGCTCAGCTCAAACCTGGTAGTTAGTGAAAACCACACCATCCAGCACATGAGGTTTGAGAAAACACGTGTTGGAGCTGTGAGGCTCTGCCGAGTAGGAAATGAGCTGGGCCTGCAAGTATGGGTAGGTGAGTGAAGGGGCTGTTTGATGTGTCTGTGTATGCAAGCTCCCAGGTAGGGAGTTTTTTGGGTCACGGGAGCTTTTTGGACCATAGGGTCTTACCCTGCCTGTGGGAATCAGAGCCTCAGTGCTTGCTGTGGGTTTCAATAGGTACCTCCTTTTTCCAGGATCTATGATTTTATCCAGCTGCTAAGACTCGTTGGAGGACTGAACTTTCCTTTCAAGCTACTACTAAATAACTAAAAGCTGGGGCCAGGCAGCTGGAGAGGAGCATGCCGGGCAAGGGCTGGCAGCCTCTGCTTCGGCCTGGCAGACTGCTGCTTGCTGCAGAGACGAAAGCCATCTTCCAGCCGGTGATTTAACATTCCAAGGGAGCAGATTAATGCCTGCAAACTTCTCAGTGGAAGCATTCAAACGCTAATTGGTAGTTGCAAGTAATTAAAGTAATTTACTCAGATTATAAAGAAATTTCTTAACAGTGATTAAGCAACTCTGGGATGTGTGTAGTTGTTTGTAATCACTCCCCCAGGGGGATTAAAGCTCTTGGCTGCATGTAATATGTCTTGTAACACCCTATGGGTCCTGTTGGCTCATGATAGCAGAGAACAGCTTGTTGGAAGAGATATAAATCAGGTCTGCATGCACATAAAGTACATCACATTGGGAACAGCTCTCCTTCATGGTCCAAGCCTGGGGAGCACAAGTTCCACGGAGAAGGCAGACATCTCACTAGCTGGGTTTTGCTCTACAGAGTCTGTATCATCAAGTCATCAGTGTTAATGAAGGAAAAGGGAGAACGGAGGACAGAGCTGCAGGCAGACATGGTCCTCGGCATGGGGACGGGCTTGTGGCATAACTGTGGTCACTTCCGCTCACTGGTTTCCATTTGCTAACCCATAAAACAGGAATAAGTCCACTTGGCTTAGTGCTCCAAAAGTAATGGAGGAAAAGTGCCAGATATCTGCTAAATTGACACTTAGCAGATTCTACTTAGCCGGTACTAATCAGCAGATTATCATTCAGATTATTTTATGGCCTTATTATCCTGGCCTTGAGACCTTACTCAGCCTGGATTTAGAGAAAACTCCCACTTTGAGGAACTGAGAGGAGGAAGCCCACATTGCTCATCTGTGACTAAGGATTTTTCTTGCTTACATTTTGCTTTCTAGTTAAGATGCTACACAGTGATACATTCCCTTTCTAGCCCACAAATGTGCACACGTGGCTTAGTAAGACTGCAGAATCATATCACAGATAAACATCCCGGGTTCGATATACTTCCCACAGACTGGAAGTCACATTTTATGAAGGGAATAGAAAGGAAGATATGGAGAAGCCCAGGCTCCTGCAGTATTGCCACGACTCCCAGTCCCTGTCTCTCTGCCCCCAGAGGGGCGGTTTGCCACTTGGAGGCTTGGCCATCATCTGGAGGATGCCCCCATGGAGCAGAGGGCTCCCTGCTGCAGCTGTGGGCTGGGTCTGACCCTCATGGGTTTGACCTGCACCAGAATTAGGATTTCTTCCAAGGAAAGCAGGTCTGGGGAACTTCCCTGAGGCTGCTGGCGTTGTCTCACTTGTCTTCTGATGGCCAAAGCAGTGTTTACCCTGGCCTGTAGTCACAGGAGCCTCTGCCTTGCCTTGAGCAGATTCCTTTTTGCTATAGCACTCTTGCAACTCGAATAAGATGCTTGGATGTATATACAAGGAATCAATCGATTACCAGGAAAAAATTCTGCAAGTGTTGCAAGCTTCTCTCACAACCCAATGGCTGGAGTCTCACTATTCTTCAGCATTACTAGAATTGGCTTTTAATTTTTAGGTTTTCTTTTTTTTTTCATCTCTGTTGGGAATAAAGAACTGTAAATATTGCATGAATGCAGACTACAGAAGGATGCAAGTTTACCTACACAAACAAGCGTTGAGCAAACTGGGTGCTCATCTCCTACAATTACTTTGGCCCATGATTTTGGTATTTGCTTTCCACAATTTTTTGGCCAGACAAAACCAATTGTTCAATTACGATATATTTTTTCCCTTCTCTCTAAAGGCAACACAGTGAGGATGAAGCTTATCCCCATCCTGTTTGTTTGCCATTTGAAGCACGTGCCGGGGAAAAACGGATTGTTCTGCCAGCTCTGCCGAAGGACAGAAATACACCACAACCTTCAGTGACGCCGAGGGACAAACCCTCAGTGTCAGCATTCAGGGGCTACACTGTGGCCGTTGTTACATTGTGCTGCATGGGACATGGTTTCCAGACTCAAATATAAATAGATTTCTTTTTTTGTGTTCTGTTTACTATGCGTAGAAATCTGATTTTCCCTAATGGTCCTTTATAAATAGTTTCCACCCACCCTCTGCTTGAAAGCTTCTCTGACTCACATTGGAAATTAGGTTCTTCCCCTCCTCGCTATTGAGAACAATTATAGCTCTTTGTTCAACGGGAATTAAGAAGCATGAGGGCTGAATCCATCCACAGGAAAATTGTCACTCTCTTTTGTTTTCCGCCTGCAATAATTATCCTGCCAACCGCTCACTCTGACATCCTTAAACCCTCTGTGCCTCCACCAAGCATCCACCACCCCTCCCAGCGCCAGCCTGCTTTGTGCTGATTCATTTTTGTATTGCCTTCTGCTGGCCACATCTTTGGTTCACCTTTTCCTCACATCTCCCACTGAGCCATGCCATCCCCATGGGAGGTGGGTTCCCCAGGAAGGCAGAATGGGCTGGGAAACAAGAGGAAAAGGGGGAGCAGTTTCCTTTGGGAAGAGCCCAGGGTTTGGTTATTTCTCAGGAAAGGTCATAGCTCCTTTGCCCATGGGGACCACAACTTTGGGACACACCCCATCGATGCCCTGGCTCAGGTGAAAGGGCACAATGCTTTGGGGTGACAAAAAGAGAGCAATACACAGCAAGGCAAAGGGCAGCCAGAAGAGCTGACTGGTGAATAAATGCATTTCTATTTCTGTGAGTCTGCTCCAGTGTGAAACCCCCCGTTTAAAAGAACACAACCAAATCCTATCCAATTTTTATTTTTTTTTTTTTAAGAATCCAAAATGACTAACCATTGACCCCTCCAGCCACACACTCATTTTTCATTAAACTGCTCCTTGGATCTTATAAGCAGAGAGAGAGAGAACAAGTGGGCGAATGCGTGAAAACAGCCAAGAGTGCCCTGGGGCTATAATAACCGAGGTAGGAACATTTTAAATTATACCTTGGGTCAAAATGATTTTAGATTGATCAGAAACCAAAATTACCCCCGAGTTCCAGTTGATTGTCTGTGTCTTGAGTTCATCTGGAGGCTGCGTTTCTCCAGCAGCCCCCATTATCATTATTATGAGGAGTGTGTATACATTGACCCTGTTATTTTAAGCAGCAGAACAGAAAATACAGAGCCTTTGAACCTTAAAAACCCACCAGTTGAAGGCAGTGCACTGGCTGGAGAAATGTGCTCTAATTGTTCCTACCCTTAACGAAGGACCAGGTCGCTCAGGGTCCCCAGCATGGAGCCAGGCAGCTTCCAGCAGCAAGTTTTGTGGCAGAGGTGGCATCCATGTGGCATGCTTGAGAGAGCAGTGTTGTATAGACCAAGGATAGTGTTGGGTTTTCATTATCGAGGCAGTACTAACAAGACAAGAGTCTTTAGTAGCTGTCAACTGGGGAACAAAAGAGGCCATTACATTGTAAAGTTCCTCTCATCTTCTCAGTCCCACCCTAAGAGGCCACAAGTGGGTCCCAGTGCCTTTGGGGGTAAATCCCCCAAGGGCTACAGCGCAGGCACTCCACCTCCTCTGTGTGTTTTAGCATGAGTCAAAATAATAATAATCATAATAAGTTATTTTATACCATATATATTCTTTTTATATGCATATAAAACTCCGTTGCGTGCTGTAACCCAGTGTTGTACGTTGTCACTTGATATGTGTTGCCACCGCTTTCCATATACACATGTATTTTTTACTAATGCTTAAAGGTGCTGTGGGGACCTCACGCATTCACGCTCATGCTCAGTGGGCACCACACCAGCTATCCCCAGACTTGCAGACATCAGGCTGAGCATGGAAAGTGGCATGCGGGAGGGTACTACAAGGTCTTGTGCAAGGTAATTTTAGTGTTTTTCGTTTTCTTGTGTATAAAAACTAATATTATCACCTTACTGGTCTAATGCACAAAACTTAAACATTGTCATCTTGTTGGTATTGTCTTGGCAATGAATAATCTGTACTGAGAGCCAAGGTATAAGCTTGTTGGAATCAGACTGAATAAGTGATCAGATGGAACCTCACTGAGAAGGAATGTCAGCCCACGGCCCCGCGGCGGACGTTCCTTTGCGTTTCACTGCAAGTGGCTGAAGATAACTCCACTCTAGTTACCCCCATGAATGCTATGATGTTTAATCAGGTGCAGAGGAGTTGCTGTTTTCCCTGTCTTGGTCTCCCAAGGATGCGCTTTTCCCTGTTTAACTCATTTCTCTGGTGTTCAACTTGAGTGCTGGCACAACCCCACTCCCCTGTCAAGAGGTGTGAGAGGCAGATAGGACTGTGCTGATGCCACTGGCTGGCAACATCAGCACCTTGCTGGAGCTTGCCAGTGTGCCTCTGAGCTTCTCAGGGTTAGGTGGGGGGTACCCACACCTTCTGCTTCCACAGAAGCATAGACTTTTCCTAGCAGCTATGTCTGACCTTGTTGTGTTCTGTTTAGCTATTATGGGGAGTACCTGGCAAGGTTTGTTCAATGAGCTGCATGCTGGGAACTTTGGATGAGGAGCTTTTTGCAGAGCACACAGCATTGGAGCATCTTCTGAGCATGGACAGGAGCCACAGATCCCTGCCTGCCCCTCTGGGCTCTTACAACTGCCTCATTCTCTCTCCTCCCAATCTTGTCTTTTCCTGGTGGGCTTTCTTCCTCCAAACCAGAGAGGACTTCAGGGGCTGCTTTGCACTTGAAAGAAGGAAAGATAAAAAAGTCTCATATAAAAAAAAAAAAAGAAAATGTTTAATTAGAAGAAGCTTAAGCTCTTTTAAGGTAAGCTTTAATGTCTGTTTCTGCCTCCATCCCATCAGAGCCTTGGGGTGCTCCCTCCCTGTCCTGTGTTTCCACCTGGACAAGGGCAATGGGCCACCTCACCAACAAGGGAGATGTTTTCCCATTCAGCCCATGTCGCTCAGCTCGGGGAGACACATAATGAAGTTGCTGCGCTCTCACTGCCTCCCCAGGCTGTGACATGTTCAATACCATCACAAATTACTGCTTGGGTAATGCATGATTAATCCAGCACAAAGTACCTGCCAGGCGGTGGGGCGCTGCAGGAAGCCCTGCCAGCAGCTAACTGTAGTATGCTAACAAGGGGTGGGAAACAGCAGCCAGGTGTGTGAATGAGGCCACTGCTCCCCTGTGATGGAGAAGTGGGGTGTACGGGCAGGGATGCAGTTACATGAGGTCCAGCACCTCCCCAAGCAGCACTGATTTCTGCTGAGCAAGACCGTGAGAACCGCTGCAGAGATGTGGTGGTGGAAAGCGATACAGGCTCTGAGTGATGGGACATGCTGGACCTCTGCCTCTGCAAAACCCCTGAGCTTGCAGCTATCTGCCTGTTGAACCCCAGCTTCTACTTCTGGGGACTCTTCTGAGCCAGTGCCAGGTCAGTTCTGCACAAGGACTGTCGCTGTGGGACCGCTCCAGTCACACCACAGGCACTAGCTGATGCTGACCACCAAAGTCTCACTGTTCCAGATGCCAAACCAGGCAGGCAAGGGTTACTGAACTGCAACCACGTTTTGAGGAAAATGTTGAAGATATTTCCCATCCTTAGTGGGATGAAAAAGTAGAAATCTTCACTGACCACAAAATTGGACCTAATAATTTCCAAACTGTTTCTTGGACCTGAAACAACTGTTTCTTCATTTTCTCAGAGACCATCTCAACAGATTTTTGAGCTGTTTGGGAATGGCAGACTTTTACTTCTGGTTTGTTGTAACATTCTGGGGTTTCTTAGAATTTTTGGTGCTGACTCTATGATTTTCTCCAGGACCAGTTTGTGAAAATTTGTAAATAAAAAGTTTATTTTCAAATGACATAAGGGAGAAAGCAAACTAACTGGGGAAGTGCTGAAACCAGTATGTTGTCCCAGACAGTTTTGGTTCTGATTAATTGTGTTCAAACTCAGACAACTTGATCCGCTTCCTCAAGAAGGAAAATCCTGTGGCCAGCACAGGCTGCAGATGAAGCCAGGCTAAAGCCCCTGCCACTGCGTGCCTGAAGCATCGTCCAGCTCCAGGGGAAGATGCCAGGGGTTGTGGAAATCCAGCTCCACCCAGGGCGAGCATGGCTCAGCCACACAAAGCATTTTGTGCCGTCATGGGCCCCTGAGGAGCTGACAGACTGCAACAACCTTTGGTCTTGACTGAGCTGCTTTGGATTTAAGCAAATGACCTCTAGGTGAAAGCTTCTGTATCCTATTACCAACGAGGACCCGGACATTTATTTATGAAGAAAACATCCCATAGACCAGAAGTCCACGAAGGGAGAGAAAAAGGTTCCCAGAAAAAGCCAACAAATTGTAGGTACTCTTGTGTTACATGAGTTTTAACTAAAGCCTCTCCTCTCCACAGAGCAGCAGCAAACACAGTGGGAAATAAAAACAAAATTACCACTGCAAAGCCTATAATTGCATTTCAAAACCTACAGCTATTAATTCCCACAAGCACCAGGATCAGAACTACAAATAAAAGCATCCGCCGATGTGCTCAGCATTCGGGGAGATGCTCTGCGAGTGCAACCGAAACGCTTTCTCTGCTTGTAGGATTTTTTTCACATGTGCTTTTTACCCCAAATAAAGCAATTACTTTTACAAAGCTGCCTGAGATCCCACATCATTAGCAGAACTCAGGGGTGGATTCTCAAATAGCTGTATTTTTTGCAAGGAGAACTGAGAGGCCTTTTTCCTCCTGCTAAGATGTAGAGCTCACACAGCTGCCTGTGGCACCACGATGTGTAGCTCTGTGGTTCAGGGTGCCCATGATGCTCAATGGGAGCAGCCCTCAGCAGTGACCAGGGACCATGCAGGGAGGGAAGGCAGGCAGGCCACGACCTCATGCACTGTCCCAGGGACACAACCAAAAGCCTTTTTCAAAGTTGGCCATTTTTATACCTGTTTGGGCCTGAGTACCTTACCAGGGATCTTCTTTCTTTAGTTTTTCTCCTTTTCCTTTTAATTTTCTTTTTATTTGACTTTTTTTCCCTTTTCCCTTTTTTCCTTTTCCCTTTCCCTTTTTTCCTTTTCCTTTCATTTTCCCTTTCCCTTTTCCCCTTTCCTTTTTTCCCTTTTTCCTCTTTCCCCCTTTCCCTTTCCCTCTAATTTTCCCTTTTTACCTTTCCCATTTCCTTTCCCTTTCACTCTCCCTCTCCTTCTCAATTTTCCCTTTCCTATTCCATTTTTTTTTTTTTTTAATCAGGATGACAACGGTTTCTTGGGCACTGCCTGGTGCTGAGCTCAGGTGGTACCAAATCTAAGGACTATCTCCTTTGCCTCCCCAACAGACAGAGTTAGGAATCCAACAGAGTTAGGAATCCTCCTGCAGCCCCTCACCTGGGGTGCTGCCGGGTGCCTGTAAACACCTCATGGATTGCTCTGTGTTAGGCTTTACCCATAGACCCTACAGAAATGCCCTGCCAAGGCAGGAGAACACCAGCGTCCTCCTTGGAGCACTGCATCCTGAGAGCATATGGCTTCTGTGGGACAAGGAGGGGATGGAGCAAGGGGGACCCTGCAACTGGGGCTGCCCCTGTGATGAGGCTTACCTCTCTGCAGGGGTGCGTTAGTCAGCTGGAACACATAGAAAATGCAGGTGGGGTTTTATAGTCTTTATCTCTACTTTCAAATAACCTGTGTTTTAATTCATCTTTAATTAAAAGGGGGAAAATATGCCCAGGTAAACAATTTCCAAGCAGACGATGGGCCAGAGCAACAGAGAATTCCTTTGACCAAACAGGTCCAACTTTTTTAAACTTTTAATTAAAAACATCAGAAATTTTGCCACAGTAAATTGCCCAGTAATCTGGCCTTTTGAAGAGCTTTAATTAGGGCTATTTGGCCCCATGCAGGATGCTCCCTGTGAATAAGCTCCGCAAGTGAAAGGGCTCATTCCCCATGATGGGAACTGGGGCGGTTGGTGCGAAGGGAGTGCAGGAGCACCCTTAGCAGAGTCAAGTCCATGGGGACACCCTCCCTTTGAGGTCCCCTCTGAGGGTCACTCAGACACTTGGTGTTGCTCCTGGGCCACCTCCTGAAGCTGTTACTGTTTCTGCTACAGAAAGATGGAGGAAATAAAACCTATACATGGGGCTGCCTACACAAGCTGAAGTTATTTTGCATGCAGCTTATTAACTGAGAATTGATTTGTATGGTTGACCTGTACCGATTTTCTAACACAGCAGGACCTCCCTCACAAAGCTGCTGCAACCTCTCAAAGGGCTCCATAAGAAAGACACAGTCACTTGGGTCTCTTGTGACTGGTCCTTCGGGTCAGGGTTGGGATGCACAGTGCTTGATTTCCATGGGTAGGAGCTAAACCAGGTTATTCCAGGCTTGTAGCTGTGGCCAGGTTTCCCCAGATGCTCAGCAGCTTTTCTTTCTGCTGTTTTTCTCTTAAAAGAGAAGACCTGCGGGCTCCTCGTAGCAATGGATGTTTTCTGGGACTTGTTCCAGGACATCTCCCACTCCCATCACTCTGCTCCGATGCCAGCTTCATGTACCGCTGCATCCCTCCCACTGTAGGTTCCATGGCTCATCCTGCCCAAGAGAAACCTGGGGAGGGGGAGGCTTATTGTTGCAGTGTGGGTTAAATACCACAGCACTAAATTCGTTTGGAGAAGAAAATATTTCACAGTTTCTACCAGAATTTCTGTTGCAGCTTCAAAGGGAGCACACTCCTTTCAGAGCCCAGGAATTTAAGAGTTTCCCCTGAGCACAGACGAGCTCCTGCTGCCATTGGGTAAGAAGTTAGAAAAGAGAAAATATTTTGAAGAAATCAGAACAAGGAAGTAAAAAAACACACACAGAAAAAAAAAAAAAAACAACCAACCCATAAGTGCCTGCACAATAAAATTAAAAAAATAATAATAATAAAAGAAGAAGCATGTGTTAGAGATGGAGCTGCTCCAGGAATGAAAGAGCTGTGATAGGCATGTGTTGATGCCACCAGGCATAACAGAAAAGAAAGGAAAATCAGGATAGTGGTTTTTTTTTAGCATTTACTCCAAAAACAGTTGCTGAACACAGTGCAATCTCTTTGATAGGAAGGTTAATTGAAAGAAATGGTACAGACCCTTTGGAACTCAGTCTTAAATAGCTCCAAAGAAGAAATGTTTTGGGCAAATAAAGGAAGACAAAGAAAGTGCAGTAAGAGCAGGAAAACAGAAGATTTAAAAAAGACTTGGGATAAAATGAAGCAGGAGCTTCATGCCCAGCTCCTAACACCACTCACTCTCACTGTGGCAGGATTTGTGTCCTATGTATGTTGTGCTGTGCCCCATTGCACCACAGCTGCAAACCCAGAAACACTAAATGCAGAGTATCACAAGCTTTTTCCTGAATGGTGATGAGAAAGTAAAGGATAAAGGATAGAAAGTCAGACTTATAACTTCCTCCCCAGGCCTTAACTTGAGCCATTGCACAGGTCACGAACCTCCATGTGAGGACACTTTCAGAAGTCTGTAGATCCTGTTTAATATTCTTCCCCCAGGCCTTTTTGTTCTTCAGCCTTGGGCCAGACTGAGAAATGAAAACACTGAGCTGGGAAAGTCAGGAACAATTCCTGGGGTCTGAAAATCCAACAAAAATCACCATGGGGTGCAAACATCATGGGAGAACTTCTGTGCAATAGTTTTCAGTGTGAGTTCAAGATCAAATGGGTTCAAGATAGCCATTTGAGCTGCTGGATGCTTCTCTGAATTTTTTGCCTTGTTTCTAGCCAGCACTTCTCCAAGGCTGCACTGACAGTGCTGGCTGTGCAGGAATAAGCTTCGTCCCTCAGCACTTCCAGGCCTCTCTGTGCTCCTCTTTGTGGCAGCATGCACCCCATTAGCCACCTTCATCCATCCCAAACAGCCCCCTGAGTCCAGTCCCTGGGTCTCTTTGGCTCTGGGAACACACCACACCACACCACATCAGCCCAAGGCATCTGTGCCTCCCATCTACGGGGTGAACGTCTGACGGGGAATTTCTAACCCCTGGCTCCATCGCCAATATTTGAGCTATGCTGTAATTGGCCGTAAAAGCCTCATGGTGTTGTTTGTGCGCCTTGATTAGCTGAACGTGAAAAGCACTTACAATGCAAATTTCCCTTTAAAATTCTGTTTCCTGCAAATCCTCAATGAATCAGCTGTTGAAATCTCCCACTGAGAGCACTCTTGCCAGTAAAAGTTGATAGTGCTAATGTTTGTGGAGTGGGAACACAAAAGGGGAACAAGCAGCTAAAGCAAACTAATCTGAACCATCAAATATTTGCGGAAAAATACATACATTATCTGCCCCAATCTGTCCCTGATGTTTCACCCCACGCCCAGCCGAGATTGATAGCCACATACCCAACCTCTTTCCTTTCAGAAATGAAGATGCAGCTGTGTTTTCTTTGTTCATACTCCCTTTTTCAAATGCTGCTGTTGCCTTATTGAAGTCTTTGAAAAATATTCTGTATAGAAACAATTCTGCCGACACATCAGTTTTCTCTGTGCTTTCCTCTCCCCCCTCCTTCTTCACCACCGAGGCCATTTGCATGAAAATGACCGCAATATTTCTGAAGCCATCACCTGGCTCCTCAGTTTCTGCTGCTGTCCTTCCTGTGAGGTCATTTCTTCTACGTGATGATGCAAGCAGCCAGAGGGGCATGTTTCAGATGCCAGGAGGGGAGCCAGCAGGCGGGGGTGCAGTGCTGGCTGGCACCCAGACACCAGCTCCTTCCCCCCAGTCACACCAGCACCACAGCCCCCAAGTCCTTCCTGTCTCCAGCCATGGGACTGTCACAGCAGGAACTTCATCACCACCTGGGACTACTCATTTCTGAAAAGAGCATTTATCCAGGCACAGGCTTCCCGGAGAAACTCTAGGAAGCAGAAGGAAATCAGGGCCCTGTGCAAGAAGGGAAAGATGGGGAGGGGCTTCTCTGAGCGAGGGGTGCTTTATCACCACAAACGCTTTCTGCTCTGCCAAACTGAAGAGCCCAGCAGTCCCCCCACTGCCTTGCATGCACAGGAAAAGGGCCAGGTCTCAGATGCAGACTTGGGCTCAGACTCTTGGCTGGGAGGCAGCACTGCTGGAGGCTCCGTCCTGCACAGCACAAGATGCTATTGAAATGGGTTTGAAGGTCTGTGACAGCTTTTATGTATCATAGAATCATAGAATAGTTAGGGTTGGAAAAGACCTTAAGATCATCTAGTTCCAACTCCCCTGCCATGGGTAGGGATGCCTTACATTAGACTAGGCCATACTAGGAAGATAGCCATAGGTCTTTCCAGGCAGAAAGGACCACCAGCACTTGTCTCATCGCACCGGACCCTTAAGGGAGGCCAAGGTGTTTGATGCACAACAGGCCAACCAGCTCCACCAAGCGCGTTGATGCTGGAGAATGCTGTCTGGGAAAACTTCTGCTCTGCCTTTCTAGGTATCCAAACCATTCTGGGATTAAATAAGAAGTACAGAAGCATCTCACAAGACTGCCTGGTGCAAAGAGACCTTCTAAGATAGAGACGGAATGATATAAAGCTGCTCCATAGCGTTCCACAGCCATGGGCATGTACTTTGTCAGCTTCTGCTTCAGAGTTCTTCTGCCCCTGCCTGCTGCTTCTCCCTCCTCCACAGCAGCACTTAGCCCAGCAGTGTTTAGTGCCAAGTCCCCACCCTGAGCCCTGGACAGGCTGTCCAATACCACGTCTCACCCTGAACTTGCTTGCTTACAAAGGGGAAGAAACCCAAAGCTGGAGCTAGTGTAAAGCAGAGTCTTCTCCCCCCTCAGCATTCACACAGGGGACGTGACTGGGGAGCAAAGACTAAAGCAGATGGGAGGCAGGACCTCCCCAAAACACCCAGCACATGAAGAAATTCTTTGTGTCCCGCTCAATGAGCAGAGAGCCAGGTATGATCTGAGCTCAATTTGATTTAGAGTATGTAGGATTTTAAATCTCCCATTACTGTCATGGCCTCAGCCTTTCCTTGCTTTATTTTCCGTATTTTTTTTTTCCCTGCATTATCTTCTTTCATCAAAATCTGGTTTCCTCCTGCTGGAATCACCACATTCCTGATCTATATGCAGATTAAACCCTGGGAACAGATGCTATTGTCAACTTTTATTAGTTTATTGCATTAAGAAAGGAAGAGATCTTTGCAGTCATCAATATAAAATAAGACACCCCTCTTCCACTGAAAGCCTCATCTCCTGGAAGTGACAGCAAGAAAACAAAAGCTCTTCTGAACTGGAGCCATAGTCACAAATCAGGGCCCTTGTATTGGCTGCAGATGACACCCGAGAGTTCTGGGATGTGCAGAGAGGTCCCCAGCGCATGCAGAAACTCTGTGATGCCCTTATGCAGAAGGCAAATGATTTCTGAGTTCAGCACTGAGCCTCATGAGGGGAATTCCACTCCCAGGAATAAGCAAATGATGAGGCCGCTTTGTGTATTTGTATTATCCTCTCCATTCGTGTTCTACTTAAAAAGATGCTCCACCATCCCATCCACAACACCATTTTTCAGTTATGGGGAGGCTTCTGCCATGGCCTCACGCTTTGCTCCTTTGCTGTTTGTGCAACTACTATTCACACATGGGCCTCCAGCTGCAGCTCTCCTGCTGGAAAGGAACCATTGGGCGCTCTGCTCGGCGGAAGATAAGAGCAGTAGGAGAGCTGCCAGCTCAGTGAGAAGGGAGAGCAAGAAAAGTACCCGCAGCCTTTTTCCCACATGCTTGTTGGGAACTTGAACTTGGCTCCCATGGGCTGAAGGAAAACACTGGAAATCAACTGAATATTTTGTATTTCCTGGGCAGTTGGAGGAGATGAGCACTGTAGGTCTCTTGCAACTGAAAATAGTCCACTCTTGTCTAGTCTAGTCCAGTCTATTTCTATTATTTCTATTTCTACCCTATCCTTCCCTGTTGTATCCCCTCGATGTAATGTAAACTGAATCCAACTTAGCAGTGCTTCGTGCAGAAGTGGCAGCACAGCCCAGGCATGCATGTGCCCCTCTGCAGTGCTGGCTCCCTCCTGATATGCTCCCAGCCGTGCTCCAGGTGCCCCTCATCTCTCTTTACAGCTCTTCTCTCCCTCTTTGTCTCTCTTGATGAGGCCTGACAAGCCGTGGTGGTTGAAAAAGAGTGGGGGCTCTGAAAAAATGCACGTATTGGGTGCAGCAGAGGGGAGCAGGGACCAGGATGGCACAGGAGGTGCCTGCAGAGGTGATTCCCCTCCTAGAAACTAGTTCTTTTCCCACCTTGTTACATGCAGCACTGGGGAGGCAGCCGGGATGTGCTGGGTGTCGGAAGAAACTACTCCATTGCAGGTCATGTTTTGAAGTCCCACAGCCCTGGAAGTCTCTGTCTCCTCCCTTGTGTCCAGAGGCCTGGTGACGGGCATGCTAGACAAGCCCCCATCAGACCCTACAGCCTCAACCCAGAGGGTTTTAAAAATGCCAAAGGAGCAGCTTGCTGCCGCCTGTAGGGAGGGAAAAAGCAAGTGGAAGCACAGCAAAGGAAATGTAAGAGAAAGCGAGGGAAGCTGCGATTTTAGGGAGCAAGCTTTGGTTTACGTTTTATGATGTTTTCCTGGCAGATGTCCTGGCGTGCTGAGCATTTGTTCTGCGACTCCTTATGGGGAGGAGGAACAGGGGGTCACCGGAGAACATTGCTGCTGAGGGAAATGGAGGGGAATTGCTGTTCCCTCTCACTCCTGGGCATGCAACTGGGTTAATGGGGCATGTATTTTTAGTGCTGACTGGCCAAGCCTGCACTGCTGTTGTCACTTTTAACCTGGAGGCCACAAAACCTGGTGAAGAGCTCTATAGAAAATGAGATTTGCTGCAAAGCACTTGTATTTCTGCTTGCTTTCCCCCAGCTGCAGCCCCCCAGGATGGTGAAGAGCCCTGTGCAGGGAAGTGGGCACCCACCTGAACCCACTCTTTCATTCTCTTGCTTTGCCAGGTCACAGCAACTCACTGCAAAGGCAGTTGGCTGAAATCACATGAAGAGACCGATTTCTTCCCCAGCTCTGCTGCAGCTGGCTCGCTTGCATGGAGCCTCTCACCCTTGCCCCATGAGCTACCTTCTTCCCATCATCTGAGGCAGGGGATCACTTCTGGGGGATTATTTAACTCCTGTGCCTGCCCAGGCACTGCGGTTCCAGGAGTGGTGCTCTCAGTGACCGCGCTACACAGAAGCTACTGCAGGTAAAGCTCCAGCTCCCTCGGATAGATGGAAACACTTAACTCTATTAACCAGTCACTTCCACGCTTGCTGACTTGCATTTGAACCAAAGCAGGTTCAGCAGGGAAGCACGAAAGGCAACTTCTTGTCAATGCAATTCAAACTGACACCTTTGGTTCCTGGCAGTCCTGAAAGACCTCAACGCTCTCTGCAGTTCTGGTTTGGTCCTTCTGTTTTATTCTCTAAAATTCCTTCTTGCAGCAGAGTTGGTAGGCGTGATTAAATGTTTCCTTAGTTCTAAGGGTGTTACAGCAGCAGGTAAAATAACCAGACCAAAACAGAGAGGATCCAGCAGTCACTGTCAGCAGCTTGCAAGCTGCTGATGTCTTCCTTAGTGGTGCCCTTGGCAAGGGAAGCTGTCACGCTGGCAGGACAGTGCAGACCAGAGCCTGCTGTGCTGCCAGCAGCCTGGCCAGGGCAGGGGTTTTCTGCTGCTGCCTCCCACCTCCTTCCTTGCCCTTGGGTGCAGCAGGAGGGATGCTGCCTCCCTATCCCACCTCCACTGCTGTCTTCGCTTCAGGGATCACCTCTTGCATCTGCAGTCAGTTTGCATCTGCAACCTGTAATCCTGGGGGAGTTAAACAAGTTCTAATTAGAACCTACATTCCAGCACGGCCTGAAGATTTCCTCTGCACCCAAAGCCTTTGGTTTCCTTTTTCTTTTTCCTTTCCCCCCCTCTTTGCATTTTTTTTTTTCTTCTTAAACTCCATTCTGATTTCTGCATCCTGTGGGTTGGCAGAAATGTGGCATCCTGCACTGCACGAGGGAACAGGAGTGAGCCTGTGTGTGTGAGAGGGAACCTGTAGCAGGGCTGAGAACGACATGCTTGGCTCGTGGTCCCAGCTGTGATATGAGCTGGCTTCCCCTTATTGATTTCAGTAATGCAGGGGATTTGGAACAAGCTGGATTGGGTAATGGGCTATAATTTGGTCCAGGTTTTACGAATACATTGTTGAATATCCAAAAGGAACAAGAACTCTGTGGAGACTTCTGGGAGGAGGCAGAAACCTGGGCTGAGTATCTGAGTGTTCTCCGAGGCTGCTTTTCTCACAAGGAAGTGCCTTGCATCATCCACTAGCTCAGCAAACTACAGCTTAATCCTTTGTGGTGTCTTTGGGAAGGGCTGGGGTTGGAAAAGGAGAGGAGTGGGGTGAAGGAGCCATGTGAGTTTTTTGCGCCTATCATCAGCCAACTGGCACAGGAAACTCCTGGCTGGTTTTGAGCCTTCCTGGCTTTCTTGGAGCAGTGCTGGGCGCTTGATCCTGGCACACCAGCAGACACTTGTTTCCTGTCCTAACAGAAGGTCCCACAGGCAGGCACTGAACAGCCCCAACACACTCATCCTCCCATTCCTTTCTATTTTCCCTGCGTTTTTCCCCTCTTCTGCATCCTCTTGGAATCCTCCATCTAGAAAAACAGTGAGATTGCAAGCAGAAGGTCAGTGACAGGCTGGTTTGGGGTGTCTGGTTTGGCACCAGGAGCAGCACTTGCAGCGATGGGCTGGGGATGATGGGGTGTGCCAAGGACAAGGGCAACCACAGGGGGATCCACAGCCCTGTCCCTCTAGAGCAAGCATGGTCCCAGCTCTTGCTCGATGCCACAGGATGGGCTGGGGGAAGGAGGGTTTCAAAGGAGCTCATCCCAAGGTCACATCTGCTGCATGTGTTTAAAACAACTCATTAAAGTTCCTGAAAGCCTAACAAATGAGTAATTCTCTAAATGAGTGAGGCTATAATAGCCCTCTAATAAGCTATAATAGGAGACTTCTGTGGCTGAGCCAAAGCTCCATGGTATGTGCCCTCCCAACCCCAAAAAACAGAGGGGCTGGAGTGTGGGGTCATCCAGGTGGACATGGGCACAGGGCAGTAAAAAACATGGGGCAGAGGGAAATAAGCCACACAGAATAAATGGTTTTCAAGGCTCTGTGAAGGAGCAAAGCCTCCAGGAGTTGCCTAAGGGGTAACTGGGCTCAAGGCTATTGCTGCGGGACCATGCCACCACAAAAGGTTCATTTGAGTTCATTGTGCTGTTTTGGGCAGGAGGGGATCTTTCTGTTTTCCTTCCAGCAGCACATGAGAAGGCACAGGAGCCCAGGAGGATGTAAAATACCCCAATACAAAGCTTGGGGTGCTCTCTGCTCTCTGCACATGGCTGTGCTCACTTGTGGTTCCAGGGCAGGCAGGCTGGTGGGAAGCACTCCCATGTTGCCTCTCCATAGGAAGATCCTGCTGCCAGGTGGAGGCCAGGCCATGGCCTAAGAGTGGAGAGGGGGCACTCCTCTGGTGGGGTGCCACGGTTCTTTTCCAGCAGGATCTTCCAGCTTCGCAAATTGTTGGGATTTCTTTTCCGTTTCCACGGAGCCAACACATCACCACATGCTGCCTTTTCACAGAACACCTACCAGTGCTGGAATGTCCTCCCAAAGATCAGCTGTGGGATAGATCTACCAGCTTTTGCCAGGGCTGGCTTCTGTTCAGCAACATCCCACCACATTGCAAGAGAGAGGATGACATTTTACTGGGCTTCCAAAGAACTGGAGCGTGTTGGAAACTTCAGGATTCAAGATGTTCTGCTCTTGCTGTGAACAGCTCACGTTGCTATATTGGTGAGGTGATGTACCAGTCTCCTGGCATTTCTCCGTGCTCTGAGATCATGATGGGACATAACTCATCAAGCTGTTTCTCCCAAGCTGCACGTCCCACTGCTCCCTGGGATCTGGGACAACTTCGTCCTTGGGGTGAGGATATTTCTCAGCATGTGTGGGGTTAGCAATGGGAGTTAGTGGTCTAGTGCAGCCTTTGCTTGCCCAGGGTTGATGTGCTACCTCGCAAATGGTACATGGAGCAACCAGGATGCACAGAAGAAAGAGATCCAGAGGACATTCAGAGCTGTGTTCATGTAATGTCTTCAGACACTCCACAGGTTTTGCATTGTTTCTAAAAGCTGCAGGTCCTGGGTGAAGCAGAGGCCTGAAATTAAGGCTTTCATTTATACATATCCTCATGGCCACAGGGGGAAAATGTATTCAAGAAATAGGAGCAAGGGTTATCGAAAACACCCAAAAAGCAAGAGAAGAAACCCCAACGTCCTTGCTCCATTTCATGAGCTGCAGGTTTTCTTTGAAATTGTTTTTAGGTTAGCCTTGACTTCTGAACTCTCACGTTGTCATTGTGGTATTATTGAATAAAATGATTTAACCCAAACCAGGGCCTCCCTGCTTCCTTAGGAGTGTTATTGCAGGCTGGGGCAACGCTTGGATTTCCTGTTTCAGAGGTCATCTGTGCTGGAAATAGGACCCACAAGTGAGTCAGATGTGCCTCAGTGAGCTTCAGGGCTCCTACATTTCTGAGCTTCTCAATTAATGATCCTGCAGTGCTTTCCCCTCTTCTGGAGCAGGCACAGCATTCCTGTGGAGATGTCCTGAGAGCTGGCCTGGCCAGTGCCCGGTGCTTGGGAGGCTCAGTTGTGTTATGGCCTGATGTCAGTGCTGCAGTCTGGGCTGGTGTTTATTTATTCAATTGTCTTCATTAAATTCCAGTTAGTCATACAGGTGTCCTGTCCAAGAGGAAGGTCAGGGAGAGGAGAGGAAATGGAAGAGAAACAAAAGAGCCTGGGAGATACACAGATGTGTCCTTGTCATGCCCAGGGGTGCAAGCACGCTTCTCCTGGTTAGAGAATGCAAGTGTGTGTGAGAGAGCACGTGTGTGTGTTCTCCAGACCACAAACAGCACTGGAAAAGGACAGTAACAGATCCTGTGGGGCTGGAGCACACGGCACGGCTCATGCCCTTGCACACCCATGATGTTGCTCCTCTCACTCCTTGGCTCCTCTCGGCATCCCCGGCACAGCGGCTGTGTCTCAGCTTTGGCTCATCCTGGCTGAGCCCTGGCATCACGGCATGCTGGCCTGGCTTGCCAGGAACAGGATCTCTCAATACCCAAATCCAACTGGCACAGCCTTGTCAACCCACGGTTCCCCGTCATGTTGCTTAATGCTGGTGCTGCTGAAGACTGAATGTGGCCATTGTCCTGTCTTTGTTAGGGACTCGACATGAGATGTTACAGCCTTGCTAGCTGCAAGAGGATACACCTCCTGAGCCTGGGAGGGTAAAGCTCCTGGAAGCAGCAGCACACCAGCCTCAACTGCTGGATGCATTTGCAAGCTGGAATAGGTATTTTCTCAGTTAAAGGGAATGGCACCTTCCTGTGCTGCTCTGGAGGAAGCAGGGCAGGCAGTGGGAAAAAAAAGGAAGGGAAAGGGTAGAAAGATGTGGTGCTGCCCTGGGTCTAGAGACATGGGGAGGACCCGCCTGGGGAAACCAAGAAGGCTCACAGAGATGGAGATGGCCTATCCATACCATGACCTCAGTATTCCCAAGCATTTGAGCTCTGATGCTAAGTGGAGCCTGGGACCTCCTCCTCTACCCAGAGGCAAGTTTCTCTGGAAACCAGGGAACTGGGGAAAATCCTCCCACCTCCCAGATGCCTGCATGGCTCATGGCTACAGAGCTGCCTTCCTCCTCCTCTCTCATACCTCCCTCCATTTCTGCAAGTCCCTGGGAGATGCTACATAATTTTCCCAGCTCCTCCAGGTGTCCATAAAACTATCTGCAGATTCCTCCATGGGGAGGGAAGCAGCAGTGAGGAGGAAACCCAAAGCCACCACAATGCCCTCTCCCCATGGTTTTTCCTGGGGAAGGGGAGAAGCTCACTGAGGGCAGGGGCTGTCTCAAGCAGGAGACCCTCCAGATGGGCTCTCACCTTCACTCTATGAACACCAAGGGATTTTGCTGCTGCAAAGCCCCGTTCAGCGTGCCCTAGCTTGGCTCTGGCTCCCACTTCACTGGAGATACCACCCTTTGAAGTGGAAGGGGAGAAGCAAGGACAGGGAAACCTCAGCTGGCGGCAGCGTGGTGCAGTGCTGCCTAAGACCACCAGGTCCCTAAGGTACGACCACCCCTGCAAAGCCTCTGCTCTGGCCTGGCTGTGCTGGCTCCATGCATCACCCCTGGGAGGATGCTGGCAGCCTGGCTGCGCTGGCTCCATGCATGGTGGAGCATGAAGCCGTCAGGCTGGCCTGCAGAGAGAACAAACATTGGGCACGGGGGGAGGGATGGTGTGAGGATGGGGTGGTGGTGAGCAACAGGTCTGCCATGCATCTCTTTCATGTCTGGAAAGCCAGAAAGCTGCCTGCTGGGGTAGAGGGATGGGGCTGGGGTAGGTGGGCTGGTGGGGTGGAGCAGGAAAAGAGTGAGGGAGCAGGAGGCAGTTTCTTCTTCTGTTTCCTTCTTTTGCAGGCAGAAATGATCTCATGTTTTGTCTAATCTGAATTCTGTCAAGCAAGCAGGGAGAAGAAAAAAAGAGAGAGATGGAAAGCAAGCAAGGGAAGGCTACACAGCTAATAAAAATCTGCTAGACACATGTTCCCTGAGCTCAGAGAGCAGGAAGGGGGAGCCAAGATGTAGGAGCCTTAGGATGGAATGGAAAGGCATGCTGAGGTCGCTGATGCCCCTGTGGCGAGTTTCACCCTCTTCTTCACCTGGTAGGAGCACTGCATTAAGGGCTAGGGCAGAACAGTTCCTGGTCTGGAAGACATTGCTGTTATGGTCACTGGTGGTTACCACCAAGCCTGAGTTAGGGGCCAGACCAATAGTCCCATGTCCCTTTGGCAATGTCCTCCCAAGGTTATTAGGAAGGGAGGAACGCTGAACACACCAACGGCTTTCCCTCTTTCATGTGACATGTTTGCTTTCCCCATCACACTCGCTAAATCATACGGAGCAGGACAGATGCTCCCTTGGATGTGTGTGCGGAAGGAGGCTGAGAAAAGCTTTTCCTTTCCATTCTCATCCTCCAAAAAGGTTTTCTCACCTGATAGATTTCATTGGCTTTTCTTTTTCTCCCCACAGCATCCACATGTGGAGGAGAGCAGGACTGTATGGATGGGAGGACCAGCCTGCTGCTCGGTGCGCGTCCAGAGCCAGCAGGAATCAGGCAAAAGAAGCAGTGAAGGTTTTTGTGTAAAACGTGGCTTTTCTCAGCCATATCTGTTTGTCGCTTGGCTACAAAAAACATTTATGCCAGCAAAAGGCAGAAGGTGTTATGGGGGTAGAAAGGGGAAGCTGCAGATTGGAGCGTTACAGCTTCTCCTTGTTGCTGGCTTATGGTGGCAAATGCCAGCTCCAGCTTTACATTGGCTTCTTGTCACATCCACTCTCAACTGCCAGTGTGACAACTTCCCAGGGGAGAGGAGTCCCTGCCAGTGTCCCTGTCTGCACAGCTCATGGTCCCCGCTGAAAATGTCTGCTTTGGCTGCTGTTCTTCCACTGCAGCACGTTGTTTTCTGGTTTGTCTGTGTTGTCTCTTTGACAGAGTTCAGACGGGTCTGGTGTGCCACAGGGAAGGCAGCAAAATCCTCAGTGGAACAGCCTAAGAAGTGGTTTCCCCACCGGTGCCTACAGGAAATCTGTGTGGTAACTGCTGTGAGGTGTGCTGGTACCCAGCTGTTGCCCCTGGCATTGCTCTGATCCACAGGTAATGTTGACAAACGAATCGCTGCGGGAGGTGAGATGCAGGTTTTGTGCTGTGGTCTAAAGAAGCCTTTTTTCACCTCATTGAAACAGGAGCTGCTGAGAAAGGCGAGCAGAAGCCCAGCTACGGCTGGCACCTCCTGCAGGTGCTTGTCCCAAATGTAGCCAGGGATGCTCAGTGTCCCCAGTGAGAGGTCTCCATCCTCCTCCACCCAGCAACATGGTCCCAGGAAGTGTTGGTGAGGGGATGGTGTATGAAGAGCACCCAGGGGGATTGGTGTGGTTGCAGGCAGCATGGGGGGGAGAAGCAATGTAGAGCAAAGAGGGTGATGGAAGAGTTTTGATCGAGGTCTCCAAATGAGGATCCTGAAATACATTCCCAGGCCACAGAAACCACACTGGAAAATTTACTTCGAATTACGTGCTGTCAGGGACCGAGATGGGGCTCGGAAGAACAAGGCTGAGCAGTACAAGCCCGAATGGGGCCTCTTGGTGTCGATTAACAAAACAAACAAACAGCATTGCCGATAATAAGCTCCAGCTTCGAGGGAGTGGAGAGGAGGGGTGATTAAAACAGAATGCCACCACTGCCATGTGCTCTTGGATTTGGGGCAAGGGCCCCGTGCCCTGCAATCAGGCAGCATCCACAGCCCATTCCCAGATCCCTGGGGCAGATTCCTCTGAGTCCCACGTGGTCCACGGGCACCAGGGAATGTTGCCGGCATCTTCCCACGCGTCCCCAGATGTTTTTGTCTCTCACATTCCCATTGTTTTACCGCAGGACAAAGTGTTCAAATCCAGTGTGTGTCCCTCCAGGATGGATCTTGTAAGAGCAGATGTCAAGCAGGGGTGAAGGACTTTCCCCAGTGTGAGCAGTGGGGTGCTGGGTGGCTGTACCCAGAGTGCCCAGGTCTGGCGGCAGGACCAGACCCAAGGGACATGCCCTGTGTTGTTCTGGATGCAGAGGGCAGCCCCACTCCAAACGTCTACCCATCCGCTGCAGATAAATGCAGAAATCACTCTGTTAGTAGACTGCTTGTAATAGAATACCACTGCTTGTAAAACCTCTTTCAAGTAAGACCCCAGATGGCATTTTTTCCTCCCTCAGCCTGCTCGCAGCACAGTGATGAGCACGGCTTTGGCTCCAAGGGTTCTAAGGATGGGGCTTCATGGTTTCTCTACATTCCCACCTCACCTCCCTCCATGTTCTGGGAGAACCAGCATCCCAGCAGGTACCCTCTGCTCCTGCCTGTCTGAGAGCAGAGGGATGATCACATAACACCCTGTCTGCCTGGCTCTCAGCATGTCCTGAGCTCAGTCCTCAGGGATTTCTTATCTCCAGCAAGACTCTCACATGGTCGATGTGCACCCAGGACCCAAACGTGTGAAATGGAAGGCCCAAAAGCACAGGAGAGAGTTGGATACTGATGCAACGACTCATCCAAGTTTCCATCACGTATTTATTTACAGCACCCCGGGTGTACCTCTGGAGCCTGCTCGTGCTCTGAAGGTCCCAGTTTTCCTGCCATTGTCCTGAAACACAAAGCGGTTTCAGGGGCCCGGTGTGTCAGGCAGTAATGAAACCCGTCTGGGAGCCAATCTCGTCTTTATCTCCCCAGTTCTGTGTTCCTGAGGACCACGTTTTTTAATTTGTGTTGGATAAACAATATAGGATTGTGTACGCAAAGAAGCTCTAATTATCCCCTCGGGTTGTGTTTCCTTAAAGGAAATGAACTGGGCACAGCATTCCCGCTGGAGAAGCACACCGGCACAATAGCTTCCAGATTTCTCCTTGTGCCACAACAAACCAGCAGCTCCAGTGGCCCCAGAGAGAGTAAAGGGGTGCTGTGTGCTTGCTATTGGGGACTGGCTTCAAAGGATATGGGGGGCCGTCTTGCACCCCAAAACATGGATGCTGCCAGCATGGTGAAGGAGACCCTTCACCAACAGTGCCTGCAGCTCTCTTCTCCCACGGATCTGCAGAGCCATCCTCCTCTCACTGCTGACACCCTGCCCACAATCTCCTGTTTTAGGCAGGACCAAGTGCAACAGGCTGCACGCAGCGGGACCTGCTCCCAAAGCCCCTTCTGCAGCACTGAGGTGCCGTGACAGCAGACCGATTTGCCTCATTAAATGGGGAATTGCAGCAAGTGGATGTAGACTAGAAACCAAACCCTTGCCAGGGCAATCTGCTCAGGGCAGTCGTGACTCAGGTCTCTAATCCCTCCTACAAGGAGCTTGACGCAGGCTTTCACCCTGCTGCCCAGGGAAGTCGTCCCTGAAGAAAGTGCTTGGAGGCTGCAAGGGAAATTATCTGCCAGAGATTACTTAGCATTTGCATGGGCCCAGGCTGGGTTTGGAGCCATTCTTAGATAAACTGTTACTTACAAGAATTGCCTGGTTATTCACTGAAACTGTGATTTGCTGTAGAAATGCCACCTCATGCCTTCCCAGGGGCAGGTAGAGCCCAGGTCTCTACCCAGCTCACTGCTACAGATGCTCCTAGATAACCCCCCCATAGGCACAATCATCTGCCCATGTGAGAGAGATGAACCATGAATCTTCTGTATTTATCCCTGCTCCACAGCACACACCAATCTTTATTTACACTGCTGACAATTGCTTTGGGCTATTTTTAGGCTTTATAGCTGATTGTATCTGTAATGTTATGGGTAGTTAACTTGGCAGCAGGGGAGTTAATGTGAGAGGCTTTCACCTCTTCGAAGACCTGACAGCAAGCCCTTACACATGGCAAGTGAAAACGAGCATGGTGGGTCCGCCTCTAGTCCATTGGCCTCCACAGATCATCACAGAGTTGGGCAGACCGTGGTGGGGATGGCACCAGTGCCCCACAGAGACCTGCAAGGAACAGATAGCACTGAGGGGGCACCCTGGACCCCCCCCAGCCCAGTGTCCATTCCCAAGGGTTGGCTTTTGTCATTCCTGTGCTAGGAGGGAGAGTTGCTCCATTGAAGTCAATAAAGCTAGGCAGGGCAAGAGCTGGGCTTCTGCAAGAGGCTGCTTGCCAAAGGGCTCAGGGCATCCAGGACTGGGCATGAACTGAAATGAAGCTGGGGAGACCCAGAGTTCTGGGGGTTTAGTCACGAGATGGAGGGGCAAAGGGGAAGGGTTGACTGCATGGCAGTGATTTTGGGATTCCTCTGATGTGTGAGGAAGACGAAGGGGGACATGTGCTGTCCAGAGGGTGGGTGTGAAGTGGGGTGCTGCATGGCCCCCCAATGCCCCTCATCCCCAGCAGCCTCAGGCAGCAGCACCGGGCCCCCCCGCCCCACACCCTTGTTAGCGAGCTGCAGCGAGAGGCCGCATGGTCGTGCAAGTGTAACATAAACCGCCCATTCCCCGTGCTTACTCGCTGGGAACCGGCTTTACCGAAGGATTTAAATTCAATTTGTTTTATTGAAGTTTCTTTTTTTTCCCCCGACCAATGCATCAAGCTATCATTTTACTGAGATCAGCTGCTCTCAGCCTCCTCTTACACCCTCCCGCTCTGCTCCCCCTCCACTTGCCTTCACCCCCCACATCCCAGTGTCTGGATGAGCCCTCTAATTCTTTCTCCTCTTTCAAGCCCACCAACGCTTCCTGTGGTATTAGCCGTAGAAATGCCATGAATTTCCTTTGTGTTCCTGGTTGAAAAAGGCGGAGGGGGGGGAAGGAGAAAAAGCACAGCGCGTGGCAGTGCTAGGGCTGACAATAATCTCTGCGGTTTTTCTCCCAGCCCCAAGTTTATCCCTGTGCAATTCAGCGTAGGAAAGCTAATAACGATGTGTCAGGAAGACCTGATGTATATTTGCAGAGTTGAATGGCTGGGCCAGCAATGCCTCCTGCACTCCCACCCAGGGCTTATTTGTGTCTGAAGACCCCAGCCCTTTCATGCTGTTCTAATATTAGTGATTTATAGGGGCGGTCTCTTATTTTTTCGCCTTCTTCCATTCTTTCTCCTGCCCATACCCTGAAAAAAAAAACCAAAACAAAACAAAAAAACCTGAACAAAAAACCAAAACAACCAAAAACCAGAATATCCCTGTCTTTACTGTGCCTTTGCAGCTTTATCCTGCTGGAGTCTGCAGAGGTGTGCGGGGCTGGCAGCAGCCTGGTGTAGGGCATCTCCCCCAACCAAATGAGTGTTGGGGCTTGTCTGATTAACAGTGTGATTAATGAAACAGCGGTGACATCGAATAACTTGACATTACCCACAGCAAGCAAGCCAGCATGTTATCAGCTGGTCCCTTCCCTCTGCCTTCACTGTGTCCTGCATTCCTGTGCATGGGTGGGCTCTCAATTAGACCATGACCCTGCCCAGATTTATGCCCCTGTTTATCTGTCAGCGTTGGAAGCCATCTGCAGGAAGGAGGCATTTGAAGCAGTGGAGCCTGCAGCAGGAAGGTCGAACAGGAGGATGGACACTTGCTGGCCTGCTCTCATGCACAGTTCTCTGTGTGAGATGGGAACAGCCTGGAACGGGGCATGGATGGTGTGCTGGCAGTCCAGCACGCCCTGGAATGTGGGCATCGCTAGCTGTGGTGCACCCAGAAGTGGAAAGAGGGTGGTCCCTCCTTGAGGGGTGCTGGGTCCATCATGTAGTGCAGAAAGGATGGAAGCTGCTGTGTCCTTTACAGAGGGAACGAGACCTCCAGAGATAGGAATTGTCTAGAGAAGGTAATCCAAGAGCTTTCCTCATCCCACACCTCGCTTCCCACAGCGGCCAATGCCCCGTGACAGCTCTCTGAAGCCTTGGGCAGGAGGGGACCTTCCTCTGTAGCCCTTCCTGATGGGAAAATGGGGCGCTTGGGGCCATGTGTTCCACAGGATTTAGCACTAGATGCCAGCAGCTCCTACATGGCTCATTGAGGCTTCAGTGGGAAACACGGCTTCACAGGCTCGTGGGGTTTCCAGACCAGTTCCTAATTTCTAACATTTTAAAGCATTTGCCCACAACACTTGTTTATTTGGGTTCCTGAAATCTGGGGAGGGAATCACAAGAGTTCCAGAGATGCCAGTTAGCATCAGACTGGGGTAAGGGAAAATACAAACCTACTACAGCAGTAAAAAAAAAAACCCTAAAAATGAAAAAGGATTAAATTCTTTTATACTACCTGTGACCTCAACGTCTCGAATAAAGGGAAGACAATAATGAAATGCAGTTCTACTTCATACTAAGCACAGCATCCTTTGCTGCTTGAGTATTTTGGCTACCTGCTATACCAGCAGTAACGCAGGCCTTACACCTCACAGATGGTTTGTTCTGGGGAGATTCCCAAGTTACATCTTCCCTCTCTGCCTTTTCATACAAAATGGGACCATCTGTCTCTTCCTCGCTCCTGTTTTTCCAAGTCACGCTTCCATTCAAAGCAAATGCAGGGTCCTTCTTCCCCTTAGTCTTCCTCAGAGAGCACAAGGGGCTCTGGTCGTCCCCAGCTCCTCATGGCCACAGTGACCTCTGGGCTGCTCACCCATGATGGCAGCGGTTGCACTATTTTCTAAATCATCAATCATGAGAAATATCTCAACATAAACTGTATTAAATGAGCAGTTTTTTTCTGTTGGGTCTCTATAGAGACCTCATATGACATACAACCCGTGCAGATGATAATTTGTTTCTCTGTTTGGGGGTTTGCCATTATATCCACTGTTTGCAAAGTAATTTCTTTTCCCCATTTGTTTGTACCAAGGTTGTTGCAAGACGCGTTCCTGTGTGCTGATGTGCACAGCTCCTTCTGAGGCAGCTGAGTGCTAAGGGTTGTGCGTACATTCATGTACAGAATCACAAATTATCCACAGCCCGGCTTGCGAGTGCGTGCACTGGAGTGCATTTGCGCCTGGGAAGGCTCAGAAGTGTGCCCTGGTTTATCACACGTGCATCCCTACATGGGACTGCAAAGCATGGGCTGCATCTGACACGAGATGCTTGATGGAGCTGCAAGGTGAAAGAATGTGAGGAATTGCTCAGGCTCTGTGGTTGCATGGCTTTGCCTGGAGGGAGAGAAGGTGAGGTGCCATGAGTGACCAGGACGAGGGGAGAAGGATAGCCCTGTAGAGCTGTGTCTTTTCCTCCCTGCTCTTCCCCAGTACCCAGTGCCCTGGTGAGGTGATAACATGTTTATTTCCTGAGGGGAAGAACAAATAACTTCCTGAGTTCTGCACTCTCCTGTGCTTTATTATCCTGCTCCTTAGCACCCGCCACTTGCAGTGGAGAGTCCCTGCATTCTAACTGCAGAAACAATTATGTTTTCATTACGAAAGCAAATTAAGGCGCTTGCTTAATCGAGTTTATTAAATACCAATGAAGTCCCTGGGTAAATGAATGGCAAAGAGGCTTTCTGTGCTCAAGGCAGGAAGGAAACACAGAAATGTAATCAAGGCGATGGGCTGCCAGGCATGCACAGCCAGGCGGGCAGGGAGCTCTGCAGGCATCAGCTTGGTCCCTGTAGGATGTGTCTGTGAGGGCACTGGCCCATGGCCTGACTGTGAAACCCAACTGGAGGTCTGTGCTTCCTCAGCCCTTTCCTCTCCGGGCTCACTGGGGCACCCTGCCAAGGCTGGGGGCTCAGCAGGAGCATGCAATGTAACCCCATTTCTCCTTCGGATCGGCACTTTTCTTTCTCTCTCCCATCGCAGCCTTTGGATGTTATTTTTAGCTGTCGTTATTTCCCTCAGGCCAACTTTTCTGTCACATCTCATCCCTTTCTCAGTGTTCCTGGTTGTTACTTTCTTCCTTCAAGATGTCTTCCCTTCCAGATCTTCTCCCCATCTGCCTTCCCCAATGTTCCCAGCCTCTCAGGGCTGGAGGGGCGAGAGCTTAGTGTGAGTCTGGGGATGGAGCACAGACAGAGGCTGAGCGGGGCTGCCAGGGAAGGAAAGAAGGGCTGTTCAGTGGGATTTTGGGAAGCTCTCTCAACATCGCCGAGGGGACTTTGAGCTGGGGTCAGGCGGGAGGAGCTGGAAATCCCCTGGCAGTATCCTGGAGAGTGGATTTGCTCCAGCAGCGCTGCTGCCTGGGAGCTGGGAGGAGCGATGGAGGATGAAGGCACCCCAAGTCCCCTGCATGCTTCACCCACCCAGCTCAACAGCGGTGGTCGCTGCCTGTGATGAGGGGCTTTGCTCCATCCCAGGATCTTCATGGAGAGGCCAGCGGCTGTGGATATGAGCCCTGAGCGGCACATCCCTCCTGGAGCTGGCTGGCAGCATGGTGGTGGTGAGGCAGGAGGCCAATGTCCTCCCATGGACCCCCTGCCTCCAGCAGGCTGATGGCACCATGGCACCAGGGGCTTCCTTCTCCCCGGATGTTAGTTTTCTTTGAATAATAAGCCAGGTTTGGTCTTTAAAATGTAACCAAAGTGTCAGGGCTAATTTGAAATGGAAAATAGGGTCTGGAGATAAAAAAACAAAAGACACAAAAAACCAGAGACAAGACCATTTTCTGTTGCAGTGCACCAGGAGATGGCCTTTTTCAGCTTCTCTTTGTCCTTCCCTTCTTTTGCCCCAAAGCACTTCCAATGTCTTCATCCTACCACTGCTCCTTCGCAGGTCTGTCCTATGCACTGGGGGCCAGAGGAAGGGGCTCTCACCGGGCCCATGTCCTGGCTTTGTGCTGGAGGGTGTTCAGGGCTAGGGGTGCCTGTCCAGCCCCCTTCCTCCCCCTAGCAAGCAGAGAGCTTAATGTGAGCACCAGGAGCAGCAGCAACAGGGGGTCTTTGCATGGCAGTGTGCCCAAGCGCATCAGCTCAGCCACTGAGCAGGGTCTATTTGCTCTGTCACAACACCCTTGCTTTCCTTTGTCCCCATGATAGGAGGGAAGCCCAGACTTCCTTCTTCTGAGCTCACTTCTCCACCCTCTGTGGGGCTGCTGGACCCCAGAGGACACACATGAGCAGCTCTTTGGAGATCTTTCCTTGCTACCCTGAGAGCTGATGCTCCTGCCCTGGCAGCACCAGCCATGGAGCACCAATGAACATGTCCCTCCTGTGCCATATATCAGAGCGCTGGTGATGGCTCCTGGAGGTGGTGATGGTTTCTAACACTGGTGATGGCTCCTGCCACCTCTGCAGCCCTGGCATTGCCTGGTGGAGCCTCGGCAGTGCCTCTCTGAGCCCTTTGGTGGGTGCAGAGAGGAGGGGAAGCGGGGCAGTGTGCGCAGCTGCTCTCCCGTGTTTCCCATCTCCTCCTCCCCTGCTGACTGAGCACCTGGGAACCGGGGCCTCTTCTCGAGTTCAGGTTCATTAAGCTGTGTATTACCAGCGGTTTGTAACAGATCTCCACAGAGAGAAAACTTCAGAGATTGCACTGCCTTGCACCAAGTGGCAAACCCTGGTTATTTATATTTTATAATGTGAAATCTATGCTTGCTCTATGAGGGCTTGGGAGTCAAATGCCTTTCAAGCTCCTGAATAGCAAAATAAGGCTGGAAAGCAAACACTGCCGGGGTATTTGCCATCATTTAAAGAGGGTTTTTTAAATTCTTTCTGTTGCTGTCTCCCTCTCCTTTCCCCTTCCCTCACTCTCCCGTCACCCCTCCTTCTTCACTGAAGATGCCCTGCAGCCGGCAGGACCCTTCCTCCAGGGCTGTGCCAGGCTTCCCCGCCGCTGGGGTCACTGCTGAGGGCCGCGCAGCTCGGCGGAGCAGGGACGGGCTCCGCGTCACTGCGTGGTCGTTCCCCACTCGCTTTGCTGGGGCCATGCTCTCCAAGGCGTGGCTCTGCCGCCAGCCCTGCCAGTCCCAGCACGGGGATGCGGTGCCGTGGGGTGAAGGTCGACCCCAGAATGCCCGCGGCCGCTCTTCGCCCTCGGTAAAACCGGCAATGAGAGCAGCCCGCGGCTTCCCCACGGGGAGGGACCCACGGCTGGGGCAGCGGCACCGCCGAACCGCGCTCCGCCACCGCCCGGCGCAGGGGGCACCCGGTCATCCCGGGCCGGGGACCGGGGAGGGACCGCGGGGACCGGGGGGGCGGAGGGGGACGGGCGCGGCTCCTACCGACGGCTGCCGCTAGGGGGCGAGCGAGCCTAAGGAGAGCCGGCAGCCAGAGGGGGGTAGGAGAGGAAGGGAAATGGAAGGGAAAGTGAAATGGGAATGGAAGGGAAAAGGAAATGGGAATGGAAGGGAAAGGGAAATGGGAATGGAAGGGAAAGGGAAAGGAAAGAAGGAAAGGAAAGGAAAGGAAAGGAAAGGAAAGGAAAGGAAAGGAAAGGAAAGGAAAGGAAAGGAAAGGAAAGGAGAAAGGGAAAGAAGAAGCGGTTCATGATCATGAGTACTTTATGCCCAGCCAGGATAAAGCACACACAGAACACATCTCCACCCTCCACACCCCAACTGTCGCAGGTGATGTGGTGCCAGTGGATTTTTCTTTTTCCCAGAGGAAATTATTTTTCTTATGAACCAAGATTTATCCTTTAGAGGGTTATTCCACATGCATTTTTTGAAGGTGTAAGAAATCATAAGGCTGGGGGGAAGATTTCCCTCATTTACTTATAGTACTGGACCAGTAGGAAGAAGAGGCAACAGGCAGGAAAGGAGAAGTGAAGCCGCAGACAGACCTGGATATAGTAGCATTCCTGGAAACCCACTCTATTGGGTGCTTTACTTGCTGTCTTAGTAGTAGCAGAGGTCTGAGAACAGGGATTTACTATGGAAAGCATATTCAGGTGAAGAGTTTTGCATGTGTCATCATTCAGCAGCTACTTACATCCTAGCAACTGAGTCACTGAGAGATGACTGAAGCCAGCCCTGCTCTGGAGATGAGGAAACAGTGCAGTGAGCAGGGAGCAAGGTCAGGTGAGGGTGATTCTCCCTTAGTGGTCATGGTAAAACTGCCTGGATTGCTCAGTGAGGCTCAGGAGTCCTTTGGGACACTCTCCAGCTCAGCGCATGGGGAGATTGCAGCAAAGAGGGCAGCTGGACAGGTGCGGGAGAAACACTGACAGCAGAGAGAACCTCATTTCTGCAAGTCTCAAAGGGGGAAAGTCTGTTCTGCTGTGACGTCCATCCCCACCCATGCTGCTCACCCATCCCCAGGACATCCTTTGTGTGTCTCTGAAGCTGGGCAGGCAGCATCAGCCACCCCACAGCTTCTGGGCTGCTCTGGGTGGGAAGCAAGAATCACAACAGAGGCAATAGGGAGCAGGGAAATGACCTGCTCTGGTGTTCAACCAAGGCACAAAACAGAGCTGGGCTCCAGAATGGTCCTTCTGGGTCATCGGCTCCAGTATCTACACTTCAGGGTTTGGTTTTGCACTTTCACACTGGGCAAACGAGTGCAGGACCCTGACCTGTTGGGCAGCTGGAGACCTGCTCACAAGGACTAGCAGTAGTGGGAAGGGAAGCTGACAGGGTACTAAATGACTCTCAAGTCAGGTTTGTTTAGGCCTTTTTGGGTTGAAGGAAAATATTTTTTGTTTTTTTTCCTTTGAGAAAGGGTTGAGTTTCAGCTCAAATCCCATTAACAAACATCTCCTTGGTTCTTACTGAGCTGATTTGATTTTTGGAATGTGCATGGAGGACTGGCCAGAGTGACACACATGAAAAAAGCCACCATCAGCCAAGCTCACCGAGGGCCAGGAGCCTGGCAAGGGTTTGCTGGTTGCTCCATGGTGTCCATCTATTAGAGTGCTGCTGGACAAGCCCCCTGTGATTTGAGGACATATTGATTTTCCATGTGGGTCTCTGCTTCTTTTGAGAAGGATTCTGACCTCCTGATGTGGGACCATGCAGCCCTGGTGAAGGGAGAAGCATCTGCTCTCCCCACAGCCATGCATGAAAGATATCTGCAAAGTTAGCTTAGCTCTTAAGTCAATTAATCAGTGGAGTTGCAGGTGTCAGAGTGAGTTAGCAGAAGAAAATCTCAAGAAAATAAGCAGATAGGTGATGAGCAGCCAGCAAAAGGAAATTGCCAGTGCTTTGTCTTGCTTTGCTGGAGCAGCTGATTAGCCCACAGAGCATTGCAAACACTGGGGGATGAATCCTGCTGCCCCGTCATGAGCAGGGGAGGGCTCAACCCCCAGACAGCAGGTTTCTCGGGAGGTTTGTCACCTCCATAAGGTGGGAACACGTCACCACACCTTGTCACAGCAGCAGGACTTGGTGACTTGGCAGGAATATAACTGCAGTGAAAAGCCCATTGGCTGTTGGTATACAATTTAAAGGAATTCAGAAGTGTTCCCAATATTCTAAAAGGAAAAAGAAAAGAGAGAAAGAAAAAAGGAGATGAATGTAAGAACTCGGGTGTTTCTATGGCAGCAGCAACGCCCGTGATCAGTGCTGGGAGCAGGTGGCACCACAGCCACGTCACTCATCACAGCGTGATGACAGTGCTGTCAGCAGACAGATAAGAACCAGTTCCTTGAACGACTGATGCCCCTCCACGTGCATCCGGGATGAATCTCTTCCCCATGACGCTGCCAGTGATGGGGGCAGGAAGAAAGCGTTGGCTCAGGGAACCTGCAGGAGAAAGGGAGGCAGCAGCGCCAGGAGGGACACCAGGAGTGAAAACGCTCTGGGTTTCTGCTGGCATCTCCCACCTGAAGGACTTCTCTGGTGCGACCAGCAGGTTCTCCCAAAGAGCCAAGTCCCACGAGGCACTGGTGGGCATGGAGGCCATGGGGAAAGGCGGTGGGGGAGGCTCTGTGTTCCCATGAGAGCTGACCTCTGCAGTGCAAGCAGTGTGAAACAGGAGATCCCCAGAGGCTGCGGGAAGGGGGGGGACAGAGCAGTGAGCACAAACCCTCCAGCTCCCAGCAGAAAGTGTCCTGAGGACAGGAACTGCGAGAGCTGGTGGAGAGTCAAGAGAGCAGCTGAGAAAACACATTAATGCACCATAAAGAATGTCTTTGCTTCCCAATGATCTTTTTTATTACTATTATTTATTCATTTATACGCTGTGCCTTGATTTTTTTTTTTTATTTTTTTTAAACTTTACCAGGCCTTTCAATGCCTCATACCACCCTCTCTACCCCTGGAGACTGCATTTAAATACTGCCTGATCTTTAAGCAAAAAGCAAAGGGCTGGCTGGAAGGCAGGCGCAGGGGAGACCATCAGCATGCCTGACACAAGCCACAACTCCGCGAGCAGAGCGATGCCATGGCCAGCACACCGGATCCAGCCGCGGCTCCTCCATCATCCAAATATTTAGATTCTGAAAAGGCAAGGAGAGAAACACCAAGAAAAATAATATTTTACAAACACAGTAACTGAAAACCTAAACAGGAACCCGCCGCTTCTTTCTGCCCAGTGCATGCTACTGAATCAGAGCGAGCTGAGCATATATTTCACAGCTGTGGCACTGACACTTTATTTCCTTACAAAGGAATGCTATGCGGCTACAGCATAACATCAGGCAACTTTTATATAGTTTGGGGAATGAAACAAACTTATCTCGGGATGCTGGACAGCTCGTAGGCTGGTAACGTCATTCTGCTCCCCGCGGCGCTGCCTTGGCTCCGCTTGGGAAACCAAAACCTTTCCCCTCTGTGCCCAAGGAGAGCATGCAGGGAGCCAGGTCCTGGCTAAGCCCTGGGGCTGGAGCACAGTGAATGGATGCATCTGTGCAGGGCAGGGCTGTTTGTGTAGGGCAGTGTGTGCCAGGCTGGTCAAGAGCCTGGGAGTGACAGCACTGTGAACTCCTGGTTGAGCCGGGCAGCGGGATCATGAAGGGCTCTGGGAGCCTCTCCAGGCCTTGCTTTTAAAAGGGCAGGAGGCACAGGGACTCTGCAAACCCCTCTGTTCCCTGCACTGGCCCAAGGGCACATGCTGGTGACCGACAGCATCCCTTGTGTCAGCCTGGCCCATGCTCGGCAATCCCAGCAACAGAAACACAATCTCCCCAGGGCTCAAATGGTCAACAGCCCATTTCTGACACTGCATGACTGCCACCAGCTACCATCAGTCCCCTCTCACCTGGGCAAGCTGTCGAGCTTTTTTGGCCACAGTTTTTCTGTCTCCTCTGCTGACTGTGCAGACCAAAGGAGACCTTCTCTGTTTGACCCGTCATTTACAGGTCCCTCGGGAGCATGATAGGTGCCTCCCAGAAACATTCTTCTCTGGCAGAGAAGGGGGTAGTTAGATGTTCCCAAGCCAAAGAGGATACAAGACATTACAGTGCCATGTTGTGGTCCCTGCCTGGGCTTACCCAGGGGCTGGTTACAAAGGGTGATCACCACTGCCTGAATTTCCCTGTGAATTACTTCCTTTGCAGAGTGGAGGAATGCATGAGCACAAGGTGCTTTATTGGCTCCAGTCCTAGACACAGGATGGGACTGGCCCTCGGGATCCTCCTCCTGCCCCCTCACAGCCTCCCACCCATGCTCCAGGCATTGGGGCTCACGTCTGCCATGTGCTGCCTGCTTCCTCACTGTGTCCTTGTGGAGAGGTACGTGTGTGCTGGAGTGCTTTGTCTTGGTGGTTGGGCTTTTTTGTTGTTCTTATTTTTAATCCATATATTGTTCTGGATTTGCGTCAGAGACAGCAGGTTGGAGAAACGTGCCTGGCTCTTTGAGCAAAGTGTGTCAAGATTGGAAATGCCCGCAGCTCCCCTGGGAGAATGTGCTGCTGTTGGCACGGCTCCACTGGGTCCGACTGGGAGGGGGAGCAGGCTTCCAGCCTTCATCCTATAGCTTGCAGCAGTTTTCCCTCATCATTTGACCCCACCAAACCAAGGCCTTGGCATAAGACCCTGTGGAAGAGCAGAGTAGGGGAAAGGAGCTTGTAGTGCCAGACTTAGTCCTGTGCTGCTGGGATCCAGCTATCCCATGGGACAGGAGCTCAATCTACCCCTGGGCACGAGGGACCCGCACAGCATCCCACCCTCTGGTCCAGAGGGAGCTGCTGAAGAGCTGGGCGAAGGCACATTCCCCCCTGGAAGCCCAGAGGTCCTGATCAAGGGGTCCTGGCACATTCTGTGTGCATCAGTCTCATCAAGGTAAAAACCAACGCTCCCCAATCACAGAAGAATGGTGTGGGTGCGAATGCTTTGCCCTGGCTCCTATTTGCCTGATGAGTGGAAATGAACCCAAATGAATTTAGCATGTGTGAAGCTGGCCTACCTGTAATGCAGAGTGTCCCAAGAGGAACGGGGAGAGCGATATGCCCTCGGCACAGCCCGTGGGAAAGACACGAGTCTGGGACTCAGACGTGGCAGCATCCTTGTCACTGGAGCCATGCTCGCCTCCTCCCTTCCCCTCCTTGCTCTGTTCCTTGTCTCGCTGGCTGCTCCCTTGTGCCCTGTTCCAGTTGGGAATGCAGGGTCTGCTCTTGCCTCCTCCTCACCTGTGGGAGAAACCCTTTCCAATCTACCCTGCTCAGTGCTCGCAGTAACCTTTCTGTGCAGCGTCTGCATGCGTCAAGGAACTGAAAAGAAAACATGCCAGGATCTCACTGAAAGCAACCAACTGTTCTCCTCGCATGTAAATGTTGCTGCTCTTTTGATTTGAAATGGCTTTAATGCTGAGTTCGTCTGCTAATTCCCCTCCTGCCCCTTGTGTATTGTATATTAAGAGAAATGTTGTTCTGTATCCTGAGCAGTTTATTTTATCGAGTTTAAGAGAAAATCCCATACTGAGATGCTGCAGATAAATATTCATTGTCACATCTGTTTTGGTTTAAGATTGTTGCCTAAAATGTTAAAAATACAAACATATTTGGCGGGGGAGAGACTGGGGCGGGAGGTTGGTGTGGGCTGCTGAAGTCTGGGCCTTTAGTGCAGCTCATCAAATGTTTTATCACCAGCAAGGAGAGGAATCACAATGAGGGTAAACCTCACTCAAGGGAAAGCAAATGGGAACAACAGCCCCAACAAGATGCAGACAACCCCAGCCCTGGGGCCCTGCTAGCAAGTGGGCTGGTCTTTGGCAGGAGCATCCCCAGCCTGGCTGTGGGCTGGGGCACTGCCTTGGCATAGGGGAGGTTTCCTATTCTCACCTATTCAGAACACCCTTGAGGGCCTCTTGAAGTGCTTTGCCACCTAATGGTGAGAAACAGATAAACAAGACTGGGATGTCTTCCTGGTCTCTGTGCCGTAAGGGATGACGCGCTGCGGACTGGCTGCTCTGGCACACGAGGTGTGAGCTGTGGGGCCTGGCAGCACCATAGGGAGTTGGCTGGTGGATGTGGTAAGTGTTTGGACAATGCACAGTGGTTTCTGCCATGCACACCGGTTTTTGGACCATGCACAGTGGTTTCCAGCGCAGCCCTGCCCACAGTGGCATGGTGATCTCTGCTCAGAAGCAGTCCCATCCATAGCTGATAGCTGTTCGTATGATAAAGAGCATCCCAAATGACTGGCACCAATTAACTCCTGTTTTCAGCAGGCAGGCCAAGAGCTGAATAGGGTTCTTCTGCCACTGGGCCAGACTTGAGACTTGTCAAGGCCAGACTTGAGACACACAATGCTGTGGGGCAGCATGGGAACAACGTCAAGAAGACCCAGTTTGGTGATCAATGCTGTCTCTGCTCCAGAGATAAAGAGGGCCCTTTCCTCCCCAGGTTCTCCAGTCCATTACCTCTGCTCAGCTCTAAAATCTTATTTTACATTTAAATAAAATAAACTAAGCTGCTTGACCTTTTTTTTTTGTTCCTTTAAAGCTTTTGCAGCCCCTCTAAAAGCAGCCAGTGAATATGGGAAGGCATAATAATAAGGATAACGCTTTCCACTTACTGAGCACTTTATATTCTCCAAGCACTGTACAAACATTAACTAATTAAACAGAGCAAAGAAGCAGCCCTATGCTCTGTCCTAATGCTGGGAAATGGAAACAAGGAAACTCTGAACCAATATGTCAATAACATCAAAGTCCTATTGTCCTGGCCTTGGCTTTGTTGCAAAGGAATCTGAAAATGTCTCAGAGTTTCCAACATGGCTTCAGGCTCTTCACACTTGGGAAACAAGTGTGAAAAAAATGTTTCAGAGGCAGAAGACAAACCCTGATCAAAGTTGGCAGAAGTGTCCAAGGAGACCCCAGGACTGCAGCCTCCCCCTTTGATGCTGCCTCATGTGGGAGCCATCCCGGCGGCTCTCGCACACAAACCCCAGAGCCCTTTCCGAGGGCTGGCATCTTCCTCAGGGCCCTCTCATGCACATATGGGGGATGTTTCCTATTAAGGATTCACACTCTGGTTGAGCTACATTCCTAATTGTGGAGACTTTAATGGCCCTAATAGGAAACACACCCGCAGCGGAGTCCCTGTGAGTCATTCTCCCATCGGAGAGGTCCTTGGGCCGGCTGCCACATGGCAGGGATGCACTGTGCACGCTGCCTGTATGCCCCAGGAGGACGCATGACCAAGCCCCATGAGACCCCCACTTCCAGCCTCTGGCCGTGCCACCAGGGTCCCCTGCCCACTTGCTGGACAGTTGTGCCTTGGCAGAATGGTGCCTTCAGGGAGACCCTCTGCATTGGCCGTCCTATCGCCACAGGGGCATCTGCATCTCTGGAGGGAGGAGGGGGTATGAATCAGAGCCTGGCACCCAGTGATGCTGGGGAATGACCATGGATATGTTCCCCAGACCTTTGATTTGGGTTGTCTACCCAAGCGGACCAGCATGTAGCTGCTTCCTGCCTGCCTGCTGGGAGAAGAGGGCTGATAACTGGGGCCAGAGGGGTTTAGGCCAGCTTCAAAAAGGCCTGTTTTGACCCATGCCCACAGTGGGGGTGCCTCAGTCCCCCCTCCTGAAGCAGCTTAGGGATCCTGCCTCTCTTATTTAGCAAACTGAGGTGACATTCAGGTGATGCCTGTTTGTGCCAGTGCTCAGGTGTCCCATCCATCATTGCAACAATCCACATGGCTCCAGGAAAAGGTCACCAGAACTGTACCAGCCTTTCCCATTCACATTTATGCTCATGCCAAATTAATTGTTCATCATAAAACCAAATGCCTCCATTGCAATTAGTCAATGTTTCCTGAACCAGCCTAGTTTAAGACACCTTCCTTTCCGCCTTCCCATCGCTCTCCCCATTGCTGAGAGACACCAAAGACAATGCATCAGCCCATGCATTTTTAGGACAAATTCCTTAATTCCAGGGATGTTCTGGCTGAATCTCAGTGCATTTTTCTGTGTCTGTTTGACAGCAATACCTGGTGATGTCAGACAAGCCTCTAGGGCCCTCAGCTCTCATTACCAGCCTGTCTAATTAAAGAGAGATGCTGTTGCTGACTGCTCTTGGGGAGGGAAGGCAGGCATACAACAAATGCCAATCTCCAGCACACAATGAAAAAGCACTAAGGTCTATGCATTTAGGGTCTGGATCTTCAAAGCAGAGGCAAGCAGGCAGCCCTGACCTGCACTCACAGGTGTGCAGAAGATAGGAAGATGCCAGAGTCAGCATCAAAGGTCAGCAGACAAGAGAAGCACCTCCAAACCCCCAAAAGCTAACAGGGCTGGGGAGCCTGGAGTCTTATCTTATCTGAGCAGGCTCACTCCAGCTGCTAATAATTAGCAAGAGTCTGGGTGATAATTAAGGCAAAATGAGCCATTCCCTATCCTTCCCACCCCGGATGGAGGTTTGGGTTGCGAAAACGAGGTCTGTAATGTTCTCATTTACTGTTGCTCTCAGCCACGCACCCCTGACTCTTCACTGGCACTTTCACTGTGGCTCCTCATGGCCCATTGCTTGGGTTCAATCTTTCCCAGGCCACTTTCTCTCAGTGTTGGGGATATTTGGCTTGGGGTTGCAGCATGGGGAAAGGGGGAGCTCTTGTTTTTATTCTTCTACAGTGGGAATGTTTTTCCTCCTGTTATTCATCAAATTCTGCTGGAATTTAATACTCACCAGCTCTAAATAGCCTATTGCACTAACAGTGATTGATGGTTTCCAATGAGTCCAGAAATGCTGCCCCTCCTCATCCCTGCACTTTCTCTCCCTTCTCTCCCTATCACTCCATCTCTCCTCTCCTTCCTTTCCTTCTCCCCCACTCCAGGCTAGAGAAAATCTGATCATTCTTGTTATGTGGATTGATTTGTTTTCTGTTTCTGCTGTGTTTTGGGGTAGGAAGGCATCAGAGGTTTTTGAAAGAGCAGTGAAATGCCATGGCCAATGAAGCCTGGCTAGGAATTCCTCAGGTTATTATTACTTGGTGAATTTCTGTACTGAAAGACTTTAGGAGAAGGAAAAAGCAAAGCCCAGTTCTGCCAGTACAGAGATGCCAGGCTGGAACAGGCATTTCTGCCCACGGGAGGGGGATGTGATTTTGCACATTCAGACCAGAGAGTGCAGCAGACCATGAGGTCCTGGGGTGGAGGGAAGACACGCAGGATCCACAGCCCAGGGAAAATTATGTGAGTTTCACCCGAGGTTGCAGCAGGCGTGGAGCAGCCTAGGAGAAGACACCAAGAGTGACCACATGCCCAAAAATGCTTGTTCAGTGGCAGCAGTGGCTCAGCTCTTGCCTGGATGAGCAAATCCTCCTTTCAAGGCACAAATTCCCAGGTGTTATAACTTTGTGAGCTAGGGAACAATGCAGCCTGAGCCTGAACTGAGTAAGGTGAAGCCTGAGGAAGTCAGCCTTGGGCCTTTCTGAACTCTGGAGATGGGAGAACAAAAGCCTTCAGCAAACCCTGCTCGCAGGGAGGGTGCTGCAGGGTGCGTGGAAGAAGGTGGTGATGGTGAATGTGCAAGCAGGTCATCTGCACGTATGTGGTTGCTTTGGAGCACCAAAACTGAAATGCTGCAGCCTGCTCCTTGCAGACCCTCAGGTCCCCCTAGAAACAGGCTGGGCAGGAGTAACTCCCAGGCCCTCTCTTTGCATTCTTGGGGACTCCTGGCTGCTCCCTGGTTCTTCCTACAGGACACAGTCAATTCTACTTGCCTTTCCCCTCCCTTTCTGCTAGCTTTCCAGAGAGCAGCTTGCTTGTTCCTGGTGGGGGCTGCTCTTCCCTGGGTAAGCCTGACCAGCTCCAAGGTGCTCTCCGTGTCCTGTTAGAATTAAGCTACCCGAGATAAAATCTTGGGAGCTCTTAGAGGGAAACAAAGAGATGTAAAATGGTAACTTGATTTACTCATTTGTTACTGAACGTTTGATTCCTCCCTGAACTGCCACCCAGCCAGCTGGGTTATGTGTCAAAGGAGGGGGGAAAAAAGCCAATACAGGCAGATGCCTTATCAGATTCACTGCATTAAAAGGATTTGGGGAATGCTAATGCAGACACAGGGAGTGGGATACTGGCTGGCTACGGGTGGCTGAGCATAGCACAACCCCTTGGCTACCCCTGAGACAGCCCTGGGTATCATGGGGCCCCAGGTCCTGTTTGTTCCCCTCAGGGATGTTACAGCAGGGCTGGTGGGGCTCTTCTCACCAGGCAAATACTGGATGAGGCTAATCTCCAAAGGTGGGCTCCCAGCCTTTGTGAAGAACATTCCTTGTCCAGATCTGCTGGCTAAAATCAGTTACTTTTTGGTACATGGGTTAGAGATGGCTGTTAGAGCCTGCAGCACATCCCGTCTAAAGCATTGATTTGGGCAAAATCACTCGGTGCCTAATGGGTACGCTGTGTTTTCCCATGAATAAGGACAGGAACACTATCCCATAACTGACCCAGCCCAAGGGTGGTCTCGGCACCATTCCCGAACAGCCTAGATCCCATGCAAATAGAGCCAGGACAGAGCCTGCACAAGCCAGCACCTGGGATGGGGATGCAAGTTTCCTCAGTGACACCCCCCCCCCCCCCAGGACTGGGACATAAATCACATTAATGACTGGAGAATTGTTTTGCAAATTAACAAATGCAATTTGTTTCCCAAACAAACCTGATCAGAAAAGGGCAAGGTTAGGACAGCAGGAAACACTTCTCTCATTCATTTTGACAACTGCAGTTTTGTTTCAATTACTGATGTGCATCCTCCGTAATGTCCTCATGAGCACGCTCCCGTCACCCTTGCCAAAACGATGAAGTCTGGGTAATAGGAGACCGTCAGCGTGATGGCTCCGCTATTAAACCTGTGCTGAGCTGCGGAGAGAGCCATTTCTGTGTTTCCAAATGATGAAGGGCAGATTAGCAAGGCCCTGCTGTATTATACTGTGAATATATTTAGCTACTCAATGTGATATAGATTAAGAGCAGCGGGAAGCCTGGCAGTTACACTTCAGAGGGCTGGGAGGGAACATTTCCATTTAGCTGAGTTGACATTCGCTTTGCACGCACCTGTTTGATGGGCGCCTTCTTGGGCTGAGTCCCTCTTTCCCCGGGGCTGCTTTACATCCTCAAGCCTTGGGCAGGATCCTTCCAGCCTGAGCTGCCATTTTGGCTGCTGCAAAGCAGCTTCTGTGTGTCAGACTCAAGCCGTGATGGATTGAAGGGCTTTTTAGGGCAAGGACCCCTCTTTTGGGGTTCTTTGTTGTCCTTTTCTATGCTAGGCAATTCTATTCCCTTCAGCCTGTCCCTAGGGCTGAACTCACATTTCAGGGCACATTATCCTCTTGCTGCCCTGTGCTCAGCTCTGTTCCCCTCCTGGGATGCTAAGAGCAGAGGGTTTTTCTCCTGGGATGTCTCCTCTGCCCACCATGCGTGAAAGCATCAGACCTGGTTACCTCCATGCATGGCCTGTTTATAAGTTATATGGAAATATACGTGGCCCCTTCCTCCCCCCAGTTCTAAGGGTGCATGTGTGTGCTCCTGCAGCTTCAGAGGAATGCTCATGGGTGCAGCCAACAGAACTGGGTTAGATCAGATTCGTGCTGTTCCCGCACTGATATCCTGGGAGCAAAACCTGTTTTCACCATGTTTGCAACTGAGGTTTTCCAAGAAGCCCTCTGAGCAGGGAACCCAGAACCAGAGAGCACTGGAGTGCTCCCCTCAGAGCCCTTCCCAGCACCATGCCCTTTCAGGATAATCCCTTAACTTAAGCTGGAAATTCCTAAGAGCTGGAGAACTCGTCTGATTATTTGCAGGCACATGGCCATTCTGGGGACTATATGATTTTAATAACCATCCCAGTGCTGAGGCATGTGGCTTTAACAGCCCTCAGCAGCCCATCTTTCCACAGGGGTAACAGGAGACTTTGGAGACATTGACAGAAAACAAGCTTGCGCTCAGCAAAATGAAAAACAAAATAAAAAATCCCCCTTCCAAAACCTGTTCCAAGTAAACCAAAATAATTTTTTCAATTGTAAAACAAACAGTCCATTTGCTTTCACGAGCTTTCTCTTTTCTTTTTTTTTTTTTCAACTTCTTAAGTGGGTTTAAATTAAACATAGGCAATTTTTGCCTGAAAACATCATTTCTGAGAGAAACAAAAAAAGTCAGAAAGCTTTCCTGGAAAACCATCATAACAAAATGCTTCGACCTCACTGATCTTACATGAGTTTTCTTTTTGTTTTGAGGGGTACAATATCGTTGCCATTTAGTGCATCCTCTCAGTTGACCTGCAACTGTGCTTCTTGGCAAGCAGACTACTTGTGAGGAATGTTTTGCCCAGCACTGCAGCCTTCATCATTACCCAATGGCTGCTAATGAGGACGGTGCCCACTGACGAAGCTGCCTTCACCCAGCTCCCTTTTAAGCGCAGTGATGTGGCGCGGTGGTGAGCGACGCCATGCTGAGCACACAGAAAAGCCAGAATTTCTGGTTTCCATAAAGGAATATGGAGAATATTATCCAGTGAGATTTGAAACTTAGGTGGGAAAGCTGCCAACGTGCAGCGTTTTCAAAGAAACTCCTGTATCTCATATTGCTGAAAACTGGGAAGTCCCGTGGGTTTAGGGAAGGGGAGCAGGGAGGGATGGGGGGGGTCCCCATAATGGACATGGGAATGGAGGCAGAGCAGGGGGAAACTTTCTGAAGGGTTTCTTTTATATTGGAATAAGTCATAATTAATGCTATCAAGTGGCGGAAAGGCAGCTTCGGGTAACGTGAGCGGAGCCTTATCTCTCCCTGCGTCCTGTGGCCCGTCTGCGGCTCTGGTCTGGGGATAAGCAGGATACATTAAAAAAAGTGTTGGGAGCAGGGTGGCATGGAGGGACCAGGGCACTGCTCCTGCCCCCTCCTTCTGCTGCTGAGGAGCCCAGCTCCAGTCCTGCTCAGCTCAGGCCAGGGGGGGAAATGAATCCCCATGTTTTCAATTTTCAGCCAGAAATCCAGGGTGCTGGGTACCGTGAACACTGCGGGGTCCCTCCAGCAGCAGCATCTGCAAGGGCTCTCTGGCCTTTTAGTGGTTATACTAGTGCCTCAATCAGCTTTGAGGGGCTGGGCCGGTTACCATATCTCTGAGGCATGAGCTCATAGTGTTACTTAGGCAATTTGTTAAATAGAAGCTGATTAGAGGTTTCCCTGCCTGGGTCCCATGGACCATATGTCATTGTTTATTTATACTTTTTGGCCAAGCTCACTTTCTTCTCCCCTCCTCTGGCAGTTAGATCACAAGCCACGCGATGCCACTTTAATCAGTGGCTTTGGTGCACCCTCCCTAACGCAGGGCTGTGGGACTAACTGTGCCCAAGTCACCTGGGTTGGCACATCCTTGGTCATCAGGGGAAAGGCTGGGCAGGGGGGAATGGCTACCATACAACACTGGTTTGGGGGAAACTCTTTTGCCATACAGCAAAAATAAAAAATCTTAAAGATAGAGTACTCAAAACTGGTGGATCAAAACGAACGCATCAAAATGCCTATGTGATGAAAAAGCCTCCGTGATCTCAATTACCTTCTTCTGTAAGGATCCTGGCATAACTGAAACTGTTCAGTTTCTGAGGAACAATGATAAAAAACACTTTAGGTTTTATTTCCCTACTTCGGCTTCCCCTGGGAACAAAGCTGGAGCAAGAGATTCCACGCATACTCATACGCACACACACATTCATGCACACACAAAAGCCATAACAAAATCCAAACAAACGAAAGCCTCAAAACTTGTTTGGTTTAATTTTATTTTCTTCCTTTTTTTTTTTTTTTCCCCTGAAAAAATGTGAATATTTCAGAGAAAAGAAAATGTGACTTGCTTGTTTTGTCTGTGTGGCCTGCCCTGTTTTGGGGGAATAAATTTTCTAGTTGCAGCCATCCTTAGTCTTCAGTTTCTCCTATTAAGGATAATACTAAAAGCTGCCTTAAGCCATTGCTCCTTGGAGGAAATACTAAGTGGGATAGTAGTGCTAAATAGGAAGCAACAGGTCTGTTCACCTTCGGTCCTGGCAGGAGCAACCTGTCCCTGGCTCATCAGCCTTCCTCATCCTGCATTATGCGAGGCTGTCCTGGTGCTGTGTGGTGTGATGGATGGGTCCCGCAGTCTGGCCTATGCTTTCATCCCCCCACTTATCCCTCCCCAGTGCAACGCAAAGCATCAAAAGCAAAAATGCTTAAAGACTGAACCAAAATAAATATAGGTATAACACGTGATGAATGGTCCCTCCTCTGAAATTCATCTTCATGAGAGACATAAGCTCACAAGCAAGCCGGCAGCCACAGGAAGCTCATCCAGCCTCCGCAGCAGCAGAGGGAAATGCCACAGCAGGAACATGCCACCATGTCACATCGGGTCAGAGATGCCAGTTTGATCTCCAAGTCCAGCACCCAAGGCACCCTGAATGGCTCCTACACCAGCATCTCATGCTAGTGCATCAACAGTGTGGCTTTTGGAGTTGGGGGCTGCATGCTAGCCCTGAGATAAGACCCTGATTCAGCCTGTTCCGAAGCCTTCAGCTGCCTTTGTGCACCCTGACAGCACAGTCACCCAGCAGGACAACTCATGAGCTCCAATATGGGGGAAAATCTGCTTCCTCTTTGCTCCAGAGGCAGCAGCCACTCAGCAGAGCTTGCTGCCAGGTCTCCAGCACCCACCACCTCTTGGACCTGTGTACCAAGGAGTATGTCCTGGGCTGATGTGGGAGAGCTTTCATAGTGGCTTCTATTTGTGCTAGCCTTGCTACACCACTGTCAAAGAATAAATAGCATTGCCTTTAATCTCTGGTGTGGATCAGAGAAGTCTGGTTGTGCGGGCACCAGGAGCATTGTCCAGGACAGCTGAGGAACTGGCTTTCCTGTGCTGCCCTAGCAGACCCCTCCTTTGCATCCATTGGCTCTCACTCTTATTCCATCCCTGACACCCATAGGAAATGAGTGGGTAATGTAAACCATGGTTAAAAAGTCCCACGTTACTGTTGTTCCTAAGTCCCCAGCATCTCTCGCTGCTGTATACCTCTCCTTTCAGAGCACACGGTCCCCTGAGGCCAGAACTGACTTTATTTTCCTGTCTATGCAACAACAAACAGACTGTGGATGCAGGACGAATAATAAATGGCATGTAGATAAGCCAGCTGTCTGGGGGAGTCACGGCACGAGGCACCGAGAGAGGGAAAGGCAGTGCTGGAAGGAGGATGCAGGAGTTAGCAATGTCTAAACTGGATTAAAATGATAAATTTCACTGGGGGCTGCAACCCAGGCAGTGCAGGCTGCAGCAGTAGTGGAGCAGGCTTCTGTCCCCAGCACAGGGACCTTGCTGTGTGTGCCTTCCCCTGGGAGCCACACCAGCCTGTGTCCAGCAAGGGCTCACATCACACACTGCAAAATACAAGGCCATGAAGAAGAATTTGGCTGTAGAGCTTGAGGACAGCTACAGGGATAGAAGGAAGCCCAAGGAGAGTTGTATGAGAAAGGCCAGAGAGGAAGAGGAGGAAGGGGCTGACCATCTGGATGATGAGGCTGATGTTCCTACCTGTGGGGATTGTTTGTGGACAGCATCTCAGCATGACTGCTGGTTCCCTTCCTGGGAAAACTGTTCTGTGTGAACAAGCAATTCTACTCATGGCTTTTTTGTTTCATGCCTGTCAACTGGATGCTGGGAGGACCACCCTTGGAACCAGCAGGGGAAAATCAGGTTTACAGAGGAGAACATACCAGGGGAAAAGTCCAAAGTCTGCAACTTATGCATGTCGGGGTGGTGGAGGCAGAAAAGAAAGAGAGAAGTTTCATGTCATTGACCTTCAAATAGTTTAAAGGGTGTCAGCAAGCAGAGGGGAGCGGAATGATTTAGAAAGGTAGAGGAATGTGTAATTAGGAAGATGGGATTGAGGAAAGGAAAACAGGTGATAAATTTCAGGGAAATAATCCAACAGTCAGAGGCAGAGGAGTAAGAAACTCATGTATGGGAAGAGATGGGACCATCTTTGTATGGCACTGAGTGATAACCTGAAGTTACCAATGTGTGCAGTTAAAGGTGCAGCCCCTCAGTGGTCGTGGGGGCAGCAGCATGGGGAAGCAGGTACGGCGTGGCTCCGTGACAGCAAAGGTTGTGAAACACCAAATTCCTCTTGTCAGGTATGAAGCCTAATTCTGGTTCTGCTTCTGTTTTCTAGGACCCAACCAGTCCTTAGGAGAGCATTAGCTATTTCTCATCCATCCCAGCAACAAATAAATGTTGGGGCAGTTTTTCTTGTGCTGGCCAGGATTCTATGCTGACCACATGCTTTGGCAGCCAATACTGGCTGCAGTGGATCACAGGAGACCAGTTTTGGTTTGGGTAGTTTGGTACTTTTTTAGCTTTGTGTGGGCATCTTTACAAGAATCCAGGCTGGCGTACTTCCTGACGGCTGCACAGGGAGAGCAGGGATGTGCAGAAACGCTTTATGGCCTCTGCAGCTCCAGGTAATGTTCAATAGGATTAAAATGAGCTGAGGAAAGCTTAAAGGCTATGAGCCTGATGCTTCCCATGACTACTCCGGTGTAAATGGAGGTAACTCTGCCACACACACTGGGCTTACTGTACTATCAAGCTAGGGCAAGTAATGTCAGAGTCAGGCAGAAATTAGAGACAGAAAAGGCTGATTAGGTCACTTATTTCATCCTCTTACCAATTAGACAGGAAATTATTTAACTGCTTTATTTATTTATTTAGAAATGTACCTCAGCAGGAAAAATTCCCCAACGGCAAGCTCTGTACTTTTGCAAAGGAAAGGGTGGAAGTCCAACTCCTTGTTCATTAAACACATACCTTAAAAAAAAGCATCTCATAAAGGAAAATATGGGAAATAAGCATCTCCTTACAAGCCTTCGAGGGTGTGCGGTCTCCACAGCCGTAGGAGGGAAAGGCAGTCTGCTAACTGTCCAAGATAACATGGCTTTTTTTGGGAGACAACTATTACATTTACCTCTTTCTATAGAGACAATTACAGAGGGGTGGCAGCAAGCATCAAGACCTTCTTGGGCTTGGGGCTGGGGATGCAGAAAAACCCTGGTGTCACCTGATGGGGCAGCTCCAGCCCCCATCACCCCTCACCCTGCTGCCCAGCCCAGCTTGACTCTGTCTGGGAAATGCTTTGGCCGATGAGGAATTTGCAATACAGCTGCTCCAGTGGGATGGGAATGTTATCACGTTGGACAGCACTTCAGAGGGAAGATTTATGGGGTTCATAACAGAAGCTGTCTGGAGAGAGCCCAGGAATGGTTTGAGATCTGACCCAGGTCCTGCATCTGCTGGAAATGTGGACTGGCCGCAGGACTCGTACCCCACAGTGCCGCGCACGGCCAGGGCCATGAGCAGCCAGGGAGAACAGTGCCAGAGGCTCCCTTTCTGGCTTGAAGTCATCAACAGCTCGCTCTTTCCTCAAAACGATGATGAAAACCAATTTCCAAACCTCAGGGATTTTTTTTTTTTCCTCTAAATGGAATTCTTGCTTCCCAGCCAGGCCTGGCTTGAAGCTTGTGAAGTAGAAGGATAGGCATGCTGCAGGAGACTCTCCCTTGATGGAGGCAGTGGTGGAAAGAGCTCGGACTGTGCCTGGGAAACCACAGCAGAGGAAGCCTTGGCCAGGGCTGCAGCACCCAGTGATGGAAGAGGAGAGAGAGCAGCTTCTGAAGGCAAACCAGGCCATGGCATGTGTGCCCAAGTCAGGCAGAGGAGCAGATTGCACAGGTGAGGGATGCCCCTGCATGCACGCTGTTCTGTGGAAGGACCAGGCTGAACCCCTGCTCCGAGCCAGCCTACGGAGGATGAGGATGCTGTGTATGGAGCACGCCCCATGACTGCAGCACTGCTCAGTGGGGGCTCATGCTCAGGCTGGCATGTGCAATATTAGGTGTGCTTGAATACTCCTATCTGTCAAGGCTGCCCAGGGCCTGTGGAGCAGCTGCTGGCCAGAAAACCTCACAGCCATGTACAGCACGCAGGTGGAAGTGTCTCCATGAGGGAGGAGAGAAGATGTTGGGGCTGTGTTGCCTCTCCTTGCTCTCCTCTTGCCCTGTTCTGGCAGGATGTGGCACCAGTGGGGTCTGTCCCATTAGGCAATGTGAGAGGCTGCACTCCTGAAAACAAGCCCTCTTCAAGGATCCTTGGTTAAGGGGCACAGCTGGTCTCCCATTATCAGGCAACAGCAGAGGCAAGACAACCTAGTTACTGAGGAGAGATAGATAGAGGTTTTTTTTCCTTGCCATCCCCTCCACTCCCCCCACTCTTTTCAGTGATCATTCTTGTTATTCATTTCCTCTCTTCTCTTTTCCTGCAGACGGTTTCACTGGGCAAATCCAAACGAAAGGCTTGCAAAGAGGATGCTCATAAAATATTTATGGTGAACTGTGGTGAACACAAGTAGGATAATGAGGGTCTGTGGGATATGGGATGTGTCCAAACTAGCACAGTGAAGACCTCGTAAGAGACAGAGGCACGCAGTGGAAGCCATTAGTAAGTCCTGTAGGGTCTTTACTCATTTCCTTCTCACACAGTTCCGTGCTGCCACACACTGCTTTTGTTTGGGTTTCTCTTGTCCTCCTGGTACTGTGTGTTTTACTCCACACTGCACTGAAGCTGTGTGCTGGTGGCTGGGCAGCCCTGCACAAGTCCTAGGGCTGCACTCCCCCAAGAGCAGGACCAAACCTCTATGCCACCTCCATGGGCTGCAGCATCCTGACCACACTGGTGCAGTATCCTTGTGGAGCATCCTCTTGCAGCCACTCCTGCCCTGCAACTGTCCTGCATGCACTGACATGGCCATGCAAACCAGCCGGGGAGGACAGAGGGGTCAGGCAGCATTTGCTTTACTGGTGTTATGGTCCTTTCCAACCCTAACTATTCTATGATTCTATTTCTAAAATGCAAGGGCACAGGTCTGACACCTCCCTCTCTCCCATCATTTATAATACTTGTCTGCTGAGGCTCTACTCACATAACAACATGTGCTGAGCTTTAAAGCACATGGAAGGCCAAGTGCGGCTGATGCCAAGAAGGGGCTCTGAGGCTCTGTGCAAGCTCTGGTAATGTGCAAACTTATCCCATCCTGAGAGCAGAACCAATAAACATCCAGTGGCCTACCTAATGCAGGAGAAGAAATGCCGTTAAATCTGCGTCTTACAACAGCTTAGCTAACTCCTTCTCAAGTTACCCGGGCAGCGGGTGTCATGCATCTCCTGCTGTTGGGATGCTGCTGACCTTTGGACAGTCTCTCTGGGTTCTGACCCATCCTCATCCAAAGCTGCCTTTCCTATGCAGTTGGCCAAGAGGACCTCGGGAGCATTGCTGTCCAGAGGTGAACCCTGGCCATACTCATTCCTGTTTCTCCCTCTGCTCTCTTTCAGCAAGCCCCCCAAAAGACGTTGAACTCCTGTTGGAACTTCTATCCCACTGGGAGCCATACCGCTGGCAGATGTTTGCTGTGATACAAGACACGACAGCTTTTATTAGTTGTCAGCTGGAATACAGCATTTTAGGGTCTTTAGGTTAAAATGGAAGAGCAAAGCTTGCACGCACGTCTGTGCCAGCAGCACGGCCTGCTGCACAACACAGCTCCTCCAGAACCATTTTGATGCAGAAACCCAGGCTCCTCTCACTATCGCACCTCGGCTCCTCATCCCATCAGGGCTGCTTTCCCCTGGGATGTGCCCTCTGTCCCTGCATGACACTATCCATGTGAATAGAATGTTCTTAACATCCGACACGGACTGCCTGGGTCTAGGCACCTTTCTTTTCTGCCCCTTTTGCTGGATGTGCTTCGAAACCATCAGTCCCAACGGACAGCAGCACGAAGGAAAAGGCAAGCAAGGTCATGCATGCTTTTCTTATGAAGGCTACAGGGAATTTCCCACCTCTTCTGGGCTGGGAAACCACCGCAGCTTTTGAGGCTATTGCACATCAATGTTACCAAATCCTAGAAGATTGTAAGAAGAAACTACATGTCTGTGGAGCAGTGCTCTGCTGATGGAAGCAACCTTAATTATGCCCAGCATCTGAGAGGGTTCCTCTGCTTCCTGGAGCTGCCTGGTGGAAGCCAGAGAGCACAGCACACCTAATTGTGCTGTTCCTGGGCAGGAGCAGGCAGTGCTGGTTCATGACAGGTTGGTGCTACTGCAGAACCTAGAAAGCTCATATGAGATGGGTTTGCCCTAAATAATTCATCTCTGTCATGAAATGAGTCTCTGAGTTGATGAGCCAAACAAGCTGCTTCCTTGAGGCTCTTGCACAAGCAGTGTCTCATCTTGTAGACCAGCTTGGGACTCTTGGCGAGCAGTTGCTTTACTGGGACACGTGCTTGGCTGATAGATCCCCACCTTGCCCTCTCCCCCTCTATTTCCATTGCCCTGTAAGTATCAAAGTTCAAGTCTCTCAGAACAGGGAAGAGTGCTCCAGACATAAAAGGTATTTCTGGGCATCAGAGGAAGAAGTGATTAATCTCAATTACATGGTTGAACACTGAATAATCTGGAGCAGCAGATTGGGTTACGCTTCCTCTTTTCTGTGGCTATTGGAGGGGGTTTTCCAGCCTGAGGAGACATTTGAAAGATGTTTTGACTACTGAAGTGCCAAACTTAACCCCAGTGTAATTGGACTTGTGGTAAAACATGTATGTTGTTCTTTGCTTCCTGAGCCCTCTGGACAGACTGACGTTTATGCAGCTGCCACCTCTTGCTATTTGCCGTGCATGACAGATCCCACCCCAGCACTCTCTTCCCAAGGTCATTGCTCAAAAACAAAAGGAAAAATCCAAAAAAAAAGAAAAGCCAACAGAGGTTGGTGCTTGCAAAATGCAGAGGCAGCAGTGCAGCCTGGGCAAAGGTGGAAAGGAACCACTCCCCTCCAGCTGCCAGCCTGTAGCCTTCTTCCTCCCAGGCCAATTCCCGTATCCTTCCCATAGGTCCACGCTGAGCATCCCCAGGACCGGGCTTTCCAGTGGGGTCCAAGTGCATTGAAATCTCTCTTTCTCTACACACTCGTGCTATATTGGGGTGGGTCATACCCAACAAGAGTTGTAACACCAGCAGGGTTTCAGCATTGGTCCCTGGGGGAAGGCAGTGGCTGTGGAGTGCAGCGATGAGTGTGGCGCATGAGCCCAGACAGACAGATTGACAGATTTCATCCAACAAGCCTCTCAGATCCTCCTCATTATTTAACAGCATCTTTTCCCCAGACAAGAAAGCTGTTACTGATATTCTGCAGAGACTAATAATAACCTAATCACAATTTTTGATGGACTAAACATACATAGTGTGTTCTGAGATTCACTCTAGAGAGATCCCTCATCACAGCCTCTGCTGCCATGCCACAGCGCCTTTCGGGGTGCAACATGGCACATGGTTTCCAGTGATGCTACTAGACGTTTTCAGATAGGAAGTTAAAAATAAATATACTCTCAGGGGAAGCTGAAGAGGGATTGAGTGAGGCCAGGGTGTAATTACCTGAGCTGGAACAGAGCCAGGATCTAACTTGTATTGCAAATTCTCTGCATTACTTTAGATACCTGCTAACGAAGTGATTATAAAAACCATATTTATAGAAGATTGGGGGGTATGTAATAGATACATATACATAATTAGCCATAATAGATCTGCATTGATTACATTGCTGTTAATCCTCCTCTAAATATGTGCACATTAATTAGTCGGCATTTAACACATTTACAATTATTTTAAGAACAGAAACAGTCTGGTGGGTGCAGCAGACAACAGGGCATTTATTCATGTTTTGGTATTTATTTTTCCCTTTGCAGCAGCTCGTACATCAGATAGGGTCTTGTACAAAGAACAAAGAAGCATCCAGGTCCAAAGGCCTACAGCATCCAGCTTCCTACACGGAGATAAGCACTTACAAGTGTGTATGAAGGATCTTGCCAAAATACTGGGTTGATGCATAAAATATTTTCGCGTTACTATGGAACAAAGTGTCATGCCAAACTCTGAGTGTGACACTGCTTCTTTTCCCTGAGCAGCTGTGGGGGTGTTCAGTTCCCATGTAACAGCAAAAGCCCTGGGCCAGCTCACTGTGCCCACCACAGCAGGGCTGTGGCTGGAAGGGGCTGAGAATGAGTAGCAGAGGATGCAATTTTGGTGGCCTGGTGGGGCAGCCTGCAGGACACTGATGCTCACCTGGCTTTCACTTTCAAGAGCTCTGAAATTTGCTCGGCACTTTCCCAGCAGGGAAATGTGGGGCAGTGGCCTAATTTAGGCAGGCTCTGAAGTGCTTTCCTCATCATGATGGTTCAATTCCCACCAGGACTTGGAGATGAGCATCTGCAATGATAAAGTAACAAACCCCAGGAGCCACGAGGAACCTAGGTCCACATCTCATGAGCTGTTTGTGTATGAGATGCCCTGCAGCCTCCCAGAACAAAATCTGCTCAGCCATTAGGCTAGTGGAAAATATCTCTCCTGATTTTATCTCTAATTCTTTCTTTCTCGCTTTAAATAGCAAGAGCAGTAAATACACCATCTCACCATGGCCCTTCCCAAGCCATGGTGCTCCTCGGAGCCCTGTGTCTGCTCTTCGTTGCCATCCCTACAGAGATGCCTCCCACCAGGGCAGCGGCAGAGGAAGTTTTCTATCTCTGGCAGCCCCTGCCAAGCCAGAGCATCCCCTCCAGTGGTGAAGAGATTCAATCAATCAACTTTGGGTGACAATTGTCCGTGAGTATCCTGCCACCCCAGAAACCCTGACCTGCAGGGTGGCAGAAAGAGCAAATGGGCAGGAAGCAGTACAGGGAGCATCAGAGCAGGGGGCCAGGAGCACAGAGGGAAGATGCAGGACCATCAGGCACTCCAGCCACACACTGGTGTGCCCACACCCGTAGCCATGGGACATGGTCCTTCTCCAGTGGTGGGGCTGGTGATCACTTCCCAGCCAGCTTCTTATGTGCTGTGGGTGATAGGCAGCACACTGACTTGGAGTCATGGGCATTAGTAACCCTGTTGATGCCTGATTGCTAAAGCAGCTTGCCTCCTGAAGCTGCTCCTTGGTGCACAGAACGCATGAATCATAACGCAGATCCTGTTTCATACAATGTAAAACCCCTCTACAAATCCAGCAATTAGCTTCCAATTTGCTTTCTCCATTAATGGGAAATGGGGTCTCTCCGGGATGCTCTGACGAGACCCTGTTTTCTTCATCAGTTCAAACCCTTTCCTTCTTATTTATTTTTCACCCTTACCCCGAATATATTTCCCACCACAAAAACATTTTTGAAGATCTTTACAATTACTTATTCCACCTTTTTCTGTCACATCTTTGCAGAAATAAAAGTCTCTGTTGGGAGTGGGGGGAGATGAGTGGCAAGTAAAGAGCTGGCAGCAGCTCCAACCTCTCCTCCTGCAGCTGATATTCTGGGGTTCTATGCAGGGTCTGTGGTCCAGAGGGGTCCTGATGCACCCACAGAGCTCAGACCAATTAGGAACTTCTGATGTGGGAGGAAAAGGGAAAAGAAAGGGTTGCAACGGCTGAGCTTGTCTTTTTCTTTTTTTCTCCTCTTGTTCCTCACCCTTCTCTTAATGGCAAGCCCCTGGGGTCTCATTGGCATCCTTCCCTGCCCCTTATGGCAATGCATGAATGTCACAGGGAGGATGAAAGGGAGTTAAAGGCAACACCATTCCCGACGGCACTGGGAATCACAGGGGGTACTGAGCTAATGGGAGGATGGAGACATCAAGGAGGGTTGTCTTTGGGGTAACCTAATGGGTTTTCCCTCCTCCCCACTAGGAGAAGATGGAAAGAACAGAAGTGAAAGGGAGACACCAGAACCGTGACATTTTGAAGGACTCGTAGGCAGCGTTGCCCATATAGGAAGAAGGCTTTGAAAAACTGGTAGAAAACGTGTCTGCTGGAGCCGGGGCTGCTGCTCAGCACCAAACTGAAAGGGTGCGTGAACATTTTCAGTGGCCTTTAAATCTTTGCTTAAAATAAGTCTGTGCTTGCCTGCCACTGTCAGCTGTGGGCCCTGCCAAAGACCTGTCCCCCCCAGGATGCTGCTTCAGCAGATTTGGAACCATCTCGGACAAAGTTCAATCCATGCGCTTCAGCAAAGATCCCTGGTTTCTTGTGCTGGGGATGCTGCCATGCCACATGGCTCTGCAGGCACATCCAGTTATGGTAAAAGATGATGTGCCTGTTTTTAGGCTGGGCCAAATCCCAGGGGAAACAGCTTAACTTCACACCCTCTGAACAATGCTATGGAAAATGGAAACAGCTTTTCAAAGAAATCTTGTGTTTTCCCTCCTTGTTCTGCTGCCCTATGGGGGCTCTGAGGAGGGTTGTGCGTGTGTTTCAGCCTTGATGGTCAGTTGGGTCTGGTGTTTGCAACCAGGTTAATTTCTTCTGGCTGATTGTACATTGTGGTGGTCGGCTGGTGCCGCAGCACCACAGGACAAGCACCGCTCTGAATGCTGCTCAGAAAGAAAGAAAAATCCTTCAGTAAAGGAATTACTTGCAAGCAGTAAGGGGCAACCAGGCCCACCGGTATCTTTTGTGTGCATGAAATTCTCCCCTGGAAATGTTATTAGAATATCACAGTTTAAAGGGCTTGGGAAATCAAACTATTTGTGGGCAATTCTGGGAGCAGCCAGATGCTTTTGTCAGACGCTTGACTCCTGCACAGTTTAAAATCTGTTGGTCACACATTCCTGCCCGGTTGGGGCTCTGACTGCAGTGGGGGATGTAGAACCTGGGCTCAGACGGGCCCCATGCTGGAGTGAAGGTGGTTTAGAGCATCATGGAGGGACAGAATGCTGCTGGGCTTTGGGCTTGCTCCCAGCACTGGGCCCCTCCGGCTCACACCAGGATGGGGATACGCTTGAAAAGAAAATGCCAGTTCATCGAAACAGAAGTATTTCATGAAAATATTTTGCTTTAGGGAAGCTTCTGCGACTGGGTTCTGACCTGCATTTCACAACCTGGTTTTTCCTTGGTGCCTTGCAAGCTGATGTCCCTGCCCAGGGCTCCAAAGGCATGGTCCTCAGTGTCCTAGGGTCCTCCCACACACAGGGATGTAGCACTGGAGGCAAGGAGCTGTCTGGGACCCTGACACCTCCAGGACTGCAGACCTGCTCAAGAGTATTGCTTCTTCTGGCTTTTACCAAAGGGGCTGATTTCAGCCTGGCACCCACAGCCAGAGCCTCAGCTCTGGTTGGCATCATTTCTCTGTATTCCCATCCAGCTGGGAGCTGCCCCAGGAGCTCTGCACTCTTCCTAGCCCCCGGACTGCTCCTTGTTTCTACAGCTGAGGTCAGAAACGCCTCTTCTGGTGGCCTGATGACCCCCTTATCTCAAGCCTGCAATTCCTTGGGTAGCCATCAATGTCCAGCATGAAGGGCTGGTGCACAACTGAGCAGAATTTCTGGATGGAGCTCAGCTGTTAGTCATGCTGCAGGCACAGCACTGCACAGCATAGCACGGCCCTCCTGCCAGGCAGCTGCCTGTGAAGCCAGAAGAATTCACCAGAATTAGAGTCTTCCACCTCCTAAGGGGTTCAAGCGTGTGCAGCAATTATCTCCTAAACCACACATCGCACCTTCCACTTAAAATACCCAGAGGCACTGGTTCGCAGTCAGGGCTAATGAGTGGATTATTGCAGCATTTTAAAACTCAGCTGTTTTGTAAATCTGGATTATGCAGTGGAACCAAGAAGACTTTTTCAAAAAGGAAAAGCTCACCCCCCTCCATCCCTTTGCAGTACCCCTAATAGGTAGCACAGCCATATTTAAGGTGTCATTTTGCAAGTTCTTCTATCTCAAAGGCTTCGCTTTCAATTAGCATCAAGCTTCTCCCTCCTGCTCCAGTTCTCCAGCACCAAGAAGACGCCTTTTAGCCTGTCCTGATTTCCCACAGAAAGCATGGCAAAACAGGCATTTCTGAAGGGCTAGAAATCCTTGTGTGCAGCCCTATTCTCCTTTTCACCTGCTGCTTGGAGAGGCTGGAGGTACATGGAGACATGGGGTAGGCTGACCCCAAACCTCTCTCTTCTGCCTCAGGGATGAGCAAACTGGTTCTCAGCCTCCTCTGATCTCCAAAACAAGCACCCAAGTGGTTCACTGAGTAGAGCCTTGTGTCAAGGAAGGTCATGGAGACTTAATTGCTGCTGGCAGCATCCTTCTCTTCCTCTTTCCATCTTCCCAGCACCAAAAGGTGCAGGCAAGGCCCACTCTGAGCGGCAGGGACCATCCCTTCCAGGAGCCTCAAAGCCTTGGCAGCACCGTGTTCCAGCCTTCCTCACTGGGACAGTGCTTCCTATGTGTTTCCCCAGGGAGTGCTGTCTCTTGTTCTTATCCTGGGGGCTGTCTGAGGAAACAGACAGACTTGATATATATTTTGGGGCTTATTAAAAGCAAGGACAGTTTTGTTTTGTCAGTTACCTTTGCGGGTTTTTTTTTACACAAAATAAAGTTCTGAAAATCCATGTTTTTAATTTCTTTCTCTTTGCAATGCAACTTGTGAAACAGAAAAATACCTCCACCCCTAACACACTAGCAGCTTTGGTGTATTTTTCAGCCTACTTTCTTTTTCCAGACTAAGGGTGCAGGAGGCATGAGTAGAGGAGCTGAAGAGCTGGCAAGAAAAGAGCAGAAGGACCTGACCTGCAGTTTGGAAAAGTGGAGTCAACACAGCTCAGCCTTGATGGACCTTAAAATCTCAAGCAAGTGAGTTGCTGTTACATAGGTAAAATATTAAAAGGTTCAAATACCTGGTTCTTCTTAGCCAATTACTATTTATCTGCACATCAACACCGGTGATGGTGAGCTGATGGAAACACACTGCTCCGGCTGATACATCCTGGCTGCACTGGATAACCGGAGCCCTGTTGTGCTTCCCACAACAAACCTCCTCAATAGGCTCCAGCAAGGAGAACTGATTCTTTTCCTCCCCAAAGTCTCATGACTGCAATATTCTTTGCTTCCTGCCCAACGTTGTTCCTGTGGCATTATCGTGGTGGACAGCGGCTGGATCCTACCCCAGTCACCTGTTTGCAAGGGCCCACAGCTGATCAGGTCTGTTGCACGCTTTGAAATGCAATCCTTGGGAACCGTACTAGGAAAGCTTATGGTTGATTCCCATTCCTTTTCTCACCCAAATATGTACAATCTCATCAACATTACGCTGCAGCTGGTTGAGAAATTTCCAAGAGCCCCTTGTTTTGGTTTGGTTTTTGTCAAAAAATGTTGAGCTGTCAAAACTGGGGATTTGTGTCGAAATTAAATCGTTTTGATGAAACTGTCATCAGGGGAAGTCCCTAGGCTCTGGGACGGAAAGCCTGATCAAAACCAGACAGATTGAGGGAGACAACTCGACCCTGAGACAGCTCACAGCACGGCACGGGGGTGCAGGCATGGTGCAGCAGTAATGCCATCCCAAGGCAGAGAGCAGGATGCTTCCCCCTCCTGCCCCTCTGCCTCCCACCTGCATACACACTGCGGGGAACAGCCAAAACTGGAGTGTGCCGCACAGCTGAGCACCCCCGGGTGTCATAGTGGACATGCCAAGAGCAGCTGAGATTTCTCTCACCCTCCTGTTCCCAGGCTGTGTGGTTCAGGAAGGCCTAAAAGGTTTCTCAAGAGGTAAAACTGCCCTCCTCTCCAGGAGGATTTTTAAGGCAGGGACTGAGTGAGTCTTGCTTATCTCCTCCTCCTCCCTGCTCCATGCACAGCCCCTTGGCAAGGCATCCAGAGCCTGGGGAGGACAGAGGAGAGAGCCAAACATCAAGTGCAGAAAGGAAGTTCACCGCTTGTCCTTGCTCATTCTGCACAGGGATACCAGGGATGCTTGAGGGGGTTGCTGCACAGGTCTGTGTTTCAGGATAACTGCTCCAGTCCTGGGAAAGTCCACCCGTGGAGGTTTCCTGGTGCAAGCAGGGCCAGACAACATCTCTGTCTCACACTGCTCAGCTGGGAAAGGGAAAGGAAACAGAAAGGAAATGGAATGGAAAGGGAAAGGGAAAGAAGAAGGGGAGGGGAGGGGAGTGGGAGGGGAGGGGTGAGGAAAGGGGAAAGAAAAGGAAAGGAAAGGAAAGGAAAGGGGAAAGGAAAGGGGAAAGGAAAGGAAAGGGGAAAGGAAAGGAAAGGGGAAAGGAAAGGGGAAAGGAAAGGAAAGAAAAGGAAAGGGGAAAGGAAAGGAAAGGGGAAAGGAAAGGAAAGGAAAGGAAAGGGGAAAGGAAAGGAAAGGAAAGGGGAAAGGAAAGGGGAAAGGAAAGGAACGGGGAGGAAAGGAAAGGAAAGGAAAGGAAAGGGGAAAGGAAAGGAAAGGAAAGGAAAGGGGAAAGGAAAGGAAAGGAAAGGAAAGGAAAGGGGAAAGGAAAGGAAAGGAAAGGGGAAAGGAAAGGGGAAAGGAAAGGGGAAAGGAAAGGAAAGGAAAGGAAAGGAAAGGAAAGGAAAGGAAAGGAAAGGAAAGGAAAGGAAAGGAAAGGAAAGGAAAGGAAAGGAAAGGAAAGGAAAGGAAAGGAAAGGAAAGGAAAGGAAAGGAAAGGAAAGGAAAGGAAAGGGGACCACTAAGCTGCTCTACAATTTGGGAGGCGGGTCAGAAAAGAGGCAAAGAAAATAACCTACTTTTCCCTCCAGATCTTTGATTTCCTCATGCCCGACCCAGACTCACTTGCAGCCCACATCAGCCATGTGTTCCTGTGAAGCTGAAAGGATGCCTGGTGCAAAGGAGCACATTTTGTCTAATGCTCCAAAACAGCCAGTGTGTAGTGGCTTTGCCTGCACAAATACCCCGAAAAGAAATGTAAATGGAAAGAAATTCCAATCCAATACAAAATATTTTAATCTCGCCTCTGAAATGCCTGCTGATCTGGGGTGTTGTGTGTCCCAAGGTGCTCTGCACTTGTCTGTGTGGATGGATATTAAAGGTCTCCTTCAGCACTGCCCCTGGCTCTGACTGCGGAGTCCCATCCCCAGGCGTGACACTGGGACAGTGCAGCTCCATCCAGCTGCACAGGCTGGGGCACCTCTCTGGACATGGCATCTCTGCTCTCCCCCTGCCATCCTTTCGCCTTTCCTTCTGGAGCCTTGGCCAGGGCGATACCAGCAGTCACTCTGTGACAGCAGGGATAACCACAAGCAGGAGCAAAGGGCGAGCATCCGTGGAGCAGTGTGGGTTCAGCTCGGCACACACTGGATCCTCCCGAGGGCTGCAGGACCTGCCAATTGTGTATTCTGGTGCACAACGCCCCGTCTGAGCGATCTGCCAGACAAGGACATTAGCAATGAAAGAGGCAATTGGCTTTACGTTCGGTCTGTCTCAGTTTCACCATCTGTAACCTGGGGTTAATGATGTCTACTTCAGGAAAGTGCTTTAAGATCTTTGGATGAAAAAATGTGTGCAAATGCAAATTATTCTGCTTATGACATGAGGAGGTTTATGGCCTGCACAGCTCTTAATAATGCATTAATTATGCTTACAGTATTGAAAGTGTTCCGTGATTAAGCAAATAATTACAGAAATAGATGAGTAAATGGGGCATTGGGTGCAGTGCTGGTTACTGAGCTTATCCCGTTCCACACATTACAAGATGTGTTTTCAGTTGCTCATGGCTTTGCCAAACTTTAATTGTTGGAGATGAAATTTTCCATGCTGGTGTCTGCCTTGAGCTGAATCGTTCTGTGGAGTTTCAGCCAAAATGCTTAATCTGTCCCTAAGAATGAAGCTCATGAAAAAATTTACTGAATTCTGGCAACTGTTTCTCTAGGATGCTCTTGTTCTTCACCAGGTTTCTTTACAGCAGGAGCTTCAAAACTGGGAGGGTGTCTTTTTGCCTGGGATGTGCCCTTTGTGTCCTCCTGCCTGGAAAACACGACCCAGCTTGGGCACGTGCTGAGCCTCAAGCAATGACAGCTTGCACTTCACCCATCAAAATTTGCTGTGTCTTTGCCATTAAAATGCTGTATCCTGATTGGGATGGAGGCTGTGAAGCAGGAAAAGGAAGGATGGGCTTGGGATTCAGGCACTTAAGCACTCCTTTGGGGACCAGTCCACAGCTTGGACCATGATACCAGCTGCTCTCCAAGCCACGATCTTCACTAGTGCACATAACATCTCACATGCGCCTTTATTTCTTGAATATTCAAATGTGAGATCACGGGAACTGATTTCAGAAATGCTAAACACTCGTGGCTCCAAAGGAAGCTGTCAGGAGCTGTGCTTTGAACGTGGAGAGTATTATATAAAAGGCCAAGTACCATCAAAAAATTATCTGCCTCAAACTGGGCACTCAGAATTGCTGATTCTTTTAATCTTGCACTATCTGTGCTTCAGCTCTCAGTAAGAAAGTGGGAGAGCTGGCAGGCACTTACATCAGTGGTGGGAATAATCATGCTTCACAGAAGTGAAGGCAGTGGTGGGGCAGAACCAGCACTGGAGGAAAGCCCAGGGAGGAGCGGCTAAACACAGCTTCAGCACAGGTTTAGGTTTCGCTGCTGCTTTGCTGGGACGCAGTAACTACGTCCACCCGCACGCACTGACAAGCCAATGTGGGAAATAGCCGCATGTCAGGGGAGCTGTGTGCATGCCCTGCCCTGAAAAAGGGATGTCCCATAGAATCCCCCCACCTGTCTGACCCTGTTATTACAGCCTGGGACTAACTACACACCTGCAATGAACGTGAGGAAGAGAGGAACTTGTAAGACATCTTCAGTTTGTCCTTTCCTAACTTCTGAGCTCTTGCCACCGTCACGATTCACCTCGTGGTGCTGCTCACATGTGAGAAGTGCTACATGACCAACCTTGACAAAGCATGGCATGCATTCAGTGCTCTTCACAGCCCTTTTATCTCCAGCTCACCCTGCTGTCAAAGGACACTTCGACACTTGCTTTTTGTGGTATTTGATGGTCAGAAACTCCTGGGTACATAGCAGCATTCAGTGCACCCTGCCACTGCAAGTGTTATCAGTTTCAGTAGTTCTCCATGCCAGGAAGCTGTCAGCATGGTTGTAATCACTGTGTTCATGAACTATCCTCCGAGGCATCTGCTTACATTTTAACTCTTTTTTTTTTTTCTTTATTATCATTATTATTTTAAGCAGTATTTTCTTTTTGACCAGAAAGTCATGTTTTGGACAAGAATCTGGTAAAAATACGTCTCTTCTAGCATCTTGATTCTCCCCTCCTTCTGTGTAGCTCTGTTTGCTGTGTCACATCAGAGCGCAGATGCCCAACTGATGTTTAAGGTTTATCACACACGTGCTCTGGGAATTGGTTTTGACACTGTTTATGACATGACATCCTGAATGTAACATGCATTCATTACCCTGAGTCTCACTGGAAACAGCCACGAAAGCAGCAGACAAGGGGACACGGTTGGAGCTGTCCTACTGGAAATGGGGCTGGAGGATCCCACTCCTCTCCTCCAGCCTGGAGAGCATGACCTTGCAGGAGGATGCTGCAGCGGCGAGGGAGGGCTGGTATCTTCCGTGTCCCCCAGGCCTGCTTTGCTCACACCTGGGAAAACCAGACCCAGTGCTTTGGGAATGGGTGATCCAGCTCCATTGAGTAATGCCACAGCTCCAGTTTGCTTTCTGCAGGCAGTCAGTTGTGGACAGTTTCTACTGCAATAATTCCATCCGACCCGTGAAATGCTTTACCATTTTTTTAGTACTCTTTTTCCCCCCCAAATGCATATTTTAAAGAAAAAGAAATAAAAATAAAAATTACAGCTCCTTAAACTGGCATGTCTTTCTGCCAGCACATGAGGTGCTGTACTCGTGAGTAGGAAAGCATGGTCCACAGCTGACTCTGACCCTGTACTTCCCATACAGTGTCTACAGTTTGGGCTTCTTAGTAATTATTTGGTTTCTTGAGTTTGCTCTGCTGCTCTATGTTGTTATATTAACACCAGCTTGTAAATTAGTCCCTTTAGTGATATTTGTGACTTGCCTCCCTGTGTGCATAACTTTATTTTGTCCACCAAAGGGAATACTTCCCTAAAGAGTAGGAAGCAGGAAGCACTTGGGATTAACTGCCTAGTTCTGGGAAGCATTTCTGGTCAAACATATCATACCAGCAATCTGAAAAGTTCATTTTCCACCAAAAATCCCAGGTAACAACCCCCCAAAGTGCTCATAAGAATATTTGTGGAACGCAAAGCAAAACAGAAGCTTTCTAAATGCTTTCAGGGGGCCTAATCCAATGCTTAAGGAACTCATGGAGAATCTTTCTTTTGACTTAGAATTAATTTGGTCAGCTCCAGCAAGAATTGAAGAGTTTTATTCATTAAAATTTTGAAGGATTCTCCCAGCTTCAGGCATGCACAAATGGCTTCAGCATCTGCAATGATCAAGTCAGCTACTATATTTTTCTTAAGCATTCAGGTCAGCCATTAAAATACCTGTTGAGAATATGTCCTGGGTTCAGCTATAGCAGCTATTTGCTGGGCTTAAACCACGACAAAATATTTGTGCAGGGGTTTTATTCTCACACTAAGCTAGCAGTCAAGCTGGTACTTCCTTTATCTTCACCCCCCTATTACCTCAATATAGTATGTCTATCAGTTTGCTTTTACTTATTTTTTCCAGGCTATTTTAGACAATCTGCTGAAGAAATCTCACTCAGCAATGAGTGTTGACCTTCAGCCATTCCTTTTATTTCTCTCTCCTTTATTTAAGGATGTGCAATGAATTAAGACATCACTTATATACGCACTCTTTGCAGGCAACAAACGGCTCTCCAATCGAGCATGAATGGCAGATCTGCAGGCAGCGCTGCCCTGGAAATGTGATATTATGGAAACAAGAGGTGACCTGCTTACAGACAAAACAATGTGATGGGAAGAATCCTGCCTCTGAAATGGGACATGGCTGCTGCCTCCCCGAGGTGCTGCACCACTTGCTTCTCCTTAAAGGCCCTTGACAGGTGAGGAAGGACGACTTGGGAGCAGCAGCATCCTGCATGTGCCACCTGCGTTTGGGCACCTCAGGGCTGGCACAGACCACTCTGCCTTTGCTTGGCTGAGCTAACAGCAGCTTATCCTCCCTGCTTTCCTTTCCAGGACCTCCATCCTACTTTTCCTTTCCTCCCTACCTCCCAAGGTGAGCAAGCTGTTGGCGACCATATGCTGTGAAATGTCTAATTACCTTGAAAGTCTTCTCATATAATTGAAACCCATGCAGAAAGATGCAGTGTTGCTCATGACACTTCATCCCAGACAGCAACACATGGCAGTATCGTGGGACAGCTGCATGGGGCCCACCATCACCAGCATGTCCCATACTATCAATGACAAGGAAATACTAGGTACAGGCCAGGAATGAGCCTGGGATCCTGAGAAGCTGCTCAGCCATGGCACAGACCCACAAGCCTGGTGGCGCCAGCCAGGGCTGTGGCACGTCGCAGCCCTGTGCTGAGGGGAGGAGAGATTTGGTTTTAATCACATTTGAAGGGCAGAGGAAGGGAAATTCCTCAAATCTCTTGCTTTTTTCAAACCTTTTTATACCCAACTCTCAGAGGTAACAGGGAATTAGTACAAAACCATACCAAACAATAATAACCGCACTCAATGTACTTAGAAACCCATGGGAACTTGAGAAACAAAAGGAATCCATGGTATTATGCTCAGAACGGCTTGTGCTGTCAGAGGTTTGCTGCATTTCTTCTCTCTTTCTTTCTAGTACTCAGAATTAAGGACTGTGCAGGGCCAGAGCTACGGAGCAGCAGGGAGGGAAGAAATGTGTCCCCAGGGATCCAGCCCACAGTTTGCTGCAGCCCCGTCCCATCCCAGCAGGGCCCGGCAGCCCAGATGTGATCAATAAAGCACATAGCTGCGGACCCGGCTATCAGATTGCTCAGCTTTGATTTAAGGAGTTTCCCCGCCACCAGGGACAGAACACTTGGGATGTTTGCATGGAAACAGGATCTGTGTTTAAGTCATTAGCCCAAATTCACTGCAGGTGGAAGCAGAGCAGCCCCACGGACAGGGCTGGGGTTGTGCCCATGTGGGTGCTGCACTCCTACACCCCAAAAGCAGAACCTTTGGGGCTCCTGCCCTGTCTCTGGACCATGCAGGGCTCACCAGCCCTGCTCCATCTCTCCAGCCTTCGGAGATGGCTATGCTTCAGACTGGTTCGTAGAGATGACCAGCTGTGGTGTCCCCACACCTCTCTGCCCCAGCCACCACCTATTGCTTACACCTTCCATGCTTTACCATGACTCAATCCCATGGCACCTAAGCTCTCTTTCCTCCTTCCCTTGTTATATGTAAATTGCAAGAAAACTTTGGTGTAACTCAAACCAAACCCTCCCAGGTGAAGCTACCATCGCCCAAGGCTAGAACAGGCTCCATGGCATGCACCTGGTGCATGTGCTGGCTGCATCAAGAAGCTGGTGCTTCCAGTAGTTCCCCTCTCCTCTTGGTCTGCTTGAGATTTTAGCACCTCTGACATCACACGCAGGGCTGGGAGCAGTGTATGGACCCTGTGTGTGGCTGGAACTCCCAGCACTCCCCAAACCTCCATGACTTTTCAGCTGCCTCTGTCTCCCACCACGGCCATCCCTTCTTCCAAGTGGCCTTGAGACTTCAAAGAGAGGGGGAGGATGGGAAGAAAAATCCACAGAGAAGACATTTAAAAAATTTAAACAAAAATATCTGGTCTTAGCTGATGTTAAAATCACAGCATTTCATTAACAGGCTGCAGGGCTTTTAAAGACAAACTGTAAGCAGAGCCATGAATAATGCAGTTTCTATTCAGAACATGAAGATTTTAGCGCATCCATAATACATGGGGTCAACCTGGGAAGACGCTGCTAATGCACAGAAATGAAGGAGGCAGCGGCCTCGGCTCTGCTCCGAAAGGAAAACAAACTGGGAAGTTTTAGGAGCTCTCCCACTGGCTGGGCGCTCTGGGGTATGGCTAGACTCAGAGGGATTTTTAAATCCTTTTTATTGGTGTCTTTCTCAACTAAAATAAACTTGGTAATCTCATTATGAGATTGGGGGCTGATCCAAGAGTGCTGGATATGGCCCATATAACTCTGTAAATAACTGTCATTAAAGCTGGCTCTGCACACTTAAAGCTATTAGCTGCTGGGGTAGAGGCAGCTCTGGATGTCCTGGCGTGCTGTGCAAGCTGCAGGCTTTGCTGTGCCACCCGCCTGCACTGCACAGCCCTCTTTGAAGGGGAAAGACAGGCAGGGCTCGGCTCCATGGTACTGGCTCATCCATGTGATGAGTTGGTGGTGCCTCTGTGGATGCTGCGGCTGCCAGGTGGGATGCATGACCCATGTGCATGGTGTTGGATGGCAGGTTTTAAGCGAGATATTCCCTGATCCCGCTCCAAACTCGCCCCTAGCCTCTCCAGCACTGCAGCGAGTGCGGGATGGGGCCCTGCGAGAGAGCTTAATGTGTCTGTGTTGTGGGAAAGGAGCCAATGTATAAACATCACACTCAGGAAAACACAATCTCTGCAGTAAGGAAAATTGATTCTTCTAACAGTTTTATTCACATAATGTTTGGTGGCTTCACCAGAGCTCCCAAGTTATCTCCCGCCTCCGCTATTTAACGCTACAGAGAGTATGTTCTCCAAATATCTTATCTCTTTAATAGCCCTTCCTTTTTAGAGTGTATATATCACTGGAATCTTCTGCAGATTCGGTTACCTCAAACACGGGCTGCTGTTAAAAAAATGTTACCCTTTCACAAAGAAGGCTGCATAGAAGTCACTTACCCCCATAAAATGAAGCTAGAGGAAAAAAGGATTTTCAGTGGCTTTTGTGGACTAATGGGGAACAATCCATCCCTGCAAAAGGGTTTTATAAATCTGTTTTGGCTGAAAACCTGAATTACTATTTGCATATTATTTTTTTTTTTTCCAACAAAAGAAAGGAAAAAAAAATAAGTGAAAAACCCCCATGATTTTGGTTCGGTGCCTGTGCAATCTGTCAACAAGAACAAATTCCCCACACTTAATCCAATTACACAAAAATTCTCTCTGCAGAATTATTTGGGGATGAAATTGGCAAAAAACTCACTGGGGAATTTCCCACCCCCTGTTTTGCATCAAACCACTAGCTACTCCTCCGGCACGGTGTAAGCTGGTGGGGACCCTGCGGTGGCTGGAAAAGCAGCCTCAACAGAGACAGGCACAGAGGGGATCCATGCGGGAGCCACTGGAGCAGCCGGGGCACCCTCTCTGTGTGGAGCACTCCGGATGCCTTACAGACTTCCCACCCCTCGGCATGAAAACGCTCTCTGGGCAGACAAGTGGGACCAGGTAGCTGGAGGTGGCTGAAGTCCAGATCCAGCTCTGCACTGTGAGAAAGTGGGCTGCACATATGGATCCTCTTTTACTCCATGGAGGGGAACAAGAGGATGCTGGCTGTTCACAGACCTGGTGAGCTTTGGTCTGCTCTAACCTGGACGTTGCTCTTCTCTCCCAAAGACTTGGGGCTGTTCCCTGTTCCCGTGAAGGCAATCTCTCAGTCTGACACCTTGCTGGGTTTGGAAGAATTTCCTGATGGGGTGCTCATATCTCCTCTTCTCTGTTGCCTTTCTCACACTTCACGCCTGGTGCTCTGCCTCCATCTGCTTTCCTTCCTTCCTTTCTCCCTCTCGGGCAGGTAGGGAAAACAGGATGTGTCTGTGGACCGAGAGAAGATTTGCTGCCACAGACGTGGAGCTGATTTCATTCCTGGGGTAAAGTCGGGAAAGGCTCCAGGGCTTTCCTGGGGAGGGATTTGGCCTGCGCTGAAGACGAGGCATGGGGAATACATTAGGAGGGTCATCCCACCGGCTACAAACAGGCTTTGTATTGTTACCAAATGTTCATTAATCCAAAAATAGAATTTAAGAAATGTAGCAACTTTGCAAGAGGAATTCAGACAATCCAGGAAATCCAAAGGTAGCCCTGCGACCCCAAGGAAGTCCCTGGGTGCCCGCAAGCTCCAAATGCAGGGGGCATGAATCACACTGACGGAGCCACTCCAAGGAATGGAAACTTGGGACTGTTCATATATCACCCACTCTGGGAAAAGTGGAGGAACAAGAGCCAGGAATAAATATCAAGTTGCTTCAAGAACCTGATGGTTTTGGTAGGTACATAACAGCAGAGACAGCCACTGCAATTAGCTCCTGGGGAGCAGGCGCAGGCAAGGAAGAGAGGACCATGCTGCTGTGGGGTCTGAAGGACCCTTCTCTTGCCCCTGAGCAAGTCTCCTCATCCTCTGGTGAGTACAGCAACCCTGTCCCCCTTTCTGGAGCCTCCAGGCACAGCCACTGCCGCCTGTAATCACACCCAGACGTCACCTGAAGGGTATGCTGGAAGCCACACGCAGCCCTCGTGTGCTGGTGCAGACCACGGCTGGCTGGGAAGCGTTTGTGGTGCTAAGTGACTCCAGACAGGAACATGTTGCATTGTATGAGCTCTGGGGACTTTATTTCTTGTTGGAAATGGGTTTCTTAAACCTGCCTGTGGTTGGGCTGCTGGCCGAGCTCTGCAGCCTGGCTCGCTCAAGGGTTCCTGCACCCATGACAGAACCCCAAGGTGGGCTCACCAAGCGCACAGGCACTGCAGGCTGAATCCCCAGCACACAGGATACAGCCTTAATGCATCCGAGGTGTCTGTGCTCTAAAAGCACAGATGAAAGCTGCTGTCAGCAGAGAGGAGAACCCGTACTCTTCTGGGGCAGACAGAGCTGGGAGAGCAGCTCTGCTGGGTGCTGAAAGCGATCCCAGTGCAGAGACAGAGGCTCTGCCGAGTGCTGAAAGTGATCCCAGTGCAGAGATGGAGGCCTGTGCTCTGCTCATTGAGGTTTCCCACCCCCTTTCCTCACACTTCTCCCTGCCTTATGGCTCACATCAGCAATTTTTATTTTCCTGATGCTGCAGCTGGAACTGGACCAAGGCAGGTCCTGGGGACCCTCAAGCAAGCAATCTTCCGAAGGGCAAGAAAAGGAGAAGCATCGAGAGCAGCACCAAGAAAAGGGTGATTTTACAGTGGAGACCCCACAGAAACCCAGGTCTATGTGGCTTGTGCTCATCTGCCAACAAGAAAACCTATTTCCCATCATGCAGAAGGCTGGCACTAAGCTTTGCGCTATGGACTGTTCTCACTGAACACGGGGAGAGAATTTTGGTGGTATCCTAAGGTCGCCGCTCTTCAGACACGGGTTAAAAGGATGTGGTGGCCCCAGCAGGATTACAGAGGCATTTCCACCCTGCCAGAACTGGCCATAACCTCACTTGGGAGCCGATCAAGTGAACGTGCATCAGTCTGTCAGGCCAGGAGGAACACTGGCTCCAGGAACAGTGCTTGGGCTGTCAATCCCCAGCAAATATTTAGGATTAAGCTAGATTTGAGATTTCATCCCTTTATTCGGATGGGGCAGCCACAGCTGCAGTGAGCGTGGTCATGGACAGGGATTTTCTCCTGATCTGTGGGATTTAAACCTCGGGAACAGCTTCCAGGTGGGAAGACACAGGAAAGCTGTCTTGGGAGGTCAGCAGCGATGCTGCCCATGTAGCCATGTGGTGAAGGAGAGCTCACATCTTCTAAGTCTTGGGTACCAGGGAGCTGTGTGATGGCAAGGCCCCTGAGATTATTTCCAATGGAAAATGCCAGGCATGCAAATTTAGTACTTTATTGGGGAGGGGCAAAGAAAGGAAAAAACCCAACTCTCCATCAGTAAAGCTGAGCATCTGCAGAATATACTGAAAGCAGAACAAATGGGAATGAAACTCTCCCCACCACAAGGGCAGGGCCTGTCTTGCTGGTGGTTATTTTATACAGGGGCTGTGCTTTGGCAGGCACGCCAGTGCGAGGGGAGGGAGCCCTGAGTTACTGGAATGGGGCGTGCAGGGGCTGCTCACAGGGATGCTGTGGCAGGACAAGATGTTCCCCGAAGGATGCAGGACAGTGGGTGCTGTTGGGTTGGGATGTTGACAGTGAGTAGGCTAACCCCCCAGCAGCTCTCTGCAGAACTATCTTTTCCTATATGACCCTCTCTGTGAGTACCACTAAACACTTCCAACCCACTCTCCTGCACATGCCAAGGCAAAGCTCATTGCACATGAACCCCACCAGCTAGAAAGTCAAACCAGACCCTTTGCCTTCCCCCTGCACCCCCAGAAAAATCCACAGAAGTGGCCAAAATGAATGAAGAGGCAGTGAATTTGTAACAATTTGGAGAAGAATTACTCCAAGAGACTAAAATATCACTGGCACCCTGGTGGCTTTACTGCATTCTGCCTCTTGGCCCTGAATAAATAACAATGGAAAAGCAACCCCAGAGAAATATCAACCAAAGTACATCAGCAGACCAGAGAGGGAGATGAGGAATGTATTTAAACAGAGAAAACACTGAGAACACAAAAGCTGCGCTGGATGCTGAAATGGCAAGCAATGGGTAGGTTAGGCAGGTCATAAGCTCTGTGTTTCCATGCTTTTTTCTTGTTTTCCCTAGCAGCCAATAGCCAGAAGCACCATGGTTGCTGCTTCCCTAGTATTAATTGCATGTAGCAGGGAAGCACTGTTTTAGAGGCATGGCCACAACTTATTAACAGATATTGTAGAAATTAGAGTTGGCCAAAATACATCCACCAGTAGTTCATGACACGTGAAGATTTGGAAAAACAAACAATCAAACAAACCAAAAGAAACAAAACCCAACCAGCATGTTTTATCTATTTGTGTAATTTTTGCTGTATCGTGAGCTCCTTTGCCCCTAAAGGAGCTGAACTTCAGCTGAACTAAGGCATTTCATTTTAATGTTTGCTCTAAGAGAGACCCTCTGGCTTTTCAATATAGAGTTATTTTCATTATAAAATTACCCTCATCTGAATCTGTGCAGGGTGTTTTGGGGAAAGGCTGGGAAATCTTCCTCTGCCATGAAGCTCGGCTGTGGCCAGCAGGACTGGCCCCTGGCAAGAACTTCCAGAATCAGCACCTCTGGAGGAGGTTCTCCATCCACCTTCTTGGCAAGCTGCTGCTTTGAACACAGGGAATCAGTGATGAGGTACAGCCTCCCTGTTCCCCAGCTTGCAGGAGGCCTGTCCTTGCCCAGCTGTAATAGGAAGGAGCAGCATTGGAAATATCCATCCTGAGAAGGCGCTTTGCAAACCACAAAGCCAATCGATGTCATTATGGTGCACAAGTACTGGAGTGACCTCTAAGGTCCATCAAATGATATTCTGGCAAGCTGTATGCCAGGACATTGCTGGAGAGAGGTTTCCTTGGCTCCCACTGTTCTGCCAAAGAGTCTTCACAGCTGGCTGGGCTGTTGGCTTGCAAACTGTGTCCAGGCTCAGACAGCTTAATGAGCAATATATACACCCTTAATACTGTTGGTTGTTCCTTTCTGTTTTATAAGGAAGGCTTTCCCGAATGGAGAGGACCTGCCAAGCATCCTTCTTTCCTTCTGACTGGGAAATAAATGCAGAGAGTAGATGTGGAAAACATGCAGAAAGTCAGCTCACAGCAATTGTGCTGCAGGGTGGGAAGGGGCAGGCGGCTGACTGCATGGTGGCATTTCTGTTGCATGGACATGTCTGTACCTTGTCCATGCTGTGACCTGACGCTGCCATCCAGAGGTGAGGAATGCTCCCACCAGCTCATCTCTCAATACAAAAACTCAGACTCAAGGCCAGGGAAGAACAAACACCTCCGAGAATGATTGGAGACAACTGGGTGTGCTCTAACTCTTCCCTAAATGAAGGATCTCCATCATCTGGGAAAAGTGAAAATGCAAAAGAGCCAGGCAACCCTCAGGAAGAGTCAGAGGCTCAGGTGCATCTATAACTCTGTGTTTGTCAGAGCTTCATCTGGGATGAGGAAGAGCTGCATGAGGAGTCTTGAGAAGGAGCTGGAAGCCACCCAACACATGAATTCTTGTTCTGCCTAAATTTCCCTTATTTTCCACTAAAACGCAGCTGAATAGTACAGAGATCTTTCCCAGTGACTATCAAGTGCAGCCTTTGATAAGGGGCTGCTCCTTTTCCTGCCCAGCAGTGAGAGCACAGGAGAAAGCCACCTCTTCCCTGTTCCCACCAGTGGGCCCTGGAGACTAACGTGGAGGTAGGGCTGAATTGAGGGTCCGGGCAGCTACAGGTGGCTGCTGACAGAAGGGGAAGAGATGGCTCTGAGTGTTTCAGCTGATCAGTGTGGTAGAAGTTGAGGTTTCACATGACAATGGCAACTGTAAAACAGGGAAATAATCTGGGAAGCCTGCTGAGCCACAGCTGGGCTTTCTGACCTGGAGAATTATCAGACGCTTTTAATGATTTGTATCAATTCTGTGCCACCGATTTTCTCCCTGTTTCATTACTAATAAAAAAGTAATAGCCACTGGGTCTGCGTAATGATCTCCTGACACCAGTGACAGGCAATGCCAGCGACAAATCTAATGAGAACCAGAGACTGCCCTTTGACAAACACTGCCCTGTGATGAGATGCAAAAGTGAGGTGTGTCAAAGCGCATCACTTTATCTAATAATCCTCATTTTCTTTCAGATATGGCTGTGTCTTGGTTGATTCTTAGGATTCCCAGTGTAACACAAGGAGCTTTTATTAATCCGTTTCAGTGATTCCTCAGGATGAACAAGCTCTTTCCGCTTAATTTCAAGCCCACTTGAACATTATGGATTTGAAAGTTTGTCTAAAGGATCAAATGTTACAGAGTTCCTGTTCCAGGAGAGGCTGTGAAAAATGGCACAGAATAAAACATGCTACAGCTAAAATCATTCAGTACATGCTACACAACACCCTCTGCTCGCTGAGCTCCAGAGAAATCCTACCCACCACCCCCCCAGCATATAGCAAATCCTATCCATCACATGTTTGTTTTTTAAAAAACATTCAAATTAGGAGAGGAATGGTTTGAAGTCTCAGGGAATGTTATTGTTCCAAAATATTAGTGATTCAAGCAAACTTCTAAAAACATTTCAAGATAGTCACAAGTCCTTTTGGTCTCTTCTGATCACCCTACCCAAACCAACAGATTGGACACACATCTGAGACTTTAAAATCTTTGTGGGCAACTGTTAACAAGCAGAACACCAGGAAATTACATTCAGTGGTGTTCTGCTGGCACAGACCTGGCACGAGATGAGAACTGAGCTTCAGATGGAGGGTTCGAGGCTGAGGCACCCAGCCCGTATCCAGCCCAGCAATGCTGGGGATGCTGAGCATCTCAAAGAAGAGGTTCCTCTCCCAGCGTGTCCTCTGTGAGCAATAGAGACATGACAAACTCCTGGAGACAGTTCAGGTTTAGGGGGCTGAACACGAGCACCTGCCCCTTGAACCTGAGTATGGCAGTTGTTGGACATGTGGATAGAGCCCATCTGGCTTGTGCATGTAGGAGAGTCAAGCACAGAGTAAAAAAGACGAGGAATCTATTTGGGACATAGAAATACAATTTGTGCTGACTGGAATTACATAAAATCCCCCTGTAAAATTAAGTTGGAAAGCCTCTTCATAGATCAGAAAGCAACTTCTTAATGGATTAGAAACACACCAGGAGAAGCAATGGTGTAAGAGAACAAGACCAAGAGATGCCAGAACAAACCTGGAAAAGCGTTAAACAACTTCACATGCAAGATGCTGCTTGTATGATTGTGTCATATGTTTGGACACTGGGGGGAGGAGGACAATTATGGGGAGTGGAAAAGCCAGAAGAAGCATGGTTTTTCATCTTGATCTTTGCTGTAGAAGACAATGAGGGGAAACGTTTCCATTTCAAAGGCATTGTATATAGGAAATCAGAACGTGACCTTAACGGTGAGGAGAGTCTCTAAGGAGGAAATCGGGGAGCAACCGGAGAAAGTGTAGTAAATCACCAAGACTGGATGGTATTTACCCAAGAGTTCAGAAAGAAATAAAGTGTGAAGTGCTGGGTAGGTAGTGATATGGATATACAATACATTCACAATGCACAAGGGGAAAGGAATCACAATTACTCCTATGGACAAAAAGTCAAAGATGACACCAAAATAAGAGTAACATGAGAGTCAGGCACAGATGTTTCTGAAATTCTCCAGAAAAAGAAAAATGAAAGCATAGTTTGGGAAGAGTTTTCCGTCACTGCTTGGTCAGTTGTAGATCACCTGATGGTATTTTGATCTGACAGGATTCTGCTACTTGCAGGGCTTTGCAGTCGCACATTGTTCTCCTGCTTGTTCCTTAGGCAGTATCTGCAGACTGCTCTTCTGCTTGCCTAAGGCACAGGGACAGTCCCCACAGCCCCACCATGGGTCCCCCTGTTCAGGTTGCAAACTCTAAACTGCAGCACAGCTGCCAGGAAACATTTTCCCAATGTTAGGCACGAACTCCTTGACAGCTGATACCACAAGCCCTATAAAATGAGACACACTCAAAGACATGCCAGAAGCACATTGCAGCATGTTCTGCAGCCCCCAGGAATGGCGTCTAGCAGGTATCATGTTGTGCTATCCAGCAGGGTACAATGGAGGGGCTGCATCCATCACCAACACTCAGACTGGAGAAAGTCTGGATGGAAACAGAACCATTACATGCTCTAATTCCTGCATAGTCAGTCATGCAACAGCAGTGACCAGGTGACAAAATCTCCATCACTCCTACTCCAGAAAGCGCCCATGAAGAAGGAAGAGTGGTTCCCAAAGCGAGGGTCCCTACCCACTTCACCAAGAGTTGGTTGCCTGTAAAATTATACATCAAGACATCACAGCCAGGGGATTTAAGCACACGCAGCGCCTCATTCTCCCACTTCTTCTGTTTCCCATCCAAAGGAATAAAGCCTCCTTGTGCAGGAAGACGACTGCCTCCATTCAGGGCTGTAATGGAAGCTGACAGCTCCGGCGGGCAGCCTGGAGCGGGCAGCCGACGCGGGCATGTAGGCAGATCTGCTCCTGTCCCCCTGACAACGGTGAGCCCAGACTCACCCTGCTGCCTGCAAAAGGTTAAGCATGAGCCACTTTCCTTCCTTTTATTATCATTTTTTTTAATAACATTGTCTCCATTGTGCCACAGAGAGGGGAAATAATGCATATTTGTGCTGAAAATAATGCATATTTGTGCTGAAAAGCCCTCCTAGCGGCATGAGGACACGACAAGAGCAAGAAACCCCAGAAGTGCTTCAGACAGAAATACAAAATGCCATGGCAATGTTTAAGTCGTCATCCCAGCACAGGAGGCAACCAGCACGAAAGGAGAAGGATGCGGCCAGCAAAGGGGGTGGGAGGGAGAATGCGAAGGCTGGGAGACAACTGCTGGAGTTAACCTGCATCCCTGCACCATGCTCCTCATTAGGGACCCCTCACGCTCCAAGGGACAGGAAAAAGGACTTCTTTCCAGTCACACATGCTGCCCGTGACTTGTTATCACGAAGCAGCAGCTGCTACAGAGCCGGTGGGCACTTACCAGGAGGGTAAGGCTGGTGATGCAGCCCCCAGGGACCCCAGAATGTCCTTCCTGGCTGGGATTGTGTACCCATACCCTGCCCTGGTGGGTACCCAGGGATGAAGTCCCCCAGATCTGCTTGGCAAAGGAGCAGGGATGCTGCCATGGCAACGGACCTCGTCTCCATCACACCAATAATTTCTGTGCAGAGAAGCTGTTTGCTGGAGTGGTTTTAAGGGCTTTGAATGCAACTTAGAATTTTAAAAAAGAAGGAAGAGGGTTAACTGCCTGAAAAGGCTGTGGGGTTTGGGGACATGCAGGAAAACCCTTTTCACCAATATCCTTTGGTGTGGGAGAAAGTCCATCCAACAGCTGCCTTGAACATGCCAAGGAGCTGTCCTGCCATCCTCGCTGAGCACTCTTCACCTTTCAGGTATTCCTGTCATTCTGGGCTTTTTTTTTTTTTTTTTTTATGTTTTTAATTTCAGTTTGGGAGGAAAGAAAGAAAAAAAGACACCATCACCCTCCCCCACTTTCTGGAGAGAAGAGAGGAAAGGAGAAGAGAGGAGAGGAGAGGAAAGAAAAGGAGAAGAGAGGAAAGGAGAGGAAAAGAAGGGAGAAGAGAGGAAAGGAGAAGAGAGGAGAGAAAAGGAAAGGAAAGGAGAAGAGAGGAGAGGACAATAAATTCTAGCTCAGTCCCAACTCCCTGTCCCAATTCCCTGGCCATGCATCCCATACTCAAGCAGATGCCCAGCACTGAGGAATGGATGCCCAGCATCTCTAGTCCCTGAGGCTAGTTCAGTGTGACAGACTCTATGGGTGGCACAGCTCCAGGCACTGTGACCAGTGGCCCACATCGCAGAGCACAGACTATCTGCTCTCACCCTCCAAAGCTGTTTGTATTCTGACCGTGTGTGGTTCACAATAGTGGCTGTCCTGCAGATGCTGTTGGTTTCTTTCTGTTTGTTTATTTTCCTGGCAACAGTCATCATGGGGAGGGGACTGTTGTGGTTCAACAAGTGTCCTGGGATTGCAAATCCAACCCCTGCAAATCCACGAGTGGAGGAGAAGAAATTCAAGAGATGTGAGAACAACTCTTCTCAGTTCGTATACGCTTTCCAGATGCCAGAATGAGCCCTGTCAACTTCAGTCTACCAGTGGCATTAATTGATGAAATTAAGGGGAAGGTCATCACACCCTTGGTGTGGCTTCACCACACAGCAGCAATGAAGGTGTGCCAGGGAAGTGGCACTCCTCTGTCTCTACTCCTAGCAGATACAGCCTCAGATAAACAGCACTCCAGGCTTACCAGGCAAATCCAAGAGCACTTAGTCCTCCCCAGGAGAGGCCATCTCACTGAAGAATAAACTTCATCTCAACAGCTCATTCTGGCTTTTGCCTTGTTGCCAAAAGAGCCCACAAGTGGGACTGGGAATGGGGGAAGTGGTGGGACAGGGACAATTAGAGCCAACTGCGGTGGAAGGATTTTGAGTTGATCCCTTTTTTTCCCCTTTTAATAGTGCTATATTATAAATATCACAAAACCACATGTTATCAGACAGAATGAAACAATTAGGCTCAACTTCACAACTATGGGGATATGGGCCTTCGATGGGGCCTTGTGCTCTCTGATGTGGACACCTGCTCTCTAGAAATTTGATGGGTGAGCAGCAATTTGACCAGGATGTGGGCCCCAAGAAAACCCGGTAAGTCAGAGCAAATTTTAGTCATGACCAATTGGGTGCTACTGAAGGAAGAACTCATCCCAGTTGCTGAGTCATTTTAATCACACACAGCTAATGACCTTCTGGGCTGGGGGAGCAGAGAGCCTGTGCGCTTCTGCAGACGGTCCTGATTTCTTCAGAGGACACAGCAAGCCCTGGTAGGCATAATGGATATCCAGGCAGCTGAGGCTTAATTCTGACTCTTATGAGCAGGCTCTGCTGGAAATAATGTCAGTGATTTTTCTGTCTCATTTGCTTTGTGCAGTTGTGGTTTCGCTTTCATTTACTCACAAAACCTGCTCTGGGTCCCTCCTCCCCACCACACATGCATATTTTCTTCCTTTCCAATGTCAGGAAGATTTTCCTTGTGAAGAGCTGCTCACAGGCATCCCCCCATCCTTGTCCTGTTATTTATAGGGTACCTCTCCACAGAGCACAATGCTGGGAGGTGAGTTATTGTTCCGGGTGACATCATGGAGTGGACTTCATAAAGGGGCTCAGCGGATGGTCTCTGAAGACAGCTGTGAAAAAGGCAGCCCTGAAGGATATGATGGAGTGGGTGAGACATAAATTTCTTAGGACAAGCAGTGAAAAAACATTTACAGCCCTTCTTTCCTGAGTCTGGTTTCAATCAGAGACCCAGCCGTTCCATTGATGCTTCGCACTAAGCACTCACTCAGACATACGCTTTATGCACTCAACCTGCCTTATTTTTTTTATTTTATTCCTTTTTTTACTGTTTTTAAGATGCATTGGTACAGGATGGCTTACGGATACTCAAGCAGCCAGCTCCCATGTAAAGTAGCCACAGACAAAAGCTATCTGCCTCGATATGAATCTGACTTGCAGACGGGAATCAACTAAGGATAATATTGATAACGGTAATGAAGGAACGGGTTTATAAAACCATCACATTGCAGTCTCAGTCTATAACAAACGTGGTATTAACTTTGACATTCATTAAGGCAGCTTGCCATTTCTTCCAGGCTTAATGGAAAATCTGTCTGTTTAGAAGTGTTTGTTGCAACTGCAGAGGTTAGGGGAATTGGTAGGTTACTGATTAGGAAAGCCCTGAGCACTCTGCTACCCCAAAGGGCATTTTAAGTTCATTCTTCGGCTCCTTGTTCTTATTTTTCTTTTATCTCTTGTCTTGGGGCGACTGTTTTCTAAGTTTGCTGGGTCCGGCCTCCAGCACCCAGCAGGATGGGCTGTCCCCGTCTCAGACCTCAATGTCTGTCCAAACTGCTCCTGGATATCTGTTGGGATGGAGCCTCCACCACTGCCCTGGACTCACCTTACCAGCCTGGGGAAAGCAGTGCTTGCTGTGAGCCCACAGCTTCAGCTCATGGCTTCTTGTCTTGTTCCATCACAGATATGGAGAACAGGGTACTTCTGTGTTCTTGCTGTCCAGTTTTTCAGTCACGAAGACTCTGTCAATCCTGTCTCTCCCCAGCCTATGCTGCTGTTGATTAAACAAGCCAGTCCATTCAGCCTTTTCAGTGGGACTTGTATTTCCCCAGCGAGTGACTGCAAGTCCTAAAGCTTGGGCAAAATTAATCCCATGCACCATCCCTCTGACCAGCAAGTCTCATGTTTCCCAAGCACCCAGCTCCTCTCTCACAGATTTGACAGTCAGAATACCTGTGCCTGTGTTTTGACTGAGGAGACCCTCTTTTCACCCAAATCCTGACTATATTTCCAGGAATCCTCCTGTAATACTAGTACAGGTTTTCTGGGGGTGATGGGAAGCAGGGCTGTTGCTGGAGACCCCTTCTGTGGATGCCATGGGCCGGGTGATGCAGAGCCCTTCCACCTCCACTTACCTGAACTGTGGATGCTGCCCATGAGTGTCTGCTTTTGAGCAGGACTTCCATGCTCTTTGAAGCAAAGTTAAGCTGCCTTTTTATGATCCTGAGCTTTGCAAAGCTTCTGCTGCGCCAGTGTTGGAGCACAAGAGGGTGTGAGAGGAGGTGGCACCTTTCCCGATGCCACCTTGAAGGCAGGCTCAGCTCTCTCCCAGGCTGTGCCATCTGGATGAGCCTTTCGGAATCCCTGCACATCTCAGAGCTCTCAATCTTAATTGAAAGAATAGACTTTCAGTTAGCACAGTGAGTTAATCTCTATCTGCCTCTCCCTGTAACTAGTCAGTATTTATCAGCATTCTGTATTTTACATATATGTGCGAGGCATTTAATAAAACCCAGACCGAGGAGATGAAAGATTTATCCCTTTGCCCTGAGAGATGTCCCTTGCGAGGGCAACTTGGGACTTGGGAGCGGAAACCTGGATTGTTTTTTATGGCAGCTGTGTGAAGAGATACAGAGCCTTTGAAGTCCTCCTGGCCTCGCTTCCTCCCGCCTGCCCCTTGTGCCACCAGCTCAGTGCAGTGGGGCTCCCCCTTCTCCCCCCAGCCCCGGTGCGGTGGGGTCATGTCCCAGGCAGGTGAGACAGCTCTGCTGTTAGAGCATGGCCAAGCTGGTACAAAGGATATGAATTGATGCATGGAGGAGGAGGAGGCCAGGCTGGCCACTGTGCCATGCACTGGGTGGCATGGGCAGAGCCACCTTAGGCTGCTCCATGCAGCCCCAGAAAGCTCTTATCAAAACCTTCTATTAGACCAATTTTCAACTTGAAATCATTGCATGGAAGCAACTGAATGCCCAGAAGGTGACGAGTTAAGAGAAGAGCCAGCCCTCCGCTGTGCTGACAAACCTGAAGGCTGCTTCAGCTGGCATGGGACACCCTGTAATGGCCCACGTGCACGGCCACTGGGTCATCTCCCTCTTGCCACCCATTTGCTCAGCTCTCAAATCCTCTTCAGCAAAGCCTCGCAGGCCCCGCATGCACTGCAGCATGGCAAACAACCCTGCACCTCCTGGCTGTAATGCCAAGCTGCCTGCCAACCAGCTGAGTGATTCAGGCTGTGGGAAGGAAAAAGACACTTCCCGTCAGGAGCGGAGCGGTGACATTTCGCCCGCAGTCCCCCAGGTGCCCATCTGCAGAAGGGCAGGGAGGCGCCAGGCAGATGCCAGCCCAAATAAATACGAAGTGAGTGGTCCCCAGGGAACCATAGGGGCTCTGCCAGCAATGCTGGCTGGGCCCTGAGGATGGAGTCGGAAGGAGGGCACTGTCGGTGCCGTGGTTACTAATGAACAATTTTAATTTCTTCCATAAACAGCTAATAAAGCTCATCTCTCTTTCCTTCTCTCTAATGCACCATTTATTTCTCGCTTTGAAAGGCGATCAATGAAATTCACACAGAAGAATGGGAGGAGGGATTTAATGTGAAAATGTCAGCGCTGCCTGATGAAGCCTAATTCTCCCTTCTAGCAGATGGAGCAGCATCTTCATGAATGGAGGTCTGAATGAGAAAAAGCCCATGGATTCTGGCAGCTGGGAACACTGCTGTTGTCAAAGCCTGCCCTGGGCTGCTCCCAGAGTGGACCGTCCACCCTGGGCAGTGATAAAAAAGCCCCCAGGATGGGCATTACTCAAGGCATTGGAGAGGGACTGGAGACTAATGACTTTGCGGGAATAGGGATGAAGCAATGACCACTCTGTGCCTGTTCCCCAGCTCAGACAGTTCCTGGCCCCAAAACACAGCTGTGTTTCCTCCTGCCCAGCCTGGTGCACCCATCATCCCAGGGCACGGGTTAGGTGCCTGGGGCACAGTCCTGCTCTGTGAGTCAGCTGCTGTTTTCACTTCCAGTCAACTATGATCTTTGCAAATACCATTGAAAGACGCCAGAAAATTGCTTGTCCTCATGGAGTACGATTATCTTTAAAGGTTCTGAAGGATAATTATCATTATGACAAGAGGCTGATTATAATCTCATGATACCATAGTCACTAGTGGTAGGGAGGAAAAACACAGAGCTAATTACCCAGGAACAACTATGCAGAGTTGAAGCTGGTATCTCCAGTTATGCAGGAGAGAAATTTTTGGAAGACATTATAACTGTGTTTTGCAGGACTAAAACGACCTGGTTTTGCAGGTAACTGGCTGAACAGTGGACACAATGGAAATACAAGTGTCCTGATAGGCCTGTGATCCATGTGTGAAACACAGTGCACACAGGATATTTTGAAATATTAAAGAAAGATCCCTCTCTGACCTGATTCCCAGTCTGCCTGGGGAAGAGACATTAATTTAATCTGGATTACCAGCTCTTAGCACGGGCAGAACAGAGGAAGGAAACACATTAAGAGGGCATGGAGGAGAGGCAGAGCTTTAGACCCATCCAACGCTTAAGTCTCTGGGAGGAGACCATTGAAATTAAAATGCAGATACGGCAATATGGGGGCTATAACATCTGAAGCCCAGGGAGGTGTTATGGTTTAAAGGGCTTGATGGGACTGTGCTTACAGTGCAAGTGCTTATTTCTGGTCAGCACGGTGGAAGAGTGATGTAATGGCACTGGGAAAGGGCCAACAGCTAGCAGGAGGCTTAGCAGAGGCCAAGAAATGGCTGAAAAAAATGGGGAGTACTTAGCTGCCAGAGAGGGTGATTAAGAAGTATTTAAACTAGCTAGGAGTTTCTATAAAGATAAGCTTGAAGATCTACTTGCAGCTGCCGGGCAGCAGCAGTGGGAACGCAATGGGGGCTCACTGGTAGCACTGCTATGTTCTGCAGCCGTTGCTCGTTTAACCTCCTGCCCTGCAGCTGGGCACCGGTGCACAGCAGCCATCCAGCAGCATTTCTTTTCTGGGCTGAAATTGCCACTGTTTTGGTTGCTTCTAAGACCATTTCAATTATTTTGCAGGGGAAAGGATGAAAACCATTTTTCACTTGTGTTATAGCCCTCCTCTGAGACTTTTTGTTTGTTGTTCAATTGTTTATTCTCCAGTGTGAAACTCTGAATTTGGGAAGTGATACTGGTTGTCTATAGCTGAGCAACCCTCTCTGTGATACTCATGCTGGATGTATATAACATCTTTCAAAAAACATGGGTCTGGTCCTGATCAGTCTATAGAAAGATCTATAGATGAGATATAGATTTTTATAGAGCTCTCTGTACAAAGATTTACAGATTAGATACAGATATCTATAGAGCTTTCTGTAGAAAGATCAAGGGCATTCACAGGACCTGAGTTACTTGAATGGCCAAATTCTTGTTCTGCATAAGTGTGCAACCATTCCTGAAATTCATGAGGCCACATCAAGCCTAATGCAAGTTAATTTAAAGATGTCAGAAACCTGTGGATCAGATCTGTGGCAGTTTTAAGTGGCCTTAGATTATATAAAGTAAACAACTGTCATTCACCAGTTGGAGTTATTTCACAGTGCGTGTGCAGAAGAGCTGGGGCATACTTGCTTCATAATATTCAAGACAGAAATGATAAAGCTGAGAGAAGACTGTAAATAATTTTCTGCTACTATTAGCTCAACAGTTTTAAATGGTTCCTCCAGCTGTGCTTGAGCATTTCATCTCCCTTTCAGGAAAGGTTCAAGCTGCTTTCACTGGCAGGGATGTTCAAAAAGTCCTAAGGTCTCCTATGAACATTTTGTGTCTGAAACACGCACACACATATGAAACACACACATATACATGCACAAAACACACACTAAACACACACATATGCACACACAGAGCCAGGGTTCACACACCATCTGACTCGGTTTTGTCAATAGGTGCAGCCTAGGTAGGACCTGGGTAAATCCAGGGACAGAAAAGATCATCCCAATCATGCCTGCACTAAACAGCCTTCTGTCTGCAGACATCCCATAGATGGCAAAGGAAGGAAAATTTGTCAGGTGAATTTGTCAAGCAATGGTGATAATCATTCATTTAGCCTGTAACGACATGGCACTTACTATGTAATATCCTGGATATTGCATGGAAATTACCATGTAATCCAATGCCATATCGTCAGTGGCTGCATGGTAATTTGTACCCTCTCATTTAAAGCCCTGAAACTGCTATTATTATGGCAACAAAGCAGCAGATTCACAGTTTGCCAAAAGGAGAATCTCCAGAGGGATGTTATGAATAATTAGGCAGCCACGGTGGTTTTGGATAACATCTTTACCGTAACTCCATTAACTAACAATTGATTGCTTTCCTAGCTCTGACTTGCCTCCAGTCCTTCCTACCCAGAACTCTGGTATCCCAACAGCAAAGACACAGCTCTGCAAAGACAAGATCCACAACAGGATAATAGCTCCGAGAGCACAAGCCTGGGAAACAGCATCACTATAGAGGCCAGCAGCTCAAGCAGGCCAACATTTACTGAAGTGCAAAAGCATCTGTAAAAACATGGGGCACTCCTCAGCTGATGCAGACTAGTGTTTTCCCCTGTTTTGCAGGAACACCTCCAGCAGATGCTGGCAGAGTACCTAGCATAAGGTGGATAACAACACCCAAAAGCTCAATTTGCATTGGCATAACCATTACATCAAGTGTGTTCAAAATCGAGGTAACCTTCTCCAGACCAATATCCAGGTTGAAATACCATCCTCAGATCTCTCTGTCCCTGAAAAACTCTTTGATAACTTGCAGGCAACCACTGAGCATGGTCCAACATTGACCCTTGTCAGCATCTAATGCGCATCCTCAACTTTGCCATTAGTGTGGTAAATTGTGGTTCACTGTAGTCATCACTGCACTGATAATGTGTTATTTTTAGATGGAAAAAGTATGAGGTCAGAGTTAATGTTTTGCATTTGTCAACGGGAGGAAGACGTGGCCTGCACTGCCCTCCTGCACACTCACTCCTCCCTGCCCCTCAAAATCCTCCTGACCCGCTGGTAACCCCTCCTACAGATGCCTCCCCAAGCAGCTTGCCCTCCTCCCAGAGACACTTTGCTTGCCAAGGGACTGGGAAGCAGATCCAAGGTGTTCTCTCTGCTCGCTCCCTGCCCATCTTCAGCAGCAGGGCTCTCTGCTCTGGGAAGCTCAGACCCTGCTCCTCTTCCTCACCTTCACTCTGGCTCCTAGTGCCAGCACACCAGGCTGGCATCATCATCTTCTGCTTCCTCTTGGAGGTTATGATATATGAAGGGAGCAGCTCTTATGTTGTTGTTTGCTATATAAACTTTTAAAAGGTCCTGTTCCTGAGATGTGAAGGGGATGAATGCGTGTGGGAGGTTTGCAGTTTCTAGTGACTGAGATTCTTTAGTTGGAGAAGCTTAAACAAACACTATAACCTCAAGGGAAATTCTGCAAAGTTTTAAAGTATTTCCTCAACAGAATAACTGCTCGACCTAGAAGGCTACCAGAGAGCATTCCTTTGGTTGGTGGAGACTTTGTGAGCTGAGTCTGGAGATAGAACTCAGGCTTTAAAGTGTGAACACAGAGAACTTTGAGTGCAAATCCTCACTATGGACTCATCTCCATTTTAGTTTCTACCAGGGTAAGTCAAGGAAAAGTCACCTTGCATAATTTCCCCCATTGGAGGACATTGGATTCTATCAGCTCACACCTATAAATGTCCCAGGGTTAGTGAAAGAACCCTAACAGGGTTAGTGAAACAGCCAGGATGAGGTGGCCTGAAAACGAGAAAGCCTCAGATGTGAACATGTCCATCATGCACCCAGACACTGGTGATGGAAGAGGCATCCCTAAGCCCTGTCATGTCTTTTTAAATTTCTTTCATCAGCCTTGTTTTGTTTCGTTGTTGCTTTTTTTTCCCCAGAAAACCTCATTGCTGACCTGCTTAAATATCTCTAAAACTACTACTTTCAGAGATAAAAAAAACCACAAACTGTAGTGAGTAGCACATGTACCAAAATGGAGAAGTAAGCAAAAGTGTGCTTCCAACCTCAGAGCTGTTTACTGCGTAGGACTGAAGCAAAACCTCACAGTGAGCTCTGGCTCTGTAGTCGGCCCTTTGCCCTGTCCTTCAGCTGAACAGGGTGCTGGGACGTCTAGTCTAGGTCATGCATTGCATAGAAAGATTGGCACAGATGATCCTTGAGGTCCCTTCCAATCTGGGATTCCATTATTGTGTGATTCCCAGACCACGCTGGGGAGGTTCCCCATGGCTGAGTGAAGCTGTGCCTCACACTAGAATGCACCCCAATGCTCTCAACTCCAGGGAGCACCACGAAAAAAAAACAGCTTGGAGAGTGGTGTCCATCAGATACTGAGACCAGTGACCTGGATGAGCACTGGTCTTTTGAGCTGTGCAGCAGGATGCAGGTGCAGGAACCATGCAGGACATGACCTTCTCGAGTTCCCAAGGAAGCCCCCTTGGCTCTTTAATTGGGGCTGGACCCAGGAGTCACAGCATCTCCACTCATTCCTGTGGATTTTTTTGGCATGAGCAACATCTGCACCCAGACTGGCTTCTCTTATAGAAAGCTCGGTAGTGAGCAGTGACTGTGTTTTGTCAAGTGGTTTTAGAAAAGCAATCGACATTTATTAGCCATCTGGATTAGAGATACGGTGTTCTTGATTCCAACTGCCCACTTAGCCAAGGCATTCTCAAAGAACAGGATAACTACATTCCTCTCTTTCCATGTCACAAGCACTTGTTTTCCTTGCACGCTCTTCTTTGCTTCTGTTTGTTGTACGTCTCTCGGGCAAATCACTGCTGAATTCCGGCTGGCCATTTGACTCCAGGTTACAGCATCAGATACAGATGTCTCTAGTGCTGTCCTTTTCTCCTGTCCTTACAGAAGGATGAACAAACTGAGACATGCACAGTCAACGTGAATTTTACAAAGGAAAAGGGGGGAATCCTGTCTGCCATACATCTTTCTGTCCTCGACCCTTTTTAATGGTCCCAGTCCAGAGACAGGAATCTTCCTCTTCACTTTGGTTGTATTAATCTCCTTTATTTTTTATTCTGTCAACTCATCCAGCAGGAACATGGGAGACCCAAACACCTCTGTGGACAACATGTACAACACAGACAAAATTATCCATGTTTTAGCTGGAGAGTTTTCACAGCTACATTACACTGAAGTGGAGGGGCTCCTATGACACTCCTCACCCCTCTCACTGCTGCAATACCCAATGCCTTCCCTAAGCATGGGACCCTGCTGCAGTGCTTACACATTTGTTCCTAGAGCCAGTTTCCTTGGGAGCTGGGGTGCTGATGGGTCCCATAAAGACACCTGCTTCCATGAGTGCTCTCCAGGCACCACGGCCTATGTTTGATTGCTTTGTGAGTCAGGTTACTAAGGACCTGCTGTTTGCTCCCCAAAAACCATACCTATGTCTGTTCCCACAGGGTTTTCCCTTAATTGAGCTGCTCACTGCATCAACTTGAGGAATGGAATATTGATTCAACAACCACTACAGCCTCTGAGATGAAGGAGCTGAGCTCAGCTCAGGCCTTTGCTATTTACAGAGATGTGCATCACAATAGCAACTTCCAAAACGAGGACATTCATGAGCTCATTGGGACTGTTATTTCCTTGGAAGGAGATGAGAAACCCTTCCATCTTCCTGCCACACCTGGAATAAGACAGATCCCTAACTGCAGCTCATGGCTTTGCCTCCCTCCTTCCACCTGCGTTCATATTCATTTTCAGTATCTAACAGCACTCCTAGCAGTGGTGCAGCTGAGGGGAAGGGAAATGTTATTTCTCACTGACATTCCTCACCCTGCCTGGTCCCTGAGACACAAAGGGCTGGGTCAGATCTAGAGGAGCAGCTGTGGGACAGCTTGGACCCAGCTCCTGCTGGTGGGACGTGGCAGCTACCCCCTGTACCAGACCCACCTGAAGGGAGCACGCACTTCTGCTGCTGCCTTTGCAGCTCAGGAGAGTTTTCCACATCATTTCAATAAACCTCTTGAAATTATTAAGTCCAGGCAATTGCTAGAAACTAACAGAGAAGAGATGTGGGAAGAGAAACGTGAAAATGAGCAGTCTTCCAAAGCTATAAAAAATAATGCAAGCGCATGCAAGGGCTCAAACCACTGGGGATATTTCTACAAGGAGAGTTATTATTAATCAGGGACACCTTTTAGTGCTTCTAAAACAGTGCCTGGTATATAATTTCCTCAGAAGCAACAGTCTAGCATGGAAAACGCTGATATTTCCATGTTGTCCAGCAGTGACCCTGGAACCAGGAGTCCCATGGAGCATCCTTCCCCACTGTTTCAAGGGAATACTCTATCACAGCAAAGCAGATGTCTGGGACACCCATCTCCTGTGCTGGACAGGAGGGCTGGTGGGTTCAAACCACTGCTCCCATGGGCTGCATTTCTAAATTAAACTATTGCCATGAGTAAGCTTTTCCCAGTACATCTTTCTTTTCAAGATGTGAGCGGGGGGAAGGAAGGAGAAACCTGTGTGCTTTATAACCAGCCCTAATGGCCACATGTCATCATTTACTTCCTTGAGTACATTCACATACGCGCACACACAGACTCCTGCAGAGCTGCCCTCAGACCTTCTGCTTTCTCTCATTAAGGCTGGTATTTGCTCTGAAAGCATCACCCGGAGGGTAACAGTGAGCCACACATCACCTGCAGCATCACTTCAGACGCTTCAATCACTGTGAATTCTTGGAAGCCAGCTGAAGAGTCTTCTCTTTCCACAACCTCAGGCTCTGCAAACCTAGGCTAGAAATCCTGTTCTAGCTTTTTTTTTTGGGGGGGGGGAGAAGTTAAAAGATTTCTCATTTATCTTCTGTTTGGAGGGAAATAAGACAAGACTATTAGAGCTGGCTGTGATACAAACTTCCTATTCAACCAAAATAATACTGTTTCAGAGTTTTCTTTCATCTCATATTTGAGCAGCAGTGTTAGCAGCTCCAAATTTCCAATGAAATAAAAATTCTGAACTCCTACTATAAACACTGAAAAGCCTTCTCCAAACATTTTGCTTCAATGAGGCTGAAGTGTTTCACTCAGCTTTATCATTTGATAAACTCTAGCATATGAAATGTCATTCCACGGTCTTGCTGCTCAGTGACAACACCCGAACATGACGCTACAGTTGAGAGACCTGGCATGGTCCTCTGGTGCATCAGAGACCACGGGCACTGCTGGTACCCCCAGGGCTTTCTGACTTCTCCCTTGGATTTTGATCCTTTACTTTTGAGGTTTACTTTCTGATCCTTTATACAGAGGTTTCCTTTCCTCCAGGGATATGGAGAGTCACCTTGGCTGGTTGTGGTGTGTGAAGGTGGGAGCTCAGCACAGTCCTACAACAACTGGGGGGAGAAAGGCATCCCACTGAAAATGCTCTGACTTCCTTTGGGAACAGCTTTTGCAAACGTCTGAATGACTCATATTGTGAGGAATGGGGCAGGGAGGGAGAGCAGATAATTGGGAATGTTTCCCATGAGGCAGATGCCTGAAATGTGTGCAGAGTGCATGCACTGTGCAGATGCAGAACGTTTAGCAGAAATGAGAATGAAGTTGGCTGTAGTATCTTGAAAACAGTTACATTTCCATTTCAATTCCAGGTGAGGGGAGAAAGTCAGCACCTTTCTCATTTCAGCCAGTCTGGGGCTCATCTTACTTGTGAAAGTTAAAGTTCATCCATCACCCCTGCCCTGAGGGCTGCGTGCCAGACCAATTATTCATACTTAGCAATGACTTATTCCATGGAGAGCCCTGGTGAAATCAATGGGGTGGCTCAAAGAACAAGGTGCTACGCAAGCCAAGGGAGAGCATCAGGCTCTGCCCTGAAGTTTATTGTATTAATTCCCACAGCTTTCCTGATGATTTACATAAGCATTTCTCCAGCCCAAGGATCTCGGTGTGAGGCTGCTCTCTGTGTGCACATTTGCATGTGCTGAGTTTTCATGGCTCTGTTTACACATTGGGCTTCATATTGTCCATTTTTCGAGGCTATCACTAATCCTGTTTAATTGAGGCTTCCTTTGATTAATGAGGACAAGCATGGGTGTCAGCAGAGTCAAAGGGCAGCCAGTCCTTCTGTAAGCACATGGCAATGCTGGTCACAGCAGGAAGAGATGAGCATCAAACCACTTAAGTGAAATAATTTGATAACAGAAAAAAATTAGACAAAAGGAAACTTCAGAAACTATGGAGCAGCGGGACAGCATCCAGGGCATGTTCCTTGCTGCCCTTTGAAGCACTACATTTGGGATAAAGCCTCAGGAAAGGCATAGAAGAAAGCAACTTCACATGGGTGTAAAGCCCCATTTCCATCAAACTGTCCTGTCAGCCCTCACAGGTTCCTCAATCAGCATAAACAACCGCCGTGGCAAAACCAGCCTCCTGCTGTGCATGCACCTGCCAGATGTGCTCTGCTCCACTGTTTGACTGCTGTTGCCTGGGGAGGATGACATGGAGCTAGTGTCGCTCTCCTGCACCATGCAGATCTGTCCTAGGCTCCGGGCACACTGAAGCAGCTCTTGGGTACAGCTTCCACCAGTCATCATAGGGAAAGACTCTGCTTTCTGCTTCGACTCCATGACCCTCCTGCATGAGAATGTCACCCTGAATTTGCAGGAAGCTCTGACACGGGGTGGTCACTGTCGCATAGCTCTATGAGGTGTGAAACTAACCTGCCGCTGGGATGCTGAACTGGGAGACAGAACTCACACGGTCACATTTACCAAATAAATATCACTAAAGTTGTGATTCCTTAACAGCCTACTCTTGCTCTGTGTTGGGGTGACATTTCTGACTGCCTGCTCTGCTGTCTAAGAAGGCATTATCTGAAAACCTCACATTTATCCAAAGCTAATAATTTCCCCACAGTGGCCCACAATGACTTATTAATAATTATTGTTGTTATCATCTGCTCTATCGTAGCACACAGCTTCATTGCACACTGGGACAACATTGATCCAGGGGCTGCCCTAAGCAAAAGATGGTTGATGCCTCTGGATTATTCCACTCTAAGTACAAAGCAGGAGGGCACAGATGAAGGGGGGGGGGGGGAAGAGGAAAACCTTGTTCCCCTGGCCAGGCAGCAGGCAGGAATATCTGCATCCATAGCCAGTGGAGCAGAGGAGCTCTTGAAAGAGGGACCTGAAGAAGCACTATCTGCTACCTCTGGGAACCTTCTTCATCTGAGGGAAGATGAAGAAATACAGGGTAATGTAGGTAGTGAATGATAAAAGCTGGTTATCGCAGGTTGGAAGAGGCAGAGCTGACCCTGCACTTCTGTCTGAGAGAGTGATGTGGGGGGAGTTTCCTCTAAGAGGAGCTGATAGATGAAGACAAACACCTTTTTGGATGGGAGTGAAAAGGTGGATCCAGCAAGAAAAAGGAAAGATATGGTTGTCTGCAGGCCCAGTGAAGGACCAGAAATATTATCTTTGTAACAGCGTTCTGGATGGATATTAGCAGGCTACTCTCCCATTTGTTAAGGCTTGAGAAAAGGATGTGTCAAGAAAGGAGTCATGAAAGATAACAGCCTCAGCTGTGGATGGACAGGCAAGGTCAATATGTTGGAGTTATGAAGTGAGACACAGAGCTATGCTGGATGCACAGACCTGAGCCAGGATCCGAGTCAGAGACGATGCCCAAGTACTGGGGGTGAATGCTGGAAAAAAAGGCTGAGGTAGTGCATACCTCCTGCTTCTGGGAGAAGAGAGGCAAAAAGTGCCTTTATGGACTGCTGGCTTACTGATAAGAAGGAAAAACCCACTACCATAGGCAAATTTCAATCTGCTGAGAACATATGCAGGTCTCCACAGGCAGCATGCTGAAAGTTGGATTTCCTCTCACTTTTCCCATTGTGCCCAGGTCTCCAGTCTGGGCCTTGCTGTCTGTGCATCTCCAGCCTGCCTTCATCCCCACAGCCTCCGCACCCCACTTCACCCTGTGCTCCCCTCTCCTTACCTTTCCCTTAAATCCTTTCCATCATGAATGGAAGCTTCCTCCTGCAAACAGCCACAGGCAAAAGTGTGAGCTAAAGACAGCAGTTCAGGTTGCTTCCTACAGAGAAAAATACCTGTACCAGCAGGAGCCTGACCCCTTCAGAGTGCCTGAAGAGTCTTGCTTGGTGTGAAGCAGACTGAGAAGATGCTGTGAGAGAAATCTGGCTTCTCTGAAGTTGGTAGTAAAATCAGTTTTGACTTTAGCAGGTCCGGATGTTCCCCTGGAAGAAATGTTTCTTCCTCTGAGTTTTGCATAGCACTCATCAGCCCTGAAGAGTGGGGTAAATACCAAATAATAATCACAGGGATTTTTCTTCATCTTTTTCTTTTCTTTTTTTTTTAATCTCTGCTTGGCTTCTTCAGGAGCTTTGCAACAGGCATAGGGCAAACAAGACTATTGCTAAAGGCAGGAGGTTTTGCTGTGCTGGTGGAAGGGTTAGACACCAACACCTTGGCTCCCCTCACACCCAGTCTTTGGCTTGACTCTCACCTGTAATCTGGAACAGCAGAACATTTCTCTGTTCATCACTGATAGTTCATCAAAAGCCAGTGGCTTAAGTTTCCAGGTGATAACGGGATTGCACAGAGCAGGGCTATGAGCAAAAGAGAAACCGCAGGCCCCCTTTCTCACTATGGCTCTCCTTGTCTGCCCTGATCTGGGACTGCAGCAGAGCCAGCATGGAGGTGATGGCTTCCTGCATCCATCACCCATGACAAACTTGGGTCATCCTCCCCAAGTCTTCATCTCCTTGGCAGTGGATGACATAGGAGGGGAAGTGAGGAACCACAGCAATTCTCAGGCATGGACCCGAGCTGAGGTGCAGGCAGGAGGCAGGGAAATCATGTTTCAGATTGCAAGCAGAGCACATTTTCACCCACCAGCCGCCAAGGAGGAAGCAGCCTGGAACCAGGAGCTGTTACGGCGATGATAGTATGCCTTTTCCCCTTGCAGAATCACTTTCCTGACCACAATCACACTTTAATGTTAAATTGGAGGTGGTGTGAGCTCTTGATTTCACAGCACTGCTGCATTAGTATGCAAGTATGAAGCGCACAGTAGAAATGCTCTCACTTGCAAAGAGCACTTGGATAACAGCGTTAAGGAGGGGAGTGGTACAGATCTATTAATTGAAATGTTTTTGTTTATTTCCACTTTATTCTTGCTCAAAGCTGGGTTTACAGAAAAGTCTAAAAGCTGCTAAACCATGGAGCATTCAAACCCCTCTTGATGTGTACATAGCTGGCAAGAGCAAACACAGCCTTTATTATTGTTTCCTTTGTCTTCCCACCCTTCATTCTTTCTCATTTGTTGTGTCTGATCTCCTGCTAAAAGGGCTGTCTCTTGCTCCATATTGCTACAAATCTGAACACAGGGAACCCTTTCAATCTTAAAAGAAGTCCCTGAATGTTGCCTTAGTAGAAATAATAAATAATAACTTTGAGAGTTTGTATTTAGCTCTGCTGAACATGTGTTTGCTTGTTTGCTTTTTAAAACAAAGCTTATTTTCATGCCCCATGGAGGTAGATTTCTTTTAAATGCCCCCAGAGCCTTTCCTTTCCTACCCGCACGCCCCTCTCCCTACTGTGTCCTGCTCCCCAGGCTGTTCGCAGGGGGGCCTTTCCAAAAGGCTTCTTTCCCCCTCAACAGCTTTCTCAGCTCTGATCCCATCTATGGCCACTTCTGTACTTTGCCAATTGGGATCTCATAATTTCTTCCCTCCCAGTACTCATCCTTCTCCCTGCAAGTTCCCATTTCTATTCACTGTAGAGTTTCAGTTCTTGGGGGCTCTGGGAGGTGGCTGGAGGCTGCACAAAGGATATTGCTGCCCCACCAAACCCACATAGTTTGGCCTCATCCTGGCTCTGCAGCTCAGCTCAGCCTCTGGTCCTGCTGCCTTGAGAAGGGAAGTCCAGCTGGGCTCCTCCAGGCTGGGCAGCTTTTAAGTCACTGTTTCATTACATGTTTCCTTCTATGTCCCGAAGACAGCACTGACATTTTTGCAGCTTGAGATGTTGCAAATCAGCTTGGCTCCCGAGAGGACCAGGCTTTCTGCAGGGGTCGGTGTTTTGAAATGCGAGGACAGGCGGCCAAATACTTTGGTCCGTGCATCATCCCACCCTTCCCTGCTATGGGTTACCGCCATTCTGCAAAGCAACCGCCGATGCTTTCCAGTTCTGCCCTGTGGCAGCCAAGGGTCCTTGGGAGATGAGAGTGAGGGATGGGGCAGCCCTTCCATCCCCCCGTTACTCTGTAACGCAGAGCATCTCAGGACAAAGAGGATGCTGAGAGTCCACAGCATCCTCTTCTGCCAGGACCACTGTGGGTACCACGGCCTGAACATGCTGAAATAGCCAAACCATGCGCATCCTCCAGCCAGTGTGATTGATGGAGTATGCATGGTTCGGCGAGGTGGTGCTGGGGGGGAAGAAGGGGATGGGGATGTGGAGAAACCAGCTGTTGCTGCTTCTTATAAGCAGCGGGTGAAAAACCCCTCTGTTTTTCCTAAGTGGGAATATTTGCCTTTAATGAGCCTAAGAGTTTTGGGTGTTGTTTTTTGTTTTTTTCTTTTGCTCTTTCTTGTCATTTTAAGGAAAGTGGCGAATGAATAAAGGATCTTTTCTAATAAATAAAATACCAGACAGATCTGAAGGTGTCAGTTTAACATCCCTGCCCCTGTGCAGGCACTACCAGCGCTGCTTGCTCCCAGCAGTGAGTACAGACCCTTGCACTGGCTGCTAATCTGGACCGAGTCCTCTTTCCGCATCTCTGGTCATGATGCTTCTTTGCTCACTTTCTCCTCCCCAGGTTCCTGAGCATCTCCCCCTTCCTGCACCCCTCATCAGATACCCCCCCAGCAAGCAATACCCTAGCCCACACTCCAGCCATACCAGAGCACCCCCAATACCATGCCTCTCCATCACACCTAAGGGACCCTCCAAACTGGGGAGGCTTTTAAGTACATGACAGAAATTAAACCAGCATGGTTGCATTCAGTCTGCTTTCCTGTAGTTAAAACGTATGGTGGATCTATTTATTTTTGTGCTGTGTGTTTGCCACATAAACTTGGGTCATTTTAGTTTATGCTGTAGCCTTTTTAATGTATTTATGTGTTAAAGCTGACCACAAAGTTGCTGGCCAGTAGCATGGGAATATTATTCTGTATGGGAACAAATATGCTAGATCTGACCAGAAAGCAGACTTTCCAGTCCACAAGCAATACCAGTATTTATTCTGGTTTTCCATAAAAAGATAAAATTTACAGGAAAATTAAAATTCCAATAAAATTCTTTCAACATGAGCCACAAGTTTGTTTTAATAAAAGAAAATAATTTGGTCTAGCTTCAGGCAAAAGCTCAAAACCTTAATTTCAGTGCTATCAGAGCATGTTAATAAGTACCAATAGAACAAGTACACATAATATAAAAAAATAATATCATCTATTTTTCTATCACACAAAATTGAGAGCGTGAACCAAGAGAAAAACTCCAGCATGATTCACACTGCACACCAGTGGGATGCCAAGGAGGACAAATGTGGCAAGGAGAGTGTTGCTCCAGGTAGCTCCAGGATCCGACCGGATCCAGCATGCCATCCAGAGTGGAGGGTAGATGCTGCAGTAGGGTACAGCTTGCGTGATGGACCACTTGTTTGAAAATCTCTGGCCCAATTTTGTTCACACTGCTCACACTCTGCCAGAGGGTTTTGAGGTCACACACACCCCTCTTCATGCTCATGTCAGCACCTCATCTCCCAGGGCTTTGGCCAGAGGGTTTCCCATCAGCCTGAGGTCTGATACTGAATCCAGACCCAGCCAGCTGCTGAGGATGGGGCAGTCCCATCAGTGGGCTCCTCCACAAGAGAATTTTGTGGCACGTCCAGAGTGCCTTTAGCAAATGGTAAGCTTCAGGACTGAGCACGGCCACATATTCAAAGTGAGTGTTTAATGACTAAGCCTGACCTCCAAAGGAAGGGGCACGATACATTTCAAAAATTACATTAAATGAGGCATATTGAAATATTGGTGTTGTTTTCAGGGATTGATTTATTTCAGACTAAAGTTGCAGCTTTTGGCTTATCAAAATTTTTGATGATAACAGGTCTTTTGTCCAGCATACTTCTTTGTTGGAGTTCAATCCTTCTTTTGGATCAGGGCATAGACCAAAATCCATCTGTGTGCCTCCAGTTACAGCTTCAATCACATTTCCTATCCATGCCCTTGCTAGGTCACCACAACTCTATTACCTTACATAGCAAGAACAAGTCACTTTTATATGAAGAGATTTAAACACTAATCAAGACGCTAACCAAGACACGGACTTTGAAACCCCTGCCTCTGAGGTAGTTCAGCTCCGGATTAAGTGTAAATTTGATGAATTCTAGACTGACTTCCCATCATGGCTTGCGATGGTGAGGGAGTCCTTGTAATGACATGAAACATTTCCTTACCCTGTTCACTCTACAACCCTACTCCTTGCTAGTCTATTTGATATTTTATCCAGTAATACATGTTAGTAGAAGCATCATCTATTCTTAAAACACATGCTAGCTGGATGTCTGAATTACAGAGCCAAAGCCTAATTTTTGAAGTGAGAGGGCCACCCCGAGTGCCCAAAGCCATGTCTGAACTAGCTGGAGTTCCTGAAGATGCTGGAGGGTGCCATGCTGTGTTTAATACTGCATAGTGGGTCTTGGCCCTATGAACACAATTGCCAGCAAAAGGGTTCAGTGAGCATCAGTATGGTCATAACCAAGCATAGGCATGGTCCAGCTCATGTCCTCATCACTGCCTGCAAGTAACCATCAGAGCTTCACCTCCACGTTAGACAGGGGAGCCTGAACCAGTCATGTACCCCATGTCAGAGCTGGTCCAGACTTCCAGACTACCATGTCTATAGTACTGGCTGGTATGCAGTTACTCACACAAAAGAAGGCAATATTATATTAGTTCCAAAGAGAAACAGCTCTTTGGGAAGGCTCATATGCATCTGAGGTTTCCAGCTGGACATTATTTTTTATGTGCTCTCAATCCCTGTTGCACAACAGCAGCAACTTGGGCTGGCAATGGCTGGTCAGACCCTTCCCACTCCCACGCCAACCCTGAGGCACCACAGACAATACAGCCCACCGAGGTTTATCATCAAGGGAAAACACTGGACTGTGTTCAAGCAACACAGAGGCCTTTCTAAGAAACAATTATTATTATGGACAACAGCTGGGCTCGGGGGAGAGCTTTGCCCGCAGAATTCAGGGGGAGTTGCTCTACCAGACTGTCATTATTTCATGCCAGATTGATCGTTCAGTTGAAAATAGGAAGAAATGAAAGCTCGGCAGACAGTGTGGTGACATTCCCTGTGAAACCTTGGAGAGTGAAATTCTCTATTTAGCGGTCATCCTTACACCTTCACACACAGAGACCACACCAGCTCATGTCAAGCTTTGGAGACAGACTGGGGGAGCGATGGCATCTTGTGTTCAGCAGCCTTTCCTGTCTCTTTGGTTCAAACTGGTGTTTGCCTTCCCATCACCCTACCCATGCGCTCAGCCCCATTTCTCAGGCTATTTGTGGAATGAAATATTGTTGCTATCATGGTTTACATGCTAGGAGAGAGGGAATGAAAAAATGTGAGGTGGGGAGGGAGGGAAGCGAGAAGGAAACAAAGACAGCATTGTTATCTCTTCCAAAAAACTGCAGACATTTATTCAAGGCAGAATGACTAGTTGGGGTTGTGGTTTGCTTTTACATATGTGTTTAACCTCGTGAAATAGTCAACAGCCTGGAAAGAAAACGCCACACTCAAAGGCAGAGGCTGCCCAAGGATCCCGAACCCTCTGCCTGATTTTCCAACTTGGGGTGCTTGGCTGGAGCCCATCCTCAATCCCTGGGATGTGACGGCTTCTGGATTCAGTGGGGGGAAATCATCCTTCACCCCCAGACAAAGGCATCTCCCCACTGTCCAGTGGGAGCAGTATATTGGGCTTATCAGGCTCCTGTATTACCTGTTCCTAGCAGATGCTGCAAGATGATTTGTCATTCAAATCCTGGCATGCTTCACTCCAGCCAAGCAGCCACAAGAGCCAGCAAGGGGGGGGGGGGGGGGGGGGAAATAAAAGAAAGAGAGGGAGAGAGAAGGAAAGAAGGAAAGAAGGAAAGAAGGAAGGAAAGAAAGAAAGAAAGAAAGAAGGAAGGAAGGAAGGAAAGAAAGAAAGAGAAAGAAAGAAAGAAAGAAAGAAAGAAAGAAAGAAAGAAAGAAAGAAAGAAAGAAAGAAAGAAAGAAGAAAGAAAGAAAGAAAGAAAGAAAGAAAGAAAGAAAGAAAGAAAGAAAGAAAGAAAGAAAGAAAGAAAGAAAGAAAGAAAGAAAGAAAGAAAGAAAGAAAGAAAGAAAGAAAGAAAGAAAGAAAGAAAGAAAGAAAGAAAAAGAAAAAGAAAGAGAAAGAAAGAAAGAGAAAGAGAGAGAAGGAGAGAGGGAGAAAGGGAGGGTGAAAGTGAGGAAGGAAGGAAGGAAGGAAGGAAGGAAGGAAGGAAGGAAGGAAGGAAGGAAGGAAGGAAGGAAGGAAGGAAGGAAGGAAGGAAGGAAGGAAGGAAGGAAGGAAGGAAGGAAAAGAAAGAGAAAAGAAAGAAAGAAAGCAGCGAAAACCCCCACACATTCTCAACACTGAAATGTGAAAGAGGGAGTGAGCAGGCTGTGCGGCCGTGCCAACTTTCCAGGGTTTAGAGCACAAGCTTTTCTGTGGTACCACCGCTCGTGATTAAGTTTGCCTGACACTTCCCATCAGGAGGCTCTGCAGTCACTCTTGCAGAGCTTTGCCAGACTTGAATCAATTGGGCTGAAATTTCCCATGTTTGGTATCTGCCTGAGGCAGGAGCCAAGGAAACAATTCACTCAACACAGCACAGCCATTTCTGAGAGCACGGGTACAGCAAAACACCATGCATTGCTATTAAAAAAAGGAGAAAACAACTCAATTTCTGATTATACTTATCTTATTGAGTTCTTGCTTTCCTGTGACATGGAACAGATGCTCAGCATTTTCCAAGAAGCAGCACGGGTTGCAGAGATATGTCTTTTGCTTTTTCTGTGGAAATCTGCCCCAAATTTGATTGAAATGCCTCTGAAAGAATAATTAAAAAAGAATCAAAAAAGTTTTATGGCTCAGCCACAGGTACCTCCCTTGCCATGGAGCCCACTCTGCCCTTTCCAACCTGTTGGCACTGCACTGGCTGCAGGAGGGTTCAGAAGCCAGATCTGGGGACATGGAGTGGAGAGCAGGTAGTAGGGAATAATCAAAACAGCACTGGGAACGTCATATGAATAGTGTGTATTCTAGGGGTGAGAGTAGTGAGAGGAGTGTCTGAGACTAGGATCCCATCAGGGAAATACGGCAGGAGGTGAATGCTTTCAGAGCAGAACTTGGGCAGGCAGAAGGCCCTGAAGAGGGGACCTGATCTGGGTGCTGGGTGCTGACAGGATTGGTACAGACCCTTACAAGGCATCCCAGGTGGAGGGAGCGCACCTTTTTGAGTGTAATCAGATTAACCAAAGTGACTGATCATAGGGTGCTACTCACTTTTTTCCTTTCTCTGTCACACAACCCATAGTAAGAGCTATATTTAGCTTTCTGATTGTTAACTACAGGGTGTCAGTGGCTTCTTTTTTCCCCTCCAGTGATTCAGCCAAGTGCAATTGTTCATTCAAGTGAAAATAGGAGAATTTAGGCACAGCACAGAGGGGTGCAGGACCCATACCCTCCACAGCCCTGACTGCACCCCTTGCCTTGCAGAGGAGCCGTGGACTCTGCTTGGCTCCTGTTTCACTCCCCCTGGTGCTGGAGCCCCCCGCTTTGAGGCTGATGATCACAGGCTTGGCTCTGAGCCTCCTGTATGGACACGGTGCCATGTGGCTCAGTCCTCTGCACTGTGTTGACAATGGTGGGGACAACTATGACAGTGTTAGCTGGAGGTGCTGAGAGAGGTGCAGAGCAGGGCTCTGGAGTCATTCTCTGTTGTTTCAATGAGAAATTCTGTCCTGAACTTGAGGAAATCCTCGCTAACTAAATTTTCATAGAAAACACCATGTTTCCACAAAAGGTTTTGATTTCCATGCATCAGCATTTTTCAACAACAACAACAAAATAATACCCTGCTTTGTTGAAAAATTCCTCCTCCATAGAAAGGAGATCACCAGCTCCTCTGCCTGCCCTTCCCGGGTGGAAACCCCACCGCGCTATGATGGGAGGGCTGGGCTGCTTCCTGCCCTTTGCATGCCCCACATCGGGGACTAGAGACCTAATGCCATCGCATCAGAGATTGCCTGATCGCTTTACCCTCATTAATACTTGCTAGGAATGCCCAGCAAACCCCTGAACCACAGAAGCACTGGACTGCAACTTCAGCTTGAATAAGCAGCTTATGTGCTGGGACCACTGACCGTATAGGGCAGTGTCCATTTACCCGTTTTAATCTGGATCCAGGAAAGAGCGAGGCAGGCAAAGGAATGACTCCATGCCTTACACACACTGGGAAAATAAAAAAGGACAGAAATGCCTGCCCATCAGATTTCCCCCCTCCCTTTCCTGCCCCTTCTGCAGCTGGGGAAACCGCTGCAGCTTCGGAGGCCGTTTGGAGCCGGCTGTGCGGACGCAGGCTTTTGGAAACGTGCAATTACATCCACAGGCGTCTCCTTGTAGCTTAAGCAGGTTTAATATTACAGGCAGGCACAGGAAATCTTGGCCCTTTTTTCTCTTCTTTCTTAAATTATTTTTTAAACGCGCTCCCAGTAAAGTTAATGAATCACTCCCCAAAATGAGGCTTTTATTAGGGTCTGCAATTCGGCACAGATTTCTTTGCCTTTCCTGTGGCAGAAAGATGCCAATTAAATACAAATATTTGGTTTCAAACCTATTGCTATTGCTGTATTAGGGTTTTATCCCAACACAATTAAAAAAAAAATAAATGAACAAACACCATTTTCTTTTTGTTTAGGGTGGTCACAAAGTCCTCTCCTACAGACAAGTTACTGCCGAAAAGCTTATTTTCCTCTGCTGCGGTCCTGTTAGTCTTCACCAGCTCCCGCTTATCCAACAACCCACCTGAGGTTGTTGGCTGGTTGTTGCTGCAGGCTGAGCCCACCCTGCAGCATCCCGTGGGATTCCTCCTGCTCATGTCCTCGGATGAGGATCTTACCTCTCCTGGTCCCACAGCCCCAGCTCCCATGAGGGACATCACCCCTGATCTCTGTTGTTTCAGCCAGATTTTGCTGTCTGCCCGCAGGGGTAAACAGAGCACAGCCCAGCCTTCTGGTCTTTGAAGAGGTGGGAAAGCCATCACCAGTGGTTGCCACTACCTCCTGGTTTGCAATAACACGATTTCTTTTGAAAATCTGAATAAGAATCATGTTAGTTTTATTTAAAAAAAAGAAAAAAAAACCAAGTTTCCCCTTTCCCCCTCTCCCCAGCTGCATACCAGCAGCCAGCAGGTGTGTGTCAATCCACCAGCCTCAGAGATTTACAACCTGTTCCAGGATTTCTCGGCCAGGCTTTGGTTGTGGAAGTATTTTCTGCTCACAAACAAAGGAGCTGTAGTGAGGGGGCCCCGAGGGACACAACAACCGGAGATGAAAAAACAAATGTATCCTTCCCTAATGCGATTAAAACGTAAAAACCCCACTGAAGCAGTGGTGTCTGCATGGCCAAGGAGACGACCCAGGGCTTTTTGGTGCTTTTTGCCCTTCTCCACCCAGCTGCTCCCTCCTGAGCACAGGGGTGCAGGAGGGGATGGGGGGGTCATGTCCCTGCTTGCCACTGCTGCTGGTGGCTGGAGGACCCTGGCTGAGCCCCACTTCCCCCTGGCCTCCCATCACCCAGCCGCTGCCAAGCGCCATGCATGGCCAACGCCACAATTCCCTTAATCTCAGCAGTTTTTGTTAAAAATAGATCAAAGCTGTGGTCAAGGAAAAGCCACAGGAAGTGGCTTGGCCTGCCTTGGTCTGTCGCTCCTCTACCCCACACTTCATCACAGACTGAAGACCAGAAGTCACTCCTGAGGTTGATTTCCACAAGGAGAGGAGGACTGTCTCCTTCCTCTGCACCCATTCATGCCGCATCCACACGGGGGTTCCCCAGCTTTGCTCTCACAGTTTTTTCTCTCCTGGCTTTGCTCTTGTTCAGCCAGTTTTCAGGAGAAGACATGGGCAATGCCTTCAACACTTTATTACTGGGACCCTTCTGTTGGGAGCAATTTGAAGCAAGGAGAGGAAGAAAATCACCGGTGTCTGACAGAGGGAGAACAGTCACACACCAAGATGTAGGGCAAAACCAGAAGCATTGGGGTGAGAACTAGCCAGGGAAATCTTAGCTTAGACAAACACAAATGACGTACTAGTGAGATAATTGGGCTGGAGGTTCCTCTGCCAAAGGAAATACTGGAAGTCCCACTCACTGGACTTAGAACGAGACAGGATGAAACCTCAGGGGGACCTGCTGAGGACGTGCCTGCTTTGGCAGGAGCTGCTGACCAACAGTAGCTCCTGTCCCCATGGCCCTGCCACGTGTAATGAGGTGACACCATGGCCTGACAGATGTGGATGCCAGCCCTTTGACCAGCCCCCAAGCACTCAGAGCTGTGGGTTCAGATTTGACCCTATCGTCATACAGCAGGCAGCTGCTTCCAGATGAATATCAATGACAGGGAAGTCTCCTGGTCCCTGGTGAGCACAACAGCCTCCCATGAGCTTCTCACCAGCCCTCTTCGGCAGCAGTCTCTGCTGGTGGTACTCAAGTGTGAAAGGAGACGCATGGCAAAGAGCTGGAAGAACACACTGGGAGAGCTAATGCAAATCAAGGAGCCAAAACTCCTGTTTCCCATATGGGTTCTGAATGAGCACCCTGGTACGTGGCTTGGGAGCATAAATTCCTCTTGCCCCGAGCATCAACTTGTCCAACGGCTCCAGAAGAGCTGCAAAATGAGCAGAGTCTCAGCATCACAAGGGTGATCTGGAGGTGGTCGAAGAGGAGCCTGAGCCACCAATGCAGAAACACTCCCCTCTCCTTCTTCCCACCCATGGCTGGACCCTGTTATCTGACGCCCTGAAGCACCAGCCCGGGTCATTCCCGAACAAGCAGAGCTTTGTCCAATATGTTTACTGCAGCCAAGAGATTAAACCAAAGGAAACAAAGCAGCTCAAAGGCTTAAAGCTGTGACTCACGCAGAGGGCTTCCCAGGCCGTCTTCACTCGGCACATTGCTCTGTCCCAGATGAAAAATTACTAAGGCAAAATAAATAAATAAAAGTCAGTAAATCTCGTGCAGCAGAGATGGTGAGTGATTGAGGAATAGAAAAACCTGTTCAAACAGAGCAGCGTATTCTAGGCAGAAAATTCAGTGTCATGTTCCTGAGCTGAGAGGGGACACTATGGACAGAGGAAGAGAAATAAATATACATTTCCCAAGTATGAGAAACAGCCTCCAGAAAGCATCAGCTGGTGGTGATGAGGTTTGCTCTTCAGCCTGTCATGCCAAGGTGCTGGGGAGCCAGGCAGATAGCAAAGGTGTGCTCAGACACACCTGGATGAGCGTGTTCTCATTGCAGTTTGTGACCTGTCACTGCAGAAGAGCCTCCATGGGACTTTTAATCCTTTGTCTTATGTGAGCCAGATGATGGGGGAATATTTGGTGACCTCTGTGCTGTGCTTGGAGCTGTTTCTACAGGGCAGCAGACTCAGCAGGATGAGCAGGACTCAACTCTGCTGCCTCTGGACCTTGGACTCACAAGGAACCAGGCTCTCCGAGTGGGAACAGCATCTGATTGCTGGTTCAGCATAGATTGTTAGGCAGGTGAAGGATGACATGAAGCTGAAGATAAGCCTGCCTTGCAGCCAGGGGTTAAATGGGCGTAAACCTTTTGCAGCATTCAGCACATCATGCCCACATATTCCCAAGGGCCATCTCCCACAAAGCCCATCCCCACTCCAGTTACCACACCTGCACCCCACATTGAGCATGAGAAAAACATGGAAGGTGGAAGAAAAACCTACAGTGGAGCCCTGTGAACCTGAAGCTGTTATGCTGTAAACAGCTGAAAGCTTCTTTTTGCCCAAGGTGACTTTATTTCTCTCAGTCTTAGACCCAGCTGACAGAGAGAACTGTGGTCTCTGGAAGAGGGCTGGAGAGAGAAAGAAGCTATCAGCAGAAGGAAGCGGCTGCAGCAATAGCAAGCATTAAGGCACTAATGAGACAAGAGTAGAGCTGGCCTGCCTCACACAGAAGGTTGGACTGTGTAATCTAATGGTCCCTTTGGCCTTACAATTTGTGAAACTGTTTCATTCTGGTAGATAGTTGGCTCTGGCTTTAAATCATCCTTTGCAATCCAACAGCAAAAAGCTGGGAAAAACAAGACTTTTGGAACTGCACCAAAAAGCTGCTGGAGTAATTTCTGATAGCATCATTGGGCCAAACCCCGCAGCCCCACTGACTATTGGTGAGGTTTTGATTTCAGCCTGGCTCCCTGGAGAGCAGGGGCTTTGCCCCTGCACACACGGACAGCGCGGTCTGGGATCTTAAGAGAGGAATTTAGCAAGCAGCCCCTCAGTTGAAATGCATGTATCGATGGGATGGGATGGAGGCACTTTCCTTAACCAAACCTGGCCCCACTGCCCTCACAGTTGGAGTAATAGAGTCCAGCCCTTCAGGCCACAGGCCAGCCAAGTGTATTGTTTTAAGACGATCAACTGTTGCCTGGCTCTTTCCCCCCGCTGACTGGTGTAACAAAGCCTCTGCGAGAGCACACAGGGCAGTGTGTGTGCGCGGGCTGAAAGGGAAGGGGAACTCGGAAGTGGGCTCTTGATCATCTTTTCTGGTCTCAGGACTCCTTGTTTGGATGCCAAGACAAACAAATAAATCATATTCAAAGGCATCTGCCCACAATAGTGCTGAAGTCAGAAAAACATAAAAGAGAGGAGCTGAGATCAGGGGTCAGGATTCCTCTTAGACACAACAGCTTTGCCCAGTGCTTTCATTTCATTTTACTGCCTCTTCTGCTGCTGTTCAGGCGAGAGCGATTATTTATTTTGTAGCCTTTCTTTGGCCTGTTTTTCCAATAGGAATTTGTGATATGCTCACACAATTCCCTGGCACAGCTTGGTGTGGGGACTGTGCTGCAGCCAGCCTTTCCAGCCCTTTGTAGAGTGCTTATGCACCAATGGTGAGCCAGTGTGCGTGAGATCCATCCTCCTTTCACAAGCACCTTTCCTCCAGTTGCTTGCCAAATTGTTTTGCATGGGGCTTGATTTAGGCAGTCACTTCCGTGACAGATATTTAAAAGTAACTGCATTTAGCAACCTGCAGCAGAACACAAAACACAGAGACAGGGATTTCTCTGGGAGATGCTATTTTTACCCTGGGTAAGATTTAATGAGGACAATGCTAAGTGTCTTTTTCCTGGAGAAAGAAAAATCATAATAGTCTCTTTAAAACCAAGAAGTGACTATTTGATATTAACATTTCTGCACAAGGAGCCTGGGTTGCTGCTGATCAGAAGATAAAGTGGCTGCCAGCAACTCTCTGAGGCTGATGGACCCTCCTTGGTGGTCTCCGGTACTCAGACTGGTTCCACTCAGCCCCAAGGCCCCACTGATCCTGGATGGTGGGGACCAGGAAACCCAGCCTTAGGGTACTGGCAGGGTTTCAGAAGGGGCCTGCTGGGACAACGGAGGGGGTCAGGCTTGTCCTTGCCAGGCGGGCGGCAGTGGCAACAAAGAGAAATTCAGCACGTCAGCTCCCAGCCCCAGATTCCGAGTTTTCAAGGGCTTTTCTGCAAGGGGCTCAAGGAAATGAGCTAGGAGAAATCAGCTAGGTCATTCCTCATTGCTCGGAGAAGCCAACAGCACCTAATTGGGAACTGATCTCAGCTGTTTGTTTGCCAGGACTCAGACCAAAAAAAAGCTGTATTTGAACTAAAAAATAAAATTTAAAAAAAAAAAAAAGGAATTTCCTTCCCCTGATAGTTTGCGTTGTTTCTTAATGTTATTTTAATGTAGGTCTGCTTGGTGTTTATTTGCAACTTAAGGTGGTGGAAAACAAGCTGTGTGCCAGCTCTGGTGCTAGATGGAGCTGGGCATCTGCTGAATGAGAACTCTGCTAATGGCACCCATTTGGAGAAGTGCAATGCTTGTACCTGAGCTTGATTTCCTTCTAGTGGGCCCATTAGTCCATACACTGAATAGCCGTGAGGGAAAGTGCTCCCAGCAACCAAGGGGTTGCTTGGAAAGTCTGCTTCCCATGCTAGCCAAGGCTTGTGCCCTTTGGCCATCTCCCTGCCTGGATGCCAGAGCGTTCCTGGCAGCCACGTTAATGAACAAGGAGTAGGGAGTAACTTGCCTTCTTCTCCCAGTTTTCAGGCAAATTATTACTCATGCAAAACTCTGACAGACTTTTGGGACCTGTGAACGTTTTAATAAACCCCTGGTGACTGTCTCACTATTCACAAAGAGCGAGTAACAGGATCCCATAAATCACAGCAAAACAAACTCAGCACTTTGGGTCAGGAAAATATTGAGAAATCCATGGGTTTTACCCTAATCCTCCCATGGCAGGGGCCCTGGAAATGCAATTTTTTTTTTTGCATCCTTCTGGCTTTGACACTAACTTCCTATTCCAGCTGACATCTTGCCAGGCTCCGCAGCATGCGCGGGCATTCAAGGTCCAGCTCAGCGCAGTGGGGAGCAGGGGAAGCTCCCCTGGGATGCGGTAAGCCTGGCACTCATCCCAGCCAGAGATGAGTTTGCCCCATTCCTCATCTTCTGGGCTTACACCTACCAGCCCCTGATGCACAGCAACCAGCAGGGCACTTCTATGGGCACTGAGAAGCCTAAGGGTTTGTCTGTGGTGTTGCTTTCTGCTTTTGACTTGGACTTTCAGCTGCTATCTTCAGGACATCACCCTATATAGACCCTGCTGCTCCAGGAAGTGGGGCTTCGAATCTGCCTCCAGCAATGAGGCCTTTCATCTTTTGTTGCATCTTTGTTTTGCAGAGAGATGGGATTTGGGTTTCTTTCTTTCTTCTAATTTTTTTCGCCATCAATCCATCAGAGTGCTGAACTCGCTGAGGTTTAGGGTGGCTGCAATCCTGTGGTGGCTCTTCAGGCCCCCGGCTAATAATACAGGCTGTCTTTGGCAAGTGTGGAGGCAACACATGGCAGAAAGGCTGCCCTTCCCACAGTGGAGGAGTGAGGAGTCAGCCCCAGTGTGTGGTCCTGATTTGTCAGCAAACCAGTCCTAGACCTCCTACCTGACAGGAACATCTGCTGGCCAGAGGAGCCAGGGTCCTGGCGGCACTGTGGAGGGATGGTGCCATCCAGGCAGGGGGAAAACCACCCAAAAACAATGGCAAAGGAAGGAATGGGACAGAACAGAGCACAACCGAAAAAGGGAAAGAAGAGACTGGAAAGGGGCAGATACCCTGGTGCTCTGGATTTCATGCTTGCAAAGCCAAATTTCTGAGGGGGGACTATGTAACAGATGAAGTAACCGGCTGATGGAGATGCAGAGCCCAGGCAGATGCCTCCAGCAAACCTCTCCTGTCCCACTTGCATTGTGCTGGCAACCACAGGGTGCAGCCAAGAGAGAAGGACGTGGCTGGCCACCCTTCTCCTGGGATGGAAACAGCCCTGCAAGACGCATGCTCTGCCTGTCCAGCACTTCTGAAGTGCAGACACTCAGTGGAAGGACCTGAGGGTTTTGCACTGTGTGTGATAGCACTAAAACACCATCACCAGCTTTATTTTTCTGAACCAGATTTCTGTTTAGGAAAGGCTTGATGACCTGGGAATCGGGAGACTGCTGTGCACTCTGACCAGCTTACCTCACCCCAGCTCCCTCCCCAAACCATTTGGTCTCTCATCATGCACTAATCCATTGGTGACTTCAGCTGTAATTGGCTGCAGTCTGGCATCAATAAACTGAAACACTTATTGCACAGTTTAAATCTAATACAGATTATAGCAACCCAGCTAGTTTTTAATGCCTGAGCCAGGAAGCAGCTCTATGAGCTCCTGCTTTGCAGGTTGGAGGCTCTTCCCCACTGCTGGAGCTCCATTCCAGCCCTTGGTCTGAGTGTCTGGTCCTCACCTGCTGCCCCCACCTCCTTCATCACCCATCCAGTGTCCCCCCATTTGCTAAATCAGGTCTGGCCCCCCTCCATCTGTATCCTGTGTTCCAGGATGGCCAAGCCTCCCTCCCTGTCCCCAGTCAGTCGGGTTCTGTCTGTGGAAGGAGGGAGGTTTTCTTAATACCTGTGACATCCAAATCCTGAAGTGAAATCACTGAGTTGTTCACAATGGCTGCACCAGAGACAGGAAATCTGATTTGCAATAATATAGTGTTCCTTCAAGTAACAATCTCTTAGAAGTCTTCATTGAAGTTTAAAGAAGGGGCCAGAGTGCAAGGGGGCTTTAATGTTAGATTTTGCATTTATTTTGCTGGCTACTGATGTTTAACCCTGTGAGGGTAAACACCAGCTGCATATGGTGGCTGGACTTTGGTGGTCCCATTGGCAGGGCTTGCATGAGCCTGGGCTTGCTCTTGCCAGGGTGGCCTCCAGAGGCAAGCTTCACAGTTCCCTTTCTACCCTGAGGACTGACTAAGGAAAGCCTGCCTGGAAGACCTACACAGCCTTCCCCACCACTGCAGATGTGGGTCCCTCTCTGCCCAAAGAGCAGGGAGGTAAATCATGTGCACAGCATAAGTACAGTCACCTTTCAATGAATCCAATGAGATATATAAATGGCAAATCCCTCGTTTTCTCCTGATTTAAATAATGTATTGGAGAAGCACTTCACTGGCATTTCAGAAAAGGAAGGCGGGGGGTAATAAAGACCTTGTCAACCCCTGTCAGCCCCTGCCAGCAGCAGCCTGGCAGAGCCCGCCCCACTTTGAGCAGCCTGTGCAGGGGGTGAGGGCAGCACCAGCCAGGGGAGGCACACACAGCCCCGGGATGGATGGTGGCCAGGAGGAAAATGAATGGGGAACTATTGGGTTTCTCATAGACACCCACTTACTCTGCCACTGCTCCAGCGATTTCGGAGCTCCCCAGATCTGATTAGGCTCTCCATTACTGTCTGCCGTGTGCTTGCATGCCAGGAATCGCTTAACAGGGACCGGCTGGAGTGCCTCTGCGGAGGGAAGGGGGTGCCTTTGGTCCGCCCCTCCGCCCCCCTGGCCGGGTATTACTATCAGAAATATCAGACGTTTCGACTCAAATTAAAGTCAGGTTAAATATCTCAGATGCAAAAATTCCACATGGTTCCAGATGGAAAGCGGCTCCTCAGCTTCATACCGAGCAAAATAAATAAGAAACCTTTCAGACCTGCGCCTGCCCCTCTGCCAGGAAGAGACTGGGAGCCCCCGCTGAACTTGAGAACTTTGAAGTTGTAATTTGGCTGGACTAATGCAAAGCATGACACAGTCTATTGGAGTATAAATAGCGTATTGGTGAAGTGCACAGTGGTAAATACATTGTAATGATAGTAACCAAAGCAGAACCATGTGTGCATGCACACGGATTGCACACGATGGCACACACACAGAGCATGGAAGCACGCACAAAGGCAACGCAGGATCCCTGCAAACTCCGATGGCCCCGTGCACCTCACATGCATCTCCATGGACCGGACAGCAGTGTGCTAGCAATTAAACCAAGCAGCACAACAGGAGGGGAAGAGCTTTAGTCACAGTGGGGACGGGTTGATTTAGGGTAGGTTTCTTTGTGTGTTCTTTTTAATCTGTCCAGACACATATTTCAGGACACAAGACTCAACATCTGCGTGATGCTCCAGAGGGACCACAGGGATGCTGCCACCACTGATCGCTTTTGGGAACACCAACAGATCTGTCCCAAGCAGCTATGGAGCAGGTGGATTTGGTAGGATGCACCCAGGCCATGCAGCAAGCTGACAGCCATGCTGTGGCAACTGCTTGCTGAGGGCCAGCAGCCCAAGAAGCCCAGCCCCACAGTGTGCTGCAGCCTGCCGGCATGGAGACCCTGCTGTGGGATGCCTCACTGCTGAGCCTGCCCTGCTGCTTCATCCTGACCCGTGTTCCCAACTCATGTACTCATAGCTGTGGCATGTGAGAAGTAATCTCTGCAGGGGACCTCTTCCTCTGCCGAGCCGTGGCGTGAGGCTGCTCCCATGGCATTTACAGGGTTGCCAGGCCTGAGCTTTAAAAGGAAAGAGAGAACGCTGCTCGCGGCAGTGCCGAGCCCAAATCACACTCTGCGGCTTTACACAGCCCGAGCTGTGCCAGATCCCACGAAAGTGGATATGCCCATGTCTCCCACAGCCTCTCAGGCTCATCCGTGCATTGGGCCCAATCCCTAAATTCAGATCTGGCTCCAAATCCATCCCAGATCAGGTGTGTTTGCAGAGCTGGGGGTCTGCCCTAGCCCTATTGCTACGAGATCAGGAGTCCTGCAGGTGTCATTGCCATCCAGACCAGCATCTTCAAGGAAAGGTTTAGCATCCCCCTGGTCAGGGTCCTTGCAAAACAGCTCCTCTGCCAGCTACAGTGAACAGAACCCCATCATGTCCCTGGTATTTCCTACTGGGAATTTGCACCCTGCTCCCCTTTCTGTCTCTGCTCTCTCACGTCGCTCCACAGTCCTCCAGCTCTCTGTGCTGTTTCTAACCTTGCCCTTTGGTTGCCGTGTGGTTTTCATTTCTGTGTTTAAACCTCACCAGGGCTGAGCCACCCCCGTGCTCTGCTGTTGTTTGGGTTGGTGGTATTGACTTTTCTGTCTTGCCCTTCTTGTCTTAATTTAGCGTCTGCTTCTCCCTCAGGTTAATCAGTGGATTAGCTGCAGCTCTCCCTCCCTCTCTCCTAAATCCTCATCCTTCATCACGAACCTAGGAAACAAACCAGACCAGGTACTTTTCCGTGGAGGCAGCCAAACTATTTGCTTTCCTATCAGCCATCCTCTCCCACACCATTCTCTAAGCCCTTCTGACCCCGAGACACCCACTTGTCTGCAGACACCCCTGCCTACCCACTGCCCCTGCTCTGCCTGGACCTGCTGCCTGCCCATCCTGGGGTCACCGGCAGGGCTGTCCCAGGACATGAAGAAACCAGAACAGGACCAGAACTTCCCAGATCTCACCCGGGTGCCACCCCGTTCTGCCCTGCTTTCTCCCCGCTCCTGCCTGCGCTGCCTCTTCCTCCTGGGGCTGTTTGCAGATTCCCTGTCCCTGAGATCATCATCCTGGCCAGGGGAATGGCTGCACAGAGCTGACATCCCGCTCCCACAGACACACTCAGCTGCCGCCTCTGCTCCCAAGAGCCGTCACTGTCCTGATGCCCTTCATTCCTACCCACTGGGGTTCCTCGGTTCTTGGAGCAGCTCATTCCCTGCTTAGTATCTTCCTGCTCTGGGCTGGAGTTGTTTGGCTGTGACCTGTGAATGACCCTGAGAGATACCCAGTATCTCAGGCCAGTGGGATGCTGTCAGAGCAATCCATCCTCCCAACTCCAGAGAGGGAAGGGAGCAGCTGATAGCTGTGATGCACCTGAAGTTTTAAGACCCTTAATATTTTCTGCTTTAATCAGCAGCTTCCAGTGCTGGCTGAAAGCAAGATAAACTCTGTCAACCCTGCAGCAGGTGGGCAACTGAAAGAAGATTCTCTGAAATAAAAACCTGAGCTGCTGTAGGAAGGTGTCTGGATCCCAGGAAATACCATTTCCTTGAACAGTGGTGCTAAATGGAGGGGACAAATATGTCTGGTTCAGCTCTGCCTCAACGTGAGCTCTATCTGAATGTCCCTGATGCTAAAGAGCCGGTCTCAAGTGCTAAGGAAACCTGTAGCCTCAGCAGAGCTCAGTAGCACAGGACGGATGCAGTCTTCCTGTTGGAAAGGAAGGGAGTGCCATGCAAGTGCCCTGTTCACATGGCATTGGCTGGGAAGCTCTTGCACTCCTGACATGACACTGGGGCTGTGGCCCCTGGTTTTCCCATGCAGGCTCACAGCTCTGCCAGCCATGCCCTGTGCAGCAGAAGATGGCAGTGGTGCTTAGGCTCCAGTTCTTCCTGTCTGTGGTTTATCATCTTGTAGACCACAGAGCAGAGGGCACTGCAGCAGAAAACGCTCATCAGAGGGAGAAAAGAAACCTCCTTAGGAGGTCAGGGCCCCATTGTGATGGGCACTGAAAACCCAGGGAGAGCCACGTAGCCTTCACCCATCCAAGAAGAACTGGCCAGAAGCAGCAGGACTGGGAGGAAAGGCCCAAGACTGCGCTATTCCCACTGGCCATGGGAGCAGCTGTGCAGATGAGTGCTGTGGAGGCAGGAGTAAACGCTTCACCCAGCACTTCCAGATCCATGGGTGCCAAGCACAGAGGTGGATCATTCAGCAGGTCCCAGGGGATGGCATGGTGTGGGCCAGCGGTGACTGATGTTTAAGCCACCTGCCAGCATTGTATCAGCACCTACAAAATGTGCTGCCTCTGGACTTTGATGGATATTTGGATGCTTCTCATCTACCTGCAAGTGGTCGGGCAGCCTGAGAGCCCCTTCCCCTTGCACTGAGCTTGCCATGATGTCCAAGCTGCAGAACAGCAAGGGTGAGGAGGAGAGCAGAGCCGAGCTGAACCGAGGAGAGGGGTTGCCATGTGAAAAAACAATTCCAGCAGCTCACATCTATGACCCAACTTTTCAGCTCAACCGCTCCTGCCAAAGCAGGGCTTCCAAAGCTGCAGCTCCCTGATAAAACCTAATACCATTGCCCATAAATTGTATTAAATAAACAGCAGCTGCAGATCAAGGTATATTCATCAAGGGCTTCCTCTATTTTTTTCTTTTTATGAATGGCTGAAGACTCAGAGATGCCTTTTGCCAATAGTCTGTCAACGGAGCCTGCATTTAAAATCAATTTGGTAATTACAACTCCAACTCAGAGCCACAAATCAAAAAAGAAACTTCAGCCCTTCAGGATGTTTTGGACCATTAGGGAGCTGGTAATTACGCACCCCAGCCGGGCATTAATTTAAGGCCCTGGTGGAAAAGTGATGGTGTGAATTTGAGACAGGAAACTGACTGCAAGGAATTTCAAAGGTTGGGAGGCGTGCTGTCAGTCTGTTTACAACCACCTAGCTTAACATGGTTAAAATCTGCTAGGGAACACTTGCTGAACTCAGGACTGCCATTGTGTTGGTTTATTTTTCCTTGTGAAAGAGGCCGCTTTTCTGTCGGCAAGGAATAAATGAGGAAAATATATGTAACCTCTGTTTACATAGGATCTACACTGTTTGTACTGTGCTACTCCAGGTCACTTGGATCTGAGTGTGATGAACGGTGTGTATGTGTGCAGAGATAGATATATGGATACAGACAGAGAAGAGGGTTTGATAGAACCAGCCGAGGGAGCATAGCTTTAATTCTGCTAGCAGTGAGTTTGACTGCAAAACACCATTGCACCCCCTCCCCTTTAGCATGTCAGGAGAAGACCCGGAGGCTGAGCATCCCTTCTCCCTGCACGGCAGAGCACAGCCCTGCTTTGCTCAAGCCTGGTTTCCTGGCAGCATCCTTTGGCTCATGTAGCATGTGCTGTGTCCCCAGCGACTCCTGCTTCCGAGGAGGAGGTCAGCCAGCTGTACCTGGCCAAATACCCTGTGTTACAACATGAGGAGTAAGGGGCTCCTGCCCACAACTGCTACAGCCAACCTCAGTGCTGCAGCATCAGGTCTTGCTATTCCTGTAAAACTGGATAATGTTCAGTAGCTGTAAATGTTATTAATGGTCATAAAATGATCCGGTTCTTCAGAATATCCTGTTTCACTGGTTGTCTCAGAGATCTCCTGCAGGCTGGTCCCAGAGCCCCATTTGTCTGGACTCTGAAGTATCATGTCTCCGTCAGGAGAGCTGCAGAGATGGGTAAGCTCCAGGGACCAGCAGAAGGATAAGGCTGGATTTTGGACAACAGGGGAGAAGCCCCTGGCCTTCCTGGCCCAGTTTGGTGTGCCTGTTCCCAGCCCAGCTGGGGCTGTAAGGGCTCCATTCCCTGTGATGAAATGCCTACCACTAACCCAGGGCCCTCCCGTAACCCATGCACTGAATGAGGGGCCCCAGTGCCTACTGCAAGCATCAGGGAAGGTGCAGAAAATCCAACAACTAATGGGCATCTCAAGAGGTCAGAATCACTCTTCTGCCCTGCTCCTTCTTAGCAGACATTGAGTTTTCCCTCTGCTTAGATGGTGCAAAAGCAGAGCCAGCTCTGACCACTGCAACAGCTTTACTCTGGAACAAACAGAGCAATTGGGCAAACACAAAAAGAAAAACTGGGAGTTTGACGTTCAGGATTTAAATCCTTTCATTTTAAGTTGCTAAGAACAATGAGCTAATGGCTTTGTAATCCAGGGTTTTGGGGTTCTTGTGCCTCTTGTGTCTCTGGGTCTGCCCTCCCCTCAGCAGCTCCATCAGACTCCGACGGGGATGCTGCTGGCCCCGGCATAAAAGCTTCCTCCTGTAAATAATGAAGTAATGAAGTAAGGATGTGTCTCGTAGCAGTCCATTAAATGGATGCGTCCAGGCTGCCGGAGGAGCTTTGATGACTCGGGCGCACAGAAGACGGAGCCACAGCAAACAGGCTGATTAAATATAAACCCAGCTTCAGTAGTGCAGTGCGAGGGGCTAAGGCAGGGCAAAGCTGCCCTGCAGACGGTGCTCCAGCTCTGGCACAGGGGGCATGAGGTGGAGAGGAATGTTTTTACCTGCTGCATTTACAGCAGAAGTGAACCTGGAGAGCTGAGTCTGTGTGATGGTGTGCAGTCTGGTGCTGGGGAAGAAGGAACTCATGGGGTTGGCTGCTTGTAATCACAGAGGTGAGACAGTGTCCCTGAAAGCAGCCTGAGGGATGGCAGGGAGGGAAGGACTCCCAACATAAAGATGCCATTCCTGGGGTTAGGGTCCCTAGGTGTGAAGGGGGAGATGAGGTTTGCAGGAAGCCCCTACATGCCAGGAAGCTTCTTCCCCATTATCCAGCCTGTTTTCCCTTTCCTAGGCATATCCCTCAGCCTTGCACAGTGTTCCTGCTCCCTGCTTGGTGCTTGCACCCTCCACGCTGCACAGAGCATCCTTTCATCTCCCCTTCTCTCACAGCTGTGGCTTGCCAAGACAGACAGATTTAGCTCTTGAAATCTTTCCTTGTGAGTCAATCTGTTGCAGTGTGATGTCTGAGTGCTCCCCATTTTCTTCTTGGGGTGAAGCAGGGCCACCCTGGTAAGGACCAACCCTAAGACCGGGCATGGGGTGCATGCGAGGGGCCAGGCCTGGGGCCAGTCCATGCTGCCCACCGAGGGCCCATGAGCATCCCTGCCCAGCACACTGCTTCCCACTGGCCCCGTATGCCCTCAGCTACAGAGGTCCATGCCTCCTGCTGCACAGAGAGAGGTGGCTGCTGCCACACAGCCCCGAGCAGAAGTGCTGCCACAGGTTCCCTTCAGTTTAATGTCACTTTGGAAAACACCACGCACCGCGCAGGAGGAGCACAGAGCTATTTTCTGTCACAGACATGTCAACGCTTGGCGTTTCCTGTGACTTTCCCCGCGTCCCCCCCCCAGACAAAACCCAAACTACATATAAATACATATTGGAAACGGAGACGTCGTCTTTATTACAAGCCTTGCACTGAATGGCAATTTCTGCATTTGCTTTAAATACATCCATTTAAAGTGACAGGCGGAAAGCCGGCTGAGCCAACACCAGGGAAGCAGCGAGGGAAGAGGGGGGAGTGTTAAAATTTTCTCTCTGTCTGCGCTCAGCCCCTTCCATGAAAAGGCAGCAAGATGTTGGTCTGAACTTGGGAAGCAGTGCTGGGGATGCAGGGATGGGGACGGAGATGAAGGGATGGGGATGAAGGGATAGGGATGCAGGGAATGGGGACCGTGTCACATTTCTCTAGTGCCAGGCTGAGCTGCCTGGGGGGAGGGTGGGGAGAGTGTGCAGTGGGGGTGGGGGACAAGAGAGGAAAGGGATATTAAAATGTTCAATCTGAAGTTACTGACATGCCATCAGGCTCGCGGACTGCGTGCAGAACAAAGGTTTGCATTTGCAAATCAATAAAAATAAACGTGCAGTGAAGACGCAGGAATATTTTAACATAAATCTACATAAACCCTCACCCTGGAAATGCCTGTGAATGCGCCAGCTGGACCCTGTGCCCACCTCCTCGGGTCTGGAAGGGGTGCGGGGATGGGGAAGAAGGGTTGCCCAACTCCTAAACCCCATCTCTGTGCCCAACACTGCAGCAGCCACAAAGGGGGCATCGCAAAGGGGGCAGCTCTTGGCCCTCACCACCTGAATTCTGTAATTTCTCTGTAGTGCAAAATGTGATGCCATAAAAGGGGAAAACAAACGGGGTCATTATCAGGGTTGACCCGTTCACTTCCAGAGGCATTGCCAAGGTGGGCATCTTCCTTCTCACCAGCCTCTGCACCTTCACTGCGTGGGATAGTACTCTCTGAACACCAGTGAGGGATGCTGCGCTAGAAATGGGGTTTCTCTTCACTGGGAAATTCCAAAGTTTCACATTTTCTTTGTTTTGATTTGTTTGGGGGGGGTGTGTGCGTGTGTGTGTGAATTTGTTGTGTTTTTTTTTTGGGGGGGGGGGGGGGGGGGTGTTTTGTTTTGTTTTTGTTTTTTTTTAATCCCATGAGACAAAAATAACCCCTTGAAATAGTTTGGAAAACAAAAAGCTCATTAAAGGTTTCTGTTCCTGAAAGGGTGAGAATCTAGCAGAGAAAGCTGGGAAAGCTGAACCAATGTCTTCTACTTTAAACAGCTCTCAGAATCTTCTGCGAAAAGGCCAGCTATCAGCATGTCCCAGAAAACATGTTTTGGACACAATGCTTTCTGCTGAACACTGACTCTATTGACAGCATCATCTGAACACCAGCCTATTACCATCTGCATTTCAAAGCTGGGGAAACTAAGGCACGGCAGCACCATCTCCTGCTGCTGCAACAGATCCCATCCATGGAACTGGGGGAGCAGGAAAGCGCTGAGGACCAAGCAGAGGTATTGGTACTTGCGCTGGAGGAGAAGGGATGGCCTTGGATCCCTATGCCTTTTGGGACAGTCCCAGGTCTGTGTTGTGGCATCCTGACCCCTGCAAGGGCTCTGCTGTACCTGGGGACACAGTCACACTCGCAACTGCTGCACCTCCTGCACTGTCAGCTAATTAATTGCCTATTCTCTTCCTCCACCTGAATTGTAACAAAAACATCTGGCAGAGATTTATGTGGCCCCAGTCTTTAACTTTCTGCTTATTAGGGGATATAATAGTAAAACTGCCCCAGACAGGCATCCTCCAATGGAGTGGCAGCAGGAGCTAAGATGTCCCTACAGGTGGGATCTCGGCTGGGTTTCTCAGGACACCCCACATCACCCATCCCTGCTGTGAAGGTATGGGGAGACTTGGGCTCAGTGGGAGGTTTGCAGTAGGGGGGGCTGGGGTAGAGCTCATCCCTCTCTGCACATCTGGGCCACCCGTTCCTGCCTTGCTCCCAGCAAGGGAGACACAAACTCCCTGGAACAAGCACCAAGTGAGAACACTGAACCTCTTCATCAGGCTGCTAGCTCACTGGTCCTTCCCTTGTTTTTTTGCTAGAAATGACCCAAAAGGGAATTGAAACATTTTGTTTCATTTTGAGCAAAGCATTTTGTTTGATCTGAAAAGAACATGGGGTTGGGGAGAGGGAGAATGGTTCATTTCAGCAGCCAGGAAACAGTTCATTTCAGCTCAAATAAAACTTAATTTTGTTACTGCTGCAGTGTTTGCTGCCTGGGGACCAGGGTAGGCAGCAGGAGAGCTGGTAAAGGCAGGAGTGCCTGGCTGAAACAGCCCAGGAGGACACTGGGACCTGAACATCAGGGCCGGATCTCCCTGCTCCAGGAAAATCTTCCATCTGACATCTATGTTCGGTTTTGGGGGTATTTTAAGCTCGGTTGGACATTTCCTCTGGTGAAAGAAGGATCCAGACATGATCCTCCAGTGCTGGGTCAAGTGTCTTTACCACCAGCCACGCTCTGCACACCCCTAGAGCTCTCCTGACAGGCTCAAGCTGTGTTTGGCAAACTCACACAGTTTCAGGACAGCCAAAGCCACATTTCCCAATGAGTTCAGCAGTTATCCCTCTCCCGGGAGGTCACCCACATCGTCATGCCTCTGTGCCTACATCTCCATGTCCCCAGGACAGGGCATCCCACAACCGCCCAGCACCAGGACTGTGTGGGTGCAGCCACAGCCTTCCCTTCTCCAGACCAGCCCGGCTCAGGGCCAGGCGTCTGTGACTAATTGGTAGCAAAGCACTTATCAGGCAAACTTTAGCCTCTCTTCCGGTTCATGAATTGCTCATGAGCTATTTGTGAATTTTTTGACTTTAATTGTTATCCTAAATTATTCATCAAATAATTTCAATAACTAGTTCTTGGGCCAGATTACATTTTATATGAGCTGTTTCCGTGCGTGCTTCTGCCAAAGAACTCGCTGTCAAGCAGCCGCAGAAAGCAAATGCAGAAAGGGACATGAAACACAGGGAAACAAACTGCAGGAAGCATGAAGGGGACTTTTCACCCCGACCTGCTCAGTGTTTAAGGAACGCTCAGCCTGCAAGAGCATGCGGCTGACCTGCCCAGCACCTCTCAGGAGCTGCCAATGTCAGACCCATTGCTGCACCGACAGCGGCTGATGGACGAGCACGGTTTCCCCTCCCTTAGGTCACTGAGAGAGTCGTCAAACTGATGATAAACCCAGCGCTGCTGGTTCCCAGCACAGGCTCCCACCGCCGGGCTGCACCTCCCTCCTTCAGCTCCTGTTCCCAGAGAGAACAGCCTCTCCCTCCCAATGCTCCTCCTGGACTCCAGCACCTCCCGAGCCACCTCTGCTCCAGGAGGAGATGGGGGCTGCTGGCCATGGCTCAAACCACTTCTGAGCAAAGCATCCAGGAGAAGCTTTACACTCGGGGCAATTAAAGAGCCAAGTGGAGATTTTCCCAGCCCAGCCCACATCCAAGAGCCCCATCCTGGCACGCTGGTGTGGAAGGAGCAGCATTCCCCATGCAGATCTGGCACAGTTTGTTCAAGGCAAGTGTTTTGACTGCTTGCTGCTGCACACGGGAATGGCACTCACTGTGTCCCCTGCACAAAGAGATGGTGTCACCTACTGCTGTAACTCCCTCCCCAACCACCAGCAGCTGTAAGGGAAGCAGTGGAGGTACCGGTGAGGCTTGGCCACCATTCAGCTGCGAGACTGGAGGCATCAGAGCTGGAATTTTCCCCCAGTGCCACGTAACTGAGCAATCAGAAGGACTCAGACAATCAGCTGATGTTTGTTTTCCCTGCTCCTGGCCTGGGTGTAGCACGATGTCCTGCCACTACCCAGTGCTGCGCCACGGCAAAAGAAAAGAACGCACTGTTGTCTCTCAACTTATTACCAACCTCAGAATGTTTGGGGCAGGGCTGCGCCTGGCCGCAGTGGGGACATCACAGCAATGGGGTCATTGTGCTATTGCAGGGCCCCAACACGCCTCTGAGCCTCAGCTGGACTACCTCCTCCTGCCGACATCCCAGTACACTCCGGTTCAAATGTCTCAGTCAAGCTTTAAGGGCTTGCTTTACTCATTGGATGATCACAGCTACCTCTTCTGGTTTAAAAGAAACCAGGAAAAAAGCTCTCTTGGTTTAGAAATCTCTGCTCCAAGAGGCAGAGGCTGCATAGATTTCAGGGACAGCATCTGGCTGAGGCTGAGCCAGGGCCTGGAGCTGCAGCCCCAGCACGTCCCAAACCCATCCAAGCACCTGGGTGCAGGCGCACACTCAACGGGTGCAAGCATAGACCATGGCCAGAACAAAGACAAGGTGGGAATCGGGGAGGAGGCCAAGAACTGACCCTGTCTGCTTCCAAGATAATCCATCTCCAAAAGCCAGCTCAGGTTTCCTGACTTCAGCAGTACTATTGAAAATTTATGGTTTGAGAAAGTTCTTGGAGCCCAAATCCCTCGACCTATCACCTTCTCAACCTTGTGTTTATCAAGACACAAGTTCCTTTTCCTCCCACCCTTTGTTTTCGGCTTTTGGAGCCTAAGATGCTCAGTGCTGACGGTCAGGCTGTGTGAAGGGGCAATAAATCCTCCCTTTCCTCCACTCCCCTCTTTTTGCCCCTGTTCTCCTTTTTCTGGGCTGGAGAGCAGTGTTGATGTTCTGCTCCTTGCCAGCTCTACATGTTTCTGTCACTTCCTTGCTCTCAGCTTTGCTCCCTCCATCTCGGTAAAACTGGCATCAAACACCACAAGTTGCTACGGCGACCGGAAAATCACCGTGACCTTGGGGATGGGCGCTGGACCGGGCTGGAAAAGTGCATCACCGATCGATCCCTGAAACATTCCCAGGCTGCCAGCTTTCACATGGAGGCAGGGCATGGCAAGGGAGAGACCAGCCTCAGGCAGGGCACCCCCCAGGGCCCCTCGTGCAGGAGGGGAGTTTCTTTCCATTGTTTTCAGTGTCACTGGGGTAAAAAAAAACAAAGAGATTCATGGGTTTATTTCCAAAGAGTTTCCCTGTCTCACAGATTTTTGGTCACCTGTGGTGTAAAAGACAATTTAGTGGGATCAGCAGGGACCTTTCAGGCTTGTATTAGCAGGAAACAGTGGAGGGCAGCAGGGTCCCTGCAGGAAAAAGAGGCTGTTTCTGGGCTTGGATGAGGATTGCAGGGGAAGTCCAGCCCCGAGCACAGGGGGACAGCAGGAGCCCAGGTGAGGGGGTGGAAGACTCTCAAGTGCCAGGGATTTCTGAGGAAGGCTTATAAAATTGCTGGAAGTAATGAAAGGAGAGAAGAATGACCAGGAGAACAGAGCAGTTTATTCCAGGAGGAGCGAGATGGTTGCAGAGAGGAGGAAATATGAGAGAGTTCAATAAAACTGTGGACAATTGAGATGAGGTGAATAAGAAACAATTATTCCCATTTTCTCAGAACACAAACCCCCCCAGGACATCCAATAAAGTTATGCAGCAGCAGATTTAAAACAAATCAAAGGAAGTCTTTTATCGTACAGAGCCCAGATGGGCTGCAGAGCACCCTGCCACAGGATGCTGCCGAGGACAAAGCCACCACCCAGGCAACCAAAGTGAAGGGACAGAGGCGTGTGAAGGGCTCTTACAAACAGTGAAGCAGATAAAGCCTTTGGCTTGGGAAATCCCTGGGTTTGGTGACTGCCAGGAGCTGGAAGGGTTTACATGGGAGATGGATAGGTGTGCACACTTGATTTCTGATGAGGATCCCTTGGCCAACGTTACGAGCTGCTGCTGGAGTTGAGACACCTTTGGTCCAAGTGTTTGGTGGACCTGGAGTTCTGGCATTACCTGGAGGGTGCTCAGAGAGGACCAGGTGCCATCCCCGGCAGCTCAGTGCTTTCAGCATCCTCAGAGCATATTAAACCAGGACATGCCTGTTCAGCTTCCCTCCTGCACCTTCTGTCACACCAAGCTTCTACAGCACAGAAAGAACTGGTGAATTACCAAACCAAATGATAAAAAGTAGACAAGCTTTAACCCCTGAGACGCTGACAGCTTTGTCAAACCACGTGAGAGATGGACAGCACATTAGGCAGACCCATCCAGTAACTCCCCTGCTGGGAGTTCATGCACAAACCCTGGGACATCTCCCTGATGCTCAGCTAGGGAGGATGGGGTGAAACAGACAGCCATGGCAGGGGGTCCAAAGCTTCTCCCTTCACAGAGAAGGAGAGGGCAACAAGACCCAAGAGTATGGGCTTATAGAGGGGAAGACACATCTGCGTCTGATATTTAGTCTCCAGCTGGTCTCACAACAGCCTTTTGCAGAGGACACACCAGGCAGCTCTCACCAGTTATTAAAGTCTGATAAAAATTCCACTCCAGTTAATTCTGCTGGCAGAAAGCTCCAGATCGATGCACAAAAGGCTGTCCCTCCTGACTTGGCTCTGCTTATTTATTTATTTACTTCTAACATGCATCTAGGCTGCACGACAATGAACACTGGGGTTTGGAACCAGAGGAGAGGCTTGTCAGAGGGAGGATGCAGCAGCAGGGGAGCACCCACTGTGGCACAGGACAGGGACCACCCCTCATGCCAGGGTTCAGCCTTCCCTGTAGGGACCAGACAGCAACTGTTTTGCTACCTTATGGTCCAGGTGGTGTTTTTTGCTTGGGACACTTCACCACATCCACCACCAACCACAGTGGCTGGTTTCCCATCCCAGCCTGGCCCCAAATGCCATTTCACTCTTGAACCCATCTAAAGCCACGCCATGGCCATGCTCGCCAGACAGATACACACAGCCAGCCACGCTCATTTCTCCTTCCCACACAGTTTAATAGCTACTTTGCCAGTGTTTCCTGAGTTTTATATAGCTTTCAGTCTGCTTTTATGATGTTTGAGTAATTGCTGTTTGTTTATCATGGATGGCATGTCAATGGCTGGGTCACACCCCATGTGCTTTAGCTTGAAAGGAGTCATTTGATATATTCAATTAAAATCTCTTCTTATGCTATTTATCATACCTTCAGGAGTGCAGCTGGAAGACTGGCAGAGGAGGTGGATGGTAGCTCAGCCCACACCACCAGAAGCGGTAAACCTCAGTCCCTCACCCTTGTCCTGCACGGTCCCATTCGGCCCAGCCTGGAAACTCCTGGCTCCCACAGCTATATTCCTACCCAAGAGGAATTCAAGCAAAAAGGAATGGGAAAAGCAAAGAGTGCTTCAGCACAGACAGCACTTGGAGATGAAACAAGCCCTTTCCCCAGTAGCGCGCCTGACACCATTCAGGGTATCACCAGCTGCATGGTGGGAGCCAACAATAACTCCATTGCACAAACCTCAGCCACCACACTCACACTTTAGCCAGCCACGCTCTCTTTGTGATTGCTAAAGCAGTATCCAAGCAGAGCACTTGCTGGGAAGTGGTAAAATGAAAGATGAGCCCATCAGGGACCAGATTTAGGAAAAAGAGAAAGAAAACTTACTCTCCAACCGTGCGACTGAGGGAGCAGCTGTCCCTCCGCTCCAGGGAAGCCAGGCACCAGCATCCATTCGCTGGCACATCCTGCCTGCTCGAGTCACTCATTTTAACATTACCCAACTGACAAGGGCTGTGCAGCACCAGTGAAACAGATTGCTGTCACCATTTTTTAGCTAAAAAGGGGGGCAAGCCATGTGGGGAGTGTGTTAGAAAAGAAAAAGCAATACAAAAATCTGCATACACCCAAAAAAAAGCCTTTCCCTCAGCCAGGGCCCTGTATATGGGCTGTGGATGCTGGCGTGGAGAGGCACACGCAGGGCAGGAGCAGGAGGATGCTGAGCAGAGGTGATGGGCAGATCGGTACCCAGGCAGAGCCATCCAGCAGGGACACAGCACCAGCCTGGGTGAGCAGGAATAAAGCTTCTGCAGCTCAGGTTGGGGTGCTGACAGACCTCACCTTACACCCAGGGGGGGACCAAATCCCAACGGAGCAGTGGCAGGGAAAGCAACGGCAGGAGCTGCCTCTTACCCACACCCAGAGGGCCACAAAGAAAGCCACCACCCTTGCCTAAACAGGCCATGAACAACTCCACCACCCACTTCACATCTCTTCTGGTTACTGAAGTTTTATGGCCCAGCTGCTGTGAGATCCACCTTACTACCAGCTGAGAACTTCGTTAGGTCAATTAATTAAGATTATTACACCACCTCCCCATCAGACCGTCATGGGACACGCTGGGGGTAAACCTGGGCCAGAGATGTTGTCCTTCTGCTTGTGTGGGTGCTATGGAACATCTCCTGTGTTTAAGGCAGCACCAAACCCACCTGGCACTAGGTTGGCAGCTGTCTTCTATAAGGTCTTCTATAAAGGCTGATAAAGCTCAGAGCATCCCCTGGGCAAGCTCAGCAGAGACAAAAGGGTTGCAGGTGTCACCCCCTATCCCCACAGCCCTTGCAGGAGGCAGTGGGGCGCACCAGGGCCAAGTGGAGACACTGCACGGAGCTGTGCACAGCAAGGAGTGAAGGGATGAGCCTTCCACAGGTGGCTGCAGGACAGTGTGACTCCGGTGGGGCAACTCTCCCAGGTCACACTCTTGGGTAGATGCGAGATCTGCTCAGCTCGGTGCCAGGCAGCTCACCCATGTGTTTCTTTTACCTGTTTATCACAGGAAGGCAAAGACCAGCACCTCCACTCACCCCCACACTGCCTTGTTTGTACACGACAAACATAGATTTTGTTTACTGCTCAGATTGCTTTTTTTGTCACTTTAAAATCTGGACCATCTATTTGAAATAAAACCACTGATTTAACATGGGAAAAAAAAAAACAAAACCCCCCCAAAAAAAAAACCCAACAAAACCCAGAACAGAACGAAGACTTAAGTATTGCATTTCAAAACATTTTGGTTATTTGAACATTTCTGTCACTTCCAACAGGGTAAGAACTGCTGGAATTTAACTCTCACTCACAAACGGTTTTATTTCTCTCCTCACATCGCAGCTGTACTTCTTAGTGAATTTGTTATTGGGGAAGTAAAACATGTCAAGCTCTGTAACACACTCTCTAATCCCAAACTCCTTTGGGGTTGCCTGCCTGGGCACCTCCATAGGCAGCAGCTGCACCACTGCTCCCAGTCAGCACTACTCAGCCTCCTTGGAAAGAGTGTGCTAGGATGAGGAACCCTGGCCAGCCCAAGCTGTGCCCATAAGTGAGGGTTTATCTCCCCTGATACCTTCCCTCCGAGGTAGCTTAATGCAAAGCGGCATCCAGATTTGGGATTAGGGAGGGACAGAAAGGTCAGCTCGGATCAGTGGTGATTAGCTGAAAAGGACCTAAAGAGCCTGTTGTTTGCTCTGCATTAACGATCCTGCCTCTGAGCCAAGACTCCCTCGAACCACTTGAGAAATGAAAGGACATACACACCGTGTTGGAGATTAAAGCCCTGAATCCCTACACCTGCGTGCAAGGCAGTGATGCTGTGCCGGCCGTGGGCATCACCCATGGGGCCATCATTGGCTCTGTCTGTCATTGGGAAAAGAGGGAAGCGAAAGCAAAAGGAGGATTGACTGCAGGAAGGAAAAATGAGAATGAAGTCTAACAAAAATGTGCTGACGGAGGGAAGGCAGAGATGGCAGCAGGGGTGCTGACATTTCCTCTGGAGGAAAACAGAAACACATCGTGGAGGTTATTTTAATGTGGAGCATCTGAGGAGCATCTTGAATCCCCCTTCCATGGGGGATGGAAAGAGCAGGCATGGCTGACACCCGGCCCCACTCCGAATCTGCTGGAGACAGGGGCTGTGAGATGGACATGGTCATCATAGGGGGGCTCCCATGAGGCTGGGCCCGGGGGCTGCCCCAGCTTGATGCTTTGCAATGCTACTGGGGGCTGCTGGGGCTGCATGGCTGCTTTTGGTCCTCTGCTGGGAACAATTCCCAGCCAACATTATCCTCCCTGGAGCTGTATTGACACAGGATTTGTCCCAAGCACGAGGTGAGACCTTCTTTCAAATATGCCGTTTTTATTTTGGCTCCTTGCCTGAGCTTTACTTGCTTGCATCTTCCCACCTCTCTTTCCATATTCCCCATAAAAGCTTCATTTAGATTGAAAATGATATTTTCAGCACATTAATTAAGTACTAATTACTGATTAGAAACATATTTACCAAGGTCTAACAACTATGTAACAAGTGATGTCTTACTACACACTCATTCCCCAGGATTTAGACCTGCGGAAAGATTGTTCTAATAAGCAATTGGCATTCGGGTAATGTGCAGTTAGGAAGCCACGGAGCCGCTCTCCCAAATGGGAGAAGACAGCTATTTATGTTAATGAGATGCCAGCTGATTATGAGAAACACATTGATACAGGTTTAGGCTGTGGTGTAACTGATACATATCTACTGTGTTCAGTAGCTGTGAAACCTCAATCAATATGTTTCTCATAATCAGCCTGCATCTTGTGCACATAAATAATATCCTTGATGCAGAGAAGAGCTCCAGTTCCCAGAAGTTAATAAGAAATCCCCACTTCCCACCCCTTGCTCCTCTCCTCACCGCAGATGTAATGCTGGGATGGGGCTTTGCTGCTCACCCACCACCCACGTCTGGTCTCCAGGGCCCCACAGAGAACTGTGGCCCCATCCAGTGTCCTCCAGAGGACAGGTCTGGACTGCTTGGGTTTCCTGGGTTCAATTTTCAATGATCCCCCCACATTGTTGGCTTTAGGTCTGACAGCCATAGGGCTCTAGCTGGAGGGTGTCCATCCCCTGACTTTCAGCGGTGCCTATCAAAGGTTTGCCATGGGGTAGAAAGTAGGGATGTGCCTGTTCCCACCATGATTATGCTTTGCTCCCCTAGATGAACAGACTTTGTGTGTGCCCTCTAATCTCCCTAAACCCACACTGATGCACTAATACAGGCTTCAATGACAAAGGCGTTTTTGTCAGCTATTTCTGTGGCTCTTTTCTGGACCCTTTCCATTTCTCCATGGTTTTTAGGAACACAGGCAGCAGAAATGGAGTAAGTGTGCAGAATATGGCTCATGCAAACGCCATGTCCAAATGGCCAGTGTTCCTGCCTGCCCCCCCAGAGCACCCTGTGCCAGGCAGCACTCAGATCCTTCCCCTGCCTCAACCCCACTATTCTCCATCACCTGATCTCTGCTCACATCCAAGAAGTTCAACATGCAATAGAGCAGTGGGTGGCAGAAATAGGTAGGGGTTTCATGAGGGACCCCCACCTCCTCCCTAGCACCTCACTAGTGGGACACCCATGGGTTACATCTGCACAGCCACCTTTGCAACTGAAAGTCTCATCCCATTACAGAACAAAATCAGATTTGTTGGCAAGATCCATTTCCATAAAGCCATGCTGACTGACACTAATTGCTCCTCAATTAAATCCATTATCATTTATTCCCTTCTTCAGCTGAGGCCAGGATGCCCTTTTTGCTCTTTGCACAGCCAGAGTATGAGGTGCTTGCCGTTCACCCCATCCCCAGTGCTGCCAGCAATGCAAAGAGTCTCTCTGCATACACGGGAGCCTCAGTTCTCATAGTTCCAAGGCCAAGTGGCTCCAAAGCGTTTGTTCTCTAGGACATGTGGCAATCTGCAGCGGCTTCCATTAGACCGAGACGTGCCTCAGCAGCCTTGTCTGACAGCAGAGCATTGCCCCCCTGCTCCACCGGAGCGCAGAGGTGCCCTCCTGGCAGCACCATGGCTGCTGTGAGCTGGTAATGAGCCTCTTGCTGCTGCAGCACTTCCTCTGCCCAACACTGCTAACTCCTGCTCAGCACCCACTGCCCAGCCAGCCACTGACTCCTCCTTGTTGCCTTTAAATTTTAGAGTCTCCCATCTATCTGTTGCAGTCAGTTTCCCATCATTCCTGTTGGTTGTTCCCTGCTCCTGGGGCTTTGTGCTCAGTTCTAATCTGCATTAAAAAAAAAAAAAATATTTGAACGTTTGACCAAAATTATTGACTTACGAAACAGCAGCTTTTTTGGCGATTCATAGATTTTGATTAAAGAATTTCCTGCTTCTATTCTTACTTTTCTGACTGTTTTTTCCCTCACAGTGATTCTGAGCAGCCTTTGGAACATCAGCCTTTCCAAAGCACCAAGTATTCATCTTTGTTAGCAATATACTTTGTTTAGGCTCATTGAATGCCATTTAGTCACAGCAGCTCAGTCTTTGAGCAATGTTAACTTCTCTGCCAGAATTTAATTCTCAAAAACTATTAAGAAAAACTCCAGATGAGAAAAACTCTGTCCTTGGTGAAGCCCTTTGCTCGCTGCATCACTTGCAAGGATGGGGATGGGAGAAGATACTTGGGTGCAGCCATGAGGCTGAGCCGTCAGTGGGCTTCTCCAGAAGTCAGCTCCATTCATCTGCTCCCTGAAATTAGCTAATGGGGGCCAGAGATGGAAACACCAAGCTCAGCTCTGCACCTCCCATTCCTCCTCCTCTTTTCCCCTCACTCAGCCCCACAGTGCCCCTGCAAGTGCTGAGGGATGATGCCAAAGGGGTTGGTGCAAGCGTGATACAATGGACAGGCAGAAGAGAGGGAGATGAGGATGAAGACAGATGGAAAGAGGAGATAAAAAAGAATTCTGTGGGGAAAAAATACCCACAAAAGGTATGAGAGCAAAGCAGCAGGGATGACGCAGGGTGCTCAGCACACACCTCGTGAATGCCAGAGAGGGGCAGGGAGGGAATTGGTTTATTGTTATTTTTTCTTTCAGGTTTCTTCCTTCCTTTAATCTTTGATCAGGAAACAAGCTGATTTTAATTAAAAAGCCCTCCAATTAATGCTGCCGTGGAGTTTTCATTTCCTGGGCTTCAGTAATTTGCAAGCCCAGGTTATGGAGGCTTTGTGTCTCCTCTCGTTAAATAAATAACAACCACCAGAAGAAACCACGAAGAAGAGCAGGTCTGTCCGAGGGGTAGCATGAGGGTGGCTGGGCTGGGGGGACCCTCGGCCTGTGCCAGGGCTGGTGACTGCATGGAGAAGGTGCCAGCGATCACTCTCTGCTTGGGCTGAGGTCAGAGCCACACTCGGCACCTACACACACAAGAGCTGCACACCTTCAGCATGCTTTGCCGACACGAGGGCCCAGCCCTGCTCACAAGCAAGGCAGAGGCTTCCCAAGGACTCCACAGGAATGTGCCAACCATTCACTAATTTTCCCTCCCCTGGGCAGAGGAAAGAAGCAGTGGGAATGGTCCCGGTTTCAGCTATGCTGGGGCTCCAGCATTTCCTCAGGGAGCAGCCGTAGTTTGCTCTTCACTGACCATGCAGACAGCAAAGACAAACTTCAATGTTCTGGACTGTCATAGACACAGCGCAGGATGTCGATCTGCAATGGCTCCCAAGCAGAAGCAGGGGTGAGGTGTGCTTTTCCTTGTGATGCTCAGAGCCATGGAGGTGGCAGAGGAGTGAACACTGGCTGAGCCATGTGGGCATTGAGGGCCTGGAGCTGTGGAGGAGCCAGAGGGGCAAAGGACCCCCGGACACGGCTGACATCCCACAGCGCTGGTGTGCTCCTATCTCTCACATGCATACACACAGCTGTACGTGTATAAAAGCCCCAGGAAAAAAAAAAAAAGACAAAAAAAAAAAAGTGAAAAGCCTTTATTATCCTCAATCCCATCTATTGTTAATGTGATCGTGAGTAGGGAGTGTTTGGAGAATTCATTTGTGATAAATATTTATACCCTGTGTTTTTGGGCTGTTATCTGCAAAGTGTAGCTGTTTGATCTGGTGTAGTGCTTTTTTTAGGTCATTTACATTCCCTTTCGTAGCAGCCCTTGTCCGATAGCAGCTATCACATAATTATGTTTCTTTTGCTTATCCTTAATCCTGTCAAACCACCTACTTATCTCTAATTTCCTGTCCATTACCCTTATTGTTTGAGCTTAGATCTCTAATGCAGGACAGAGACATCTCTGCAGGGTGCAGGGGCACCAGCTGCAACGGTGCAGTACTGGGCCCTCCCATCACAGCACCTGGACTGCCCCAGGGCACCGCAGGAGCCCCAAGCACAAGCGGGGCTGGCAGCATGGGGCTGGCTCCTGCAGTGATGTGCAGTGGGATCCTGTGCTATCCTGGACACCCACACACCCTGGGTGTGCAGGAAGGTGATATATGTGCCCCAGAAGGAGCAGTGCCTTCTGAGGAGCAGGATGATGCCACTCCACAAGCAGCACAGGTCCCGATGAGCACCCACCCCGGGACTTCATGCAGTGAAGCAGCCAGGATGCCTGCACGGCTGTGTCAGGGATGACACCCTTAGAGCAAGAGCCTGTGCTCCTCTAGGAGCCATCAGAGCCACCAGGACTGATCACGTCCCAGTGTCTCCAAGGCAACCTTGTGTTCGGATGAGAGAGGCAGGAGCCAGGGCATGTCACCTTATACAGTGCTGCCAGTCTCCACACCCTCCCCAGACCCTCCTGACAGCCCTTGAGACCAGCATTGTGGAGGGGACCCTTTGCTGTGGTGGCCACCTGGGTTGCCTGCTTTTCAGTGGCACCTCCAGGTATGTTGTGATGTGATTCTGATAAATATTAAACACTGTGTTTCCCACAGCCTCGTGTGTCCTTCATCTCCCAGAAAAGGGAGACAGCCTGGAAGCATGCTTCCCATATTTATTGTTGCAGGAAGAGCTTCTCAGATGGCCCAGCTGTATTGGTCTGAGTCAGCCCCAGCTGGAGGACCACCAGTGCTCCTCTCTGACACTGGGATGCTGTCCTCTTTAAGTGCAACAAGGCAGAAGTAGTCAGGATGCTAAAGTTCAAGCTCCAAAATCTGGATTTCCAAGTCACTGCATCTTTGCACAGAGCATCAGAAGGTGAGATACTGTCAGACAAACTCAGTGGTTCCCCCGGATGCGAGAGCCCCCCGGACTTTCAGCTCTGCTCCATCAGCTCCGTACTGCTGGGAGCAGGAGCTCCCCTCTCCGGCAGTGACTGCTGTGGCCATGTCGTTAGTATTTGGAGCCTATCCTCCCCCCATTAGTGCTGGCGCACAGGACAGAGCCATTTGTCTCTCCCATCCTCTTCTGCTGTTTGCCATTGTTTCCTGCTGCTCTGTGAGCACCAGTGCAAAGCCTCATCCCACATACTGGAGCTCCATCCTGCAGTCACTGGTGGGACACATCTCTGTACCAGCTAGACACCCATGGGTGGCTGCAGAGGTCGAAAGGAGATGTTTGCAAGGGAGGGAGGCAAACTCAGACAGCAATGGGTCCTCAGTGGCTCAGCCAGACATGGGTCAGTCCTCATTTTCAGGTGGCTGCAAGCTGTGTCTCTGCACAGCGTGTTTGCCTGCTTCTTCCCCTGAGCATCCCCTAATGGCCAAGCCGTGGTGGGACAGAAAGACAGAAGGACATATCCTCCCCTGTGACAGCACACATGGGATGTGCAGACTGGGCAGGAGTGCAATAAGGGCTGGATTGATTGAAACATCCAGTTTCTGTTTCACTTCCTAGAAAGGAGAACCAGACACCTAAATCTGAACACTGGAAAGCCAGAGCTGTCTGACATTCAAGGGTGAGGTTTGCATTTCAGTCCCCAGGGACCAAGGTCATGTCTGGCCCAGAAGCAGGAGGTGCTTTCAGTGCTGCGAGAGGAGTGGGTGTGCTTCAGGCACGGCTGGAAGAAGCAGGACAGCTGGAGATGTGATCACAGGGTGGTATCTCACCAGGGCTGGCTCACCCCAGCTCCATGTGTCTCTGGTGTTTGGTGCTCAGCCTGCAGCAGCCCAAACAGGGCTGACTTTCGGAGCCCAGGTGCTCTGCCAGGCATGAAAATCCTCCTTGGCCTCTAACTCCTGCCATTGCATCTTAATAACACATGGTTCATTCCTTGTGTACAACCTATTTCCAGTGCCTTTATGGCAGGGAAGCACCAGCACTGCGAGCACCGCTACAGGCGGCAGAGCACCTTGCCCTCCGGTGCAGCCGGGCTGTGGCTCGGAGCCCGTGCCCCCTGCTATGGGTTTTATATTGCAGCTTCACTGAGCATAAAAGGAGCACCATTGGGGAATCTGTCTGCTACGGGTGCCTCTGCCTGACTGTAAATAAACGGCTCTGCTGCCAGCCAGAGAGCGTGCATCGGAAGGAACCATAGGTGGCATGCAAGGCCGGGCTACGTGACGGCTCTCCACGGCTCTCCCCAACCTGGCTGTCAGACCACTGCTGTCTGCATTTCAATTCCAGTTTGGTTCTGAACATCAGCAGTGCCCAGGTCTTGGGGAAAGCGCTGCTGCCCCCTCTGCACACTCAGGGAGGGCACCCCGCTGTGGACAGGACCCCCTGAGAGGCAGAATCAGAAATAAAAGATTTCCTGTGGTGTGGGACTTAGGGTGGAGAAGGATCACCTTAACTGTTTTTCCCACCAGGCATGGGTTGTGCTGTGTCTAGCATCCCTCCTTCAGCTCTCTGGATCCTGCTGTCTCTGTAGACCAGGGATGGAAATGGCAGGTCAGGCAGGGACAGGAGCCTGATCCTGCATCAGCAGCTCTGCATCTCTGCTGCCTCCCTGCTCCATCGGCTGCCACGGTTGGCTCAGGGGTATCCGGCAGTGCTGGGGTCAGACAATTTTGCAGGCCAGTAAGAAGTACCAAACCACACACCCTGACCCGTGAGGCAGGAGGGCACCAACACCAACCCGGGCTGGTCAGCTCAAGGACTGAACAGGTTCCTTCTCCCCCAAACTGCCACTGCAGGGGGGCACAGGGTGGATGGAACCCTTTCCCCGACTCCATCCTCCATCGCACTGTATGTCCCTATCGAGGGAGCTCAGCACCATCACCTCATCCACCGCTTGCTCCGGCTGTGGAAGCACGCGGCCGCCGCCAGCTCCGAGCCTGGCGGGGTTTCTCAGGGCTTTCAAGTCTGACTCACGCTGGCTCTCCTTGATGCCGGGCTTCTGACGCACGCACGGTCTGCGGAGAACAGCGGCTCAGTAATTAGCAGAACTGGCTGGCCACAAGTGGAGAGATGATACCGCACGTCGTTACCAGCCCGAGCCCTCAGCATCTGAAGCGAGAGCTTCATCTGCAGGACTTTGATTACTGAAGTGACATTGAAAGACAGCAGATCCCCATGTCCTCCAGTCCAGACATCCCTCCTGAAGGAGGAACTCAGATATGAAAAGCTGCATTTATTTATTACAAAAGATACACATAGGAGTTGGGTACTTGTCCCCAAAGTGGCTGTTCTCAGAGGGAAGCTATGCTTTCCCCCTCTCCTGCGTTTGCACATCAGGTGCCAGCAGCACCCAAATCGGCTGCAACAAGACCTGCTGGGAACAAGCTGCAGGCGGAGCAGCAGCCTGCAAAGCTGGACTGCACAGGGCCGTGCCAAATGGCTATTTTGGGATCACTTAAAAAAACACAAAGCCAGCTTGATTCCATAGCAAAAACCTGAATGAAAGCAAGCCAAGGCGAGATGCAGCAAAGCCATGGCTTTTTTTAATCCTTCCTTGTTTTTATCTCTCTCCTCCCGGGACTGGCAGGGATGGGGCACACCTTGTTATTAACAGGGCTGCTGTTCCCATGCGTCTGCCCTAGCTGGAAATCTGATATCCTGCAAGTCAAATGCCGCAGCCAGCTCCCAATAAATGCCTGTAAGACACGGTTCACAGTATAAGAACTGACACAGCAAAGCAAAGCAGGGCTTTGTGCAGCCCGGTAAGCAGGACCAAATCTAATCTAAGTGAGAGATACAGCAGCAAGGGAACCTGCATGGTGAAGAATTTATTTTGTGTGCCCATCAGGATCACTAACTTAATACCCCTAAACTCTGCACCTGGATGGTCCCAGCCTGTCTGGAAATGGGCAGACCTGCCCGCTTTTATCCCTCTAACATCTGCTAAACAACTTTGGTAGCCTCTACTCACACGAACAGTGAGGCTTTCCCATAAAAACCAAGGCAACCCTTGTCCTTAGCACCTGGAGGATGGAGCTGTCTATTGAGCCCTGCCAGGTCGTGAGGAAAACAGCAGGAGGAGTTCAAAGGGAATGTGGAACTCAGCCCTGTCTCGCTGGGCAAAACACCCTCAGCGCTGCTTCCAGCGTCCTCCACGGTGCAGGAGTCATCCTCCCGCGTGACCGAGACTTGGCAAAGCTGAAACCGAGCCCTTCCCTGAGCCCTTCCTAAAATCCACTGCTTCCTGTCCGGGCTTTTTCCCAGCTATTTATAGAGCAGGGCTGACAAGGTGCCCCTGCTAAGAGCTTTCCCCTGGGAAACATGCTTGCTAAAGCACATCGTGAGGCGTACGGCTGGCCCGGCTCTCCCAGCCTCACTGCCCAACCCTGCCCATCCCTGCCCTTGCAAGGGGCAGCACGCCAGCCCCTGCACTGCCTGCCCCACACTCAGCCCAGCCTTTGTACCCTTCTAGACTGGACAGGGTCTTGCTTGAGCAAGGACTTTTGGACTTTCAGTGGTGAAATGCTGCTCAATGTGCTCAACCCTTTGGCACTTTACAAAGCTGCATAAGAACAATCCCTGCCTTGTGGAGGGGGCAAAAGCCACCCAGCTGGTGAGTGCAGCCACGTTGCTGCCCTCTGCCAGGCTGCCGGTGCCCAGCCCTCCCTGGGAAGGATGCAGCTGATGCTCCCCTTTTAGGGTTCTCCTCCCTGCATCCCTGCTCGGCCCCAGCTCTGGCTGCCCTGACTGCTCTCCTTGGGCAAAGGCTTCCTGGTACTTGGCTAAAGTGGATTTCCTAATGTAAGCAGCAACTCCCTTCTCTGCCTCCGCTGTGCTACTCACCCCAAGGCAGCCCCTGCTCCTGCCTGCCCTCCCCAGATGCAAGGATGGTCCTTGGGGCAGGGATAGGAAAGGTTCCTCATCCCACTCTTCCCATACCCAAAGGTGTTGCCCCAGCGGTCCTTAGAGTATCTCCATGAAGCCGGGGGCCTGCCAGGGATCTCCAGAGTGATACACAGCCCTCAGCCCTGATCCCAGCTGCAGAAGGGAAGGGCTGCATGTGTCAGGGGCCAAATTTCTCTCTCCCCATGAGAGGGAAGCATGGTGTCTGTCCGAAGATGGGGATTAAGAGGGGATTCACTGCCTGTGCTGTACCTAGTCTAAGTAACGGACACCGTTCCCTAGAGCTGTCAATCTGGTACCTTTCACCAGCACTAAAATTCAATTAGTTGAAACAACAACAACAAATGTGGCTCCAGACAGTTTGTGCCTAACGCATTTGATCCCTTTTATTACTCAGCACTGCTCAAAACTCAGCCAGAAACATCCTAGTTGACTCCCACTAGTTTCCCCTTTTTATTCTACCAGGATTAAGTCAACCTTACCGTCTCCAGCTGTTTTGTGGTTGGGCCTGGATACATCTTTATACTCTAGCTGCATTATTAAGTGGATTGTGGCCAAATCGACAGAGCTGCTTCAGGGAGGACAAGGCCATTTAGGTCAATGATGGCCCTGCCAGCTGGAGACACACTCGGGACTCATGATTTGCTAGCAAAGCTCTGGACTGTTGTCTTAGCCTCACTTGAAGTCCCAGAGGGGGCTTCTGTGAAAGCTCTGACTCTAGCAGGAACATTTGATTTCTTGGCAGAGAGATGTAACAATCTGTCTTGGAGTATTGCAGGAAGATTTCATGTTCAGCGTGGTTTGTCCATAACATCACTTCATCATCTGAGGCAGCATTCACTCTTTGGCCTTCTCCAAATGGAATCTCCACCAGATCCTAGTACCTCCCACCACCCCTTGTAGCCCCATGGCACTTAAAACTGAAGACGAGAGCTGGTCGTTCAGCTGGTGCAATCTCACACTTTTTGGAAACCAGGTGGTTGTGCTGCAGTGCACGGTGATGCCATGCTCCGAGCCCAGCTTTTCTGCTCACCAGGTCGCCTAAAGGTGCGATGACACACGCTGCATTGTGGTGTGATAAGACACAGTGCACTGTGGTGTGATGCGGTGTGATGTGGTGTGATGTAGTGCAATGCAGTGCGATGTGGTGCGATGCAGTCATGCTGAAGTGTCCTGCCGGGGGTGCTCGGGGAGCGCAGCCTTGGTGGCAGAAGCCATCAGGCTGCCTGGAGCAGGGTTTGCCTAAGCCAAATGGGATGACTCAGGAGGAGAGTTCACTAAACAAACCAGAGCCTGGTTTGCTCCCAGGTTAAAACACCCTTTGTGTTGTTAATGAATAGCAGCAGAAGGGTCACGCAAAGAAAGGGATGAAAGCTCCATCCATCAGTTCATTGGAAACAAGACTGTCTCCATGATTTATGAAACCCCCCTGAGCACAGAGGGCTGGTATGGGGCTTGCTGCTCTTGCAAGCAAGCAGTACCTCGAGACTTGCTGAAGGGAGTGAGTGATAACAGGTCACTGTTTGCTGCTGGTACGTGCTGGTGTGGGAGAAGACTCCCAGCCTATGCATCACCATAGGGGTGGCAGCAGCTGGTCTGCCGTTACCATGAGGACCTGCCTGTGCAGTGATAACTCCCTGTGATCAATTCCTGGCATGGCAGCTCTTGTTCTGGAGTTATTTTGAAGCATCTGAATCCATGGGTGGAAGTGGATCATGATCAATGTGGGCCGTCCCCGCAACGTGGAGCAAGAACATCCCCACTGGGAGTTAACTGCGCAGAAGCTATTCCTGCTCTGTAGTCATCCCACAGGAATGTCATGGCCTACCTAAACGCAACTTCGCTTCCCTGTGCAGACATGTCCTAATGTCTCCTTGGCCCCTTTCAGAGCCACTGCTCACCCAGTGGTGCAGGCAGCTGGGCAGGATGAGGGCAGAAGTACAGAGCCCTTCCCGCCAGCAAGGGAGGCTGATGTGCATTTACCTTTGGAAATCTGCAAAGCTGATTCTCCTACAGTACAATAGCAGCACTTCCATGTGTGACTCATATTTTTTCCCCCCGCCTTGGTCTTGTAGTTTTTCTAATTACTGCAAGCTTTGCAACTGTGAACATGTAATGTTCCAGAAATGTGTGTGTGATTCACCTAACGCAGGGAGCGGACTTCCAGCCAAAAGGGACTCGGAGATTTTTCTGGCATCAGCCTGCAACCTGGAGAGCAGCCAGAAAAACTCACCAAGGTCATTTCTTTCCCTTCCTCCTTGTGCTACTTTCTTTCCCTCATCCCCTCCACCCCCTCCCCTCTTTCCTCCAAACAAGACTCAGGCAGCACCTTGTTTATTGCTCATCAGCATTCCCTCCATCAAATCTCTCCAGAAATGCAGACCATGCTGCAGCTGCGCTTCTGCCAGCATCTTGCTTCGGATCCTTTGAATGTGGCCCCCTGAGAGTATCCCTGTCTTGGGGCCACCAGCACAGCTGTGTTGGGGGCTTCTCCTGGGACATGCCAATCTTTCCTAGGACAAGATCAGGTCTTTCTGTGTGGTTTAGGAGCTTCGTTTCCAAGGGAATTTGTGCACTAAGTTGCTTAGAAACTCCTGTAGAAGTTGTGTGTGTCTGTCCATCTGCACGTGTCCATCATTGCATCCCAGAGCTCTCAACCTCACTGCAATAACAGAGGCAAGCAGGGGTGACCACAGGGTGCTACCCCAGCTTGCACATGCCCACCTTACCCCACAGCTGGACGAGCGGCAGCAGTGGTGGGAGACGTGAGGGAAGAAGCTTGTGCAGACGCAGCCCAAGGGCTCCTGTTGTGCATGGAAATAATCTGGCATCCCACGAATTTTTATGAAAGCAGCAGCAGCATTTGCGGCTGTTATCAGCTGTAACAGGTTAGCGTTAGACACAACAGCGTCTGCCAAAGGGAAGGGAGGAAGGAGACCAAAATGCATCATTTGTCAATGCCTTGTTTCAGCCCAGCAGGGTGGCAGTGTCCCAGAGTGCCTGCCCGCACCCAGTGTCCCCTCCAAGGAAAGGGCAGGATGCTCCAACCTCTTGCCCATGTTCATGCAAGTTCCCCACAGCATCCGCGCAGTGGAAGCTTCTGGGGCTGGGGCCAGCTGCTCCCTGAATGTGGCTGGCAGAGACAGAGGAGCTTCTGGGACCTCTCTGCCCATGTGAAACTCCCATTTGCACAGTGACCGCAACTCCTTGTCCTGCAGAGATTGACTTGATGGTACAGGTGGAGCAAATGAGGAGGCATCAGCTGGCAGAATGCTCAGCTCAGGCCTCCAGCCTCCAGAGATGGCACAGGCATGTGTCTCCCCTAACACGAGGCTGAAGGGTTGATGGGTCACCCAGTATTGTTCTGGAGTATTGTCCCACTAAAGAACAGCCATCCTGACTGTGCCTGCACTGCAGACAGCTGTTTTGGAACAGTCATCAGAGGCCCTGAGCTCTTACACACCCCACCCTTGGGGGTGTTGGTGTGACTCAGAGACACCCACCCCGTGGGCTCATCCGGGCTGGGGAGGACAAGTGATGGTGTTGTGGGGGTAGCTGGGATCATTAACATGTGATTTTGTGTCTCTTTTTGGCTGCATCTCCCCTACCAGCCAGCCCTCGCACCGCTCTATCTATCCACACAGAACCGGCAGTGCCTCCCCCATGTTTTTCCTTCCTTCCCACCTTCCCATCCCAATCTCACTCCTTATGCAAAGTGTGAGCTCTGAGATTCATCCCCTTTGCTGCACCAGCTCTTTTACCATCACAAGACTCTGAGCAAAGGTGATTTATCTGAAGAAGCTGATAACTGCAAAGGTGATCAGACCCAAATTGGTCAGAGGAAGGGCTGGGGGCAGCTCTCCCCTGCTGTGGTGAGAACAACCTGAATTACCTGCAACCATCAAGGATGCCCCAAGCAGATGCCCCTCAGCAGCAGCCAGAATTACCCCAGAGGTCCCAGAGAGCTGATGTGAGGGGCTTTGAGCTGATTTCTTCATGTTGTCAGTAGCTGGGAGAAACGGATTCATCTCTTTGGTGGAGGAAGAAGGCACACACAAGTCTGAAGGCAATGCCAGTACTGCCAGTACTGCCTCACCGGCAGTGTCTGAAGAGCGTGTTTCATGCCAGGCAGGATGATGGTGCTTTGGGAGGAGAAGGCTTACAGGCAGCAACCCCCAGGAAAGTCTTTCAGTCCCCAAATGCTGGCTCTCCCCATTCCCAGCACTCTCCTGCCTTCTCCCTTGCTTGCACACAAATGATGCTCTCACAGCGCTCTATCAGCTCACTCTTGATCAAATCACCTATGACCCTGACTGCAGCAGCCAGGACATTGAGAAGCAGGATGGGACACACCAAAGATCACAGAAGGTGAGATTCCACCATGAAGTTACAAGGAGTTGCACAGTCAGGCATGATGCTCTTCTATCACATAACACCTTATCCTCGGCTGGGCTAAGGGGAGCATTACAGCCCCAGACCTTCCCCCTCAAAGCAGCTGGGCAGCATTGTCCTGCAGCACTTAGGTGATGATTTTGCAGCAAATCACTGCATTCTGCAGCTCGTGCTTTTTTGGATGAGTGGTGTGTGTTGGTGGGTAAGCACACTGTGGTGTGAGCACAAGGGACACTCTGGCCCATATCCCCTAACAGCATTTTTCTGAATTCTTCATCTCTGAGATCACAGATCAAGGCAGAGTTTAAAGCAGTGGCCAGATCGCTCTTTCACAGACCTAGAAAAAATACACTAAAAGCTTCCCCTGTGTGTGCGCAGATTAAGTCGTTAATGAATATTTTTGCTAAGCATCAGAAATCTGGCTGGCTTTGGAGCACAACTCAGCCAAGATGTTGGAGATTTGGCTGGAAAGATTCAAGAGCAACCAGCAACAGGGCCTCTGCTTGCTGGAAGGGCACACTGGTTAGTCCTGCAAAACTGCTCTGGCTCTGGGGCCATGGGTGCCTCCCTGCTTGGAGGAGAGCTTCAGCTCCATCCGCTGTCCTGTGCCATGGATGGGGCACCCCATCTGCAAGCAGAGCTGCCTCCTCCCAAGAAAAGGGGCAGAACCTGCATGGATGTTCAGCCAGTACAGGCTTATTCATGGGAAAAGGAAGGATTTAGGTCATTGCACCCCTGACAGGCAATCTGAAGGCTGGGCTGTGATGAGGATCTGTGAAGCATCCTGTACTCCAGGTACCCCTTTACCACACTGTGCAGCTACATGCCCAGTGCCAGAGCAGCCTTACTGCAGCACTGTGGCACTTCACCAGCTGATCCTACACCTTTCCAAAGAAGGTAATTAGTCCAGGGCAGCCTCTCACTACTGAGGCCAGTGTGGCTGGGATTCAGCCCAAGCTGGGTGGTGTAGCCAGTGCTGGCCGGGTGCTCGCTGCCTGCCCTCCTCTGAGGAGCAGCACGGCTGCACGATGCTGCCTGTCACAGGCTTTGCTGCCATTGCCTCCAAACCTGGGGATTTACATTTGATTTGTGTCTAATTTCTCAGTTAGTGAGCAGACAGCAGTGGGGACTCCTGAGTTCTTCACTGAAATGGGTCTAAGGAGATGTGTGCTCTCAGTGTGACTGTCCACACGCACCCCATGCAAAAGCAAGGTTAAGCTACTTTACAGAGAAGGCAGAAGGCAATTCGGGAGGTTCTGCAAGCCACTGGGGACTGCAAACTATTGTTGGAAAATGTCTGGATATCCAGTGAGAGTGTGCACCCACTTACTTGTGTGTGCATGCATGGCTGAGTCCTGTGAAGGCACACTCTGGGAAAATTCATGGAAATTGGGAATGCCGGGTTCGGCAGGCTCTTTGCTAGCAGAGAGAATGCTGAAAAGCAAGCCCATGTGCAAGGATGGATGGAGGTCTGCATGCCTACTGGGAAAAAAAAGAAGGGGGTCTGCAAAGAAGGGGAAAATAAAAAGAAGATAAAAGAAGATAAAACCATCTTGCTATGCCAGTAACCTTCTCTGCCTCACATTTTCCAGGCATGGTTCTCAGGCAGCTTTACAGATGTTAATTAAGACTCTTTCCCTAGGGATGCACAGAGGTATTACAAATAATAGTATTACCAGGGGCATCAGTACAAATTAATTAAGGGTAATATTTTAAAGATGGAAAGCTGTTGTATCCTGCTGCCAGCTGGGGAGATGGGCAGGAGGCAAGGCGATGACACAGCCCTCATGGCAAAGGGTTGCTAACCTATTCAGTGGCACTTGCAAGGACTTACCCTGCCTCACTTGAGACCAAGCTGCTCTGTAGAAAGGCTACAAGTAAAACTCAGCTTCCACAATAAGAAACACAAAGACCCTATCTGGTCTTGGTGGTGAGGAAGGGTTCCGGTGGGTAACACCGAGTCTTTGCTGGTCCCACTTCTGAGCGCTGCTCTGGTGAGAGGGCATGGCGGCTGCTGCAGGCAGAGCTGCTCAGATCACTCCCTTCCCTATGCCCTCACCATGGACGTGGCAGCTCGAGGCAGGCAGAGCTCGTGCCCTCTTTGCTGCTTTAATCCCGAACTCAGGTGACTAGGCCAAAGATGCAGTACACATCCCACCTCCGCCCCCCTTGTTGATTTCAGGATGCTGCTGGGATGGCACCCATACAGTTTCCTTCCCCAAAGCTGTCTGCTGAGACTCTCCAGTTTGATGAGACAACAGCAAAGTTGAATTAAAGCCCTCAGTAATCACGAGGTTTCCTTGTTCTGGGAAAGGAGCAAACTCCCGTTGCTCTGGGGAGTTTGGGAGAAGAGGAAGAATCACCATTTCCCTGCAGGAACTAGCAGGTTTGTTTTAGCAATTCAGGCATGTTTGTAAGGAGAAATGGCAAGACATTGTGCCCTGCCCACTGCAGGCAGAGGAGGAGATCCCAAAGGCAGCCTTGTCATGCTGCATGCCACTGCCCCAGACATCAGGTGTAAAGACCCCCCCATGAATAAGTGCTCAGTAAGTAATGATCCTCACTTGGCCTGAGGAAAGAGCCGGCAACTTTGCAGTATGTTTCACCCTCCTTTTTTCCAAACTAACTTGTTCCAGCCCTTTTCAGGGGGAGGATACGGCCATAGGTAGACCATGAATCAGTCCAACAACGATGCATTCACAGTTATTTTGAGAAACCAGCTGTTTGCATGTCACACCGTTCCTTGTGTCCAAAAAGAGCCAACAAGGACAGTGGAGAAAAATAATACTGCCCTGTGATGTGATGCAGTTAAAGGTCGGATATGATCTGGTCCGATTTCCTGTGATTCTCTGCTGCCAGCGAGCCCGTGTGGATCCCAGGACAACGCTGCCGGCCGCCAGCACATGAACAATGGCCGGTGCACCCATCCCGTGCCAGCAAAGAGCCCTATCAGATCCTGCAAGGAAAGAGGGGGCTGGCCGGGCTCCTGCAGCTCCCAGATATGGCTGTGCATTGTCTGGAGCGTTTATTTCCATCCAGTTTGGCAGCCAAAGTCCTTGGGATACTTGGGTGAGGCAAATTCTGTTGTGTAAGACTTCCATTTTCCTTCCTCTTCTTCCTTTTAAACAAAGCCATTATCACTGCCCTGATCTTACTGCTGGAGAGGACAAAGGGGAGGCTCACACTGCATGTGAAAACCCTTCCCAGCACACTCAGCCCCTCCACTCATCACCTGAGAGCCGTGACAGCAAGGAGCACATGAAGCAGGCGGCTCCAGAGGCCACTAGGCTGCATTCTTGGAGCACTTTTGGAAAAGTCTGTGGCTTCTTTGGAAAGATCAAAAAGAAGAAAACTATTCCAGCGCAGCAAAGTCCTAGCTAAGAGGTGATGGACAACAGACAGATGGTCCACGTGGATTTGCAGTGATACGAAGAAGGAGAGAAATCACAGGTCTCCAGCCACCAAAGAGGGGATAAAATGGTCTGGCTGGGGGCACCTGGAGGATACCTTGCAGAGGAAAATTTAACAGGAGCACTGGGTCACCTCTTCAGGGCCAGGCCAGCTTCTTCAGGAAGGAGCAGCAGCACATCGCTGGAGGTATTTCAGAACAGCTTTGGCCAAGGCCCAAGGCAAGAGACTTTCCAGACCCCTAATCCAGCATCAGAAGAGCATGAGCTAAATACCACTCAGAGAAAAGACACTTTCAGGAATGTGCTCTTGCACAGGTAATTGGTGCAGGCAGTTTCTCTGCTTGGCTGTACCTCTGCCTGTTCCTGGGAGTGAAGATGCTCGTTAGCTGGAGCAGGCACTAGCATGGTGTATGCACACATTGTCGGAGAACACAGACCAACCCATTTTTCCATCTTAAACTCCTCAGATGCTTTCGCTCATCTGGAGCTGCTGTTTTGTTCATCACTCCTCTTCCAGCATGTTCCCAGAGTGTACTCAGCCCTTACTAATTAAAGCAAGGGTAAGGAGAGGCAGTGATCTGTGAGTGGAGCAGACATGCAGAAGCATGGATGCTGTGAGTCAGGGAATGCTCCTTGCCAATTCTTCACATATGCTTTTGTATTCACTCATTGTTTGACTGTTTTACTTTTTTTTTCCCAAAGAGTTAAGCAGATAGATGGGAGTATCCAGTGGATGTGCCACAAGTACACTGAGCCTTAGAAAATCCACTCCATACCTTGGTGGAAAAGCTCTTCGAAGGAGAGCAGAGGTGGGAAGGACTTGCTCTGCTAGCAGCAAGTGTGGGGAGAGAACTGGAAGGCAGATGAAGAACTAGGTGGGAGACCAGTGGCTTGTCTGATGCAAACCACAAAGTCCATAAAAACCAAAGGTTTATCATGGTTGGAATAAATTCTGTTGCCTGTGGTGAGAAGCTGCATCAGCTTCTGTCCTGGGAACTAAACAGTGCCATAAGGAGTGCTGGCTGGAGATGGGCTTTGCACAGGAGTCTCTTGTGCTCTCAAATAACATTCTCAGTGAGGCAGAGGATGGTCTTCAGCACCCTCTAGAGCTTCTGGACATCGCTCGGTCATCTTTCCTGCTGCCATCCTTCTGCAAGAGCATCTTTGGGTTCCTCTGAGCTCACTCTGTGCTGATGTCCACATCGCTGCAGCAATGCCCAAGTCACCACACAGCAGAAGTAGCTGCTGAGCCTCAGCCCCACAGTCAGGGTGTAGCCTGAAGTCTGCACACATTGCTGCAAGGGACTTCAGAGTCCCCTCCTTCTGTGAGGTGGCCCCTGAGGCCACAGAGTGGGCCAGGGGGCTCTTATCTCCAGCATGGACCAGGACCTGTGCCTGTGCCCATCTGCAAAGCATCCCTGACAGTAGGTGAGAAGGGGTCCATGTCATGAACCCCCCCAGTCAAAGGTGAAATGAAGGAGAAGAGGCACACGGTATCCTAGAAGCCCAGCAAAACTTCACATGAAGGTCTTCTTTGGGTACCTCATCTGCAAAAGACATTATAGCTTAATGTAAACCCCCACACGTGATCCTCCGACTGGCCAACTCTGGTGACACTTAAAATGCACGTGCAGAGAGAAGAACACATGGAGACATGACGGGGAGAAATTAAGGTTGAGACTAAGTGTAACAGAACAGACACCTCGGATACGATCAGTATCTCCTTTAATACTGAGTATTTCTGCCTCACAAATGTCTCATCATTTCAGGCGGGCACAAGGTTTTGCCGGCAGGATTGTTCACGTGAAGCAGCTGGACACAGGCACCACTCCTTGGTTACATTTGTGCAGAGCTCTGTAAAATGCTTTAACAGACTAGAATAAAAAGCCCCATTTTCCTCAAAATGAGGGATTCATGGTGTTATTAACACTCCCTTATCACTGCTGTCGCTGCAGAAGCACATGCACCTCATCATCTGCTGCTTGCCAGGGAGAGAACAAGCCATCGTCCCACACTTCACTGCAGAAAAGTGCCTGCTAACATTATCTGCACATGCATTAAACAGGTGGAGAGAGATGCCAACGTACAGATATGGCATTAAACTCAGCCAGGGAGAGGCGGGTGCTGTGCTCAGTTACAAGTGGGCGTGTGAAAGCAGAGCAATATACCTAAATAATATTCCACTGTCACTGGTTTTCTACCCATCCCATTTCTGGTTTCTCTCAGCAGCCATGGGAAAAAGCTTGAGGCCACCCAGCATGCAAATGCAGCACACAAGGGCAGCTAAAGGGATCTCATCCAAGCTGGATGATTTTCTGAAAGTAGGTATGAACCAAGCTTCTGTTTTTTTCCAAGCTGCTTGGAAAAAACACAATCTGGCTCAGGCCCTTGCTCTGCAACTCAACTCAAACCTCAGCTGATACAAGCTGAAAATGTTTGGTTTGCTCTCACTTAGACACATCCAATAGCCTCTCTCCCACAGAAGCTTTGTTTTCATCTCAAATAGCAAGGTGCAATGAGAAAAGTCTTTGCTCTGGCACTGCGGTTTTGGTTCAAGCAGAGCCAGAAAGCACAGGAAATCTCAGGGGAAGGGAGATCTTTCAAAGTTTTCCAACCTAATCTTCAAACCAAAGAACTGTGCAATACATCTAGATGAGCTGCTTGAAAGGCTCAAAACTTGCAGACCTCTTGAGACTCATCATGAGCTCTTCCGAAGCCTTGCCTGATATTGTGTGAGAAGTGGCCTGAGGACCAGCTTCTGACTGAGGAATATGGCGCAGCTCCACCAACTCCATTTAAGCCACACCAGACGGCCTCTTCAGAGTCATTAAGACTTTCTAAATACCACAGAAATGCCAGAACATGCATCCAAGTGTAGTGAATACATCAGCATTGGCCAAGCTCAGTACAGCCTTTGCAAGTATGATGCTCAGGCACAGATGTTACACCAGTATTAAGCTTCCAAGGGTTGGCTGAGAGCTGTGTGCTTTGGTACGGGTGCAAAACTACTGCCACAGCTACCAAAGAATGAAAGGTCAGGGACCCCTGCCACAGTCTGATGGTACAAACAAGGATGAAAAACAACCTGACCACACAGTTTACCACACAGCATGTGGTATTTATCCACGAGGATGAATTACTCTGGTACAGCAGCAGGCAAAAAAAATCTCCAAGAATGGATCAAATGAGCCACATGCAGATCTGGCTGTTTCCGTCCCAGACAGGCCAGTAATTGCACATGGCTTTAACCTGGGAGTTTTGCAAGCCCATCAGCAGCGGGGTTCTTCTAGCAACACTCTGGTGCCAAGCTCTGTGGCCCAGAAGATACAAGACAGTAAGTGATCCCAAATGCCCTATTACATCCCAGATCCGCCTACTTCACACTTTTCCTGCCAGGAGATGCTCAGCTGCTCACTGCACAGATTATCCCGTGTGACCTCAGCATCCAAACTTAGCTACACAAGCCTGCTTGGAGGTTATCACAGAACTGTTGTACCACTCGCTCCCTGCTCCTTCCCAGCCTCAGCTCCTCCTTCGCAGCACTCATGTGCCAACAGCACCAGGAGCACTGAAGCTCCCACCTCTGCCAGGAAACTCTCTGCTGCTACTTGTAAACAGAAAATCATAGCATTCATCAGTGCAGAGTGAGCAGAAATGCTCTTTAAAGCAAATAAAAAGCTTAAACTGCACAGAATTTCCTGTACCAGCTTAGCTTTCTATATCCTAAAGCAGGAAGGATTTGCATTTTCCTTCCAAAAGGCTGGATGCAATGGGAGAAACACTCAATGGGCACCCATGAAGCTCAGAGGAGCCCTGGGCATAGCCTGTCTGCCTGGTGAGGTTGAGTCTGACTTGTCCTCAAAGGCATCTTGGCTGAATGGAGTGATACACAGCCACCATGGACATCAACCCTAAAAAACCCCTAGGGAAAGTGAAAAGCCTTGGGAACAGGCTAAGGGGGACAGCACTCCTCCTGCCCCAGGGCAGATGGGTGAAATGGGACCTAGTGAGCCAGCTCCATCTGCAATTCCTCTATAGGAATGAAAAAAACAGGAGAAAGAACCCTAAGAATGTGAGACACAGAAACAGAGCTGTTTCTAAACAGGATGCTTTTAAAGCCTTCCAGGAGGCATGTGCTGGTTCTTTAATCCCCATCAGTTCATTTATACCTAGTAACTTTTTACTACTGCCTTATTACATCAGGGCCTACAGGGACAGAAGATGGTGGTGGGAGAGACTCAGGAAGTTGGAAATTTCAGGGAGATGTAGCGGATGAGATATAGATCCTTTCTGTCACCAGCTCTACCAGACTTCAGATTTGGGTAAAACACTCAGATGCTTGAATACTTCTTTAAGCTTGTGCAACCCCCCAAGCCAACAAAACTGGCTAGAAATACGGCTGCAGGAGCTCACTGGAGATCCCATCTCCCTTCTGCTTTCAGTCAGGCCAGAAATACCAGCGGAAGAGCTGGTGTCATCAGTGGTGAGAATGCCAAGAGAGTCTTTCATCTGCTGCCCAAAGGTTTGTCACTCCTTTGCGCACTCCTTGTTTTGCAGGTGGGTTTCTCCAGGGCATGAGGATGGGGTTCATGCTGTCTGATGCCCAACAAGGCACAGCATCTCTCTGGTTTACAGCCTCTGCTCCTCTCTTCTGCTTCAGGAATTCTGCAGGTATAACTGAGCCAGAGTCACGTTCAGCCAAACCTCTGGCACAATCGAAGAGTAAGGAGGGTTGTAAATGTTATTAATGCTACACACACGCACTAGACAGGGAACAAATTCCTCTGAAAAGTGTATTCAATTCAACTGGCATTGTGTGGAGTTCCTTGTCAGTTCAGCCATCTTATGGAGTAAAGAACACTTCCACCTAGGGCACAAGGCATCAGGAGGATGTGAAGGAGAAAAACTTGCTTGCAAAATGCAATTCTTTTTGTCTTTTCTTTGAGTCATTTGTGTGATCTGCCTGGTGGAATGCAAAGTCAGCCAGAAAGCTATTAGCAAAGGAAGATCTTTGTGAAGCAGGTAATGTGTCCTAGGTGGAACAAGCCCACTCAGCCCACCAGAGGACCACAGGCAGAAAAGTTACCCTGCAAAAATGAGTCAAGTTCAAATTAGTGGCAATTTCCAGAATGTCTATTCCTTTACCTAAATGCATCAATGCTCAGATTCTGCCTACCCCCACTTCTGTACATCACAAGGAATAGCTGCAGCTAAGGATCAGCACTGAAGCTCCATCCTGGAGAAAGGGCAATTGCGGTACTAAGCTCCCAGACGCCTGCAAGAGTCTTTGGGTACAGAAATAAAATACTATTTTGGTACTGAAAAAAGGGAGAAGTATGTGAGAAGGATGCATAGAAAAAAGTAGAGACAATTGGGAAAGAGAGAGGAATGGGATAAAGTCAGAAAAGTAAGGAAAGACAAGAGAGGAGGAAATATTCAGCAGCAGAAGTGAACAGAAAAGAAAACGTGAGAAAAGCCAAGTCTCTTACAGGCAGCGGCTTTTCCCCCTAAGCCCAGCAGTACTGCTCAGACGTCTCCTTCCCCCTTGCCGAGAAGCAGGAATGCCTTTTCCCACTAGCACCATTTTGTTCTTGCCCTGGTTTTTCCTCAACTGCTTTGTTCTTTCTCCTTACAAGCTCTCGCTGAGGGTAAGCGTTAATTCTTTCCAGGTGCTCATGTCTCGCCATCCTGCCGTTCCCGTGCAGCTCCCGCTCAGCTTTCCCCAGGCAGACTGCTTCACCTCCCCGTGGGGCAGCACCCCGGGGGCCCTGCAAACAGACTGCTATTCCCAACCAGGAAAGAATCATACCTACATGTTGCTTTGGGTTGCAGCACTCCACTGTATTGTGACTGCTTTCCCATGGGGAGATTTGTGTTCTGAGAGAGCATGCTTTGCACCCACCACAGAATGGGATCTCAGCCCCAGAGTTCTGGGTGCTGGCAATCAGATCCTGGCAGTGGGGTTGCAAAGCCTGTTGGGTTCTGCTTGCAGCCCAAAACCAGTGTGGACTCTTTCCCTTCTGCAGAGGTGAAGCCCAGTGCCAGGGCAGCTTGGCAGATCCAGGGGGAGGTTTCTGTGAAACTTATCCCACAGCAAAACTCCTAATGTGCTTCAAAACCAGGCTGGAGATCTCAGGAGGTGAGAAGAAGTCAGCTCTGTGCTCCAGGTAAGCACACTTGTAGGAGCTCTGCACTTACGGAAGAAGCTCAGAAGAAGCAGAGAAGTGATGTCAGACCAGAAAATAACATCAATTTTGGTTAAATGCTTTGGTATCTCAGTAAAAACTGTTTGAAGGGAACGAATGGTTGCTCAGGTTGTGGGCAGCAGTTCAGGACACTCACAAACAGATTCCTATGACTCTAATAAAAAGAAGCCCAACTCAAATCACAAGTGCTGGTCCACGATATAAAATCCATGGAGCCAGCAGGCAGGTGACACACAGGGTTGTGTCCTTCTACCCACCCAAAAGGGCTCAGAAGACCCCACTGGTGTACAGGGTGCAGAAGGCTGCCCAGAGCTCAGCAGAGCCTTCTACTATCAGTGTATCTAAACATTTGGAAAGGAAGCACAATACAAAGATCACTTAAACATCTCATCAGCTGAGCAGCTGACAAAGCCAGGCAAGAGGTCTGCCAGCAAGTTGGGGTCTTAATGTGTTTGCAATTCATGAGCCTCCTGCTTAGCTCCTAGCAAGCCAGCAAGACCAGGATTCAAAGGTGAAATACCTGCATCTGTTCCCATGATGTCTGCTGCTTAGTGCAAACGTTTATGTTTCTCGGCATATAAAATAAATAGGCCCATGTTCCAGGGAAGTCTGTGAGTGCAATGGCAGGTACGCTTTATGATGTGTTAGCATCACTCCCAGCACACAGTTCTAGGGCTGGGGGAAAAGGGAGCAGAGCCTCCTTGCAAAGCAATGACCCCTGGGCTGCCTGCTTTGCTCACCTCTCCAACAGATACAGTGCAAAAAAGAGGACATCTCCTCCGACACCCTGAGAAGGCAAATGCAGATGTGCCTGTTGTGTTGGTTGCTGTGTGGGAGAGAAAAGCCTCGATGCGCCTGGCTGCCAGGACACACAGCGGCACCTTTCCCCATCCCCATGCATACCCCCGGCACAGGGGCATCCCTGAAACAGCCGTTACCCCAGCTTTGGTTGTATGCTCCCCCTCTAAGGATCCCTTCACAGCAAAGAGGGGGTCCCACAGACTGTCTCAGCTCTTGAGGACACTTCCAAAACTCATGGATGATGGTCTAGTCACTCTCAGGAGCCCCCAGGAGCTCTGCAGAGCAGCTGGGGTACCTTGCACAGGGAGGGCAGAGTAGCTGCATCTCTGGCTCCCAGCCCCAAGCTGGGTCTGTGGCACAATCCCTGCACCTTTCCCCCACTCTCCTGCAGCCCACTTGATCCCCCACTTAACACAGTGGGCCTGAAGCCATTTATTAATTCATTTTCTATCAACAGCAGCAGCACTTTATGCAATCACACAAGAGCATTGCCTGTTAGCAAGTTGTAATGATGATGTTGTTGCACACTGCTGCCTGGAAACAATGGCAGTAATTACAGAATCTGCTGTTGTTGTTTTAGCTGTTGTCTGTGCTGAAACCCTCAAGCTCAGACCCCTTTGCAGGGGATGCTGGTGACACAGTTACCTGCAGGGAAGTCCATGGACATTGGCTGGCCAAGTGCTCCCTGATGGGTCAGCCCAAACAACAGGCCATGGAGCTCTTTCAAGACCTTCTCCCCCCTGGAAACACTTTTGCATCCCTCTTGCACTGAGGAATTACATGGAAGAAATAGTTTTGAATCCCCAGGCAGGGAACAAAGGTCATTCAGGGAGAGAGACAAGGTAACTTCCCCTAGTCCAGAGGACAAGATGGGACCAGATCTGGAAACAAGTGGCAGGAGCTGCTAATGTGGAGCATGACAAAGTCTGATACCATTTAATGTCTTTGCAGTGCCACTGCCATAACCTCTGCTGTGTGCAAAGGAGAATCCGGTGTGAGGACCAGCAGCGAAGGAACATAGGCTGCAGGTGAATCATCATGGAAAGTGCTGAGAACTGCATCCCTGGGCGCAGCCATAGCTCTATCACAGTCAGTGTCAGCAGTCATCCTTCCCAGCCAGAACCCTGGCAGCCCTGAGCATACAGAAACACAGGCTGAGCAAGGAAATTCCACCTGTGCAGAGAGGAGGTCCTTGGCTGCCAATTAATTGTGCTTAATGAAGGCATCCCATTGGCATGACACAAGCTGAAGTCAATTGGAAGTGCTGAGGATCACAGGGGAACTGCTGCATGCCAGCCCCGGGCAGCACACTGGCAGAGCAGCTCCACCAGAACCACTGCTGGGGCTTGGTTATCCCTCCTATGATGGCAGATGCAAGAGACTGGCTCCCCCTGCTTCCCTCTGCCCAGAGTTATTTCTCTAGTTACTTCTTCCAGTTTCCCAGGACTTCAAAAGGAGAGGTGCAGATAACAGATGAGAGATGGAGAAACACACTGGACAATCCCAAGAAAATAAGGCTACTGGAAGCAGTGAGACAGGCTTCCTTCACAAGCCTGTTTTCCATTTCCTCACCCTCCTCTGAAATTATCACCGAGATTTTTCCCCCTCTTCACTGCCCAATATTTAATTGAAATCGCAGATCTGTAGCCCAGAGAGGTGTTATTTTCAGCACACGAAATAGAGATATCTCCTAGCAGCTGTCAATCCCAGTGACCTTAGCTTCTGTGCACACTGCACGGGCCTTTTTTTTTATCTCTTTCCTTTCCTATTTTTTTTCCACTTTCTTTTTTCCTCCAGCCAAGTTACTGTTTCATTGCTCTCCGCTGGGACTCTGACAAGAGCCGAGTTCCTCGCAGATGACACAGAATAATTGAGATGTCCTTCTGCTGACCTTCAGTCCCTGGCAGCACTCGCTTCCCTTCTGGTGAGCAGGGCAAACAGCAGCTGAGCGGCACACGCATGCTCCATGCCCGCCCAGACCTGTGCAGGCATATATGCCATGAGGGACGTTCCTTTCCTAGGAGAGGGTGGTAAAAACCAAACAAGAGGGGAAAAAATCCCCCCAAGGCATGCAGCAGTACCCAGTGGTGCCAGCAGGTCATCCCATACTAGAGTCACCCAACCCAGCGCACGCACCCACACTGGGATGAGCATCAGGCAGGGAACATGTGCCAGTGCCAGGCACACACGTGGCCACACGTGTTAACATGCAGCTGCAGGGTCATCCTCCCCCTGTAAGTGCAAGCAGGGAAAGCTGAGCCCCTGGGAAGCAACACAAAGATACTGGTAGTATGGATGCTGGAATGGGATGGCAAAGGAGCTGCAGGTATGCTCCATCCATCCCCAGAGAGGTACTCACGCAGGTCCCCAGCAGATGGGAGGCAGAGCCTGCTTCCAAATCCTACTTTGCCTGGCCTTCCAAGGATGCAGCCTCATGTACTGCTGAGACAGACACACAACAGCCCCTGTGCTAGAACATGGGAGAGCATTGCTGCCTCCTCCCCACGACTCCTGTTCACTCCTGTTGTTAAAAGTTATCTCAAACCAAAGATGGAGTAATTATTTCTTCCATGGCCACTGTATTTTTTGTGGGAATCTTGCAGAAACATGGCATCAGTGTGACATTTCCCTCATTTCCACAGGGGCTGCAGAAAACAAGTTGAAAGTGCAGGCAATAACCTTTCCGCATGAGCAGGGCCCATTAGCATTACAACGCCTGGGTGCTTTTACACAGAGGAAGGAAGAGGAGATAGAAGCACTGGTTTAGATTATGAAAACATTTAAAAGAGATGGTGATATAAGCAAAGAGGGTTGTTGGTTGTTGTTATCACTGTGCCTAGAGATAAGCCATGAGTGGGGACAGAGCTTCAAAACAGACAGACCCCATCACGAAGAAGTTTATAGTGTGAATAAACACAGCAGGCAAGGGTTGGAGGAATGGAGATAAGGTGGGATGGAGGGCTGGGAGCTTCCCAGTGCAGCACCCTGCAAGGCAGGGCCATGTCCCCCAGAATGGGCTTTGCCCTAGGGCTCTAGCAGCAGGGAAAGGAAGGGAGGAAGGGCTCACTTCATCTCAGTCAGCCCAGAGGAAAGGATCTCTTTCAGCTGTCTCTTAAAATCTCAGCTCAAATTTGGGCAGATTTTGCAGTGTCCGTTCAAAACAAAAACAAATTCATTTCAGCAAATAGTATGACTAAAGGTTTTGACTTTTCCACTTGTGGGGTGTTTTTTTCCCTTAATTTTTTTTCCAGTCTACACTATTCATCCGATTTGGCACTAATTCACCAATAGTTTTGATTGTCCCCAAAGCAGTATTTCTGGTAAATAAACTATTGTCCACCCCTTTCTCCCCAGCGCTAGCTATGCCAACTTCCATTGTGCTGACGATTGCTTCCAGGTGGGGTTTTGCTTTTTTTCCTCAGCATATGAAATTGCCTATACAAAATTAATCTTGGTGACTGGGGTGAAGAAACCACCACTCAGAAACCCACCGGACAGCCGGAGCCAAGCATGCTCCCAGGCGAGCTGGGGAGGAAGACAGATATATGGGACCCTTCCTAAATTCATTAGCTCCAAAACAAACTGCGAGAGACTGACAAGTACTGCTCGTAGCTCATAAAATCGCACCCTGTAAGCTGGAGATGGAAGCATGAGGGAAAGATAGTTCCAGAAATCCCCTACTGCCTTAATCATGGGGCTGGGGAGCGGGTGCAGAAATCCACAGTGGGGCTGCCCCGAGTTGGGAACAGTCACAATTAATTGTAAAAGCAGTATCACTTAATAATGTCCTGATCGTAAATGCAGGTGCTGAACTTGGTCTGAGCTGAAAAACCTGACGCAGGAGAAACACTTTGGCCAGTCAAGTTAATAGCTCAGGCTCTAAACTAGCGACTTTTAATTCCACTCGCACACTGAATCTGGCCCTGTGATATTTCAAAGGATATCTGTAATGGTTTAAAGGCATTACAAGGTGCTGTAAGTTGAAGTGGGAAATGTCTTAATTTTGGCTAGGGACCTTAAAAATACAGTGAAAAGCCTAGGTGAGACTCATACGTGGAGTGGGAAATATGCTGCCTATAAAAAGTCAAAAATGGAATCAAGAGAGGTTAAATATAATGGCTGTAACTGAGTGAAGATAGTTTAATTGTCAATTCCGAGAGAAACGTCAACTCCACAATGGAAATATCTATAGAAAATTATAGCAAGGAACTATTTGCCAAAATGTAACCCAGCTCGATCTGTGGTCAATGATTGAGATAGTTATTCAAAATGATATTGTCTAACATTGAAAGAAAGAGACATAAGAGACATTTGCACTGCTAGAAACACCGATTTCCAACTTGCCTTCATTAAATAACAAGGAGAGTAAACAGTGAGACCCTAATGGGGGATCACTTGTCCACAACAGGGAGATATTGTCCAGGCAAACAGTTTTTTCTAAAAGAAGAAAAATTATTCCTGCAGTGTTCGGATGAGAACTTTTTTACCAAAACTGCTGACACCTCCTCAGCCCTCACTAACCAGAGGTCAAGGGCAAAGTGGGGCCTCCTGCTGCACACTGCGATCTGCTGCTCCAGCACAGCCTCACATCTCAGCGCTGAAGCCAGACAAACACATATGGACCATTTCGCACTAAAACCTTCCTGCTGTTTCCTAAGGAGACATATAAACTCTGCGAACGCTGTGTTTGAGAGGAAATACCCCTCCTCCCAGTCCCGTGAGCCCCAAGTTGGGCAAGCTGATGGGAGAGAAGAGGTATAGGTTGTCCTGCTGGTAGAAACTTCCTGACTGCAGGAACAGCTGGGAAGAGCTCAACTCCCGTGACTCCAAGGCCACCACAACCCTGCTCCCTCATAGCACCTGGCTCTGCACTTCTCTTATGTGAGAACCCACCTTCACTTGACGCACCAACCAGGGCTCTGCCATTTCTAATCCCTGCTGCCAGCTAAACACTCTTAAACTGTCCCAAAGCTCCCCATTACTTCCATCTGGCAGTGGCCTCTATTTCTCTCTGCTGACCCTCAGCAGGGTGCCCAAGACCACTCCAGGCTTCTCCCTCTCCCTGCACTCAGCTCACTCCCACCCCAACCAACCCCTCAGCCCATCCTCCTGCTTGCCTGGCTGTCAAGCTCCTCATGCCCTGCAAGTATTCCTCATTACTGTGCTGGGAGTAAGGGCTCAGACACTGGCTCTATGTATCAAGAACCACCCACAGAAAAAAGATGACACATACATAGGAAGAGGAATGCACAGAGAGCCCTAACCCTATTCCTGATGTTCCCAAACCAGCCCATCCCTGCAGTAAGGAATGGCAATTACCCTCACTTGACAATTATCCTGAATTTTCTGGCTCATGAGCAGAAAATCAGTCCTATCACTGAGAACATGACCTGTCCTGGGGAGAGCTGCTGCCTTCAGACAGGGAATCCTACTGGGTAGGACCTACAGGCTGCTGGTGAGTGAAGGAGACAGGCCAGATAAATGGTTAAATTTCACCTTTTCTTGGGGGTGGAAATGGCAACAGCCCTGTGTGAGTGCAGGCATTAAGGAGCTCTTCTAGCCAGCCAGCCAGGCTTCCTGGATCCCAATGCAGGCACTAGAAGCATCAGGAGACCTGCCATAACCCCAGCATTATCCCAACAAGCACCTCCGTGCCTGCCGGCTGCCAGGATGTCAGGAGGGGAAACTGGGAATGCCCCTCTAACCCCCCATGCTGAGCCTTTATCAGCACTTAATTAAAACTTGACAAGAAGATTAACACACAGAGGGCAGTTTTAATTAACTTAATATCGCATTCAATTTTCCAATTCGTCGCAGTGTACCCGACACCTGCAGATCTTAATACAAGACCAAACAAAAAAAGGGATCAGGGGAAGGGGCAGGGAGCATGGGAGATGCCTCAGCCAGCAGCAGAACCATGCTCAAACTTGCGGCTGCTGCACTGCCTCGTATGTGCTCGCCTCTGCCTACTCGGAGCTGCCTGTAAGGGATGCTAACAGCCACTACCCCTCACAGGGGCTAGTGGACATTTGTTTTCTTTCCAAAGTGCATTTATTTGATTTTAAGCAAGCTCTCCTCCTCACCATGCTGCCCATTAGGCAGATGCTGGAAAAGGCCAAGAGGAGGCAAGAAGGGTCCTGGCTGGCTGGGGCTAAGAAAAGGGAACACACGTTGTCCATCCACCTTATGAGGCCATGCAGGGGTGAAGAAAGGGAAGGCATCAATCAAATCAAATCACCCCACTCCTCCTGGCTACACTAGAGCAAGCAGCCTTGAGCGGGATGCTCCACCCAAGATGGAGCAGCACACCAGGGAGGAAAGAGGGGTGAGTCCAGCACTGACATGAAGCAGGCAAAGGCATGGAAATACTGCTCTTGTTCCACTGTTCTCACTGATTTTGGAACAGTTAACTCTCTTGTAATTACGGGCCACAAACTAGGGAGGTGCAGGACCTGCCAGGCAGCCCTGGTCAGTCCCCCACCTTCAGAGGACATGGCCATGGGCTCCAAGACACCTTGGACTGATGTAGCTCCAGGTTCCTGAGTTGCATACACCCACACGGGAGCAACTCAGGAACCTCTGAATCACCCAGAGGCCCAGGGCTGCTGCTGAACTGACACTGCAGAGGCACCTGGACACTCAGCACACAGACTCAGTGGAAAGCTGAGATGCAGCAATTGCACAAATTACCACACTGAACCTTTAACTAGTTCTCTGTCAGAAATAGTCTGCCATACACCAAAAAAAAACTGTTATTGTTAACTTTCTCCATCCATTGTTTTTTCTGGGTCACCTCATGCTTCCCCTCCACTGATTTCCTAACAACCTTGGGAGGAACAATGCACCAACAGAGTATTTTTCCTCTACACATTTACAGCCTTGGCACTGAGGGGGGGGGATGAGGAAAGAGAGTGTCCTTCCCCAGCCCCAGCTCCAGCTCCAACCAGAGCCCTGAATGCTCCACGGTGCTAGCATGTTGAGCCAGGGGACAGGCCTCCTCATTTCAGGGTGAAAAGCAAGAGTTGCTAATTTTCATCCACTGCTTTGGAGCATATTCACTATTAGATTAGGGCAAGGTAATTCAGCTCCAATAGGAATCATCTCCCAGCCATGCTGTACAGTTCTGCAGCTGATGAAGCAACTCGTGCAGCACTCCAAAGGCAGGTGGACATGTTCTTTTGTGGTTTCTGTACTGTTATTTCTTGGCTACCATTACATTTCTTGATGCTCTGAATTTAGTTAGATGTAATTTAATAAACTGTTGTAGTCTGATTTTCCAGGGAGAGTTTTATTTGGGTTTGGATGGTGAAGGAAGAGATGTCCTCCTAGTGCCCTTATAAAACAAGATTTCCTTGCTCTTTTTTTGAATCAAATCAAACCTGAAGTCAGATGGGTGCTATGAAACACACAGAAAACAACAGAGAAAGCTGGTATCATCAAATGTCTCCATCTGTCCAAAGCTGCAGTAAGAAGAAAGGAAGCAGCACTCCCTCCTGCAGCAAGTCCAGGAAGTCCAAGAGGCTCCTGGCTGGTAAGATCCTGGCCATGCCTGCCTGCAGAACCCCAGCAACTTATAAAGACACTGTGGGCTTCCCAGCAAAGCCTCTGCTTTGGTCTCTAATGCAAACTTGGACCATAAACTGTTGGAGAAACATCCTCTTCCCAAGTAACCCAAATCACAGGGCATCCCAGCACCTAAATGTCACTCCCAGCTGCAAGGATCTGTCACTGCAGCAGCCCTTCCTCCTCCAGCTTGCATGACTACCTCAGAAGAAAGGCAGCAAGGGAGAAGGGGCCTGGGTGATGAACAACAGGATGGATGAAAGCCCTCATGTGGTAGCTGATGCCTCCATCCCCTCTGGAGCAGGGACCAAGGGAGAGGTAGCACCAGTCTCAGCGCTGCCTTGCCAACAGGTTTCATTCCTGGCCAGCAGCAAGGGGGAGTGAGGCAGCACCAGTCATACTCCTCTTGACCTGCCTACTGAGATTCCTTACAGAGAGGAGTCAAAATCCCTATCTGATGCTGAATGTAGGGACAAAAACCATTCCTTTTCACACCTCCTCCACTTGAATGCCTACTAGCATAAGGCTGTGACTGACACCAGCCCTCACCACCCCCCTCCTATGTCCCATATCCTACCATTAGCTTTGGGGACCTCCCATCTCCAACCCATTCTCACAAGGAACATAAGGATGCAAGGCCATGGGAAATGGCCAAACATCTAAAATGCTTAGTAGACAGAAAGAGGCCATCCTGAGTGGGGGTCTCAACCTCTGGTAATATTTCAGAGGGTAAAAGACAGACAGACCTTCCTCCCCCACCTTGTACCAATATGGTGTAGGGTTTAAAGGAGGCTCCCCATAGCGAGGAGCTTCAAAGCTTTGCCAGCCCCTCCCACCGAGTGTCCTCCTGGTTCAGTTCCACCCTCCACATTTAAGTGCCTTTCATCCTTCCTCTTCTTCATCCTCATCATTATTAGGTTCCCTTCCCCCACTCCCGCCCACTCCCACCGTTGCTGGAGACTGCCTTTGGTCAGGAGCCCAATGGGAACCAGCTGTCAGGCGTAGCTGGAATATCCTGGAGAAAACAGCTTGAAAATGCCTCCCCCCTGCTTCCCCCTCCATGGCAAAGGAAAAAAATCCCACCACAAAATGTCCCTGCAGATGGAAAAGGCATCTTGAAGGCCACCCTCCTCCTGACCTGCGTGGGTCCACTAGCTGGCTTGATACCAGGAGGTCCTGGGTCCTGACCCCTTTGGGATCCTGAACCCATCCTGTTTGTCCTCCTCCTGCCAGAGGGACCTTCCTGATCCACAAAGAACCCAGAGCCTTTGGCCAGAAGCACTTTGAACTAATGCTCCTTTGTGGACTTCGTTAGTGCACCTCACTCCAGCATTGTTCTTCAGAGATGTTCCTGCCTTCCCCGGCCTGGGGGTTGTTGTTTAAAGCAGCAGCAGCAGCCACACAAGCTGCTAGCTGTCCTGCATTTCCAGGGTGGTCTGTAATTGCTTCCTGTCCTCTCCAGCAACTGGCTTCATTTGTTTGAATTTCTGCCTAATCTCAGAACTGGGGGAGTTTAGAATGAAAGATGCTTAGTCCGTGTTCATGGGTGTTTCCTTGTGCTGGGTCAAGTTTAGCCAGTCTTGGAGATACAGCCTGGTAAAGACACAGTTCCACAACCAGAAATAAAGCCTGAGCCTAAAATAACCCAGGCAAGCCCCAAATCCCGGTCTTGGTGAGGCTAGAGTCCTTCATTTAGAGGTGCTTTGAGACTTAGTCTTTTTGTGGTCCTTGGATGTGGCAACTGGAGCCCAGGTGCACGCCGGCAGAAACAGAAGGGGAAAAAGAAATGGGGGGAAGGGGAGAAATTAAATGTCATTTCTCAGACTTCAGAGCTTTGCTGTTCTTGGTCGTATTACGATATGGGCTGTGCTTGGGGTGGATTTTATCCAGCCAGTTTGCACAGATCCCACTGATTTCCCAGCGTGCTGATTCTGTGTCTCTGCGCTGGCCTCTGAGCTCCCATTACACTGCAGCAGGAAAAAGGAGATGCTGAGGGCCTGCCGTGAGCAGAGTTGAGCTGCTCTGCAGGCTCCATACCAAACACCCGAAGTTCTCTTTTCCCCCCTTCTCTCAAAAAAAATTAACTTTGGCTTTTTTGTTGAGATGGGAAGTGCTGTGGATAATGTCCACTTTCAACAGCATTTCCCACATTGATAAACTTTTAAAGAAAAATGCCCCAGACAGTGCTTCCAGAAATAAGAAATGTCTTCCAGAATAAACCCTTAAGGCTCGTCTGGAGCAGGAAACTAAACAGGCTTTGGTTTTGGGGTCTGGTGCTTGACTGAGGCAAAAGGATGGAAGCAAGAGGAATAACGTATGTGGTGCACCCCTGACCATCAGCTTCCCAGCCACCTCTGCCTCTGCTGTGAGGCTTATGTCAGCTGGCTATCAGTGTTTCATGGCAGGAAGATGGGAGAGGTATCCTCCTATTTATTTTATCTTCCTGAGTTCCAGAATATTTTCTTCCCTTCAGAGAGATGTGAAAGAAACGAAGCCAAAGTGTGTATTTCAGATCTGGGGTACCTGGATCCAGAGCCAGCCAGTTCCTAGAAAGTGAGAAAATGCAACAGATAATTATAGTATCTCCGTGGCATGGTGCTTCTAGCTGGGATTTGTGTGCGTACCTGGCAGTCTTCTCACAGGTCAGAGCTTGACTAGAAGAGGATGCTGAAAGTGGGAGGAGAGGTCACCTGTGTGGTTGGGACTTCCAGACTGGAACTCCGGAGAAGGATGAACGTGAAAAGGGAGGACTTTGCTATGGGGTGAGATAAAGGGGCTGCAGCTGGACTGGGACATGTGTACACCGTGTGCTGGCAGGTCCCAGAGGACAGCTGAGACCCAATTCAGTGAGGTTGATGATGGTAGGAGTGAATGGAAACCTTGGTTCTTTTTAATACCCCTCTTCATTAAAAGGATGTTGAAGTAGTGTGATGACAGCACGGCACAGGATGGGATGGGCTGGCTCCTTTTCATCCTGCCCATAGGGTGTTACCAGTCCATACTGTGGGACTCCTGGGACAGAAAGCCTGGAGTTACAGCAGTCACAAAAACAAAGACAGAACAAGCCCATTCCCGCCCCTCACCCCTCTAAATATCTTCCTGAATGGCTTTGCAAGCTGTTCCTGGTCCAGATGCATCTCACACACACAGTTCACATCTATTCACTGCCTGTTCATAGCATGCATTACATTGCATGGAGCATACTGAAAATGTATCATTCCTATCTAATTTGAACTGCATGAATTTTATGTGTTAGGTAATATTTTATATGGCTGCATATACTTTAAATTAATGTTTGGACAGTACAATAGATGATGGCTTTTTAATGTCCCTTGTTGCACATAGCCCCCATGGCAAATGCTGTTCAAAAGGCATCTGAAAAATCCCACAGGCGCTGGCCGCTGTGGTGCAACATGGATGGCCCTTCCCACACTGGAGTGAGGGGCAATCTACCCGGCTGGGCTTTGCCTTGCAAGACAGGATCAGGCCTTTGAGGCACCGCTTGTATGCCTTTTGGAGCAGACAAGGTGCAAAGCTCACTCTCTCATGCAGTGTCTCCAACACAGTGAGTCCCTTCTCTGCTTCCAGTTTTGAGATCACACTCCAACAGCTCCAAAGCCCCACTGCCTCTCTTCCTTATCTTGCCTTCCTCATGCCTCTAGCAGCTTAGTCACCCTCCTTCAGCACTGTGTGCAATGCACTGACCAGCAAAGATGACACGGGCTTTACAGAGGTTCTTCCAAATGAGTACTACTTAGAAGCAAAGCAAGAGCAACCACTTGGGTGTCCTCACCATAAGAGCTTAGGTTTGGGCTGGTAGACTTAGATGGCCCCAGTTCCCTCCCAGCTCCCATTCTGTTCAGTCTTCTGGTTTTAGCACAAAGTATCACAAATATCCATTCCCCTTCCTCATATCCATTGCTTCTCTCCTTGCTTGATTACATTCAGTTCTTCATACAGCTCTGGACTCTTTTTCTGGCACTCTACTGCTTCACTTATAATCCAAACTGTCAAGAGCTATCTGTTTTCAACGAGACAAGCTTCATGTTGCGATGTGAAAAGCAGGGAGGAGCTCAGGTTGGAAGAGAGGTCTTCAGCAGTAGAGTGCAGCTAGACCACAGGAAACAACAGGAACTGACCAAGAAATCTCCTACTGTCCCTGTCCAAATCACCTAGGCATAACCTTAGCTTTTTTTGTCTATGAGGATAGGTGCTGAGGTCTGAGACAGAGCCAGGTGGAGCCTGGTGCTTGGTGCCAGACCCTTCACTCAAAGACATCCCCATCCGCTGTGACACCCTGCCCATGATAGGAACATCCCCTGAACAATAAGCCTCAGGGACAACAGAAGCAGAAGCTGTAGCCCTGGCTTTAGAGAAGAGAAAAGTGTTCCCAGCTAACAGACAAGAACCATGTTGCTTTTCTTTTAGACATAGCTGCTTGGCTGCCAGTAATGTATCTGCTAGCTATCGGCTGGTTTTAAAGCCTTATCCCAAAGGGCTGCAGCCTTGCCAAGGCTTTTACGTTGGTGGTCAAGATGGGCTTTCTGAACCAACAGAGTGATCTGATTGGTACCAGAAAGAGGTGGGGGAAAGAAAAACATACATGGTTCTTATTACCTGACTTCAAAATCATGGTAATAAACCCAAATTTGGGAAGCAATTAGAAGGGAAGAAGAAGAGCAAAAAGAAAAAGGGGAATGAGAGAGTCGCCTGGCGGTCTCCAGGCAGCCTTTCAAGGATCAGTATTTGGATAAAAGCCAACATATCAGCTCTAATCTTTGGCGTTTTGTTGGACTTAACAAGGACTTTAAAATGAACCCAGTCGCAACTGACGGGCCCCATATGGATCCTGGTTTGAAATCTCCTTCTCAGCACCAAATCAAATAGTCTGGGACCAGAGAAAGCCATGAGAAGACTTTAAGAGGGAAAAACAAAGGCAGGGACCCACACATGCCCTCACGCACACATGTGAACACTAGCATACACAGGCAGTGCATGAAGACATCATGCTCCGTATCAGTGCAGTTACCACAGACAAGTGGCTTTGTGGCTCCACAGAGGGGCTGTCTGTGACCGTGACGATGCCACAACAATATTTCCCTTGATGCCACTCAACTGAGTCGCTTCCCAGATCTGTGAGTTCAATCACACACACAGCTGTAGATTGCCTTCATTTACTGCCTTTTATTTCAAACTTTAATAAAAAAAAAGTATGGGTATTTTCCTTCCCATATAAAAAAAGAATTTAAACAACATTCTTCCTCATCTTTCTCTGAAGCTGGCGCATCTCTCATCTCCCTAAGCTACACCACAATGCGAGAACAAAGGCATCTGACCTGTATCCATGGCAACCCTCAAATTCTACACCTTTGCCTTTTGTACCAAGTACCCCCTCCCTTTATCTACACACACACAGGCATATGTAAACACTCCATCTGTCTACATGTACATATACATATGCATACATGTGTGTATACATAACATACGCATATATATTTAAAAGACATTGGTCCTGATTCTCATAAAATCCCCCGAATCTGCCTCACATGACAACTGAACTCGTCTTTATTCCGTGGTGGGGTCTGCCTTCAGGTGACAGCAGGGTTAACGGAAAATCCACTGATGGCCACAAGGTAGCACTTGGTTCAAGGAAGAAAAGCAAGTGTTGAGAGTGGAGAGCTGCAGGAGTGTAGTAATAGATTATTGGGTAACACTTGGCATGCCAGGGCAAGAACAGCTGGCCCCTGCCTTTTCAGGCCACTGCCAGGGATTCAAAGGGGCATTCACCTATTCAATTACTGAGTCAACTCAAACGGAATGGCATCACATCCCTGCAATAAAACAAGTAAGGACAACAACCAACCAAACATCACCACCACCACCAAAAACAAACAAACAAATAAACCATTTGATTGTTCATAAGGGATGTGCCAAGTGGGAGCTCTGCTGGATCACATTTTTAGCACCCCCTTTTCAGGGTCATCAGACTCCTGACTGCCTGCCTGCAGCCAACTATCCTGTTTGCAGACACTTGCCCTACAAGACCCTTCTCTGAAGCATGGTCTCTGCCTTTGTGTGCTGTTCACTTTGGAAGGATTTCAGTGCTTTGCAGCAGCAGCCAGTCACCAACGGGTGTGGAGGACGACACATGAAAGCATGGAGAATGGCACCCGGAAGAGTTGAGGCAGGGCTGGCAGCCAGGAGCCATGGCACATGAGGAAAGGTCTCTGCAGAAAGCAGCAGCCCTTGGGTCACAGAGTTTTAAACTCCACAGGATCCTGGGGCTACAGCCACGCAGAGAGGCTGCTTTCACTGATCAGCTGATGGGCAGCATCTTGCCTTCTTCAAAGGCTGGTTCTCAAGAGCTTGTTATTTTGGGAAAGGCTGGCACCACCTGGTATATCATACCCAAAAGCCTGCCAAGCCCCAAGCTCTTGGAAGACACTGAAAATTTGCACAGTAACGATTGCTTGTTTTGTAGTGGCTCTGCAGAAGCAATGTATTTATTTCATCCTGGGAGGGAACATTTAGAGCTGCCACTAGTGCATCACACTGTCCTCTCTCAGGTCCAGAGGCGAGAAAAGACTGGATGTATTAACCCACTTCTCCCCAGCTGCACTACCACCACTGAACCTGGGGAGGTCTTCTGCAAAGGACCATCTCTGTTGTGCTAAAGATGCTGACCAGAAGGTGATCAACCCCGTGATCAGGTTGAGACATGGTAACAGGCCTTGGGCAGAGAGGGCACAGTCAAACCTTCATCCTCCCTCCCTTTTAAATGCTTCCAGTTGTCAGTTTAGCAATATGAAAACAGCTGAATTGTGGTTATAGACAATGAATGATGCAACAGAATACCTCATGCAGACATAGAAGATTTGCTGCTTATTTCTCTTCAGCAGGAGGGCCGTATGCATGGGACTGGGTCCAAACTTACTGACGTCAACATAAAGACTCCCATTGACTTCAAGTAGGATTTCACTGGGACCATTATTCCCTGTGAGAAGACACTTACTGGGAAACCAAGGGATGATCTACATTTCTGTGGAACAAACACAATGTGGCCTTGGTCTTCTGCAGTATCAAGGTGTGGCCCAGAGAGACTGCAATTCCCAGCATGCTGTACTCCGTGTTCAGACCTCAACAACGATGACAAGCTGAAGTTCACCTACAGTCAGTGCTGATGCTGCTCCTCTTTCATCCAGCCAGAAACAAAAATGTCAGAAACAAGTACAGGCATAGTCACACTTTGCTTCATTGCTGGGCCAAGTTTTCACAGGAATGGCCAAACTCTTATGCCAAAACTGTCACTGTACTGAGAGTGAATGCTGGGAACCTCAGCTGGGATGGCTGGGGAGCAGATGCCTGTTTCTGAACCCTATGCCTCCAGAAAGCCCCATGTTTCCTGTGCCTCAGTTTCCCCATTAGTAAAGAATATCCACAGAGAGTGATGTGACATCATATTTCTGTGTAAACCTTGTCACTAAGGGCAAACTGATCTACCCTGAAGATCTCTCCTCATGGCCCTTAAGATCTCTACTCACAGCCACCCCTACCCCTCACGGCTGCGCCTCATCTCTCCTTAAGATTCCCTTATGCACCATGGCCACCATTCACCCCTCATGGCCATCTGTCACAACCCATAGTTGCCCTTGCTCTCTTCTCATGATCTCCACTACCAGCCTCCCATCACAGCTGCCCCTCTCCCCTCACAGACTTTCCTATCCTCTCATGGCCGCTCCTGTACCCTCATGGCCACTCCTTTCCCCTCATGGATGCTTCTCTCCATTCATGGCCTCCCCTTCCCCCTCACGGACGCTCCTTTCCCCTTACAGCTACTCCTTTCCCCTCACAGACACTCCTTTCCTCTAGTGCACCCCGGTCTCAGCTCACGGTCGCCCCCTTCCCCTGATGACCGTTTCTCTCCCCTCACGGCCACTCCTTTTGCCCCATGCCAGCTCCCTTCACCTCACAGCTGCCCCTCTCCCCTCATGGCAGCTCTTTTCCCCTCACTCTTGCCCCTCTCCCATCACAACCACTCCTCTCAGATAACAGACACCCCTCTTCCCTCATGGCTTCCCTTCTCCCCCCACAGCCGCCCCTTTCCCCTCATGGCTGCCTCCCTCCTCTCCCCTCACAGCCACTCCTTTCCCTTTATGACCAACAGACCCAGAAATTCTCTGCGAAGAAGTACCTTAGCACACAGGCAGTGGGAAAAATCCCATGTGAAACTGGGTGGAAAAGTGGTAAACATTTGTTAGGATTGCTATGTTTGTGCAACTGTCAGTAAACACAAGAGCATCACAGGCTTTACTGCAGTATTTCATACTGTCCTAGCAGGAGCCCAGGGACAAAGCTGTAGCAGGCAAACAGGGTAGGGGGCTGGCAGAAGGTGCAGAAGGATGTTCTGCAGGGACACAGCAAAGCTGGTTGCACGGCCAAGACAAAAAATGGGAAAGGGCTGTTCTGACCCAGAGGGAGGTGTACAGAAATTTGTGGATGCTGAGGATCAGATGTGGAAAGCGTTTGGTGAGGCCTGGGACCAAAAAGCGTTAATAGGGACAGATGGAGGAAGCTTACCTAACATCTTCCCACTCATTGGCTGTCTCTGTCTGGCACTATCAGCCCTTTGCTTAACAACATAATTCATATTGGCACTCAAATTCACACCCACGTATCTACAGGGGAAAGCACAGCCCTGACCCGTACTTCCAGTGTGGTTCATCATGTGAGTCGTTCCTGTGCCTCAAAGAATGACTAGAACAAGGTACTCCTTCAGTGTCATCCACACTAGGCACTTAATTAACCCTTTTCGTGCGTGACTGAGAACCAAGATATAAATAAAGCACTGAGAAGATATCAGGGTAAATTAGAGCAACATCTCTATGGTTCACTGCCTGGGAAAGGCGAGGGAGGAACCGACACACGGTCCTGGCTTTTGGGCTGTGAAGCTCTCTGGTACCACATTGTCCACACCTAGGTGAGGGTTATGACAGCCAGCGGCTTTTCTCAGACGTGGGTTATTTCAGAAGCAGCTTCCCTTGTTCTCAGGCTTGTTTGAGTGCATTCTTAAGGTGTTTATCGTCTTCTTACTGTTCTGTGGTTGAACTCAAGCTATGCTTCCTGGACAGTGGCCCTATTCCAAACTTGGGGATGGAAATGCGGGTCTCTATGCTCTATTCCTTCCTCCATTTGGCAACAAAACATGAAGATTACTTTGGAGGAAGCAATACAGAGAAACGTTTCACATTAGTGAGATACACAAGAAGTATTTTTGGCAGTGTGGTGTGGGAATTTGGCATAGACTGTTGCTCGTAAGTTCTAGGCCCTCGCCTACAGCAACAAGTGGCACCTACATCTATTATGTCTGGAGTGCTCATGGATCCTAAAAAGGAGGATCTCATAAAAGACTGATACAGGAACTGATGGTGCTCCAAGGTACTTTCTTTAAGGAAGAAACCTTCTGAGTCCCTAAAAATGGTTAACTCCACGAGATGTGGATACTGTCCATGGTTTTGTTGGCATAGCACTAGTTTTCTGTGCTTCCTGGAAAGACATGGCTATTTCACACCCAAAAGGGACTACAGCAAACCATGTGCGCTCAGTTGAAGTGTCTGAGGAGACAGCCCTTGCTGTGGCTATTGCTGCATTTGGAGATTCTTTTGCATCAGTGTGGAGCAGCTTCTTGCAGCATTCTCTGGGGACCATGATTTCAAATGAAAACAACAGCCAAGAGGAGCCAGAGCTCAGTCCTTGCACCAGAACTGCAAGGACTGTAAATTAACATCTCTATTGTTTCCTCCTTGATTTTGGAACTAAAACTTAAGCTTATGGACCCTACTCCTTTCCTCACCCAGAGGAGTGATAAAGAAAGGATTAATCCCGCCAAAAACATCAGGCCTTGATGGTTCTTATTTAATGTAAGAAAAGGGAATAAACCAAATATCCAGTCCCCTGTCTCCAGTTCAAGATACACCTTCAAATCTGAAAACTTGGGAATCTCTGGCAGGGTTTCATTTTTGCTAGAAAAACAAACAAAAAAATGTTGTTTTCTGGCCAAAAAGCCCAAGCTGTTCATTTCTTCCCTCTGTTTTTCCCTTTCCTTTTTTTGTTCTAGGGCTGTTTCTGAGCAGCTAGGCGAGGAGGACACGCTGTATAAACATGGTACCAGCAGGGTGTTTGGAATGCTTCTCGCTCCGGACCTCCTCCCCACAGAGGAGGAGGCTGGCAGGGTGGAGGAGTCATGGAGCAGAGGGCAGGGAGAAGGCAGCTTCTCTTTTCTGCTTGCGTGTCCAAATCTTCCCAGCTGAGGAAAGAAACTGGTGTACGCTGGTCTTTTTTATTTAGCGTTCTCTTCTCTGCTTCCCCTTTCATCCCCATGTGTCAAACAGCTTGTAGGCTTTATTTCAAGAGGCCAAGGAATGTGAACTACAGGCCCAAATACCTCAAGCATCTTTTGATATATAAAGGCTTGAAGCAAAGTTCAACAGTGCCTACAGCCAGCATGCTGGCAGCTGGTAGCTCAGAAGGAGACCCTGGGCCATAAAATGGTCCTCAACAATATCTAGATGGAGAGCAGGCTATGGGGAGATGACCTGGTTTCTGATCAGGGAAGGCAGGTGTTACCATATGACCAGAGACAAGCCTGTAAGAGAAAAGTTCACCTCCATAGGCAGGCTCTGGAAGTCACAGGGTATGCGGTCAAGTCTATCCATTTACATGGAAAAATGCGGTTATTATTTTTGGGCTCAGTCTTGTTTTCCTCAGCCCAAAAGTAGCCAGTGTTGCTTCAGAGTGGTTAAGAGTATGGCATCATGCTGCAGCATGACAACTGACAGTTCCCTGCTACCCTGAGATTCGCCCAGCTGCTCCTCATCCCCTGTCCTGTCAGCTTCTCATTTCTCATGAGCTTTCTCTCATTGTGCTTCTAGGTTTGTAGAGTGACTGCAGCTAGAGGTGCGTATCTGGAGATCCATGTGTGAACACAGAGAACTGGCAATAATCTCTTGGGGACTTCAGTCTCTCCTCTCACCACTAGAAACTGATGGCTTCAAGACCAGATGGGTGCACACATTGTGTTTCAGGCCACTCAGCTGTGTGCCTGGTATGCTCCCATGTGAAGGCCATCCTTGAGAACCAGCGAGCTGGTTCTCCCTTGCACCCGGCAGGAGCCTGCTCAGGAGGACAGGGAAGACAGCTCTGCTCCCCAGGGCCTCCTACAGAGCTTGACTCAGCTTAGGAGAATTGATTTTAGCATGCTGCTGACTGACACCTGCTTGCCAGTCTGGCCAGAGTTTGGGCTGGCTCATTAGGGAGTCACTGTCTTTACCCCATCTATTAGTGTTGTGTCTGGCCCTGTGCTCTGCATGTACTCTTATACACTGCTGCCTTCCAGTACAGGTGCCTGAAACGTATCTTCTCTACTCTTGGGCAACTGAAGTATGTAAATGTCAGTCTTATTTGCAATGCAATAATATTTCAAGACATTGAGGTCATTATGTATTAACCTGGCAATGACACTGTTTAATCTTCCCAAGAGGCTGGAATCAAAGAGAAACATATCGAGCCCATTCCCAGGAGTGTCCTGCATTTGTGATCTTATAATCAGAGGAATGTAGCCTGTGTTTGTACTGTGCTAGGTTAGGAAAGGGCTTTTTTCAGTTGTTTGTTTATTCAGAGGTTAATGCGTTAGCTGTAAGAAACCTGCCAGCAAGGGCACGGAACAGGAGCTCTTTCTCTGTCCATGATGGCTAACCTGACAAAAACAGTGGGGGCTCGGGTGAGCAGCCACAAGTGCAGTGCAGTGGTTTTTTTTTCTGGTTACTTGAACACCTTCCGTGGAATACACAGATTGGAAGAGCTGGTGGAAGCACCAAAATGGTGGTGACAGTCCTGCTGCAGAGGCGAAGGCCTCCTCCTCTCCCTTCCCAGGGTGCCAGTGCTGCAGCTCCTACTGTCCCTGCATTTTGCTTTTCTTTCCTCTGAAGATGTTGAGCTGTCAAACTTTTGTACCAGAGCTGGGTTACAGGGGGGCATCAAGGTCTGACTTACCTAACCTGAACTACTGCCATAGACATTTCCTCTGTTCCCTTACACATAATATACTAAATAAAAGCTTGAAAATTATTTTAGAGGCAAGGAAGGCCTTCAGCACAACTGAAAATTTGCCTGCAAATTCAAGCTAAATTAGCCATCTCCTAAAGGAGACTTTACCAGTGTTAAACAGATGTAGGGCATGATCTTTGTCAGCTCTTCTGATGCCCTTTGTTGGTTGTCTTCTGTAAGCTCATGCCTGTTTTTTAAGGCACGAATGGAAATGATTCTGATCCTCCTCACAAATACCAAGAGGATTCCTCTGGCTAATGTGATTACAGAGGAGACCAAACAGGGAGATGGACTCTAAGAGACAAAGCTCTTGGTTAAACAACATAGATGTCTCAAATATTTGCTAACACTTGCGAACACAAATATTTACGCCAGCAGCAAGAGCCAAGGCATATTCTTATTTCAAGATATATTAAATGTTTCCTTGAGTGTGCAGAATTCGGAAAAGAGCTCTTACATCACTCGCCGGCTCATTTTCCAGGCCACTGAATGCACTCACTTATTTGGCAAATCTTGCCATTAACAGTTCTTTCTCATCTGATTTTACTGACTTTCCTCCTTTCCCTAAGAATCCTGTGCAGGGAGGGAGAACGAATGCATTTTTTCCCCTCCAGCAAGCAAAACAGTGTCTCAGATACCAAAATCTCACTGCCAAACCAAATTATTTGTTGTCCTCTATATTCTTTGTGACCTGCTTACTTCTGTTGTGGGAGGGGAAGACTGCAACCGAGGTCACCAGTCTGAGGCAATACATGGACCTCGTGCAAGTGCGGAGCCTAGTGAGTCTGCTGGAGCAATGCCTCGCCCATGGCATGTTCCCAAGGCCCAGTGTGTGCCAACCGAACGGCCCCATTTCCAGAGGAATGTCCAGCCTGGAATTGTGGCTGCACATAAATGGCACCACTTTTTGGAAGTGTGCATTCACAGGTGGAGAACCCCCAGCCGTGCTGCTGCTGCTGCTGCTAGAACCCCTGCTCCCAGGCTGCTCTGTGGTCCCAGGAATGCCTCTGAAGCTAAGACATTGTAGGAAAGAGCTCTGATCTGTCTCAGACAGCTGCATTCCCCTTATAAAACAGTATATTGTGCTAACAATAAATGTGAAGCTTATTTACAGTCTCAAAACACTGGCAGGCTAAAAAGGGGAAGTGGCGGGCAGTTCCCTCACAGATAATCATGGTCACCCCTTTCCACCCATGGCTGTGTCCCTCCCCTCACAGCCACGCAATTTCCCTTCATGGCTGTCCCTCACCCCTCATGGTCTCTCCTCTGCCCTCAAGGACACTTCTCTCTCCTCACAGCCTCCCCTCTCCCCTCATGGTTGCTTCCCTCCCCTCACGCCCGCTCATGTCCCCTCACAAATGCTCCTTTCCTCTCATGACCACCTCCCTGCACAGCCGCTCCCTTCCCCTCATGGCTGCTTTATCCCCCCTCTTGGCCACTCCTTTCCACTCACAGCTGCTTCTCTCCCCTCATGGCAACTCCTTTCCCCTCACTGCTGCTCCTGTTCCCTCACAGCCACTCCTGTCCTGTCATGGCTGCCCCTCTCCCCTCATGGCTGTTCTTTCACCCTCACAGCCACTTCTCTTTCCTCACAGCTGATTTTCACCCCTCAAGGCCGCTCCTTTTCCTTCACTGCCACTTCTTTCTCCTCATGGCTGCTCCTCTCCCCTCGCAGCCCCTCCTTTCCCCTCATGGCCACTCCTTTCCCCTCATGGAGTCCCCTCTCCCCTCATGGCTGCTTATTTTACCTCTCGGCCATTTCTGTCCCCTCACAGCTCCTGCTTTCCCCTCACGGCTACTTCTCTCTCATCACTGTCCATTCCTTTCCCCTCACAGCTGCTTCCCTCCCCTCACAGCCACCGCTCCTTATTTCTCATGGCTGCCCCTCTCCCCTCACAGCCGCTTCTTTCCCCTCATAGCCACCGTTTTCCCCTCATGGCTTCTCCTTTCCCTTCACGGCCACTCCTCTCCCATCATTCTTTTCCCCTTACAGCCGCTTCCCTCCCCTCACAGCCACCCCTTATTCCTCACGGCTGTCCCTCTCCCATCACAGCCGTTCTTTTCTAGCCCTGGCCACCCCTTGCGCCTCACAGCCGCTCCTTTCCTCTCATGGCATCCCCTCTCCCCTCATGGGCACTTTCTTCTCCTCTCAGACATTTCTGTCCCCTCACACCTACTTCTTTCCCATCACTGTCATTCCTTTCCCCTCATGACTGCTTCCCTTCTCTCATGGCCACCCTCTCCCCTCATGGCTACTTCTTTCTCTTCATAGCCTCTCTCACTGCCACTCTTCTCCCATCATTCATTTCCCCTCACAGCTGCTTCCCTCCCCTCATGGCCACTCCTTATTCATCATGGCTGCCCCTTGCCCTCACCCCTCACAGCCGCTCCTTTCCCCTCATGGCTGCCCCTTGACCCTCACAGCCACCCTTTACCCCTCATGGCTACTCCTTTCCCTTCCTGGCCGCTCCTCTCATTGCCACTCTTCTCTCATCATGGCCACCCCTCTCCCCTCACAACCACCTCTCTCCCCTTACAGCCACTCCTCTCCCCTCACAACTGCCCCTCTTCCCTCATGGCCACCCCTTGCCCTCTCTCTCTCTCCTTCCAGTGACACTACTGGCACCCCCTTAGATCCAGGTATGGATTTCCTGCAGGTGAAGCGTGCCTCAGCAGAGGTCCCAGATGGGGAGACACAGACTGCAGCCCAAACTCCAGGGACTTCCCTGCAGCTTGGCATGATTGCCCTTTGCTCTCCAGATCAGGGCCACCCACAAGTACATCTTGGACTCTCACACCTCCCTAGAATGCTTTTCTGTCCCCGGACAATCACCTTCCAGAAGCTCTGTAAGTTTGGACTGTATTGTGCCTGTATCCCCTAGGCTAAGACTCCCCACTTTTTAACTTTCTCCTCCCCAGGCCAAGCCCAGAGACTTGGCTGGAGCCTGGCAGACCTCCCACATCCACCTGGGCAGCCCCATGGGCTATGGCAGACAAGGCCAGGAAGGGTGAAGCTCAAGGACCGCACTTCACTAGATGGTGAACACTAGCCACGTGGCACAGGCCCTGACAAGGAGTTTAATACTGGTAATTCAGAGGCACTTGAAAGAGTAAGCGCAACCAACTGCAAAGCTACCAAGTCTCTCTCCTGGTCAGAATGTCAGGCACTACACTTTTTTGTCCTGAGTTTTTAATGCTCTTTCATTGGCAGGCTGCTGTAAGCTAGTGCAGCAACTCCCCACAAGTCATTATTCCCTGTCAAATCCACAGGGATATCCACTTTTAGGAAGACCCTGCCCATACTCTGCCACCTCCTGCCTGGCTTCTACCTCACCCAGCCCTGCTGGGGGAGAAGTGGGGAGGCACAAGCAGCCCCAAAACCTACTTGTGGGATGACCACAACCCAGCCACATCCCCCTGCACATGAACAGCAACAGGCAGCAGACCCCATGCACGGCTGCCCACCCTCACACGAAGGGCGACAGGGACGGAGGCTCAGGGCACACGCCTGACTGGAGTTACTGCATATGAGCCAGATGACAGAGAACTGAACTCCAGCTTTCCCCTCAGCCAATAAATCTTGCTGTGGTCTGACTTTGCTAGGAATAATGCCACAGGGAAGGCCTGTGTGGTCCAGAAAACTCAAAGCAATGTATGCTTTAAAACCCCTAATTCCACTCATTAGCTCTGCCCTCTCCAGCAAAACAGCACTTTCTAGCAAGTTCTGGTAGGACACGCAGGTTATATAGAGCACACCAGCCAATCAGAGGGCTGGACGGAAGGCATGTGACAGTCCCGATGGCCATCTGCGGCAGGGCTGGTGCTGGTGCTGGTGCTGGTGCTGGTGCTGGTGCTGGTGCTGGTGCTGGTGCTGGTGCTACAATGGAAGAATGGAAGTTGTGGGGCTGCTGCCCTCCTCCTCCTCCCCCCCGCACACCTCTATTCCCCTTCTTGCCCGAGGACCAGCTCAGCGCCTCCTCCTAAGGCTGTTACTCTCAGCTGGGCCGCCTCCGCCCCGGTGCTCCATACTGCCCATTTGGGTTGTTTGCGATGCAGCTTCCCGCGAGGGCACTAAGCTGAGAGCGCTGCTCCCTGCTTGGGGACAGTGGGCTCGCAGCAGTTCTTCAGGCACCAGCTGCTCGCAGGGCACATGTATTTCTGCTGTGAGGTTTTGATCTCCCAGTGTTTCTGGAATGCCTGTGGCTCCTGTCCGGCTGCTGCCTGCACTGGGAAGGGGCTCTGAGGAGGAGCACGGGGAAGGACCCTGGCTGCCTGGCCCCAGCAGCAAGGAGAGGTCTAGCCGTTGCAGGGTCTTCCTGCAGCCAAATGAATTTGCCTTGCTGGCAGTGTGGGAGCGTGGAGAAAGAGAGTATTCAGCGAGGCTCCTTCCCCTGTGCATCATAACAAGACGTTAATTTGAGGTTTTTGCAGAAGACAGAGTTGTAGCTGTTTTATTTGGGGGTGGGTGGAGGCACTGCATCCAGGAAACACTGTCCCCCGGGAGATAAGGGAGACCTGGCCACCCACAGCCCCGGCTCGCCAGGAATCCAGCTTCCATATGTACAGAGTTGGTGCCAAAAGTGTTGTTCCCATAGTCAGCAGGCCATCCCCACCCCCCCATCTTCTCTGCCTTCTCCCTCCTCCTCTCCCTATAACCAGCTGACTTTTTTCACAACCAGGAAACAATCAAATAACCTCTTAAGCTGCTTCAGCTCCTCCTCCCCAACGCGCCATCTCTCCCAGTAAAGGATGCTGTCAGTACTCCCAAAGCCTGATGTACTGTGCAGTGCAAAGCTGTTATTCCAGCCTCCCAGTGGGGAATACGCTCTGGGCTGCAAATACCTGTGTTTCGTTAAGTAAATAATCACACAAGATAAAATATCCATCTTGACGTTAAAATGAAGGGAGGGGAGCGAGAATGCAGACCAGACAGCAGCCCTGAATTGCTGTTGTGGGTACCCTGAGGTGGTTGGCAGTTCCATATGTGCCTGCCCCTTCTCCTGCAGGTAGATGGTAATGCTTGCGCCCACAGGAGGACAATTAAATGCAGAGAGCCTGTAGAGGGGTTTGTGGGGGGAGTGTTGCATTTAGCTTTTAAAATAGCTTTCAGAAAGAGAATAGCTGGTAAATACATACAGTGCAACTCAGTTGGGAAAGGCTTGGAAACTGGCCAGCAGTGGTGTTCCAGTCTTACAGAGGAGCAAGGAAGAGAAAGGTTGACGACCGCAGGGGAGGGAGAGCTGTTACCAACCATATGGGAGATGTTCTGTGCCCCCATGGGTGCTAGTGGATGCTGGGCCCTGGAGGAAAGCTGACCCCCACTGAAGCACAGCATGGAGGGAAGCCCAGCTCCTGTGTAAAGCCTCTGCTGCTTTCCCAGGGCCACTGAACAAGTTTACGTTGGAGCCAGGCGTTGATCCCAAGTGTCCTGGCTTGCTGCCTGTGTGCTGTAGCCTGTAGTGCTGCTGCCTCCCCTGCAGTGAGCTCTCCGACATTTTATTGCTCACCTGTTTGGGAGACTTCACACATTCAGCGCTGAGGCTTATAAACCTACTGAGAAAAGAGAGGAAGGGAAAAGGTGAAGGAGGAGTTCAGCCAAGAGTGAAATACTCGGGAGGTGTTTGAGCCTTGGGCTGGGCCTTGCCAGGGTTACCCAGATCCATCCCAGATTACACGGGAGGCAGGCAAGTAATGTGCTTGTGCTGGGATCATGGGAAGGGAGGTCTCAGATATCCTGCAGGACTCTTGGGATGGCTGGGACGAGTGGTGGGGTGTAAGCAAAGGCTCATGTCAGGTACAGAAAGGCCTGATGGACAGCTTGCTGCTGCACCAAAGATTGTGAACTGGAGGTTGAATTAGGGCTGAGAGTCTCCTGGATTCATTTCTCAGTCATTTATTCAGATATAATTGCCTGTCTGCGTGTCTTAGAGCTAATGACTGGATGTGAAGATTTCCAGTTAGGGTTTGTGAGAAGGTAATTACATTGCAATCTCACTGTATGACTGTTCCTTGAATGAAGATAAACTTGTTTGAGTAGGTCTGCACATCGCAGGAATCAGTTGTATTACAGAGCCCAGGCATGGCAGGGGAGATAAGGAATGTTTTTGCTGCTGCTTTTTTATCTGCTGACCTATTAAAAGCTTTTCTGTCTGAAAGAGGTGAGGAGCAACCAGAAGGGTTAATCCCACAGCTCCTCACCACTGACAAACGTGATTTAAGTCTTCTGTTGAGACTTGATCACTGGGTTGGGGTTTAGTGGGTGCTCTTAACTTCCTTTCTAGTAGGCGCTAGTTTGCTTTGTTGAGATGCCCTGAGTTGAGCCCCAGTTCCATGGGATTGGCACACTTTACCAAGAGAGACCTGAGACGGTGTGAAGGGTAATGCATATCCAGAAAGAAATCCAGCAGTAAGACATCCTTCTGTGCTTGATCACGTACAAGACTCATGGCTGGATAGAACTCTCTTTAATGTTCAGGAGGCCCTAGCTTCTTCCAGAACTGTAGTGTAATGGGAGTCTACATGGGAAACCTACTGAGTTTCTCTGCCTCTGCACTGGGCAGACCTGGGGTATAAGCATTGATTCAGATTGCATCATTTACCAGCAGTCTTTTCCTCTAAGGACGCTTCTGGGTAGTACACATTCACCTGCCTCATGCAGTCACAGTCCCAGTGTGGCTCCTGAACATGGCCCTTGTGTGCTGGTTATCCCATGGGACAGGGGTAGGCACCTTTACTCTCTGCAGGCTTCTGCTGTTCTGTTACTTTAAAGCTCTCGCCCTTCCTCAAAGCACAAGCCGATGCACTGAGATCATCTCTCGGTCCCATCTAGCTGTTAAACCCCCTCAAATCTTTCTTGCTCAGCAGCACTTCATATAAATCCAGTAATGTGCGTATCACTTTGGTTGCCAACTGCTTTTGGGTCAGGAGGGAGGGGGGGGTGTAAGGGGTTATTACAGTCACTGTTCCATTTCCCTAGGGGATCCCAGGAAAGCGCAGGCTGCCAGCAAATGTCTGGAGGATAGAGGCATGTCAAGGACCCCCGAGAGTCAGCTGGCAAATTTGATGTACTGGATATGGATTAGCGACCCATTAGGGCAGGGTTTGGGGCTGCATTAAACAAATCCTTCTCCTCAGCTTTTGCAAACGCTGGTGATTGTTGCCTTAAAGCAACGCAGAAGCAAGACAACTTCAGTGCAGAAATGGTGCTTAAGCATCAGGCTCGCACCATTAAATATCAGTGAGGGCTTAAGGGCACTGCACAGTGCTTCCCTAAGGGAGATAAATGATTTCCTGGGATGAACCCAACTGGCCCACTCTGTGCTGCATTTGCTTGATGTTGATACAGCCAAAAGAACGCTCTTTGGCATGAATAAAACATGCTTCTTGAGTTGCAGCAGCAACTAGCTTGTCAGGAAGGGCCCCTGACTATGACCGGGCAAAGTGTGTGAACCTGTCTTTCAAGGGATAACTCTCTGGGCAGCTTTCAGAAGCAGTGTAATCACAATTACCCTGCTGTGGCAGGGAATTTATCCTGGTGGACAAGGAAAGACACTTATCTGATTTTTCTCTTTTCTGCAGCAATCATCCACAATTTGGTAGTAAAACCCACCCTGGGGAGAAGCATTTTGCCCCTGAGGGCCGTAAGATCCCCAGTGGGGTCGTGACCTGTTTGCTGGAGGTCCTCAAAAGGTGACTGAGGAATGCATATTGAGGTATGTGATACAGGAATCACTAGCAGTATCCTTCATTCCACCAGGAAAAAATGAAAATTGGAAAGATCTGAAAGCTTCTGCTTAAAGTGCAAAGCTTCCTGGCCATGGAGTCCAGCTCTGCCACAGACTTCTAGCATTAAATTGGAGTGAGTCTCGTAACTACTCTGTAGTTACAGCTCTGCATCCTGGTGCATAGCTCACAACTCGCATGTCTCAAATACTTTGGGACTTCCATGTGGAGAGTTTTGAAATGGAAAAATTCACTGTTACCAGCTATTTGGATATAGATTGGCAGCACACTGAATCCAGTTCATGGTGCCTTGTAATACAAGGATATGTTGTGTTAAGATGGAAGAGAGAACAGGAGGAAATGGAAAACTGCTGCTCTGATGCCATTGAGTGCTCAAATATACACCTAGCATTAAGGCACTGAAATCAACCCTGCTGACAAGGCTCTACAAGTGATTAAGAAAATTCTAATGAAAAATTTGCCTCCTGGAAAACCTAATTTTATCCCAAATAAAACCTTTGCAAGAAGAAAAATAAATAATGTATCAAACAAAAAACAGTCCTAATGAAGCAGTGCCGCACAGTTGGAAATTTCCGATATGATTTGTCAAAATGAATATTAACATTCTCTTTTTTTTTGTAACTTCATCGCTTGTTTTCTGTTACAATATCGTAATGAAGTAAAGGCACTATGCAAAGGTGCTTTTTTTAAAGCAAGCTATTTGCAGTACTTGTGTAAATCAGAGGTATCACTGTGAAAACAAGTTTTCAGAAAAGTGACACAGTTCTGCAGGATGTGTTTGGGAGGGCTGGGAGAGTGGCAGCAGTAGCTATAAATCCCAGGGAAAGGGGGAAACTTTCTACTTGTGAAGACAGTGAAATTCCAGGTTATGTTTTCTAGAGGGATGATGGCTTCTCTGTCATTGTGTTTCTTGAAGGAGAGGGCAAACAAACATCTGTCAGCAGGAGGGAATGGGTAATTCTGTCCTGGGGAGGCTGCTCGGTGTCCCTTTCAGCACTGTTTTTTTTACCATCCTGTTACTCTGATGCTCCTTTTCCCAGGAGAAAGCCGTATACGCCCTAGCCAAGAACCAGGATTGTTCCTAGGCTTATCAGCCAAGATCTAGAGTCTGTTGTCTCTTCTGTGCCTTCATTTCTGGTGCCCAGCTTCCCAGATGGAGTGTTTGTGATTTGCAAGTCAGTTAAATTCTGAAAATCTTTTAATATCACTGAGCAGGCAGCTGAGGAAAGACTCGGTCAAAGTATAAACAAATTCCAAGTGCCTGAATGAGAAGAATGACACAAACTAACCCACCCCTTAAAGTGCCTGAGACCACAAACCACATCACTGCAGAAAAGGAGACACACTTTTCTGTTCGTGTTCGAAGTCATAAAAATTATTCATCAAGGTGACAAATTTATGGCTGCAGTAATTACATGATTACTTTATTATGTGCCACCAGTGTGAGAAAATATATATTAAACAGTCACTTAAGTCCAAACGAAAAAGGCCAGCAAAGAATTATTGGCAGCAATAAATATGTATGACACATACAATTATTTACTTGGTTGGAAGGTGGAATGTCAAACTGTAAAGGAGCTGTGATGTTCAGAGGCTTCAGGTGGTGGTGGCAGCAGGTGAGGCTGGGTCCTGCCTGTCACCACTGCAATCCAGGGGTGGAATGCAGATTCTGGGCACACGGATGGCAGGACCTCGCAGCACCAGCCTGGTCTGACTGTGAGCTCTCTGGGGGAAATCCAGTCCCTGGGGTCTGTACTCTTACAGCATTAGGGGTCCTGGTCCAGGGCAGGAACAGGGTGGCTCTCCACGTGGCAGAGGAGTTTGCTGCAGCTTGGTGCTGGTCTCTGTCACCCCAGCCTGCCCCTCTGCCAGCAGGAGGAGAAAGCCCAGCTCTGTCATAGTTCTGGTCCTCTTCTGTCTTACCCTTCATCAGGAGAACAGACCCTCAGAGCAGCAAGGTTCCAATTCGGCTGCACAACCGACAAGCTTTGAGGGTCCTGGCAGGATGAAAGTCCAACTGAAATGTTATTTTGAGACTTGGCATGTTTGGCTTTTCCAGGATGGCACAAACTGCAGCTGTGAGAACACATCCTGCAAACATGAGCTGCCAGCTTACAGGGCTGGATGCCATCAACCTGGTCAAGGGAGGGCCAGGGGAACCAGGGAGAGGGATGGTGTGCTGGCTGGAGCGGAGAAAAGGGACTCTTGCATCGGAGCAGCCCTGCTTGTGGCAGGCTGGACCATGGGCCCCACTCACACTGGTGATGGCAGCCTGCCCCTTGGTGGCTGTGGGGGCCTCAGGGCGCTCGAGCAGCAGGCAGTTACAGTTACACATGGTGACAAGTGAATCCCCTCTTTAGTTTTTTTTCTCTTCCCATTTTGGTGTCTGTAAAAGTAAGTACTTCTCTCCTAATGCTCAATTTTACCTTCACCATGACCCTCCTAAGACATTCTGTAAAACTTTGAAAGTGCCTCTGATCTCCCGCAGCAGCCGTTTTCATTTGTGACTACTATTAGGTAGCAGATTTAAAGTAAAGTCATAAAAAAATAGTGTGAGTGTGTGATTTTTCTTATTTACTACTAAGATGTGTAATGAGGGCTCTAAGTGCTTCCTTTGTAAGATGAGGGTTTTTCAAGAACCTTATGCCTAAAGTTTGCCTATACCGAATCCCTCACTTTCATGAGGGGAAACCAGGACCTCAAACACTGATCGGGGAAGGTAAAAAGGAAGTGTAAAAATAGTAACATCAGTAGCCTCTGCAAAGGTATTAGACCTGTTCACCCTGGTATTCCTCTTTATCTTTGGGCAGATGAGGCAGTGAGCAAGCCAGCACCAGCTCCTGCTCTCCACACCCACACGATGCCCACTGCACAGGCTCCAGCATTGTGGGAGAAGGTTTACACCTTCCTCCTGCCAAAAACTGCCTGCTTTCAGAGACAAAAAACCTCCTGGAAACACTGCTTGTCCGGATGGCAAAGTTGATTCCTAAACCTTGCATTAACATACATCCAAGTCTACCACTTGAGCTTAAACTAAGCTGACAGATTCTGTCTTCAATGTATGAGCAAAGGCTTTGATTTCAAAGGGGCTGCTCAGTGTGTGTCAGGATGGGTAGAGAATGGAGAAGTTCACAGTGATGTGGTGAAGATGCAGACTGTTGGGCTGATGCTCTGTTCTTCTAGATCTTTTTATTGCCCTTTTATGGTGGTTTCACATGGTACTCTTCTTTTTTTTTTCCCTTCCCTAAGGGGATTTGCTTTGGTTTTTGATTAATGGACTTTGGGCAAAGGTGGGGATGTTCTGGTAAGGTTTTGACCTAGCAGACTGCAACCAGGGCATTGTTCTGGAGCTGTTGATGCTGCCGGTCTCAGCGTCACAAATACAGAACATCCTGTCACAGACAGGCAGGGCTGGGACAAGAAAGGAACTCAGGGTAGCAAAATCCAGGGAGAAGGCTGTGGGAAGCTTTAATTACCTAGCCTGTCCCAGGAGGTCCCAAGCGCCCCAGATACTAATTGCTAAAAAATGTTCATGCTGAGTGGCTTTTATTTTTCCAGTGAGATGGAATAACAGGGAAAATATGTGAAAGTCCCTGGACTTCAAGAATGTGTTTTTCTTTCATTTGTATTTACCTAATTATGCTGTCATAGACAGCTGAAAATTATACCCTCACTCCATCCTCCCACCCCAAAAATGACCAAATAAACAGAGCAGCAACTCCAGCTACTCTAGACAACAGAGTCAGTGGTAAAGGAGAGATGGACAGGATGGTTTTGGCAACCCAGCACCTCAGAGTGAGGTCCTGAGAGCTACATCCAGCTCCAAAGCCCACGGCCAATTACCCCATGCCATAAGCAGTGCTGTGCTCCTCAGGCAGATCTGTGTACCTCTTTGAGGAAGTCATGGACAAAAGTGAGCATGGTGAAGGAAAACTGAGGGATTCATTTGGGATTGGCTGTGTGTTCTGGATGATAGCTTGGCTGTTTCTGCGTAGCCTCCTAACGACATGCCACATAGTGGTGATTTTACAAGATTCTTGACAGGCCAGGTCTAGCACTGAAGATCCCACCTGGGAAGTCACAGCCCCCATCACCACCATGTAACAAGTTCCTGTAGCTAAAAGGACCAGTGACACAGAGCAGACAGAGCCCAGGGATGCTCTCAGGGATGCCATGCAAGCTATAGCCCATGTCTGTGTGGCATCCGCAATTTGCTCTTCCGGTTTGAGATAAGTAAGCATCTGTCTCAGTATTTGTGAAAGGAGCTGGGGGTCCCATCAGCTGCAAGTCAGGCCCTCATTTCCTCCCTCTTCTCTGGGAGCCGTTATTGCAGAGGAAAGGTTCTGCCCCTCAGCACTTGGAAACTCTCAGCACATCCAGTGTTAGACTGCACGTTTTAAATAACATTTAAGTCAGCCAAGTGTGTGGTACAGTAACCACAACTGTGTATATCACATGGGCCTATAAATATGAATGAGTGTACATATATATATAAAAAGAGAGAGAGAATAGACTTGGTGAGGAAGAACACAAACAGTGGTGGGATCACAGTTAAAATCCAGTATATTGAAATCGATTTAAACCACAAAGTGCAACAGGAGGCATTATAAATACAACAGTTAGCTATCACAGCCCATTTTGAATGGAGCTTTAGGAAGCTTTGCCTGGGTTTCTTTATGCGCGTGTGCCACACAGCTTAGGAGATGTAGATTATTTGTCTCCGAAAAGCCTCAGTATTTTTTCCACGTGCTCCCTAGCAGCGCTGGGGTGCAGTGCTGCAGAAGCAGGCCTGGCACTGTATTGGGTTACTAAAGCATTCCAGCCCCATTCTCACTCACAGGAATGGTCTGGTTCCCTGAAAAATTAAAACCATTTCATTTTATTTCTCCTCTTACGATCCCCCGTTTCTCCCTCCTCTGCCTGGCTGGGCTCTGCCATGGGGACATGTGGGTTTGCAATATAGCTGCCGATTAGCCATGCTCATTAATGACACAATATGCAAATTACACATCTCCCTCCCTAATGAATCCAGACTGATGGCAATGACGAGCCAGAATGCACAAGCGGCAAGAACCTGTCAGGTTTACTACACCGGTCCAGTCTAGAACAACGTAACACGTTAACAGTGACCTGTGGCCCTTCAGGTAACCCTGTGATGCCTGACAGCATTTGTCAGACACTTCCAGTTTTAGAGCACTCATTCCTTTCCTTTCCCCTCTCCACCAAGCCCCATGTTCCTTTTCCAGCGCTCCTCTACATGAAGGTGCTGCGCAGACTTTGCTGCAGAGTTGTTAAGTTCTTTTAGTTTCCTCTGGATCCTATTAGCCAAAGAATTTGCTTTTTTCAGGGTTCTTTTTTGTTATTTGAAATGAATACATTTCAAAATATGTATGTATATGATTTTGAGGTGAAATTTTGGAGTGGAGGCTATGCACACACACTTCTACCTCCTTCCACCTCAAACATTCTTTTATATGAATACATGTATGAAAAATCAGTTACTGAATTAAGTTCCCTCTGTGCATGAAGGTCCCTAAGCAAGCTGCTCAGGAAGATTCAGCACAGTGGCTCTTTCCCCAGCGCCAGGAGCTGGGTTTCACACCAGTGCTCCTGCAGTTGCTGTTTCTTCCCAGCCTCTCGTCGGAGATGCCAGCCACTGGCCCACGCTCTGTGAAGGGATGAGGATATTGGCACTGCCACTGCCTCCTCCTACAGCCCCAGGGCTTGAGCAGCATACAGCCCAGCTGCTCGGTGCGCGCCTGTGTTGTGCAGCCCTGCCTTGTAGCTGGTTGGTCCCTTTCTGCTGCTGAAGAGCCAAACCCATACCAATCTCTGAGGCACTGTCTGTAAAGCATAAACAGATTTATTTCCATGGCTCTTGCATCTCAGCCCATGTGTGGAGGCTCTTGTGGTTGTTATGTGAGCTCCACACCAACACCAGCATCCTTCTGCCACACGCTCTGTGCCATGCAATCCAGTCCCTCTTCCACCTTCCTCCTACAGCCTTGGGCATCATTACACTGTCTTCTCTCCCAGTCTCATCCCCTTCCTCACACTCCAACCCACATGCCTCTCTTTTCTCTGCCCTACCACGTGTCCCATTTCTGCAGCCGCTGCCTCTCTCCCACTCCTCCCTTCGTACACTGCCAAGGCTTTGTGGCATAAGCAGGGCTTTGCATTCAAGCTGACGGCTGCTGCATGTCCACCCACAAGAAGGATTTGGTTGTGGTGGCTTCACAAAGCTCTCTTTCATTTTCAAGCAGCAGAGGGAGGCTGCACTTGTGGATCTGTCTGGCAAGCTACTCCAGAAGGCATTTGTAAGAGGCAGACACATTGCCAAGAATCTCATTATACATCTCTGATTCATGGCATGGTCCAGCCCTCAGAAGGATGCTCTCCAAACAGCCACCCGTAGACTGCATGCCAGGATCATGGAGATGCAGGAGACGCCTCTGCAGGGATGGAGGGGACAGCAGGGACCTTAGGGGTCCATGAAAATGCTCCTGCTCCTTTGCCTGACTCACAAAGCACACTGCTGAAGTTGGACAGAGAAAAGGTCTGGGAGAGATGCAGGAGAAGGATGGAGAATCCACACCAGGCTTTGCGCAGCACTTGGAGCAGGCTGGGAAAGGACTGCAGGAGTTCAGCCAAGGTGGACACCTAGACAGGGCAGCCATCATCAGTAAAACTCACAGCTCAGTCTCTCTGTCTTGATTTGAAGAATTTCTACCCAGCCAAGAGCTGAAGTTCTCCCGTGAACACAGCTACTAGCTTCCTGACTTGGTCCACTAAGGGGTTAATGCCAGGTTACAGGCAGAGATCCATCTCCATTTCAATGCTTCATTAATAATTTTGTGGTGAAAAAAAGCAAAACCATCCAAGTTTGGTGACAATTTTCCCACAGTCATATGCTGCTCTGATTCATTTTCGTCCACAGATTTGAGTGGTAATGGCCTGACCACAGAACATTTCCTGGGGATTAATCATGGCTGGGAAAGGGCTGCAATGCCGAACTGTGCTCCAGGTCCCCCCAGATTCTTCTTCTTTGTCAAGAATTAGCTGGTGGTGAGGTCACTCCTGCTCTGACATCCCTGGTGCAATTATAAACCAATACTTGCTAATTAACAGCAGTGTCCGGGCATCAAGGTGCTGCGCTCTCAGTAAAAGCCCATTCCCTGCCCAGGCTCCGACTGTCTCTGCTCCTGCCCTATCATGCCCAGCCATATGCTGCCTCAAGAGCGTGTATGCCTTGGGTGCCAGCTGGCATGACCATCCTCAGGGAAGCCCCTTACACCTTCCCCTTTGTTCCCTGTCCTTTTCTTTCTGCTCTGCAATACCTGGGCACTGAGGTGAGCGATGGATTGATGGCAAGATCAGGCGTATTTCTTCCTGAAGCCTGCAGAATATCCCCTGTTTTAGACACCCCGCTTTCCTTCCAATGAATGAGTCAAGCCTGGAAAATAAAGTCCCAGGACATCATTCAAGCAAAAGCCTTTTTTCCGTGCATGAATGAGAAATTCCTGGTCAGAGGCAGTGTGGGAAGGGCAGGCTGCAGGGGTGACTCGGCTTGCCTGAGCTGCACTGGGGCTGGGGCTAAAAAACTGGGGGCAATGCCTGACTCTGCAGGAGCCCCCTGCAACACACCCCATGCAGGAGGGAGAGTGTGCAGGGCAGTTACCTCCATCCCTGCTTGCCAAAGCCAGAAGTGGTGGGTTTTTCCCCAGCACAGGCAGTGATACAGGTCATTGGGGAAGGTTTGGGGCTGCTCCACAGGCTCCACATGGATAAGATGCGTTGGCTCTGGTTCCTCAGCACCGCAAAGCTGTGAGATCTCCCTCCACACCTCGCAGGCCTGCTTTCTTTCAGAGACCCTGCGAGGCTGGTTGAGCTCCACCACGGGCTCCCCAGCCCATCCCCACACCCCTCCTCAGCTTCGCCTTGACAGGCAGCTGGGGCCCCATTTTCCGGCTGCAAAGCAAAATGTGTTTCTCCAGCTCAGGGAAATACTCATCCAGGTTCCAGTCTAGCTCGTAATGGAAAGTGCAGCCACTGGCAAAAGAGCTCTGTCTCTCAGGGGTGCTGTGGGATCCCTTGCTGGGTGCTGTGGGGTGTACATGGATATTCCGGGGCTGTCGGGAAGCCTTACGGGGACAGGTTCACCCCATTGCCTTTTTCTGCCTTTGACTGGATGTGACATGCAGAAATACCCCAAGAAGTGGAGCCTGCAGGGTATTTCTGAGCTGCTTTCAGGCTTATATTATATAAATGCTGGGGGTGAGGGGGAAGTGAATTTCTTCAGGTTTCCAGCCCACCACAGCGTGAGCACCAGCCGCCGCAGACAATGGCTCCATCGCCGCTTTGGCTGCGGCCGGCGCTGGTTGGGGTTCCCCACTGCTGTTCCCATTCCCTGTGCCACATGTCTGCAGCTGGCTGCCGGCCACCGTGTCTGCAGGGTATGAATGCAGCTGAGTTTCGTACTCCGGCTTTGCCAAGTATCTTGAGGAGGGGGGAGCTGACAAGCCCCCTTTTCCTCACCCTCCAGACCAGGAGCTAACCCTGCCTATCTATGGCAGGAGCATGCGGGCTGCGAGGTGGAGGAGGCTTTTTTGGGGTAAAATTGCTCTGTTTTCCTGCCTGGTTTGTCCTGTTTTATACAGACTAGAATTAAACACCTGGCTTTTAAAGACTCCTAATCATTGCCTAGAAGAATCCCCGGTGCTCTGCGCCCCTTTAATTTCCTCTGGCAGTGCTGCCTCCAATCACCCTGGCATCCCAGCACACCAGTACTTGCATCCACCTCTCTTGCACTGTTTTGAAGTGATATTCCAACTCACTGAATGATCAAATCTTTTATTTCTGATTAAAGCTGTCAAAGAAACAGTTTCTTGCCAGGTAAAAATTCAGATTAAAAAAAAATAATAATCTGCATTGGGCTAAAAAGTAAAAATACCCTTTTCACTGCTTTAAGTGAAGGGAAACAGTATTGGTACAGGTTGGTCCCAGCTTTTCATCTCTGCTGCAACCTTTGCCTTCCCTCCCTCTACCTTTTTTTGTTACGATTGGCATATTTTTGGAAACATAATCTCATGTTAAGTGAGAAGACAAGGAAATTTTCCTTTTCAGAGTATCAAAACAAAATCTTTCTGGCAAATTCAAAGGCAATTTTCCCCCCCAACTTCTGGAATTGAAATGTCACATCAAATCCCATTCCATCTTCAGGATGAATAAATACATAAATAAATGTTTCTGTTTTGATCAAGCAAGAACAAGAATCAGTATTAAATTCCCAGATAGCATCACATCACTCAGGGTATCAATTATCGACACCTCAGCAGACATCACCCTCCTGCTTTGCACATTCTTAATGGTACAAACTTCTCTGCGAACAATAGGACTAAAAGGGAAAGAGGAAAGGACAAATTAAAAAAGCATGCTGGGAGCTTAAACTAAAGGCTTGACACTGTCAGCGCAGCCCATATGGAAAAAATAGACCTTTTCCATGGAATGGCAGTATTTTGCTTCATAAAGGGGACTGCACACACATGTAAAATAGATATGTGGTGAGGAAAGCACACGTGTAATAGAGACTGCGTCGCTGCAGTGCCAGGGAGTTTCAAGATTACGGGCGCTGGGCAGGTTGGTGCAGATATTTTATAGACTGTTTCTTCAAATAGCTTAAATACATTGTGTAAGAGAAGATAGCCAAGGCAGTAACGTTTGCAGCCAGTCTTGTTAAGGTAATGAGGAGGGTAACTGAATCTGTAGGCTTTGAGGTGTAAGTGGTTTGGTGGGGGGTGTTTTCCAACAGTGCCTGGCATGAACTGCTGTTTGAGCTGTGGGCTAGGGACAGTGGGACCATTGGAGCCTCAAAGGTCCCCAGGCCATTTCTGCTGGCCAGCATGGAGCCATTCACACACCATCCTGGCTGGGAGGAACAGCCTCACGAAGTCTGCCCCCAGCAGCAACGCAGAGCGAGCACTTAGAGGGGAGCAAAGTAAAACCCCAAGGCTGCTCGATGTCTGTGTGAGGGGGGTGAGAATCCTTTCCCAAGTCTGCCCCATCACCAGCTTTCTCCATCAGGTTTCCTGACCCAGGTGACCATAAGGCAGCATTCACAACTTCTGGGTTTAATATACATATTTATAGTACATGTGCATTTATTTAACAGGTCTGGCCCAAACAGGCGGCATTTGCCAAAAAGAAACAATCATCCTTCATTTCACAGCTGTGACATCATAAGGTCATATTTCACGGATATGATGTCACTACTGCGCAATATGACTTTTTATTTTCAAAAGGTTTTTATTAATGCTGAGGTTTTTGGGGTTTTTTCCTCTGGTCTGGCCAGAACATCTGGAGCCGGGAAACTTCAGAGTCCAGAAATATTCACAAGATGTAGCAGGCAGAATTACAACCCACAATATTTCTTTGAGCAAAAGAGAACAGATAACAATGTGGGGAACCAGTAGTCACAACCAACTGCTAAAAATCGAAACACAACAGCACATGGGAGGGAGATGGGGGCAGAAGGTGCATGGGTAGAGGGTGCATCCTTGGCCATCAGGGAGCAGGTCGGGGGAGCACGGTGGGACACTGCAGAGCCATGAAGGCACCCAGTGCCATGGCAGAGCACCACATGCACCTCCAGGGAGGAGGGGGGTCTGTACCTCTGGTTTTCTGGAGTAAAGGAATTTTTCCAACCATACAGCTTCACAGATAATGAAAAAACCCAGAGGCGATAGGAAAGAAGGAGGGGAAGGATGGTGGGGGAGAGGATCCACCAGGCAGGCAGGAGGAATTTGGGCAGTGGGACAGAAGCCTCAGCGTAGGTGCAGTATGTGAAGGCAGGGCTGTGGGTGCAGTCTTACTTTAAAGGACTCGAAGTCAGCTTCTGGGTGCTTGGATGCAGTGTGGCCATCCCTTGGGGCACTCGGTACCCTTGCCAAGAGCCACTATTCTGCATCCTGGCCCTCACGGTGGGCACAGGGGGGCATGTGCCTTCCTCCCGTCCTCTGCGAAAGCCGTGGGATGTGCGGAGCTGAGACAAGGTGGTGAAAGGGCTTGGGTGACTATTCATCTGGAATCTCTAATTAATATATTCCAGCTGCATCCCCTTTGGGTTCCCTTTCCAGCAGCACTCGTGCAAGCGAGCACAAAGAGTCCCAGACAATAGAAATGCTTTTTCCATAAGCCTTCACAGAAGAAGCCGGAATGCAAAAACATTACTGTCAGGAGAAAATACCACGCATCCGATGTGACCACGTGCAGCCCTTCTCAGACGCCAAGCAGCGGGTCACCTACCACGTGCCAATCCCGATAAATGTCATTGCCTGAGTCTGAACAATAAATAACGGCCTGGAAATGGCGGTCTTTGTGCCGCTCCACTCCGTCGTGCCAGCAGACAGACGTGTTGTGAACCGTTTCGTTTGGCCGGCTGCAGCAGGCGTTGCTGTGTGAGTAGATGTTTGCCACCCTGTTAAACACCCCAAGAGCTGCCACTGAAGGAGCCGGGGCAGCTCAGGTGGCTCCTGCCACGGAGAGGAGAGAAAGGTTGGAGAATTAAGACTGACAAGCTGATGAGATAAACTGGTCAGATAAAAGGATGACAGAAATAATTTTACATGGCATTACTGTGAAAAGCTAATTTATACACAGATGAGTCCATGACAGACGCAGTGGAGGGTGGCAGACGAGTCGGGAATGAAGAGCACTTCATTTATTCTCTGGAACAGGAGGGGGAGTATTAGGAGCTGGCTGCCTGGGACGTCTTCTTTCTCTCTTTCTATTTCAAAGTTATCCAACTTTATCTGGTTCCTTTTCTGCAAATTAGCAAGGCCAAAGAAGAAAGAGAAACACCGAATCCATCAACATTCCTGCTTTTTCCCAGGCCCATGGGTGAGAAGTCAGGATGATTTTGCAAAACAGATCCTTGATATTTTCCTACAAAGAACAGGAAAGCCACCGTGATTTCACACCATGTGCAGGTTTTGCTCTGATTTTAAATCAAGCCAGAATCATTGTGTCTATCTATTTTTTTTCAGCTCAGTGGGATTACTGGGTATTGAAGGCATCTCCTCTGGTGCAGGGCTGAGCAAAGAAATCCTCCTCCCATGTCTCCCCTCACCGTCCTCTCTGCCCTCCCCATCCCCAGCAGGCAGGAGCCTGCAAGGTGCCCTGAGCAGGCAGAAACCAGCCCCTCGCTGGGGATGGCTGCAGAGAAGATACAAACCCCATGTCCTGCATCCACCACATGCCACAGAAGAGGCCCTCCCTGGCACAGTGGGGTCTGTGTATCTGCCTGAGCATCCCTGTCCTGGAGACCTTGATCCATCCAGAACAGCCCCTGCTCCTTGCTGGGCTGGGAAGCAGCGGCATGCAGGCATGGGCACAGGCAGGTGCTGGCAGACAAGGCAGTAAATGAAGGGGGAGGGATTTTCACTTCATATTTTATGCAAAACTGACACTTTCAGCCCAAGGAGAAATGCTGTGCCTGCCCCTCCCCTACAACACAGGCAAGGGGAGAGCAGGCAGGATGCTTCCCGGGGGGAGTAACTGGGTACAGGCAGCCGCAGAGCACCAGGCACGGTCCCATCTCCTCCCGCACCAGCCCCGTGGCTGCAGGATGATCCTGGCAAGGAGAAGCCTCTCCTGTGCCCTGCTCCCTTTCCTCAGCCGTGGTGAGCCAGGCTGGCTGTTCTGCAGCTGCCAGAACAATAGTAATAATACTAATAAACCCCCTTCACGCTGAATACTGTGGGCTGTTGGCAGGTCCTTCTCACACAATTAGCATTTCTCGTCAAGCAGGGGGATCACAGATTGCACATGCTGGTTAGTGTTTTGCAGAACAGACTGAAACCAATATGGCCCTCCCTGTACCATCAGCTAGCAGCGGCTTCCCACCAGGATGGGCCCAGCACGACTGCCACCAGCCCCAATGAAGGGAGAAGCATCCTCAAGCCTGGCCAGTCACAAGCAGGGGCTCTTTCATCTCCCCAGATATACATAGCACTTGCAGCAGCCACCTCACCTGTGGGTAACACAGAGGGGGACAGTACCTGCTGGAGGGTCCATGCAGCCTGGTGGCACCTTCTCTGGCATGCAGACATGGCTGGACTACATGCACACTGCTTTGCTATAGCGACATTTTGCAGGACTGGCTTCTGTGCCTTTTAGGAACAAAGGTGGCCCTGAAGGTATCATTGGCAGGGTTAAGAGGAGGAGAAAACACTGCCCCACCTTTGGTTAGGGACAGGGACCAACCCTTTCCTTGATTAGGAACAAAAAAGAAGTGAGTGTTGATGGGGTGCAGGGTTTGGACAAAGAGTTGTGGCTTACAGAATGCTCGGGTCAGGTCCCCACACAAAACTGTCCCAGTTTAGAGGGCAGGGTGGATCTCCGCAGGCTGCTCCTGCTTAAGATAGTACTGCTCATCAGCTTGATGATGTCATGGAATTCTACGCAAACTGAGTCTCCTGCAAATGCCAGATCAGGCAGGTAAACCCTGACAGTGGCTTGTCTGGGTGCCTTTGGCTGCCCAGGCTGCAACAGGCTCGGCACATCGTGCAGCTAGTTAGCACAGCTCAGCTGACACGGGGTAACTCGTTAAACCAGAATAACCCACACTCACACTACATCCTCAAAGCAACACTTGGAACGTGAGCCTTAAACTCATGTCTGTCTGTGTAGGCTGGGCTTGTAAATCTCGCAGTAGATGCTGGACTCACATCCATGCTGTTAAACCAATATAAGCTCATCCAGACAGTAGCATGCATCATGATTAATTGCCTTGCTTTAAAACTCCTATTTATAGACAAGCACTACAAGAGCTGTGCCAGCGATAACGTGGTCGGGGAGGCTCCTCCTCTGACAGCTCTGGAAGCTTGGGAGCTAATCTCATTAGTCCCGGGCCACCCCTGGGGCTGCTGAGCAGTGTAAGGTCCCTTGCCCAGGCTGGGGTGATACCTGCCCTCCTTGCCCCAGGCTCTGACCAGGACCACAGCAGCCTTGCTGGGACTTGGCAGGGATGCTAGGAGTGCTGGGGTGGCTGTAATGGATCACCACAGTGCTAAGGAGCTTTGGCTGGAGCTTGGTGCCTCCAGGGAGCTGGGAACAGGACCCAAGGGCACGTGTCATCCTTGACCTTGCATCACTCCAGAACTGGCACTAGAGTCCAGCAGTGTTTGATGTACCCGGAAGGCTCAAGTACCATCCCCAAGCTTCTTCAGAGTTTGCCTCAAGTTAGTGCTTGGGAAATGAGCTTGCAAAGGTGCTGTTACAGATCTAGATTTCAGCAAACAGCTGGGCGTGCTGCTTGGGAATGATGTGTTTGGGTAGCGATACTCCACATCAAACAGGTTTCTATCCTATAAACATTTTTCTTGACCCTACATTTTTGTTTAAAACAAAACAAAAAACAAACAAAAAAAAAAACCAAGAAGAAAATCCGTTCCACCCTCTGCTTTTATTTTCTTACAAGCCCCAGATCTTATCAACAAAGCCTCCTTCCTTTCTGGATGGCCTGAGGGATGCTGAGTGACAGCACAGGGGATGAAAAAGACAGGTCCCTTTGAATGCCAGCAGCTGAGACACACCACAGCCACTCCCAGGTTGATTTATACAACATGGATTTCTCCTTCCTTTTCTACTGGGCAGGGTCCCATTCCTATGGGCTATGCTGGCAGGTCCCCATGGGTCATGGATGCTGAGCCAAACCTGTGCTCCCAGCCAAGGATGTGGGCAGGCAGCCTGTGATAAGGGAGTGCTGAGGGGTACCGCTGCCTAGAGCATCCCACTGCCAAGAATATCCCACATCCCTGCTCTCCTCATTGCCCCTCTGCCTATCCCAGCATACAGGAAGCATCAGGCATGGGCAACAAGAGGGAGGGTAGTGGTGGCTGCATGACCATTCAGGTCTGGTTGAAGTGGCACAAAGAACTCCCCAGCAGACTTGCCTGCAGGTTTGTCATTGTCAGCTCCCACCAGGAGCCTCCCACCCCTTCCCAGGCAGCCAAGGCCAGGCAGCAGGCAGGTCTCCTGGCCAAGGGGCCACCAAGCACCCCTCCAATGTTGCATTTCCACCCTGTGGGTTTGTAGTGAATAAATATCCTGTGTTTATGCTGTTTGGCTTTAGTAGGATGTGAATGTGTTCGGTGGGGAAGAATTCCCCCTCATACACGCGCACACAGACACACAGGCTGGGGAGAATGGAGGGGGAGGGAGCATTTACACACACACACAAAACAATCCCTATTTGTCTCCAAAGACAGACCCCACTGTTGGGTTTCCTGGGGTCACGCAGCTGCATGAACATGTGGAAAAGAAATGTATCTCTCCTAAGCACTGGACATACATGTAATTCAATATATTGCTCCCATGTGCGAGAAATCCACCAAACTGGCCCCATTTCAAATCACAGGGAAACACAGAGTATGAGGGACAGAGGTGAACCCAGTCCTAATTCCTTTATTTAGTTTAATTGGGTTGGACTGCAAGAGGTGATAGAGATTGCACAGGGCTATTGGGGCACCCGGGCCGCCGGGGCAGGACGACCCTTGTACCACAGGGTGGGGAGCTCCTGCTGTTCCTTTCCAGCACTGTGCCAGTGGCACAACAGAATATCTGGCACCACTGGCAAGGCACCATGGGGACTACCATGTCCTGAGACCAGATCTACTGGACCCCTGAGTGCTGATGCCTGCAATCCGCTACTGTTCATCCACCCCTGCCGGCATCCTGCCACAGTCAAAAGGAAGGGCTTCACCATGATGCTTGACATGGCCTCTTCCACAAGCACCAGAAAGCTTTTTGCCTGGGATTTTGGTCCCTAGGGATCACCTTCACTTGCAGACTCACAGCCCAACACCTCAGCTTCACACTAGCAGCTCCCTCTGTGGAGGTTGGGCTGGTCTTGTCAAGCTGGGAGGAAAGCCCATTTGACTTCCACTAACGATGCGCCGAGGACATGAACCTCAGTTACCTCATCTGAGCCTTAAATGGATTTTTCTGTTAAGAGAGGATTTTTTTTGTCTTGTTTTATTGGAAAGGAATTTGCAGTAATTAGCTCTTACAGGGGATTTCACTGTTCTCTCTCCACCTCTAAAGCATAAAGCACTTATTACAGCACATTGTTTAACGTGATATCCACTCCCAGAAATTTTTCTTTCCTTGTGTGATGATCAAGCCCTGCCTTTAAACTTCAAGGCCCTAAATCTTCCTGCAGACCTGAGCCATGCCCTGGTCCCCTCTGGCTGGATTTGCATTTATCTGTCCCCTGCAGCCCTCTGTGCAGCTGGAAAGGAGAGAGCTTTTAAAATGAGGTTCCTTTTTTTATTTCCCTCTGCTTTGTTGGATTACTGTTGGTAGGAACTTTCCGTGTCCACTTCCATGGTCCTCGGGAAAGCAGCCACCCATCGCTGAGCCACGGAGAGCACATTTTCCTGACAAATTTCTACCCCTCCCACCGCCTTCGCCTTTGTTAGGCTGGCCTATATTTAGACTGTTGGGCTTCATCTTCCTCCTCAGAGAGTGGGCTGGGAGCAGAGCAATCAATCCCTGCCCGCTGGCTCCCACTGCCCATGGTGCAGAGGGGAGGCAGGGGCTGGTGTGCGCAGGGGCTGGTGTGCACAGGGGCTGAGGCAGCACTGCATGAAGAGGAGGGCTGGGGCTCTGGGGACATGGCTGGAGCTGAGGCAGCGTGAATTTGGAGGGCAGAGAAAAGGGTCCCTGCCTCCGTCAGAGGGGTCTCACAGGAGGAGTCCCTGGGCAGGTGACCCTGGAAGAGCGCAGGCCATGCCCCCTGAGCCCTGCAAGACAGCACTGCTTGTGGGGTTCAGGACAGCAGAAATACTCCAGGGGCACTGGTGGAAAGACACAGTAGAGACAGTTCTGGTTTTAACTCTGCCTTTGTTTCCATAACTCTTTGTGCGCTCTTCCACATCTCTCAGTTTAAATTAAGAGGCCTTAGAGCACCTGGGACACTTTGCACAAAAGATCTCCCTCTTCTTGCTCCATCAGTGATTTGCCAGCCCTCAGCATCTCACCCAGGTGAGCTAATACCAAAACCCATGTTGAAAGGAAGTAGTTGGTGGTGCTGGTTCTGGTCACAGCCACTGATGTTATTTCTTACAGCTCAGAGCCAAGGAGGTGGGGACAGCACATACACACATCCTGAGAGCTTGGCTGTCCGGGATGCTGGTGCCACAGGACCTGCAGCTGGACATCAGCCAGGAGCCCAGACTCTACCTACATTCACACTGTCATAGGTGCCACCTCTGAATATCCAGATGTAAACCCAGCAAGATCCAAACCTTGCCTCTCTCCTTCCAACAGCCCCTGGGAAACACAGCATGCCACGCATCCCACACCAGCATCCCTTAAGGAGACCCATCCTCCTGGAACCCCTATTCTCCATCCCCCATTCACTGTGTTACTCTGGTGGCAAAATTTCTCTGATACTCAGCCTACATTTTCCTTTTCTCATTTCCATGTCTTTATATTACTCATTACAGACCCTTGGGCATTACAGAACCCCAAAACAGCTCCCCTCTCCCCTCAGTGCTTCGGCTCTAAGGAGACCTGCAGATCGTTCTTGTGTCACTCCCGCTATTGGCTGCCTGCACGAGATGCAGTTAAGTTGTTAATGCAGTTGAGTGTAGTGTTAGCTTTGTTTGAGTGCAAAGATGAAAAACACTATGTGCTTCAAGCGCTTATTATTGTTGCTATTATGCAGCCCTTTTAAACTTGCCATATAAATCATGCCCTCCAGCTCCTTGTGTTCCTGGTTCTCCTCTGAACTCTCTCCAATCCATCAGGATTGTTCCAGGGCTCAGTGCAATATCGCAGGTGCAGCTGGGGGAGCCTTTGGCCAAGAGCCTCTCATCCTCAGCAGGTCCCAGCAGGATGCTGTGGTCCAGCAGTGCCTGTGCAGCCCCTGTCCAGTGGTGGGGACTTGGCCTGGTGACACCGTGGCTGTGGAGGTGCCCAGTCCCTTGCACCACGCCTGCAAAATGATCGTGTTGCCAGAGCGATTTCAGACAATGCTTTGACGTTAACAGCCTCTCTGGTTGCACTGTCATTTCCCATTAGAGGCCTTGGTAACTAGCACTTCATGAGGCTTTGCAGAATAATTTGTATGTTTAATACACCTCGAAAGCCCATGTTGGGCTGCAATTAAGGCAGGGGGGAGGGAGCAGAGAGAAGAGGAAAAGCCTACCACACGCTGGCTGCAAAGAACCTGCTGCTTTCTGCAGAGGGCTGCTTCAATTGAGGATGCCAGGGAAGCTGGAATTAGAGGCAAAAGCATAATTTGTCATTTGCAAGTGTAAGCCAAAGACTGGGCTGGTGAGAAGAGAAATGAGAGACCTGGGAGCTCCTCATGGGAAATCGCCATTGAAAGGACTGAGCTGGCCTGGCTGGCAGCCACGGAGCTGGGCTGGTGGCTGAGAACAGGGACCTGGGACTTTGCAGGGTGGCGAGAGGGGAAAACCTGCCAGGCAGAGCCACCAGAGGGGTCACTAGGGAGGAGATGCTGCAGCCTGGGCCGAAAACCAGCTCCATTCTCTGGGCAGGGAATAGGAGATTCATTTTCCTGAGCATCACTAGGCAGCCTTCCTTTGTCTCTTTCTGTTTTCGTTATGTGCAGATGTTAGAGAAAATAAACAATTTTAGAGAAAATAAACCAGTTAAACAAAGGCCAGTCCATCCCTGCACCAGCTCTTGCAGGAACCAGGTTTTGGAGGCACACATGGGCATTTATTGGCTTGTCCGGTCAGCAAATGGAAAACCACCCAGGGGTGCAGTGGCAGGGAACCTGCAGAACAATCCTGGTTTTAGTAAATGCAAACACTGCTTCCCGTGAAGAATTACGAAGTGCTGGGGTAGAAAAGTCTTGAGTGAATTATGTGTGATTTATTCTCTGAGCTCAACACTGATCCAGATTTCGCTGCCCATGGAAGGGAGTTTCCACTCCCTTCAGCTCACCACAGGACCAGCACCTTGGCTTGCCGATGGCAAATGCTGAGTGTGACCTGCACGTCTCTGTGGGCAGAAACCAGACCCACATCTCCTCCTCCGGTAGCCATCACATGTGGATCTACTGGATGTCTGTGGGGCAGGAATGTGGGCAGGACAGGAACAGGCGTCTTCAGTGATGGGGAAGCTGCAGCTCTCGCGCACCAGGCAGGAGGGATTACTGAAGGAATAAAGATGAATCCCAATGTAAAATTGTGCAGATTAAATATTTTTTAAAACCTAATCAAAAATAGTGGTGTGTGGGAGCCAGGCATCCTTAGAAGCTGCCAGAAATACCCACATTTTTCCTTCGGGGCTGCATCAGAGGGTGCCAGCTCCTTCCTCAGCATCCTTGTGTAACTATGTGGGAATCTGCCTCAGGCACAGTGAATGCAGTTGTTTCAGAAGCACATGAGTTATCTTGCAGAGTCCATCAGGAAGCCCATCAGCAGGTCAGATGGCTCCTGAGCAGCAGAGACTTGAGACTGTTCAAAGTCAGGCTGCCACTGAGCCTGGCAAAACCATCCCAGATTTACCCACCGCTCCTTCCAGCCCTGCCAGGGCTTGTCATACAACTTCAAGTTAAATGGGGATTCCTCAGCCAGAGATGGAATGCTCCTTGTCTTGTTCCTGTGCACCCTGAGGCACTGACCCTCACTTGCTTTCACTTGGTGCCCTGCGCTCACCCAGGCTTCCAGGTTTGCATGTGAGTGGGACGAGTGGGATGAACCTGGATCCAGCATAACCTGCAGCACAGAAAATTCCAACAAACCTTTTAACTTAGCTTCCATGGTACCTCACATCTTGTACTTGGCACAAGTACATTGGCACTATGAAATGTACTTCACACCTGTGTAAAAACCTTCATTTCCACAGTTCATGTTTTCATTGGCTTTGCTGTGGATGACAGCAAACAGGGTGTCTTCACCAAGCCCATGCCACCTCTCCCTTCCACTGCAGCTGCCCAAAAACCACAGAGCTCTCCTACTTGGGGCCATATTTTACTGGCATAGGCATGGATGCCCTTCATTGCCAAGTCCCCAGCTCAGCTTTGCAGGCCTTTTTCAGAAGCTGCAGGGGACCCAAGTACCCCAATCCCAGAGAGTGCTGCCTCCTCCGTGGCTGCAGGAGCTCTCCCTGGGTGCTGCTCCTGAGGCCATGAGGCTTCAGCCAGGAGCTCGCAGCTTTCCCAGCCTCCTTCCCCAGCTCAGGAGTCCTCACCAGATCTTGTCTAGGTGCTACTTTTTTTCCTGTGCTCTACTTCTGTCTGCTTCTCCCAGTTAATCTCCCAGGGTTGCCCTCTACAAATCCCTCGAGCTGTGATTTATGCTCTTCATATACTTGTAGATGGTTATCATATCTTGCCGTGGACGTCGGCGAGCCCAGCTAGGCAGATTTAGCTCTTTTAATCTCTCTTCATAAGTCAATCCCTCCAGCCGCTTAATCATTTTTGTTGTTCTCCTCCAAATTCCCAACGAGATGGTTTGTCTTGCAATCGCCTGATGCACGCTCATATATTTCCCAAAACTTCAGCAGTTTAACACTGAACTAGCACTGCTCGAAGGTTTTTACCCTCCTGAAACCCAGAGAATTGTTAAGCTCCTGACAAAATGCCAAGTGGCTGCTGGCACAAGTCAAACCCTGGCCAATATGCTGGGGATAACACTGCTACGAGAGCGTGGAGATGGGAAGGATTTTGATGACATTGGGTGGCTCTTGAGGGGGACATGTCCAAAAGGGCATGTGCCCAAGCTCTGCCAAAAAACCTTTTATGGCCAAAAACGCTCTACAACTGCTATCACCCATGGTGACAAGGATGTGCCTGTGGTGTGACACGCTGGCAGAGGGTTGGCATGGCCCAGCTGGGTGATGGTCACCCGAATTTCAAGCCCTGTGCCACACTCACTGGGTTTCATCTCTTTTCTGGGATAGCCCATGAGGAGATGGGACAAGGGAGCTGCTTTCTAATAGCTTCTCTGGCCCAGCTTTATTGCATTTCTTTTAGAAGTGGGAGGTCTGCAGATAGTGTGTGAAGGCTGGGAAAAGCCACCTGGCCTAGGGGCCCATTGGAGAGGGGTAGGGCATATGGAAAAGGTTCCGTCAGGCTTTGATCCTGGTGGAGTGCTTTGGAGGAGGACAGGCAGGCAGTGGGAGTAGCCAGAGTGAGGAGGGAGCGCAGATGGGCTTTGACCTCATTCCAGAACATCAGAAAACACATTTAAGGCTTCATGATCAAAATATTCCTTCTGTCCCCGAATTGCTCAGTTAGCAAGCACACTCGTGCTTGGGTTCACGGCCCAGGAGCTATGGGCCAAGGGATGAGAACACGTGCACCTGCTCTTTTAATGGAAGAGTCTTCACCATTCCTTTCAGCCTCCAAAACAGAGAGGGGAAACCAGGTCACAGGTCCCCAGCCTGCAGAGCTGGGGGAAGAGTGTGCATGTCCCAGCACATTGTCTTCGTGTGCAGGAGTGGGGCAAAGGAAGAGAGAGAAGGTCCAAGTGCTGGAGGAGCAAACCCTGTAGCTGAAGACAAGGGGAATGGTCTCTGCCTGCCCCACATCTCAGACCAGGAGGTCTCCCTGGGGCAGATGGGGCCTTGATAGCACCCCAAAGCCAAGCAGGCTTCATCTCCATCTTGGACAAGGGTGATCCTCTAAAGATTTCAGTGATAAGCCCCCACAGTACTGGGCTGCCTGGGTGGCAGAGTTTATGTCTTTCAGTAATGCCCCCCTCCCTCTTCCTTCCCTGATCCCTGATATTTATTATTTCCCCTCAGAATGCTTTTTTTTTTACTATGAGATGAAATACTCTCCCACTCTCCCTTATTGGAAACAAATAGCTGCCAGCCCCACCAATGGCCTTACTAAAGCTTGGGTTGGGTAAGCTCCTGTTAGAGCCAACACTCTGCTCCCTGTGCAGAGCAGCCCTTTTCATGTTCCTGGGTGCAGAAGGGAGCCCAGGAGGGTGTCTGACCCCCCAGACTGCCCCATGTCAGGGCAGAAGCACTGGGTGTGCAGGGGCTGGCTGCATGTTTTGGGTGACATGGTTTAGTGTGAGGTGTCCGTGCCCATGGCAAGGGGGTTGGAACTTGATGATCTTAAGGTTCTTTCCAAGCCTAACTATTCTATGATTCTATGTGCCGTGGAGCAGCCAACAGCACTGCTCTGCCTGGGGTGTCAGCTTTCTGCTCAAAATTCCACCCAGATTTGGAGAGGCAAATTATAAGAAAAGAAATAACAAAACCTTCCAGTCCAGGAGCCCTGCCTGGGCTTTACAGCAAAGCTGTCAGTGATGGGTAATCTCCTCTTTTCCTGGGAGGACAGAGCACATTAGGGTGTATACCCTTCTGGAGTAATCCTGTATATTGTGTCCTAAAGCCCTGCAAATCTGCTCATCTGTACTTGTACCCCCGAGGCTCTGCAGAGATCAGTTATCATGGGAGTGATGAGGTCTGGGGACAAGAACTGGTGTGTCCCTTCACCACCACCACCGCTCGCTGCAGCTTCTGGCTCCAGCCTGTCCTTGGGAGCAGTGGACAGCACTGTCCCAGAGCAGAGGCCCGACAGCTCAAAGGCTTGGTGAGGGATGGAGAGGAGCCCCGTCATGGTGTGCACTGGGCTGCCATAAACGCCGGTCCTCCTTAGACAGGGCCAGGCAGCCCTGAGCAGATCCCCTGCAAACCTCACTGCTGGCTGTTCCATTTCAGCTGCCGAGCTGTAAACCTGGTTCTCCCTGCTCCAAACACTACTTGGAAGGTGTTGCTGTCCGAGGGCTGGGGGTAGCAGCCACAACAAACCCTGCCATCATGGCTGGACCACGGCTGTGCAGCAGCATGCGGGCCTGGGGCTGAGCTGCACCCAGCACAGCAACTTGGGACCTCTGTTCCCAGGGCCTGGGGTTGGCAGCCAGGGCTTCCTAGGGACATGTGGGAACCCCAATCCCGCTCTGACTTTCCCCAGAACTGGCAGCATCAGACAAAGCTTCCTGCCTGCCCATGGACCCCGTGTGCCAAGCCTGGTGAGTACAGTGCAGGCTCGGGAGCCTGCTCCTTCCCCAGCCTCTCTGTCTAATGGAAACTCTATCTCTGCAAACACTTGCTCCCTTTATATCTTTCTCCTTTTTTTATGGGGAGGCCTTGGAGGAGAGGGAATCAGAGGGGGCTGGCACTTCCCCCCTCCCCCTTGTTTCTCCAAAATAAAGGGATGCAGCTGGTGAGGCAGCAGTTTCTGGAGCAGTATGGATGGGGTGAGAAAGTCATTACCTGCCTTGGGTTTCACTGTGGGAATGGCTGCACCTTTCACTGGGAAACTCTTGTGTCTGGGGGGACTTGAGAGGGGGAAGCGAGGGGGAGGAGGGAGCAAAGGGGCAAAAAAGAAAGGGCTGTAAACCAAAAAGTGAAGAAAGAGAAAGAAGCGAATTTTTTTTGTGTGTTTTTTTGCATGTAGACATGTAGAGTCTGAAATAAATTACCTGTCTCCAAAAACAGTGCATTAGGAGAAATAATCGATTGAACACACCACAAACTCTTATTTTATGGCTCTGTAAGCCTGACTGGTGCTGGGGAAGTGGGGGAAGCGAGAAGCTGTTACACACAACAGAGGGGACACTTGAGGGGGATGATGGTTTTGTCTTTCCTTTTTTCTTCTCTTCCTTCTTTATTTTTTTGTTACTCTCCTGTCTCATTTGTGGTTGTTTTTTGGTTGGGTTTTATTTTGTTTCACTTTTCCTAATCTCCCCGTGGGGACTTTCCCCTTTGTTCTGCTGGGGGGAAGAGAACTGGATTGTGTTTCTCCTGCTCCTGACTAAAAGAAATTACATCAGCCTGATGTGTTTAAGCATCTCCTCCCTCCTGCATTCCCTCCCTGTCCCAAACTGCTTAGTAATTTAGTTTAATAAGGGATTAGTATTTTTTTTCCGTATTTCTGATTATGAACATGGAAGCCTGGCATAGTGGCAGCAGGGAGGAAGCAGCGGGATGCTTTGGGCTGGTTTCTCTCTGCCACTTGCAATGATCCTTATGAGCAACCTGACCTCTTGCTGTACTGCTTCTCCAGCACCCCCAAACACTAGCCCTTCCTCAGGGACAGCATTTTGCACCTGGATCTTTCCCTGCTGAGGTGGCAGGGAAACGCATGGCCCCACACCAGCACCACAGCAGCCAGGGAACCCTCTGTGCTCCTCTCCCTGCATCCTCCATGTCCAGAGCTGGGAGAGCAATCAAAAGGCTGGGGCCAAGAGACATGAAAACAAAGGCACAGAAATTAAAAGACAATTTCCAGAGCCAAAAATAAAGCTGTGAAAAAGAGCAAGAAAGCAGCAGCAAACAAGGGAACCTGAGGATTTCAGCCTAATAGTGATATTCGCCAGGAGGGTCATTTACTCCCCCAGACAGGAGGAGATACTCAGCTTCTTTGGAAGCCTCTGGGTCATTCCCTTGGTGCTTTTCTAGCTCCCCGAGCTCTGTTTTAGCACCCCAACAGGCTGGGTTCACAGCCGGCTCTGCCCAAGGGAGCACAGGCTGCAGAAGCAGATACCCACACTCCTTTGCCTATATCCTTGTGATTCCCAAGTCGTCTAACAGCCACCCGAGCCTGAAGAGCAGGGTCTTGAGAAAGCAGTGGTGGGCCCTCTGCTTCACAGTGGTCTTGGAGAATTTGCAGCTGCAGTGAAAGTGCTAAAAGTAACTGCTAAGAGCCAAGGCTCGGGGAAGGAGTCCAGTCTCAGGAGAAGCAGGTCTGGAGCCGGGTTGCTGCCGCTCCCTGTAGCAGACAGCGGTGTGTGATGAGCAGTCCTTGTCAGAAAACACACTTCTGTGGCCTGTGCAGAGCACAGATTTTCACAGTTTGCTCAGCCCGATGGGCCACAAAGTGACCAGAATCCATGGGAATCATTGTGAGGCAACTTCTGGCTATTCAGCTAAGCATGGATTTAGAGACACACTCCTGCTCAGTCGGGAAAGTCCCTCCTGCTGCTTGTGAGGCGTCAGGGGAGGCAGAAGCACTCTGCTTCCCCGAGGGGACCGCAGCCAGGCACCTGGCCAACCTTGGCAGTGCATTCTGAATGCCCTAAATCTCACTAGAAAAACACAACCACCTTTCTAAGGCTCAAAATTCAAGGTCATATTGCTACCTGGAGCCAGATATGCCAACCACAGGTGAGTCAGGAGCGTGGGGAAGATCCTGTGCCTTACCCCAAGGTGCTCTGCAGGAGACATCATTAACCTTAAAGATTCAGTCAGCTCAATCGCATGCATGTGCTATCCATAATTAAAGTTGCACTGGGAAAATAAATCTTGTTCCTCACTAATATGACGGAAGAGCATGTTAAATTATGGCTCAGTTTATCAAATGATTGCCCAATGCAGCTACCTTCTTTAATAACTTATGATAAAACATGTCATAGAATGATTTGGGAATTAATACCTACTGGATGATGCTGTGACAAACTGCTATAATATGTTTCACTACAGGAAGGTGCGTGTTCTTGTTTTATTTAAAGAAGCTGCAAGTGGATTTAGTATTCATGTAAATAAGGGGCTGACTGACAGGCGAGGGCTTAAGAGAGTCTGTGGGTGGAAGAAGAGGATTGCCCTCACAGCTTTGCTGGTGTTGCCTTCCAATAATCCTCACTCCCACACTTTTCCCCCAATGCCTGCACCATTTCTGCCCTGTTACATCCTTCCTCCCGCTTTCCCCTTCTTCCCTCTCCCACACACCTCCCTCTGATAACCTCCAGGATGGCAGTAAATGGATCCAGCCCCACAGCACCAGGCAGCCAGGCTCTGGGGTCAACCTACTTCATCCTGAAGTCATGTTAATAACTGGAGGTAGACGCTGTGGTTCCCACCTTGTCCTCACTCTGAAGTGTTTACAAGTGGTTTGAGAATCCTTGTCAAAATACAACCATCGGGAACTGCTGAAGACGCCAAATGGAAATTGAGAGAGAGAGGAGCAAACAGAAAAAAAAAAGGAAGCAAAAACATCCTGTAAAAACATCACTGTGTTACACGGGTCACATCTGATTATCTCCTATGGAAATTGAGTTCTCAGCAGGAGATGTAAATTTTTCACAGTGCCAATCTGCTGTCAGACGCTGCGGGGATTTCCCCGGAGGAGCTCTCATCACAAGCCCCCTCCTACTCCTTCCTAAACCCATCAGCGGCCTCCCAGGGCTCCCAAAGGCACTTGCAGCCACCCTATGCTCTCCCATGTGGCCCCTGCAGGCAGCAAGGGCTCCCAAGCAGCAGAAGCAGCTGCTCCCCAGGTCCAGACACAGGAACAAGGGGGAGTATCATGGGAGAAAACCAAGATGTCATATTTCACCTTCACCCAAACTGGGAGCTTTAAGAGTCACATTACCTTCTCACTTAAGCACCACACAAGCAAGGAGCTGTGAACTTTGTCCATCTTCCTAAAGCAACCCATATATGATGCCCAAATTGCAGCTGTATCCATCCTGCTGACCAGGGACCAGCGTCCCCCCAGACACTCACTCCGCTTCCCCCATGGGGCTGGAGAGGCTTCCAGCTTCCCACAACTCCACCATCAGCTGGGATTTGCAGCCAGCAAATGTTAAACAACCCACAGGAGCAGATCTTGCTGCGCAAACCAGGTCTCCACCTCCAGGACATGGTGCTCTGGCTACTGAGGCCAGGCACGCCGCTCTGAGCCTCCCAGGGCAGTGCTGGCTCCCAGTAGCACCCCAATCAAGTCACAAAGCAGTTCTCATAATGGGCCCCTGTTTTCCCACTCTCATAAATGTCCAAAGCATTTGCATTTTAGACTGAAACCCCCCATGTTTAATCTCTGCCCAAAGGAGAATGTCTGTGGGAAAAGTCTGAGCAAATTCCCTTCGTCCATTTGCAATTTATCAGAAAAAAAAAAAAAAAAAAGGAGAAAACCAATTCATTTTCTAAAGTAAAAATAGTCTAACCACGCTTTTATGAAAAAATCATGGCTGAAGCAAAACAGCAAAAGTTTGCAACTTGAATCCTGGATAGAACCACAGGATTTACAAGGCGGGGGGGGGACAAGACATGCTTTAAAAATAAATAAATAAAATGTCCCACATTGTAAACTGAATCAGCTAAATACCACAAAACAAATACTGCATGCACTCAAGTCCTCAAACAATCAGTTCAGACCCTGCCCAGTGTCCTGTTTTGCCTTTGTTAGCTATGAAAATTCACTAATTGTTCTTGCTGCCAGGAGCCTTAACAGAAACAGCTAGATTTAAGTAAATATTACGGAATATCCATAGGAAGCACATTTCGAGTCGGTAAGCACAAATATATGCGCTACTAACCTCACTCAACAAGTCGCGCTCATCCGGATGTGACACAGAAACACGCAGTGTCATTTACTCGCCCAGGAAAGCTGCTTGAACTTCGGCTGCCAAATTCTTGAGGTAAATTGCTTACAAATGGGCCCTGAATGGATAGAAGTTACTTGTTACAATCACTCAGTAAGGAGAAAAATATCGTTGAATAATTAATTAAAATCACACTCTGCAGACAATTCATGGGTGAGGAAAACCCCAAAGCATAGACTTGCTGACTGGGAGAAACAAGCTGTGTCTTACCTCCCATGCACAGCCCTGGCAGAAGATCCCATCTGCCAGCCCCAGCAAGGACCGACTGCTGCTCCTGGTGATGCTGCCCATGGCTATTATCTCTCAGCTTGCATCAGAAATCAAAAGAGATACCTGCTGCTCTGACCTGCAGGCTTGGAGTTATCTCAGCCAGCCACAGAGACCCAGTGAGGTCTTGCAGCTCCCCCAGCTCCTGGTGGCCCTGTGGCAGGGCACACTCATGGCTCAGCAGACAGGGTGAAGCTGTGACATTCTGGACTGGGGAGCTGGGGAAGGGAGAAGTCACCCACCCGCTTCTGCTGAAGGAGGTGGAGAGAAACCACAGTCATAGAATCATATCACAGAATGTTGGGTTGGAAGAGACCTTAAAGCTCACCCATTTCCACCCCCCTGCCACGGGCAGGGACACCTTCCACTAGAGGAGCTTGCTCCAAGCCCCTGTGTCCAAGCCCCTGTGGCCTTGAGCACTGCCAGGGATGGGGCAGCCACAGCTTCTCTGGGCACCCTGTGCCAGCGCCTCAGCACCCTCACAGGGAAAAGTTTCTGCCTAAGAACTCATCTCTATCTCCCCTTTTTCACAACCCTGAAAGTAAAAGAAGGGTACAGAAATTACCAGCATGATGGCAGGGGAGCAATAAGAAAAGGCAGCTGGGGAGATGAGGGGGACACCCATGAGCAGCCCATCTGCTCCCCAAGGGATGTGAGGCTTTTCCTTCAGCAGGACATATGGACCCCAACGGAACATCTTGGCCAGAGGGGCAGATCCCACTGGTCCTGCCAATGATGATGGGAGGGTGGTGGCTTCTTCCAGGCTGACCCATTCTGGGTTCAGTAGAGGATGTAGGATGCAGCTGTGTGACTAGAGCTCGGTGCAATTTGCAAAGTTTGAAACGAGGAAGAAAATCAGAAACGTTTTTTGCAACTTCAGTTGCCAAAAAAACCCTCTCCCTCTGTTTTTCGTCTGGGGAGAGTTCTGAATTTCCATGTACTCGTTTCCTTTTTACATTCCAGTCTCCTCTCTCTGGTTTCTGCACTGATGCTTGTTGCCCAGACACTCTCACAGCTCGTCTCACACATGCAATGCTTTCCCAGGGGAGCCGCAGCCCTGCCACCTGCCCCACTGCCTCCGCTGCTCCTCTGCAGCCCTGAGGAGAGGGGGAAGAGATGGGGTTGAGGGGGTGAGCTGGGATCTAGCAAGTTCCCTGCTCCCCGCTCAGGGTGAGGACACTTGTGCCTTATACATCCCATCCACTCCAGTCTCTGGGTGTCTGAAGGTGGATGCCTGCAGGTAGGGGTGCTGTGAATGGTGCAGGGAGAAAGGAGGGAGGGACCCCAGGCATGCTCCCCCCCCACAGTGGGTCATGTTCTTCCTTGCCCCCCCAGATGCAGGTGGAGAGGCAGCCACAGCACTGGCTCCACAAGCCAGCTGGTTTCACAGAGGACATTTGAGCATTGCCTAAGACTGTTTAAAGCCTGATGTGATCCCATAAACTCTGCCTACCTTAACTGGTATTAAATGGAATTGGCTGAAACTGTGTTGTAACCTAGCTGTAAGTCAGTTCATCTAGCTCCTTCCCTGTCTCTTCTAAATGGGGGCTTAGGGGAAAAAGAGCCATCAAGGAGCTCAAACTAGTAATAATGGTGTTATGTTGCAGTAGAGAAAATTAAAGTCAAACATTAGGGAAACCTTTATAACTTTAACTAGAGTTCAGACGGTGGAACAAGCTTCTCTGGGAGATCCTTGAATTGCTTCCCCCAGAGATATTCAAGGATAAGGCTAAGTACATATCTGACAAGGATGGTTTACCGGCCTGATGCGAAGGATAAAATGGAGCAGGTGAGCTGGTAAAGGTTCCTTCCAGACATAATAACTGGATGATCTGTGCAGGGCCCCTCTGTGCTGGAACATCATAAAACATATCCTCATTTTTTCCACAGTCTCTTGCATAGAAACATGCCTGCAGAGCACTTCCCAGGGCTGACACAGAAACAAGGCTCTGGCACTGCGAGTAGAGTGAGTGAACTTAGAACTAAGCGCAGGAGCTCAAGAGGGCTGCAGGAAATGTAAAGGCTCAGAACAAAGCAATCCGTAATAACATGTGTCTGGGGAAACTGCTGGACGATGGGAACGCCTCCAGGAGGACTTTAAACCTCTCTGACCAGAAGGCTGCACTGCTGGGACAGCGGAAGTAGAACCAGCAACCCAGCATGAGAACTGCTAAAGGTTTTCTCAGGAAAGCACTTGGACAAGTACATCGTCCATCTGCCTCCTGTCTCTGTAAGCTGCAGGCACGCTGCTGGAGCCCGGGCTGTGGCAGGGTCTGTCACGTATCGGGTTTTCTTCTCCTCCTGCCCAGCACAAGTCACCCCTCATTGAGTGCTGCCTTCTTCTCCTGCCAGTAAGTGCTGCTTTCTGGAGTTGGGCCGCTTCATCTGTTGGGATAAAGGACATGGGAAACCCCCCTCACCTCTGCAGTGGCCCTGGGGTGCTGGTTCCCCCATGGAGCCCCATTGGGCTGCTGTGTAGAGTGAGCAGAGGCATTGCCTCACACTGACACCCAAAAAGAGTCCTTCAGCTAGAGACAGAGGGAAGAAAAAGGAGGAAAGGATGCTTCCCAGGAGCTGGCCAGTGCACCAGGAGGGGGCCCCAGCTCCCTTCCCGGGACGAGCCCCCGCTTCAGCACACCCAGTGTGGAGAGGTAGGGGCCAGGGACAAGGGGAAGAGCCTGGAACCGGCCTGATAATCTCTGAACCAGCCCTAGCTAATTTGTAAGGCATTACTGAAATGTCGACTGTACATATGTTAGTGTTAAGTCAAGTGGAAGGTATGCTCAAAATGTGATAAAGAAGTGGCTCAAGGAAAGAGGAGGAGCACGGCAGATAACGAGAAGGACCCAGGGCCACGCTGTGCCACAACTGCGAGTGCCCGCTGACAACGTGATGGGGATCTTGCTCAGGGGTGCGGTTGGGATGTCTCTCATTCCTTTGCTGTCCCAGCACAAGCCAATCCTTGGACATGGATGTTTGCCCAGTTTCTTCAGTGAAACTTCACCTGTAAAGAAGCGCAAGGGATGGCTGAGATGAGAGGTGAAGGTCAGCACCAGTGTGCAGGCAAACAGGGGTACAGCTCTTTCACACTGCTTTGGGGTATTTCTGCCCTGGTCCCTGTGATACTGGGCACAGCAGGACAAACTGGTGCCCTAAGCCAGGGCACTCTGTGTCCGCTTCCCTTCACTTTGGCAGTGCAGGAGCCCTGTCCTTGGATTTATCCCAGTGCCGTGGCTTTGAAATTCTGGGAGAGAAAGAAGGAGAGAAGGCTTTGCCTGACCAGCAGATCCCTCCTCGGACTTCAAACCCTCTTGGATTCATCCCAAGACAAAATAAGATTTCTTTAATTTTCCAGCAGGAGAGGGGGAGAAGCCTCCCTGCCAATCACTGCTGAGCACCTTCACAGAGGCAGGGAGCTGGGCAGCCACATGCTTCCCTTTCCCCACATATCAGAAGGGGAAAGTACATCATCTCCTCCTACCTCAGCTGAAAGCAGATACAGAAGATTGAATGCCAGGAAGACTGGCAGCAGGAAAGTGAATTTCTTCTTCGTTCCAGCAATTTGATATATACACATGCAGCCTGACTTCGATTTTGGTAGCACCAGGATCCAGAGGTGGGTGTGCAGCCCAGCTTCCAGCTGCTACAGAGGCAGGAGAGTGCTTGTGTTTAATGGCTGTCATATTAGCAGTTGCTATTTAATATTTGATGTTTAGTCTGGTTTGTCTGCTTTTCCCTTTAGGATCAAGTCTATTCCAAACAAATAGAGCCAAAACAGGCTTAGAGAGGAATCGGGTTCAAAGACAGACATAAATTGATTTCAGACTGGCCAGGCAGCTAATGTGGCTTCCCACCTGAAAGCAGGGTTCAGTGCCTGGCTGGCATTGACTGCTGCTGGGGTCCTTGGACATCTGCAGTGCTGCTCCCAGGACAGCAGGCTCTGGCAGATGGGAAACTGGGCTCTGAGTCCAAGATCTGAGGATGTTTCCCTTCCCCATCTGAAGATTCATGGCCCCAGGGAGATACCAGATGGGGCTGCTGGTGGGAAAGGTTTCACTTGCCTGGTCCTATCTTTGGGACAAAGTGACAGCCACGCAACCTGGGGACACTGGTGGAGCTCAGTCCCTGCCAACAGCCACAGGTACAAGCTCCTGCTCTCTTAAAAAAGAAGCCCAACCAATCCCAGTGTCACTGGCATCTCCTTGGCAGGGTGTGGAGGTGTAACGTTAGTGTGTGTTTTACAGTGCATGAGCCACAGACAGCTGGAAAAATAGTTAACGTTCCTGTTTTACATGCTCCAGCCTGGGTTTGCAGGGAGCAGGTCTAGCAGCTGAACTCTGCCAAATCAGGCAATTGCAGGTATTTAACTTAAGAATGAGATTTGGACCGTCATGCACCAAGGTCTCTGAGGTTTCTTGCCACAGTGGAAAACACAGGAAAGATCTGGTCTCAGCTTTAAGGAATAGATGAATCCAGTGCTTCATGGTTTAGAGTATGGCATGGGAAAGAGCACAAGTAGGAGCGAATACACTGATTTAAGGGGCTGCTGAATTGTGGTATTTTCTGCCTCCCAGGCTAAACTGTCCTTTGCCGCTGCTAAAACGAGGCATCTGCAGATAAATAAAGGACAAGAACAAAGGTAGATGTGTTGTGTCGAAAGAACGTAACCACCGTCCTGGCTCCAGTGTGGAAGGGGCACCCCCATCTGCAGCCCCAGCTCATGCCTGGGATGCACTGAATCTCCTCGCGCTGCTGGCTGTGGGAAAGCAGCCTTGCCCTTCCCGTGGCACACGGCCTCTGCCCAAACCTGTGTATCCTGCAGCAGAGCGGGACATCCCACCCTGGAAAACATCACCGGCCATTCGCAGGTCTGCTCAGCCCCCTCTTCCCTAACCCTGCCTCCTCGGACCCCAGGGGAAGAGAGGGGCAGACTTATTTTTTCTTGCTTAAATGAAGAGCAGGGTAACCCTAAAGTGACCCCAGATGCCTGTGCTGACCTCCTCACCCAGCGAGCCTTCCAGAGCTGCTGTTAACCAAGAGCTCCGGAGCCAAGGCCAGACACCCAGGAGCCGGGGGTGGCTGGGGGAGGATTAGGAGCCAAAATATCCTGATTCCTGCGGCAGTAGCAATGCAGCACTGATGCGGTCAGTGCCGGGCTCCTCTGGAGCACGAGTCCTGGGAGCTGTGCTGGGGCTCACCCTGCAGCTTCATCACTGCCTCGGGGCTCAGATGGGGGACAGCTGTGTGCACAGTAGGCTCTGTGCTAAACATGATGCTTTTTGGCCTATCAGTCAGTTCCCACTTGAAATGCCAAATCCATCCAGCCCCTGGCTCTCTGAACAGATCAGGCATGAATAGGGCAGACATGCAATTCTTGGTCTAATCCAGTATCTAGCTCCCTTGGTGCTGAGGGAGAGGGTAGGGGAGCCTGAGGCACAAGGCACTTTCTCACTCTCCCTTTGTCCATGCAATTTACATTTCTAGAGGTGATGCCCAGAGCAAGGCAGGAGGGAAGCCTGGGGCAGGTGGCCATGGGGCCTTGGGCAGCAGAGTTGGGGGCAGTTCCTTACCATCTCCTTCAAGTGACAACTCCACTGTGGTGGCACTGCGGTCTCAGCTGCTTGTCCCAGTATTCCTTGTGAGGAATAGGCTGGAGAACTTATCCAGCTGGAAATAGTGCTGGTGGGGAAAAAAAAAACAGAAAGGATTTGATGAGATGAAGTGTGTGAAACCAGCTCACAGCTTGTCTGCTCAAACATTCCTGCTGATGCAGGGAAGCAGGGGAGAGCAGGGCTGGGGAGAAGAAATAGGTGGGACCAGCGCTTTCAGCAAGAAGAGCACGTCAGACGTGTGAGCACAGATCTGTGCGCTCTGGATTCTCGCTCTGGCTCCTGCACGCCTGCTCTGGGCAGAGCTTTTACAGCCTTTGCTGGGGCTGGAGGTGACCTGGTGAACTGCAGATGCTCAGCAGCCTCCATCGCAGCGCCTTCATGCCTGTCACCGCCGCCGGCCCACAAGGACAGAGCAAAAGGAGAAGGCACACGCAGTGTGGAATTTGTTATTAATATAAAACATATGGGCAAACAATGTTCCTCAAGCAATATCACAGGACAAATCAAAACTACATCATGGATAAACAGTGCAAAGGGCCCTACAAGTCTTCAAAACCTGGTTTAAAATAAAAACTAAACTAGGAAGCAACAATATGAATCATGGTGCTTTACAAACAAGGATGGGATAAGCTTAATTTCCAGTTTATGAAGCGAGTTTATTTATGATTATGTTCCAGTGTTTAGCTTATATACGAAGTGATGACTCATTTCTGAAGTAGCTACAAGTCATATTTGGAATAGTACATTTCCTCTGTGAGGAAATGAGAAAAAACAGTAGTTGTTTTGGTCCCACCATCCAAGCAGCAGAGGATAAAGGGTTGATATTTGCATGAGAAGGTTTTCCTTGCCACCATACCTCTTTGCTGCTGAAACTGCCTGTCCTCAGGGGTAGGAAACTCCTGTGTTGTTAACTAACTGTGCTGGGGAAAATATGTGTCAGCAGTAAAGCTTCTGAGCATTAAGGCTATAAAGCAGTCCCTTGACACAGCACCAGCCATGCCGTAAGTGGGGAATGATCAAGATTTCAGGTGGAGCAGGCTGGGTTTGCTAGCACGGACCAAATCCGCAGCCTCCCTTGGGCCAGTGTCTGCACCAGGCAGCTCATGGTGCCAGTGCATCCTCATTGGAACGGTGGGAAGGGGAACATGCCTCATCACTGACCCATGTTCAGGTTTACACACAACACAGGCTCAGTGCTTTGCTGCCCTGCGGCCTCAGGGCACTCCTTGTCCACAGGCTTTTGATTTGCCCCCTTTGGTTGCAACAACTGATCACAATTTTCCTGCCAATTAAACTTCTCCATTATGAAAACCCCTGTTTTAGTGAGGAAAAAAAAAAAAAAAAATCAGGTCCTGTCACAAACACAGTTTTTCCGTGCTCTGTGCCACAGCCCAAGGTCTGGTGCATGTCACAGGGCAATGAGATTCACTGTGTCAAGCCCTCTCTTCTCCACCGTGTTTTCACCTCTTTTACTGTCTCTCTTGCTGCCCTTGAAGCACATCCTTTTCACAGGTCTTGCCCTTATCGGGGCTGTTTTCAAGGGTCTGGCTGGTTTCTGGAGATGCTCAGCTCTGGCTTATGGAGACACCCAGGCATTAGCAGGTCTCTGCTGCAGCAGGATGGGCTGTGAGTGCTGCTGGGGTCCATCTCGGGATGCAGAGGTCCAGGGAGGCTGCAGAAGCCTTACAGCGTGAGGCAGAGCCCTGGAGCAGCCACAAAAATGCTTGCTTGCCCAGCCATCAGGCACTGCTTAAAGCGCAGGATGGCCCAGTTGCAATGCGGTGCCCGGATGGCAGGAGGACATTGCAGCAAGGACACTGCGATGGGCAGCGTCCCCACATGACCATTGTTTTGCCTTTATTTCTTTTTGCCCAAACGCAAAGCCAGGGAGCCAGCAGCACTGTCCCCCAGACCAGCATCCCCATCGGGACACGGCCAGCTTGGCCGGCTCTCAGCCATGAGGTCCCGGTGGGCAGGAGCCCCTCTCTGCTCACGGCAGGGTGGGAGGAAAGCCCTGTGAAGCCTCTGGAGGAAGCGCAATCAGGCTGCTATTTAAGGCCTATTATCTCAGCTCTGCTACAGGCTTCCTGATAATTCCCTGAATTAGCGCGGCAGCTTTGTTCTCGAGTGTTTTTGTCAGATATCTTGGGCTACACCTCAGGGAAGGGGGGTGGGATGGGACAGGGCGGGCAGTGGGGGGAGCAACAGGCATCACCGCTGCATGTTTACAAGTTCCCAGGCAGGAACGACAAGGCTAATTAATTTCTCATTAAGGAAGAAGTTGAAGGATAAAGAAGCATAAAACCAGAGCTTTGGGAGATGCTGCAGAGTCCTAAGACACGCATACACGGCTTTCCCTTTCATCCGTGAGAATGAGGCCCTTTTTGTACTGCAAACATCTTGTTTTCTGGTTCTCCCTCTTATCACGAAGACTCTGCCTGCCCAGAGACCTCTTCATTACTGCTGGAGGGGCTGTGGGGCAGGGCAAGCTGGGAATTACCACAGCCCCACGGGTCAGGGAAAAACAGGATTTCTGGAAAAAACCTGGTCAGAGGCCCAGGGACACAGCGATAGCAGGTGGGATCCCATCCCTGGAAACATTCAAGGACAGGTTAGACAGGGCTCTGAGCAGCCTGATGTAGTACAAATGTCCCTGCTCATTGCAAAGGGTTAGACTAGATGTCTTTTAAAGGTCCTTTCCAACCCAAACCATTCTATGATTCCACGATCCATGTCTCGGGCACTGCTGCAGCGGCATCCATCCCCTCCCGTGGCCAGAGCAAGGCTTCACCCAGCCCCATCCTTCCCTGCTGCAGTGCGTGAAATGGGGGGTGCTATGAGAACAAAAGCTGCTATTGCTGCTCCCCCACTGCAGAGAGCCAGGGGCAAGCCTTCCCAGGAGGTGTCATCCTGGTCCCTGTCACTGTTATAAAGTCCATGGACCTCACGTGGCTTTAACGAGAAGTATCTGCTTGGATTTGGACTCGATTTCTCCTATGCTGTACTTGTGCCATGGGGGCTGTGCTGACCCATGGCAGTTCTCTTTAGTGAGCAGGAGTGTCTTGGAGGGCAAGGGTGGGAAATGGCTCAAGTAGAAGCAGGTACATCCTTGTTGCTGGACGGAGAAGACTTGGATGCTAAACCAGCACCCAGAGGTCTTCAAGCCTGCATTTTATTTCAGGTGAGATCATTATACGGCCTCAGGGGAAGCCCGAAGCCCAGGGCAGGCAGACCTCAGCCCTCTCCTGCCAGCAATGGGACCTGGTCACACCACCACGAGCTGCACCGCAGGCACCCTTCAAAGCCAGTGCAAGGGATGGGCCACCCAGCAGGCAGCATACCACCAACCCAAGCATGCCCTGCCCCTGCCTGAGCCTAACATCCCATCTTGTCCAGGGAAAACGAAACTCTTTGCCAAGGTTTTATATTGCCTTTCTGGTGCAAATCCACCACAAGGAACGCAGGACTGCCTGGCTCCTCTGATGTGGCTGGAGCCCGCAGGCTGACACTAGCAGTTCAGTGAGGCATCTGTCTTCTTGATGGGATTTGCCTCACGCCATAGATTTTAAGTACTGTGAAAACTGGCCCATTTTGCTGTGTTCAGACTGTGTATTTTATAAGATACCTTGTCTCAAACACATTAACTAAGCAAACGTTGTGTTTTATCAAGTAAATAATGAATGAGAGTATAATGGATATATGTTTCTTACCTACACTTTTTGATATGGACCAGAGTGGAGCAACACCCATCTACAGGGCTGGGGGCTGCACAGTGAGATGGGGCATGGCCAGCACTGAGCAGTAGGGAGAATGACAGGGCTTTCTCTTTCCCATCAGCCCCAGAGCCCAAAACTCATGAGCGCATATGCAGAACTCATGAAACAATCTCTTCTCTCTCATTTACAGGAGTTGGTTGGTTTTTTTCCCAGCTTGGAATTCAGCTGGCTGCTGTTTTCATGCACAAAATGCCTGAATTGGCCGGAGTTAGGAGAGGTCTAGCCCTTCCCTGCTCCCTCAAGGTGCTGGGGGAAATCACGCAGTTCATTTTTTCTGGCTGCAGAATGCCTTTTCCTTTGCATTCTTCATCTCTCAGGTACTTAATCACCATGTTTCCTATTCACATGTCTGGTCATTTCAGTTGTGTCAGGGCTCCTTAACTAGGAAATATCAAGATGTTTTCACCCTAGAAAGCTGAGAAGCATATAATTAGCCACCCAGGTAATAAATTACCTGTGCTGGCGACAGCCCACTAGGGGAACCTTTATTATCCATCTCATCCTATTATGCTGAGCCAATTTAGCACATCTGTAGTTGTTTTAAAATAGTAATTTAGATGGAATCATAGCAAAAGGAAGCTTATTAACAACTTAGCTGCCAAGAGAAAGATGGAAGGGACAGAGGCTGCCATGGAGGGAATGGTTCATTTCTGGCTGGGGGACAATGCTTCAGGGGAAGACAAATCTTGCTGGTGCCTCCAGCCACTTTGTTTGGGGTGCTGCACGGAGAAAGCACCACACTCCCCCCACCAGCCTACCTTGGAGCTACTACACAAGAGCTACCAGGGCTGGGGAATCATTCAGGTGTTTGGCTGTTGCATGACCCACACCTTCTGCACATGGGAGAGGACCCTGTTTCCTTTGGTCATTGCATTGCTGAACCATGGACTCGCTGCACCACGTTGTTTGACATCCCCCACTGCTTACCCCAAGGATGGATGCAGGACAGCAGTGATATTTAGCTGGTGAGGTTTCCCAGTGTCCCCAGCTGGCAGAGCTGCCCCCCAAGTGCATGGTCCCCAGCTGCAGGGCTCTGCTCCTTTGGATACCTTCCAAGCCTGGCACTGCTGCATGGGGCACTGGGCTGTGCAGGTGAGAACTGTGGTGGACAGCTGAGGCCTCAGGCCACCAGCCAGGTACAAAACACCAAGAACAACTGCTGGGAAGAAGAGCAGGAGGGGGAAGAGAGGGAATTGGTATCAGTGCATGTGTAAATAAAAGCAGGCAGTTTCTGCCTCCATGCTGCAGAGCTGCAGTCCCAGTGCAACCATCTAGGTCAATGTTTGTAATGAGATCGCCCGCTCCAAGCTCCCATGTAACAGCCTCAAACACAGAATCACTGGAGTGTGTTCAGCAGAACCAGGGTTTGCTCAAATGGGAACTCTGGCTGCCAGCACCCTTACCCAATGCACCCCGAGCACATGTGTGAGATCACTTGGAGTGCTCCATCATGGTCAGCAGTGGGGTTTGCTCAGCAGTAGCTCACGTTCCCAGCACTGGCCACCGACACCAGGCGCAAACCAAGAGTTCTGTGCCTTGGCACCATCTGCTGAATAAATGAACTGTTCACTTCACCAAGCAAGCCTTTCCTCCTTCCTCCTTGTTCTCTTTACTATCCATCACCTGTGCTGGACACTCCCTGTCTTCATTGCAATGGCCAGGTCTCTCTTGAAAGCAGTGCAAGAGCTCTCCACCTCTGGCAGAAACAAGCATGTAAAACCTCCATTCCACCTTTAGTTTGAAATTAATTCTCTCCCCTTGCTGCTAGGGGCTTTTCACAGTTATGGTAGGATGAGGGGGAATACACATTATTTTTTAGCCTAGAATAAGTGACAGAAGAGCCCCCAGCTCCAATTTGACTCCCAAGCAGATGTTAATCTGGACATCACCACCTTTTCACATGCATCTACATTAGCAAACCAAGTGGGCTAGAGCCCTTCCTTTGCCCTGAGGCCCCTTCTACACCTCAGCCCATCCATGCAGAGCTGAGCTTTCTTGTCCTCCTGAGCAAGGTGGCTGCGTTCATCTCCTTTGGGAACACGCTCGCCCCTGAGCTGTGCCTGGACAGAGCCTGAGCTTTCCTCACTGGTGGGCTTGGAGACACCACCACCATGGCAAAGGGCCATGGGCCAGCACACTGAGGCTGTTGACACAGCCAGAGCAGCCAGGTCTATCAGAGGCTTCAGGAGTGCCTCTGCTCTCTCAAGCAGAGGGGCTGCAGCTGCTTTTGCAACCACAAAGCAAAGTTGAGGTCTGGAAGGCAGCGGGACATGGGATAGCAGGTCTGGTGAAGGGAGCCCTGCCTGGCTGCACACCAGCCCATGCAGGGGCACTGGGAGCACTGGAAATCATGCCTGTGTCTCCCAGCTCCTTCCTCCCTGCCCACACTGGCCAGCTCCAGCCAGGCCCGCTGGTGAGGAAAGCTCAGGCACCCTGCAAGAGGCTGTTCCCGTGGCCCTTTTCCAACAGGACAGTTAAACCTATCCTGACTCCTTGCAACAAGGACCAAAATCCACCTTAAAGAGACAATTTTTCCAATTTCCTTCCTTGTCTGGTAGCCTGGAGAGCACATCTATTTTGAATAAAGCATCCTGGCTATTCCCTACCATCACCTAACTGCTGATTCCTGCTTTAGCTCCCTCCCTGCCTCTGGCTGCTGCTGCTGGAGGCTCATCTGTGCAGGAGGACCTGGCCTGACCAGTATTAGCCCTTCCAAATAAATGGAAGTCATTGCTCAGAGTAGGCAGGGCTCTGAACTTCATGCATCCTCCCAAGACCATAAACTGTTGGTTTCCTTCAAAACCAAGCCTTAACGTCTTTTGGTAAACAAGGAATAAAAAGGATTTGCAAAATATTCCACTGTATCCCTCTCCAGAGCACTGCTACGAGTTGGCACAGCCTGGCCACTGCTGCAGATTGATTTTACAAAGGAATCCTCCATGCCGTGGAAATCGGATCATCCCCAGGTGGTAGCCTGAGCATGAACTGGTTCCTGGCTTGCTGGGATGCTCGAGCTTAGGGAGAGCTTGGAGGTTGTGAGGGTGAGCAGCAGATTTGCCTAAAAAAGGCAGAGCAAAGCACATGGGAGGAAACCGTTCCCTGCAGTTTTATTTTTCCTTTCTTATTTCTTATTTACACAGGTTTTTTGAGCTCCACTCTCATATTTTTGCCCCTCGCAAATGGAAAAGAGTAACACAACATGCCAAAGCCCTGACCCTGAATAACTGTGTGCAGTATTCCTCTACATCAACTCACCAAGCCCACATCCAGTTAATCAGCTCCTGGAAAACAAGTCACACATGAACACAACTACTCTTCAGGCTCCACAGAAGATTTTTTCCTACATTTAGAGGTCAGCAATGCCTCTCACTCCTTTCATTCCGATGCCTCACTATGTGTGTGTACATAGAGCAAGGTTCTGTAGAGGCCAAGCCATGCATGCTGGAAGCCCCCGGAGCTCAGCTCCTGTCCCCGAGGTACCCACCACACAGACTGGTGCTCCCGCTTTCTCCTCAGGCCAGATGGCTCGCTGCAGCAGACTGTTGTCAAATTACCACTTTCTGGAGCTGCTCAATGTATCATTTGCCTTATGCTTTTGTTGAATGGATCATTGACCCCACTTTTCCTCATCGTCTTTGATTATCCAAGGACATCCCATTCACTGCTTCATACAGAGGTCCCAAGAGGATCCCACCCCTTCCACACAAACCAAACCAAACATCCTCTCATTTTCCCAATGCCTGGATCCGTCCCCTCTGATGAATCATTCCTCTGTATCCACGTTTCACTAAAGGACGGGAGTGGAGGAATGGTTGTGCGTTTAGTCAACTGTAGATTCATGAAAACAGGAAAAAAATAATCTACTTGACTCAAACATTAGTTAGCAAATCAAATTATTCTCCACTTCATCTATATTATTTAGGCTTAATTATATTACTGGAGCTGTAATACAGTGAAAATACAATTATTGGCAGTGATATTGCAAGAATGGCATCTTTAGGAAGGCAGGAAGAAAGGACGCTTGGCTGGTATTGATGAAGGAGGGGCTGAGTGCTACCCTGTGCTGAGACAAAGACTTTCTTCCTGCAGGGATTCCAGTTCATATCCTAAATTAGGTTGCAGCTGATGCTAGCTGAAGGCTCTCCCTAGTCGCCAGGTTTTATTTGATATTACTAAGCTGCTGCAGAGCCACTGGTGATTTGGATGCTGCAGAGGACTCGCGTGAGGCCGGGGTTTGTTTTACCCATCGGAGGCTCTATGGAGCATCTTGCTTCCCATGCCAATAAACATCCTGCTCTTTTACAGAGTGCCGAGGATCAGAGAACGCACCAGTCACTCTCCCACATACAGTTATTGAACTGACCATTGATTTTACCATCCTAACCACCATCACACAAACCTTTCTGTCTGCACAGTCATTACTGCTTCGTTACTTACTGCTGCTATGGTGCCAGCAAACCCAGGTCTGGTTCCTGCTCCTCCAGCAGTTACCCAAGGGATCAGCATGCTCCATGCCATCTCAGCAAACAAACTGCTTGCCAAGGATCAGCATGGAGTTACCATGGAAAGGGGGTTTGGGCCTAGGACCTGGCAAAGTGATGCTTGCGACAGCACCTGTGAGGCTCTGCTAAAATCAGAAGAGAATTTCCTCTTTGGAAGTTTAAAGACCAGGAAGACTCAAAATAATTAAAATCCCTTCTGCAATGCTATTAAATATAAATACAAATGGTGTTAATATCTCTGGTTACTACAAGAGCATTCCCAAGCAGCCTCTAATTGTCTAATTAAATCACTAAGGGCTTAGGTTAGTGACAACGTAATCCTTAATGGTGCCTTGCTTGTACATTTATATAAGGTACTGTACAAGATGGTTGTTTATCTAATTAATCCCCAAGGTCAGATCCAGAGCTGGTGTGCAAGGTAATGTAATTTAGGTCCCTTGCATTTTGTCAGGCTTGCTCAGACCTACTTACACCCATTTGCTGCAGGAAGGGAGGTGAAGCGAAGCAGCACACATGCTGTGGAGCAGGAGGGCAACCTCAGAGCACCTTCATGAAGGCAAGAGATCATCTTCTCCACCACACTATCATCCAGGCATTCCCCTTCCCCAGGTGGACATGGTCCTGCCAAGAGGCAGCAGCAGGGTGGTCAGTGAGGGGAGGGGACAAGCTATGGTGCAGATATCCCACACCAAAGGAGGGGTCGGGGAACCACAGAGCCACCTCCAGAGCCTGTCACCCTTACCTTGACGCATGGACAAGCATGCCGTGCTGCTGTATGATCGGGACCTGGGATAGATGGAGAGCTTCATCCTGCAGGACAGCTGAAAGCAGGAGCAGATATTTTCTTCCAGAATGAGCTGAAGAGGCAGAAGCCCCTCCTGCCCACATCCGCTCCCATGGCAGGACCTGAGGGTGCCCAAGCAGAGCCCCAAGCCCAGAGAGCCCCTGGCTGCCTCCCCAGGCACAGGCAGCATGCAGGCAGGGAGCCGGGCTCAGCAGAGCTGCCCACAGTGCTCCAGCTGCTCTGTTTAGAAACCAGCCAGGATCAGAGGGCAGGGGAACATCTGAGACCAGCATCCTGCCCCACTTTGAAGCATACCAGCTCCTGCTGCACCCTGTCTCACCAGATGAAGGGAGGCTCCAATGCCACTCATCAGGAATGCCAAAAATAGAGGCAACTTTTATTTCCCTCCCTTTGAAATTATTCTTCCTTCCCCCCCGCACTGCTTTTACTGTTGGATCAGACAACGTTGATCATTTTGGATAGTGAGTGTTCGGTCTGAATTCCTGGGCAGGCTGTCAAGTTGTCACAGATCGTCTATGTGCACTGAGTGGATGGTGCTCCATTGTCCACAAATCAGGAACAGATGTGAACATCCTGACAGTCACAGGCTCCCGCTGCAGCCCGCCGCCACTGAAATAAAAGCCCAGCTCCCCTAGACATGGCGATTGCTTCCCCCTCCCCATCCCACTTCTCACAATGAAATATGCAAAATGTTAAGAACAACGGGCACGTTATGAATAAAGATGTGCAGCTGGGCAAATAACAACCTCTTCGCAATCGATGCCAGCCTTGACCCTCAAATCATCCCCAAACTGGGCTGGCAGCCCTGCTGGAAAACCCACCCCAGAAGAGGGGAAGGGAAGCTCCTTCCCCCCATACCCTCATAGCTAAAGGGCAGTATTTCCATCATGTGCATTTGGCACCAAATTCAACACCATCCTAATCCCGGCTGGATCCTGGAAGCAGCTATAACAAATCTCACAAACAAGCCTGGCCCCATTGCTGTTCACGAGAAATAACTTATGGTCCCAGGAGCCCTGCAAGGAGACCTTTAAGAAGGCGGTTCAAATGTCTGGCCCTATCCAGCATGAGTCACTGAGTCAGAATTTGGCCCAATATAAATGTGGCTCAGCCGATGCTTTTGAGAGCTGTGGTGCCGGGGCTGTGTCTTCATTTCCACGGTCAGGGTGTATAATTCCCGCTTACATTCCTGGGTTTTCTGCTTTCTTTTCATTTGCACCATTGTAAATTAGTATCCATTCCACTGAAATCTGTAGCAATGTAAACACTCTATTTGCAAGAAGAGGGCTGGCCCTTTTAAAGACTTTGACTGGTATCCTTTACCAGGATGCATAAAGCAGAGAGCAGATTTCCGCTTATATTTGTTGTATTTCAAACAGAAGCAAATGTTTATAGCCAGGCTGTAAAGCACGATAATGTGGGACAGATACTTTACAGAAGCTGCACTTGTAGACAAAGGAAAAGTAGAACCCGTGGGTTAGCTTGGAAGTTTGGCTTCTGAAACGCAGCTCCCGCTTTAGACTCACTCACCGAGCATCAGTCACATCCCACACGTTTATAAAATTACACGCGCACTGAAGTCATGCACTGACAAAAATACACATGCACTGAGTCACACTTCTGTGAAATGCAATTTGTGTCCAGTCCCACATTCATGCAATTTCACACACTCGTGAATGGGGATCCTGGCAGCAAGGAGCCCATTGCACAGGACCTGGAGCAGAGCTCTCTATGCTATTACGCCTCAGGCATTTCCCACATCTAGCTTCAAGGACCACGTCTATAAACAGGGTACGCACTCCTGCATCATCCAAACAGCCATCAGAGCATGTGGTGGGGGTGTAAGACCTTGCTGCCATCCCCCAGATCACGGGAGACTGACATAATTCTCTGAAGTGTGAGCACCCCTCACGTGTTCCCCAGGCTTGAGCCAGCGCATCACTAATTCCTGCTGTCTCCCTGAGACCTTCCCTGACAAACAGTTTCAGTGACCCAGGAATGTTATCTTAGTAAATCAAAAACGTAAACATTTAGGTTCAGAACTGTGCTGAATGGATCTGAAAATGAGTTATGGTAGGAACCCGTTGAGGAGTCCGAGTTTGGCTTGGCAGTTGCCTCCTTTGCCTGGAACCTGCTTTTCAAGATTAAATATGATATTCTGCAATACATCCAAAATGTCAATTACTCCAAGTCTCTCAGGTTTGCAATTACAGAATGCAAGTCATGTTCAGCATTTTATGAAACTGCTTTTTTTGGCATGTACCATCTTTCTCTTATTATAAAAAATAACTTTCAAATCAAAGCATTAAATCAAGGCACATACACTAGGAAGGGACGCCGGGCCGGGCTGAGGCTGTGCTGTAAACTCTTCCAGCAGTGTAAATGGGAGCTGAGCAAGCCGGTTTCTGGTCAGGGGAGAGCACCAAGTGGCAAATCAGGGGGAAAGAATGTGGAACAGTCTCAGTTGAGAAACGCCTAATCCCACCATCATGGACTTAAATGCCACAATCACTTTGTTATAACCCCCTGCGGGGCAGGGGGAAGTGAGCCTCGAGAAAACACCTCTCCCATCCCACTGGAATCCAAAAAGTACTGTCATGGCTTGGGTTTTAGCCTGCTACGACAGCAGCTGCAGGCAATTTCTTTCAGGCTTTTCCAAGCTTTAGGTCTCTGCTGCCAAAGGCATTCTGACCCCTTTCTTCCTTCTCATCTGTAGGGTGGGGAGGGGAGCACAACGGATTTGGGAACGCTGACCTGAGCTTGTACTTACAGCACTGAGCCAGGGCAGAACACTTGTTTGCAAGTGGTTGCATCCTTTGAGTGCCTGGCAAACTGGGAGCCAGGCATGCTCCTCAGGTCAGGCACTGCTTCACACGGGCACTCGCCTGTCTTGCAAAGAAAAGTCAAATTCCCCTGTTAAGTTGTGATTAGAAGGGGGTTTGTTTGCCTCAGACAGGGTGAGTCTGCATTTCTGGGAATCACCTTCTTTCTGTTGTGATCTTACTTGTTTCAAAATGACATCAGACCTTCCTCTCGAATCGTGTCGGGTCTTTAGGGATGCTGCGATTTGTGTCACTCCTGAACGGAAGGGAAGAGCCAGCAGACCCGGTAGGACCTGTGCTTCAGGTGGCACCTTGGCCAGGCGCACTGTCAACCTCAGCTGGGTTTTAATGAGAGCACAGACACTGACACCCACCCCACCTCCCAGCAGCCCAACCCGCTTCCTGGCTGGGCAGGGTATTTCCCTCCTGCTCTGGTTTTGGTCCTGCTGATGCTCCTGTCTTAGCCACTGACGCCCTGTTGCTGTGTGGGGTTAAGCCAGGGAGGCTCCACAACAGGCCTGGGAGCAGCCATCCCAGGCTCCACATAAGCACTTTTTCATCTGTGTGTACACATTTAATTCCTTCTGATGAGCTTTGGCATGGGGTAGCTGGAGAGCTGCAAGATCCCAGGTTTGATGTTTCCAGCCCAGGTTGGATTGCTAAAAGCCCATCAGCAGCATCATTATTTCCAAATACCAGCCATGCACCAGGCATTAAACCCATGGTGTTTTGTGCAGGGCACCAAGATGCTGTCAGCATCCCAGCATTTCACTGCGCCCCAGCTTCCAGAGCTGTCACCTCAATACTTTTCAACAGCACTGCATTAATTTACTGTAGGATAAGGGAAAGGAGAACGCATCTGGCAAAGGCACAAGGAGGCAGGAACCAGAAGCTGAGCAAGGACTGAAGCTGGCCAAGGAGTCTTAAAAATCCCTGCAGTTGGGCTTGTGAGCGCCATTCCTGCAGACCCTGCCGCGGGCTTGGGCCCCTTTTGGATGCTCTTCCCGGGATGCAGGTGCACAGTGTTAAGAGATCATTTCCTGTTTGCACCACAGCTTCAGGGATGGATTTAACACTGGGCTAAGTTCATCCTCCTTTGCTCTCAATCTCTTATTTTGTTTCGTTTGCCTCCTCCTTTATTCCCCACAAGCACCTAAAAACTGGGCAGATCTGCTGCAGCACTGGAGACCATCCTGTTCTGCTGGGAAAAACCCAGATGGTCTCCCAAAAGGCATGGTTCTCATCAAAGGAAGAGACAAATGGCTCCATGTGAGGCTTTTGCAATAGATAAGGAACTGAGGGAATATTAGAAAATGCAAAAGGCAGAGCAAGCTGAAGGAGGGAGATACAAGCTGAAAAACAGGCAATAATTCTCCCTTGTCTGAAAAGGGCTTTAATTGCCAATCACACAAAGGTGATCAGTAAAACCAGCCTGAAGTGGAGAGTTCATTTGAAACACATGCAGCAACTGCTTAAGTTGCCAATGGAAGTGCAATTAAGCGCAGGAGCTGGGGAATGGGACCTGCTGGAGCCAACACAGATGGTCCCACATTACCAGGGCTCAGAATAAAATCCTCCCTAATCGCACAAGTTGAGGGAAAGGGAAAGATTTGCCCTCTGTTATTTTGTTTTGTTTTCCCTTGGATCAGCATGTGTCTTCCAAAAAAACAGGCCGCTGACATCTTTGCTTGCAGTCAAGTGAACAATTCCACTCAAAACTTAGCGGAGTCCAAGTGTGTGGAAAGAAGAAGTATTGCTCATTCCCAAAGGGAGAGATTTGCAAGAAGGAGAAAAGATCCACCTCTGTGTTAGATGGACCAAGATGGTGCAGATCACCCTCAGTGATCTTCCCTTTCCTTTCTGCACTCTGATTTAACTCGCTTATGCTTTCATGTCTCCTATTGGGAACCATTTTCATTCCTAACTAGCCAGACATTTGGAATGCTTAGGCCTGGTCACTCATCTGCAATAATGTCTCTGCATTGCAAAAGCCTTGTGGTTTAATAGCTAATATCTGATAGAAAGAAATGAACAGTGTAAGAGAAACAGATAGTATCTTATCTTTTATATCATGTTGTAATTTAGGGCATAGGTTAAAAAAATAAATTAAGAAAGGATATCAAACAAGAAGTATTTTTGGAGTAAAACTCACCTAAGAGCTGTGCATTCTTGCTGGAGAAACCCGAGTGATGCAAAGTCACAGAGCATCCCCTGGGGTTCCGGAGATGTCAGTCTCTGTCTGTACAGCATTACCATCCTGGAAAAAGCATTTACCATCACCTCCACCCTCTGAGAGGAGGATGGGGCCATGAGCTCCACAGAGCCCTCCCTGCCTCACCAAGTTGTGCAGCCCTCGTGGGAGCAGGACTGGACCTGCTATCGATGAGTGTGAGGGAAGGGCTGGTGCTCCAGTTACCGTCTGGAAATGTTACAGTCTTGTGAGCTCAGTCTCCTTTTATCAGCAAAGACTCAGGTCTTAATGGCAAAACTAGTTACGCTCAGAGGAAACTGAAACCTTCAATAAAACACAATGTTATCACAATCAAAACCAGCCTCCAGCAGGGCACAGACCGGCAAGCCCCTGGTATTTGCAAGCACTGAGGGGTATTTTCCCTGATGCTGCCCTTTCTATCCTCTGGGCATGAAACTAGTGCTGGTGAGAGGCCATAGACCAGCAGCAAAGGGTATTACTGGTGCTCACCGATCCTGGCCATGAACAAACAGGTGCAACCCCCATGGATCTGCATTGACCTACAGAAAGGATCCGGTGTCAAAGATGCTTATCAACTTTTCTGCTAAAACAATGAAAATGGGCTGTCTTTAAAAACAAGTCCCCAGGTCACCCAATGCTATACACACTGGTGGGCAGACATCCGTCCTATTTCAACAGAAACACATTGAACCCCAAGTCTTTAGCTGATAACCCTGGCTTTCTCCAGCCCAGCAGGCAGAACAGCCCCATGTCAGAGTCTCCTCCAGCTGCAGGGGTCAGTGGTGCCTTGTCAACCTGCAGTCACAGCCTCAGGGGTACAGGCAGATGCTGGGGAGGCTTTTTTTTTATCTTTAGGAGTTGCTCCTCCAGCACAGTTCGACTTTTAAACCAAAAATTAGTTCCCATTCCATGCTGCATCTCCAGAAAGGCTGCTCACGCAAAACCTCCAGCCTCAAGCCCAGGCTGAGACAGCAAGATGAGTCCATCCTCCTGCTGCACGTGTCCTTCCCCCGTCATTGCCATTAGCTGTTGAACACAGTCCAGCAGTGCTCCGAGAGATGCTGAGAGCCTGTCACTTGCAGCATGTGCTCTTTCTCATTCACTCCCCAAGAGAGATAATTGTGGATGGAGTGGAAAGCTTTCCGAGTAAGTCTTTTGGTTTGTTTTCTGTATACATGTTGCTGTGTGTTTATACTGGGCTGGAGAGGGTGTATTAAAACAGGGGAATATCACATGCTCTTTAAGCACGTAATTACTAGCAAAGATACTGATACACCATGAAGAGTTTAAGGCTCTAATGACCTAGAGGCTGGAGAAATCCAGGCAGAAATGTTGTAAGAGCTGCATCTGCCTACTTCAAGCAAGCGGCAGCTGAAGGGAGAGATGACAGCATCTTACAAATAGCCCGACTACATAAACACTGTGGAGAAGGAGGCTTATGTGACAGACCACTAAAAGCAAGGGGACCATGTTAATAAAAATAAAGCTGAATATTATTAAACTTCCTAACAGTGAAGTTATGCTGAGATACCATCTCCCTCATGGAAAGCCATATGAGAGAGGATGTTTTGAGGTTTGCTAACCAGCATTCTACATCTTTGGTGCAAGTGCTGGCCTGGGCAAGAGACCAAAGAGGTGCTTTTTAATGGCTGAAGTCCTAACCTAAGGAGGTGGCATCAGGTGAGAGCAGCCTTGCAAGGTACGGAGGGATGCTCTATTCCCTCTGAAAATGCATTTGCAATCCCATGGCAATCTCCACTGCCAGGGCAGGTCTTGCATTCCTTTGTCTGTGGCATGTAAGGACAAAGTTAACTCTTGAAGTGAACTTCTGCTCCTTGCTGGGCATTTCTAACATCCACCTCCTTCACAGCCCCTCGGAAAGGGTAAAACCAGGCCACAGCTTTTATGAGCAGTCAAGAGCTCCTTTGTCTCTCCTATCACCCAAAATGCCCCTTTTATGAAAGGTGTAAAAGCCTAATTATCTTCCACTCCTGTAGGCTGTTGAGGGTTTTGTTCCCAATCTCTGCCATTCACATTCCAGAGAATGTGAATGGCAGAGATGTAGGCAAAGGGAAGAGCGGGGGGGGGGGGGGGGTGTGAAGGTGTGGGGGCTTCTCCTGAGCAGCACCCCATCAGAGGCTCAGGCAGAACTGCAAGTGCTTGAAGACCTGGAGGCTGAGGTGACGATGTTCTTTTTCCTTTCTTCCGCCTTCTTTTTCATTTTGAGCCCTCAAATATTTTCATTAACTACAAGTTCAATGAAAAATGAAATAAATAAAAATAAGGGAAGATTTTGCACATTTGTATTAAAAGAATCCCTATCACTTCCGAGCGTGGAGAACAGCAATGCAAAGCCATGCACGACAGCAAATCCCTGCTTACAGCATCACCCCGAGCTGCTCGCCTTCACAGGCCAGGGTTATCCTTTGCTTTAAAATCCTGTTCCAACCCTTCAGACACCATTAAGCACCGACACTGACACTGCTGCAGCATCGCTGATTGCACCAGGGACGGATGCATGGCCGTTTAGGACCCTATTAAGTAAATAGTGTGAAAGCAGGCAGTCATAACCAGGTAATAAAAAGCGCATCACATTAGTTTTTTATAGTTAGAGCTACCAGAAACTTCCTGTTCATCCCAGCACAAGTGTTGATCCCTGATGGTAAGAAGATTGTTTGGAGAGGAGGGGCAGCTGCTGTATTTCGCAGCTAATTGTGAAGATGGTTAAGAATTAATCAGGTAAAGGGAGAGGTGTGAAAACGGTCAGGATCAGGAACTAAATGTGTCCATTCAAATAAGTTATTGAAACTCATTAGAACGCATACATCACCACCCAAATCCACATCTCCAGAAACGTTATTTTGCCTCTCACTTTCTAACCCTAAACAATGTCAGTAGCATACGTGATGGGTTAAACCAAAATCAGGCTGCAAACCCAGGAAAGGCTGCCTGGGAAAGCTGTTAGGCAGAAGGTTACTCACAACCCCCTGGCCCTGCAAAGCAACAACAGTGGGAGATGCTCCAGGAGGTCAAAACGTGGGGAGAAGAAGAGGAAGAAGGACCTTCCCCTTTTGGAGATGGCATTTCAGCTGTGTCACTTTCCCACAGGCTACCAAAGACAGTGAGGATGCAGACAAGGAGGGATCTCAACCATCTGCAGAGGCTGTAGGGGTGTCTACACCTATCGCCTCCTCCAGGAGCAGCATCCTGGACCCCGGGGGATCCCGATGCTCCTTGCTCGGCCACGCAGGCACCCACAGTGTCTTCTCCCACCTACCCCGCAGCTGGGTGCGTGCAGATCCCTTCCACCCTCGTGTACTCACTGCAGGGATTGCCAGCAGTGGTGTGAAAACTGCTCATCCCCAGTCAAAGGGCCTTAAGTGCCAAACAAAATCTCAGTCATCATCAGCAGAGAATAAACTCCATCTCAGTGGCAGCCGTGCTTAGGAGATGCTGGTCTCCGCGATGGGATGGATAAGATCCCTGGGAGGCACTGGAAGAGGGGAAGCCTGCATACCAAACACAGCCAATTAATGTCCGCCCTCTCCCATGCCAACCAATTAAGCTGCATATACTTGTCACCAGCAATTGGAAAGGGGGTGGAGGGTGAAGAGGACAGGATTTCAGAGAAGCCTTGAACACATAAAACCTGCTTAATTTAGAGGGGGGTGGGGTGGGGAGGTGGGGATGTATACACCCTGTACTAATCCAAACGGGACCTGATTAATGTCTTAGCTAATTTAAGAGCTGCTTGGCTCTCATGACCTGGGGAGGCTCCATTTAACAGAAACCAGGCTGGCATGGGAAGCAGAGAGCAGCTTTAACAATGTAAGAAGCAACAGATGGGGTCTCCAGTTGTCTTGCCAAGCACCGAAGCTGTTTTCCGAGTGCTTTCTCTTACACCTCCTCCAGAAGGGAAAGGGCAATAATCACAACCATAAAAAATGTGCGGCTTACCCACTGAGCGGACAGGAGGCACAGCTCCCTGGCCCCAGCAGCCACTGAGGGCACCACGCCTGGGGAAATGATTCCTTGGCAGGCAGAATGATGCTGAGCCCCACTCCTCCCCATCCACCCCACCTGCAGAGACAGAAGCAGGAGCAAAGACAGCTTTTGACCCACCTATGCCACTAAAGTCATGGGTTGTGCGGCAGAGGAGGGGGAAAGGTGGTGAAACACATGAACAGCGCCTACCAGATCCTGCAGCATCACAAGGGGTGGTCTAAGACACTGGCTAAGCGGCTGTCCTGGAAAACACTCTTTCCTGACATCAGCAATGCTTCAAGCTTCAAGGAGTGACTTTGGAACCACTTGCAGGAGGAAACTTCAGCGACAGTTTTGGGGGTTTTCCCACTATCCAGCAAACCCTCTTCCTGAGGGCAAATCATCCCCAGCTGCCTTCCAAGACATGCTGCTGTGGGTTTGCTTAATTGCATGGCAAGGAGGCTTCAGGCACAGGTTGGCAGCAGGCAAGCAGCATGTGGTGGCAGGTTACCTGGCTGGCTGCAAAATAGATTGAAAGATTAAAACCATGGAGGTGTCAGTTATTTTCAGGAGGGGGAGGATGTGGGCAGGCTTGCAGCAAACTGGGTGCAGATCCAGGTGGGATCACTTGGAAGCACACAGGAGTGAGAAGTCAGGAGCACCCGGTTTAAACGTTAGGCAATACATTTATCAGACAGGGTGAGCAGAGGCACCAGCAACACGCTGAACAAAGCAAGTCTGTATCTGGAGCTTTTTAATAAAGAAACAGTAAAAAACAAATAGCAAAGCAGCCCCGCTACTGCTTGCCAAGGGGCTTTAGGAATTGCACCTGGCAAAGGAAAGCAGCTCAGACACAGTTGAGTCTCCTCGGAGCCAGTGCTTTGAGGAGGAAAAGGCTTCATTCCCTCATACACCCCATATGTCAGGGTGTAGATGCAAAAAATCCACGAAACTAGCTTGGTTTGGTTTTAGGAACTGCTTTTTTTTTTTCCACCCAGGGAATATCTCCACAGTGAAACCATTTAGTCTAGGGATCCTTAGTTAGCAACTCAAAAAGGAACAACCTCTGACCATCTCCTCCTTTCTGTCTGCATTTACAAAGAAACATGCATTAGAATCAGATCATGTGTCCTGCAGTTTCTCGCAGTGCCTTCCTGAACCACCACGTAGCCCGAGGAGCACAAAAACAAAAGCCGTGCTCAAAGTCGGGTCAAATACTCTCACCTCTATTTGAACAGTGGGGGTTTTCACCTTTTCATCTGGATGTTCCGGGACAGACAGAACAATGCCTGACATTTCAAAGCCTGGTCTGCAGATCCCCAAATCGAAGCCGAGTCAGGGGAGGCGGGGGGGAGGTAGGAGGGGAGTTTTCCATGGATTTAATAGGCACAGCAAGGCCAGGGTCCTTCTCCTGAGCCCCTGATGGGGCAGGCACAGCGATGCCATGGCAGGGCTCACCTCCTTCAGCAGGCGCTGGGTTTTGGAGACAGGATCACTCGAGGGCTGTCAAGCTGTAGGAAAATGGATTTGGAACACCCTGAGCTTCATCCCAAAGCTGCAGTCGTCCCTGCTGCCAGACCTGCTGAGCACCAGCAACCTGGACCTCTGCAAACCAGCTTCCTGCTAGTCTAAACACACCTTTTGAGCTCTTTTCAAGCCATCCTTGGTATTCACCCCTCCCCTCCACAAATGTAAGTCCTTTGGCCTCCAAGGTCCTGCCAGAGCTCGAGCTGCAGCATTTCAAAGAGACAAGGCACAGCTGCCTCTGCTGGGTTTGCTAAAAGCAGGGAGTGACATTGCCTAATCCTAGATGAGATGTATTTTTCTAGAGCAATGGCACAAACACACACGACCACCTGATGCACTCCCTAGGAAAGGGTTTCATCTTTGTTAGCTGGATGGGAGATAAAGATGCTGTGGAAAAAAGAGGGGAGTGTTATCCAGGAATGAGGAATGGACTACCCCTTCCCACTCGGCTCTAATTGATGAGGAGCAGCTCCTGGCAAAGATGCCCTTTCTATGAGTTACAGACTTACCAACAGATTTATACACAGTCTGGGTAGCACACACCAACACAGACATATCTGGTGAGTAATTTACAGCAGAGAGCAGCCAGAACACATCAACAAGCCCCACAAATGAATTTCTGTTCTTTAAGTGTTGCTGGTTTCATCATGAATGGCTTATTAGAGAAGTCAGTGGCGTTTCTCAGCACACACAAAGTAGTTTATTACAAGTGATTTATTAAACTGCTCTAACTTGTCAGCAGCCACTTGAAACATTCACTTTCCTTTTCTTCCTTCAGGTTTGCTAATGTCTTTATAAATAGCTGAATAAATAGATCTCCAGCACTTATATCTGACTATCACACAGCAGAAACTCAATATCAGCACAGATTAGGAATGAGGTGAGACTGAGCCCTCCCCATTTACAACCAGCCCCATCTGTTAAGGTAAAGTTGGATGGGAGTGTGCTTCCAAATAAAATATCTATTTTTTGCCTTCTCACAGGAGTGCCAGACTTGACAGTTCCTAATTTCTCCCAGGTACAGCCTTTTCTGTGGGTGGTGGATCCCCAGGTGATTGCTGCTACTGCAGGACTCCCCTCCTGCATCCTTTCAGCCAAGATGTTCACAGACAGAGCCTTCTGACTTCATAATCCGCTATACTAATAGTGTTCAGATGCTTCCAGCTCAGCTCCTGCTAGATGAATCTCTTTCCAGGACAGGAGCCCCTTCTGTCATTAGTTTAACCAGTCTCAGCTCATCAGCCTTAATTTATTCACTGTGGAATCACTGCTTTAGTGGTTTGTTCCAAGTTAAAATTCTTCCTGCTCCCTCCTGGAAGGTTTTCCCTTGACAAAATGGCCCGAGCAGTACTTCTGCCGGTGTCAGCATGCAGAGACACCCCATGGCAGCTCGGAATCACGTACCTTGCTCGAGTCAAGAGGTACATGATGGTCAAGAGGGTTTCTCCCCACACTGAGAAACCTCTAAGGAAAATGCACTAATATCACCTCTCCACACAAGCCTTTTGTTCCCAGCTCGCAAATAACAAGGGCGAGGCGGGTGCTCTCCCTGCCACGGGCCACGGCTCCTTGTAGGTGCTGCGGAGCCCATCCATCCATCCATTCATCTTCCTGTCCGGGTAATTGAGCTCAGAGCTTCCAACCATATGCTCTGGTTGTGCCTCTCTCCTCTCGCTCTGGCTCTTGCTGAAGTCCAGGGAGATTCCCTGAAGAAGCCACTTTTAATTTGTAATCTGATTAAGCCATTAGAGGCGAATAGAGGAGTAAGCAACACAAATTGCCGATCGTTTCCATCAGCAAATCCCTCCAATTAATCCCGAGATTAACCCTGATTACACGCAGTAATGGTGATCAATGCACCCTAATGGGGTAAATCCGCCCACTCCACTTTCTTCCACATCCCAGAACGATCAATTTTAAGTCAGCGTGATTTATCCAGCAGGATCGAGCGAGGCCAGCGGTAGAGATGGGGCACTGCCTGCATGTCCAGAAACAATCAGGGGAGCATTAGCTCACTAAGCTAACAGCCTCCCTTGGGGGAAAGAAAGGCAAACTCGGGGAAAGAACTGGTTACAGTGAAACAAAGAGCAGGGGAATGCAGAGGGCAGCAGGAATGAGAGGTTTCATCCGCCTTCTGCTCGAATCCTCCCCGCACTGAAAAGCTCCTGTGAGGTGATCAGACCAAACAGCTCGGAGCAAGGCTGCACTTCTCAGGGATTCCTCTGTCAAAGAGAGGAAGTCAGGCTGCAGAAGAGCTGAAAAGGAAAAAAAAGCCTCCCTACTTTGTGATCCGAGCCTCTGTTCTTCCCTTTGCTGCTAAAATCAGAAGTTACCCCAGGACCATCCATTTCCGAGGATCCCCAAGCACTTTGCAAGCTTCAGAGCCTGGCTTAGTTTTCACTTAGTTCTGTGTTATTTATAGAGTAGCTGATATCCAAACACTTGCTTCAAAGGGGATTTTGCCTTTGTACGGACTAAGTAAGAACTAAGTCAGAAGCTCAAGGTTTGACCTTTGGTATACAGAAATCAATTCATCCTGCACTGAAATGCAGCCATCTCCAGGGTGAAATGCAGCAGCAGTTTAACTGTGCATGGCAATAAAGCAGGTTGATTTATAGACCCTTCTCCTCCAGTGCTGCTTTCTCTACTTCAAGTTTAAAAGGAGAGGAGAGAAGAGAAAAACTGCTGGAGGATGTGTTAAGCTCCTGCATCTCGCTGCATCCCACAGGGTAGCAGCTCCGGGCAGCTGAGGCCGGGACAGGAGAAATCACATGAGCTTATGGGGTCCCACATTGCCACAGCAGTGTGTTGTGCAGGTTGCTGTGCTGTGGGAAGGACCACCTTTAGGACTCTGAATTCCTCATGCTGTGACCCAGACTCTGACCAGGAATTTTCCAGGGGGCTCCTTCCCAATATTCCCCCAGCAGCTCGCTCTGCATCATGACACCTCTTTTCCCATGGCAGAGCTGTGCTCTAATCCCTGTGTTGCTTCATCCCCAGAATTGGTTCTATTCTGGCAGCAAGGTGAGCCCTTCAAGGGCTGCATTTGGTCAAATTCTCTGGGGAACTGTGAGGCTCAAAGGTTTTAAAGGATCATAAGCCATCATTAACACTCAAAGTTACTTAAGCCCACGGTTCGAACCCTGCCTTGGACCCCTAGAAGGTTGATAGGACACCGTGGTCTGGCAGGAGCAATAATACCTTCCTGACCTTCACCAGCGGATGGGGGGAGCAACGCAAGGGGACACCAGAGACACAGGAAAGCTGCCACAGCCCCTGCTCAGCTCTTCCCATTGGGAATTAGGGAAAGGGTGGGAGCTGCTCTAAAGCCTGCTGTACACCCAAAGCTGTCCTCTCAAGACCTATCCACACAAAAACTGAGCTACGTTTTTCATGGATCAAAGGGATTTTGCCAGCCTGTTGCACCCATGTCCCAAAATAAAGGAGGTGCTGGAAACTCAGTCCTGGCACAAGTGTGTGTGAACCTGCCTAACCCACAGGACTGTGCTGAGGACACGGTGCACATCCCCTGTGCCTCTGCTCCCATTGCAGAACCCACACCTTGCTTGAAAAGCAGCACAAGTCCTGCGTTTCATTTCCCTCCACAAGGAAAACAAGGTCTGACTCCTCTCAGAAACCCAGTGGGGATGCCTGCACCCAGGCTGGGACTCAGGAAAAGTGTCTGTTTTGTTGAGCAGCTCCCTCTGCTCATTCCTTGCTCCAGGAACACTGTCAGAGAGGAGAAAAAAGCACAGCGAGAGGCTGCCTTAGTATCAATCAGTGGTACAGTCCCCCTGGGAGGAAAGGTTTAGTTCCCCTGCAGAAGCAGCGGTCAATAAACATGGCACATGCTTTATCTCCTGTCAAGGCTGCCTTCTCCTGTCAGCAGACCTGACACTGGCCCCAGGATAGAAGAGGAGGCAGGAGCGCATCAGTGACGAAACATCCCACCTTACTTTGGGGTTGGAACTAGGTGATCTTTAAGGTCCCTTCCAGCCTATGATTTTAGTGGGAGTTAGATTGGAAGCAGGTCCTACCGCCAGTGTGGCAATAAGTTGTGGTTTAAGCCCAGTGCTGAACCCAGGACATAACAGTAGATGCCATGAGAAGGAGCAGTGCCTTCCTGTGCATGACAGGAAAGCAGCAAAGCAGACCCATGAGCTGGTGCAGCACAAGGGTTCCTGGGAGAAGGACCATCTCACACCACCCGGGTCCAGCTTCAGACCAGCCAGTTTTAGGGTCTTAAGTGATGCCAAGGGATTTTCTTGTCATTTTTCTCATGTTCAGCTGAAAAGTCCGGCACCTCAGCATTGCCTATGAAGAACATAGGGAAGATAGCAGCTCTGTTGCTGAATAATTCAGTATAATATATGGGAACCATGATACATCAGCCCAGGGTTGGTGTCCTGCTCAGACATGCTCCATATTCTGCATAACCTACATGGACCTCTGAATTTTGAATTACCTGGCAGTACGCAGGCTGATTGCCCTGGTTCCAGGGGAAGGGCCCTGCAGCTCCTTGCCTAGAGGGACCTTCCAGCTAAAGAGTGAGCAGACCTCAATGAGGAGCCCAGCCACAGAGCTGTCACTCCCTGGGACACTGATGTTTCTCCAGAGTCCTTTCTCCACAGTCATCAGGCTGGGTTTGCATTTTAAGCCCTGTACCAAGCATACTGATGCCTGCAGTGCTCTCTGCAGCAGTGCTACAACATCTGCCACCCAGGGCATGGGCTAGACCCCAAGCACATGTAGGTACATGCTGCACATTCCAGGGGATATGTTTTCCACCCCTACCTGTTGCTTATGAGGTGTTTTGAAGTGCATCTGTTTCAGGGTGATGCACGGGGGCCTGATCCTCAGCCACCCCATCTTCCCTCTGACTCCTGCAGCCTCACCAAGGGGCTGATGGTCTCCTTTGATGTAAAGATGAATAAAGCCTCAGCCGCAAGAAGCCCTGTGGATTTATGAACTCCTCCTCTATGATGTCTTTCCAATAGTATCCCCCAGAAGAGCATTTGCTCTCTCCTTCCTGCCTGGCTCCACCAAACCAAGCATTCCTTTCTCCTCCTCCATCCCAGGCCCCTCTCCACTGGCCTGGGGCGCAATGCTGTTCACCATGCACATGGTATGAACCGAAAGGTCTGCTCTGCAAACTGGGCCACTTGTCAGCTCACTTTATATATTCCAGCAGGTTTGACATCTCCTCGCTGTCAGCCCCACAGAAGGTAACACAGGCTCACTTGACAGCAGAGATGAAATACTGCAATTCAATCTACTCCCACCCCAAATCATGCCAGGCCTGCAATTCTATAGAGGTTTCCATAGACTTGAAAAGAAAGGGACAAATAACTGTGATGGAAACCATTCACTGGAGACTTCCAGGGGAAATTATACACCCGCAAGGGGAAAAAGGATCATTAAGAGGTGACAGGAGAAAACATTTGCATTGCAAGTCAAACCAGCTGGAGGCTAGGAGGGAAGCACTGTGGTCACTGACCTCCCCAGTCCAATTCAATCAACTCCAACAATTGGTAAACCCTCGAAGACAGGCCCTTTACTTATTTGACCCAGATCCCCCAAACACAAAAGTCAACTTCTGCCTATAAACAGAAGTGGAGTGTTGCAAAGGTCCCCTAAAGTTCACCTCCTGCATTAAAACCAAGTAAAGGAAAAACCCACGTGCCCGTCTCCTTTTTAGCAGTCACCTACCACCTCAACTTCTGAGAGCCATAACTGCACAGGGAGATTGCTTTGCTTGGCAAACAAACAGATTAAAGTGAGTTCACTAGGAACATCTCTATTTAGTTTCCGGGCTGAGAGTGCTGATAATGCAATGGCACAGTTAGCTTTTTCAGTGCTCGAAACAAAGCAGAAAGAAATGAAGGAGAAATAAACATGAAGGAGAATTTACCCCTGATCTGAGCATCACATGAAAAATTCTTGTCTCTAAGTGCAACCCAGGCTGGGAGACAGCAGGTAGGTTGATCCTGCAGCACTACAGCCGAAAGGGTGGACAGGGAGAGAAGAGCCAAGGCCATCTCCAACAGCCAGTGCTGCCCACATCCAGAGAGGGGGAACACACTCCCCCCAGGGAAAGAAAAACCTCACACCCCACCCCTCATGTTTCTGCCAGAGCATTAGCACAGACTTCACCAAAACCCTTGAGGGGAGCTCTGAGGAATAGGAGTGATGAAAGAAGGGCTGAGAAGAGACATCTTCCAGCCAGCTGGAGCCTGGGCTCCTCATCAGCCCTCGGGAGCAACCAGCCTCACCACATCCATGCACAGGATGCACTCAGAAGCTTTTCCTAACATTTGTACGGTAGCTTGAGCCAGAAGCACTCAATTTGCAGCTCTGCCTTCCAGTTCCAGACTTTGGCTATTAAACAAAGAATGGAAGTTTGCAAAGCTGCCTCCAGTCCATCCTCAGATAGCCACACACAGAGCTGGGCAGGAGCATTAGCAGTCTCCACACAGCCGGGCCTGCCTGAAAGAGACAGTTCTCCCCAGTGGGCAAATAACAGGAGAGGGAGGGAGTAATATACTCAAGTGACATTTGCACCCAGGTGCAATGATGTGTCACTCATCACAGCTAGACCAAATAGCATCTCTGGGGCACCAAAATTACACAGCCAAGTAAATCCTACAAAATCCATCTGCCCTTTTCAATATTTGGAGATAATTAACTTCTCCAAGCTGAGATATTACAAAAGAAAGCTGTTAGTGAATCTGTTCTGCCACAGGTCTGGCTGGATGTGCAGCTTGCCAGCACTGGGGACACTGAAAGGGCAAGGAAAACATTTCATATTTCTGTACATTCCCAGCTCCCTTATAAGAAGGCTACAGAGGTGCACACACAATACAGTGAGTCAGAAGAAGGAAAGACCAAAGGCAAACTTACCAGGACAAACGTGTCTACCGCTCCATCTGCATCACCTGAACCACAGTCAACACCAGAGCCATATCCAGGTCCTGCTCATCCACCAAGAAAACTGGCTGCAGCAGTAACTAGAAATATCAGGATAGACACCCCCCCCTTACCAAAACCAGACAGAGCTTCTTCAAACAAAGCCCCTCATCTGAAAGGAGAGGAGCTCACACCAAGCCTCATGCAACACCTCACCTACAACCAAACCAGCCATCATCTCCCTCCCTGCAATAAATACACAGCCTGCAGCTGGCCCAGCCCTCCCACCAGCAAACCCCAGTTGGGCCAGTTGATTGCAGCATTCCTTAGCCAGAGGGAGGCAATTAGCACCTTCCTTTCCACCATGGCCCCACAGCTATGTACCCACCAGGGTGATAGATGCTAGGAAAAGCAAACAGGAGCATGATTCTGCTCTCCTCTCAGACCTGCTGCTCCACACTCACCCTGTTCATCTGAAAAGGCAGGAGATGCTGGAAGGTGTGATGTGCCCATTGCTGTCTGGGAGGCTGGCACTGCCCTCCAGGTGTGCTACGCTCCCCTGTGAAGCTGAGAAGATGTGAAGGGCTTATCTTTAAATTAAACAGCAGGCCACTGGCCCACAAACAGGACAGGAGAGAAAACACATGCCCAGAGTGACTGAGGGAGAGACACCCAGACTGAGCAAGCAAATGAGGGACGATGAGATGTGCAGAGCCCTGGGTAAAACCGAGGAACCTCTCCAGACAGAGGCTTACACACACCTCTGCTGAGTGTATTGCATCGCTTTAGACAGACTTCTCACCCTGTGGCACGAGGGATGTGAATCACACAGAGGTACAACTCTGGGGCTTTGTGGAGAGCTAAAGTGCTTTGCCATCATGCAGACCCTGCACCCTGGGAAATCACAGGACTGTGGGCTCAGGGTAAGGTCCAGTGAAGTTTGAGTACTCCCTGCTAATTGCTGCAGATGTGCAAAGACTGGAGATCCCCAGAGCTGGAACAAGGCAGATGCCTCCTGCACCAGTGACCCTTCGCAGAGCTGGTGCTGCCTGTGCTGCCTCCACGGGTCACAGGGGCAGTAAATATTTGCACAGGGCCGGACAAGGAGAAAGCAAACAGGGTTTCCTTATTTATGGGCCTTGGCAGCAGACTCCTTGGGTAGCTCCACAGCATTTCCGTCATCCCTGAGCCCCAGCTGGGGCTAAGCCCCCACCATGCACCCCGTCTGCTTCACGGGGTGCTGCCACTGGAGGGGAGAGATGGGTGGGAAGCAAAGAACCAGGATAGGGATGTGAGGCCAAAGGCAGGAAGGACAGGGAGTGAGTGAGAGTGACAGAGAGAGGGAGAGTGTGAGAGTCTGAGTTTGCAGGAGCAAGTAAAGTGACATTGCATGGGTGTTTTGGAAGCTGTGTTTATTTTACCTGCAGACTAGCAGTAGGGAAGATGGATACATCTGCTAGGCTGGCTTCCTAGCAGTCCCAGGGGCTCTTTCCTGCAGTAAGTCAGCATGGTGAAGCCCCCAGAAGGGTTAAATGGTGTTACCGAGCTCTTCGTTCAGCAAAGGGAGAGTTCAGGCTCAGAGAGGCTTCCAAGGTCAGCGAGACAGCCTGAACCCTTGCTGCATGGCCACGTGTATGCCTGCCAGGACATAGGCACACACATGCACACACGAGTACGTGTGAGAGGAACCTCTTGCACAGACAGGTTCACTCCCTGCAACTGCTGCTGCAGGGACCCAACAGGGAATAGGAGCCCGGGAGGAAGCAGGAGCTGTGGGAGTGCTCCCAGGGTCTCCGAGTGGGAGGTCTGCATCTCCTGCCAGAGGAGTGCCTGGAGCACAGTCCTGCCCAGAGCCTGCTCCAGAGACACAAACCATGAACATACCTTGAAGCAGCTGGGTGTCCCGAGCGTGCCTCATCTGCTTCCCATCATCCACCAGAGAGACGGATGGCAGGAGGCAGAGGGGAAGGAGCTTGGGGATCACTGACCCCTCTTGGTGCTGAGTGTCTGGGTTTAGGAAGGATTCAGACTTATTACAAACCTCCAGAGCTGTTGATTTCTTGGATTTCTGTCATGTCACAAGAAGCTTTCTCTGGGCTGAAAAGGGCAAGGGTATGTATCTTATTCCATAAACTCCCCTGAGGCAAAGGTAAGCCCACGAGGCCAGGGGTTAAAAAGACCCAAACAAGGCTGGAAATACTATGAAGGAAAAGGGAAGGAAGGATTATGTGAATGACAGGATCCTGGTGACTCTTCAGGAGGGGTCAATATGGTTTGGTGGGGATGGACAATGTTTGCTATCGTGCTGGTGTCCAGCATGAGGAATTGTGCTGGAACAAGTTCCATCCCTGAATTTGCTAATAGCTCAGAGGGATAATCCCCCTGAGCCAAGCCTGGTGCTGCCTGTTGGTTCCTGCAGCCTGGCTGACTGCTTTACTTACAAACCCTGACCAACATAGGCACTGGTCAGTCTGGTTTTCACTCCAGCAGCACGAGCAAGAGACTTTCTCCTAACAGGGATTGATGGCATCTGGATGAAGCTTTAGGATTCCCCTCCCAGGTAAATCATGGTGCAAACCACTTCTCTTTCAGGCGGTCATCTCACCAGCCAGCAAATGAACGACTGGGTTTGTGGGAGATCAGACCAACCAGAACCCGGCTGCACTGGTAGAAAGGGAAAGCTAAAGCCATGTCCACACTGCTATGAACACTTTTCTCTCCATTGGATTTGTGCATCTGTGAGGTCCCCACAGACTGCATGGGGACCACAGGTGGGTCTTCCAGGACGGGCCTCCTACCCAAAGCAGGCTGAGAAGCACATGTAGTGGTCTGTGCTGGTGCATGAATGCCCAAAGCACTCCGCCTCTTGTCCTTCTGAACCTGCCTGCGCGGTTCATCACCCAGAAGTAGCTCCCAACGACTGGGAGCTTCTGGACAAAGGGCTCAGGGTATTTGTCATGAGGATGGAGGCTGGTGTTTCCCTCAGTGCTGAGATAGCATCCCTGAAAAACAGCTGGAGTGGAGCAGAGTGTAAGCAGGTTTGAGGCTGGAAAAGGTTCATTTACAGAACCTCCAAACCAGCAGCCCTGGCTGGGTCTGACTCTTGCCTTGCTCCTTCTGCCGTAATTCATCCTGCAGCAAAGTGAGACTAAACGGTTACCATATGGATTCGATAGCATGCTGCACCTGCTTTCCACCCTCGGCAACCACATGTGGTACAGCGTGATGGAGAGGCAGGGCTGTGTGCAAGCGTGCGTGTACAAATCAATCACAACACCAGCTCGGGGGTGGCTGGTGCTCCACACCAGCTCCCCAAGGCTGGGCCAGCCAGGGCTGCTGGGGCAATGCTTCTACATGGAGCCGCTGGACCTGGCGAGGTCCTTGGTGGTTTGGTGCCCCAAGGAACAAACCATAAGCTGTGCAGAAGTACCCAAAGGGACACTGCCAATTCCTGCTCCCCATTGCCACTGGGAGCAATGCAGCAGCCTGGCTGAGGTGTTCCATGAGGACAGGGACTGTGCCTGATGAGGGAATCCTGTCTGGCTGGGGGACCCAAACCCCCTCTGCCACTGGCAGTGAGAGCCAAGTGCCCCACACTCATCAAGGGAAGAGGAAAGGAACTTGGGAGCCATTTTTCTCTAGCAATCTGTATGTTTTCTTACAGAGAACATAAATAAGGAAATAAACTGTCACTGGCCTATAGAAACCATCTGACTGAAGCTCCAGGAATCTCTGGGATGAGTTTACAGAGCTCTGTGTAAACACAGTAAATGGGGCACAGACTGGGGTTGAGGTTGCTGCCGGCTGGGGAGAAGTTATGGCTCCCACCTCCATGCTGGTTAGGGATGCCACTGTCCTGGGTGCATCTCCCTGGCAGAGAACAGATGCTGGTGGGTGTTTTTCTTGCAGAAATAATGAGCCAAACTGATCTGCCTAATGCTGAAGAAAAGCCAACACACATTTGCTCTCCTGCTGCAAGTGCATGGCACTGACAAAGATGGAGCAACCAGTAAGGGCAAGGGTGGGAAAGTAGCAGCCCCCAGGTGCCCTCAGCCCCAGCACTGGGAACCCCTCTGCTAGCACGACCCTCCGACTGCTCACCAGGACCCCTGTACCATGCCTGCCATTGCTGGGCAGGCTTTTCCTTATACTGCCATGCCCTGGAAGGTGCAGCAAGTGATGGCACGGGGTAGGTGCTGCTAGGAAGGACTCAGGCTTAGCTGTGTCCCGCAGCTGCAGCCAGCCCTGTCAATGTAACACCTTCAGCACTCTTGACAAGGAACATTCCAGGGACCTGGGGGCTCCAGCCCACCCCAGCAGCTGGTACTGGTTTTACAAACCAACCTGAGGTCAGGAGGGGCTACTGGTCCTCGATGTCCCAAGACACAGGCATCTGCTGCTCCTGCAGGGGTGAAGCAGTGGATACTTCTGCTCTGCAACCTGAGGGGAAGCCCTGTGGAATCTCCTATCACCCGTTTCCACTTTGTCCCTCTCTGAACACTAAAATGTCTATGTCAAAAGTAGACGTTAAAATTTAAGGAAAGCTAAATAGAAATTAAACTTGTGTATTTTGAGAGGAAATGAGTCCCGTAAGGTGATCATGCTGCTATGCACAGATGATTGATGTCAGTTTATTTATCTGCTACTGCTAAATGCTTGCAAAGGAGAGAAGAAAGGAGCACAGCCAAACTCTGGTAGTTTCGGCAGTGTCCAAGGCGAGAGCTGGGCAGCCTGTGACCAGCCTGTGCAGCACAAACCTTCTGGAAGCAGAGCTTTTGGACTTCCACAGCACAGATCCCCGCTTTTCTCTGTCCCAGCTGGCTCATGCTTCATCAGCTCCAAAACCACAAGTGAGCATATGGCTGAGGAGAGCCTGCGTGGTGCAGAGGCTGTTGCTTGTTCTCAAGTATCTTTCCATTACCCTTTCCCTTTACTTCCCTTAGGGCAGTGATTATTTCTCAGCCCCTGCCCCTCAGATGGGTTGCACCCCACTCTTCTCTGGCTGGGTCCTTATACAGGTAATATCTTGCTGTCCCCTGCCAGGATGTCTTGGAAGCTGCTTTTGCTGCCTCTGTTCCCCTTCCCTATGAGGCTGTTTTGTTGGCCTGGCTACTATTTGCATAATGGTACCCATAATCACTTGAGGAGGAAATCATTTCCTTTCACTGGAACTGGAGACCTTTTCATTGCATTTATTTGTACATATACATTCCCGAAAGCTGTGCAGTGACAGATGCTGGAAGCGACCGCCTCCGTGCAGTGCAATCAGACACCCTCCGCCCGGCCCTGCCGCTTCCTTTTAACAGCCTGGTTTTTTATCCTGCAGAAAACAAGGATTGCTGATTGAACGGTGGTGCCTTTGCAAACGCTGCTCATTGGGTCCCAGCCATCTGTTAATGCGTTCAAGGTTATCCAGGGGCTGACTCACGCTTGCTTCTCTCATTCTCTCTCTCTTCAAACCCTGCTCTTCCTCATTTTACACTTCCTTGGAAAGAGATCAGTGACATGGTATGTTTGACACCCTAGGAAGTGTTAGTCATTGCTTACCCGTTGCTGAGTGACAGTGTCCTCCTGCTGTGGCTGCGTTGGGCACGCGTGTCCTGGGGATGCCATCCATCCGTCTGTCTGTCCGTTCATCCATCCGTCCATCCATCCACTCTAGGAAACCTGGGCGGCTGGAGCTCCAATCCTGCCTCTGCACCTCAACTCAGGGAGAAGAAGCTCTTACACGTCACCATCCTCTTCCAAATTCCTTGCTTCAGGATCCTTATTTTGCAGGTAAATAAATATGTGTATGCAAATAAAGCAAAAAAAGGGGGAATAGAGGGAGAGAGGAAAAAGAGAGATAAGGTGTGAAAAGAGCAGTCCCAGCAAGGTGTAATGGCAAAGCTACGCCTCAGACGTGCTGACCAGTGCAGAAAAGGTGCCTGAGCAGTTTGTTCAACATGCAGTCGACCTGTGCTTATGGGTGAGGATCTGTCCAGCAACCCTGCTTGGACCAGACCTAAGGACAAGGATGGGCTTGTCCCAGCAGCACTGTATCTGCTCACAGAGCTGTGGGTAGGGAAGCTGCTACTGCTGCCGTGGGACAGGGCATTGTGGTCCATGAGGGTCCAGCCATCTGCCAAGCACTGATGGGACACACTGAGGATCCATGCTGGCAGGGAAGCCCAGCTGCTGCCACTCACTGGGAGAGTGGAGCAGAGCAGTTTTGATGTGTCAAAACAAAGGTTTTGTACAGGAATGTGCTAACTTCAGCTTAACTCTTTTCAGGAATTTCTGCTCAAAACTGAGAAGGAAGAGAACACTCCCATCTCATCCCACCCCAACTCATCCCTGCTGCCCCATCAGCCCCACAGGGACACAGAGCTGGGAGAGCAGGATGAATCCTGCCTGGGCTGGTGCTGGGAACCATGGTCTGGGCATGGGGCTGGGAGCAGGTGAAGTGTTACTCTCTCCAGAAATGGTTTTGATTAGAAATTATTAGAATAAAAATGGGCAAGTAAAGCACAAAACAATGTCATTGGCATGGCTCTACACTTCCTGTAAATGTTTCTATTTTGATTAGTCGACATTCCTCATGAAAACCTTCTCTTCCACACCCTTCACCCCAGAAAAACCCCAAACAGTTAAAGCTGTTCAGAATTGCCCTTGCACAGAGGATGGCGGTGGGTTTAACCTCCCAAAAGGAAGGTGTGGGTGTCAGCACACGGCTTTTGTCCGGTGAAATACAACCCCATGGCAGCTCTGACCGCAGTCCATACATGCCTTGGACACCCTGTGCCTGGAGGAGCCAGGGCTGCTGCAGAGCAGAGACACAATTCAAACGGGTTTGCTGCAAAGGGAAGGTTTAATGGTCAGTCCCAGCCGAGGAGCATTGTGAGGAATTCAGGACGATGCCTGCATGTGCCCAACCAGCTCCCCTTCACCCGGGGTCCCCAGGTCCGGGTGATGAAGAGCCCTTGGCACTGGGCTGGCCGCAGAAGCCATCAGAGCGAAACTGCAGCCCTTCTAGCTCCACTTAAGAGACTCAAATCCTATTTAATGAATGATCATTAACTGGGGACATTTCAGATGAGAAAATCGTTTTAGGAACGAGCAATTAAATCCTCATGCTTAGATCACGTAACTCATTTCTAATTAAACTCACTGTAAATTATAGCAACGGTATTTATTTTTAATGAGAAATAAAACTGAAAAGAAATTGTGGCCCTTCAAAAAAAAAAAAAAAAAGGAAATGAGAGGGAGGCAGAGAGGGAGCGAGCAATGGAGGGGAAAGGAGCAGGGAGCAGTGAGAGAGTTCAAAAACAGGCAGAAAAAGGCTATTAAAGCCCTTCCCGCTGTAGTCAAGCAGCCGCCAAGCACCGATCTCCATTCCTGCTCTGTGTCTGAGTACCTCCTGGCAACAGCTATTTATATTTCTGACCTTTCCCAAAGGTAGGTAAACGTCCAGAGCTGTGGCTCTTGGGGGTTTTGCCACTGGGAAGCAGACTTGCTTCGCGCTCTCTCCAGATGCAGCTGCGGCATGACAAGGAAAAATGGTGCCCATATGGAGACATTAATGATCAGAGGTTCAAAGCAAGCACGGAAGGATCGACTGCTCTCCAAGCATATATTAATCACATCCATCACGGCACGGCTCTGGGCAGTGGCAGGGGAGTGGCAGGCGGCAGCTGGCGGGAAGTCCAGCACCAGGCAGAAGGATGCTAATGGTGGTGGGGAAGGTGTAACGCTGCAGGCTGGGATTGGTGGAAGCTAGGCAAGGAAATTTGGGGGTTGCCTGGGCCATTGCCCTCTTGTGGATGCAGAAGTCTCCAGGTCTCACCCCCCTTGCCATGGGACCTCATGTACAGGGCCTGGAGAAGGAGGAGGGCAAGCATTGGCATCTGAGTGTCCATGGCAGGTGGAACCCACACTTTACCACGTAGTTAGGGCAGACAGAACACATTCCGAGTGATTACTGCAAACTCAGCAAGGGTGCGTAGCTGCGTAACAAACGTCCGTGTGCAAAGGTATGTCTGATGCTAACCCAAGTAAATTGTCCCTTCCTACGTAACACACCAAAGCCCTCCAGCCCAATTGCACAGCACCGCCGCAGTTGTGCTCCGCTGGCATCTTTCACGCAAGGACCTCACAGCATTTTCCAAACAACAATTAATGCAAATCACTACCCTTCTGATATGTTGTTTATCCTTAATTTTCAGTTGGGGAAACTGAGGTACAGGGCTGAGTTCTGACTCACCCACCGCAGGAATGGAGGCAGAGCCTGAGGTGCTGCTGGGGACTACCAACCTCCATTCAGCCTCCCAGACCCACTGGTTATGCCAATAGGCCCTTGCAAGCATCCTACAGCACTGTGCTGTACATAGGAATAGCCCCAGTCTGTGGGCCAGGAGTTTATTTTTAGTGGAAAACATGCTGGCTTGCATCCAGTAATGATGGGCTTAACCCCACAAACTCGAGTTCACGCCAAGCCTGCTTGGAGATTCATAAAAGTTTAATGTTTTTCAGCAATGTTTCCGCTCTCTCAGCGCCGTCTGTGCCTCGCTGGGACGGAGTTGGCGGTGCAGAGGCAGGAGCTGCTTTCCAGCTCCCCACCACAGCCAGAGCGGAGGCATGTTGGGGGTCCCCCAAGGGGAGTGCAGAGTGGGGGCAAAAAGGCTCTGGGCTGAGCAATGCTTGGCTCAGCCCAGCCTAGAGGCAGCCTCAGCTCCTGTGTGATGAAGGCAGTGGTGCTCCCCTTGCTGGAGGAGATATGTGCATCCTGGTTCTCACCCCTGAGCGAGAGCTGGTGCTGCAGAGAGAAAGGAGCTACTGCCACTCACCATCCCATAGCTCACCATCCCATAGCTCACCATCCCATAGCTCCCCATCCCGTAGCTCCCCATCCCGTAGTTCACCATCCCATAGCTTGCCATCCCATGTCAGGGCTGCCCTGCTGCAGCAACACAAATACAAGTGATACAACCCCCTAGTGCAATCCCTCGTGTGCTCAGGACAGAGTGAATCGCCAAGAGCATGCTGAAAACGGAGCTGGAGCTCGGAGCAAACAAGGCTCCTTCAGCTTCCCGGAAACATTCCCACGAGTCCCCCAGGGAGCTTTTCCTTTCGCGCTGGCTCTGTTTAAACAAGCTCAGTGCCTCGGCACAATGGTGCACGCTCCCTCCCTGAAAGCCTCACTAATGACTTTTTAGAAGGGGCCCTCTCAGGCTGTTAAGTCAGTGTCGGATTTAGCGTGCGTGGTGTGGCTTGCCAGCTGTCTGCACGCGGATTTAAATCTGATCCGCGTGGAACAGCGGCAGCTCCGGCGCTGGGCTTCGGACAAAAGTCGTGATTATTCCCCTCTTCCCAACAAAGCCGGCTGTGTCCAAGGGCTTCCTGGCCATTACACCGCTGCTGCCCCGGTGCTGTGCTTCCCATCCCTGCTGGCACTGTCTGTGGAATGGTGGCACATGGGCTCTGACACTGTGCTCCGTGGATATAGTCCGGTTACATAGAGCTGCAACCGAAATAGTGGTACTAGAGGTGGCTGCGTTAGGTCAGGATGGAGATGGGGAGAAAGCGGGTAAAGGATATGTCTGTCCTGGCAGCACCTGATTTACCCTATTTGGGGGAAGAAGAGAAATCCTCAATATCTGGGGCTGTGCACAGAGCATATCCCTCCTGCAGGATGATCAGAGCACCAGTGATGCATCCCCACCTGGCTCCTATTTTTTTCACTTCAGTACTGATGTTTTAGCTGTGAGGGCTCGGAAGGCTGTCACCTGTAGTTGTTCTTGGTTATTTCCAAACATGAAACATCAAAGTCCTTAAGCTTTTCTCGGTCCAGACACTTGTTTTACTTGAAACTTCCTCCTATTCTGTGAAATGAGAAAGGCAAGATGACCATGACTCTAATATCTGTTCCTCACCCTTTGGCTGTTGAAGCCCACCCACATCTTTGTCTGATGCTCTGCAGGTCGTTGCCAACCCGGGGCACAATCTGGCCCATGTGTGGACTGAGGGAGGGGTAACTTCCACCCATGCTGCCCTTGAGGTTTCCGCAGGGATCGTGTGGAGGTGGTTGGACCATCCGGAGCCAGGGCTGGCCCTGGGAGTATATGTGTGTGCGTAGGAGGTGGGAGAGGTATGTGAGCTCCTGGGACAGAGGGGGTTCAAGTGTGCACAGGGTACAAGGGGAAGCGCTGCCCTGTGCTGGAGCTGCTCAGGAAGAGCATCACAGGAGCATCTCAGCAGGACTTGGGATTCCCCCTTGGAAGGGAGACTCAGAGAATCCCTCCAGCTCCCCCCCCATTCCTGAAAGCCCATGCTGCCATATGCATGGTTCTAGCACTTGGAGGTTATTAACGCTGGCTGTTGTGTGGCTGCTCTTTAAACCAGGAGATTCCCACCTCAGACAGAGGCAGCAGGAGGTACAGCCCGGCCGGTGGTGAGGTAGCCAAGTCAGCACTCCAGCTGCCCAATTTAGCCCCACTGTTTCTGTCTGAAATGGCATGTGCATATGGGAGAGGCCTGGCTGCGGGCTGCCTAACCAGGTCAATGTTAAACACATGCCCCTTCAGAAAGATTATATGGAGCCTGTTTTCCACGGCCTCAGACAGCTGTGCTCTGGCAGTATCATCTGTCTTTTAATGGTGCCCTGCAGAGCTCTGAAGTTGCCACTATTTAGGCACGAGGGGAAGAAACAAAGCGAGCACAGGAGCGAAGAGGCGGCAGCCGGAGGAAGCGCCGGACCCTGCCTACGCGGATCCTGCTGCTGCTGCTGGGGCTGGACTGGTGACAGCGGGAAGGGTCATTAGCGAGGGAGTTGAGTTTCTGCCCTTCTCATGCTGTCCTCAGGGAGAAGCACCCCACAGAGCTGCCCTCGCCTCCAGCAAACACCAGCTCAGCCCCCTAAATGGAGCCCAGGCAGGAGGACAGGTTGGAGCCTAATGAGTTCCAACTCCCGGAGTAAGGAAACAGCAATCAAAGGGCTTGTTATTGATATAAAGAGCTACTGTGTTGCCCTGACACCTTCGGCTCTTGAACTGTTTAACCACCTGCCTGGGGAGTGAGGAGAGGCTTTGGTATGGTGCGGGCTTGCATGCACAGGATCTCTCCTGACCCTGTTAGGGGGATGCATCATCCCTGCTCAACAGCGAAGCATCCACCCTGCCACCAGCCATGCATCTTGCGGGAATGGACTCCTGCAGGATGAGAACCAGGGGGCAGCTCCGCTGGCAGCAGCCCCACAGGGTAGCACAGGGGTGCCTGTGAGAGCCGATTCCCCTCTGAGGGTGTTTGTCCTCTGAGCTGTGCATCCAAGGAAATGGTAGCTGGGATGCTGAGGAAAGGGAACGTGTGGAGGGAGAGCCATGGGAAGGAATGAAGACGTCTGGGGAGCCGTGGGGGAGGAATTCCTCCCTGAAATGGATGATGGTATTAGATCCAGATCAACCCAGGAGCTAAAACATCCACAGCTCAGTCTGCGGTTTGGAGCTGGGCCCTGTAGGAGCCGGAGCATTAACAGCCACGCCACCTTCCCGCTCAGTAAGTCTGCCCATCCACATGTCTCCTTGCGAGGAGGCACAAGGGCCTTCCCCAGCTGTACAGAGCTGCCCCAGATAAATACCCGACAGCTGGAACAGAGAGAAATGGAGCTGGTTCTCTAACTGCCAGCATGAGCCAATCTATCACACTGGTCCTGGCACCTCTTTTCGGAAGGGAATCAAAGGGCTCCTTAGTGAGAAGGGATGAAATGACAGGTAGAAAGGCCAGAGGATAAATCCTTCTGCCTACTGGGACTGTTAAATATTAGGAGAGATTAGTGTCTGACAGGGGAGAGTAGGACAGCAGCTCTGCTAAACAGCCAAAGAAATGTGTGGAATTCCTGCTCCTTTGTCAGTGGCAACACTCAGGGTGAAATAAAAGGGAGAATAAAATATACCTTTCCCTCATTTAAATTAAGAAAGGAGCCTGTTCAGGAGCCTGTATCTTGCTCAGCCCTTCCCAGAGCGGCCTGGAATGGGCAGTAGTGTGCAGGCACTGCGATGTGGAGCAGTGCCCAGGCTCCACATCCTCTGCTCAGCATCTTTCTCCCCATCCTGCTTCTGCACCTCACCTGCCTAAATCACAGCCCCTCTGAGCATGGACCTCTCTGTTGGCACAAGAAGGGAGTAGATGAAGATGGATGCAACCAGTGTGGTGCAAGAGGCTGCTCAGAAGCACTTGCTCTCTGTCTCTCTTTCTCCCCTGCCTCCCTAGGTAGACAGTGCTTCCCTCTTTCCACCATTCCTCAGGCACAGAGGTCTCTTATGTTCTGGATGTTCACCCTGCTGATTGCCATACACCAAAAGCAAGGGGTGCCTGCAGTCATCCCGCCCAAAGGCCATTCCCAAGGAGCACCTGGACATCACAGCATCTCCAACCTCTTCTGCACCCCATTATAAAAGTCCTCCCAGGAAGCGATTGCTTTTTCTCGTTACAGAGAAATGAAAGCAAGCTGTGCTCACAGGCTGCAAATAAGACACCTCATCATGAGCAGCTCCAACGACCTCTGCTCATCTGGTGAGGCTGCAACACCACAGCATCCGCAGGACAGGCCCAGGTGCCATGTTACAGGGTAGGGTGAGACAAGTGAATGGAGGAGAAACAGAGACCTCCCACCTTTCTTCCCTTGTCTCCCTTCAGCTGTTTCCAAAGAAGCTGCATGAAAGACATGACAGAGGCAGAACTTTCTCCCTGCTCACAGCTTTTTGCACAAACTGCACCATATCTCTTTGCAAAAGCCACTCTGTAGGTGTAGTACACACTGGTCCATTGGGGCAGATCCCTGGATGGGGAAAGAGAGAGACACCCTGCTCCTTGCTCAGGAGCTTCCCTGGCTCCTGTTCTTCCTGCCTGTCCCTTACTTCTGCCATCGTCCCACAAGGCAGGAGATCAGCCCGTTTGGTAGCATCATCCCAGTGTTAGCAGCTGCAGCCACACTCTCTGTCTGGGTATGTTCCTGCTGGGAAGTGGAAGCAGGAACAGGGGAAGGAGGGGGCTGGGAGAGGAGGGGTCCGGCAGGGATCAGTGGGTCAATCCATCTTGGCAGATTATACAAAATGATAGTTTCCATTTCCTCGCTAAGGCGTCATAAAGCGCTTTGCTCAGAGCAGTAAAATATATGTGATGGGGCTTAAAACATTAAAAAATTGGCCAATTTTCATACTTTCGATGTCTGGCATGTCACAGCTTATTAACCAGCTGAAAAGCCTCTGTGTCAGGGACAGGTGAGTGGGGCAGGAGCGTGTGTATGCGTGTGTGTGCAGGCTGCTTGTGGCTGTGTCTGTGCTGCCAGGCAGGGAGGAGGAGATGAGGCTGATGTGAAGGGAGCAGAAGGGCTCTCCACCTTACACAAGTGCACAGTCTTGCTGTGCCCTGCCTCTTGCTCTGAGGCAGGACATAGTCGAGAGGGGCCAGACTGTCAAATCCAGCCCCTTCCTAAAATGAAATTCAGAAATTTGTCAGACTCCCATCTTGAACTAGTTATGTTTCTTCCCTCAATTACCCCACTGGAAAGCTATTTTATAAACTCCCTCATCTGATGATTAGGAGAAACCTCCTTCAATTTTAGCTGACATTTATTCACGACAGTTTTCTACCAATTTATGCTTATGCCAACAGTGCCCTTCCACATACAGTGTTCCTTGCATTCCTGGGTGTTTCCTCTCCAATGTATTTATAGGCAGCAATTATAAACATCTTAGCCTCTGATTTGGTCCTAGACTAGACAAGCAAAATGTTTTCAGAACCAGTTGTCCTGTCTGTGCCCACTAAACCCCATTTGCTCCTCTGGGGAAAAAAAAAATCACAGATGACTTGTGTCAGCCTCAGATCAGTAAATCCCATCCCAGCTCCTCATTTTCAATGAAAAAATTGCAAATCCATTGGCCTAAATACACTTTTCTAACCAGCAAACCATGATACCCGCTATCCTTTTCAAGCACATTCAATGCAAGATGAGAGCTGAATAGATCAACCAGAAGGCAGAGTCTGTTTCCAGTCAGATCACAGGGTTGAGCAGGCATTTAGCCCATCCACACTGGAGTAACTGGGCTCAGCAGAAGAAAGGCTGTCTTAGAAAGGAACTCCTCTCTTATGAGCAAAGGCTGAGAGAGTTGGGTTTTTTCAGCCTGCAGAGCAGAAGGCACTGGGGGAACCTGAGAACCTGATGCTGATCCACCTCTCTGAGCCCAGGCTCTAGTGACACTGCAGCTTGGTAAGGCCCTTTCATGGCACAGGGACTCGAGACCACCTCTCTCTTCTTCTCACCACCCTCTTGGGGCTGCCATACAAGCCTGTTGCGACTAAGACCCAACCAAGATGCACCTCCCAAGGCTTCCAACCCCAGCTGAGCTCTGTCTGCACCTGCAATGTGTAATGGTAGCTGAGAGCACTTGCAGAGGCCATGCTGACACATTTGTCATGGGTGCAGGAAACCCATCCATGTTTGCTTTCCAGTCCATGAGCCTCCAGAAGCTGCTGGAAGCCACAGGAAGGCTGCAGCGAGCCCAGCCTCGGGAAGGATGTACTTCAGGACCTGAACTCCTTCCTTAGGAGCCCCGAGCAGGGCTGTCAGCAGACAAAGAGCAGTTTCTCCGAACCCTCGTGTTTCCTGGTCCTGTGCAGCTTGCTCTGGCTGCAGCAGGTTGTGTCACATCTGAGAGAGCAGGTAAAGCAAACACTGCCATTCTCTGCAGCTGGTAGCAGTGCCTCGGGGAGCCCAGCACCCGCTGTAGCTGCGGGCTGGCAGGTGCCCCATCATCGTCGCCACTGGCATTGCCAATGTTATCTTTGGATGCAAAACCTGAGGAAAATTGAGTGCTTGAAAGAGGACGGGCTCTCCTGGGTCAAATTAGTCATTCCTCATTAGAAAAGCCCTGCTGGTTTCTTTGTTTCTCTCGCTCTCCAGTGTACCTAGATAAATACATTTTCTAATTCTCCAAGTCCCACTGAATAGGAGAATGGCAAGGTGAGAATATTAAAGCTGCAGATTATCAAGTGCTTCCCATGAACTGAGCCTCCAGCAGAGAATTGGGAGGAAGGCTTGGGGGTAAACTGCAAAGAGGGGAGAAGGATGGGGAAGCAAAGGGGGAAGGCAGGAGAAGGAGACAGAAGAGGATGGAGGGGGGGAATGCCAGAGGAGAGAGCACATGGAGAAAGCAGAGGGCTGATGGAGGAGAGCAGAAGGGGGAGAGCTGCACTGTGGAGAGGTTTGGCAGCTGCTGAAAGTGTTACACATTTCAATTTTTAATGATTCAAAAATACAACCATTAACATGTCAGAGGCAGAGGTAAATGGCAGGGGTTTTTTACAAGCCCTAATGTCTTTGAAGAACAAATGCTATACAAAAAGGAGGCTTTTAAGCATTTTGGCTGGGCCGTGCTGCCTGCCCCCTCTCTTCCAGGGCAGTGCTCCCTCTTCAAGGCTGCCGATTTTTGCATCATTTTGGTTTGGTTGTTTGTTCTCCTTTTTATTTTTCCTCCAATCTCTGTCTGTCGGGGATCTTCCAGTTCACAACACAAACCTGTGAAATCAGGAGCATTCAGTTCTTTGCTCCCAGCTTCTCCTGGCAAATGGATTTACATCAGGTGCAGACAGTGGCAAACTTCAAACCCTTGTTCCCATTTCAGCTGATACATTTCCTTCCTGCCTTGGTGATTTGGCTTGCTGCTCTCTGTGCCTGCTTCTTTCCAGATCCCCCTTGTTCTCTGCCTTCTCATCCTATTGCCCCTGCTATCGTGACATTTTCAAGACTGAGAAGCAAAAGCAAAAAGCCAAGTTTTCTGGGTAGGAGTAGCTGTAAGCTCAAAAGCAGGGAAAGGTTCTCCAGAAGGGTCTTTCACACAGGAGCCAAAAGTCAGGTCCTCCACTCTGGGCAATGCAGCCATGGGTGATGCAGTCATCTGCGATGCTTGTGAATGCATCTTCCAGCAGCCACAAGCACCGGCAGCTGATGCCATCAGCTGGGGCACATATTGCAGGTGTGAAAATGGGACTGCCCCCGGGGTGAAAGTTCCTGCCTGACCCGACCGAGCAGGGATGCCACCCAAGCCACAGTGCTCTGGAGAGAGGAAGAACCAGGGGAGCTGCAGTGCTTATGTTTAACCTGTTTCTTAAGACATGGAAGCAAGAGAGGATGCTAGTCAGACCAATTCACTTCCATCTTCCCTTGCCAACATCAGCTCTGGCTCAGGAGGGCATGCAAAATACAGCAGGAATTTCTGCCAGATCCAGGGCATGTCTTTCCATGCAAAATAAATGACCTAATCAAAAAATAAATGAGAAACTGAGAAGTGTAAAATAAGCAAAGAAGTGGCGCATGCCAACTGGGTATACAAGGTTCAAGTCACTTGCATTGATCCCGTGAAGGAAGCATCAAATTTTACAATGTATATTATGGCAATGGGAATAAAACAGCACAATTTTGGATGGGGAAGTTATTGGATCCCACAGCCTCCCAGAAACACTGAGAGAGAGGAGTGATGGGCACCAGGAAAGAGACCCTGTGACTGTGCACACCATCAGACCTGCAGTCAATGCAGAGACATGCAGGTTCCCAGTGCTGGGAGTGGACCCTAAACTCCATGGCTGCCTGCACCCGCTCAGCTGTAGACAGCTCAGGTGTCCCACACTCTGGGCACACTGCAGATCTTCAGAAATCTTGGGTCACCCTGAAAAACTCACCCTGAAAAACACAGACATGGGGTAGCACATACAGCAGTCTGCTCCTGGGTGGACATGTGTGGAGTGGATCCCTTGCAGCAGGCGGAAAGGAGTGTGCTCCTTTCCACCAGCAGCTTTCCCCCCCCAACTCTTCTGCTGATCCTACATTTTCTGTTCCAGCTGGAAGTCTCAAAACAAGTTCTGAGGGGTTGTTCTCACAGCATTCCTGCCCTGCTCAGACACGGGAAGTGAACGGAGCCTCTGGAGGGAAAGCTTCCTGGCCAGAGAACCCCACTCATCCTTACTGACCCAAAGGCATTCAAAGAGCTGAGGAGTCTCCAAGGAAACCCACCACTGGTCCCTCACAGGGCTAGCAGATGGACAGCTGGATCTTTGCACCTTTGAGAGGATCTCATCACTCAGTCTGAGGCTGAATACATATTCATCATATGTGGATTTCTTTTTAATGGATAAAATACCTTCTTTTTAAAGAGAAACCCTACTGCTGATGGCACAAACAGCTGTGTAGGGAAATATCATCAGAGCAAACCCAGTCAATATCCCTCCCTGGGAGTCCTGGGGAATCTAACAGCTTTTGACTTTCAAAATGACTCTGAATGCAAAGGAATTTCAAAGAGAAGACAGAAAGCCTCCCCCGGCTGCTCAACCACATCAGCTGGGCAGTCTTCCCAAGCCTCTTCCCATCCGCCCAGCATTCCTACCCCTCTTTGGTGGGCTTGGATCATGGGCAGGCATTTTCCCCCGTGTCTCTCCTGAAGAAGATGCTGTGGGTGCTCCTGTGTGTTGGGCAGGGAAAGCTGTTTCATTTTCACTAGCAGCTGACTCAAAGTTAGGCTTCCCAACTACACTCCAGAGAAGGAGCTTCTCAAACCCCCCACTACTGTCCCTTGTGAGCCATTATTGAGTTTGACATGCGTTGTTCTATTCCTGATGGATCCCGGCCACTGGAATATCCATCTGATAATCAAATAAAATAGCCAAGTCCCCTGCATGCTGCATATTTTATATGCTGCTCCCTGATTTCCATTGTTTCACATTGTTTAGACTGTTAGTCAGAACAATTTGTCATCCTACCCCTGCTGCCTAGTGGGATTCAGCTTGTTGGGGAGAAAGCGAACGCATTCACCACGGTGTGCGCTGCCAGTGCAGCAGCCAGCAGAGATGCAATGCCCAGCCAGGCCCATTCTGTGATCCATTACAGCACAGCTCCTGCCCCCCACTACAGGGCTGGTTCATGAAACCTGGAGGGAGGTCTTATTGCCTGCCCCAAAGCTCTTACAGGCTGAGAAAAACAAACTGTGTGAGCTTCAGGGTAGAAGGTAAGGGAGGGAAGAGGCTGAGGACTATGGGCAGATGCTGAACTGGCTTCAGAGAGGCAGGGCATTGACTGACAAGGGGAGAGAGGGGTTTTCTGGCATGGCACTGCAGTCTGTGGGGGGCTGCTGAGCTCCCGGAGCTGCAGGAGCTCCTGTCAGCTTCATTTCTCACTCCTCCTCCTTGAGGTAAGAGACTGGAGACCGGCTTTGCAGGCAGAGTGAGCAGGCAGCTCCACTGGCTGGGCTCCATGTGCTGGCTAACAGGCAGGGGTTCAAGCCCAACCAAAGCAGCTTCTGTTGCTATTCCTGCTCAGATCCCTTCAGGGTTCCTTGCATTATACACACCTCCTCAGGAGAGAGGGGTTGCTCTGGCTGCTGTTATTCTGTCTGTTGAGTTGCCCTGTCAGCTCCACTTTGGTGTCAGAATGGTTCAGGCTTGGGGGGAGTCTGTGGGTAAAGCAGCATCAGGAGGCGTACAGCTACAAAGGGACCCAGCCTGATGATCAGTCCCATCAAGCCCTGGTGCCCTCGCAAGGAGTCCAGGGGATGACCTCCACGCTTGCACTGGTCCCGGTGAGAGAGCTGGAGGCAGTGGGAGCCACTGCTGATGAAACCTGGTGACCAGAGGAGCGAGTCTGACAGCTGAAGCCCTCTTTTATGCTCCTGGACTGTCTCCAGCCTCATCCCAAGCCTGCATGGCTGCCAGAGCCTCTGCACTCCCAGCTCTACTCCCATCACAGCCCAAGCATCTACGGCAGTGCCCATGGCAGCCCAGGAGCGAAACTCACAGCTGGTTTTCATTCAGGCACTAAAACCTCCTCCAAAATCTTTCCTGGCCTTTATGACACTTGTTGCTGCCTCAGCTTTGCCCATCTCCATGGTATCTGGCAGCTGGGAGGCTCGGCTGTGTTTGACAGAACCTGTCTGCTCGTGACCTTTGCCTGCAGACATCTCACTGCATGTGGAGCTGCAGCGTTAAGCAAGCACGCCGGTGCTTCCTCCATCAGCTGCTAACCTTGCTTAAAGCTCTTGTCCTGGGAAATCACCTCTGGCTGCCAGTCAAGCACTGGAAGCATGGGCTTGGCTGCCAGAGGAGGCTACCTGGAGAGAGGAGAGCATGGCACTGACTGAAAGCTATGGGGCCATGGACCCCTGCTGTCAAAGTGCAGCCCTGCTGCTGTCGGGCATCCCTCTGGGGAGCACTCACTGCCTGCTTGGTCACTGACTTTTCTCCCCCTACACACCTACAGCCTCTGCACATATATCCTGTGGAGCAGAGGGTGTTCCCTGGGCTGGACCCTGGGCCAGGGCAGGTAGCACACTGCTTCCCTGCCTCCTGTCAGGTCAGTAAAGTAGCTCTGGCATCACTGCAGTTGTCAGTCATTTATTTCAAGTCCTTGATGCTAAACTGAGGATAAAACTGTAAACTGCTCAAAAGCACCCTGTGTTACACAAAACTGCTATGTGTCCTCTGCTTTCCTAAGCCTCTGCTTACCTAAGCTCTGGAGGGAGCTGCTTCATCATCCCTGCTGGCCAGCGGCTGTCTCACAGTTGTGATTTGCAAGACCTTCCCATCCCTGGCAGCTATTGCTTCCCAACTGCTGCCCCTCTGGCTTACCTTGACTCTGGACACCTGCCTCGGGTCACACACCACAGAAACTTGGAAACTCCTCAGGGTGCACTGAAGTTGTGGTGTCTCCATCCCCATTGGCACTAGTTTCCTATTAGACTCCAAGGGTGAATTTCAGGTGCTGGTTGTGACATGTGGAGCCCTCGCAGGGCTGGTGGAAAGGAGCCATTCCCTTTCTCAGGACTGGAAAGGCTGGAGCTGGAGTCTCCCAAGTGCACAGGGAAATCTGCCACTGGTGAGTCACCCCTGGAACAGTTCAACCTGGGCATTGCTTCCCAGCCAAGCCAAGGAGGGAAAGGTTTCTCCTGGTCGTGCACTACTTGAGCATCCATGAGCTGCTGTGAGGCCATGGATTGCCCTGGGGAGAGCTTGGTGAGGCAGGGAGACTTTGGGTGGCAGGAAAGTCGGTGTTTGACCAGCCCCTAAAGCCTTGCAAAGTTGCTGTAAAGGCTGGTGGGAGAGGAGAAGGTTGTGAGGACCTGCCTTCTTCCAGCAAAAACATGCTGTCCAAATAAACTGCTTGCAGCTGAGCCCTTCCTTATAAGCAGGCAGCTGGCCTCCCAGTCTCATCCCTTATCTCCAGGCTGCTCATCAAAAGACAAGTGCAGCATCCTTTGGAGCTGCATCCCTGAGCAAACTGGAAATTCAGGCCTTGCCTAGGAGGCAGAGCAAATCCCCATAAAACCTCTGAATGGAAACAGAAGTGCATGTTATTAAAATAAGAAATGAGAGAGGGAGAAAGAGAGGAGGAACCTGCCTCCCCATCCCTGCACACAGACATGTCCCTGCACAGCAAAAGCCCTTTGCACCTTCCACACAGCCACGTCACAGCGAGCAGGGGTGTCCCAGCCATGTCCCCGTGCCACGTCCTCCCCAGGCATGGCCATGCCCTGGCTGCTGCCCGCTGCTCCCGCTCAGCTCTCAAGCGAAGGGGTTAACTCCCAGCAGCTGCTCCCCAGATGCCGGTTCTGGAATTCACATTTGTGTAATAATAAACCTCGGGGTAAAGTGGTGGTGATGGGGGGGGATCACTTTGTCCCCCCCTCCTCGCTCCCCCTCTTCAAGCAAGCGGCTGCCAAGTGGGGCGGCTGGGAGAGGGGCAGCAGCCCAGGTGCTGCGGGATCCCTTCCGACGGACTCACAGGGAGATGAGTTAGGGGCCCGCCAGGAAAACCTGCCTATTTTTCATCCCGCTTGCCCCCACTGCACTACCAGAGGGCTGCGATGTCCCAGGGGCTGGCGGACCCCAGGGTGGGGCCAGACCCAAGTGGGTCTCCCTAAACAGGGCAGGACCATAGTGTGATTTGTTTCAGGAGAGAGGGCTGAGGAGAGACAGACATAAATTTTATTGAGAAGCTTTCTTTCTAATGGCTCCCATTGCCTGGCAGGGCAGCACACCTGCTTCCAATAGTTGCCCCGAACTGCTGGTGCCCAGTGCTAGAGGAGAAGGGCTGTTCCTCCATCACCCAGCCATGGGCATCCTGCCCATGCTTCCAAACAGATGGCAATGCAGAGTGTCAGACCCTGCAGTTTTCCTTTTCCTGGTGGGTGCAGGCTTCCACTCATCCCAGCTGAGCAGCTCCTCTCTTGGGCACCTCAGGGATGGGTGTGCTCAGCCCTGCTTATCCCATCAAGCATGGCTCATCCAGTAAGGATGCTATGGAGCTGCCACAGCCTGATCTGAATAGGTCATGGATCTTGGGCAAGCCTCAAGCAGAGGCGGGCAGGAGGTTTCAAAGCCCTGCTGCCCCTGTAGACATCTCCAGCTTCACAGTCCCGGCTCAGACCCATGAAAGTCCCAAGAGCTATGCAAAGAGTTGGAGAGAGATCAGAGGCTTCACTGTGAGCGGGGGCAGTGGCAGGAAGAAGGTTCGGGAGGTCCGAATTGAGCCGATCTGTTGCTCCATTTGGTCTGAAACCCTAAACCAGGTCACCTTTCAAATGAGGATTTCTGCTGCAGGCCGGGATGCCTTTCTTCTTATCCCAGTGCCATATTTCACACGGGAGGGAGACAGAAGGTGGCACAGAGTCAGAAAAGCCTTTTGCTGACCAGGGCTTGCTCCCCAGTACAAGAAGCAAGCCCCAGGGTGACTGAGGGGTCCCAGCTCAGCCCCTGCCTGCAGACCCTCCCGCAAGCCCCCTGAACCACCTCACGAGATGATGAGGATGCAGCCTCAACAGCTACTGGTGCAACAGAAGGAGGAGGTTTTCACACCTCTCCCCAAGGCCTTTATCTGCCGTCGGGGGGGCCGGGGGGGGGGTCCGCTCCCCACCCAGGCTCACCCACAGGATAGGCACCATCTGCAGCGGTCCCAGCAACGTGGGTGGGTTCCAGCCCCCCCCCAGCCCTCTGATCTCCTGTGCTCTGGAGCATCTCTGCTCATCCTGTTGCTTCTGAGCCACTCTCCGGGGCGGCCTCATCTGTTCCTGCTGTTTGGCAGCGCTATCCCAGCCCACCCCAAAGGAGCAGCTGGGGATAGCGATGGGAGTGGGAGAGCCTTTGAAACATGAAGAGCTGGTGAGGGGGTACGGCGGGGGCAGTTGCTCTTTGGTGCAGGAACCTTGGCTGTTCATCAGGGTGGACATGGACAACATCCTGCTTTCCTTACAAAGAGCCAAGGGGGACCTTGTCCAGCTGGCACCTGTTTCCCTCTCAAAAAGCATCTTCCTGACAACATCTATAGATGGTCACTGAGGATGGAAAAGTGTTCTCCTCATGGGCAGCTTGAACAGCTTTGCAAGCCTTCCTTGTATGGCAAGTCTCTGCGAACCTCACAGCCTCCAAGAGGATGCTATTTCCAAAACCGCCACCTCTGAGGGATTTCTGTGCATCCCTGAGAAGGCCCCATGGAATTTCCCACAGCCTGGGTGCAGCCACCTTGGGAGCATGGCTCTCCATGCACGGCTGGCCACTGGAGGGCTCCCAGATTGCTCTGGGAAAACAGCTGGAGCCAGGGAAGAGGCAGCAGGTAACCCACACCTGAACCCACACTTCAACCCATGCCCCAGCCCACAGCCTGCACAGTTAGAACTGCACAGTTCTAACAGTATCCGCACTTCTCCTCACCCACAGCCCTGGCATGCCACGACCCCATGAAAACCAAGCTTTGTTGAGCCAAGCAGGGCAAGAGGCTCGTCCTTCTGCAGGACAGAGCCTGCCAAAGGTGTGAGGAAGGGAGAGCATTTAGAAACAAGGCGAAAAATTGCACAGCTTCATAACAATGTGCTCAAATCCCAGTGCTAACCTACCCCATGATGAACAACCTCCTCATATTCCTTGCGTTGCATTCCTCCTGTTATCTGCCAGCAGCACTAGCCCATGGCAACTCAGGTGCCCTGATGCAAAGGTTCACCCTTGTTCTCTGCTTCCTTTGATGGGTTTGCTGTGCCATGATGGGGACATTTGACACAGCCCCACACACAAACAGCAGCGTGGGATACTGCTGGCAGGGCTGGCAGGCAGCGGCCACGTTGGCTGCCTCTTGCAGCTCTTCCCAGCCTGCTCCAACCCCATGTCTCCTCATCCTCATCCACGGAGGGAGCTTGGACCCTCCCTGTTACCTCAGTCTTGTCGGAACCAAACACGGCCATGGTGTGAGGTCTGGGCTAAGTGCTAGCACTTAGCGCTTGGCCTGACCGGGAACACCACACATCACCGGGAAAGCAGGAGCTGCAGGGCAGAACATGCACTTGTGGTGAGCCCTGCAGTGATGCTGCTGCTGAATCTGCTGCTGCTTCCCCTGGGCCAAATGGTTACTCTAGCAGAAAAAAATAAATTAAAGGAAAGGCAACCCAAGCCTCCAAACTTATCTCAAAAGCCTCGTTATGACTATTTTATTTGCTGGCTTCAGCCCAGCAGCTCGCTGGCCAAAGAGCCTTGATTTCTCCCTCCAACTCCAGCTCTTCGGGGGGAGCAGCCTGGCTGGGGTCCCGTGCTCTGGATTCAGAGGAGCCCGGGTTTCCTTTGGAAAGCACCATTAATTGACATGAGAAAATAATCCAAGCCGCTTTCTCTCTCGAGCAGCAATGGTTCTCTTCACAGGGTGTCCTGAAAAGCAGCGCTGCTTTTTGGGGACTGCAAATGCATCAGTCAAAATAACATTCCCTGGGCCAAAACTCTTCCCTGGGGCAAGGCCATCTGCTTCAAAAGGCTTGCTCCGGAGATGCCTGCGGCCGCTTGTTTTTCAGACTCACTGTGGACCGGCTCCAGCCCATCAGCCCCGTGTCCCTTTCCGCTTGCTCCGTTTCCTGCTCCCGCTGGCACCCGCGTCCCCTCTGCTCGACTGCCTGTCCCCCTGGATGGGTGCAGAATCCTGCTGCCCTTCTGCCCTGCCTCCAAAGCTGCTCCAGGGTGAGCATCCCTATTGAGCATCCCACCGAACATCCCTGGCATGTGTTCTTTGTCCACTCTATAGCAAGTGTGGAGGTGCCCAGGCATTATCCTGATGTCAGTGGGTGGCTCACTGTCACGTCCACCCTGCACAGGTCATCCCACTCTGGAGGTCACCAGGAAGGGCCCAAGGAAAAGTGAAACTCTGCTGTCTGGGAGGGTGAAGCAGTTGGCACAGGGAAGGAGGGACTGGGGGAACCTGGGGAGCCCAGGGAGCGGTGCGGCTTGGGATTCGCCTGGTTTCGCAAGGCGCTTGCTTGTTTGTTGGCTGCTCAGAGTTTGTTATTCTTAGAAACAGCTTTATCTTAGTGGTGCAAAAGCAACAGAGGCATTTTACAGGAAAAATAAATCCTCCCCCCTTTTTCCCCGCTGACATGTTATTAGATCCCAAAAACTGCATCAAAAGACAGCAGGGGCCCAAGACAAGTACATGCGGTTGGAAGTGCCTGGGGTGGGTTTGTCTGCAAACCCATCACCCTGCTGCTGCTGTGGGGTCCATGTGGGGCTGGGGTCCCTTCTCCCGGGTAGGAGGAGAACAGGTGAGGAGGGCAATGCCTACCCCTTGGACATTTGCAGGAACCAAGGGCTGGAACCGTGGCCAAGAACAGGATCCATTGCATCAATGGCCAAGAGCAAAAGCAAAAGCCAGTAGGACAGCTGCCTCCCCTTTCCACCCTCCTGGCCCATCACACCCTTCTCCCTGTTTCCAGCCTCAATGTGTTTCTCATTAGACTTCACTTGTAATTAAGTCAGTAGCACTTCACGAGCTGGTGAAGCAGGAGCCGCCTGCCTCAGGGGGCTACAAAGGCTCTGCAGAGACTTTCTTGCCCAAAGGCTGCTGGTTTAGCCCAGGCAGGATGTGCTGAAGGCTGCTGCTATTAGATCCATGCTCTGAAATCAGTCCTGCTTTTCTGAGAATGCATCCCCGGAGCAAGGAGCAGCCCATGATCCAGTGGGGACTTGGGATGTGCTCAAAGCTTGCAGCACAGAGTAACTTCTGCAGGTCCTTTGCCAAGGCAGAACTTCCATCAGTGAGCCCTTCTGGCACTGCAGAGAAGCAAAGAGCTCTGCCATTATCGCTGCGAGCTGGTAATTTCCACCAGCAGCAAAATTTGCTTTCACATTTGTATAAAATACACTTAAGTGCAGGCTAAATGCAGAGCGAATGAGACAAGAATTGCAAGTGGAGTGGATGCCATATTGATTATTGAGGATTTATTCCCCGAGGTTTAGGAGGTTTGCCATAGACACAGATCTCTTTGCACATGGCTGTCATTAACACTCATGAAATCAGCTATTAATAGTTAATGGATAATTTAATAATTAATTATTATTTAACAAACGGAGAGCAGAGGAGCAGCCTGTCTGCCACCAAAATGGAATAATAAAGAGAAAAAGTTGAAGGTGGTGCCGTCCAAGTGATGTTTTTGTTTGTTTGGTGGGACTCTGAGGCTATGAGATGAACTACTGCAGAAAGGGCTATGGGGGTCATCATCCCCAGGATGCTTTTGGAACCCTCCTGTCCTGGCCAGGCTGGCACTGGCTGAGGGCACCAGCAACAAGCTGTCCTGAGTCACACCAAGAACCGCTTTCCTCCATGCGAGTGCTGGAACAGGGCCATGCTGGCAGCCCCCCACCCAACCACCTCAGCACTGAGCCCCATGAATACTTTATGATGACAAATGGATACAGCCCTTGCTGCCGCATGCTTGCTAATTGCTTCAATTGCCTATTAAACAGGCACTAATCATTTCATAAATACTGATACGTGCAGGGCGGCATTTGCAGGCAGGGGCCAGGAGGGGGGACTTGGGGGAAGTTGTGCCACTGCATAGATGGCACCAAGGGCCACCTACCCCAAACCTCCATCCCTCCCTGCAGCCAGCATGGCAGAGCCAGGCAGCTAGTGTCAGGGGCCGCATCCGGAGAACTGGGAAATGATGGAGGCTGACATCCTGCATCGCAACTGCACTCATCCACTGCCCTGGGCCAGGGGTGGTGGGGAGGGTCCAGGCATGGGCACAGCACCAGCCCCTCTGCCACGGGATGCGGCAGCTTTGAGCCAGCCTCAGGCATTTGTAAAATAAAGGCTTATTATTAGCAGTACTTGAGATGTACATGTTCTGTCTCCCTCGGGATGTTCATTTCGTGCTGATTATCATATTTTTAAAAATGTAATGAATTTATGGAGATAATTCAATCCCACTGACTAGGAATGTGTCTTACTTCTGCCACAAGTAAAGATGCTGCGTGTGTGAAAATGGAAATTGCTGCGGCACTTTCCATGTCTTTTGCCTGTCTTCCCCTACTGAAGGATCCCAAAATGCTTTGCAGACTATCTGCTGGTTAGATCAACCGGAATCACATCACTTCACAGAAACGTAGTCACCTCTAGGCTGGAACACAGAAACTGTTTAACTAGAAGAAGAAATGTAATCAGATTAATTAAGTAAGTACAATTCCAAGGCGAGAAAGTCAATTAAATGAATCATAAGTCAATATGTAAATAAAAGGAGACAGCTTTGAAGCGGGATTAGAGATAGGGAGAAACAAGAGTGATGATTCTTGCAAAGCTTGTTCAAAAGTCCTCCAAGAGCCACTTCTCCGTATCGCTCCCAGTAGAAGACAGCACCCAGCAGCAGTACTGGGCTGCCTGCCACCAAGCGCACACCAAGAGCACACTAAGCATGCACCAAAGCAACCCTACCACCGCTCTGGGATGTTTTCACCAGGCCACGGGTGTTTGAGGGCACACAGCAGTGTCCTCATGTCCTCCAGTCCATGTGCTTGCATTCATACCCACTCACTGCTGAGACTGGAAGATTTCCATGCCCATGCATGTGTCTGTACCCATGGGAGTGCGTGTGTTACCACGCAGAGGAACAAGGCTGTTTCCCAGGCAAACCCAGTCCTCAGGTATTTGTCCCTGTGGTGCCTCACTTCTGTCCATTCACAGCTCTGGGTAACCTTTGCTTTTCCAGCACGTTTCCTTTCCCTCCTTTCTTCCTTTCTGCCAGCGAAGACTCCCTGCCATGGATGTCTTCCTGCACCCATAAATCTTTTGCATGGGCTGAAATAATGTCATTGAAGAAAGATCTTTTTTTGTGCAAATTTCAATAAATGCCACTGGAACAACGCAGCAAATGATCCTGAAAATACAAGAGCAAAAAGGAGAGAAAGAAATGGCAGCCGAAGGGGAAAGAGAGTGAAACGCCTGGATTTAAGGCTACCAAACAATGCATTTAAATAATTCAATTTGCAAAAGCAAAGCAAAAAAGGAAGAGAAAAGAAAAGGGGAGGAAAAAACCCAGCTTGCGCAGCAACCCAATAAATAACCTCAGAAAGCATGAGGCTGGGAATGCAGGGCCAAGATAGGCCTTCTCCTGTTTACAAGAGTTTCATTAAAATGCCAAGGGGAAAAAAAAAAATATATTTTGATAGATTAAGGCTGTAATTTCACTTCTAATTCCTGAAATCCCCACAGCGACAGGGCCGTGTCGCTTTCCCAGCCTGCGCCTCAGCTCTCAGATCTCTCACCCTCTCTCTCCCCTCGGATGCTCTCAGCAAATCTCCTGAGATAATTGGAGGGCTGAGGGCACCCGGGGAGCTCCTACTCCAGCCGGGCAGGTACCTCTGCAATGACAGGGGTCGGAGCCTCATTAGCCGGCTGTTGCAAACCCTTCTGTAACAAGAAGCGTTTCATAGAAGGAGGGACACAGTTAAAGAACTGCAGCTCCAGTGGCTTTGAAACAAGGCACCTGAGGTGTGCGGGAATCTCATCACCCCTGCAGCAATGTCAGAGCAAACGCTTCCCCCTATGACATGGTCTTCTTGCACGGCTCCCTGTTATTGCCCCTTGATTACTATGGCTGGCAGCAGGGCTGTTTAGCTTGGATTTGCACAGGTCTCTTTTCCTCCTGCCAATACCTGGCTATAAATCCCTATTTATGTCAAAGATGTTGGGAAAATTAAAATGTTGATCACTAGTTGCTTTTTACTTGTCCAGCACCAGTCAGGTCCTCTGCAAAGATGTTAAAGCCTCAAGTGGAGAAATAAGCAGGAGCATCAGAGAACAGGCTGAGGTACTGGAGAGGTCTGCACCAGATCTGCCCTTTGCTAGACCTGCATGGCAAATGAGCCCACTGCTCTGTCTTAAAATAAGTGTGCCACATGGGTCTGCTGTGCCATGTGCTGCTGGACTCTGCCCCTCTGCTCCTTGCACTGCTGCTGGGCTCCAGACCTGATCCATGTCCTCGTGGAGCAGCATCTCTCATCCGCCAGCCCTGCAAAAGCCCTGTGGTGCCCAAGGGTGTCCCACACCAGGCAGGGAAGGAGGAGTACACCCCAAGTGCAGCTTGGACTTGGCCTTTTGAGCTCCTTGGTGGGACAGGGAGTGACCATCAGCTCCAGGCTGGTGCATCCCTCTGCCTGCTGCTGCCTGTGAGGAGGGTGGCTGTGGGGGGGCCAAGCCAGCCTGAGCCATGCCCAGCCTCCTGCAGAGCACTCCCTGAAGAGACCAAAAGGCTTTAAAACTTAGAAAAGCCACATTTTATGTGAATACAGACGAGAGGCCTCCCTTTTCAAAGGGCGAAAACTCAAAGCAACCCAGGAACAGAAGAGAAATAAAAAGCTCTCCCCCTGCCCGCCGCATTGGAGAGGGCAGAGCCTTGCTTCCACACTTGGATTCAATTAGCTCCATGACTTGCAGAGCTGCGGCAAACCCTGCTGAAGCCCCTCTGCCTGCCGGGATGTCCCCTGTGCCTGTGCAGCTTCTGGTCCTGGCATCCCAAGCCCTTGCTGCAGCATCAGCCCTGGCAGCACCTTTCAACTCACCTGCACTCCTTAAGAGCATATAAAAGTAAAGAGCTCTGTGGGCATTGCAGAGAGGGTTTCAGTGTTATGGGGCAGCAGTCCCAGGGCTCAGCCAAGAGGATGTTTGCAGATATCAGGCACAGACATGCTTGCATTTCATATATAAAATACCCAGTGCCACTTAAATTAGCAGCATTGGGTCACAGATCTGAGAAATGCTAAACTGAGAGGGGATGTTTAATTATCTGTTTAATAAGGCTTCAAACATGCTGGAAACATTGTTCTGCAGAGGGGAGCAGTGCATGGCATCTCCTCCCAGCAGCCACTCCTCATCCCAAATGGTTTTGTGTTAGTCACAGAGTGGAGGCCCTTGTTTTATTCTCATTCACACCCCACTGTGGTTCTCACGCTGGGAAAAGAGGCTCATAATCAGGGGCAGAACAAATACCATCAGCAAATGGGTCCTGGCACCAAGGATTCAGAGACCAGATGAATCCTGGGGAGTTCAGCAGCACTTCTTGTCCTGGGTCTTGACCACCACAAAGTCCAGGCTCAGCTAAAACCAGCTTGTATGAAACCTCTGCAAAACACCGAGGCTCTCTTTGCCTTGAGTGTGGCACAGGGTGTCTGCCTGCAGCCAGGCTCCATCACCTCATCTGGGCTTCAGCAGGGGAAGTGATGCTCTTGCTCGGTGACCTGGCAGGGACCAAGGCGGAGATACTGCAGCGACCTTTTTCCTCTCCTGAGAAGCTTTACAGGCCACACATTCCACCAGCTTTAAAGTGTTGACATTTGCACCTCCATTTCTGTGAGGGCAGCCCATTTTGGGGATCTGAGCCTTGGAGAGAGCTGCTCCAATTCACCCAGGGAGGAGATATGAATCCTCCACTGCAGAGAGGTCCAGCCCCTCACCTTGGTAAGCAGGTTTCCCATATCCCTTCTGCTGCTGCTCCCCAGCCCCACTGTGCCCTAACTGCAGCTAAAAGCTCCCTCTCAGAGCAGGCAGACAATGCTCCAGCCTGCTGGAGGCCAGCTCTGACCCCAGTTATAAAGTGCAGGTTTTGCCAACAGGGTTAGCATGGTGATGACCTGATGAGGGTCTCTCCCCGTGTCCTTGGGAGCTCGGGGATGAGCAAGTGTCCCATGGGTCCTTGAGAGTCAAACACAGCCTGACTGCATTCCCTTAAGCAGATGCTGGGCTCAGATGCCACTTTCAAAGGGTTGAGAAGAGCCTGTTTCTGGAGAGGACAAAATGCTATTTCCTGATTTATTTGTGGTTGAAGTGGGTCTACAAAGTCTCTTTCTGAGGTTGATGGGGAGGGCAGAGGGATTAGACCACAAACAGCTGTGGTGCCTTCGGTCCTAAAATACCCTCTGAAAGGGGATCCTAGTCCTTTGGCTGAGCTCAGCAAAGAGCTTCCAATTTATTGTTCTTTTTTAAAGCACCTGTGCTGTAAAATGTCATTTGTATCTGTCAAGGGGACAAAACAGAATGATTTAGGTTGCCACTTCTGGGCAGAGAAGGGGCCCCACACATCCCTTGTTCCCTGCCGGCCACAGGTGCAGCTCAGCTGGGTTTCCCAGTGTCAATCCCAAGCGGAGCCAGGCTGGCCGGGTGGCAACAGCCCTGACAGAGAGAGGAAGACGGTCAAACTGGAGGGTAGGACCTGTTGATGCTCAGAGGGGCCATGGGAAGGGGAGCAAGCTAGCAGCCCTGTGCCCTGCACATCCTCAGAAAGTCCCAGTAGTTGCCTTTCCAAAGCTGCTCCACACCACTGGTGCTGTGCCCCCTGCAAGCACTCCAGCCACTCCTGGTTTTGCTGTGAGTAATGTGGAGAAGTCAGAGCGCTGAATGGTCCCATTCAACACAGCCCAGTCAGCCAGCAGTCAGGCTTTGGTGACTTCCAGACACCTTCCCTCATAAAGAGAATCACCCCCCCAGGATCCTGGGCTCAGACCCCAGCCTCAGCCAGCACACCTCAGGAGACATTTTTAGCTCCAGAAAGACTTTGCAGCACTGGAAGTGAAGGAGAAGAGACTTCATATGCAATGGCTGCGTTCTCTCCATCACACCATCTTACAAAAAACAGAATCAAGTTGTGCCATCATGTCAGCCTCTACTCAAACAGTAGATAGTCTGTAGTTAGATTTCAGCAAATGTTTACCAGGGCATTTAGGTCCCATATGTTAATTCATGTCTTTTCTTCACTCCGTATTTTCTGATGGAATCTTCAACCTCTGGATCAGGTCCTTGCAACTGAAGAGACAGGTATGAAAAAGGGCATGTGAGCTCTTCAGGTCTTACAGAAAGACCCTGAACCTCCCATGCTTAAGGCGCAGAGTCACATTAATGAGGTGCCCATTCCCAGACACCAAGAGTGGTCTTGCAGATTAGATTTGTATCAAGAAGAAACCAACGACCTCCCTGTGCTCTCCATGCAATTTGCTTTCCTCACACTCAAAAGAGTGAGCATGCATTTGCTTTTCTTCCAAAACACTTCCAAAGCTTACTTTTCAGGATTAATTACTGCTTTCCCTTCAGCAGTAGCATTAATAAGGTTCCTTGTGGGGTCAGGACATGTTACAGCCCAGCTCTCCTGAGATCATCTCTTGAACATCAAAGCCCCGATGGTTGGTTTTGCCATTGCCTGCATCTGCGTGACCACAGCCCAGACTAGTGGGTCTGAGGCAGGGTAGGAGCAGATGGGAACTCTATGGTGAGGCTGGTCCGGGCCAGGCTGGACAGGACATGACTGCCTGGGTCTGCTGTAGCATCTGGCCTGCAGTTGGCAGACACAGCACTTTCTCTGAGCTGCGGAAAGAATAACAACGAAGTAAAAAATAGTCCTAGTCCCCTGTGAGTCTCGTTCATTAAAAGACAACAACATGTTTTATGGCTCACACGTTCTTCTCTCAGTGGTTTCCCCAAAACGGGACTCAGCGAGATAATAAGTGAGGCTCCACAAGACCTCTGAAACCATCTCCTGAGCACTGCGCATGCGGAGCCATAACTCAGCCTCTGTCAGCGGCTCCATCAGTCCCACCCCGGGACCACCCGAACTGCTGATTTCCTCCACCCTCCTCTCCGCTGCTGACCCTCTCCCACCGTTGCCGTGGGGAATATGAGCTCACTGATTAGAAATCAATAAGGCTTCAGCTTGCACCTGAAGCACAAGAGCTGCCAGATGAGAGATTGCTCCCTGCCCTGCATGGCCTCCTTGACTGTGCCCCCTCAGCAGATTTCAGGGACTATGGCGTACATAGCTGCTGAGAAAGTGGCCCTGAGGAAAGGCTCCCCTTTGTGAAAGCTAACAGCATCTTTCCAAGTTTCCACTGTGAGTCATGAGCTCCAGGGTCCCCTGGTCCCAGCAGGGATAGGCTGCTCCATCCTCAGGGTCCTGTCTCTACACCAGCCTTCAGTCAAGCCACAGCAACCAGAGAAAATGAGTAGGACTAGGGAAGAAGAGAGCTCTGTTGTATTGCACAATGGGTGGGAACCTCTTGGTAGAGCAGGGGGTAGGAATGCAAAGTCTGTTGTGGGTCTGCATCTTGGGGAGATGTCAGCAACCATCAGGTGGTACAGCCATCCCCACCCTCCACTGGTCTTTTCAGAAAGGCTCATCCAAATCTGCAGAGACGTTGTTGGATAGACAACTGAACAGATCTGTCCTCACCGAACCACTCCCTGCCACATGGGTAAGGATGGCCCTTCAGTACATCTGTACTGAGTGTGGCAGGCTTCCCCTTGCTCTGTGTGCCTGTGAAGGTGGCCCCAAGTCCCCAGAGCTACCCTGCTTTGAGAGATCAGACTGGTCTTCTGGTGTCTTCTGAAGAAATGGGAATGAGAGGTTGGGCGAGACATGCCCTTGTGGGTGATGCCCTCGTGGGTGATGCCCTCCTGCCCAGCACTATGGATCCATGTTTTGGCTTTGTAGCTCAACAGTGGACTCTAGCTGCAAAATTGAGGTTTGACTTTCAAAGTTCTACCTGTTCAAAACCCACTGTTAATGCTGAGCTGTGTGAAGACCAAATTATTTGGATTACCTAATGCACCATCTTACATCCTCTGTCTTCTCCAGCCACCTCCATAGCTCTGAAGCAGCACACTGCAGCTTGGAGGCCAGGGTGAAATATCAGGGCTAAGTAGTGCCACCAAACCCTGCAAGGGGGTTTACCCACCTCTGCACATACCAAGGTGGCAGCCAATATCTTGGTCCTGCTCCTCAGCTCCACCTTCTCAGCATCAGTTTCATATGTCCTACTCAGAGATGGTACCTCTGGCTGATTATGGACTTCTTTCACATCAAACAGGATTTGCTTTCTAGGCTAATGATGTGCCAATTGCTTTTACAACAAATTCTCCCCAAGGTCTCCCAGATGCCTAGTTGATTCTTGTGGCCTGTTCCATATATAACATTACGTAGCTGCTGCTAGCCCCTCCATAAATACGCTTTTAATGTTTAGTTTGCATCTCACTCACATTCAATAACTGGTCTGGGAAATCTAAAGTGCATCTTAAAAACTGAGCCACAATAATTATTGAATATTAGATACCATCATTGGAGTATTAAAAACATAATTCTACATAGAAATAGAGTTTGAATACACAGTATGGTGCTGCACCACCCACCTTGCATGCTAATCACCAAGAAAATGTTCAGCTTCCTATGGCACTAACAGCAACAGTTTGCATTTCTGCTACCTTTCCCATCAGGAGGATCCCGAAGCACAGTCCATCCGGTCACTACTTCCCTGCAGAAACGCAGCATCTCTTATTCCAGACTCAGCATCTCCAGCAGCAGCACAGACAGAAGATGAATGAGGAGTGGGAGAAGCTTTCTGCAAGCAGGCAGCACTGCTCAGCCACGTCCATCAGCTCAGCCCCTGGGCATGGAGTCCAGGACCTCTACGAGATGGTCTAAGGCTCTTCCCTCAGAGACCAAACCATAGGAGGGCTGACCTTTTAAACCAAGCCTAGCAATGGTGCTTGGGTGCAGAAGCAGAGAAACATGCACTTGAGAGGCCTCTCAGCCACATTCACCCTCTGCTTTACGTGGGTTTAGGTTGCCCAGAGAAGTTTGGCTGCCCCATCCCTGGCAGTGTTCAAGGCCAGGTTGGACACAGGGGCTTGGAGCAAGCTGCTCTAGTGGAAGGTGTCCCTGCCTGTGGCAATGGGCTGAAACTGGAGGAGCTTTAAGGTCCCTTTAACTCAACCCAGTCTGTGATTCTGTGGTGTGCTCACTCCATCCCAGTGACTGCACAAGCAATTGAGATGTGCAGCTGAGCAGAACCTTTTTAAAGCCAGCCCCAATTAGACTTACAGGATTAGTGTACATATTTTAACAATGCAGATAATAATAAATATAGGGAGAACATGTTTTAGTTCCACCTAGGGACCTGCAAATACCCAGAATTGGAGAGTTAACGTAAGAACAGAGTATGTGACTATTATTTTCCCATTCTCAAAATTTTCATTCTCTGATGGATGCACTCAAGGGAACTATCTGAGAGTGTCTCTGTAAGACACCTTCTTAGTAATTTGACTGTAAAGTCTTTGCTTCTGTGCTCCCAAGCAATCGGAGGAGAATCAGCACTTCCCTTGATCATGCCAAACTTTGATATCACCAAGCAGAACTGCTTCACACCTCCAAGACCTGCATGTTTTACGGTCACAGAGGCGAAGATCACAGAACCCATCAACCAAGGAGCATTGCTAAACAGAGGGAGGCTGTGATCTGTCACTTAGAGTCTCTTCAGACACTGCGAATCAAATCTCCAAGGTTTTACAAGCAAGCAGGCATCGAGGCACTGAGTGAGTGTTCCATCTGAGTGGCTCTTCCTAAGGCTGGAGCCAGCTGCAGGGAGCTGATCCTGGCATAGTCTCTGAGCTGGAATATGCTTTTGGGCAATTTATTTCATTTTACTTTCCCCCTTTCCATGTGGATAACCTAAGAGGTCTGTTTCTACAATGGGCACTTTTGTGGCTCCCTATAGACTAAAGATTCGGAGGGTGGAAATCAAAACCCACAAATCCCATTTCTCTGTTTCGTGTTTCCTGGGTGAGAAGCAAGTTTGTTTCCCAGAGGAAGGAGCTGTGGTACGAGGACAGCACACCACCTTTTCCCTCTGTCAGGACTGAGCTGGAAACCCCAGGTTTTCCTAGAGTTCATTAAGGTTAATAAGTCATCTTTTCTCACAAAGGCAATATTATGCTTTGAGATTTATCGCCACAAGTTTTAACAGTGGCATGGCTATACATAGGCTCAGATAGGTGCTAGCCAAACTCATGGAAGGGCAGTCCATCCCTGGCTGGTAGGGATACCAACCTGGATGCTCTCTCTGCTCACGGAGTCCCTAAATCAGAAGGTGAAAGAGCAAAGTTCATACTTTTCTGCCTGATTTTTTATGTGTGTTATCTCTGAATTGGCCCTTGGTCTGTGTGGCAGCCTGGGGGTGGGCAAAGGGGACTGACCTAGCATTTTCTAGCTCTAGTCATCCTGGAAAAAGAAAAAGCAAGTCATGAGGTATGGATGTGTTCCTGGGGCACATCAGGGATGGTTCCCAGCCACACAGCAGGTGACAAAGAGAGACCCATATCCTACTGGGTGGCAGTATCTTTATTCCCCAGCCTCCTCAGCCCTGAATGCCAGGGACTGGGAGCAGCACAGCCCAGAAAACCTCACTCTGGTCCTTGCTGACTGGCAGCCCACAGAGCCAGGCTGGCAGTTGGATGGGAAGCAGCAACCTTTGTGCTATTTCAGTCCCAGAAAGAGCTGCAAAATTCATGGGAAATAGAAATACTTGACAGCAAGAAGCAAAATCTGTATTTCTACAAGCTGTTTCAAGCCTGGGTTTGATGCATGTGGCTGGAAATTTTGCTCCCCCATTTTCACACCTCTTGGAAAGCTGGACTCCTGGCTGGAGCATGGACCATGCACCGGCTGCGGCTGCAGCCCTGCTGTTACGGTCATCCCCTGCCCTTTGCCAGAGCTGCACCAGGCGCAGGCAGTAATATAACTGAATGGCATTTAATACCAGGCTGTCAGAGTCGGTCTTCAAAGCTGTCAGGGAATTTGAGAAATCCAAGTGTAAAATCAGCATGTTTTGTGGGACAGTGGGCACAGACTGCCCATATGTTACCCACACACATCACCAGTCATCTGGGAAATGCAGACATCTTAAAGGCTTTCATTTCCCCATTTTTCCCTGTTGGACTTGTCAGAGAAATTTCGCTGCCAGCCCATATACCTTTGCAAAAAACACACAGCTCAATCTTTCACAGATGGACTTCCCTCACGTCTGGGCTTTGATCAAGGGAAAAAAACAGTGGGGGTGGGATTATTACTTAGAAATGTGTCTGTGGAAGCATTTGTGCGTGCAGACGTGCTTCCAGTTTGTTCTGTGTGCTTGTCTTTCCATGTGTGTACCTGTGCTGCTGAAGCTATGAGAGGATGCTCGATCCTGACCTGGGGTACCCACCAGTGTGCCCAGCATCACTCCAGGTAGTGAGGATGCCCACCCAGCTCATATGGTGCAATCCAGCCTGAGTGACTGAAGTGACTTTTGCCAAGCCATTCATTCCCCCTGATTAAATCACTGCACCGCCACAGCATCACATTCTGGTCTGGGTTTTACCTATCAGACATGGGGTGCAGGGAGAAGGATAAGGCTGGGGGTACTGAGGCTGAGTGGGAGTAGGAGATGGGCACAAGCCATGCTGCCAGTGTTTCTGGGGAAGCACAGACACTGGGTATCTGCCTTTTGCAGGTTTATTCTCTCATCACAAAGGGAGGAAAGCAAATTGAAAGGACCAGGGCCAAAGATTTGCCAAAAAAAAAGACATTAGAACAACTGATGTTTTCCAGTGGTCTCCAGCTCAGGGCAAACTGAAACAACCTCCCTTCTTTCTACTCCTCTCGTCTTTCCATCAGGAGGTAGAGAGGATGGAAATTTTCAGCAGTGTTTTCTCCAAGATCCTCGGAGCCCTCCTGAATACCTCATCTGGGCTCATCAGACTGGCTTTGTGTGCTCTGAATTAAAGGTGTCAAGGAAAACATTTTTAATCCTGATTGATAGCGCTGGAGGAAAAGCACAGCCCTGCCTGGTCCAGGGAGAGGTGAACCCAAGAAGGAGGCAGCTCGGCTGGTACCCGTTGGGTAGAAAGGGAGATAATGCCAAAAGAGATGGAAACATGGGTGGGTCTAAGCCATGGCACTCAGATGCAGACTGGTTCATTGGATTTGGGAGGAGTTTCTGGAGAGGCTGCTTTGTTCTGTTTCTTGACAGAAGGGCATGTCATGAAAAGCAGAGAAGCTGGTCAATGCAGCAGGGGGGGAATAGTTCAGCAAGCAGCACAAAGTTTGCTTTAACACCCCCAGGAGCCTCAGTGGAGGCTGGAGCTGGCTATTTATTAGCAACCCTTTCAAAGGTGAACCCCGCCAAGTCCTTGCAGTTGTGACACTATTGTGACACCCCACAGCACGAGGGGAGCCCGTGGTCAGCACTTGGGGTGTGCTGTCTGGCTGGGGAGAGCCTGCCGGCTGCAGGAGAGAAAGCCTCTCATCCCAGGAGGATGCACATCCCAGGGGGTCCTTAGGGATGCATACTTGTGCGAGGGGGAGAGCTGTGCTCCAGGGACACCTCCCCCTGTGGGGACCATCTCAGTGGAGCGAGGCAGCTCTGCTTGGCTGAGCGATGCTCCCACTGCCAGCTCAGCAGATCTGGCACCTGCTGAAGGCAAGGGCAGAGCAGGAGTGTTTGAAATTCAATGGGTGGAAAATCAGCCGGAACTGGACTTTAGAGAGGGGACTATGTCCAGAAGAACAACAATAACAAAACACTGGGGGTACATGAGAGTGGAAAAAAGATTCCTGGCAGCTTCAACTTGCTTTTTCCAAAAACCCTTCTGCACTTCAGAAAACGTGGAGGCTTTCACCTTGCACAGGAGCCGTGCAGGTCGTGTTTTTCAATATTTCAGGGCACATCTCAGAAGGAAGAGGAACAACTGAAACGGGTGAAGTAACTGGAAAACACTGAGCACAAGGGAAACAAATATTTGACAATGATCCAAACAGATTGATGTTTGATTCGGATGATTACTCCCCAAACTCCTCCATCCGTTCCCATGATGCGGCACCCCATGCCGTGCCACGCTCCATGATCCATGCTGTGCTGCTGCTTGTGCCTCCCCAGGCTTTTCCTGCTGACACAGCTGCTCATGTGGGTGCAGCAGACTGCAGACGATGGGTCACCTTCATGGCCCTGTGCCTGCCAGGGAGTATCTGCCCCCACTGCACAAAAGTGATGTGCAATGTGTGCTCCATCTCTGACCAGGCTTCTGATGGGCTTGCATATTCTGGGTTATTTTGGTTTCTTTTTCAGGGGGATTGCATTCAGGGGAGAACTTATAACTGTCCTTCAATACCTGAAGGGGACTACAGGAAATATTGGAGATGGGCTTTTGACAAGGGCCTGTAGGGGTAGGACAAGGGGAATGCCTTTAACCTGTTAGAGGGGAGACTGAGATTAGATATTAGGAAAAAATTCTTCTCAATGAGGGTGCTGAGGCGCTGGCACAGGGTGCCCAGGGAAGCTGTGGCTGCTCCATCCCTGGCAGTGCTCAAGGCCAGGTTGGATGGGGCTTGGAGCAACCTACTCTAGCAGAAGATGTCCCTGCCAGTGGCAGGGGATTGGAACTGGATGAGCTTTCAGGTCTTTTCTGATCTCAACCATTCTATGATTCGATATTGCTGGGCAGCGGGGCTGTTTAAAGCACATGGAAAGTGCTAAGGATCAGGATGGGTGCTGGTAGTTCCTTTGCACGGCTGTACCCAGTGCCAGGAGGTGCAGCTGAAGCAGGCCAGGGCAGCTGATCTGGGAGGATGCTGCCAGGGCAGGTATGGCATGGCAAGCCCCAGAAGCTGGTATAATCTATGGGGAAAGCAGCTGAAGTGAAACCTAGTGGAGGTTGTGGGGCCAAGCCATTCTTTTATACCCAGACCTCATGCTCCTTCCAATTTCCCACCCACTAGATGGTTTGCAGCTTCAGCAACCCTCCTTTACCCTTTTCCTGCCCACCTCAGACACTCTGGCAGAGCAGATCAGGCAGGGGAAGAAGGCAGGAGCCAGAAACATCCCCTTGGCACAATGCACAGGGCTCAGCACAGAAGAGGTGTGCACCCCTGTCTCCCTGATGCCAGCCTGTCCCTCAAAGGTGCCCACAACTTGTCACCCAGCAGCGGCCAGTGCTGACAGGTCCCCCTGCACCCATCTCTACTGTGACATTCCAGCTCATTAATTTGCCCCATTTGAGGCTCTGGAGGAGCTCAGGAACTTGGGTGTGATTTTTCTTCCTGGTTTTCAGCCCCTGAGCACATGTGAGAAGAAACAAGCGCTGCCCCCCCCTTGCTGCTTCCCTCATCGCCAGTGTTAGTGTCTGACCTCTTTGCTTTCTGCCCCAATGTCTAAACAATGTTTAGAATTTGTCACTGGCCCCCTGTCATTCCTTAGCCATGATCCACTTGAAAGGGGTGGTTTGCAGAGCCAAAGAAAACACCATGCGTGGGACCTACACAAGAAATGCCAGACCTGCTTTCTTGCCCCAAAAGCAATGTGCGCCGGAGACCATACATCCTGGCTGACAACAGCAGCTCCGAAAGCAGCCTTGGGAGAAAAATGTCCTGGGAAATACCCCGAAAAATTAATTCTTACATGGTTCCGCCTCCAGAATGAATGAGATAACGTCTTCAGCTCTAATTGGGTAAACGGAAACTCTCTTTTCCACAGGGAGCTTTGGCTCTGTGTAAAGAGCCGTTAATCAGCAGGGGAACTGGGAGCCCCAAAGCCATGCGGGTCCCGCTGGGATGTGTCCCTGGAAAAGGGACCCCCCTGAGCGCCAGTGGCTCCCAGCCCACCCCATGGCCCCACTCACCGGCAAGGCACAGCCTCATCCAGGGCAAGCAGGGAGGAGACGGAGACCCAGACTGGAACACGCATCTGGGCAGACCCTGGGGCTGGTGGGAACAGGGAGCTGCCAGCAGCGCCTGCAGGCTGCTCTCACCTCACGGTGTGATCACAGGCTGATATTCACCTTCTTGCCCCATTCCTTAGTCTTTAAAACAGGGATGGATTTGCATCCCTGGGACTAGCATCATCAGTAAATTGGGGTTTTCTTTATTTTCTACCTAAAGAAAGCTGTGGAAGCCCCCATGGGAGGGCTGGCATGCTGCTTTGCCATCTGGCTCTGCCATCTTCTCCTCTCTCCCATCAGCCAGCCTGTGTGGTCACCTTGGGGGCTTCAGATGAGCTCCCTGTCCGCCATGCAACCACTCTGCCATCCCACCTCCTCACCTCCCCACTGTCCCACCGCTCCACCTTCCTATTACCCCACTGTCTCACCATTCCACCATCTCATCATCCCACTGCCCTACCATCCCACCACCATCTGCCTGCCTTCCACCTGCAGCACCACTTCATCCACCAGCCCAGCCCAGACTCCCCACAAGCCCCGAGACCATCCTCAGCATGGCCTCCCCAGCCCCTCGCCCTCCCCTGGGAGAAAAGCAATAATTGGAGCCTGACATCCCATCTGGAGCCGATCAGCGCCAGCTAACTCGGAGATGTCGCTAATGGAAACTTCAGTGTTTTATTTCGAGGGGCTTCTGTCACTTCCTCCTTCCAGAAGCGATAACCACTTTGCAGAGAGGCTGCAGGGCGGCCCCAGCCATCCCTCAGCAGTAGCAGCTCTCAGAAGACATCTGCACTGCTCAGAGGTCCCTGAGATGCCCTGAGCCCTCCCAGCCCCTTGTAATTGGTGCAGGTCACCCCCTGCAGTGGGGTCACACAGCTCCAAAAGCCCTTTGCAATACCTGGCTTGAGAGCCCCAATCCCCCCGGCCCCTCTGCTGCCCCTCCTGCCCCCTCCTCCCCCTGTTGGGACAAAAACTTGCTTTTTGGGGCATGCACCCGCACACGCGGTCCTGAAGTATCAAGGTCTCAGAGATTAAAAGGCACCATTATAGGAGTCAAACATAAATCCTACTTTTATTAAGCAGAGTAAATGTCATCAGTGAAAAAAAGCAGAGGAGGATGGAGAGAAGAGGAGGATTTCATTCCAACTTCCCTTTACTTTCATTCCTGCTCCTGGCCCTGGCTCCATGAAGTTGTTTATTTTAAAGTCCAGCAGGGAAAGCTCAGCTCTAACCTGCTTTCTGTAGGGGTTTTCTTCACCATTACCGTAAGGACCAGCACAGTGTCAGCACGGTTTAGCTGGGGTTGGCTGCTGAAAGCCTTGGTGGTCACTGGCTCAGTCTGGACTGGCACGGCCAAGAGGACCTGTGTTGGGAGTGTGGTGCTGGGAGCAGGAGGATGAGTCAGTGCCACTCGTGCCCATGGAGGGCACCCATGTCATCTCTCAGTGGGTATAAGGGGCTGGCACATTGCCCTGAACTGCCTCCTTCCAGGAGGGACATCCAGCTGGGGTTTAAATCACCACCCTCCCATCCTGCCTGTCTCGCCTCTATTACCACAGCCTCGTGTCACCTCTTGCAGAGGTGTCTGAAGGTGGATGGCTGCTGTACTCCTCTCACTGTCCCTGCACTGATGCACTGCCCCTGAAGCCACCAGTGGTTCTGGGACAGCAGGGCTCAGCAAAAGCACTTCCTTGAATCATTCAAACACCCCCAGCTCCACAGCTGCATCCCCAGAAGCAGGAGCAGTGCCTTGGACCGGGGCTGGCAGTGGGACAGAGGGAGATCCCCCGCCGCTCCTGCCTGCTTCAGGGCATCCTAAAGGTTTCCTGGCAGTCAGTGCAGCCACTGGAGCTGTTGTCTGCAGTGGGCAGGTGACAGTCACCAGGTAATGGCTGTGGTGCCCAAATTCCTCCCAGCTTCCAGGGATATTCAGACAGCAGCCATGGGCAGCTGGTAACTGGGAATGCAGCAGGATGGCTCCATAAGGATGCAGGTATGGCTCCAGCTCCACTGTGCCATCGGCATCCCAGGGCTGGGGCTCCAGGGAAGAGCTTTGGTTCAAAGGCCAAACCCCCACCAAGTGAGCTGAAAAGTTTCCTTAACTTGATGAGACAGAACCACATTTGTGTCACATACTCGCCTCACCTAATTGCCCGGTGTGGCAGCTTTCTGCAGGCCCTGGAGCCAGCACAGGGCTTGGAGATGCTCGCAGGCACGACATGCCCAGACAGGACGGCTCTGCAGCTCCTAATACCCCCGTGGCTCCATCCATACCCCTCTGGAGAGAAAGAGACTGGGACATTGACATGCACTGTGACAGCAGAGGGCTACCCAAGAGCAGCCACAGGACCAGCACACCCGGTACGGGTGTTATACAGCATTCGTCAAGGCACAAAATGGGGAGACTGAGAGCTCATGGGAAATGTTTTTCCTCTTTTCAGGATTAATTCTTCTTCCAGGCACTTGTCTGAGATGGTTTTATTCACACACGGCAGCAGAGAAATGACTGAACAAAGAGGTTCCTTTTATTCTTTTTTATACTCCTTGTTATCTGTGTAGTCTCCGGAATGTGGCTGGATTTAATGGATGCATTACCCAGCAGCGCACGTGTGCGAGCGTGCAGGCACGGGAAGGGGAGTGGAAGGCTGAGGGGCAGCGGGGACACTCGCCCAAGAAACCCTGCGCACAGTGGTAACCACTTAATGCTTCAGGTGAAGTGCCTGCTTAAGTGGGCTTCACAATATGGGGGGAGCACTCAGGGCACATCTTAAACAAATAACCACCATGCACAGTAAATCTGCTGCAGAATGCGTTTACTCTGCTGCCAGGTGCTTCTTCCAGAAGAGATTTTTCCCCTCCTGCTTTTAACTCCCACAGTTTGGGAGAGGCAGGTTTATTCTAGCACCAAGCCTGCTGATCGTTGTGTTCCCCAGGACTGGTTTAAGGGATGGTTGTGCTAAGCCTGCAGTAACCTGGCCTAGTGCAAGGTGTTCCTGTCTATGACCAGGGGTTGGAACAATATCATCTTTGAGGTCCTTTCCAACCCAAAACATTCTATGATGCTATGGTTTTAAGACTCCATCAGCCCTCTCTGAGACATCTTTTCATCACCTAAAATAGCTCCTTTCTCTGTGTCCCAGTTCCTGGGGGTACAGTGAATTTCACCATATGATTTATCCTCACAGAACAGCTGCTAATATCATGGGGTTGGTCCCTTCCCATGTGCCTCCAGGCCATCCCAGCAGCAGAAACCAGACCCACCTGCACGCTCATCCCCATTGGCATCTGACGATTCACCCAGTATTTAAAATAACACAGCAATGTAAAATTGGTTTCCCTCTTCCTTTGCCACCATCTGTATGAGCAAAAACCCTAACCTCAAACCAGTGCAGGGGTTTGAGTTGCTGCAGTGCCTGTGCTTGAGAGGGTCCATCTTACTGCAAGCATCTGTGTGTTAGGGTTGTGACAGAGGAACCACCACCACGGGTGGCTTATGAGGGTGATTACCATCAGAATTCCTCCTGAGAGAGGGGATGGATCTAACCCCAAATCAAAAACAAAGGAAAATTTAAGTTTTTGTCTGTTTAGTTTGTTATTTTGTTTTAAACCAGCTTCATATTCAGGATTGCTCGCCGTGGATGGTTGCTAGGTGAGTGCCATGGTGACAGGCACATCACAGAGCCCCATAGGCTCCTGCTGAGACCCATGGAAGCCTTGTCCACCACTAAGAAGCATGCAATAAATAAATAGATAAATCATGCACCGTGGAGGATGATCTCTTCCCTGACCTTAGAGTAAATCACCTTGTTCTCTGTATCGTGACATCTAATCACTCCTACTGTGGTCTACGCTCCGGGAGCAATGCAGCCATCATGCTTCAGGTCTCTGTCACCCAACCTGGCTGCCACCAGGTCAGGGAGCACAGTTCAGTCCTGTCTCCTCCTGACTCTTCTCCATCAGGAGAGGAAAGGCAATCGACTCCAACAATGCAAGCCATGCAAGGCATGGGACTGAACTGCACTTTGCAGCTGCTTGACACAGCAAAGGGTTCAAAGGGTTCCCAGAAAGTTTGTCCTTGGTTTGACAGCCCCAGGAAGCAAGGGCTGCTTTGTGCATCTCTGCTCTTCCCCATATGAATTCCGCCAGCACTCAGCCCCTGTTCCTTTTGCCCTCCCATTTCTCTCCCTCACACATGTACAGCTTCCTTCTGTTATCTTTGTCAGCAAAGAGAACCTGATCCAGTCCATTAGCTCAGCCCCCCTGTTGTCTCCCCACTGACAGGGAACATGACACTGCACCACCAAGCACAGATGCAAGCTCTCCATCCTGACAAACATGTGTTGAGAAAGCATTTTTGACCAAGTTCCATATCCAGGGCTAGTGTCAGACAGGGGAGGTGGAATGAAAGGACCTCTTGGCTGGAGACACTGGAGATAAGCAGCAACAGGAAGCCTGCAAGCGAAAAAAGATGCTAGCCCCAGAAATTTTAGAGGGGAGAGCAGTGACACAAAATAATTGCTGAAAGAATGCAGCTTGATTGCAGACAGCAGGGAGAGTCTCAAATCCTGTATGGAATGAAAGACCAGGATGATAGCTTAAGGGGAAGAAAAGTTATCAAGCTAAAAAGAGTGATTTATTCAATGAAGGGGATTAAAAGTCCAAAAGCTAATGTACATAATATAAAACAGGATGGCTGAGGGCTCTGTGAAGGGGGATCCAGGAGGGGAGAGGTGCACGTGGCGCCCGGATGCAGACCAGAGGTGTCAGGATGCTGTCGGCTGCTCCGAGCACTCTGTCTCTGGCACTTACTCCCCCAGGGAGCCAGGCCTCCTGGGGGGATGCAGTCAGGTATGAACCATCTCTTGTAGCCAGGTCTGGCTGCTCAATGAGGCAAGCAGGAATATGGCCGCTGGGCTTTCATGGAATCACAGAATGGTTTGGGTTGGAAGGGGCCTTTAAAGGTCCAACCCCCCTGCAGTGAGCAGACATCTTCAACTAAGTCAGGTTGCTCAGAGTTCCAATGGCCTTGAGTGTCTCCAGGGATGGGACATCTACCACCTCTCTGGGCAATGTGTGACAGTGTTTCATCACCCTCACCACCCCTTTGAGGGCAGGGTCTTTGGTGGACTGGTAGCTCCATGTGAAGACACCCCAAGCCTAGGGTGGCAGCTGTGGAAACCAAGAGCAACGTCCCCAGTACCAGAGGATGCCCTTTCCCCAGTGCCGCACTAAGAGGCTGTGAAATGGGATCGGGATTGTAGAGGTGCCTTAACATGTACAGCAAATGGCATCTTCCCTGTATAGGAACCCCAGATACCCCCCACGCTCTGCTCCACTCCCTCACCTCTCCACAGAGTGCCAGCAATGGGCCAAATCCTCTGCCAGCTCAGCCCACTGGAGCCTGGGGAGCAATGCCAGTGGCACAGCCAGCATCCCCTCATTGTTCATTTAGTCCTTCCTCTATTCATCTCTCCTCTCCTCCCAGGTGCCTCGCCAGAGAGGGAGGGAATCCTGTCAATTGCTAACAAAAATACTGTGCAAATCATATTAAAATAAAAGGCTCTTGTAATTTTTAGTGTTTATTGAAGTGGTTTCTCTTTATTTCTTTTTCTTTTTGCCTGCTTGAACATTTTGGAGCACAGCTGCCAAAAATGAAATGTTTGACCGGCCCCAGTGACGCTTCTATTGGCCTCTTTCCCTTCCTTTCTCTCTCCCTATGCTTAAATCTCATGCTCACGCTATGCTTCTCTCATGTCACCTCCCTAATCATCCTTCCTCTGCAGCTCCCCCTTCCATCCCTGCTCCTCTTGTCTTCTGCTGTGCCCCATCACTCCCTGCTGCAGCCCCTGAACACAGAGGCACTTCTTGGTGTGCGGGATTTCTCTTTTGCCACTTTCCCTGTGTGATCCTGAGGACATTATTCTAAAGAGCCTCACCCCATTCTTCCCTGCCCACACTCTGCTTTCTTCTCTGAGGGGTGCTGGAGGCAGGGGCTGCTTTTGCCACCGCAAGGGTGAGGGGCAGGACCTGCCACAGGGGGAGCAGGGTGAGAGGGTGCCCCACGCTTGGCTAGAGCTCTATAGAAGTGAGCAGAGGGGAGCAAGCTGATGCATTTTCCACCAGTGTTGGGGGGGATTGATGTCACAATCTTGAGTTCAACATTGGAAAATTAACAGTAAGGGTCAGTGAAGGCAGCAAATGTGGAGTAAAAGCTGTTTCCCACTGCCTGAGAGACATGCAGAGTCACACCTCTGTCACGGTCTCCTGGATGGGGCATCAAGGCAGGCAGTGCTAAGGGGAGCAAAATGTCCCTTGCTCCATCCACATGTGCCCGCTGATGCCTGAGCTCTTACAGATAATATCATCACTATCTTGCTATCCTGGAGCAGTTCTTATCAGGAGACTCCAGCAGATGCTGGACCAATGTCTTTGTGTTCATTTTATAGATAAGGAAACTGAGGCTTGACAAAAGCAGTGCACCCAAAGGTATTTCTCCCAAGCCTCCATCCAACCTCCATCCCATGGCCACACCGGGAGCCCATGCAGAATGGTTTAACCTTGACCCTGGGCTGCACACATCCTTGCACAACACAGAGTTGCAGAAGGACACCGGACTCCACCATGCTGGTACATGTCGCGCTGCCCAGGCTGGCTCATTCCCACTTCATTGTCAGCGTGTGATAGATCCACACACACCCGTCTGCTTCGCTGGAATGAATGCTGACTGCTAGCGCTGCTGGCATATTTAATCCGCTAATGGTATTAATTCCCTATTAAATTAAATAGTGCAAATATGTTGCTGGTTCAGTTTGGAGAGGAGGGGGTTGTGCCTTTCCCTCCCACACCCTTTTATCCTGGTAAAGACACTGGAGCATTTGTTAGCGGAGAAAGGAAACAAAAAAAGGAGAAAAAAATCCTACAAAGAATTGCAGCATTTATGCCAATATATAAAAAAAAAAGAAAAAGAAAAAGAAAAAAGGCAGATTATTTTTCAAAAAGGCCAAAGAAAACTCCCCTTTTTCTGCAAACAAGCTGCCTTCTCTCTGGGAAGCAGCCCTCCGCCGCTCAGCCCCAGCGTGCTGGGAAGACAAAAAGCTCTCTCGGCAGGGCAGCGGGGCTGGGGGATGCGGGAGCTCGGCGAGGCCACTCGTGCCTGTGTCCCGCTCATGTTTCTCACATTTCAAAGCAGGTGGGTTTAAATTGGATGTCCTTTTTTTTTGTGGGGTTTTTTTTTTTTTTTAATGTATATATGTATTCAGAGTGATGTTACGATAAAAATCTGACACAGAGCTGAAAGCGAGGGCTTGAGTTGCATTTTGGCACAGACGGGGCTCATCCCTTCTGCAGGAGGCTCCTTGCCAGAAGACATCTTGGAGTGGAAGGAATTTGAGAAATCAAGGGTTTTGCATATTATTGGGCTTTATTTGTCCCATTGAGGGAGGTGAGAGGAAGCGTGGAGGGTTTGAGTGTAAAAAAAAATCTGGTCTGGGGTTTACCTGTGACTGAGGCAGGTGAAAAGTGTTGGATGATGGATTCTTCCTGGTGAATGAAGAGACAAAGGGGAGTCTCTTCCCTGTCTGACACTTTGGTAGTAGCATATTTTCAGACAGAGGAGGTGAAGTAAAAAATCTGGTCTGGATCAGCGTGCTTGTACCTCGTAAGATGGACTCTGTGATGCCGTTTTAGTTAAAAGCCACTTGCAACAAGCACCTATAGAAGACACATGATGGGAAACCTGTTGCTGTTTCTGGCGCTGTTTGTTGGAGACACCAGCTCGCACTAGATCATCATCTACATGTGACTCACTGCGTGGGAGAGGAATTTGTCCTCTTGTTTGTTTGTCTCCTTTTTCATCACTTGCTGCTCAAGACCAGCATGAGATGAATGCTTCCAAAACGTCTTCCTAGGATTTTTGGATGACATACCCCTGCACTCAAAGGAGATGATCTGGTGACCCCAAATTCACCCACCACTACCCCCCCAGTTCTTCTGAGTTTCCAGGAAATGGCTGTGGAGAGCTGAATTTGAATTCAAGCCCATGTGCCTGCATTACTCAGCCAGCAAGGAAGGAGAGGTATACCATGTTCCTCTGCTGTCTGATTAAAATTAGCCAATCCTAATCAGATTTTCAAATACTGAACATTTAGGGGAAGTATGGACAAATGCATAGTGATGATTTGTTAACATTGTTCAGAGACTCATAGCCTCTAATTAATGTATTCATGAAAGCCACACACAATGCGAGTTGCAGACAGAAAATCAGGTGGAACACGGCATTTTCATTATTTATGAATTTCTGATCACAGTCATCCTTAAGCAATGATGTCTCTGCCACCTGACTCGGCTCTATCTGTCTGTCGGTAGCATGAGATGAAGGGCTGCTAGGACAGGCTGGTGCTCATCACTTTGTCCATCTTTGGGCTCTGGGGACTTGGCTGTCCATGAAATCATAGAATCATAGAATGGTTTAGGTTGGAAGGGACCTTAGAGACCACATGGTTCCAACCCCCTGCCACAGGCAGGGACCCCTTCCACTAGAGCAGCTTGCTCCAAGTCCCTGTGTCCAACCTGGCCTTGAACACTGCCAGGGATGGGGCAGCCACAGCTTCTCAGGGCACCCTGCCAGCGCCTCAGCACCCTCATTGGGAAGAATTTCTTTCTAATGTCTAATCTAAATCTACCCTCTCAGTTTAAAGCCATTCCTCCTTGTCCTATCACTGCATCCCAATCCGGCACAGCAAACCCCCAGGTTAGCTCCAGAAAAACAGCAGTCTCCCTGTTGAGCACAGCAGCAGCTCCAAGAGCATCAGGGCTCATTACCTGCTCGTGCCCCAGGGAAAAGAGGGGAAATCTAAGACTAAGTGCAACTTATACCATAGCTTCTCTGAATGCAACACAAATGGCAGTTCTGGAAACATGAAAGACTGAGTGTGAAGTTGCCAGCCCGTGAAATGGAGGCATGCAGACGGTGTGGTCCCTATGGAGCACAGACACGTGGTATTTGGGTATGGCAGGGTTGACAGATGGTGAGCATCTCAATCTCTTCTCCAATGCTGAGGTGACTTGGGGGATGCCGTATTTTAGAGGAAGCTCCTGAGGGAATGAGGCTGGTGTGGAGGAGGGGAAGGGGATCCCTCTGGCTGTTACCTTCATCCCATGTGAGACTGAATCGCACTGGGAGAAGCCACCACAAAACTCTCTCCAAAGTCCTTCTGTTACAGGACCACCAAATGCTGCTTCCAAGGGCCCTAGGGAAGGTCATAAAAGTGCATCACAGCTGCAACATTTACTTGATAACATTCCGTGAGGATTTTGCTCACAGTTCTTTGCTAAAACCATGGCTTGCACCAAGCACATTGTAACAGCAGATCTGAATTGCTGGTTTGTACAGCAGCCGAACTAAAATCAGTAACTCGGTTACCACTGGGTGTCCAGAAGACTGGACTTTGATGGGAAAACCACCACCAAGCCTGGCTGAGGACTGCCCCTGCACAGCACACTGCCTGTGGGGCAGACATTGCCCTGTGCGCTTGCAGCAAACACGAGGATCACCACTGTGTGAGCTGAAATACAGGGAATATTCTTGGGCAGGTCTGAAACAAGTGACTGTGAACAAGTAACAGCAAGATCTGCCTCTGATAAGCAGATCCCAGGCATTTTCCCAGCTGGTCAGTACTAGTAATTGCCTTTTTTATTGGGAGCATTAGCGTGGCACCTGCAAGCAGAACAGGTCCTTCTAGACCTAGAAGAGAGGCTCAGAAAGGGGGAGGAAATAAACCATCTTATAGAAGAAAGACCATTAGAACTAAAACCAGTGTTTGGATCTTCATCCAGACATGCCTCTCAGGGATTGTGCACAATGTTCCCTTCCAGCAGTTCTAGAAGAGGTTGATCTAAATCCCCCATTCCTAAGTGACAATAAAAATGGATGTCATACCCTGGGTCCCTTAAACGGGTTGTACAAAGTGGCAGGTTGTACTTTTAATCCCAACTGGAAAGTTACTGATATTACTCAAACTGATTTCAGATTATTTATTAAATCATTATAATAAACTTTAATTATGCATGTTCCTTCCTTTTTGTGCCCTTTATCATGTGCATTCCTCACTTTTTGTAGAGGAAAAGGATTTTCAAGTGTGTGCAGTTGAGACTACTCAAATGAGATGCCTTTTCAGTCTGGCTGTGTGGGGTGAGGAGAGGGAGCCACAGAGAAAGGCTTGAAGGAAAGGCTTGAAGGTTTGAAGGAAAGGTTTGAAGGCTTGAAGGTTTTGAAGGAAACCCTCAGCATCCTTCCTCTTTGCAGAGCTGTGGTGAGTGGTGGAGGAGGAAGAGTGGAAAGGAGGTTGTTTTTTTCTCCAGGAAAGTCTTCCAAAAAACCAGCTACCTGCCATGATGCTGTGCACTCAAGCCTGGCTGTGCAGCAAATAGCAGTTCAGCAAAACACAAGCAGAAGGAGCTGCTCTAGCTCACAGATGATTAAGGCTTTGGGAAATCTATTTCTATTAAACTGCCAAAGGATGTGGGCAGGAGGGAGAGAGCAGGAGCAGACATCTAAGTGACACTGCTGTGTGAGTATATCCTGCATGGTTGAGTTACCGTCTGTGATTAAAGTCCCAAGTCCTTTCCTGAAGACTTAATTTGGGTTCATACAACCAACTTTGCCCTCAGTTTGCTCTGCAGACAGGCAGACAAGTATCTGAGTCAAAGGGGAATCCCAAGGCATGCACAATTAAAAGCCAGGGTGATAAATGTCGCAAACAAAGATGCTCTTTGCTTTCTTTTCCCATAGAAAGAGAAATAGAGATGAAGCGAGGTGGTCATTCCAGAAATGTTTGCAGGAAGATCACTAATGCAATACCTGAGGGAAAAAGATATGGAATTAGACAGTCCCCAAAGGACTTTTTTGGAGGCTCTGTACCAGGACAAGCATAAAAGAAGACACTTTCTTTTTGGCTCTAACTGTGTCTGGACATTCATTTCATGTGAAATGAAATTTGATGTCGTTTTGTGTCATGAAAGCTGGAAAGAAACTCATCTCACTGAACTTTACAATAGCTGTCTAACTTTAGATGTCAGAAGGAGAGACCCATTGTCTCTCAAAGTCAGTGGTAGAGCAGATGCTCTGAGGAGTCACTCCTGGACTTGGCCAGGAGCAGTTGCCATAAATGACATTTCATCAAGACCATGCCACAACAAGCAGAAGCAATGGCTCTTTACTCAAAAGCTTTTAGCTACGTGTTGGTTTTTTTGGGTTTTTTTTTTTTTTTTCAGATCTCAGCAATGCTGAAACTTCAAATGAGTACCCAAAAGCAGGTGGTGCCATGACATGCACACTGGGGGGTCATCATCTTTTGAGTCAGTGTAGCTGAGTCCATGGAATAAAGGACAATTTAATTACTTTTGTAATAAATGGGATTGTAGGGGCATATTCAGACAACAACATATTTAGTAAATATGCTTTGCTCAACATCCTACTTCAGTTGTTCTCATTAGCAGGCTAAATTAACAGCTACCATGGGCGCCGGGTGACTGGAGTACAATCCCCAAACCTGAAACTGCAGGAAACTTTCCTTTCACTTTCCCATTCACCCCTCCACCAGAGGAGATAATCTCTGTAAAACATTCATGAGCAGCTTTAAAATAATAAAAAATTAAACAACCTTTGCTATACGGTATGAAATATTTACCATGCTGCTGTAAGCTAATTGCATACGGAAACGACAAAGTGCCTGGGCTATAGGCTAAGTGGCACCACTGGCATCCAACGACTGCAGCCCACCAATGCTGCACTGGATCCTCTGCCGGATGGGTTGGGGTGAGGAATAGTGGTGGTGGGACAAGAGAAGCCACCAGCCACCAGGGGTTTCCTCACCATCTCCTCCCAGCAAGGGCAGGATGCAGCCCTGGGGCACTGAGGGCTAAGCAGGGCTGTGAGCTCAAGGCTGGGATGTATGGCTGCTAGCGTGTCCAAAGGCGTTAGCTATGGCAGACTGCACACTCAGCAAAACACTCAGCAAACTGGAGTCTTGTCGTACTTTGTCACTTCTCCTTCTCATCCCAGTTGCAACCCTGAAGTGCACTAATGGAAAATAGCAGAGCCTGCTGAACGAGTTGGAGCAAATGATATATGTGACAAATTAAGCCTACGATTCTGTTCGCTTTAATCATTGCAATTTCCTCCAGTTTTTCTTGTTGTTTGGAAGTATTTAAATGTCTTTGGGAGGGAGACTTTTCTTTTTATGTTTTTCTGGCTTGATTGCAAACAGCTCTCTGAGGGTGCTCAGTATTCAAGCTGTGTGTTAGCTGGAGTCACAACTGATCAGAGCAGTCACCTGGTGCTGCGGGTTGGCTGCTGGGGGAACCTCAGCCAACCACCAGCTTCAGCAGCCACTTTGGTAGACTGACTGAAACACACTTTCTTTGAGATAGGTAAAGAACAAACACACACATGTTTGCAAAAGGCAAGTAGTACATGAGTGGGATGTGTCCAGAGATAAGGAATTTGCCTTTCCCACAAGTCTTTTTCCTCCAAAAAAACAGACATGCAGGTATCTGCCAGCCCTCTGCCTCCTGCCCAGGGATGTACCCACAGTGACACAGCCCTCGACCCACCATATCCAAAAGGCCCTGTATCGCACCAAATCACACCATTTTCATCAGCAAGGATAAAACCACTCGGTCCTTCGGGGCACTGAAAGGTCATTTTGCTCCCTGATGCCGCAGCTGGGATCCGAGCAAGCAGAACCACGGAGGAAGAAAGAAATAAACAACAGGCACAGAAAGTATCCGTTCTTTCCATTATTACAGGATTTATCTTCCTAATATACAGGGAGTGTTGCCTGGCAACACCGGCTCTCCCGACCTCTGCCATCTCCCCCCAACACAGCCCAAATGAGCTCGAACCACACGGAGCCTTCTCCAGCACAACCACCATGGGCTCAGTGAGTCCTCCAACAGTGCCATGCTCATCTCTCCATCTCCAGTCCTGCCTTTCTTCTCCCTGGTGGCAAATGCCAACCAGGGACGGGCATGGCTCAGGGCAGCCACTGGCTGGTCTTGAGGGACCTCCATAGTTTCTTCACTGTGTTGGAGAGCCTAATTGTGAGGCTGAGCTGCTCCTGGAGCTCACCAACAAACTTCAAACAGCACCTGTGCCTTCAAACACACCCCTCCTTTGCTAAAAGCCCCATAGAGAACTTCCAAGCAGAAGCCACTGATGTTGCATCCATGGATGTCCATCCAGGCTCTGCTGGTGCTGCTTAATTCAGACAAAAAATGTCATTTCCATAGACCTCAAGATCCTTCTCTTTTGTCTCGGCTCTTCTGTTGCTCACAAGCAGCTGGTTTTGTTCACTGACATGTTACAAGTGAAGTGATTAGTTCAGAAGGTGGGAAAATCCTGAGGGTATTTATTAGAGGAAGAGAGAAATGAAAATACACTGACTCGGGTGAGTTTGCAACAAAGCAGCTGCGCTAACTTTTAAAAGCCTCTTTCCAAATTCCTCACGCCTCAATAACACAGTAACATCCTCGGTGCAGAGATGGGCTTGAATGTGATTTACCCCCTGTCCTGTTCATCCAACCATCACTAGCCGGGCTGTATTTGCAGAGCAGCAGATGCCATGGTTACTATCTGTACAGCCGGACGGGAACCGCTCTTGCTCCCCTGACAATAGCAGTGACTGAAACTTTATTCTTCGCTCGGGACAGCATTAATCACTCACACATCACGCAAGAAAGGGGGCTCTGGCAGAGGGGACATTCACCTCCTGCCCCATGCAGAGCTGAGTGCTGCAGAAAGCTGCTGCCAGGTAGCCTCGGTCGTGGAAATGTTTCACATTTCCACATCTCACATGAGTGCGAATTGCATTTTCACTAGCCATGACATTCACCTTTCTTTCCTGCACTGCCCCACTCTGGAATTTCAAACAAAGGAGAAAACCATCCATAATAACAGGGGAAGGAATCATATGCTCAAACCTAGCATAGCACAGCCTGAGCATACAGGTGTACCTATCACTTGAATAACTTCAAACTCAAATCTAGGTCCACTGAAGAGCCACTGGAAAGGCTCAGCTGAGGGAGAAGCAGGAAAGCAGGGATGAGGAAAAGGGACGAGTGAGGGTTGGACCTGTGGGTCTTTTCCCAGGAAAACAGCTTCCAAAAGCAGGTCAGTGATTTTTGCAGCCTCCTCCAGCCAGAACCATTGTGCTGGACCTGCAGCCAGGAGAGACCGTGGGCATGTCTGTGTTAATAAGAGAGCAGTCCTCTTCAGACTCAAAGACTTTTACTCTATAAGAGCCACATGTCTCCGCTTTTGCCCTCTTTCATTCCAGCACACAGCAAGGTGCATAAAGACCCCCCCCCCTCTTCAAAGCCCCTGCAGACATGGGGGAAGGAGGGGAGGACAACCAGAGAGGAGCCGGTGTGGTGCTCGGTTTAGAACAAGGAGCTTGAACAGATACTATGGTGACGAGCATTGTGTAGAGAAATGAATAGACCAGAATAGGAAAAAAAAACTTCAACAGTATCACAGCCAGGCCCCAGCATGGCTCTGGAGAGCCGAGTGACTGCGTGCTCTTGTAACCTTGAGGGTGGGCTGCTGTTGTAAAGCGGGGAGCTGGCGCAGAGGTAAGGGCAGGGAGCATGGGAGTGATGGAGAGAACTCAGGTGAAAAAAGGTTAAGTGCAGCCAGATATTTAAGTGAGACGGAGTCGCCCATGAGAGCAATGCAAACAGTTCATTGCAAGGAAACCTGATCCAAGGCCATTCACAGCACAAACCCAGAGACAGGCAAGTGCCCCCTCCCCTTACGCTCCATGGGATCTGGCAAGGACAGTGCTGGCTCAGAGTTCATAAATTCTTCAGCAGAAAATACTTAGATACTTAATCAAGGGCTCCTCTGTTACTCCAGAACAAGTTTACATTATTAGAGAGAAAAAAACAGCCAGTCAACCAACAAAGCACCAAGCCCTCAACCGAACAAAAAGTATCCTAAATAAAGAGATAAACCCGTATGACAGAACAGCAATAATAGCTTTCAGGTATATGTTCTGCATAAGATTTCCAGGCAGTTGGTTTAGTTAATGGATTCCCTTAATCTTTCAGCTGTCAGTACGCAATCTATAGCCTACTGTTTCTTCAGCACCGTATTTATAAGGACAAATTCAAACTTGTATAAACAGACAGGAGTATCTATTGTTGTGCAAGAGCAGGACACAAAGGGAGCCTGTCACTGATACATCACAGCTGTCAGAGAGCCCCGAAGCTGGGAGTTAGGGGCAAACCCAAACTTGGAGCCCTGAAGGATGCTGAGGTGTTGGGGAGTGTGGGAACCAGGGCAGTGAGGGAGGAGGCAGGCAGGGATGTGGGCAAGGCCTGCACCTCACTAGGGGACTGCAGAGGTTTAAGTGCTTCTCAAGGTTCGTTGGGATGCTGAAGGTTTCAGCACAGCTCTGCCCTCCTGCTGCAGCTCTAGGTGAAAAAGCGGAAACTAGTTAAAAAATAGGAGCTGACTTGGAGTTTTCTGAATTGATTTGTAAACAAATCACGAAGGTGAAAAATGGGGGTGAAAGGATGATAAATATAAGACATGCTTGTGCAGAGAGCACGTCCTGGGAGCAGCAGCACGGCAAGTAAAGGGGAGACCTGGCAGACACACCACTCTCCATTCAAGTCCAGCTGTCCTGCTCTGAGCAAAATCCCCACACTGGGACACATCTATATTACCTGGGAGGTTGAAAGGAGCCATGAAGATGCAGTAACTGGAGTTTGGCTGGCAGGGCAGCCTGGCTTGAGTGGGAAGTACTTCCCAGGCTTGTAAGCTCAGTTCCTACCCCTTCGCTCTTATTTTCTAACTATGTTGCAGTGTCCTTGGCTGCTCTGAGAGAAAGGGGACATCGGGGTTACTGCACATCAACACAAGCTTCTCAAGACCCCTGGACCAGGAAAACATCACCCAAACCCAAGGACAGATGACAGAATCAAGCCAGTGAGAGGTGACTGTGAGAAGATATGAAACAGGACAGGAGCAATGGGATACCCAGATAAGGTTAGTGAGTAAAATCCTAATGATGCACAGTGGAAGGAGAGGAGGGAATGCTGCAGTATCCAAACTACTGCCAGCTCGTAAGGGATGCACGTGGCACAGCCAGCAGCTGGAGAGAACAGAGGTGTCGCGAGGCCATTGTAGGCACTCGCTGCGCTGTTTAAATCATGAGGCACGGCGCTGTGTGGAAAAGCTTGTTTTTCCTTCGATAACTCCAGTTTGAGGAGAGGGAGGTATCTCTCCATGCCCTGCAGCAAGCAACTTCTGGCACCAGTGGAATACAAATAACCAGTAACAACCGGAGAAGATAAGTTTCTGCTGTAAAAGTTGGCCAGAACCTCGCTGAAGGATGCTACCCAGCCCAGTGATTGCAGATATGTTTACTGGTAAAATGCAGAACAAGAAAGATAGGGATAACTCCTTGTGCTGGTCTGGTTTGTGTAGTCAAGCACTCACAGCAAATACATCTGAAAGGGTTCCCCTCCAAACCCATCCCTGTTTGCCTGCTGCTTGTTTATTTAAAAGCAAGGCTTTACAGAAACAGTCTTTCCTGCCTCTCCGCTGCCCCACTCTGCCTCTCCCCATCCTCCAAGCCTCTGCAGGTTTCTCAGGGCAGGCTCAGGGCTTCTAATGTGCCTGATCCTGTCCCAGTTTCAACTGGGAAACTACTGCTGCTGCTGCTCTTTCTCTGCTCTCTGGCTTAAGGAGTGATGCTGGCAGGTCTCTGCAGGAGGCTGGTGGTGGTGCCTGTCCCTAGGTGCTTGGGCCCTGGGGCAGTATCGAGGCTGTCTCTCGTGCAGTGTACATGGGGCTTTTAAGTGGTTCTGGGAATCCCAGGTTAGGGAAGTGCAGAACTGCTGCCTCACTGCTGCACAGCTGGGCCAGAGGAGTGAGCGGGTCCTGCTTTCTGCCTCAGTGAACTCCCAGCCTTGTTCATCTCCCAGAGGAGTGCCAGGAGTCACCACCCTTGATGTTCATTTTCCACCTCACCATCCTCAATATGCACCTGCCACCTGGACAAGCAGGGCTGGATGGAAGAGGTGCATGCTGCCTTCACTCAGCATTCAGCACTGGGGAGACCAGCACGCCCCAGCAGTGGGTTCCCCTGGCCCAGCACTCCCCTTCCCGGCTGGGAGCACTGGTGTGACTGGGAGGAATAAGTGGAGAATGGCAGCCTTCAGCTCGCAGAGAGATGCAGTGATTTGAATATATATTGAAAAATTTCCCAGTATGTTTAATAAGCAGGAGGGTGGCAGGGATATAGCACAGGAGGGCTGAGCAGTGCAGCTGGGGCAGGGGAAAGGGTGGCGTTGGGTTAGCACCACTGCAGCAGAGCAGCCATCCAGGAGATGCTGTCTTTCTGAGGATGGAAGGAGCAGCAGCTCAGCCAGTCAGAGGGAGCATCTCGAAGGCAGGCAGACATGGTTGGATGTGGCCATAGAGGAGTAGGAGAGGTTCATGCAACAAGAGGCAAGAGGATGTTCATTGTTGGAGGGGCAGCTAATGGTTTATTAAGAGAGAAGGGGTCAGGAAGGCGTCATCAAGCCTTGGTGCAATTATGCCACGTATGCAGTTCTGGCTCTTCCGGACACAACTCATCTCTCTCCAGGGTAATGCAGGCTGCCTCACACACCTGATCCCCACATTAATACTGTCACAAGCTGATGATATTATCAAGTGAAGCGTAGCCTCCAGGGGAGGCAGGCTTTAACCCTTCCAGTGTAGGGAGGATGCTCCCTGGACCATGTCAAACAACAGGTGAAAAGGGACTGTTTAGGGCTCAGTTGAGTTTGCACAGAGAAATGTCTGAGGGGCAGGAGAGAAGGAAGGGCAGTGGCAAGGCAAGGAAGACCATGATGGATGTAACACGATGACAAAGTTGAAAGTCTCAATAATATTTGTGGCTGTGCAGTGGCCCCCAGCTTTCTCCCAAAGGACTGAGTTGGACGAGCCATTGCTCTCTAAATAAATCATCATCAGAAAAATCAAGCAAATCAAGATTGCTGCCATCTCTCTTCTGCCCTGACAATAAACAGAGATGTGAAACAACCACATTAATACAACTGCATCTTCATGGAGCTCCACAGCAATGTCACAAGCACCTGCAGCAACATGCCCATGTCCCTAGTCCCACAGCAACCCTTGACTCCTGTGCTGTGGCTGGAAGACTCCAGAGGCTGAGGAGATGGGTGCACATCTCTCTGCAGGTTCCCCTTTGGTAGGATTTGGGCCAGAGTAGTGTAAAAGGCTCCAGCAGCTGAGTTTCCACCATCCCTCCCTCCCCACAGCCTGAACCTTTGGCACCACCCTCCCAGGTGCCACTGGCCTCCCATGACATGTGGGAGCCATTCAGGTCCTGTCCTCTTGCTGGTCCATGAGCACCGACCCCTGGGTCCTCCCTGCCTCCTAAAGGGACATGAGCCTCCTGTGCTTCCTTGCTGGACCTTGGGACCAAAATGAGGAGCATGTATGGCTGCAGCGGTGTCACTGAGATGCTGCAAAAGCCTCGTCGTGCCAGGCAGCAGCATGCCCAGCCCCAGGGCATGCACCTCTCCTTATCATCTCTGTCTGGCATCCTCCAGCTCCAGCTCCTTCATCCCCAGGGAACCCTCTTCACTCCCCAGATTTGCAGCAGAGGTTTAAATTGCACTTGTTAAGATCTCTAGTGTAAGAAAAACAGGAGAAGGCAAGCACCTGTCCTGGGGAGCTGAGCAGCTGATTTAATTCAACATTCCCATTGGAATCGTTGCTTTATTCAAGGTCGGAACAGCTAACAGCACAAAGTTAAAGCAGGTGCCAGAGAACGTGCCAGGGCCACATTCTGGAGGCAGCCCAGGGTTTCAGTCTGTTCACTCTTACCCATTACCAACTCCAGAGGCAGCATCTCCAAAGCCCTTAAATTCCTGTCCTCTGTCTCCTTGATTTCCCTCTTGTCCTGCATGCTGAAGTCTGCAAACAACTCACTTAAATCCGTTCCTCCGCTTTCCATTAAGCTTTTAACACTTGCTGCATTTCCCGACAATGACGCAGATTGTATTACAGCTCCTTAAATGTTAATTTTTATTGATTCTACATATATACATAAAAATACACACACACACGCAAACATGCACGCTTATATTGAGGTACATATTGATATCCAGCAAGTGGTTCCCGGAGGTGGAAGGTACTGGAGGCTGATTGCTGTTACCTCCAGGGATCAGGAGCATCCTTGCCAGTAAGAAAACAGAGAGGCCAAATGCAAAAGCATTTTCATAAGCAATAGCAGATGAAGCAAGGGGCCTTGCCCATGGTAAAGGACTGGAGGTAGCTGCATGGCTGGCTTGAATCCAAGGTGATAGAGTCATTTATCTTAAAAATGCCCTCTATTGAGAGTTTACCAGTGCTTTCATGGGCCTTGGAAGATCAGCAAAGTAGCTGGTTGAGACTTGGCCTGTCATTCTCCAGCAGACGATGACTTGAAACCTCTCTGAGGGCTTCAGCAATGGAGGAGGGGGCAGACTAAGTGTTGGGGAGTTAAGAGCTGTATTGATCCACTCAGTGGATGTGGGACTCCACATTTCAGGTATGCCACATGGCTGCAGCCCAGTTACTTAATTTGCCTCAGTTTCTCTCTTTTTGTAGCTGTGTGGTGCAGTTTGAGTCCTAGCACTGGAAGAAATTGAGGCTTATCACAAGGGAGCTCACCTGGGCCTTCTTCCAGGTGAAGAATCAGGCATTTTAGTGGCATTTCCACAACCACAGAGTGGCTGTAGGGGCTCAGGGTGCCCCCCTTGCAGCACCCATGGGGAGCAATTAGATGTGTTTGAGAATCCCTGCTCTCTGGAAGCAGCCCGTGCCAAGGCTGTGATGAAGACAAATTCCCTTAGCAGATGAGGTTGCAGAGCCCATGTCCATTACATGCAGACTGCTCTTCTGCTAAAAGGAGGTTAACGTGGTAAAATCAAGCATTCAGACATGGGAAAAACAGCACAGAAGGTGGTTGTGAAATCTCTGGTGCCTCTTCTCGTGGTTCACTCTTACACCTTTCCCATGGCAGGATCACTGTTACTTCTCCCCTTGCTCAGCCTCCCCTGGAGCCTCTCCCTGCCTTCAGATGTGCCTTCACTGGCACAAAGAAACACGGACCCTGCAAAGCATTTCCCCAACCCAGACAGCATCAAGACAAAATCTATTTGCCAAACTGTGTAAAGCAATCTCAGATTTCACAGGTTGACTAAACTGAAGTGGATTTTGACTGGCTTGGTGAAAGACACATTCTGATGCCCTCTGCCCCTCAGAAAGCCGCACAACCGGTCAGGTCTTTGTCACCGACATAGCGTCACCAGTTTTGTTGTTGCTGGTTTCAGTCTGAGAAAAACAAAGATGTTGTCCTCTCAGCTTGCTTCCTTCAGAAACCACATTAACTGTTTTTCCATTGAAATTTCCAAAAGCCAGAACAGCTGGAAGGAAAATTCAGCCCAGAATAGTTCGCCCTGGAGAGAGACAATGTGGTGAACACTGCTTTAAGCCTTGAAAAACAGCCATGTGATGGGAAACAGTGAGCCATCATAACGAAGCGACTTGCTGCTCATACTCCCTTGGCTACATGCAAAAATCAGGTGGTTACAAAGCAACTCCCTCTGTAGGCATTGCTTTAATAAAGTAACGGGAAAGAAAGCACCGTGTAAACCTTGAGCAATTGCCTATTGCTTTTCTTTACTTGAAGTCAGTGCTCACAGCGTGGAGCAGGCCAGGTGAGGAGCTGGGAGATGTATCCAGGACTGACCTCCATGGTGCACGGCACCAGGAAAGGGGAATATCCAGGGATTTCTGCTGGGATGAATGCCTTGTTTGCCACATTGAGCCTGCCAGTGCTTGCTCCCAGAGCCAGCCATGAAGCAAGTATTCCGCAGCCGGCTTCTTGCACATCCTCACGGAGGAGGTGGATTTCCCAAGGAAAGGGGTTGGTTGGCTTTTGGATTAGTGGAGTTGTTGGACTATGTGTCGCCGTCACGGCAGAAAAGCAGAACTGAGAAGCCAAATGGTTTGGCTAATCCGCTTGCTTTGATTTAGCAGTACCAACCGTCTGCAAACACAGCTTTAATCTCCATTGCGGATTTCCAGCATGCAGGGCCTGAGCTTGACTAAAGAGACCGGAAAATGAGGATGCTCAAATAAAAATTGTGCAGCAGAAGCCAGGCTGAGGAAAACCTCACTTTGCACAGGCTGAGGGCCTTCACAGACGTGCTAGATCTTATTAGCCAGACCTGCACCCTCACAGCTGCTTGGTGACTGCATGAGGATGCCACTCAGCACTGGAGAAACTCTCATCCCCTTAATACCTGAGCTGGCTCAGAGCTGCCCACAAAGAACACCAGTGTCATCTGCCACAGGGCAAAGGCTTTAGATGGGGACTTTGCCAGGAGGAAGAACGTGGTGCATTTATATCAGTATGAGAAAGCACACGGAGGAGACATGGGGTCTGCACTCTCTGGAGTTTTCAGAGTGAAGCCACAGGGACAGTACGCCAGATTTTAACTGCCATCAGTTTTCTACTGTGTGAGCTCTCTCAAAGTGCTCTGTGCATATATCCTCATGGTGCACAGGCGCCAGGATCAAAAATAACATTTTCAGGCTTGTTCTCAGGGGAAATGGGGCACAAGGAGCAGAGCAATGACCTGGCAATGCAGACCACCAGCCCAGGCAGGCTATGGCTGTCTCTCCAGCAGTGCCGGCAGGAGATGCTGCCAAGGAATGGGATGTCGCCTGGCACCTACTCCAGCATTCACAGAGGGTGTGGGATGGAATACGATGACCAGCCGGACATCTGCCAACTCCTCTAGCCAACCCCATGGGGAAAGCACGATGTCCCCTCCTGTCCCTGGCAAAAAGGGGGAGCATTTGGGAAGCATGCCAGGCCATGAAGAATTTCCTCTCATTAATTAGCTCACGGAGAGGGCAGATTGTCTCTCAAGGCATCACAGATCTCAGTCCATCTCCTGAATTGACACGCAGGCCATTTTCCAGCCTGGCTGATGACCGGGGCAGTAGCAGGAGCAGATCACAGGCACCAAGAAAAGGACCTTAACAAGGGAAAGGTAAGAGTTCTTCTCACCCTTCCCTGCTCCTCACCATCTCATTCATCACATCCCAAACACATTAGCACAGGGTAATTATTAAAGATCAAAGGAAGACATTTGCAAAGGTTGTGCAGGCAGTGAAGCCCAGCAATACATTTCGAGAGAGGCTGTGCCTTTGTGTTGGGATCTCAAGGAGAGCATTGTAAAGGACTGATGAAACAGTTTGACTGCGCTTCAGAGTCAGTATTATTGCTATTCATTTAAAACTTGACCCACTTTTATTTTCCATATTGGCATATTTTATCTTTTTTTTTTTTATTTTTAAAGGGGAGGATAATTGAGCACCAGCAAAGTATAGATAAAGGAGCACACCCAGCAAAATCGCAACAAATGTTTTGTTTGAGCTAAATCTGTATTTTTCAGGGGAAAAGCAGTCAGCAAAAGTGCTTTTTTAACCAGAATGAGAATGAGGGAGAATGAACACATGCATGCCAACACATGAGCACAGACGTGTGCTGAGAGGAGGGTCCTGTTCCAGCCTGGATGGGTGGCAGGGAGCCTGCTGTGTCCATGCAGCACGGGGAGCAGCCTCTGAGCTGGAGGGTCTGCTTTCTCTGAGATAGGGAGACCTGCTCAGGAGTGAGGTTTATCCTGATTTAGTGACTGCTTGACAGAAATCGTACCTCCAGATCCTATGGCAGATGAAGAGGCATTGCCTGGCAGCCAGTGTGGCAGGAGGGAGGGATGGTCTGGCTGTGTCCATGTGCATTTGTGCCTTCATGCCTTTACTAAGCTCCTGCTCGTGGTGAGGGATGTATTGCACACTTGTGACAGGGCACACCTTCACCACTGTCTGCACCACTGATGACAAAAGAGGAGTAATGAGCTGTGTGCAGTGGGAGAAACACTCAGCATAGCACTGCTTTCTCTGTACAGCATGTGCACATCCACTCATCTGGTTATTTCACCTTCAGGGCATGAAAGGGAAGCAATTTTTTCACCTAATAGAAATTTGCTCTGGTGTGGAGACAGCAGAGTAAAAACTGCCTCGTGTGCAGGTAAGTGGGGGAGGAACTGAAGGGGGAAGCTCTGAGGTTGCAGGGAGGTGCTCAGGGCACACTTAGATCTGAAACAGATAGTACATCAGGAAAAGAAAATAAAAGGCTCAGTTGTGATGCTACTAGTTTTCCCAAGGAGCTCCAGAGGGAATGGCAGCAACCCTGGAAGGGAGGAAGGTGGCCAGGTATGGTCCATGAGCCCACTGCCTGCCAAAACTGGTGATGCCCCACCAGGTAGCTGGAGTGATGCTGGGTGCTGCTGGGCTCAGAGCCTGCCATAGCCTCGGCTCAAGCCCCAGCACGTCAGCAGCAGAGAGGAGCAGGCCAGGACTTGTCTCTGCTTTCCCCTTCCCTACGCAGTTACACCTCCCCTGCAACAAACGGAGCCTGCTGCTGCCACGGCTGCTGCTTTTGAGGGGATTTAGTCTTCTCTAAGTAAACATGGAGGCAGTTGTTACACACCTTATAATTACATTGCTCCACTCTGCAATTATTACATTTTCCAAGCTACAGCTGCTTCCTACTCATTATCAGGTTAAGAAACTTCTCCTGATAGTAACATGGCACTAACCCTGTAATTAACAGGCAGACCACCCAGCCACTGCTGATGAGAGGGGCTTTGCTGAGCAAGGAGCAAGCTGTGCCTGGGCTTGGAGGTGGCTTTCTATGGTGCAGAGTCACTTTTCCATCACACACCCAGCCACCCTTCCCCTTCATGTAGTTTTTTATTTAATGACATGACAGGAGCATCCTCACAAATATGCCACTACGGAGGGGATTAGCCAAGAGCTTATAGCAAGGGGTATCTGCTGAGCCCTGCTTTTTGGTGGGCACGGACACCAGTGCTCCCTGGGCACCTCACTCACAGCTCCAGCAAACCGTTTGTCTGATAATTTTGTGTTTCCCATTTGTAAGTGGCGATTTCCTTAAATGGAATTCTTTGTTGTTGGAAAGGCCCATGTCCTGCAGCCCTGCACTGAGCTGGCCAACAGTGGCCAGGTTAGATGCTTCTGGTTATGTCTCCATCAGGACAAGGGATTGTTTCTGAAAGATGGGAACATCACCTAAAGCAACACAGAGGGATGTCAGGAAGACTATGATGGTGCCCAGCCGTTGGTCCCACAGTGCCAGCCCCTGTTTGCAGCCCTGGGATACAGCACACATGCAGACAGCAGCGTTCCCATTACTGTCCTTGCAGACAATGGAGCTGCTGCAGCAGCTCAAGGCTTATGGTTGAGTGTCTGCTCTTTATCGGGTATATCCAGAGAGGACAAGGGCCACAGATGGGCCTGAGACACAGATCAAGCAATTTTAGCACTGATCCTCATGAGTCTCCTCAGGCAGGTCACTTTCAATTTGTTTTGGTCCTCTTTATGAGAAAAGGACACTTCTCAGCCACAGAAGTTCAGAGCACCCATTACAGAGGCTGTGATTTCATGACACTCCAAGGTCTCGGCAATGTAATGTACTTAGCTGCTACTGCTGAATTCAGCCTATGGTATAACTTGACACCTTTAATTACAGGAAGCAGAGCTGGACTCCAGATACAGCAGCATATCTGGAGTAGGATCGTATCAGTGCAATCAAATCTGCCCAGAGAGCATCCACAGGACGGCCGGGCTGGGTGTGTGTTTAGCAAGGGAGACGTTGAGCTTAAGCTGCTGCACACATTTAGCTGCCTCTTGCTGCTGCTTTCTTTTGGCTAGGAAAATAAATCTGGGAACAGTTCTACCTGCTAGAGCAGTTTGCAGAAAGAGGGATGGAGCAAACATATTTAAGCTCATACTGTGCTCACCAGGAGCAGCAGAATCTGCCTCTGCAAGCAGGGCTTTGAAAACCAAAGGGACAAAACTCTTCCCAGGCAGGAGAGGCAGGGGGTCCAGCTTCCCACACTCGCCTTGACTGTGCTTCACCCCTTGTATCAGCACAGCACAGAGCCTACATGGCAGGACAGTGAGCCAGACACAAAGCAACGCCTTGCACACCCAGCACCGGTATACTTGACCATTGCGTTCAGTACAGCAAACCTCGGGAGTCCCCTTCCAGGCCATGGCCATGGGGGACTTTAGGGGGTGATGGTGTCAGCACTTGCTCCAGAAGCTCCCCCTCTAATAGGATGTTTCCCGTGTTATCCCGACAGCTCTGGTTTCCAGGCAGTTTATCACCCACCTAAAAATCGATGACAAGCCAGAGTGAGCCCCTGACCTGGAAGTATAAATTGCCCCTAATTATCACAGTGGCTCGTCATGCACTGGGTGCTTTGACCGGGGCCTCGAGCTGGGAGCAGTCCTGCCCTCTGACCCTACTACATTTCTCTTGGTTTAAGGGCTTTTCTCCCCATTCCAGCCTGTGATTCCCTTTTCTGGGGGATCCACAGCTGCTGCTAGGTCCTTCCTGCTCCCTCTGAGCTCCCCAGGGCCGCTGGGGCTGCTGAGGATGGTGCCAGTGATACTGTTGGTGGCAGAGTCTCTGTTGGGCAGAGCACAGGGATGGAGGGGGGGTACCATTAAAGTACCACCTCCCCCCTCCCAGGTTTTATTCCCAGTCCTCAGAAACACTGATCATTTTCTTTGTCTTCAGCCAGTCCATCTTTAAAATGAGGGTAAAGGATACCCCTAGGAGGCATGTTTAATTAAAGTTTACAAGATGCTTGAGAAGTGTCAGAGAAATAAAAGAGGGACCACGATGGCATAGAAGGAGTGATGGGTGCCCCGGGGAACCAAAGCAGGTTCCCGGGGGAGACCCAGGGGAATGCAGTGGTTTTTCCCTGTCTCCTTCCCAAGCCCTTGGCATTTGTTTAGCCCCAGGCTCTATCCAAGGTAAACGAGGCCCTCCGACACCGCCACCTCTTCTCACTCCAGTTGCCAGGGGCTGCTGAGTGCCCTGGCAGTTGAGCAACCCTTGAAAAGCTCCTTTCACTGTAATTAGACATGTAAAAATGAAAAACTGAAGGAAAAGAATTTATGCATCTTCTAATAGCCCTCAAGTGTCCATCCAGCCACAGCCTTTTTTTTCCCTGGGCTTTTATTTGGAGAGTTGCTATAATTTATGTCATGCAATTAGGTTTTTGTCTACAGGCTCTGGGAGGAGTGTGAGTGCGGAGCAGCGGAAGGAGCCCTGAGCATGAGAACAGACAGAGAAGGGGCAGCAGCTCCAGCATGTGTGCCTCCGCTCATCCCCAGCCAGCAGCTGTCCTGCAGGACAGTGGAGCCAGGTTTTGTCCCAGCCCAGGACTGACCAGCTCACTGGGCAGCAAAGAGGGTCTGATGCAGCTCAAAAGAATGGACCAGAGGAATGATAACACAGGGGGAAAAAAACCCCCGCTGGAGCCTAGCTCTGATGGGAACCATACCCATTCCTTCGGGAAACTGGGTGGGGAGGGTGGTATTGGACATCGGTGGGGTTAAAGCTGCACCCTCCGGTAGTTGCTAAGTAACAGTGTCCTGACCTTACCCATCTACCAGAGGAGATCTTGGGGTGGGAACCTCCTCCCCACTCAGCTGGGGTGAGCATCTCCCCATGTGCAGGAGCAAGAAGAGGGTCTTGCCTGGGAAGGAACTGATGAGAACATCTCAGGACGCAGGGGCTGAGCCCTTGCTCCTGCTGAAGGCTGTCATAAATGCCTGTCATGCAAGGGGATCTTCTCCTCCTCATTCCTCCAGAGAGGCTGCTCCAAACACAACAAGGCTGTGTTTTTCAGAGCACCAGCCTGCAGGCAGCAGGATAAACCCAGCAGATAGAGCCAAACACAGAGCAGAACATGCTTCCTGTGACTATTTGCTTAAAGCCATGTGAAATTTGGATTGAGCAAAACCCACGGCCCACTGACTTTTTCTTCATGCAGCAAAATCCTTGAACTTAAATCTTCAAAACGGGGTTTAGCTCAATGTCCACTTTATGCCCATTTCATTGCCCAAGGTTGGCCACATCCCCCTTCTCCTGCCCCTCGCTGCCTGACATCTGCAATGAATCCCCGTGGCTGCAGAGAGCTACAGCTATCGGCCGTGGCCTCCCGGCTGCCCGGGGCTGCCTGCTGGGGAAGCCGGAGGGGACGTAACAAGCAGAGGTGGAAAAAACCTCAGAAGAACTCAGAAACCATGCTGCCAAAACATGCACATTCAGCAAACGCTGTATCTGGGGTATCAGCAAAAGTAATCACAGCCCAGATTGTGCCGGGCAAGGCAGATCCCAGGGTGCAGGAGGCCCCTTATCTCCCCTAGACCTGCTGAGTGACTGAACAAACATGGGCCCTGGCTCTCCCCCAGAGAAGCAAGTTTCTTGCCAGAGCCCCTCTGCATACACAGGGCTTTCTCCTCTGGAGCCAGGTCTGAGTCCCCATTCCTGGTGTGGTGCGGTGCAGCCAGCTGTGCCTAGCCCCGGCAGCGCCAGCAGATGTGAAAGCCAGATGATGCTCTCAGCTCCTGTCTCTCTCATCTCGCCGTCAGAGGAAAAGCATCACCTAATCTGACACGCAGATGGTACGGGTGGATTTCCCCCATGCTCAGCCTGACACCTCCCCTGATGTCCCCCTTGTCACAGTTTGCCGGCACTTCAGAGGCAAGAGGGGCTGCACCGGAGGTGCAGGATGGTGCCAGGGGGTTGCAGTGCTAGCTGTGCATTCCGAGATCTCTCCTGACAACAAGGACACATGAGATAAATGCAGCTCCTGTGCAGAACTGCGGCGCTTTGCACCTCCCAGGGGTCCAATCCTGGGGAGGAAAACATTTTAGTAAAATAGAAATTGGGTCACATCCCCTTGATTGTCTGAGTAAATGGGACAGTGTGTACATTTTATTTACCTTCCTACAGGGCAAATGTAGTGAGCATGTAATAAATCATTTCTGCAGCTGCTGGGCAAGCCTCCTGCTGCAAACCCAGCAAAATTCATGCATACTAAACCTGCCCTAATTACAGCTCCCTCTCCTCTTTCACTCCTCCCAGCTCCTCCTTACACATCCACTTCCTCGCTTGTCATTCTTTTGGTCTTGCTCCTCCTTTTCCTCATCTGTTCCTTCCTTCCCTCCTTCCCCTTTGCTGTTTACAGAGGCACTCCTTTGCCACCACCAGCTCCTGCCCTCAGGAGCAAGGGCTTCATCTCCAGCTTGGCCAAGTCCAGTGGGTGTAAGGGATTGCCATCATCTGAGGTTTGGAAACCTGAGCCCCTTTGGGATTGCACAAACTAGCTGACATCCATAGGCTGTTTGACCTGAGATTTCCTCTTCTTCAAGGCAGAGCTGAGGAATCCCCCTGTTGCTCTGGGACAGCAGCATGATGAGGAAGGAGCTTCTAAGGAGATGACACCCCATGGGTGCCAATGGGGGTCTGGGCAGAACCAGATATTGTTCAGACCTGAGGTTTCTCACAGCACTTCAGAAATTAAAGCAAACAAGCTGTGTCTGTGTCGACGGGACAAATGACAATAGTCTTAAATTGCAGCAAAAAGGATCCAGATTGGTGTTTACAAAAGCCTTTCTAAGGATAGCAAATCGCTGGAGCAGATTGCCTGGGGCAGTGCCAGACTCCCCAGCGCTGGGATCTTGTGGGAGTGTCAGACAAATAGCTGTTGGGAATCAACTAGGAGGAGCTGGTCCTGCCTGGGGACAGGATGGAGGGACCCTTGCGTACCTCAGGACACAGCCTGGAGTCCATCCTGATGGGGAGGCTGGTGAAACAGTCTGAGGCTGTTTCCCAAAATCAGCTCCCTGAGCAAAGGCGAGCTAGAAGCAGAGACAAGTACAGGAGCATGGTGGGCAGGAGCCAGAGGTGAGCTGGGGGGCGGTCCCCAAGGGTAGAGGGGCCATACCACAGCACACTGCCGGGCTCTCTGGAGACCTCATCCTTGGCTCCAGGAGGGTTTCCAGCCTTTGGCTCTGGGACACATCCTGGAGCACCCAGATCATGGCAAGCAGAGCAGGTCCGAGGCAGCGGCACCAAGCCAGGGATGTAGTGAGCATCAGTTGATGCTTCCTCCAGTGGAAATGCAACTGCAGACGTGCCCTCACTCCCTCAAAGCAGAAGGGAGCAGCACATCTCCCAGGGGAGTGAGGTAAACTACCTCCACCCCATAGGCAGCAGGAGAAAGGGATGAGGACTTCCCCATTTCTGTGCCATCAGAGCTGTGGCTCTCAGCTGTTGGTGGGGGAACAGCCGTGCAACACGTGTTGGGCCTGCTTCTCTAGCTGTGGGGACCTTGAGGTCCTTAAAATAATCCCAGAGAAATAAACAAACAAACAAAAAAATTAATGCCAAGAGCAAATACAGAACAGACCTCTTCCAGTCATTTTCTCCAGCAGGGTCTATTCAAAGACCGGAGAGAGGATGACACACTGGGCCAAGCTAAACACCCCTGCAACACATTGCAAACAATAGCTTCACAGAGCATGAAGCCAGAGGGAATCATTGTGGTCATTTACTCTGTTTTTCTGCAGAACATATGCCATGGCGCTTCCCAGAATTCATTGTTTAATCTAGGCAAGGCTTGCTGAAAAATATTCACTCTTGACTTAAACTTTTCCAGGGAGTATGGATGCAGAGCAGAACAGCACCAGGCAAGAGGGGGGAGTTTCTTGCTTTAACCAGTTTGGGGACTGTGTAACTGGAGTGAAAACACCATTGACTGCAAACAGCAGTTCCAGGGAGATGGAAACTATTTGCAAATTTGGGCTAAGACCAGACTTAGCTGAGCCGGACATTTTGAGCACAAACTGCTTGGACTTCTCCTCCTGAGGTTATTTCTTTGGAAAGAGAAGGGGGAAGGAAAAATACCACCAACCTAAACCAAAAACTAAATAATCTGTTTGAGTTTGGCGGTGCCCCCTCCCTACATTTTGCTTTAAGATTTGCCAAGCTACCTTGCTTTTAGGCTAGGGTGAGGGAAGGGCATTTGACTCATTAGAAATACTTGCTTTCATTCCCCATCTCTCCTTAGCTGCAATGCCAGCTCATCCTTTTTGTTGCACTCTTCATTTCAACACCCTGTCTTCTAATCCTCTTCCTTGATTGTCATCTCTGGTCAACAAATACAGCAATGCTGGAGAAGGATGCTTTATCTGAAAGAAGCATTCTCTGCCATGGAGATCAAGATACTGTTTGCCCACAGTTACATGAACCCGACTTTAAACTCAGTTCCAGCCCATGGCTTCATCCAAACTAAGACCCAGCCAAATTATTCCCTCAGCCAAAGGGATGAAGGAATTTTTCCTCCACCTCAGGAATCTGGACGTTGCTCTGCAGCACAGTTTCTCCACAGCTGAACAAGACCTGGCATGGCCAGCCAGCAGAGCCGACACCTCCAAAGCACTTGCATCAGGGCTTTGAGCAGAGGGGAAGCTGTGTGCCGCAGGCTGCAGCCCTACGCATGCCAGGAGATGCACACAAGAGTTTCCAGGTTGCATTTTGGACCTCTGCATCCTCTGAGCAGCGATCCTAAGAGCAATGCGCTCATCTCCCATTTCTGCACAGCAGGATCAGAAATGGGAAAGAAGCCAATTTCCCTTCCAGTGTGCTTGGTAACATGAAAACTAAGGAAAACTAGAGAAGGAGAAAAATAAAGGACACAGGACAGCTCCAACAAATGAAAGGGCAAAGACTGGACAAGGGGAGGGAGGCTGGGGAACAAGGAGTTTATAAGCCATTGCCAAACCACTGCAAACCCAGTGACGAGATTATACTTGGAGGAGGCTCCTGGAAAAACTAGCTGAAGGAAGGAGGCAAATCTGGCCAGGGATTAATGAGCACTGAAATCCACTTCCACTGACACTGCCCAGTGGCTGCTGGAGATGACAGCTGTGCCTGACTCAATGCCCTTGGAGAGGTGTAGCTACTAATCCAGTGGCATGGAGGCCTGGAGGGAGGCAGACAGACAGACGGACGTCATCCAAACCACAGGACACTCCCCAAGCCCTTTCCCACCGCGGCTCAGGAACCTGCTGGACCTCCTGCCCCAGGGCTTGGCTGACCCTGAGCCCAGCAGGAAGGGGAATGGGGTGGTTTAAGACTGGAGACAAGAATCTCGCTTAGCAGGAATAGCAATGGGCATAACGTGTAACTTCATCTAAAAGAAACCCAGAGTGTGTGCACATCTGTGCATGGACAAGGCAAATGGTGTGGTAGAGGTGAGGTGTAGGAACCTCTTCTTAAGGCTGGGGATGAAGCCTGTGTCATTGAGTACCACAGAGCCCCCAGAGGAAAGAGGGCACTGGTGGGATGAGATGTTCTGGTTTTGCCCTGAAGCAGCAGCTCTGGTGGGTTTGGGGACATGTGTGTGAATGTCTCTCCCCATCACTCCCACACCCAACGAGCCCTGGTGCCACCCCAGCCTGGCTGCAGGAGGGTCCCAGGAGCCAGCAAGGACCAGCGCCTGTGGAGGAGGCAAAGAGGAGCCACAGGCAGGCTTTGGTGGAGGTTGGTTTTCAGCCAGGAGCCAAGGAAGATCCTGCACGTGCCGCTGCACATTCTCAGCCAGGTGAATCTCAGGCTCAGGAAGGACCCAGCTGCTGCAGCTGCCCTGGAGAGGCTGAACTCAGGAGCTCATGGAAACAGCCTCTGAAGACAAGTTTTGAAAGATGCAAAGACGAGGCCCAGCAGTAATTCCTCAGTGATGACATTCTTGCAGCAGGAAAATCTCTTATTAAGGGAAAACCACTAAACAGAAGCATTGGTTTCAGAGAAATAACCATCCGAAGCCCACCACAGCCAGCGAAGCCAAAGGACTTCCTTGCAAGCCCTGGGCTGCTTCCAAGGGCCTGATGGGTGTCAGATGCCCGTCCAGTTTGCAAACACACCCGGCTCTGATTTTTAAAGACAGCAATTCCTGAATCTTGGGTAAGAAACGTCAACATCAGAGCTGCCTTCCTCACCCTGATGAAAGGGAAAAGGATCTATTACTATTTTTTCAGTAAATGTTTTTGCTGGCTACAGGACCCGCTGGCTCTTCAAAGGCAAGTGAAAATTTGGTTCCATCCAGCTGTTCCCATGCACTGGGAGCAGGATTGAGGTGGGAAACCAGGGCTGGCCAGGCTGCAATGGAACAGAAGGCCAAGCTGGAGAGCAGAACGCATCAATCACCACTGAGGACCTTCCCTGCCTCCAGGTCTCCCTTCTCGCCAAGCATGTGGCCACAAACCAAGGCTCTCAGAGCAGAGAGTCAGCAGGAGAGGGGAGTGGTCATGGCCCCTGCCTGGGCAAGGGGGTCAGGCTGAAATCACCCCCTGCCATGGTGAAGGCAGCCCCAGCTTTCAGGGGGTCTCATTATGGACAGCCTGCTCCAGCCAAGCTCCACACTGATGTCTGGATGCTGCCCTTTCGAATCACATTGGGGAATAAATGCCATTCATGAAAACTTAACTAAACTCCTTCTTACTACCGTTTTTTCCTTGCTGAATGATCCTTTTCCCCAACGTTGCCCACCTCCAGCTTCATGCACATGTGTCAATCCCATCTCAGAATACTCATCTTTGTAAGTGTGGCCGTGACAAAATATTTCTGACAAGCAGTCCTGACACACACAGAGAGGACCCATTTTTGAGATCCTTACTTATATCACAACAACTCTTTTGGAAACCAGCTTGTTTCCCATATTTCACAGATGGAATAGCAAAGATGGAGAAAGGTAAGCTTGGTCCAAGCAAAGTGAGCCAGCAACTGCCAGAGAAAAGCAATGCTATTATCCCTGACAAGCCCTGAACTGGAGTTCTACGCACCCAGTTGTGCAGAGCAGCAAGTTCTCTGCTCACCCATCTTCCCAGTTATTCACCTGGAGGCTGAGGTGAAGGGAAATTATTTGTCCAAGGTAGCCAAGGGCTTGTTTACCAGGGAAGCAGAGCTAAGGTTTGAGTCAAGAGTCCATGATCCTTGACTGCAACAGCATCCTCGATGCATCGCACACGCCTGAATATTCATGGCAAATCAGTGTTAAGAGCTCAGCCAGGGATCACGATGGTCTACCCAGATGTTTTGCATCCTGGGCTGAACATCCACACAAGGCTGCTGTGAGAGAGCATGATGAAGACAATTAAATGAAACCTCAGCCGACAAAACCTGACAGTGGCCTAATTTGGATAGGCAACATGCCCCAGGCCATGCCTGCAGGGCTGGCAGAGCAAACGCTCCTAAACGGTGGAAAAATCCCTCAATTCTGCTCCCTCGCCCCAGGAGACTCGAAGCCCTGGGAGTATCTCCAAGTGCTCCCTGTGATCCGCCTCACCCAGCCAGGGACGTACGGGGACGGATCGGAGCAGTCTGAAGGGAGCCAGGCGGGCTGTCGCTCAGAGCTGCACAGCACTCCCAGCTAATTGCTTGTGATGAATCGGTGTGCAGGGCTTCACAATGGTGCTGCAGAAATCAATCAATCAACCAACCAGTCCCTCAGGAGCATGGAGATGTGGAGCCCATCTGCATCCTGGGCACCTGCCTGGGACAGGCTTTAGTTAAGGTAAGAAGACAGGTTTTCCTCTGACTTAGGCACTTGGATGATTTTGGTGGTACTGCCTTACATGCTGCAGCCCTTTGGGTCTCATCTATTAGCTCTCCTACCATCTATTCACACATGCCTTATCCTCCCTGTGCCTGCTAACCTTCTGCCTATTTTTAAATGATGCCATTTCCTTTGCCTTGCACAGCATTTTATTTGTTCTTTATAGCACTGGTCTCACACAGGGTAGATGTTGCTTGGAGAGAAATAGATGCTGCTGGCTGTGGAGGAGAGGATGGGCTGGCTCCTACAACCCTTGCTTTGACATTGACTCACTGCAGGCCAAGTGCCCCTCTGTGCCCATAAACAGGGAATGGTAAAATATTCACCTGGCTGCTGGAGAGGTGGGAGGGTGCATTAACCATCTTAGACAAAAAACACCTTTCACCTGGGGGTACCGCAAGTACAGTGGCAGGGGGAAGAGGTGCATTATAAATGCTTGTGTTGCGAGCACATCTGGGGCAGTCAATGCTCATGTGCCTTTGTGCCACTTCTAGTGCATGATGCGGACACCGTGAAGCCCAAGGCAGAAGGGAGGCTTCTCCACTTTCCGAGGTTTAAGTCTTTTGGCTAAATTCAGCCTAACCTCAGTTTACCGATCTGCTCCCTTTGGGGTATGTGTGTAACAGCACTGCTCCCAAGCCAGCGAGGATGAGGACCTGACAAAATGCCCTGGCACTTGCTTTTTTCCCCTCCCAAGAAAGTTGCAAGAGGTGATGGATGCTGCTTCTTTATACTTGGTGATGAAGAGGTGAGGGAAGCTGGGTTCAGCTCCTTCCCACATCCCAGGGAACGGCTGGCTGGAGCAGGAGGCACATGCTCAACACCCAATGCCAAGCACTGCAGTAAGCAGTCATGCACATCCGAGGCTTCCCTTACCTCTATCCTCTTGCCTTGGGTCTGCTTCTGGACTAACCTGAAAGCAGAGTTCATCCTGGACAGCTCAGCAGGTTATCTCCCAGCTCACCCCTCATTACACAGGCTCCACCAGCCCTCCCTGCTTCTGCTCAGCATGGGCTGCTGCTGCCAGCGCTCCCCCATGACCTGGCCCAGATCTGCCCCTTAGCCACTGCACCCACACCACCTCCCTCGCCATGGTCTTTCTGCTCCCCAAGGGACACTGCCTGTCTCCAGTGGTCTGCTCCTCCCTCCAGCCCTGGGTGAGCAGGCAGCTAGCACTGCGGTCCAGCCCCACCTCTCTGCCACCCCTGTAGAAGCATCACCCCACAGTGAAGGAGGAAGCATGCAGCACACAGTGGTGTTTCCAGCCAGGATTGCTCCACTCAGGGTTTTTTTCCTACCATGCACCACACCATCCTGTCTGCATAGACCTGCTGGGCAGGACTGCTCTGCTCCTGCTCGGCAAGCTGCCTAGGAGGCATGGTGCTGACTGACCGGGACATGGCATGTGTCCCACAGGGATGCCAGCAGCACACTTTCCACACCATGGCTCTTCCAGGGTCAGGGAGATGAGCCCTTCTCCTGCCCAGAGCTGTGGGCTCATGGGGGAACTCCCCTGCACCCATCCAGCAACCCCATGAGCTGCTGTGGTTAGTTATGGAACAGTCATCACCCAAGCAGCGCTTCATTGTACAGGGCAAGCCGTGAACTCAGACCCACACTCGTAAAGCCTCTTTCCCCTTGAGCCTTGTTTTGCATTACGGCACTAGCTGGAGGCAGCTTTTTACTAGATTATTAATTATATTTCTATATAAAGCTTTACATGTTTGCCTGCGAGTTGCCGTGTTGTGAAACGTGATGAGGCTTTTGTAACTCTGTCCCAATGGTTCCCTTTGTGCCTCCCTCTCCAGCGAAAAAACGAGGTGATGGATCAGCTTAGAAGCAGTGAACGCAGCACACCACTTCCCAAGAGGAAAACGGCCAGATTTCTCCATGGTGGCAGACCCCAAAAAGCATACCTGGAGCTGGCCCAAGCCAGCTGGCCAGACAAGGAGGAAGAGGAGTTAATGGATCCCACCGGCTCTCACTCAGCAACAAACAACAGCGATTAACTGCGAAGTGTGAGAGACTAATTGGACATTTAACCCAGTGCTGGCACAGAAGGCCTTGTGCTGTAGCTGAAGAGGAAAGAAAGATTCACTCCTCAGCTGCGCACTCTCTAATAAGCCCTTTGCTGTAATCAGATACACCCCAGTTGCACCCCATCTTCCTACAGACAATTCTCCCCATGAGGGATGCTCAGCAGGGGCCAGAACTCTAGTTGGGTGGGTGGAAGAACAGGAGGAGAGAAGAGCTTTACGAAAGTTGACATGAATAAAAACATTCCCCAATCTGGTTTTGTTTGCCTTTTTTGTTAGCTTTTCTCCTGATTTTTTTCTTTTTTTTTTTTTTTTTTTTAATGCTCAGAGAAAAACAGCTTTTGCAAGATTTCAGCTTTCCCCATAGTGCTTGAAACACAAATGTAGCAGCATCCATCATCTCCATGCAAATGAGCAGAAAGTGAACATGACCGGAGCATGCCCATGTGTGCATGGGAGCCAGCCTTGCTCATCCTGAGACCAGCATCACAGACAGCACCACACTGCCTCAGCCAGCCCCAGCTCCCCACGAACTCCACAGGAGATTTGCCTGAGTAAGGCCCTAGAAAGGCATCACAACTGAAACTGCTACACATTCTCTCCCAGATATGTATGTTTAGTGCAGCAGACAGATCACCCTGTGAATGTAAGGCTCTTGGCTGTGCCTAAGTTATCTACAGACTGGTTCTATACCATTGCCCATTATTCAGAGTGAGTCAGTGACTGCAAACACAGGGAATCCACAGAAGCTCTATGGCCATGGTGCCTCTTACCGTAGCAGTCGCACCAAATGCCATATGAATAGCCATGTGAATCTGACAGTCTTGGACTGAATGTTTCCCAAATGCACAGACACTCTCGGGATAACCACTCCAGCTTTCCCACCATAAATAAGCATTCAGGAGCAGTGTCCATGCCCTTTACTGCTGATCAGCATTGACTGCTGAATTTCTATTAGGGCAAATGTCCACAGAGAGCATTTAGCTCATCTCCCCACAGGCTTTTCTGTCCTCATTGGCCACAAAGCATCCTCTTCCACATGCCATCTCCACAGCCCTTCCCTCACTGCTTTCATCCAAAGGTGGACTCTGCCCACTGCATTCGAGCCCTCGCACACACCAGGTAGCAGGACTGCTGCAGTGTCAAAAAGCCCTTCACCATCATCCACATGCTACGTTGAGTCTCGGCCTCAACCTCCCTCACACAGCAAGACCTGCACGTACTCGGTCTCAAATCAAACCATGGGATGGCAGCAGCCTGTACACATGACCAGGTACATCAGGGTTTGGTACCGTTTGCTGTTTAAGGTTTCCAGATGAGCAGACAGGACTGAAAGGCAGAGACTGCCCACAGCTCCTGCACTGGGAAATGCTCCCATGACAGGTTACTCTGACACCTTTACCTCTTCAGAGGGATGTCTGCTCAGGCTCAGGGCACTTCCTCTCTTTGGGAGCCACTGCCCCAGGTGGGTTTCCCTTTGCTGCTGTTCATCATCTCAGTAGCCAGCCCAAAGCACAGTCTGGGACTGATTAAAAAATACCAAGTGGTTTGGGGCAGGGATAAAAACTTGCAGACAACAAAAAGAAGGGCCAGAAGGAGAATCCAGCTGCCCTTGTCCAGATAAGCTGTTCATGCAGCAGGGATCCTCAGCTGCCCCAGGTATGCAGTCATGATTCCTTAATGCTTCACAGACTTCGCGGGTCCATATATCAGCACGCCTTGCCAAGGGAGCTTGGCTAATAAGGGTGATTTATGCAGCGGTCACTAATGGCCGACCTGTGTTTCCATCAATCTCTCCTGGAGGTTTCTGAGGATCGAGGGAGATTACAGCTTTACTGCCATAAATATGGGAAATGGTGCAGTGCCAGCATCACTGTCCCAGGGAGGGGAGAGGAGAGGCAGAGGAGACACATGATGCTGTGCCAGCCAGCAGGTGAGGTGCAGGTGGGAGCAAGGAAGCCATGCACCCGCAGCTGTGATACCTCCACATTGTGCCCAGCTCCACATTGCCAAAGCTTGGACGGGGAAGCAGGACTCATCTTGAGGAGCAGTGCTGAAGAACCTCCAGGGCACCTCTGGCCTCCCACTGCTTTGAGGTGTTGCCACCATACACAACACATATCTTGCTCTGTTTCTAAACTCAGAACCATTCATCTGCTTCACAGTGAGCTGAACCCTCAGGATTGAACAAGAAAGCCTGGGACATCCCTTGTCCACCTCCCGTGGGCTCCCTGCAGCAGCTCTCCCAGCAGAGACATGGCACTATTTAACATCAGTTATTTCTCTGAGGTAGCAACCAGAGTATGGGGGGTTTGCTTTTAAAATAAAACATCCTGAGCCAACATAATTTCTGTGAACTGCAAACAGAAAATGAAGCGTTAACCCAACCACAGCCAAAAAGAGGTGGAAATGGAGATACAGGAGGATAAAAGGGCCCTCAGGAGGGGTCAGCTTGAGTGGAAGAAACAGAGAAGAGAAAAGGAATTTGCTTCTACAGAAACCCCAAAGGGTTGAAAGAATTTGTGAACCAAAGGACCAAAAGAAGGGGCACAACCTGACTGAGTTGGCACATCCCAGGAGGTACAGTGGCTGTGCCACACAGACACTGCCCTGGGTGGTTAGCTGCTTGGGGAGGGCAATAGCAAATTTCCTAGTGAAAGATGCTTAAACAGGAGGAGAAGGCCAGAGCCATCAATGGGGCAGAGCAGGAGGCAGGCAGATCCACAGGAGGCAGAAGGCTCTGGGGACATCTGAGCAATAGCAGCCGCAGTTTTCTCCTTGGCCTGTGATATTTAGTCAGGATATTGGCTCAGAAATGAAACCTGGGGTATTTAGGATTCTCCCAGCTCCTGCCTTTTTCTCTGCACTTAAGGTTGATTCCTCAACTTGTTGCTGTGGAGAGGAAAAAAATGTTGCCCTAGATGGATGGGGATGTGCTCTGCTTGGGGACTGTTGCTCCTCATGGCAATGCTAAATTTGGCCTGATGGATTGGGAGCACATGAGACTCCAGGGACACAGAGCCTTGCTTTCAAGGTGATGCTTCTACCCTTGAACACAACAGTTGCTAGAAATACCCTGCTAGGACAGAGGCTGCGGATTAGGGACCAGATCCCGACCCACGGCATCGTTTGGGGCATCGGCAAGAAATAGTGAGAACAAGCGGGAAGCACACCCACGGGCAGCTGTGACGGATGCGGCGCCTCCATCCGAGCCTCTCTGCTCAGCTGAGCACCACGGTCTCAGGCCATCAGCTGTCCTGGCATGGCGCTCTCTTCTTGGCATCCTCACCCTTCCCATAAAACACATTAAACATTTAGCGGAGAGCTGAAGCTGTCCGCCTCCACGCCAGGCAGGAGTTTCAGCCACTGGGAAGCAATCCCTTCCCTGGCATGGAGAAGGGTGAAATATGTATTGAGGGCAGGAACAGCTCCAAAAGGAAAGACAGAGAGACAACTTTGTTGTCCCAGCCAAATCCCAGCCTGCCAAATTCCGCCTTCTCTAAAATGCTGCCTGCATTTTCAATAAATAACGAAAAATCACAACAAAACCTGATCTCTCCCATCCCTGCTCTTGCAGCGGGCTGCACAGACACCTGCCACATCCACCCCAGCAGCCGCTGCCTGGCATTGTTGGGCGAATTGATCTTTGCGTAGAGCTTGCACATTTATCTGTAAAGCTCATTAAGATCCGGCAAGATGAAAGGCTGTACAGAAATGTAAGATCATTATCGTTATCAAAAGAAACACAGAAAACTGCTGCTATAGAGGCAGATTTGTTTCCATATAGAAAGCTGTTCAAAGTTCTCTGAGAAGCTCTTTAATAAGATGGCTGTTATATGAATAAACTTCAAGAGCTTCTCTCACGCTGGGGAAAACTTCCAAGGACCCCTTTGCCTTTCACGTCTGTTCACAAATTTTCCTTGCAATTTCTGACATATCAAAGATAATTTCAGTACAGGGAAGGGAATCCTGTCTGCCAGACCTCCTGACTCGTACGCTGCTAAAGTGGTAATGCACAACAGTGATGCACAGGGATGCGATGGGATGTGGCTACAGACATCCCTTGGCTCATCTCCAGAGGCAAGAGCGGCTCTCCCTGGGCAAAGGCACCCACCCTTGGGATGGAGCATAGTGCTCACCCATGGGGCAGCAGCAAGCAGCCCCAGCAGCCCTCCAGAGAACAACAGTTTGGGTTTAAATACACCAAATCCAATTCGTAGTGGTCTCTGCAGCAGAAATTCCCCATCCAATAGCCACAGCAGGCATCACCATTAGCCATGGGGGGCAGTTTTGTCCCTTGTGTGGAGCAGGGCCATCCATGGCCAGTGCCAGACAGGCAATACCACAGTCTCACAACTATCACCAGTGCCTCCTGGTCATGATGCCAGAGACCTTTGTGTGTGGAGTCCTGCCTGCTCCAGGGGCTTCCGAAGAGGAGCTTCACTGAAGGATTGCAGTCCCCTACACGCACAGCCTGCAAAGAGGAACTTGTTGTTTTAAAACAGACTCCAGTTCCTGCACTGGGAGGTGGCCGGTGCCAAGCCTCAGGCTTGGACCTGGCGGACAGGAATCTGTATGCGGTGAATCTGTTCCTGCCTGGAGGAAGCAGAAGAGTTAACCATGCTCAAGGCACCATATTTTTTCCAAGAAGAATCAGTTCTTCCCACACAGGGTCATTTCTTTTTTGAAACCAGCCTCCCTTTTATCCACAAGAAAATCTGCTCATAATTATAAACCAAGGAAGAAGAGGTTTCTGGAAATATTCATTTGCAGCTGAGCCATTTTCACCCTGGCACAGGCAGAGTGAGCCTTCCTCACTCCCATCTGTCGCGTTCGCGCCGAGCGCGGCGGCAGCGATGCCAGCCAGGCTCTGCCACCCAGCGTGGCGTGCTCAGGCGGGAGAACGTGACACCGTGGGGGGATAAGGAGGAGGGGGGCCACTGCGAAACTGGGCAGGACTTGGAGCCTGCGTCCTGCCCGAGATGTTCTCCTTACACATGAACAGCTTGGCACCACGAGGGGCAGGGGGAAGGAGGAGGAGGAGCAGTGCAGGCGTTGTCTGAGCTCTGTTAGGGAAGAAACAAAATGGAATAATCTCACGGTGTTGAGTTTGATAGGGTCCACAGGGCCCAGGCCACCTCTGCAGGCAATGTCTGCAGCCATAACAGCAGAGAAACAGAGCACTACATGCTGCTTGGGCCAAACCCTGGGCAGCAAGTGTTCCCTTGCCTATTCTGTACCGTCTCTGATTAGCGAGCCCAGGCAATGGGGTCCTTACTCCTTCTGCAGGGAATGGTCTAGAGCTTCTCCCCTTCGTGTCTCTTCTTCTCCCTTAGCTGCATCCCATTTACATTGCCACGAATAAATCAATCTGCTTCTTGGTGCCTACACCTTCAAATATTTATAGCCTGTTATTATACTTTTCATTCCCTCCCTATCCACACATGCCCTTTCCTTTAAATGTCTCTCTACCGAACTATGTATATTTAGTTCTTTTAATCCCTCCCCATAAATCTACCCTGATCCCCTCTCTGCACTGTATCCATTTATTTCTGTTAATGAGAGGCACAGCAGAGTGCACTGTGGTGGATGGCTTGTCACCCCCCTCCATGGCACGATGCTTGGGGACCACAGCTCAGAAGTGCATTGGATGGCTCAGAGCATCTCCTGGGCACCTGCTCTAATACATGGCTCTGGGCTCCAGCCAGGCTTCTGCTTTCTGCCCTCGCAGGATTTTGCTTTTTCTAATTTCTCTTTTATTTCTTTTATTTTTCCTTCTCCCAACTGCAAATGACAAAATTTTGAGCAGCTCCCAGACAACTCACAACCCCAGAAATAAGCTATTTCTGGTGAGCGAATTTAAACTTCCTTTCTTATTTCCAAATTGCCTGTGAGCAGCTTGCGAGTATCAGGAAGCCAGAAGTCGGGGAAGGTTGCAAGTTTGGGTTTTGGATGTGCATACCACATGGGATCCTTCCTTGGTCTGGCAAGCTCAGAGCCATCAGGAGCAGCAGCCCCATTCCCCAGGCCTCCACACTCAACATCCCCATTTGGCAACCATCCTCCAGCCTCTCCTTGAGCACAGCCGTTGCCGTGGGCATGCCAATATGCTACAGAGCAAGCACCCAGTGCGTGTGAGACCCAGGGGGGAGAAGGCTGGATGCTCTACAGGGTTGGCACTTGCCCTGAAGCACCCCTGTAGCATCACTCCCTACCCTCCCTGGGACTGAGCACTCACAGGCTGGGACAGGGATGGGTGAAGAACCCCACTGCGTGCATGGAAGGAACATGCTGAGCCTGGCAGCTCAGCCATGGCCAGTGCTGCTCATGCAAAGTTTGATTGTTGAACAGGAAAGCAAAGTTCATCTTTAAACAGAGAATAAAAGGGGGAAGAAAGAGACTGCTGAGGGAAGCATGTTTGCTAGTGCCAGGCAGGCCACAGGCAGAGCTGAAAAATCTACTCGAGTTTATAATTTGCTGTAATGAAGCTGCTTTAGGCAACAAAGCCCCAGTGGTCACAGCTGATAGAGCTGGTGACGGGCCAGTGACACAGAGCACTGGCATTACAGCCTGCCTATCGAGTCCTGTCCTCTGCCCCTATAACCCATGAGATATCCTAGCAGCAGCTCATCCTCTCTCTGCCCCCCCAGCCAACCCTTGAAGCTCCTCCATCACGATGGGAAGAGCATCAGTCCCAGGAAGAGCTCTCTTCCAAAATCATTAATTTTCTGCAAAGGAAATGTCCTCAGCCCACCTGCAGGTCCTGACCTCCTGCTGTCCTTGCAGAAAGGACACAAGCTGTGCTGGGTTTGGCTTGGATAGTTAATGTTCTTCATACTGGCTAGTATGGGGTGATGTTTTGGATTTGTGCTGGGAGCAGTGTTGACCACACAGGGATGTTTGTTATTGCTGAGCAGTTCTTACACAGTGTCAAGGCCTTTTCTGCCTCTCACCCCACCAGTGAGTAGGCTGGGGGTACACAAGATGTTGGGAAGGGACACAGATGGGACAGCTGACCCCAACTGACCAAAGGGATATTCTATACCAGATGGCATCATGCTCAGCATATAAAGCTGGGGAAGGAGGGAAGAAGGACATTTGAGTGACAACACTTGTCTTCACAAGTCACTGTTACGTGTGATGGACCCCTGTTTTCTTGGGGATGGCTGAACACCTGCCTGCAATGGGAAGTGGTGAATGAATTCCTTGGTTTGCCTTGCTTGCATGCACAGCTTTTGCTTTACCTATTAAACTGTCTTTATCACAGCCCGTGAGATTTCTCACTTTTACCCTCTGATTCTGTCAGTAGCTGGCTTATTTGTCTGACACAAGCCTTCAGCCCCTTAGCTTCTGAGCCACCTTCTCTTCCCATCCAGTACTTGGCCACTTCTCCATTTCTCACCCAGCAGGTTCTGCTTTGTATGGCTGAGCAAAACCCTGCTCAGCTGGAAGTCTTTAAGAGATTAACACAACTTCAATCCCATTATGGTAGTTTCTGTGATCCTCTGCAAATTCTAGGGCTCACAGCCATGCAAGCAGAGCCCACTGAAGAAAAAGATGGACTTTTTCTTCACCTTCAAGGTGATGCCTGTGCTGAAGAATAAGCACCACATTTCTGTCCTTGGCTGCTGCCATGGTGAATTGGGATCTCCTAAGCTATGTCCCAGTCCCAATTGTGTGAGATGGGCCTGTGTTCTCAAGCAATGGGTACACCTCTATGAGGACCGGAGCTGCTCCCCAGGTTCCTGACCTCTGAACAATGGGGGCTGTAATTATCCTTTGGCCCTCGCATAAATTGCTCATTTGACTTTGAGCACCAAGTGCTGACTCGCTGGCTCAGTTTGGAATCGGGGCTTAAATCAAAGAGTTTCCCTTAAGGGATGTGGGGGAGAAGGAGACAATTAGATTTGAGCCCTGAAGTTTTACAAGTCTAATAAATTTCCTGGTAGCCTCCAGCTGCTGTACAAGAGACCCTGGTGAATGAAAGCAAGCATTTCTCAAGACAGGAAGCCATCCAGGCACAACACAGGTCTGTCTGCGGGGGCACTGACTCATCTGACCTCCCCTCCTCCTGCTGCTGCTGGCAGCTCTGCATCTGGGCTGAGTGGTGGGATGGCGAAATTGCATCCCTTGTGCCATACTGGGGCAGAACATCGGCAGGACAGTGCACGGCCCTGGTCCTCCTGCATCCCACTCCTCCCTCTGCCCATCAGAGATGGGCTCAGGGCTGGTCACTCCTTGGTTTGCCTGTTCATGGTGGCCTCAGGGCTGGTTGATGGCTGAAGGGAAGAGAAAGGTCAGAAGAGAAGGGAAGGGAAGAGAAAGGTCAATGTGGATGGAAGCAGCTGGCTGCTCACTGCTAGAGACAGTGAGGGAAGAGCATCATAATTGTGCTCCATGCAGTGCCGCCAGAAAGGGGGTGATGGCACCAAAGCAGCAAGCACCTGGAGAGGACAGGGCAGAGCAGCCCTGGGAGAGGAAGTTTTCCCCATGAAGCTGATTCACCCCAAGCTCCAACATCCCTTGAAAGGCACGGCCTTACCTGCGGCTGCTCACTACCCTGCCAGAGCTGCTGCTCTTCTCACCAGGGCCCTAAACATGTCCTACCTTCACTTCAGCAATGCTAATGGAGAAGAGGATGAAGAAGGAAGCTCCTTTCTCCAGGAAACCCAGCTTCCTGAAGGCAACCTTCTGTTGCTGCTGCCAAGCCTTGTGCTCCAGCTGGGCTGGGGAGGGTTTAAATCTCCTCCCAGGGCAGGTGAGGTGGGAGCGGTTGAGTGGGTTGTTGTTGTGGGGATGCTGCAGGCTGTTCCTGAGGGGACCATATACTCCAGCACAACGACCTGCGTGGGCTTGCTTGGGGCTGCATGGTAGGATGTCCGGGGTCCCCCGGGGTGCTGTGTCCCATGTCCTCACCTGTGAGAGTGCAGGAGGGGCTGGGGCAGACACACATAGCCCAGCAAGGAAAGGTCTGGCTCCAGCAAGCCCTGATTCCTTTGCTGGGTGAGAAGGGCAGAGTCATACAGAAAGGTAAAAACGAAGGTGATCCTGTGGCTCTGTAGATCACTTCTGTGCCGCCTTGCCACAGATATGGTGACATCGGCTGTCCCCTCTCCTGGCATGGCTGGATGTGGTGGTCCTGGTGCCAGCACCTCTCTGGAGAGGAGCAGAAACACTGCTCTCAGCTGTGTGCACTGGATTAAAACCCACCTTTGCTGCTCAAAGCAAAGCTCTTCTGCTTCATCATCCCCCCCCCCCCCCCCTTTCTGACTGCCTGTAGTGTTTGTTTAACATAATATAGTTATAAACTACATATTCCTCTGACATGATGTAAAATATGTTTTATGCTCCCATTTTCCCCCTGTCTTCCCCCTAAACCTTTTTCTTTTCCAATTTGAGCTGGATGCAGTGTGCTGGGGATTAGCAGAGACTTATTTAAGCAGCCAGTCAACTCTAAACCATTGCTCATAAAACCTGGAGGTCTCTGCAAGTCTTCTGCACTTGTCACCGGTGACCATAAATCTCCATTTCATGGGGGCCTTTCTCTCCCTCCTCCTTTTCTTTCCTCTCTCCAGCTGCAGGCTGGTGAGGGGTGTGGAGTGGTTTTATGGAGAGCACCCAGCCTTGCTCCACTGGAGCTTGGCAGCACATGGGGCTGGTGGGATTCAACAAGGAATGGTTTCCTGCAGCCAGCCTTTCCCTGAGCTCACTGGGCCGGGGGCATGGCAGGGCTCTGTGGTTTAAACCCAGCCAGTAAGTCAGTACCACACTCACCCCCTTCTATCCCCCTCCCCGTGCAGGATGGGGAGGAAAATCAAAGGAATGTAAAACCCGTGGGTTGAGATAAGAACAGCTTAATAACTAAAGTACAATGTAATATAATAAAATAATAATAATAACGATGATGATGATAAGGGAAATAACAAGGGGAGAGAATATAAAACCAAAGGGAAAAGGAAACGAAACAATAACTGATAGTGATGAACGAAGCAACTGCTCAGCACCTGCTGATCGACACCCTACCTGACCTGAGCAGCTATCTGCCCTTCTGGGTGACTCCCCCCAGTTTTTATACTGTGCTGTAGTATGAAATACACTTTTGGCTAGTTTGGGCCAGGTGTCCTGTCTTTGCTTCCTCCTGGCTCTTTGTGCCCCCTTTCATTGACGTTAGAGAATGAAAAGTCTTTGATCAGTGTAAGTGCTACTTAGCAACAACTAAAACATCAGTGTGTTATCAGCATTGTTCTCAGACTAAAGTCAAACCATAGCACTCTACCAGCTACTAGGAGAAAAATTAACTCTATTCCAGCTGAAACCAGGACAGGCTCATCCCTCTGCGGCTTTCCAGGCTGGGTGCCCAAGCAGGCACAGCTTTGGGAGTGCCTCAATGCAGCAGATATAGCCATGAGCTGTATCTCTGAAACATCACCCACCACTACCCATCACCAGGCTGGGAGCTGGTGAGGGTTACAGCAGTGGTGCAGTGTGCCTAGCACTGGGCAGTGGGGTCCCATCACCCCAGGGCTGTGGGTATGGGGAAGGCCTGGCACAGCCTGCAAGCACCAGCACATTGCAGAGGTTGCTGCCGAGTGTGGTGTACAATGGGGGCCATGCAGCAGGCTGGCCACTTGCCCCATTGTCCCCCATGCCACATGGCAGCAGCAGCATGCAGCGTGCACTTGGCACAGGCTGGTCATGTTGGTGGCAGTGGGGAGAGACAGACTCGAGCTGGGGGTCTTTAATCCAACTCCTTTAAAGCAAATATTTCCCTGCAGAGACTATGAAAACCCCTCATCCCAACAGGCTGAATTCCTGCATCTGTGATCTGCAAGGAAAGCTCCAAACAGATTTTGCTTTAGATGAATTCGTGGCACTCGCAACAGTGCTGGGCTGCGAGGCAGTCTGCACTTTCCCCTGTGTTTGTATTTTGTCTTCTGGTTTTGGATGGAAACTGAATTGTTCTGAGCATTGGCAAAGAACAGCATATCCTGAACAAGCAGAGCCTGGACTGGGTCCAAATGCACTGGCCAGGATCAGGGGAGCAGCCATGGGCCCTCGCAGTAGAGGGTCCCCATCGCCTGGTTTCTGCAGAGTGAGGGTGATTTGGGGCTGATGGGGTAGCCAGCATGGCTGCCAGCAGGTATTTGCCTTCCTCAGGGAATGCAAACCACAGCTGGTCCCAAGGGATATGGTGCGACTGGAGATGGTGGGAGCACACAGTCCCTTCTGGAGACCTGGGAGGAAGACCAAGGCAGGAGGAATTTCCAATGGAGCATGTGGAAACACGAGTGCCAGGAGAAGCCAGTGAGGACCATCATGGCTGCACGCTGCAGTGGGGTGGGGGCTGAGTCCTGCAGCCCCCCTGCCACCATGCACATCCCCAGTCTGCCGTGCAGGTGATGGACTGTGCGCTGAAGGCAGATACAGGTGCAGCAGAGGTGAAGGCTGAATTTGCAACTCACCCAGGGTCAATTTGGGCTGAGAAGGGACATTATATTTTCCAACCTTGGGAAACCCACTGAATCCATAAGGACTTACGCAGGGGAGACCAAACCCCTCATTTGCATTGGGAGCAGGGTCAGATCCTGCTGCTGTGTACAGCAATAGGAGAAAATGCTGGTGCTGTCCACACAAACAGGATAGGATCAGATGGCTTCTGTCTTTGTTCTAGGTTGGGTTTAGGGTTTTTTTTTCCCTCCTTTTCTTTCCAAAGGCACGGTGCTGATGGGGAAGGTTGTGCAAATGCTCCTTGGGCAGCTTTACCTGCCGTCACCTTGGCAACGCTGTGCGGGCAGTGGGATGTGGGCAGAGAGGTGCAGGCAATGGGGTGCGGGGAGTGGGATGGGGTGCAGGCAGTGAAATGCAGGCACTGGGATACAGAAACCAGGGTGCAGGCAGCCATCAAGCACCACACCAGCCCTCCAGAAACTGCGGTTTGTGCTGGAGAGCCCCTCTCGTTTCTCTGAGCCTTTCAGAGGACACACAGCTCCAGCAGCAAGGGCAGAAATCAGGGTTCTGTCCTTCCAGAGCAAACTGCTCTGTAGAGGCATTGCTGGTAGGGTATCCTCACAGGCCCCCTGTCTCCCTGGGACCAAGGGGACAAACACCCAGCAGCAGCTCAGAACCAAGAGCAGCTGGTAATGAGGAAGTCTGATCACCATTTTCTTTTAATTTTCTAAGTGCACCACAAAAAAATAGTCCTGGGGACATGTGTAACTAATTAAAAGGTACAGGGAGAAGAAAAACACAGATTTTCTAAGAGCCTTTGAATTATGGCTGGAGGTGAAGGAGTCAGCAGGCTCAGGGGATAATTAATCACCAGAGGTGAGATGCCCTGACTCCCTGTGCCAGTGCTGCCAAACCTTCAGCCGCTGTCAGTGCTGACAGTGGCCCAGGAAGCTGTCATGGGGCTTTGGGGTGTCTGCAGGACTGGGCCCAGAGTGGAGCACAAGACACTGGACATCCACACCAGGTCCACCACTGCATCAGAAGCTTCCTTCCCAAGCGCCTCAGTGGAGGCTTGCATGGAACACATCCATCTCTTGTTACATGTTCTGCTCCACTCAGCTCACCCATCAGGGTCACCCAAGTTCCCTCCAGGTCCCCCCCAGCAGCCTGAACCCAGCACAGCGAGCCAAACCTTCGGCTTTCACTGCTGCATCCCTCTATTGGAGCATGTAATTTCAAAAGCCATCCCAAACCCAGTACGGTAATGGCCCAGGTAAAGAGGCTGAGAAGTCTCTAAATGGAAAGGAAATGTTGGCGCATCTGTTCCAGGAAACACTGAACTCACCCCAACAGAGACCGGAGGGGAGTGGGCTGGAGGGGGGACTATTTCCCAGTGCTGGTTCTCTAGGGGCTGCAGAGGGTCTGGTGCAGACCAGGCAGAGGTGAACAGCTCTGGATGAAGCTTCTCCCAGTTAGCACACACTCCCCTCCCAAAATGTCTCAGAGACATGCAGCCACTTAATTACAAGGTCATCCTTCCCAGTCCCAGAAAAAAGCCCTTTCAGAGAAGGGCTTACAGGGCCCAGTCTCAGTCTGCCTCTTGGAAATGCCACTGTGGGCTTTAGTGTGCTTTGTATCCAAGAAGTTAACAAGAGCTCTTGTTAACTCAAGAGTTGCGTTTGGCACAGCTCTGCTGGAAATAGCTATGGAGATACCCTGCAACCCTACATTAACTCACATCCTTTTCCCATCCCGTGAAAGCAAAAAACTCTAACATGCTGCCTGGCTATGGTAGCCACAGCCCTTCGCTGGCTGCTGAGGAGGAACGTAATGCATCTGGGGCACATCACAGAGCAGCTCCCTCTGCCTGGATGTGATGCTTGGAAGAGGCGCACGATGGACCCACACCACTTCTGAGCTGTATGTGAAGCTGCCTCCAATCTTATCATCTGAGAAGCAAGGTGAGGGCCAGCCCTGGTGTAGGGCACAGCCACCCACCCATGTCTCTGGAGAGCGTGGTCAGCCTGTGTCCTTGGCTAACATCAAGCTGATCCTTTCTCCTGTCCAAAAGACCAGTAAGGAATGAGGCTCCCAGTGCCTGCTGAGCTAATGAAGCGGTGGAAGTCCCGCTGCTGCCTGCTGCCTCCAGCTCTGAGGCATCCCGGTTGGACAGGGCACTCTGCGGGGAGGTGATGAGCATCTGCCTGATGGTGCCCTCCTGGAGCAAGGAGGGCTCATCCCTTCTGACATCCTGCCTTCAGCCAGCCTTGGCTGCTGCCCACAGAGCGGAGCAGCCAGGCTCCTGCCCCAGCCTGTGCAAACATGGCCCGAGGAGGCCGGACTTGCACATGAGGTGCCCATCCCAGCCCTCTGCACCGAGCTGGGATGAGAGCAGCACGGGGGGCTGCACCCCATGAGGACGGTGGGTGCTGCGTGGGCATGGGGGATGAGCATGGGCAGCGTGGGCATGTTCGCCTCTGGGAAGCACTTTTTGAGAGGCATTTTTGAGAGGTGACCAAAAACTTTCCGATGGAAAACTGTTGTCAGGAAACACTGATTCCACATGTGGGAATGACTTCGTGGAAACATATATTTCATCAATGTGTTTTGTGAATAATTATGAAAACATACTACAAGGTCCAGGAATTTGGTTTCATTTTTAGCCTTTCCCTGTTAGTCGAAACTTCAAAATCAAAACAGAAATGCTCTGACTGCTTCAAAAAACAGTTCCAGACTTTGCAAGAGGAATTTTTGTAAGGTAGTTCCTTACATCAAATAAATGATTTGATGACAATTTTTAAAATTTGATGCTCAGGGGAAATCTCAGGATTTGAACAACTTCTCCCAGGGAATGAGCAAAGAGGTGCCAGGGCTTCCGGGATTCAGCTTTGCTGTGGACCTCATCTTCAGCCCAACATGATGTGGGGATGCTGAGGAAGGACTTGTGGCCTGATGCATGTTTGAGCAACATGTGGGTTGGGGTTTGCGGTGCCACATCCTACATTTATTGCTCTGTGTCTGCTCCTGGGACTGCCCTGTCCCCCTCGGGCTGGCTTTGACCCCTGCTCTCAGATGGGATGTGCTGCTGTGCCACGGCAGTGATTCCTGCCAAGCAGGTAGGGGCTTTCCACATCCTGGCATTGGGTGCCAGGGGGACTGTGACCTGCTGCGGTGGAAGCAATTTGATGGCCTGCAGAGGCAATGGGGTGGCCTTTCCCCTCCAGCCACAGCAGTCAGGCACTCGCTCATTTCCCTGCAAGCAGCTCAGAGCAGCAGTGAGCAGGGCTGTAACTTTGGACCCTTTCAATCAGCATTTTGCTCTCCTGCACTAACCGGCTGTTGGAGGTGTGCCTGACTGGCACCAAGGGGCCCTCCCAGCCCATCTCAAAAACCATTTCTTTTTCTGACCAGAGTAATTGATGTCCTATTTTCCCTTCATTCACATGCAGGTGGCATGGGAAGACTGGAGCAAAGCAGGGCTGAGAGCAAGATGGAAGAGTGGGCTGTCCCCAGGCCTCTTGCCTCTGGCATCCGAGCCAAGCCCATTGCACTGCCTTTACTGGCTTCACTCTGCTCACTAAAACCTGCAGATCTGGGGTCTGTGGTGCCAGGGGGCAAGCCAGCAGCCTCTCTGGCCCTGAGGGATGCCTGCTTAAACATTCAGCACAGCCACAGTGAAAAAGAGATGTCTGACATCCACTGTGGTCCCCAGGGGGGTATTTATCTATGTGGCTCTTTGTACTTGTCAAAGAGATTGTCAAGGTGCATGTCTGCACGGCAGACCCCTGCCTGTCCTCTGCCGTGTGGGCTTCCTAAGGGGAGACCTGTCAGGGGAGGGACCCTGCTGCAGGGACTCCAGCCCCACAGGGTGCACAGACCATGCGCAGCCCCACAGCATGCATCCCCTTACATAGGTCATTGCTCTCTTCAGCTGCTGGGGCAGGCTGGGGAGCTCTCTACCTTCGGGGTTACACATCCAAGGGGACAGAGGCAGGGTGGGGGCAGGATGCATCCACCTCCCAGAGCAGAGCAACACGGCTTGGCTGCCTGGGGGTCCCAGCTCTGTGTCCCACCACCAGCCCTGCCCATCAGCCCTTCCCTTGCAGAGGTCCCTTCGGGTTTTACAGGCCTTCTTTCACACCAAGTCCCTTTACTGGCTGCCAGGATGGTGCTGGCCATGGCAGGGAGCCCAACCAAGCTGGAAGGAGCAGGGACGAGCCTCAGTGCTGGAGCAGGAGCATGACACGATGGGGTCCACGGAGTTCCCTCCACTCCCAGGGGACAGTGACTGATGGGCCTCTCTGAAAGAGAGCAAGTGACAAGGGGGAAGCTGCCACTTGCTGACATGAGACAGAGAACACTGATCACCCTGACAGCCCAGGAGCAGACACAGTGGGGAGGGAGATAAGGGACCAGCACTGGGGGTGCTGCAGGGCTCCCGGTGCCGGTCTGTGTGCACGGAGGTGTATTGCATTGAACTTTATTTCTGCTTGATTCCTGTCTGCGGACACGTACTCAGGCTGGCTCGGCACGGGCATGCATGTGTGTGCCTGCTCTGTGCAGCAGGTCCATCCAGCCCCTGGGCGCCCTGGCTTCGCCCTGGCAGCCTGTCCTGCTGCCTCTTGCTGCAGCTGTGAGTCACAGCCAGAAGCAGAGCAGGAAGGGCAAGGCTCGGCATTAACTGCTTCCCCTCCAACAAAAAAGCTTTGCCAGCTCCTGGGAAAGAGAGGTGTTTGCTTCTGAGGTGCCAAGGCAGGTGCTGGAAACATCACAGTGTGCGCGTGGCCTCGTATGAGCGTGGTCCCAGGGGGATGTGTTTGTGCGCAGGGCAAAGCATGTCTGCCATGATGCCAGCTCACGTCCTGAGAAGGGAGTCCCATCTTATTCTCCTTTCCCCAGCTCTCAGGAAGCAGAGGATCTTCCTCAGACTGACCTCCTCATGTCTGTGCTGCAGCCAACCGGGAGGCACCCTCAGCTCAGCTCCCTCCTCCCCAGCCCAGGAACTTAAATGAGATGCTCCAGAGGTAAAGGAAATGGAAGAGGGATGCAAAGATTCATGGACACCTCCTGCCAAAGGCCCTGGAGCATCTCAGAGACATGGTCTATATTCCTTCCGAATTTCCTGCAGCTGGGTGGCTTCTATGGGATCCCCTGGGAGCATGAATTTGTTTGATGTAATTTCATTTTGGGGTGGTTTTTAAAGTAATTAAAAGAGATGAAGGAAGGAAAAGCGAAAAATTAAAGGAGGGATTACGAGGTCTGCAAGGGAATTCCACAGGGAGAATGTAGCCCTAGTGCAATAGGCTTCAAATCTTCTCTGAACAGAAGTGGCTCTTACACTGGTCTGCATAACCAGTGTCCAAAGCACCAGAGTTTGTCCGAGGTACCAGGCACAAGACATGGGCAGCACCCTGCATGCCTTTCCTTGCAGTGGGAGAGGGAGCCAGTGCTGCCTGCAGGGAAGAAGCCAGGATGTGCCAGGACACCCTCTGGAGCTGAGGGGCAAGGGTGGAAGCTCAAACAGCAGTCGTGGTGAGCAGCAGCCCACTGTACACAGTGAGGTTGGCTGCTTTGGTGGAATTTGGCAGGGCTGCCCGGGAACAGGGAAGTTGCCCCGCTTGGACGAGTGTCTGAGATGTGTCTTGATAAGAATCAGTGCCAGGATCGCTCAGACAAGTTGTGCTGCTGGGGTCACTGCACAGTCTACAGCCCGTCTCTTGCCTGGGGATGTGTGCTGAGGAAGCAGAACTCCCTGGCTGCACTCCAGGAATAGATAAGCAGTTTGGTTATAGGATAACTAGATTAACCAGGCTGTATGGGGACAACAGATCATGACTGCTAAGCCAGAGATGTGGTTCTGATATGGCTCTTGGCCTGTTATGATAAAGTAGCAGGTTCTACTCGGAGCAAAAGGAAAGGTGGGAATACCTTGCTGCAATGGCAGGAGCAGCGCATATACCCAGTGATCTGACCAGCACCTTCTGTGACAGCTCACAGAGACAGAGATGTTGGCTACCTAACCCGTGCCGTGACAACCCATCCCATCTCCCTTTCCCTGGCAAGCTGGTGGCTATAGCACAGAACTCCTGAGGATCCAGCCATGCCTACCCATTGCACCAGAGTCCGTGCAGTGTGGGAGGGTGCAATGAGGCGTCTGCAGCCACACTGGTGTTAATTCAGCTCTGCCCAGCTCAGCCACAGCAGCCCACGCTGAGCACCCAGTGCCAGAGCCCTCACCAGTTCCTCACTTGTGCTGCTCGGGTTCCCTCTAGCCCTGTCGGAAGAGCCACCAGCCCAGGTCCCACTTGGGGCAGGAGGCTCCTGCCCACAGGACATTCCTTCACTGCTTCAGATACGTTTGCTTCTTCCCATTCCCAGCATTGCCCCCTCATCAATTGTCAGACCCTGGTGCCTGACTCCCAACCTTGCCTCCTCCTGCACTCCCAGCTCAGTCCCTCTGTGGCTGGTCCAGCCTCAATCACTGGATGATGGAGAGCCTGGCCAGTCACTGGCTGCTCCCGGGCCCATCTCACGTTGTGGCTGAAGCTGCTTCATTGTTGGAGCTATCCCAGCCTTTGCAGTGACAGCTGCCATGCCTTCCTGGAGTAAGCACAGGATTGGGATCTGGTGGCCCAGCTGGCTTTGCTGCTGGCCTTGGGTTAGGCATTTAATACCTTTGGCTCTTAGCTCATCCTCTGAGTCCTGGAAGTAGCACTACAGACCTCATGGACATGACCTGATTAGCTAATGTTTGGTGCCTGCCTGGTAGACACCATTCAAGGGAGTTACCTGAAGGCCAAGGTTGGAAAAGATGAGATTTTCTGACTCATAATGAGTGAATCTGGGAAGGGAAGAGCACACAAAACTTCCCACAGCCATAACAGCTTCCTTGGGATTAGCTGGAGAGGGAAAGTCTGCTCATCCTGGGGACAAATGGCTCCTTTGCTAAATTAAAGGACTAACAGAGAAACCAATTTCGGGGAGTATAATTTCTCGTTTCATTATACATAGTACTTATCCGGATTATTGCTCATGCTCAGGGCAAGCCATGCGGGGTGTTTTCACAGCCCACCAGAACCCAGGAGCTGTGCTGCTACCGCGTAGGGGACACATGGGAGCTGGTGATCCCTCCTCCCTGAAGGACAGGATGAAGGTCGTCTCCTTCTCTAGAACAGAGAAGCATCCAAGACATGAGCTGCTGCTGCAAGACCTGCCCGTAGTGTTCCAGCCCCGTGCTGGGGAAGCCGCCTGCTCTCAGGACATGATCTGGTCCAGTCTCATCTCAGCATCCATCCCCAGGCATCCATCATTTACTCTCAGAGCTTTTTTCAAGCCATCTCTTTTCCTACTGGCTTTACCATGCAGTCTCTCTGGGTGTTCAAGCTGTGACAATTTCAAAGAGGATCTCAGAAACCAATGAGTGAGGCTGAGCTCAAACCCACAGCCAAATCCTTTCAGCAAAAGAGCCAGCAATTTTTAAACACCCCGTCAAAACTCCTCCTAAGGACACGGTCAGCGGTGGGGCTGTTCTTCTGTCCCCAGGATTTCGGATGTCTTTCGGCCCCATGGGTTTGTGCTTCTTGGTGTCCCTGTTTGCTTCGGGCACAGCATGCCCAAGACCCAACCAGTTTTTCTTAACATTAGCCTAACTATGGCTCATTTTGGTTTTGACAGTGAAGCAATCCCTCATGCCATAGGAGACACACCACTGTACAGAGGACAGAGCAGTGAAAACTGCCATGTCCATCCTTCAGACCATGAGATGCAGAAGAATGGACTTGTAGAGATGGAAGAGATGTGAAGGGATAGGCAGAGACATGGTGCTGGCTCAGTTGGTCCCTGGTCCATCACATCCTACTCAGTTTTCGCAGTGGGTTCCCCTGTTCCAGCCACCCGGCGCTGCGGGGTGTTTTCTTTGCACCAAAGATGTCTCCACTTTCCCCACAACACGTAATAAGGCAACCACACAAACCAGAGGGTGTGAGTCGGAGCTGCTCCGAGTGCATCAGGCAAATCTGATCCTGCCAGATTAGGGAAGGTATTAACAAGGCTTTGAGCCCTTGCCTGGGTCTTGGGTTTATATATGGCCATGGTCACCGCTCTGAGAGTGACACTGTAATACATCACCCCTGCCAGCCGCAGCCCACAGCTCCATGGCACCCGGCCAGGCAAAGGTAATTTTGTGCTGAGTGATATCAGAAGTCGAAATGAGCCCCACATACTTCGTGTAATTCCCAGAGGCTGTAAAACACCTCAGCTGTCTCCCATCCAACATTTATGTGTTTTGCATTAAACTTCCTCAAATTAGTGCTAAGTGCATTAAAGTTGTAAAAATAGCTGACTTAAAACCTCATTAAATGCTTAAATGCACATATGCGGTGCACCCCTGTACCCCCTATAATTTAGGTTTAAATTCAGGAGCACTGTGCAGCCGAGGTCCTGTGCCAGCAGCAATCCAAGGAGCTCAGGAGCACTCTACTACTGTGTAAGGGATGGGATGTGCCAGCCCCACTGCCAACTCCCAGAGCAGCCTTTTACTCAACAGGGGATTCCTTTGAGACGTCAGACATTGCAACTCTATTAATACTCATGGAGCATCGGATGCAGACAAGACAGGCCAGGGGGATGGGAGGGGAGAAGGGAGTCAGAGAGGAAACATCCAGGCTTGGATTCATGTCCCATTGTCCCAGCATGTCTGGAGGACAGCGGGGTGGAAGAACGCCTCAGGGGCCGTGGGCTGGCCCGCGCTCAGCTATTGTCAGAAAGCAAAAATCCTGCTCCTGCCCTGGCTGCCATGTTTCAGAGGGAGCCTGGAGAGCTGTCAGCATGTTGGCAGGAAGCTTCCCAGGGATCCTCGCCCCCAGCATTCACCATTTAGGTTGGTGGGACCAGTGGAGACCCCCCCGGCAAGACTGGGGGTTCTGGGTGCCTGAAGCACTTTTCTCAGCCCCCCCATCCCAAGCCTTCCAAGCATCCCCTGGATCCTTGAGACGCTCTGTTAAACCCAAACACCCTGTGCTACCGGGAACCTGGCACCGAGCCTGCGTATTTCATTTCATCCCATCTCCTCTGGCAACCCTGTGTGTGTTTGGTGTTTACATCCCGGGATGCCTGGATACTGTCCCTTCTCGACCACACTCGTGGTGTTTCCTGGCGCTTCCCGTCATAGGCTGACATCTTCCTCCTGGTGATGCTCCACCGCAGCCCATTGTCAGGAATCAGGCTGGCTACTGCGTTTTCTTCTATTTTGGGCTGCTGAGGGTTGTCTGTGGGAACCCAGTAAGGGCAAAGACATTGCACTGACAAGCCTGGGGAGTGACACATCCAACAAAATGCCTAAACTTGGAGCATGGGGATAGAATTTGGGTGAACTGGCAGGCAGGCCCACGAGCAGGCAGATGGGCAGAGCAGTGGGAGCACAGGATGTTGTGATTCCCTCAGCACCCTGTAGCAAAACTGATCCCCAATTGCCTGTGTGTAGCCCACAGTGGTGCTGGGCAAAACCAGCCTGCTGCCTATGGGGCAAAGGGAGATTTTCTTGTGTTTGCTTTTCTCATGTGTTCCCAGAAAGATGGGGATCTCTTGCAGGCTGACTCCCAGCTGAAGTGAGCTCAAAAACATGCAAACCTCCACAAAATCACCCAACATGAAGAGGAAACAGCTCTGCCTCTCTCTTGTCACTTCAGAAGGGAGCAAATTGCCAGCTTGGCTTCCAGCTCAAGAAAAGCAGCCAGAGGGCCAGGGCCAGGGATTTGGCTTCTTTGATTCAGCTAGTCAAACTCCAGAGGCTCTGTCCCACTCCCTCTGTTGTGCTTCTGTCACCACCACACATGCCACAGTCACCACCACAGACTTCCCACGGTCTCCACAGGCCCACCCAGAACTCAGCCTGCTGGAGAAGAGGTATCCCATCCTAACCCATCCCATTCCATTCCATCCCACTGCTATTATTATTCTTCCTCCCTGGGGCATCTCTCCCTTGCTCTGCTCCTGCAGCAAGAGAAGCCCATCACTGGTGCCCAGGATGGTTGCATGGCCAGGTCTGCGTGGGCTAGTGGCTGTCACATCCTGAGCTTGCTCTCAAAGGTACCTGTCCAATTTTATTACTGTCACTTCAGAACCCTTTGGAAATCTTCCCAAAATGTACTTACGGAATTACTGTTCCTGCTCTGAAGAGAAAAGAGCTGAAGCCTTGTTATAACTCCTTAATGTTAACATCTGAATGGAGGGATTATCCCCCCTTACAAAAGGCTACATGTTTGTTTAACGCTGTTTTCACTTGTTCGAAAGTGAATTTTATGAAGTCAGGTTCCTCCCTGGGTTTTCTCCTGACTCCAGCCCTTCAGGTTCCCACCAGGGACAGAGTAAGCCCTGGTCACCTGTAGGCTTTCCTGATGGAAACACTGGTCTTAAAACTACACAGAGATCAGGAATCTGATTTTGTGCAAGATTCCCAGTTCATTTGCATCCCCTCCGGCCCATCAGTGGTCATACTGGAAGGTCCAGGGCTGAGCACGGCGCTGGGGCTGCCACTACCCTGAGGGCTGTCAGCACTGCTGGTCCAACCAAGAAGAAATCCAGCATCAGCAAGAGAAGAATTTGTCCAGTCCCCAGGCTGGGGTCAGAGGACCAGCCCCTGCAGAAATGAGACGTGGTGTGTCTGTCTCCTGTGCCAAGCAACATGCCCATCCCAGCAGTGTCTGCATGATCCAGCCCATGGCCTGGCAGGATCAGGATGGGAGCAAGCCGAGAGCAGATTTCCCCACAGTTGGGAGCAGCTGCAACACAGTTTCCCCCACATTCAGCTCCAAAACACAGATCAACTGGGGAGAAACAGGAGCAAAACTCCTCCAGATCTGAAAACCTTCCAGTGGGTCTGAGCTGCCATCACCATCTCCCGCTCCAGCTCCCCCCACCCTATTGGATCACGCTTCTGCCTGCACCACTTGCACCGAGCATGAAGCCTCCAAGGCTTTTTGACCAACTCTGCTGTTTTTTTAGCAGCCACGATATTTATAAATGGTTGGTAAAATATTTATGTTACAAGCCAGTTTGCCTTGCTGGTTTAAAAAACTAATATAACATTAACACGGCTCAGAACATTTTGGTTTTTAAAAATTGAGCTGAAAATTAAACAATCGTTGAATTTGTGGTGAGACTAACATGGCAGCAGGAGTATTTATCACATGCAAAACAAATGGGATTGCGACTTCTCTGCCAAAGACATCAGAATTCGGGGGGACTTTTATGCCCTGAGCAAATATTCTGCTTTTTTTTTTTTTTTAATAGTTAGAAAAAAAAACACCCAAAAATAACCTGGTAGTTGAGGACAATCAAAACAAAGCCGAAGACATTGATGTCATATTTAAAAAATACAGGAGACTTAAAGATAAACTTTTACATCGGTCAAATATAGAAACTGATTATACCACCAGAGCCCCTACAAGGATTTCTCTGTAAAGTCCCTCTGGTTTTGTCCTCTTTAAGGAACTGCTGATGCCTCATGGAAAATACCAACAAACAGTTTGTTCTCAAGAACAGCCTGGCTCTTCCCTCTTTCTTTCTCTTTTGTCTTCTACTTCTGAACTCCGTGAATGGAAAGAAAGACCAAACTCATTTTTGGTGTGGTTGCACTTAGGGGTTCGCCAGAAATAGGGTTTGCTGAGGACTGGAGGTCCCTCCTCCGTCTCCTCCCCAGGCATAGCTCAGGCCATGGAGCAGCAGCAGTTTGTAAAACTTCAGGAATCACTGATTTTTGCTTTCTTTTTTAGGACCTTTGCAAGGCATGGGAGTGTGGTGGTGCCAGAGGTCCACAGTCAGGTGAAGAAAGGGAAGAGTCAGAGGAGGAAGATGACGAGGTGGCTGTTGGATGGATTCCTCCTGCCCTAGAGACAAACCTTTCTCTTCAAGATGGTACACGCTGAAACCTGAAATAAGCCCTTGAGTTCGCTTTGACAAGAGGCAGAAAAGGGTGAGTGAGGAGGAAGAGCTCTTCTCATGGGGATAAATATCTAGTTGAGTAACCCTAGTTTGAGTAACCCTACCTAATAACTCTTCCATTAGAGCTTAGTCTTAGTTGAGTCACTGGCAGAAGAATAACAGACTACATTTTCAAGAACAGCCAGTGATTTTGTGAGCCCAACCTAATGGCACTTAGAAAGCAATCAATTTTGTATGCTCTTTCTCCTGACAGATGGCTTTAAAAGGTCTTGAGATGGGCACCCAAAAAAGCCCCTCTGCTTTTCAAGTGCCAGGCAAACACCAATCCTGAATCCAAGAAGTGTTTTCATGGAGTAATTGTGCAAGAGCAGGCTTGTCCATTAAACTGTTAGACTTATCCATGGTTATAAAACTGAAGGTGAAGTGGCTGCAATGGAGCAGCAAGCTGAGGAAGAGGGGAGGACTAATGAGCCTTGCAGCACATGGCAGAGGAAGAAGGCTGCCGAGAGTATCAGATTGGGCTTGATAAAATGAACCACCAAGGGAGTAAGCCAATTACTTGCAGAAAAAGGACATAACATAGAAAGTTGGAGTTGGTTGTCATGCCAGTGGATGTGCTAAGGTCAGGGAAAAGGGAAAACAAGCCTAAGCAAGGCGTGGTGGCAGGGAAGGAGTCACTAACCTCCATTACTCCTCACATTCTTTGAATAGCTAAAATAATAACAATAATCAAATCCAAACTAAACTGAAGACACTGATGTCATCTTAGAAAATATTTAAAAGACCTGCATTTTTTTATACTCGTAAAATAAAGGCAGCAATTAATTAAATCCCAGCATGCCTTAAAAGGCATTTCTCTAAGCAGCGTGTCTCCTTTCCATGAGGTGGTTTCTGTGCAATGGTGATGACACACCAGCACGGGAACAGGCTATTCCTGAACAAGAAAGGAGGTCACAGAGCTGAGGAAGCGAGCTCTGAGAAAAGGGAGGTGAGAAACAGAGACACGTGTGCCGTGGAGGAGGAAGGGCAATAGCAGGCAGCAGGGTAGGGAAGGGAGCGAAGCATCAGCTGTGCCAGCACTGGCTGTGTGGCCTCACCAGCATAGGGAGAGAGCAGTCTGCAGAAGCTGAGACAGTGAGCTGGGAGAAAATCAGCAAAGGAGACCTCACGCTCCAGCTCTGCAAAGTTAAGCAGGCAGCGATGGTGGCTTTTGTAGTTGTTTCAACCGTCCAACAGTGGTATGGCCAGAGAAATGAGAGTAGGGTGGGCCAAGGCCAAACAGGGAAGCCCAGGAGGAATGCACTGGGGCCACCATCATTGCAAGGACCTCTCCCCACCACACCAGACCAGCTCTCACCATGGGCAGCACCAGCATTTCCCCACAGCTGCTCTCCAAAGGAAGTGGTCCAGCCCTGCAGAGGAGCAGCCCCATGGGCCAGGCAGCGGCAGAGAAGCCTCTGTCTAAATTGCTTCATTTAATCTATTGTTCAGCTGACTACATTGAAAATGGAGCATGTAATTGTTTCCCCGAATAGAGTCGAACACCATTAAACGTTGGTCTGAAGCTTTGCCATCCAGCAAATATTCCAGCTGGCTGGGGATCCTTTGGGATTGGCTCTGCGTCACCATGGTTACGGACTGTCCACGGCTTTATTCCTATGGTTAATTAAAAAGCCTGTTTTACGAGGTGGCTGTGCCCGGAGGTATGCTGGTGTGCCGGCCCTTCTGATGCCAGTCCATGAGCTCCATACACACGACCACCACATCACTCTGCCAGGCAGGCACCGGGCATCCGCAGCCAGCAGGAGATGCTGCTGGGTACAGGCATCCCACGCATGGGGCTGTGGGCTTTCTGGGGGTATTCTGGTGTTGCAAATAAAACAGCCAGCCCCGGGTGAGGGATTGCAATGGGGCTGTCTTTCTTGCCCATCTCCAATGGATGTGTCAGAGGTGGTATTTGAGCGGAAGTGGGTCCTTTCCACCGGTGCTGAGAGCTGTGCCCATCAGGAAGGTGGATGGGGCTTGAGGGAGCAGGATGGCTCTTGCCAGAAGCTTTGAGTCATCAGAAGCCTGAGCTCAAAGCACAGCTTAGATTCCAGAAGGAGGTTTTCCTGTCCTGTTAACAACAGAGCTGCGAGAGCATCATCCCAGGCAGGGCGATAAGGAGGGAAAGTCCCAGGGAGGGTTTGTCTTTGGAAGCTCGAGGCTTGGATAAGCAGAGAGGTGGGAGTAGCAAGCACAGACTGTGGAAAATCCTTCCACCCCTCCCTTCAAATACAGCATTACTGACGGCTCCTTGAGCTTTCCAAACTGAATCCCACTGCCCAGGTGAAAAGCACCACGGCCACTGGCTGCATGGGGGCTGCATTCCCATCCAGCAGCTGGGAATGGGACATCAACCCCAGCCCCCCCAGTGACACAGAATGGGTGCTGCCGGACAGTCCTCACGGGGAGCAGGAGCAGGGGGAGGCAGCCAAGTTATGTGGGAAATTACCTAATTAGTGCACCAAATGAGCGAGCTGGGGGAAATGCAAACAAACAACGCTCCAAAATGGCCGGGCGCAAATTACCGGAATCAGCCCAATTAGGAGGAATCAGCCCCATCCAAGCGCTGCTCACAGGCAACCCCGGCAGCGGGAGGCCCTGGCTTTCTTCACCACGAGGGCTCTCTGCAATTCATCTCCAAGAGCTGGGGATGAATTTGGTACAACCTGGAGCCCTTCTGCGGGGAGGGAGCCTGCACCCTGAGCTGGCCAGGCACCCCTGAACCAGCATCCTCCTCCCCACCAGCCACGGCTGCTGCTGGAGGAGCAGGGTGCTCGGGGACCAGGTGACACCCCCACTGCTCCTCAAATGGAAGCTGTATGGGAACATCTGGAGGAACTGGAGTCTCAGCCAGGCTGGGAAGAGTGGATTCATCCCTCGGACAGCCACTGTCTGCAGGGGCAGGACTTGCCTCTGCAGCCTCATTAGGGACAGCCCTGATCATCACCTCGTCCTGTGTCAGGGTCAGGGTCCCATGGTAAGAAAGGAGGAAAGAAGGGGAAAGGGAAAGAGGGAGAGGGGAAGGGAAAGAAGATGGGAAAGGAAAAGAAGATGGGAAAGGGAAAGGCAAAGGGAGAGTGAAAGGGAAGAAGGAAAAAGAGGGAGGGGAGGGGAGAGAATAAAGAAGGAAAGCCTGCACACAAATGAGGCTTAATTATAATAATAGTATGTAGCTGATTATCAAAGCTAACATTTAGAGCTGGATATCAGATACCATCTGGTGCTTTGCAGCAGGCTGGGAAGGGCCAGGAGAAAACAAACTCAGGTTCAATCACTGAGAGGGCTGGCTGCAGGGGGGCCCGTGCGGGGAGCCCAGCTTTCCCTGGGCCATGCAGCATGTCCTCTGCGCCTCCTGCCTACATCCCTCCTGGCTGGACCCTCTGGGGCTGAACCCCTCCAGCTCTCCTCCAAACCACCTGCCGCTGTCCCTGGGGCTGCATTTCATACTCAGGTGGTCCCAAAAGCAAATCTGCATCGCATGAGAAATCCTGTGCTCGGGATCTGCGCTGTTGAGTGAGCCAGTAGCATTATGAAAGAGAATTTTCGAATCCTTTTGTCAACAGCTAAATGTTTCAGTTGACAAAGTCAATGCATGATGCGATATTATAAATATTAGATTAATTGTATTGTATGGAATTTATATCACGTAAAGATCCAAGGAGTTATTTTTACTTCTGTGAAAAATAAAGCAGGACAGTTAAAGTGATTTGTTCAGATGCACTTCTCTCAAAAACTTTGTCAAAATCCGCTCCTTCCCTGGGAACACTTTGATTTTAATAAAACTGCATTTCTTAGTAGAAAACCCAACCTGTCAACAGTTCCAGCCAGCTCTGTTCATCAGCCTGAGTGCTCATAAAGAAACAAACTGGCCCCAAAGAGGGACTGTCCCTAACTGCAGAAGCTGCTATCCCTCTGAGGGACCATGGGAGCTCAGCGATCCCCCCAGAGCTGCCCTGTCCCTCATGGGGGCTGCACATCGTGTCCCTGTGACAATGGGGCGGGTTCAGTGAGTTCCATCACCCAACAGCGACAGCACATCCCTTCCCATTCAGGCAAAGCCTTGGGAAGCTGCAGTGGCTCGGTGCAAGCTCTCACTGGGATGTGATGCAGAAGCAGCCAGGGGCTGACTTGGTGTCCGCCAGAGCTGCCCTGCTCAGTCACTGTCTCCAGGACCCCGTGGCACACACAGCGGATGGCTGTAGCACAGCAGTGAGATGGTCCAGGAGTCCCTCCATGGGCAGGACCCATCAGCGCAACCTCCACTAAAACCCCTTTATAGGTAATGGGCCCCAAATATTTGAGCTGTCTCTTTCCAGCTGTCAACTAGATCATCATCTCGGAAGGCGCATGTGTGCACGTGTGTGTCCAGAGCATCTCTTGCTCGCTGATGGATGCACTTCGGAGCAAAGATGATGGTGTGTTTGTTTGCTCTATTTCTGAGCAACCACTTTGCTTCCCGTGCTGAGGCTGTGCTGGTGAGATCAGTGGCACTGCAGAGGGGGCCACAGCCCGCAGCACTGCTCTGCTCCCACCTCACCCGTGTTTCCCACAGTCCCTTCCTGGTGCCACCTCTGCTGCTTCCCCTCCAGCACTGGCTCCAGTGGCTGCTGCTAAAATTAGTGAGGAGCTTCTGTCCATTCTAATACTAATAGACCCATTTTTAATAATGATGTTTTTGCAGCAATTTCAACCCATCATGGTGTCACAGGGGTATTGATGAAAAAAAACATCTAATCCCTTTTAATAGATTCCATTTGACAGTGAACGTGTCTCAGTGCTCATTCCCAAAGGCACCAGTGGTTTCAGTGTCACTTATGGCTGACCTTGGAGGGTAACAAGACTTTCTCCAGAAGAATGGCCCACTGTCCATCTGGGACTGGGCTCCTTCCACTCCCCCCCCCCCCCCCTTCCCCAATCCCCTTCAAATTCTGCTGTTGCCCAGGGAAGATCAATTCTGGGAGGTCCCACAAGGCTGGTTGCTCTTTCTTCTCTGCTAGGCATGAGCAAAGGTGGGTGCTCCTTCTTCCACAGCTCAGGAGATATGGATTTTCTTTCCATCCCTGCTGCTGGGAAGAGGAAAATCCTCCTTCTCCATGACTAGGAGGTGGGGAGAGAAGGGAAAAGAGGAAGCAGAGTGAAGCCTGCTCTGAGGAGCCAGCAAGAGCACCCAGCATCAGTGCCCATGGCAGTGCTCCCAGCTTATCCCTGGACAGGCATGAGAGGGGACAAGCACAGCAGCCTGAAGCCTCACAAGCCTCTCCAGAGCCAGCCTCCCTGACCTGTATACATAAATATCCCAACCAGCACCTGCTGCAAGGTGCCAGACAGCACGTAACGAAGCTGCAGGTCCAGAAATCATTAAACAGGGAAGAATAATTGGCAGCTCTCCTCCAGCATAGCTGGGGTAGGGAGCTCAGGCAGCACCCTCCGGCTGGAAGCATCGTCCTGCTGCAGGCAGTGTGGCACTAGGAGCTGCAGGATCCATCCCCCAGCACCTCACGGGATGGGGCAGACAAGTGGTGAAAGGGGGATGCAGAGCAATGGAAGTTCCCAGACACCCTCCTGCCTGGGCTCTGCCGAGCTGCAACCAGCCGGGAAGGTGGAATAGTGTCCCCTCCCTGCCCCACTGCCCCCCGTGAGCCCAGAGGTGGTCTGGGAATGGTCAGGTCATCCCTGCCTGGCTGCCAGCCCTGACCCCTGCGAGCCCCAGCCTCTGACCCCTGCTCCCCGTTGCTCTCAGGTCTCCCCCGATGCCTGCCCCCCCTCTCTGTCTGGCTTCGTCCCCTCCTGTCCCCTCCTTTCATCCTCGACGGGTGGAGAAGGGGGCTCTGTGTGTGTCCAGGGCGCTGGAGCACTGAGTCGTGCCTTGTGACAGGGGCCGGGGGGGCTGGTTCTCCTGGCAGCGGGCGGGCTGGGGTGCAGGAGGAAGGGCAGAGTCCTGCTGTAGCTCACAGCTAAATGCTGCCTTTCACTCCAGCATTCCCAAGGAAAGTAATGAGAACAATTAAAGGTAATTTCATTTATTTCAGCTTCAGTGTGTAAGGCAGACAGGGATGGGGGGTTTCCAGCTTCTCACTGAAGGAGGGGAGGGAAGAAAGCAGAGCCCTGAAGCTGAGCTGCCTGCAGGCAGCAGGACCTGCAAACAGCCCCCTTTTCCCTCTCAGAACCATGTTCCCTTTCTCCAGGCCCCATCTTTCATGGGGCTCGCATGGAAGATGGGGTCCCACAGTGGTGTGGGGCAGTTCTAGAGGGAGAAGGTGGTCCCAGGGGAGAACCTTCCCTTCAAAAGAGACCTGTGCTGGAAATGCTCGAGCATCCTGCACTAGAATTACCCTGTTTTGCAGCTGAAAAGAAGTGCAGAGTGAGGAGAGCTTCCCCAGAGCTGTGCTTTGCCCCCATCCCTTGCAAAGGGAATGGAGAGTGATGTTTGCTGAAACAGTGCCAGCTCAGATCAGCCCTGGAGAGGTGAAGCTGTGCCTGCAGCTCACTTGTGGCCTCACACAAGAGCGGGGACCACGGTCCTGGGAAGAGAGCCCCCCCAGAGTGGTGTCAAGAGCTCATCAGGCACTATGCAACACTCCTGGACCCCAAGGAAAGCTGCCCCCAGAAGCTGAGAGCAGAGTCTTTAATTGGCCGCTAGTTACACAAATAGCCTGGGCTGATGGGACCTAATTGGATGGTGACAATGTCGAGCTGGGTAATTAGGAGTCCATAACCCACACAGGTCACAGCTCCTCCAGTGGTATGTACAATCACCACTCCACGAGCAGGGCGATTCTCCCTGAGCATTCCTGCTTCTGTCACATGCAGACTCTACTTGGGGGTAAATACCTCGTCCTTCAGCCTCAGACTTCACCTCCATCCTCGGCATCATGAGAGCTGCCCTGGCTGTCTGTTGGGTGATGGGAGAGCCCAACTTTCCAAACCTGCTTTCCAAAATCTGGTCATTTTCTAACTTCTTCGAGCACAGGGCGCTGTATCTCAGAGCATCCCAAAACGCCTCCCTGTACAGGCGGACAGGGTGGCAGCACTGCTGGGAGGTGATGGAGCAGCCTGAGCAGAGAAAAACACGTCCCATGAGTACTTGATCTGACGTGGGGACCACTTCAATTCACCTGTGTGTTTGACCCCATTGTGTCTCTTCCCCATGAATAATGCCAGTGCTCAAACTTCCCTAGCACACATGTTCATTAAATATAAATTTTATACTCAAATATTCAAAAGCAGCATTTTGAGTGGCATGTTTGGGTGCATTTGAAGTGCTCCCTGTGCCGGTAAAGTGACAGGAGCCATACCAGATATGGGAGTGGAGAAACACCAGGCGATGCCCTCAGCCAGCCAGTGAGTTTCAGGATGAGTGTGTGGTCTACAGGCAGATTCGCAGGCAGGAATGGACGTCAGGGAGAAATTCATAAGTTGTTCCTCACAGTAAATATGATTCAGAGAAACAACCTCCTCACTGAAGTGCCATTAAAAGAAAGAAGAAGGGGAAAAGGGCAAATATCTCAGAAGAAATGCCTTCACTGCATTTTTTCCCATCTTCCCATCACCAAAACCACATCCGTGGCTTTCTTGCCTGAAGGCTTCTGAAGGGCCCGTGGGTGCACCCAGTCCAAGAAAAAGGCCTTGTGCCTGTTTGATACCTGTCATTGCTTGTCCCAGCGACTATGAGGATGTGACGAAAGCTCAAAGCTGTGTGTCTGAGGGTACCACGTCATTCACCAGCCCCTGGATCATGGGCTTGGGCTCTTCCCTCTGCTCCCAGTTCACGACATGGCTGTGTGAATGTTCTGCCCTTTCCTGGTGCCCCCCAGCCCAAGGGGAAAGTCTGTGGGGGATAAGGCTGGCAGGGATTGCGCTGGTCCCCTCTGTCCCAATCAGCTGTGATTGAACGCAACCCCAAGCCCCCCGGTTCCTCTGCACGTTTGACGACGAGCATCCGTGGAATCTGCAAGCCATTAGCTCTCTGTTATCTTTCTGGAGATGCTGAGGTGAGCCATATGGAAGCACTTACTCGTCAACAGCCTGGGACAGAGTTTGGTGGGGTGGCCAGGACTCAGCCCTTTGTGAACTGCAGAGAAGCTGGAACGCGTCCATTGACCCATTTAATGAGCTCCGGCAAGGGGAATTTCACACTGTGCCTGGAGCGGCAGTAACCTTATATATAGAGAGAGGGGGAGATAATTTCTAATCTTGTCAATCATGCCGTTGTGAAATCCGCAGCAGGGTTTCTTATAGCATGAGGGCCAAGGAGAAGGCAGAGGGCCTGATCCAGTTTCTTGCAGAGCAGGACTGCACAAGAAAGGCCTTTCATTATTTTCCTTTGCAGTCTCCTCATTTCCTCACTGAAAAAAACAACAATATATTTATTAACTAGACAAATATTTGACTGGGACAACATGCTGAAATGACCTGCAAACGCCTCCTCGTTCCCACCAAGAGGGGCTCCTGCTCCAACCCACAGCCGCTTTCACATGCCACATTAGGAGGTAGGCTGCTGTCTGCACCCCAAACCCTGCTGCAGGGTGTCTGGCAGCTCCATCCACCCCCTCCTCCTCCTCTAAAGGAGGAAGAAGAGAGGAAAATACCTCCCATGGTACCCCACTGGCTCAATCCCGCTTGCCTGCACGCCAAAGTTACATGGACGGTCTTTGCAGACACTTCAGGGCTAGCTGTGGGTCCTGACTTGAAGGCACATCCTCGCTATGAGGAGGACAATTGGTCCAGGTGTCACAGAGCAAGGGAGGACAGAGGATACAAGGGTGGATTGCATGGTCTGGTGTGCTCACACACATAGATCACCAGCACTCATGCCATGTGTTCCTCTGTGCTGCTGTGCCAGTGGCCATGTGGGCTATTGGAAGCCAAAGGACAGGGCCCTAAAAAAGTAACATCACACCCAAAATGCCTGTAAAAAAAACCTATTTAAAACCTGAACACAGACATGGGCTTTGTTGGACTCGTATCTCCAAAGACCCCGGTTTGGTTGGGGAAGCTCCTTCTGCTGTGTCCCTCGAAGGGCACCTGTATTTAGGTGACAGCAGCGTTAGCCCAAGCTAGCGCTTTGTACAGTGGCGGGACCCTCTGATGCCACGGTGCTGTCTGCACTGTCGCCTCCACCACGGGGAACCGCTCCAAGGCTGATCTAAAGAAACAAACAGCGCCTTTTTTCCCTGTTGTTTTTCCTGTTTGCCTAAGAAACATAATCTTCTCCCAAAATGAAAAAAATAATAACTTACAGGAAGGCCTCAAGCATGAGCCGGTTTGTGTGTGATTTCAATCAAAACAGGCTTTAAAAAACAAATTCCTTCGATATTCATCACATGTGGAAAACACATTAAAGGGGGACAGCAGATCAGGATGGAGGAGAGGAGCCCTCCAGCTCCTGCCTGCACTGGGACATGCACCAAGCATCAGGGAGAGCTTCTCCTGCCTGGCGAGACCCTGCATCCTCGTCAGGACTGGGAGAGGATGGGGCACGCTCACCAGGCAGGGACCCAGATCTCGCCAAAGTCAAGTACCTGACCATCCCAAAAACTCACCCCAGTTTGACAGCAAAGCCAGCAGGGACAGTGATCAACAGCACCTGCCTGGTTCCCTTCAGACCCTGCTAGACCCCAACACTGGATAAGTAATGCATTTTACTGCTGCACTGCTCTGCTGGAGCTGGGAGAGCAGTGGGACAGACTGGGATGCTCTGGACAAACTCCCTCGTATACTGTGTGTCTGCAGAGAGCAGGAGGACTCCAGGTTTTCCTGGTGTAAATTGAGCCTCCAAAATGGAAGATTTCAGGTCTACATATCTGGGTTCACTCTACAGAATCAGTTTTATAATCCCTACCTTGTATCCTTCTTTGAATCCCGGATATCCAACACCCATGTGGTACCGAGGATTGCCTTATTCCAGGCTTTGATTCTGGCAGTGAGGGCGGACAGGCCAGAAACCACAGCAATGGGCTCTCCCTGCCCATGCAGCCTTCAGCAGCAAAGTCTTTGCAGAGCCCAGCCCTGCGTGACACCACGAGCAGCCTGCCCATGCAGCCTCACACCTCCATCACACGTCCCCTGGCCACCAGGGCATGTTTGCAAATCTGCTCTTTTCTTTCTCTCTCATTACGGTGGATTACTACTTATTTGCACGTATGCCAGCACAAAGTGACTGACACAGAAACAAGCACACACCCCCCCACCCGGGTCACACTTTCCCTGGCAGGGTCTGTGCTCTCCACTGGAGCTGCAGCCCTCACTGCACCGTGCCATGATCATTATCCTCGGAATAACATAGCCCGTTTTCTATGGGTTCCTCCTTTTTATGAGGTGTGACGGGGAAGGAATGCTGTGTACAGTTTAATTAGGGACTAAGCGCCTTGTGGAGGGAGTGGAAAGCAGCAGATATCCTGGGCACTAGCCCCCAACACTCAATCCCCCCATAAAAACAGCCCCTTTGATGTCTGCAGCCCCGGTGTCCCACCGTGCGGGGCCGAGGGCAAGGGGAGGAATCGGCAGCTGGTGAGGATGCAGGATGCTGCAGGGCTGCATCCCGGCCGTGGTGCACCCACGGTGCATCCCTGGACACAGGCGGGGGCAGATGGTGGGAAAGAAATAGGAAAAATCAGCAGCAAAGGGAGGCAAGGGGGAAGAAATCCGGGTTCTGGTTGTCTAAGGGCTGAGATAGGCTTCTAGCTTGGATGGAAAGCTGTCAGCAAACCCTCTGGTGGGGGAGCTGCTGCCCTGTGGAGCTGTGGCCAGGAATAGGACTGAGGAGAGGCACTTGGGTTTGGTCTTTCCCCGGGGGGTGAAGCTCTCTGCTTTCCTCCAGCTCTTTTTTTTTTGCCTTGTTATTTTGTCCTAAATGCCTCTAGGAACGGGAACCAAGGGTGAGCACAGACAAGCTGCAAAGCAGCCAAGGATAACAAAATGTCCCGGCTGAAAGCTTTACCTCTGTGGTCAGGAACAGGCAGGGGCTCTGCTGCCTGCTGCACTCCCCAGGATCCAGGGCTGGGTGCCGCTCTTCCCTGCCTGGGTGCCGCTCTTCCCTGCCTGATACACAGCAGCTACACGGAAACAGGATTTGGCCTCAGGAATATTTTAATTCCCCACACCCTCCACAGCAGATCCCAGGTCCTGACAAGGAGGCCGCAGCCTAAACTGCTTTTCCTCTCTGTAGGCTCTGCAGCGAGGCACAGCGCTGGTGCCCCGTCCCACCCAGGGGATGCCCAGTGTAGCCACAGTAGGTGCCATGGGATGCTGGGACCCCATCCGGGCTGGGTCCCTGCTCCCACGTGCCGGGGTGGGTGCCTTCTCCTTGTCTCCATGACTCATGGCACAACCAGGCGCATGGTCCCAAGAAGGGTGAATCAGCACCCCAAGGGCATAAGGGAGCCCTTCCCTCCCCCTGCACCCAGGAAGACGTGGTGACCTACCCCTGCTCCGTCTCCCGACTTGTTGTGGGCTGCAGGCACATGTTGTGGGAATTAGCGGTGTTGTGTCAGCATTTGCTCATCCTGCCCATCGCACGACAAGACACAGGGCCAGGGGCTGGGGCAGCACAGGGCGGTCAGAGCTGTGCTGGAGACGGAGACAAGGCCAGCGGCATGCACTGAACTCCCCATGGGAGCAAAGATCCGCAAAGCCCCGTGGCACTGATCAGGGACCCAGTCTCAGGGTGCTCCCTGAGGTGCAGGCTGGCTGAGGACACGTCTGGGGTGGGATAGAGGTGACTCTGTGCCTCCCTTCACCCTAACGAGGCTTTCCCCCATCAGAGACCCACCACCTCAGCAGGCTGCTCTGCAGGGAGCAGTTTTTACCCCTGAGCACGAGCCAGGGCTGAGGACTGGGCTCGGGGTGCATGGAGCATCCTCCTCCTCACCACGATCCCTTTCACTCTCAAGGCTGGTTTGAATTACAGTGGCGAAACCTCATTTCTCTTCTCCTGCGCTGGCAGGGCGCCGGGAGTGCACGGGGAAGGGAAGGGAAGGAAGGGAAAGAAGGGAGGGGTGTTTCTGCTGGCAGTACTGCCAGCCATCAGAGGAGTTACAGGCACTTCATAAATATCCGGTGTTTAAGAGCTCACAGGCTGCAGATGGCCACAGCAGAGGAGGGCAGGGCAATACAACCGGCACTGCAAGGGGAGCAGCCTGACACCCACAGACAGGGCATCCTCCTCTCTCAGCGTCCAGGGGGCATTTGTCACAAGGAGCCCCTGTAAGCCAGTGCTTGGCTCTCTGCACAGCACATCCCGGCTGCAGGATGGCTGCAGCTCCCCCTTTGGGGCTGCTTCTAAGGCTGGGTGAGACCCCCTTCTGCATGTTGGGTCTCAACCGCACAGGACAGTGCCCTGCCTGCCCTGGGGCACGCAGGCCTGCAGCTCCGCTCTCCTGCCTCATCATCTACCACAGTGTGACTGCTCCCTTCTGTAAATAATCTCCATTTTCATTCCTTAGCACCAGGGTGACACATGGAAGTGGAGATGTGAACTCAGCACACACACACACACACACACGCCTCCCCTCATTAGGACAACTTTTAAGTAGGTCAGAGCCTGGATTTAAGATGCTTGACGGTTCCCCTATAAAACATACCTAGTTTAATGCCCTGTATACTTTTTGTGATGTGAAATAGGAGCGGTTTATAGGGGCAATGTGGGGCAGCAGATGTTATTCCCATGCTGGGGGAGGGCAGTGGTGGGGAAAGTGACTGCTGTAAATGAGCTGGTGATTAAGGTCATTAAAGAATCTTAACCCAGGGGCACTGGGGTGGGGGGTGTGCAGGAAGGGGGCAGCCGGGCTCCACCGGCACTAACAAGCCCTTCTCAACAGGCTGTCCCCTGCTGCAGGCCAGCCCCAGTCCTCACAGCTTCCCAAGAGTGTCCCCACGTTCCTCAGTTCAGGCAGCTTAACGCCCCCAGTGGGCATCTTCTTGCTACGTTGATGTATTTCTTTAAATCTCCAGCTCCTGGAGTCCTGTGATTATAGGAGAAAAATCACTTTGGACACTGTCTTTCCCTTTTTAGTTTTTAGAGTAAAAGTGGTAGTTCACCCATGCTTGTGACTGGGGGAAAAACACAAATTGAAAGGAAGGAATTCTTTACTGTGAGGATGGTGAGGCACTGGCACAGGATGCCCAAAGAAGTGGAAGATTCTGTATCCCGGGCAGTGTTCAAGGCCAGGTTGGACAGAGCCCTTGGTGACATGGGTTAGTGTGAGGTGTCCCTGCCCACGGCAGGGGGTTGGAACTGGATGATCTTGGGGTCCTTTCCAACCCAAACCATTCTATGATTCTGTGATTCTATGGTCCAGACACCTCTAATTGAGCATAAGAGAAAGCACTCGTATCAGTGAAAATTCCAAAGGCCGTCTCACAGTGCCAGCATGTTCAGTGTCAGCAGTGCTGTGCCACCACACAGCATTGCTGTGGCACCCCTGAAGCTGCCCATGACCAGAATGACCCTGGGCCCCCCACCCTGCCAAGGAGGGGCTGCTCCAACACCCACTGTCATGACCTGAGCCATGCGGGGACCTGTGGGTCCCCCCATCCAGCCCCATTCTTTTGGGTCAGAGGTAACAGTAAAACCCCAGTCCTCCAGCAGTGGAAGCTGACCCTCCTTGTCTTCCTCTGACCATCAGGGCAGTTTGGATGGGGACATCGTGGCAAAGACCTTTGGATCTGCAGTGACCCTCTGCACCTCCTGGGTTCCTTCTGGCCACAAAACACGCATGAGCAACCATGACCTAGGATGCTCAGCAATGTTTTGCTGCCCTTGCTGTGGCTCCCCTTTGGCAGCCCCCCCTCACCCTATCCCACCCGGCATCCCCCATTCCACGCCCCACTCCTCCCGCACATCTCCAGCCCCTCAGCGACACGCTTTGTGATGAGAAAGGAAAGAGGCATGATTTAAACCTGACCTCTCACCCCAAGCTGTGTCTGTAATCCAACGAGCAAACGCTAATAGGCCGAGCCAGGCAGCGGAGCCCAAAGCCCAGATAAAACCCAGCCCCAACGACAATTCAATTTCCTTCCATGAGATCAACTTGCAGCTTTAGCGGAGCCACTTGTGCGGTCGCTGGGCTGAAACAATCTGGGCTGGCAGGCACGGCCATGCTGCCTTCGCCTGGCATCACTCGAGTTGCTCCTGCATGTCAGCCCCCCCCCCAGCCAGCACAGCCCAAGGACACTGATCTCATGCATCCCCTGGACCAGGGGTCAGGAGCACATGGAACTTGGTGCCTTGCAGGGGAAAGCTTTGATGTCCTGGGAGGGTTCTTCCATGCACATATAACCCAGTGGGGCTTGCAGGCTGTGCCGGGGAGGCCAGGCTTGCCCCCCTCCCCAGAGCACCCATGGGTGTTACGGTGGTGGGAGCATTGCAGACAGTCCTGCCTCCAGGCTGGCCATGCTGATCCCTCCATAGACATGCAATCCTCCTCTTTCGTCTTCTCCTTCTCCTCCTCCTTCTCCTTCTCTTTCTCATCCTCCTCCTGCTCAGACCAGTGCATGCAGGAGGTGGGGAAGGCTGGAGACTGAAGTGCAGGGGGGATGTGCTTTCTGTTGCAAGCAGCAAATAATGTCCGCATGAAAGGAGCGACACTGGCTTTTGCTTTCTCTATTTTTTTTTTACTGCTTTTGCTAATCTTTGACCTAGATAGCGAGGAAACTTGACAGGAGAGGAGGGGCTGGCTGGGGGGCTGCAATGCAGCAGGCAGCCTCCTGCCAGGGCACAGTGTAGGGACAGCACAAGGGGCAGGGAAGGCCAGGCCCCAGAAATGGAACCATTCATGGGAGCAGGAACAGAAATTTAGGAGAAAAGGCAAATGAAACCCCTATGAAAATGTATTTTCTTGAAAAACATTCATGTGGATGGAGTCCATGTTGCATTGTTGTGTTATATCATTGCAATGCCAAGTTTTCAGTGAGGTTTGGAGTTTCTTAATGTCTTTGTGTGTATACATTGATGTAAGCACACGTACATGTTTACTTTCATTTCACATCTCCATGCAAAGGAGGAATGTAGGCAGGGAGGCAAACCTCCCTCCCAGGAGCCAAAGCCCCACTTTAGGTCAAGGGTAGGAGATCAGAGCATCAACCACTGCTCTTTTCCCTGCCCAGCTGCCTCCATCCACATCCAGTCCCCCATTTATGGGTGGGAATTGCTTTTATTACTGGCATACAAGCCCTACTAGATGCCTCCAGTTTACAACCTGCTGCCACCGATTTCCAACCCACTGTCACCAATTTGTTACCTGTTTCTCTCTGTTGAGCGCACACAGGGATCCTTTATTAAAAAAGCAAACCTGCAGAAGGAGGCTTTTACTTTAAACGTACACCTCAATAACCACAGAAAGACCAAATGTAAAAATAATCATCTAAAGTATCAGTCCTGCATCTCCTGCATTGGCCCTCGCTGGCTTTACTCAGAGATCACAAACTCCCTTGTGTGCTGCATGCACAACTCCAACAATCCCAGTCTTAGGCAAAAGATTAGCTCTTAATTCCCCGAAGCCAAATCAGGACAGGACACAGCCCATATTGTTCCAATTTACACCTCCTTATGAGTTTCCTCAGCTCCCTTTATAGTCTCAGTCTCTGTGCTGTGAATCTTCGCCATTTCCAGTCTCTCCAGTCTGGGGACCTGGCTGCCCTGGGGTCCCATACCCCTGCACCCCGCGGTGGGTGGCTGCACCAGAGCATGATGGCTTTTCCGCTATGGGCTGCATGGACAGGACCCCAGTGGATCCCAGCAACCTCCTGCCATAGCCTAGCCCTTACATGAGAAGCTGGGCAGGAGTGACCACCACCCTGGGGACACTGGGGGGAGCGTGGCTACATGGCAGGCACAGTGGGCAGCAGCGTGGGACCTGGTGCCCCATGGGCATCCCTCCGTAGTTCAGCATCCAAAGCCTGAGCTCAGTTCAGATGTGCCTGGGCTAATAGCTGGGGTTTCAGCCTTACACAGGGTACTCCACACCGGGTATCATAGCTTCATCCACAGAGGGGTTTTCTCATAATGTGTAACAAGCTGGTTTTATTCTGATTTGGGGAACATGAGGATCTGATGAACAAGACAGCAGCCCCAAATAACCTCTATCTTGGTGTAAAGGCAAGTCCTGGCTGTCTGGGCTAAACACAAGCCATTAGGAAGCTGCCCTTTCCCAAGCCCAGAGCAGGGATGCTCTGGGAGGGGATGAAGGGATGGTTGGAGGGAAGCCATCCCGCTGCACCCTGGGGAGCCCTGAGCACCCATCTCTGCTCTCACACCACTTTCCCACCTCCATACCCATCAGCAGGTGAGGTCTCTGCTTCCCTGCACTTCCATGGTCCCTAGACACAGTGGTTGCACTGCCATAGGTACTCCCTGCTTGGACTGATGTGCAGCTCCAGCACCAGCCCATCATGCCAAACCAGCAAACCCACATGCAGCGAGCCACACGCACAGGCATGTCCAAACCCCCTCTTTGTGAGAGGCAATTTATTCACAGATTCAATCCGCTGGCTTAAGGGATCTGATCTGGTATTTTCTGCTGTTAAACAATGGCTCCCGCAATGGGGTGAGAGCAGAGAAGTGCAGAAGAGGTTTGGTGGCTTTGGTGAGCCTGGCATGAGCAGACCAGGGCAGTGCTGGGGCAGAGTCCAGTGCACGCCAAGCATCAGCTCTGCATGAAGCCCTGGGTATCACTCAGTGGGGAGAAGCTGGTGGTTTCTGGGGCATCTCCACTCCGCACAGCACTGCCAGGTCCCCACAGGAAGGTTTTCCTCACATCCTTCCTCTCCCCCTGAGGAAAAACTGTGTCTCCCTCCATCCCCCAAAAGCCATCATCTCTTTCCCACAACCGCAATGCTCTGGCCAAGGCCCTCAGCAAAGCCTGGGGCTTGATGTGGCTGTGGTGGGGTTTCACCCTCTCTCGTGCATGAAGGAGTTAACGTGCCAAAAACCCCACATCCTCCTCAGAGGGGTTTCCAGGGATGTGGACCAAATCCTATTACAGCAACGCTTACCTGGGGAGCAGTGGGGAGGGCAGCCATGCAGCAAACCTCAGTGGTTTGTTACTTGATTTGTTCCCCGGCAGCAGAGAGCTGATGGTGGAGCAGCCCAAGAGCAGCTGGAGAAATACCTTGAAGCCTGGGAGCTGCTTTTCTGCTCTAAATACCATAATGGGGGCCTTGGAGATGGCACCTCTGAGAGCACATCACTCCCCTTGAGCCAGGATGCTGCAGAGAGCAAGGGACTATCTCGTTATACTCAGGACCACCCTTTTGCCTTAATTTTGGAGGGCTCTGGACCATCAGCTTTATGGTTCTGGCTGTCCCCCTGCAGCTCCTGGCATGCCTGCGGTGCAGCCAGCCTCATCGGGGAGCCATGTCTCACCCCAGGAGAAAAGGAAGAAAATTAAAATGAGACTGATGGGCCCAAGCAGAGGAAGGGGAGGGCAAAAGCATCCATTTGCTGTATCCAGAACCCGGAGAAAGCGGCCGACGTCCTGCACGTGTGGAAATCACCCCAGCAAGGATGTGTCTGCTGGGCTGTCAGAGAGAGGTATTGGGAGGGATTGTTTTGTGCAGGCTAATAGAGACCTAGAGGGATAATTGGCATGAGTGCAGGCATGACACAGCCCTCTTCCGGAGAAAGGAGCCCTCCTAATGGGAGCCAGGTGGCAATGCCCCTCCAGCCCTGACCCCGGGTCTCTCCGGAGCAGAGCTGCAAGCACGACCCTGTCTGCGGGATGAAAGCAGCCGTCCCTCGCCCCCATGTCACCCATCGAGTGCAAACAGGTGTGGGGTACTGCATCCCACCCGAGCGCACACTCCGGCCAGGCCAGGCTCTGGCACGAGGAGCAGCTGTGTCCCCAGGCCATGGCACGTTTCCTAATGGACTGCAGGACAAGCAAAACTGCCAACGGGTCACAGCCAGAGAATGGCTGAACAGCTCTGCTGGAATGTCAAGGGTGGAGGGGACAGATGGTCCGTGTCTGTCAGGGAATAGAGAAGTCCTTGGGCTTCTCCCCCTGCACTGCCCATGGGGATTCTGCTTTCTTCTCAAGGGCAGCTGCCGGGAGCAGCAGGTGATGGGATCTGGGGATGAGCCACCCACTATGGCCACTGCCACCTCCTCCTTGGTGCCAGCTGCACCAGCCTTGCAGCATCCCAAACCACTGCAGCCAGAGGGGTCTTTTGTTTGGGAAGGGAGGATCTGGGGATTGGGCTCAATGTCTGGACAGGAGGGCCAGCCCCACTGGTGAGGCTACTCGGGAGCTCCACCCTGGCACCGAAGCCCATGAGGTAGCACCAACCCAGACCCTGTTCTGCTCCCCAGCCCTGGGAACAGGGGGTGACTAGAAAGCACTTTTTTTTTTTTTAGCTGCTATTTCTGGAGACACAGTGATCCAAGAATAGAGTTTATGCATAAAATTGGACTCCTCAGTCAGGGTATATAACACCAGCACAGCAACCGGCCCCATAAATCATGCCTCATAAATCTCTGATAATGCATAACCTGCATGTTGGCTGCAGATCAGCTCCAGGTAACTCGGCTTGGAAAGGAATGAAACTTGGCAGCAACGTAGAAATCAGAGACAGGACAGACCTATCCAGCCCAGCCTTCCAGCCCTCAGCACGCCCTGTGCAGCAGCATCCCAGCCTCAGTGCTGCTCTCCTCTGTGCTACCCCCGTGCAGCTTTCCAGGAGGGGGACAGCAGAAGGGGTGAACAACCACAGACCGCATGGGCTCAGGATGCAGAGGCCAGTGAGCACCCAAAAGCACCATCATTTGCCCTTTATGCCCATGAAGTAACTCTCAATTTCCAACTGCATGCCCCTCCTCTTCCTTTTGTCCCACAGATTTTAATCCCAACCTGGCTGCCTTGAGCAGACACCCACTTGCACCCCATCCTCCTCAAGTCCTCCAGCTCTCATCTGGAGGGAGACATCACCATCCCTCCTTGCTCCACACAAGACTTGGAACTTTTCCCACATCCATCAAAGCAGCCCTCACTGACCAGTGAACCAGACAGTGGGTACATGAAGGCCAGGAGAAGGTTGATGAAGGGTCATGTTTTACTATGTCCAAGCACCGCCTGGAAAAGCCAGGTAGGGCAGGATGGTCTCACGCAGCAGGCTCATGTCTTTGTGAGGATGCCAGCAGCCAGCAACAGCAGGTCAGTGCCTGCAGATACAATGCCACAAGAAACAAGAAAGAGGTGTGTTTCTGGGCAGAAAAGGTACTTTTATAGTCCTCCACCCTGGACCACCATTGCTGGCTGGTGAGCAAGACAGCCCTGTGTCAAGTGAGTCTTTGGATGTTCAGTTAAAGCATCCGAATACAGCAGTTTTTATCCAAAGCTTCTCCTAAGCCCATTTAAGCTTCCCAGTTGAGCTAGAAATCTGTGAGATTCCCATTACACCAGATTCCCATGAGCGTACTCTCCCCCACAGGCATTTCCAGTTCTGCTCGTGCCTCCACACTGCCTACTGTTCAGAAAATAAAGAAGCCAGTTTATCCCTCTATTTGGAAAAAAACAAGACTCCTCTCCTGTCTGCTTCTCTTAGGGGTATAAAAAGAGCATCTCTGCTTTGATGCACCCTCCCCTGTGGTCCAGTGCCACGTATGGGCAGGTTTCCTGCCAGGACCTGCCCAGAGCTGCTCCAACATAAGGGTGCAAGGCGTTCAGGATGGGGAGGATTTGCCTAAGCACCAGTTGTTATTTAAGCTGTTTTCAGTAGCTCAGCAGAGCACTTGCACTTCCCAGTCCAAAGCACCGTCCTCACACAGCAGCACAAGGAAGGGCATCACCTTTCTCCAGCCCAGGCTGTTTAACAAATATCTCTGAAAAATGAATGCACCTCTCACCACCCGCGATATATGGGAATTGGTTACCAGTTCCTCTTGGTGGATCTCATCCTGTCCAAATCAAGCCTAACATCCCACCAGCCGTAATGAGGAAGAGGATCCCAGAGGTACACAAGCAGGGCCTCACCTTCTTATCCATGAAGGGGCAGAAGCCAGCCCCAGATCCATCGGATAGCAGGAATCATCCCTGAAGAGCAGTGTAACACAAGGCAAAGGTTATCAGCGGCCCATGAATCCCTGAAGTGCTGTGAAGGTGGGGAGCAGAGCTCACAGCACAGAAAATCGAGACGAAATTTCCTTGCCCTGCTGCCTAGCACTTATTTGTTGTGTTTTATAATATGAGGTTAGACTGTTTCCATCCTGGTTTCCCAAAGATATCACATTAACATCAGTCACGTCGCAGCAGGGATAAGCGGAGAAGCGTGGACGGCAAGCCACTCAACAGGAGCTTCCCGAAGCCAGAACGCCTGCATGCAGGCAGTGTGGTTGCACAGGCAGGGCTGCTGGCACCACCACCAGCACTGTTACTCGGGGCCCTGGAGCAGAAGGATTGTGCCAACCAGGCATCACTTTAGATACAACATGGTGCAGCCAGCATCGCAAGTGTCCTAGGACGGGAACCTGCCACCAGCAGCACTGGAGGAGGTGTTTTTTATTCTTCCATCAAGCAAATAAATGCACACTGGGAGTACAAAAACTGTAGCTCCGTTGCCAGATGTGCCCCATTGCTGTTATCATGGAATATTAATCAGAAAGGCCTGTGTGTAATTTTGGAGTTTTGATTAGAGAAATCTCCCTTACAATAATAATCACGCTGGGGCCTGTATAAATACCAACGGCTCCAGGTTTGTTGGCTGGATAAAGTGGCATGTTGATTGCTCGGCTCGCCTGTTCATCAATCATTCAGTGTTGCCCCCACGTTAGCCGTCCTCCTGGAAAGCCCCCTTCTTCCCGGCTCCCCCGATGCCTGTCCTTTCATTAATAGACTCTTTCCTCCTCCCCTTCCACCTTGTCCCCACTGCCGTCCCCTGCACTCGCTCCCAGCCCCCTTCCTCCTCGCCTGCTCCCTGATCCCTGCATTCATCTCAGATTATATAAAGTTTGGCTGCCTTGAGTAAAATAAATTGCAGGCTTTTGAAGGGCTGGGGCTCTGTATATTTTTACGGTTAATGAATCTTCCTGTTTGAGTTTGGAAGATGGGAGCTTTGCTTTCCAGCTGCCATGTACAGCTCTGGCCAATTAAATTAATGGGGGCTGGAAACATCACCCCAGTGTGGGAGAGCATCGGGTGGGATAGAGTTGGGTGGGAGAGCATTGGGTGCATCCTCTGTCTTCCTCCCTGCCAACCCCTGGACAGGTATCCCCCCAGCACTAGCCACAGCAAACTATCACCCCAACTTGCATCAGGATAAAATGAGATCAGCCAAGAAAAGGGGTGGGGAAGCTGTGAGAGCAGAATCATTCACAGTAATGCTGCGCAGGTGGGCAGCCCCCTGGGGTGCTCTGCATGGGGTGCAGTGGGTCCTACTGTGCAGCTGCTGACTCGACACCACTTGGGCACAAACTGCTCTTTTTCTCTCATCCAAAGCCCTGAAGAGGAAGCATACAGCCTGCCCCAGCCCTCAGGGCCACGAGGGAGAGGTTTTGCCAGGAGGAAAAGTGAGCTCTGGGCAAATAACTGGCAGCAAGTCTTGTGCGTGCTGGGCTTTTCCTCCTCGTCCTGAGCCGCCTATGGGCAAACTGTTACAGCCCCTAATTTATTCATCATTGCAACTGATTCATCATCTACTTTTTATGTCTGGTTTCTTGGCCTGTAGATTATCCGCCAGCAGTTTGTTGAGCATATTTGACATGTGAAACTCAAGCTGTGTTTACTTGTAGTTCATGTACCATGGCGTTTGGATTGGCCGCCTGCCATCAGCCACGTGGTGCCTGCGCTGTGCCCGGGTTGGCGGAGCGCAGCACGGCGTGGATGCTCACACGCACCAGCTCAGCCTTTCCCCAGCTCCAGACATTTCCCGCTGTTGGTACCATTCGCCTCGCTCCTCCCGGCTCTCCTCTGAGTCAGGCGCTCTGCACAGCAAGCAAGGAAACTGTATTTCTGTGAACATTCAAATACATGAAATCCCATAAAACCTGGGGGCAGAGCTGGAAGAGGAGCCGGGAAGGACTTGCCAACCCTGCACACTGGAATAGCTTTCTTCATCCAAATTTTCCAAGCTATACTGAGCACAAGGGAGTCTCCGAACTTGAATTTCCACTCTCGCTGCATACCCATGACCTCAAGTAAAATAAAGGAAACTTTCCCCAGTCCTGGGTCCCAAGAAGAGCCTGAGGGGTGCCTTGCCCTGATTGTGAACCCATTAGTGAATCAACGGCTGGGGAAGCAGCGGGACCCCAGCCCTCGCCGAGGCTGACCCAGGCAGGGGAAGGCAGCTTGGTCTCTGCAAACAGTGGTGTCACACCATGGTGACAATAACCCCATTAACGTGCACTCACATCACAGACATGCACACGCTGGGGAAGAAGCAAAAAAAAAAAGAGCCCTTTTTGTCTGATAGGCTTCAAAAATATGTATTTGATTTTCAGATGTTAGGCTAGAATTGCATCCAGATGGACTTGGGGTCACACTCCCTGACACTGGCTTCCCATTACACTGATATTCAATGCAGATATGTTTTATACAGATAGCTTACAAATATAGCACAGTGTTGTTTCGGGTGAGTTTTTTTAAGCTATTTCCCCTGCCGGTCCCTGTGGTGCTGCGGTTCCCATGCCTCCGGTTCCCCATCTCTGCGAGCTCAGGGCTCCTGCCTGGCCCCGAATCCATCCCACTAGGACAAGGGCGTTTAGGAACAATTCCTTCCATCTTCCAGGTGTATTCCACTCCGTCACACCAGAGATGGCATGTAATTTTCAGAGGCGAAGCAAACTCCCCCAGCCACTGCCATCATCCATCCGTTTTCCTGAGTAGCAAACAAATGCAAACAAAACCAAAGCAGAATAAAAAGCAGCATTTAATAATATGGCAAGATTTGTGGGGCTTAATGTATAGTATTAGATGTGGCAATAAAAATATACAGGTATTAATTGTGTCATTCAGGCACTGATGGCCTCAGGCAATTTCAAGCTTTGCTCTTCTGTTTTATGGTGTCACCAAGATCCGTTGATGGAATTACTGCCACATTATGGTACGAATAGCAATAATAACAACAATAACAGTAATAATATATTTTGCTGCCTACTGACTCTCCCAGGGTATTTTGCAATTAGATACTTGGAGAAGGCACAGCAAATAACTGTCTCTTCAGCCTGGTTTACTCTTTGCACTGGGTCCTCAGCACAGCAAGCATGTCAGATTTGGCCTTATCCTCTCTATTTCCATGACCCGCCTTTCCAGGAGCCTCGTGGGACACTGTGGAAGGGAGTGCACAAGGCCAGGTTTCTATTGTCCCTGCAGGAGGTGTCTCATGCTGATCCCCATTCCCATGAGAGCCGCAGCTGTGGTGAAAGGGATGCTGTGCATCCTACAGCACCCGACACATCTCCTTCGGCTGGGGAGGAGCAGATGCAGTGGGGGCGGGAGCAGCTCAGGCGGTTATTTACAGCCCATAACTTTGCTCGGTGAAGTTTGCTTCTTTTTTTCTGGTTGTTGAATTATCTGGGAAAGGATCACTGTTTTCTCAAATGTATTCATTATCCGAAATTATTTGGGGCCTAACATAGGGGGATCTTTCCACTGACTTAGCTGGGTTTTGGATTAGGCCTTTAATGAATAATTTCTGCAAATAATTCTTGGCCTGTGTCTTGTTCACAGGCAGTTTACTGCAAGAATTCAAAAGTCAAGCTGCTTTATTGGCCATATAGGTCATATGGGATTATTTCCGTTCCCTGAGTAGATGTCTCTTAGCACTAGGTCTTCAGTGCACACATTCTGTATTAATTCAAAATTTGCTTTCTATGAATATTTTACAAGAGTGCCTTAAAATTCACTGTTTCCATGGACATTCCTCCTTGTAACTCATTCTGTTTGCTTGAATATTAACTGAAGGCAAACAGAGCAGGGGCGTGCAGGGAGTCTAGCTGAGCACACTGCAGGAACGGGCACGGAGACTGGGGGGAAATTCCACTGAGGAGCACTTCACAAATGTCAATGCAGATGAAATGAATAACTGTGCCCACTTCACCAGGCCCTTCCCTCTGCTCCCTCCTCCTTCTGTGACCCACCAGCTGCTGGCGTTCACTCAGAAGAAAGGAAAGCACTTTATTTTCACCTGGTAATCTGGGCTGTTCTTCCTTGCAATGCATCCCCTCACCCCACATGCCCCAGAGGGGATGGCTGGGGTGACCTGCTGAGAACTGCTGTCAGCAGAGCCCCAGGCAGGATGGTGATTGCCACCAACTACAAGTTGCCCAAAGCAGTGGTAGATGTCCCATTCTGGGAAATGTTCAAGGTCAGGCTGGACAGGGCTCTGAGCAACCTGATCTAGTTGAAGATGTTCCTGCTTGTTGCATGGTGGTTGGACTAGATGACCTTTGAAGGTCATTTCCAATCCAAACCTGTGATTCCATGATTTTATGATTCTATGGTGCGTTACTGGGAGGCAGCAGGGAGAGGAACCCCTGCCAAAGCCGTTGACTCTCCTGCCTCTCATTTGAACTGTTTCTGCAGTCCCAAAAGCAGCATTCCAGGATCTGAGTCCCTGCACCAAGCACTGGTAGTGGAAGACCAGCAGGAATGGAGTCTGCTGGCGCAGGCTGGAGGGAACAGTTAGGACTTCACCCAGGCAGGTTTGTTCTGCTCCAGATCTGGAGGCAAGAAGAGTCTCTGGAGCATCACACTGTGGGACCAGAAGGTTTTCACTGTCCCTTCCTCTCCTCTGAGGGTCAAGTTCAGCTCTATGTCAGAGCAAGGGAAACCAGAACACCCCAGCTGACCCCAGCTCCTTCAGTGCCTATTTCCACTAGTGCATACAAAGCAGAATCTGGCCCGCAGCTTCCAAGCTGTCAAATCCATCACCTTCCCAAGAAGCCCAGAGAAGAAAGCACATGTTTCCTGGCTGTCATGCAGCAAGGAGCTGAGTAACGGGGCGGACTCTGCCTGGTGAAATGTGCATTGCATTTGGGCTGAGATTCTAATAGATTCTGATGCAGATATTTTTCCTGATTTGTACCAGGCCATCTGGATTTGTTTCTGTGAGATGCTGGTTTAATACACTTAAAATTTCCCATTGAGTCTCATGCACCAGAGAGAGGGGGAGGGGGGGGCAAATGAAAAGCAAATTTAATAACAGAAAGACCTGAAATCTATTAAATATACATTAAAATACATTTGGTTTCCCAGTGGGTGCAAAGTGCCATAACGTTTTACTGGGTTTATGACGCTGGCAGAGGCTCTGAATGAAAATGGAGGAGAGAGTCCAGGGTCCCAGCTCAGTAGTTCACGGTGGAGAGAAAGAGTCGTCTGCAGTTTGCTAACGCAGCAAAAACAGAAAAGGCTTCTCGGGTAGATCCACAGAGAGCGCATTTCACATGTGTTTCCGTTAAGGATGCTCACAAAACCTGAACAGCAAGAGACATTCAGGTTCTCAAATTATTTGGGACTCTCGTTTTCCTTCTCGTGCTTCAATTTTGGCAGGGCTCCTCCACCCAGCCTCCTCTGGCTCCTTCCTGCTTCGCGGCTCCTCCACAGCCCACAGATATGGCAAAAGTGCCATATCCAGAGGCTCAGGCTGTCTCATCCCTACCACGAGCAGGGAGCAGGCTGGGTCCGGCAGCACAGGGCAGGAAACCAAGCCTGGTCCCACTCTGTAACACAGAGCAAAGAGCATGTGGCATCCCTGCAAAGTGTTATCTCAAGCCCTAGGAGTGTTGCAGCTAGGTGCAGCAACTTGCGTTTTCAGCGGATGAAATCCCCCCGTGCATTGCAGCAGGGAAAGCAATGAGCTGTCCTGTGCAGTTGATGCCCATAGGTCCTATCCCTGCAGCTCCCTGCTTCCCATCACCCGGCCATCCTCATCCACAGGTCTGTGGCCAGTCACTGCCAGTTTATCCGGACCTGCTGTTCTGGCCACTCTGCATCCCACCCTGCGCTGCAGCTCACTGGCCAGGACCAGCTCAGGGGTTTAATTCCTCCCTCCACTGATCCAGGCTCTGGTTCTTTCATGCAGAGAGCACCAGTCCTCACTAAAGCAGACTCCTGCCACAGGGCTGATATAAACCTCTGGGTCGTTCCAGACAAGACGAGGGGGATGTCCCAGGTGAACAGCCTTCCCCTTAGCAAAGACCATAGAGTTATTTGTGTGCAGATTCAGCCCCTCTGCATTCCAAGCGGAGAGAATTTTTGCATCAAGCAGAAAAGGCTTTTCTTGGCATAATTCTGCTTTTCTCAGTCTGGTCCCACTCTGCACATGGTGGAGCACGTCATGAGAAAGTAACAGGAGGAAATACATGCACCCGTAACCACCAAGGGCTTCAAAAAGAGGTTTTGTTTGCATTTATCCAAGGCTCTGGCTGTTCCCTCTTTGATGTAGAGCAGTTCATGGGCCCAGAGACCAATTCTGCTCTGCAGCAGCTTACGCACATGACCAATGCAATGCGTGCATGTGTGCACAAGTGTGCACATGTGTGTTCACACACATGTGCACATGAGTGGTACCCGCAGCAGGGGATGGGCAGAGATGGATGGGTGGTGGGAATGCAGAAGAGTTGTTGCATGCATGTGGAGTGTGCATGGGCAGGTGCTGGGGGTGGATTTGGGGGTGGGCTGTGGGGATCTCGGGACTCCCATCTTTAGGGCTCCGGCTGGGCTAGGGGCTGCATGATCCCGCAGCCCGTGCAGGGAGGCAGTGTGCAGCACAGCATGGCACGGCTTGGCATGGCTCGACACGGCGTGGTGCGGCTGTGTGTGTTCCTGCACACCCCATGTCAGCACCAGCATGCAGCTCCGCTCCCTGCCAAGCCGGCAGCAGATGTTAGGGCAGAGAGATCCAGCACCCGGCCAAATTTCCATGCTGGGAGGGAGGCTCCTTCCTCTGCCAAAGTCAGGACGAAGCTCCCCCCAAGATAGTGTTAGCCAGCAATATGGAGATAATGGGAAGATGTTAAGGCAACACAGCTGGCAACCATCAGCACACTGCTCTGTGCCGGCTGCTGCAGCCCAGCGCTCCATTGTTCTGAAGGGAAGAGAAATACCGACCTCTGGCCGGTGTTAGAGCCAAGCCTGCTCGGTGGGTAAGGAACAGGAACAGGATGGGCTTCGAAAAGGAGACCAAAACACAGCCCGGATGGGTCACAGATGATTAATCTCACAGGGAGCCACTCTCTCAGCTCCAACAGCTACAAGAGCCCCAGCACTAATGAGCCAGTGGGTGAATCCCACCATGCTGACTTTTAATGACAAGCCAGACAACAGCCAGCCCTTCCACTCCCCCTCACTGTTCCCACAGCCATCCCTACCAAACCTTGCCAAGCTGTGCTTAGCCCTTAGATATCCAGCCTCGTTTCAGCACTAAAGTTGAGAAATTAGGTGAAAAAGAACAGAGATAGGAGGGAGTTACAGGGGTGGACATGGGTGGCTGTGTTCTCTCTCTCCTTTTCCCCTCTTGGTCAGCTCTGCATGCAGGCAAGCCCCAAGCAGAGCTGGTGGTAGCTCTGTCCCGAGCATCCCTACCTTTTGCTCAGTAGACTCAGAAAAGGTCCCACAGACCCATCAGGTGCACGAGCACCCACTGACAAGCTGCCGTGTTCTGTTCATGTACTGGACCACCCCAGAGCCTGCACCCAAGAGGACAGAGCTCGGCTCTCACTCCCTGCACCCTGGTAGATGACAATGCTGAGCAGCAGTGCGGCCCAAGCAGCACGCACATGGGCTCAGGAGATGAGCGCCATCCTTGGCTGCATCCACAAAGGAGGAGGGAGAAGCGTTGTTACCCAGCCACATGGCACAGGGAGCCTGCTGCAAGGATGCTGCCTTCAGTGCTCTCGTCTGTGCTTCCAACCAGAGCAGGAGAACTTGGAATGGGTTCAAAAAAGAGCTGGGAGTGAGTCAAGGCAGTGGAAAATATGCATTACAGTGACAGAGTGAAGAAGCTCCGGCTGTTTGGTTTATTGAGGAGACCAAGAGGTGGCTTGCTCACGGTCTACAAGCATATGCATGGGGAAGAGATTTCTGATAGCAGACGGCTCTTTAATCTAGCAGGAAAAGGCATTACAACATCCCTAGTTGGAAGCCGAAACAAGACAAATCCAGATTAGAAATAAGAAGGACATTTTTAGCAGTCAGAGCAATTAAGCATTGGAACGAATCCCCAGGGACAGAGTGGGATCTCCATCACTCAAAGCCTTTTAATGGAGACCGAGTATCTTTCTTAAAAATATGTTTCATCTTGAGCATAAGCAATGAGTTTTCTGCCAAGGCAGCGGGCTGTGGAATGCAGGAGGTCATCCTGGCTGGTCACAGTGGTCCCTTCTGGCCTGAAAATCCATCAGTTGTGCTATAATCTTCTGAAATGGGCAAAAAAATAACCCAGGACCAAGCTGGTGCATTTATTGCCCTGTGCACTGGGTTTTCCATGCAAAGACTCAGAGATGGAGTCCAGTTCTGCTGCCCAGGGTAGAGCTGCCTGCATTGGGAAGGTGAGGAAAAACCAGGGCTGGAGCAACTGGTGCTCCTGGCTGGTGCAATGCTCCTGGATCCATTTTTAATGATTATTTTAAGGCCATTTTTAATCCCTAAGGAAAGCTCCAAAGTCCCTAGGAACAGTGACTGTTCATAAAAGGTGCAAGGGAAGGTGGGAAGCCCACAGCACTGTGCCTGAAGGCCGTGTTCCCAGCCCTGGCGGAATAGGCAAATGCCAAGCTGGCAATCCCACAGCATTCAAGACCACAAGTGATTTCCCTACACGATGCTAATGCTGGCCCATCACAGCTCCTGCTGGACGTCCTTGTCTCTTCAGCTCCCCCAGGAGCCAAGTGTGTTTGGCCATTGGCAGCACCACTGGGGACTGATGGAGATGTACTATTAAGGCCCCGTCCAGCAAACTACTAGAGCTTCAAAGCTGTGGGATGATGCCTGTGGCTGTTTACTCGATGTCCCATCACCAGACTGGCAGGGAGAGCATCGAGACAGCATCTCCTCCAGAGTGGGATGCAGGAGGATTTGGCTTACCTGGTGCTGCATGTCTGCGCTCAGAATAAGTGTGCCACAAGGTCAAGATTAGTCAATCTACACTGTGGCAGGTGGCAGAGAGGCAGAAGGACAGGACAACAGCTCTACGGGTGGAAGGCAATCCAGCAACACCTGCCACTTGCCTATGGAAACCCAAGAGACAGTTATGACCCCATCAGCTAAGAATCTTCAGGCTTTTGGTACTTTATTTAATTTAATGCTCCTCTCTCTCATCCTTAATTGCGTTTATAGTCATTAAAATATCAACAGAGGAACCTGGCTCCAACCCAGGCTCACTGGTGCTAGCAGGAAATTTCCCATTTATTTGACGGATTTAGCTGATGCCCTGCCACCTGCTCTTGGCTCTGCCCTGCTCTGTTTGCAGAGGGCAAAACTTAGTCAGGGGTGAAGTAATAGCCAAAAAAATAGAAGTAAATCAACATGGGGACCCAAATTCAGCCATTCTGGACCAGTTGGAGCAGTGGTAGAGCAGGATGTAACCCAGCATTCACAAACCCCATCCTCGCTGGCCAAGGGATTTCTGGTGGCATCAATCCATCTCTCCAAGCTGCTAATACTCAGTATTCATGGAGCTGGTTTTTTCCTTCAAGAGGAGTAATAAATATGAATTAAGTCTCACAACCACTTTGGCACGACTCAGATTTTACAAATGGTAGAAATTAAAGGCAGAGCAGAAAGTGGCTGATCAAGGCAGGGGATGAAGGAAAGGCAGGTTAACACCATCATCATCCTGATGCTGGCGCTGCAGCTCTCTCTCAGCCTGGAGCTGAGAGCCAGCCTTTGCCTCTTCTCTTCTGTGACCTTCATTCAGCCCCTTGCCAGAGGCTGACAAATGGGCAGCAAGGAGCTTCCTGAGCCCAGGAACCAGAACGTGACAGGAAATGGCTGTCTTGCTCTGCCTCTGGAATCCAGGAGCTACTGCTGTGTGTGTCTTCACATCCTTGAACTTCATCTCAAAGAATGTCCCATCTCCAGCGTAGGGGAAAAAGGTTCTGAATAATTAGCAAAACACCAACTAGACAGAGAGTAAAGGAGGAGGAACTGAGAGGAGTAGTAATTGATATAGAATGTTAAATCATCATTCAATAAGATGTAAGGTTTCCATTACTCCTTTAGCACAAGCATGGGAGAAGATGCAGGTGACTCCCTGAGCATCCTCTAGGCACCCTCACCTTGTGAGAGACATTGCAAGGGGACCTCAGGCAGGGTCAGTCAGGGTACCGTGGCACACTGCAAAATGAAAAGTTTCAGAGAGGGATCCCATGTATTCACAGTGACAGGATACCGAAGAGCCTGGGAAGGCTGGGAAGGCTGATGTGAATCTGCCAGAGTGCCTGTCAGCAGGAGGACCTGGGAAGGCTCTAGCTGCCTGAGGACATGCTGCGTTATGCCACTTAAGTTACACTGAAAGGCACTCTCTCAAACTGGGGCACCAGATCTCCAAGGACATGGATATACAATCAGCTGGCCAGCGTGTGCTTCGTTGTGGGCAGACTGGCAGTAGTGGTGGAAAATCCCGTGTCTCGTTTGGGGATGTCCACAGGGCCTGATCCAGAGAATGAGAGATGCAGAGATAATGCAGAGATTGATAGTAAGACAGCACAGCTCACCCTTTGGGTACAGTTCCCTTTGGGTATGGCTTTGATTTCCTCCAAATTACAAGTCCGCTGCTCTCCTTCAGTTTTCTTCCCAGAAGAAAGACAATACACATCTTCAGATTTCAAGCCTCTGCCCAGGGCTCTGTTAACCAGAAAACAGGAGGCACAAAGCTACTTTGGGCTCCAAAATGGAAGCAGAAACCAGGCACATTTGCATGTGAACATTTTTGCTGTCTCTGAAGCAGCAGAAATGCCTCTCCGTGGACTTCTGTGGTTTCATTCTGGGTTTGTGATGAAATATGTGGCACAGGGAGGGGTTCATTAGCAAAGCCCCAGGAGGGTCTTGCAAAGCCCTCAAGTTCTCCAGCATGCTCTTGCCACAGGGAGAGCCAAAGAAAGCCCCTTGGCTCCAATTCAGGATTGCCTCTGTCGCTTGAAACAGGGCAGGGTGGGCCAGAGATCCCCAGTGCTGCAGAAATACGCAGTTCTGCCAACACCAAGTCCTGCCCTGCAGGCAAGGCACCCATGGAGGATGAGCCACACGTAGCAAAACCTCCGCAACACCTACCAGGGCTGGGGAAGGATGAAATGATGCTCTCAGTATCCAGTCTCTGAAAGACAGACAGAGAGATGACAGACTTCTTGAGGCACTCACCAGGGTGACCCCTCCTGCCCCACCATCCTCACATGTGCCCTTGTTCATGGGTCACATCTCCAGCCCCACTGATGGAGAATGGGATACAGGCTGCACCCTGTAACTCGCAAACCCCCTGGATGCTTGCAGATCGTGTTTGTCTTCATTGTGTCTTCAAAGCCCTTTTGTTCCTCCTCCTAAATGGAAAGCTTTCCGTTTTTTATACTGGTGATGTTTGTCAGACAAACCCCCTCCAGAGAAGTCCTCTAAGGGAAATCAGGCTCTCTCCTCACTAGCTCACCTCCCTGCTGCCTGGGTGCGCTCAGGCGTGCCATCAATTGCTCATGTGTGTGGAAACAACACAGCCCACATCAGAGGTGAGCCCATCTCCCCAAGCACTCTCAGGAGGCTGCAGGGAGATGGGATGCTCTCCCAGCACCAGGAGAGGGGATGGAAGGGCTGGGGCCAGGCAAGTCACATGCCTGACAGCATTTCTGGAGTGCAGGCAGGATAACGAGCCAGCCATGTAGAAATGATCACATTCAAGGGACGTGGCATAACAGCAGAGGAACCAGCATGGCTGCTCCTGGCCACACCACCTCCCAGGCAAGGGGCATTCACTGGGCTGAGACCCCTTGCAAACACTGGGCAGCAAACGGGAAGCTCTGGCTTTGGCATCTTTTCTTTCCTCCCCAGTTAGCCCATCTAATAAATAAACTTGCTGGTTCAAACAGAGGAAGCTAAAAATTCAAAGTGCTGGCTCCAGCACAGACAAACACTTCTTTGGGGAAGAGTCCGAGCTCGTCTCTTCCAGCTTCAAGCAGAAAATGCACATGTGCTGTTTGATAATTCAGGCCATCTTGCCCCAGGGATGGGTCCATGAAAGAGCTCTCCCTCCTCTGCATTTATCCCCTGTCAGAATAAACCCAGAAAATGAGAAGCAGCAAATATGTGCCCACATGCCTCTTCCTGCAACCTGGAGAGCAAGAGGTGCCTGAAGCGGACATACCAGAGGAGGTGTGAGCTCTGGTGAGTGCAGCGTAGGGCAGGAGAGTTGCAGGGATGTCACAGGGCAGCCCGGGTGGTGGGGGACACCCAGCAGACAGCCTCTTGCCACACAAGCACATTCAGCCCTCCAGATGGCAGAGAGATAACTAATTACCCACTAATTATTAATCTGTTCCCTGTGATTTTATCTTAATTGGGCTCTTTCCTATCCAGCCTTCTACAGCATCTCCCTTGTTTTGAGTGAGCAGTGCTGAGCCATGGTCCCCTCACTGCTGGGCTCACCCATGCCCTGTCTGTGCTCACCCCAATGTGAGTGGTGAGGGGGGCAGCCCTGGAAAGCTCTGGGAGCTACCAGAGTCATTTATGAGAGCACTGCACCTTGGGCCTTTATTTGCCTATAAAACCCCTAAGCACTTAGAGCGCAGTATAAATAATAAATACAGAAGAATAATCAATAACAGCAGAATAGCCCGGTCAGGGCTGCAGGGGGCATGAGGCAGCATCGTGTCAAGGGAGGACATAACCCTGTCCATGGCTGAACTGGCACGGCCCTGCCACCCTGCATCTGTTTGCAGCACCCCCTTTCCAGACCCCCTCGTACCACAGGGTCCCAGCTGGGACAGGGTGAGCTGAGAATCCTCTCACCAGCCTGGCACACAGAAGCCATCCCTGGGACACCACCCACGGTGGGAGCACGCAGCCTGAGCCCAGCGAGCGGCATCGCTGCCCTGGCTCCTTGGCCCTGACCCGGGAAGCTCAACCTCATCCACGCTGACCGCGAAGGGAAGAGAAACAAACCATGAACCTTTTCCTCCCGGGAAAGGAGCTATTGCAGCAATTAGCACACGTGGACTGTAACGATCCCTTGTAATAACCGTGGGTGGGGATGAGCTGCGTGAAGGTGGGTGCTGAGAGCCCCGGGCCGGGGGCTGCCTGTGCCAGAGGGGTTTGTCCCCTCAGCCCTGTGCCGCAGCAGCCAGCAGGGACGGCAGGCTGGGAAGAAGAGAGCTGGCTTCCACAAAACATGGTTTGTGTTCAGTCTTGCTGCTGCCTCCGGGCACAGCCGAGAGGCAAAGGAAGGTGAAGCATCACACAGCGGCGTTCCTGGGCTGGCAAAGGGTGGCAGCTTTTCCCCCAGGTCCTCGCTAACAGCCCAGCACCCTGCAGGCAACGGCACCCTAATAGCACCACAGGCAGCACCTCACTGCCAGGATCTGCCCGGCTTCAGCTCTGCCTTATGGGTGCAGGCATCCACAGGGCTGAGCTGGGGTCCCCACCAGGAACCCCATGTCTGGCGGTGAGCTCAGGGACAGCAGGAGTCCCTGGGAAAATCTTTTACATGATTTATTCATGTTACAGGTATTTTGGTGCATTGGCTGTAATTAAAGTTCGACATCTGAGGCAAAACAACAGCAAAAATCTTCCAACCACTTTAAAGAGAGACTTTGAGAGAGGAAGGCAATAAAACACACCGTGCTTAAACAAATCCTTTCTACCTTTCATCATTTCCCTTCACAGTCCTGGCTAATTATCAAAGCTATCTGTGTTTTGGGAACGGGCCCCACTCCTAGGCCCCTTCCCTGCCTCCACCCTGCCTTGCAGTGCCAGCTCTTCCCCCAGTCCTTCCCAGTAAAGCCCCAGCAATGTCAGGCGCTGGCTGGAAGGAGCTGCTGCAAAGCAGAGCCCCAGGCACGGGGAGCACTTCCAGGGTCCCCCAGCAGCACAGGGGAGGGGACAGCAGCCCCCAGGAGGGGACAAGCCTGTCCCCACCACCGGGGCAGGGCAGGGCAGGGTGCTCAGCATCCCAGGGAGCTGCTTCGCCTGCGGCTGGCGTTCAGTGAATAACAGAGCCCTTATAGTCCTGCCACGGAACCACTGGCATTGTTCACATCGAATTCACCCCAAAAATGATTTATTTTAAAAAACACGAACAAAGGCAGGGCTCTGACTTGGCTGCGGGGCACGGCGAGCAGGGATGGGGAAGGAAGAACTGAAAGCTCCCATTGAGCAGGCTGACAAGTAGTGCTTGGCCATGGAGAAGCACCGGCACATCTGGGTGCTTTGTGCAGGCCCCTGCCCTGTGGTCCCCAGGCTGGCTCCTTCCCGGGCTGGAGGGCTGCCTGCCACCCAAACCAGCTGTGTTTTCCCATCCAGACCATGTAGCATCTCACACACCACTGCTCCCACCCACCACAGGAGCACCCATTCCTGCTGTGGACCCCAGAGAGAGGCAGACAGGACTCTTGTCCAGCCCCACAGCAGGAGCTCAGTGCCATTCGCTGCCCCACATAGGCTGGATGTGGTGGTGGAACACGGTGTGGCAGCTCAGAAGACAAGCTTGCCATCGTGTTGGGGGGTAGAGCTGCAGGAAAACAGCTCTCGGGGTGACCAAGGTGGCTGCTGGGCAGAGGGAATGCCTGTCCCTCCACGCGTCTGTTGCTGGAGCCAGTGATCCATGCTTCAAAGCACCCAGCTAGCTCCCAGCAGGGGAAAAGCTATCTCCCACACCTGCTCGCAGCACTGATTTATCTGTGTAAGTTTCCCCTAAAGCCTGGCAGGAAAACAAAGAGGAGGAAATATGAGCACGATCACTAAAATAACAATCACTTTAATGCATTATCAAGCAAAATTATTTCCTAGTGGCAAAAGGATGATGGAGTGAAGCCGTCAGGGCTTGCGGGAAGGCAGCATGCAGCATCCCTTGCAGAGACAGCAATGTGGCCGAAGCTGTGGAAGCAGCCCCGGGGTGCTGGGAGCTGCTTTGGGAATACCTGTGGGAATGGGTGCTACAGGGCAGGACTGAGCCAGCTTTTGGGAAGGAAACAGCAGGAGTCAGTGGAGTAAATGAACTTTTCTACTTGGAAAGGGGGAGACATGGGCAGGGAGGGAGAACTACTCTTCTCATAGAAATTGAATAGCCTTCCTCTTAATGCAGAAGGGTTCCCAGAGCCAGCTGTGTCCTCTGGAGCAGCGGCTGCTCACCAGCAGACGAAGGGGAAACCATGGAAAGAAAAGAAAACTATATGAAAGCCCTGGAGTGCAGAGTTCAGAGCATTTTGACAGCATCCGCAGCAGCCTGCCAGAGTCTGGGGATTTCCCTTCCCATTTCAAAGCCAGCTACTCAAATAGCTGATCCCTGCCGAAACGTCTGCTCCCTGGGGAAAGCTGGATGTACTCCACTTAAGTGCTTGTTGGCAAGAGGAATGCACAGCACAGCTAGGACAGCACACGTGGAGGGCTTTCTTCCCTCTCATTGCTGGGACCAGCAGCACACAGAGGAGGGAGCCAAGGATGGAGCCATCAGAGCTGCCGGCACCTGCACATGTGCAGTGTCTGGCAGGGACACAATGGCTCATTCCACCTCTGGAGGCCCTTGGACCTGCTGGGGGCCAGAATGGGAGCTGAAGAGGTAAAACAGGCCGAAGGGAGGGGAGAAAAGGAGAAGAGGATGCCCAGTGCCAGGCTGTTCCCAAGGTGGGGGGACACACAATGATTAGATGGCAGGAGCAGTATGAGCTGCTTTGGATGCAGCAGCACTGCCATCACCATCCCTTCTGCAGGGACTGAGACAGCACCAGGACACCAGAGAGCTCTTCAGCAGCTTGACGTGGGCATGCAGGTGGAATCTGGCCTGGAGCAGAAAGAAGGGAGCAATGCAGCATAGTTTTTGGTCTGGGTTTCCTTTTCAGCTTTCATCCAGTACTGAGAGGTTTTGGCAGGTCAGTTCCATGGCCATGCCAGCCCGCCGAGCTGCTTGCCAGCTGCCTTCTTGCCACTGGCTGCCTTCTGGTTTGAGTTACTCCGGCTGGTCACATTCCAGTGTAAAGTGCGTTTTTTCCCCCTCTTCCCCTTTCCAACCCCATCCCCCTTCCAGCAGCCCCCTTTGATTTAGTGCTTGTGAAATGCTGCAGGACAAGGCCCCGAGCTGCAGTTCAGGTACAGAGCAGCAGAGCAGAGCACAAATTGCTCTGGATTAACCTGCCTGTGCAAATGGGGCCCGAGCATCCCTGCGATGCCAAGTATTGCTTTGTACTCTGGTACCTAACAGCATGCTTGGCTGGGCTTCAAACCCCCAGGCAGGGATCAGACACCTCAAGTGCCAGCTGAGACGTGCTGGTGAGTGGTGTAGGCAAAGGCATTGGCAAAGGCTGTGCCAGGGCACCCTGAACTGGGTGAGGAGGGGTTATCCAGCCCTTGCATTGCCGTTGAGGCTGGACCACAAGCATTAGGGGACATTTTCCCCAGTTTCACATCAAATCTTTTCAAGTTCCCGAAGTTTTCCCCTTGTTGAAAAACTTCACAGAGCCCATGCAAATACAGAAAGCCAATAAAAATAAAATCAGCTACACCTGCCCGGAGGGAGGAGAGGACTACCATATAACCTTAACACAAGTTCCTTTATAATATACACAGAATGGTATTAAACAGGCTGGGTTCTGTATTTGTAATGAAACCCAGGAAAGCTGAAGTGTCAGGCTCAGGAATGCTGCTCTAAGTGTGTCCTCCACCTCACAGGGGCTGCAGCTAGCCTGCAAAAACCAGGGAGGCTCTGGAGGCCCTGGACTCACCAGGGCTGCCAGGATGGACAGGCAGCCAAGTGGGGAAGGATGCAGCTGAGGAGCATCTCTGCCGCTCCATCCCTGATGCTCCACCCCTGATGCTCCACTGTTGCCGCTCTCAAGTGAGCCGGGTCCTGTGCAATCTCCAAGGCCAGCTCTGCAGCTCAGAAGAATCAGGATACTCCTGAGGTGCAGCCACACATCAGGATGATGCTCCAGATTGTTTGAAATTTGACCACCACTAAGGAAAAGATGAGGAAACTGAAAAAAAAAAGCAAGGGCTAATGTGAAAATAATAAATTGCAAACATTCCTGTGGTGGAAGTGGATTCTCTCCCTCCTTTTATCCCTGCATATTGTCTTCACAGCAGCCGTCTGTGAAATTGCACTGTTATTGAAGTAATTCTGGGGGTAATTAGAGTTAATAATTCCGTATTTTATTTCTATTCTCCAGTTACTGCAGGGGGAAAAACATACATATATATAATCCAGGGAGCAAAGGCATAGTTTTCCTTTTCATGACAAAAAATATCTTTGTCTGGGTCCAATCCTTCCTTGCGCCCACCCACCTCCTGCCTGCTCCCTGCCTGCAAGCAGCGCTCCCATTCCTGCTCCAAATCTCCCCAGCTGGGGCACCTTGGTCCCACAACAGCACCATGGCCTTTGGGCCATCCCTGGCTGGGATTTGGGTTACCAAAGCAGGGACAGCCAGGTGTTCACACTGGTACAAGCACCCACTGCCCATAGAGAGTGTGGTCCCTGTGCAGGGCTGCCCAAGTCAGGTATGTGCAGGCATCCGCCAGTGGCATCAGCAAAGTGCCACAGGCCGGTCTCCATCTCATTGCATCTACCCCTCTGAAACATTAAAGAACTTTTCCTTTAAATTATTTGGAATTAAGTTTGGCAGTGGAGCCCTTTGGGAGGGATCAGATTGATTTCCTCAGTGAAATGAGTTTGGAGAGGACTCAGTCTGGTTCCTCGTGCTAATTATCCCATGCAATAATTAAGCCGTCAGCAGTTTGGGGGATAGAGGTTTATCTGGGGAGGGAAGGGGAAGGTGAGCCCACCCCAGGGGCTCTGCTCCGGCCCAGGGCTGGGCTCAGCCTTTCGAAACAGGATTAGGGCAAGAGACAGACCGAGCGCAGGAGTTATTAGAGCAGGAAATTTCAAATTATATGGAAATAATCTTCTGAGTGAGAGTTTATTTTGGAACTTTAGACTTAATAATTCAGCACTTCTGGGATTTGGCATGTGAAGTGACAAAGATTAAAGGCATATTGTCAGGTTCACAATTCTGTATTTTCAAATAATGCAGTTCCTTACCTGGGTTACAAACACAGTGGGACTTTATCAGCTCCTCGCTAATTCCCACGCTCCAGGCTCCACATGCATGGAAGGTCCTCCGATCCCTGCTGAGCCGCTGGGATTTAATAGCCCGGACAGTGCTGGAGCAAGGTCTCAGATTACTAAGACTGAATTATTCTTCAGAACATGTGCTAGCACATTATGAAGTATAATCATAAATAATTAAAACTTAGCTACACTTGTCAAATAAATGAACAAAGTACTTTTCGTGATGCATTATCCTTGCCTTCCCTTGACTGTGTTTGTCACTGGCTCTTCAAACTGGGCAAACTATTTATAGCAAACAACTTATTCAAAGCATTTTGCCCTTTTTTTCCTTTCTTCCTGCTTGTGAATTGTTCATGAGCAGACTCTGATTCTTTGCTAATTTGTTCACTCTTCCTAATTGCTCAAAATATGTTTCATGTGCATCAACTCCAGCACACGGGCTGATTACAAACAGCTTCCATAATATCCAGTTGCTATTTTTGTTCCTTCCAGCCTTGGGATTGCTGCTTTGGCCATGTTTTGCCCCGATGCCACACAAAGGAACAAACGTGTGGGTTCACACAGCAGCCTGAACATACTGGAGGGAGGACAGGGCTCCACTGTGCTGGCCAAGGACCCGGCTCCAATCACAAATCCCTGCTGCAGCTGCATTAAGTTCAGCTTCTCCATGAGAAGCATTTTCACTGGCCTCCATGGACATGTCCACTTGCCCAAAATCCAGGAGGTCAAAGGAGTACAAGCAATGAGGTCCAGCTCCTCCATCCCCCTGAGAGCTCCAGGCTGCTCCAGCTACAAAACTGAGGCGGGTCCAGTCTGGGTTGTGCCCTGGGAAGCCAAGGCGTCTGGGGTAACGTTGCTCAGGGCCATCTCAGACTTGGGCTCCAGCCACTGGTGCAGGATCTTACATGATCCAACAATTCTTCTCTGCGGCTGGGTTCATGGCAAAAATGCAGAACAAGCTACTCTGGGAAGGGGAAAGAAAGGGAATTCAGAGCAAGCTTTTAGCATTCAGGTGGTTCCTCTTTCATTTGTTGGGTTATTTTCATACAGAACTACATTGCTTGTTTGGCTTTTTTTTAATAAAGGAGAAATCACCTTCAAGGCAGCATTTCCATTAACCCCTCGCTGTCCATGAGTCCCAGCACTGCAGGTAGTTCTAGCATGCAATAATGCAGCAGGGCAGCAACAGTGGCTTTGGCAGGCAAAGATGAGGGAGGACACCAGAGACCATAAGTCCCCCAAAGTTCAAGCCTCCACTCTGGCTTCTGCTGCCACAGGACAGCTGGATCATCCAAGGTATGGACAGGGAGAGCCTTGCCCATACAGGGTGAGATGAGCACCATGGGTCTGCCTGTATCCTGGGCTGCATAAAAAGGAACATGACCAGCAGGTCAAAGGGGGTGATCCTGCCCCTCTACTCTGCTCTTGTGAGACCTCACCTGGAGCATTGTGTGCAGTCCTGGTGTCCTCAGAGTAAAAAGGACATGGAACTGTTGGAACAAGTCCAGAGGAGGCCACAAGGATGATCAGGGGACTGGAGCACCTCCCGTATGAAGACAGGCTGAGAAAGTTGGGGCTGTTCAGGCTGGAGAAGAGAAGGCTGCGTGGAGACCTCAGAGCAGCTTCCAGTATCTGAAGGGGGGCTATAGGGATGCTGGGGAGGGACTCTTCAGTAGGAATTGTAATGACAGGACAAGGGGTAATGGGTTAAAACTTAAACAGGGGAAGTTTAGATTGGATATAAGGAAGAAGTTCTTTACTGTGATGGTGGTGAGGCACTGGAATGGGTTGCCCAGGGAGGCTGTGAATGCTCCATCCCTGGCAGTGTTCAAGGCCAGGTTGGATGAAGCCTTAGGTGAGATGGTTTAGGGTGAGGTGTCCCTGCCCATGGCAGGGGGTTGGAACTGGATGAACTTAAGGTCCTTTCCAACCCTAACTATTCTGTGATTCTATTTTTAGTGCTCAGTTTTGAAAAAAAGAAACAAACAAAACCAACAAAAAAAAAACCTTGCAAAGTTCTGTTGTGTTTTTTTTTAATCAAACATATTCAAAAAGGAGACTTTTGGGAAGCCAGGCGAGGAATCAAGAGAACCGGTGGCCAGGAAGGAAACCTCTGCCATTGCCCAGGCACAGCACAGCAGCCCCTGATTCCACATCTGCTACTTCCCGGTTGGCAGGACAAGCCAGTGCTGGTGCAGTGGTGGCAGTGCCAGCCGTGGTGGCAGTGCCAGCCCTGCCCTCACTTCTGCCAGTCCTGGGGGTGTCAGCGTGTGAGCCTGGGGTGACTCAGGCAACGTGAGACAAGCGGGCTCACCTTGGCCTGGGGGGGAATGTCTGGCATCTCACCTCCTCCAAAGCTGCTGCAGCGGGAGGCGTTGAGCCCAGCAACCCACCAACCGCAGCCATGAGAGCGGAGCTGGGGGTGGGAGTGATGAAAGTGGGGCAGTGAAAGGCACCCACAGACAGCGGGATGCCGACACGCCCGGTGGCTTGGTTTCCGACTTGGGTCCGCACCCAGGTGAAGACAAAGAGCCCGAGCAGGAATTTGACTGCGGGCTGGTGTCTCGTCAAGCCGTTGTCATACCACCTCGTCTGGGGTGTGTGTGGCTCATGGGAAACTTCCAGCCAGATCACCCAGCACCCCACACCTTCCACCCAGGCAACAGCTGCCCCACACCTCCCTAATCCCCCAAGATGCTCCGTGCTAGCTCTGCATCCCCAGACCCTCCTCACCAGCAGCTTTTCCCAACACCTTTCCCCTCTCCCTGGCTCCAGACAGGCAGCTCCCTGATGCAGCCGTAATATTTCTGGTATTTCTGATGTGTCTTTGCCCCAAGCGAGCTGGGGACCTTCCAGTTCTCCTGTTCCCGGTGCAGTTAGTCAGGAAACACAGCCCTGTCATCAGGGCCTCAAGTGGAGTCACAAACCAGCTCCCCAGGGAGTGCCCTGCCACAGGCGCAAGACCACTACTCAGTGCCTAGCCTGTCTCTGCTCAAGGCTGCAATGATGCTAAGGGATTTCAGAGGATTTTAGGCCTTTCTTGTGTCTTTCCTAACCAGAGAAAATGAAGAGGTACTTAAGAATCTGCTGTTTATATTGAAAGCTAAAATCCCTTTAGAATTTAATCTCCCGGTGATGGATTTAAAACTGTTACAGGCAGTCAAGTTCTTTTCCTATCATGGGAGCTGTGATAACTCTTTGAAGAGGGATTTTATTGCAAACAAGGTATTTGTCCCTGAGGCCCCATCATGGAATGTCCATATCTGGTTGTGGGCGATAGGGAGGGAAGGTTCCACAGGGGGCATTCCCACATTGTGCCAAACAGAGGGCATGTGATGGTACCTGGGGGTGCATGCCAGTGAGAGCATCACTGTGAGGACGAGACCTTTGCTCTGCCTGAGGCCTCACACGATGCTGGCTCCTCAGGGATCCCTGGGTGATGCTCAGCGGGGATGCAGCATTGGTGAGGGGAGCTACCCAGCAGGATGCTCTGGATGCCTGGCTGGGGATCTGCACTCCCTCTAATGTAAAACAATCAGTTTGCTTAACCGAATGCAATTACAAAAATAACCCCCTTTATTTCCAACATAAAGGGAATGGCTAAAAGACCAGGCCCGCAGCAGGGCAGCACCCCCAGCACCACTGAATCAGCCCTGGCTTAGTGCAAGCAACCACCACCCTCTGAATCACCATCCTGGTGCTTGCTGGTGCTGGCTCCACCACCCCAGCTCCCATCCTGGCAGGGCTGACACGATTCCCACTTCCATGTAAAAGCTGGTAAGATTATTCACTGTGGCCATCATGCTGCAGACACCACACATGCCCACAGGGGAGGAAGGAAGGACTGAGATTACTTTGACATAATGGGAAAGGAAGCAAAGGAAGAGGGATGGGGACAGACCCACAGGGGCAGGTCACAGATCAGGCTGTACCTACTGCACCACCCCACAGAGCCCACATTGACCTGAAGCAGGCAAAGGATGCTACTTGCCATTACCACAGTGTCCCACCTCTCTGATGGGTCCTCCATGTCCCTACCACCATGATCCTGACAACGGCCACTGAGGGTGGAGAAAAACACAAACATATGGAAGGATGGAGGGGAGTAAGCACTTATCCAGCCCTCCATCCCAAACCACCCCCATCATCTTGCAATGAAACGCTGCTTCCCCTTGCCCCGCCAGAACCCCACAAGCTGGGGAGATGCAGGCACACTTCTGTGTGTGCTTGTAGCATCTCAGCGAGCATCCCCACCAGTACTGACAGCTAAGCCTGGAGACGAGCTCTCACCCCTCCTCAGCAATAAACCTGCCGGCAGGAGTCACTGACCTTGTCCCCATCTTTCAGCTGCTGTTTCAGGAGACTGAGAAGGGAGACACAAGGTCACTGTCTCTCGCCCGGCAGCAGCTGAGTGGCCGTTTCATCACCAAGGAATAGGCTGGTGCTGAAGAACGCCTTGGCCAGGGGAGAGGAGCTGACAGACAGGCAGAGGGCTGTGAAAGCAGGGAGCTGCAAGAAAGCTGAGACCCTTTGTATTTATCCAAAGACCTCTTTTAAGTTCCTGCCCCATGGGGGGCCCTGGCACACCCCAGCCAGGGGCACAGAGGGTCTGTCTCCACATAGCTCCTTCCCCTGCCTTGAAAAAGCAGCTCGAGCCCCAGCCGCCTCCTTTTTCCCTGAGCCTAGGCATTGGAGCTTCCCATCGGGAAGCTGCCTTGCTATCATGCATCTGTCTTGCTGGAAACTCGCTGGAATGACGTGCTCAGGAGACCTGTCAGATTTGGTTAAAATTAGCCAGTGGACTCAGAGTTATTACCGGGGGACAGATGGATGCTCGTGCACACACTGAGCCGGCGGCACGTGCCCAGCAGCTCGGGGAAACCAAGCTCCGATAGCCATGGCGAGGCTGTGCTTGGAGAGGACACAGGACCAGAGGCCGAGCAGGGACTGTGAGACATGCCAGGGTGAGCTTGGCAGATGGTGTCTGTGGCAGAGGGGCTGGAAATTGGGCTAAAATTTGTCCGGGGGGGGCAGCTGGCCCCGAGCCGGCCTGACAGTGCGCTGTGCTGATGCTTTCTCCTGCCAGAGGAGCAGAGGGCAAGACCCGCTGCGGAAGATGCTCCTGAAATCCTTCCTAAAGAAGCAGGAGAGGGTAAGCAGCAACAGCCCCAGCCTGGCAGCCTTTTAGCAAAGAAAAAGATGTTCAGCAAAAAAGCTTGTCGTTTGATAACAACTGCAAGAGATTGTAATCTTCTCCTGCTTCCTCATGGCCGGCTGCAGGATCAGGAAGAACAAAAGCCCATGTGCAGGCAGTGCCCCAGGCTGGGCAGTGTGTCCCAGTCATCATCCTCTCGAGGAGATGAGAAAAGCTGCGTGGGAGGCACAAGGGAAGAAGCAGAGAGACAAGACAGAGCCCCCTCCCAGAGCGGTGCAAGCTGGAAAACCTCATTTCTGCAGGGTTCTGTGCTGGTGCTGCTGAAAATCCCAACCACGCTCCCAATACAGGGTGCCAGGACTCAGCACCCTGGGATACAGGTCAGGCTTTGCATCAGATGGTGAATTTTCTCCTTGGCCAGGCCCTCATGCTCTCACTGTACACTGGCCTGTCACTAAGTCTGTATCCACCCCTGCCAGCAGCATCCATGGTCCCCGGCACAGGTACCTGTTTCACACTGCCTGGCTGTTGATATCACCAGAGCCCATCAGGCACTCTCCTGGCAGGTCCTACACCCCATTCCCTCACAGGCAGATAATTACCATCTCTCAGACTCGGCTGTAATGAGCCCAGGTGCTCATTTCCCATCCAAGCAATTTACTCAGCAGGTCCTCCAGCGAAAGTGGAGTCCCACCGAAGGGCCTGGGAGAGCGGCTGTGCCTATGATGGATGCGCAGGACATCTGAGCAAAATTATCTCCTCAAGGGGGAAGTGAAACAACAGATAAGGGAAAAGCTGGGAGCAAAGGGAAGAGACAAAGAAAAGAAAGGGGGAAATGCAGCCCGGGTGGTGAAGGAAAGGGAAAGCAGGTGGGGCTCTAACAGATGTTATTCTGCGAGTTCCCTGTGTCTGAGCCCTCCAGCCCCTTAGCAAGTGTGGTGCAAACCAGCATCCGAGTCAACACAGGCTATGTGCCTCTAGAAATTCCAGCAACTAACGAGCTACAAGTAGTATCAAAACACAAACAGGGGAACTCAAAGGAAAACATGTTCAGAAGCATGGGACAAGGAGCATAGCCAGGGTCCCCAAAAGAGAAAAGGGAAGCCTGGAGCTGGCACTGGCTGTGTAGGCACACTGATGCACTGCACAACGCAGCTGTGGGGGACTTTCACAGCTCTCAAGGAGGGAAACAGGGTTTTGGAGAAGCAGGAGGACCAGTGCACAGCTCTGTGCACTGGAAGCTGCCCATCTTCCAGCCCAGCACTCACTGCAGTCTAGGGGCTGGGGGGGAATCAAACTCAGCCAGGGCCCAGCTAATCATTTTGATCTCAGCTGCCCTCAGATGGGGTTTGTGCAGGGCAGGATGAGTTTATTGACTCATAAGCTCTGCAAGACATCACGTGGTGGAGGCACCCCAACAGCACCTGCAAGACTTTGGAAGTGAGTAGAGGGGAAATATTACTTAGGAGTAGCATCTGGCTTCACCTTGACATCATGCCGCTCAGAATCTCAAAACACCTTTCACATGCCCCATCCTTCCTCCGTTGCTGAGCAGAGGCAGGGTAGGTGATTCTCCCATGCTGCACAGCAAGGGTGTTTGCACGTTTCTGACCCCTGACACAGGGTTCAGCCCCTGGGCAGAAGCAGGCATCTCACCTGGCACAGGCTCCTGTGGCTGCAGTCCTGCACAGCGAGCACCCAAGGGCTGGACTGCCCTGTGCAGGCAGCACGAGCTGGCTCCCAGCCCCGGGCTCCATGCACAGCTACTACCGGTGTAGGGCTGGTACAGTAAGAACATAATTCACATGAAGAGCAAATCGCCTCCCTCCAGATCCTTCAATCTGACAGATCAGACACTGAAATTCCTGTTGAAACACCCTTTGCTTGCTGGGCTTAATGTTCAGCTGCACAAACTCCTCCAGAACCCCACTGAGCTCCCGCCTGGACACAGCCAGTGTCCTGGTCCCCAGCTGCTGCATCCCCATCTCCAGGAGCTGCTCCACACTGTCACCCATCAGAAGGTCAGAAACCTTTTCCTACTTTCCAGCTTAAACTAATTCTTCACTAATTTACAACCGCTTGATCTTGTGCTGATACTATCACTTAAGGTAAATGGTTTGTCTCCCTCTTTGGCATTTGTTCCCCCAGATATGTTTACAGAACCATTATATCCTCTCTCAGCCTCCGTTTGGCAGGGCTGAACAAACCACTCTCTCTTCAACTGCCATCATCAAGCAGATATGGTAGATACAGAGCTTGAAATGAGCTATTTCAGCTACAGGCAGATGCTTTCAGCAGCCCAGTCTGAACAAGGTCAAGTCCAGAGCTGCTCCGAGCATCACGCTGCCCTAATTCTTCTCTTCACGTTTACCTCATTTGCAACTGGGCATCCAACCCAAATAGAAACAACAAAAACACCCAGTTCAGTGTCCCTGGTCCCATGAAATGTTTTTTTTTCCCCTGTGACTGTGTTGCAGAATGAGGGTCTGGGGTTAACAGGGAGGAGAGCAGTAGCTGGGGAGGGCCAGACAGAAATAAAACACTATTAAAAACCCCCAAATGACCTGAAAGTTAAGGGAGGGAAAACGTAATAAATTAAACGTAAATCTATTTTTGTTACATCTGTTCAGATCCTTTAAGGAGCTTTAGGACAGCTGTTTCTAGATCGCATTTAATCTTGATGTTATTGTAATGAGCTAAGTCTTGGGGTCTGAGCTGATTGTCTCTCCAGGCAGATTCTTGAGTACCAGTGAAAATGCTGCTCCCAGCCAGGGGTGACTTCCCCAGCTCCCACCTTGGTGTGTGAGGAGACTGGGGGCCCCACAGTATTCCCAGGACCTTGGCAAACACCACCACTGAGCATAACTGGGACCCTGGGGAGCCACTGGCAGGGAGCAAGGGCTTTCAGTGGCTGCAGAGCCCCCAGGACAAGGGTGCAGTGGGATCCACCATGCCAAGGTGTGGGAAGTGGGGAAGCAGAGCTGCAGCTCGGGGGTCCTGATGGGAGCTGCAGCCCCACCATCACCAGACACCAGCTCCTGGCGGGCAGGGAGGTGAAGGCGAGGCTTGCCCCAGCTTGCACACCCAGCACACTGCCGAGAGGGACCCAAAGCTGAGCCCCCATCCGAGCCATGCTTCCCCTCCTCCTGCTGCTCCCCATCACCCCTCCTGGGCCTGAGAGCGGCCGCTCCTCTGATTTCCTCACCCCAAGTTGTCACGTCCCCCTTTTCCTCTCCATCTCTTCCCCCTGCTTGCTGGCATGGTTATTACTCTGACATTAGAGGCTTTGTTTTTAATTTCCTAAATTACAGCATAATTTAGGCTAATTATTGCTTTGTCCCTCTGATCTTATTAAACCTTTAATCCCTCGGTGATTCCCCACCCAGAGCAAAGTCTGCTTTTCTCACATTCATTCCTGCACTGGGTCTGCTCTTGCCTCTTGCCCGAGGCAGCCTCACCTCCAAAAGAGGCTGCAGATGCCCCAACTCCTCACTCCCCAGCTCCCCTGTCTTCCAGGGCCATTGGAAGCCCTTCTGCAGGCAGAGAGGGGCTTAGCACAAACCACAAAGCACCACAAGAAGGATATGCTACCCTGGCCAATATCTTCATCAATGTAGTTACAAACTTTCCCAGCTTTTATCTAGCACAGTGTTGTCCAGTTACCTTTTGATCTTCGGTTCCTAAGAAGCCACACGTCCCACCGAGAGCTGCAGAGCTCTCTGCAGAGCAGAGTAGCTCATAACAATAGACAGCCACAGAAACAACCTCCCTCTCCTCGCCAAGCCTATTGATGGCTTTTAATTACCAGCTTCTGCCACCCACCCAACTATTAACGACTTCCCATTTGCAGCCCCAAAGCCTGGAAGGCTCCTGGAGGCACCACCTCCCCAGGCAACCCAAGGCTGCTACTCACTGTGATGTGCAGTGTGTCACCCATCCCTCCTTACTCTGCAGCCACCCAAGCTGCTGCTTCCCGCAGAGGAGCCTTTGACAGAGCCTAGCACAAGGGAAAGAACCTCACCTTGGTAGCTGGGGGAATCCTTGCTCCCCCAAAACAGCGCATGTCCTGGGTCCTTGGGTGCATTCAGCATCTGTGGGGTGTTTAGCAGCAGAGATGTGCATGGAGCAAATCACTGCGGGAGACAGCAGGGACTGGTACAGGGGGGTCTGTGTCCTCAGTGGGTGCTCAGCACACTTCTCCCACCTCCCAGCTGTGCAGAGCACCATCACAAAGCGTCTTCTTATGCCAGGACTCCTGCCCAGCAGGGACCAAGCCAGGGCAGAGGGAGGTTCCCAGGGATGGGGAAACAGGGACATGCCAGGAATGAGCGTGTGGCAGCAGCAGGGCCGCACCACTTAGGTGATGCACAAGGCGCCAGCTATGAAATACTCATGTTAATTTGCTTGGGCAAAACAGATTATAGAAATTTACTTTTTATAGCTACAAAGTTGAAGGATTTTCTGACCACAGGCTGCAAAAATCCCCTTAATGAAGCCCCACAGCTCTCCAGGGCTTTAGGAAGAGCTCTGGCCCTCAGCCCCCCTTCTCCACTTGAAGTATTGTTTCTGTCTTCAGTCTCCTGCCAAGAATCTCTTCAGCTCTGCAGCTGGATTTGATACAGGGGTGGGGAGAGGATCTTAATCACAGCAATAAAGAGAGGGAGAGAAGTTGTTCTGGGGGAGTCTTTCAAGGAGCAGGGTTTAAAGAGTCCCCGAGAGTGAAGGGGGCTCCAGATGCACTGCCCGAGCTGGGAAAGAAAAAACCAACCCACAGAAAAGCCAAACAAAACCTCTCCCAGGCCTTTTCTGCCTCTAATTTATCCCAGTCCCCAGATTAAAAGTAGGTCATTAAAGTGACTGCAGGGAAGGGGGTAAGGGTAGCACTGCTCGTGTCAATTAGGCAATGGTAAATCATGGCCCTCAGCCGTGGCGGAGGCTCGTGCTGGCTGGAACGGAGCTGAATTCGTGTCCAGGTACAAGAGGTGCCGCAGCAGTACTGAGCCCCGGGACAAAGGGCAGTGAACACAGCATTGTGTGGCTGGAGATGCCACCCCTCCTGGGAGAACTGCTGCCAGCATCCACCACGAGTGATGGAGAGACAGCACTCAGCTGCCTCTGAGTGATGGAGGCAGGACAAGGATGCCAGGACCCGTGTTTGAGGATTTGATTGATGGCAAGGCTCCGGAGAGAGCTGGGAATGCTGCTGCTGGCTTCACACCTCCTGCTCCAGCACCGCTCCCATGGGAGCCATGGTGTGCCTGGGCAATTCCAGAGCCCCCACAAACTGACCTGTGGGCTTTGCTTCTTTCATCCCATCCTTTCCCCGACTCGTGCAGATTGAAGGTGGCAAGAAGAAAAGCCTGGTGTAAATGAACACGGGGAAGCAGGCAGGTCTGCAAGCAGCACAGGTTCTGCTCCCATCCTCAGGGCATGAATCGAAGCATCGCCAGCGGCAAGCGGTGCGAGTGGGAGCGGTGGCCAACGTGCTGGTGCTCCAGGAGCTCCTGCTGCAGTCCCTGCAAGTGTTTCCAATTACCACCTCCGGAGAGCCGGAGTGCGCTCTGCCGTACACCTGCAATTACCAGGCAAAGCGGCTGGGAGCGTGGAGGACAGCAGAGCTCGTGTTGCTCCCGACTCAGCACAAAGAAGCCCTTACATCAACTCGGCAGCCGACGTGCACAGAAGAGGGGAACAATTACATTTTTATTCTCTCGTTTCGGCACTTGTTAACATTCCTTCACACGGCAGCCAAGGGCCGGGCCAGAACAGGCGGGAGCCATGGAGGGGATGGACAGGGAGGCAGATGTCAAGCTTGGTCCAAGCATCTGCCAACAGCCCCTGTGCTGGGCACGGTCCTCATGGAGCCACTGCCAGCATACCCTGGGAAGGGGGGTCCTGCTCCCTCCCACCCCCTGTGTACAACAGAGGAAGAAAACAGAGGTGGAAGGTTCAGTGCGGCCCTCCTGTCATCCCTACCTCTGCCCACAGCCTGCTGCTTCACACCCCTGCCTCCACAGAGGAATTGCTCCTCATGCCTTCTCTGCTCTCTTTCCAGTTCCCAGCAGATCTTTCCTCTGTAATGGGCCTGGGGACACAAAGGTTTCATTTGCTCACCATCGCTCACGCTGCCAGGAGCGCATGGCACCTTGGGAAGCTCCGTGCTGCTCCAACAAAAGCTGCCACATGGAATTGCAGGGCGGGATGCATACAGTAAGAAACACAGGCTGTCCTCAGCAGGGTGGTTGGCACTGCCTTGTAATGATTTCCAGGTCAAATTAGCTCCTGCTCTTCGATAGGGCTGGTGGGCCATTACCCAGGGCCAGCAGCACCTGAACCCCAGGCTCAGCTGCCCCATGGCTGAGGCAACATCTTTGCTGAAAGCCCCTCTCCTGCCCCACAAAGCACTGGAGAAGCTGGGCTTCCTTCCCTGCAGCCATGCAATTGCTTTCTTCCAGCTCTGTGCATTGTCTGCTGTCATTTCCCTGTGTCCATCCTGCCCTGCAGGTCCTGGGCTGCCTCCTGCCCACAGTGGGAAGGGACCTGTGCTCCAAGCACCATCCATCCCAGGAGCAGTGTGCCCAGTGCTGGCTGGAGGGCAGAGTTAGAGGGTAGCAACAGAGCAGCATGTGGCTGTACCACGTTCCCTATTGTCACAGAAGCTTCTGTGCTCCCAGCTCCAGGAGGGACTGTGATGTTTGTGCAGCTTGAAACAGCCAAGAGAGAATTTATTTCCTGTGGTCCCTGTGATGGGGAATGGCACCTTCCCCACAGGTGGCTGTCTGAGGCTGGAGAGCAGGGCCAGGGACTCAGTGGCCGCACATAGAGCATGCCACAGCTCTGCTTTTCCTGAGACGAGCATCCCCAAAGGGAGAGGAGAGCAGGGGGATGTCAGCCTGAGCTCTCTGCTATAAATAATAATAAAAGACCTGTCTGCCTCAGCCTGAAAAGGAAGTGCAAGTTGGAAGCCATCAGCTGCAGATCATGGAGCCCAGCTTCTTCGCAGAGCAGCAGGGAGTAGAGGAGAGGTTGAAATCTCCAGTAACACTGATTACACCAAGCACGAAGCTGCATGGGGCTCAGGACCTGTCACGATCTTCCAGGGGCTCTTCCAGATCTCTCGGCCTCCTCACCACGTGCCATAACGTGCTCTCAACCTGGACTCCTGGTGAGCTGAGAGATCTGCTATGAAAGCACCTGGTTGGGGCTGCTGGGCCTCCAGTGGGACTTGGGGACCTCTCAGAGGTACAGCCTGGGAGCCGGACCCACTGGCAGAAGGACTGACAGCCCCGTGGTGTGGGCATGAGACATCAATGCAGGAGCATCCTGCCCATCACCTCGCACAAGGGATGTTGTTATCTCCATGCTTACAGGCTTGTCGAGCTCCCAGGCTGCTGGGGACATGGGGCAGCAATGTCCCACCGTCACTCACCTCCAACAGCCACCAGAATCCTCTGCCAAGGGGAAGATCAGCAGGGCTGCAGGCAGGGCTGTGTCCTTCCACACTGCTCCTCCCTTCTCACGCTCTCTTGAGGTAAGGGAGGGGAGGCTGGACTGTGGCAAAAGCAGGGTCACCCTGTCCAGGGGCACGATTGCCCCCACATCCCACCACTCCAGCAGTGGCAAGAAGAATCCACCCCTCCCTGTACCCCAGTTCACGTGCAAGAAGATGGACTGGGGAGAAGGGGCCCATCCTGCTCAGAGCCACGCTGACTCCCGTGGTCCTCCAGGTGGCCGAGCCGCCAGCCAAGGAGGATGCTGAGAGCTGCAGGACCCTTCTGTTCCTCCCGGAAAGAAACTGAAGCTTCACACCACGTGTGAGCATTTGGAGGCAGGGAAGAGGAGCGCTGCAGGGGCTCCCTGTGCCCACAGCACCCGGGGCTGTCCCCCTGTCCCTGCAGCGAGGGCCGCAGCCCCTTCCCATCACCGTTTCCATCCCTTGCCAGCTGATGTCTTGTCCTGGGGCCAGCGGGACAGAGCTGTGCTGCTGCCTCCAAGTAACATTTCATGCCTGCAGCTCAGCCAAGTCCAACCAGGCACTGGAGAGAGAGATCTTCTGCTGGCCACGAGCATCTCCCCCACTGCTCCAGCTCTCTGCATCACCCGCTTGACTCCTGCCATCAGCTTGTGGCTGGAGGAGAGCAGGTGTGAGGACAGGAAGGATGCAAAGGGCTGTAAAAGCTCTCCTGCACCTGGAATGACTCAGTGGCCTGTCTGCCCCCTGTGCCCAGGCACCCTAATCTGCTCTCGCCCGGCTCTGGGGCCCCTTTGGACCATCCCGACTGGCAGAGGAGAATTGTTCCTGGGCTCGGCAGGACCCAGCACACTGTCGGTGCTAACAATAGCGAGGAAGAGCTGGCTCCTGCTGGCGCCGCGAATCCTGGGCAGCCGGGCTCACCACCCACGGCACAAAAGCAATTAAAAGTTGCACACAGAGGCCACTGTGAAGAATGAGGGCACGTAGCCATGTCACTGCTGCAGCGTTCACGCCTGTCACACCAGAAGAGCCAGTCCCGGGGGACGCAGCTGGCCCAGAGTTGCTGGGAAGTGCTGGAGAGGTGCAGGGCTCAGGACTGGGCACCAGTCCTCAGCACAAGCCCCAGAAAGGGGCTTGTGTAATCCAGGCACAGGCAGAGCTTCCTCTTCCACCATCCCCTCCATCAGCCACAGCTCGGGTGCTCCCACCCCATAAGGCCAGTGACAGGCATTAGCATCCCCAAGGGAACCCCACGGAGAGGAGCAGCAAGCAAAGCAGCCAGCCCATCGCACACTGGATGCGGGAAGCGCTCCATGTCCCCCTGCCATGCAGCGCGCATGCAGCCTGGGCCCCATGGGCGGCTGTCCTTGGAGGGGGGCCCCGTTCCCTGCACCGCAGGTCCCCCGCTGCAGCCCATTGTATAACATGGCCGGGCCGTCAGGATGCATCTCGTCAGCTCGTGCGGCTGCGTCCCCCCGGGAGCCGGCGGCAGCAGCTGCCAGCACGCATTAGGCAGCGCTGCCTGCACCCGCCGAGGCGGGGAGGGTGCAAGCAGGGGCAGCGCAGGGAGAAGAGGGTCAGTCTGGGTGCACATGGGAGCCCCTCATCACCCGTCACCTACCCTGCCGCCCCTCAAGGAGAGAGGTTCACTCAGTGCTGGAGTGGGGCACAACCCTAAGGACCTACATCCGCATGGCCCCAATGCTTCCATCGCCAGCTCTGCTGATACAGCATCTTCCCAGCGGGGGTGACAGGCTGCTTGTCCTAACCCCCTGGCCACCCTGGGAGTGAGGGCAGGACCAGCATCCCTCTGCCCCTGCTCACACCCTGCGCCCCAGAGGCTGAGCACTTGCCATCTGAGTGCTCCACCGGCACAGAGAGCACTCATCCCATCAACCCCAAAACACACCCGTGGGAAGCGATGCTCCGAACCCCTTTTCCTGTTGGTGGGTTACACCAGGCAGTAATGTACCACGTCAGGAGGAAAACCCACTGCAACAGAGCTGTGAAAATAACTGATTTGGAGTTTCCTTCAGCAACCAAACAATAATAAACTCCAAATCATTCTGAGTAACACGGAGCAAACAAGAAACACCACAAAAGCAAACGCCATTGTCTCCACAAGGGTAAACAAGCAAACGGACATTAAACAGCCAAAGAAAAACCAAAGTTTATTTGGGGAAGGGAGACTTATCCTTTAAAAAAGGTTCCACGGAGCTTCACCTGATATCCCAGTTTTGACTCCAAAGGTAAAGCCAAAATATTTTAAATAAAAAATGTCAAATGAGATATTTTTATATTTAAAAAAATCCATTATTTTGGCCACGAACCCAGAATGTATGAATAGTTTAGGCCAGTCCAAAAACTGCATATTTTTGTCGAGCAAAGCATTTGTAGAAAATGTTTCACCCTGCCCTGCTAGAAACAAAAGCGGCCGCAGCAAAGACACTTCCATCCCCCCTGTAGTAAGGGGGGAGCTGGGCAAGAGACGCTCTGTGCTGAGCAGTGAGCCGGCTGTTCATAGCCCCTTGCATGTCCCCAGGCCAGGAGGTGGGAAGTGACATGGCAAAGGGGGCTGGTATATCCTTAATAGATGTGACTTATACAGCAAAAGCATTTCTTTAAAGCCCTGCTGGCAGGGGAGGGAGGCGGGATGCAGAAGGGTCACTTCGCCCATGGCCAGTTTGCTTTCTGGTGCAGAAGATGAGAGCCAGCGGGAGGCAAGAGCCCCACAGAGACACCTTCACTGCCTCTTCCAGCTCTTGGGGTGACGCTGGGAGCACTCCCAGCTGCCTGGTCTTGCTCTGGAGCTCTGGCGAGATGAAGCCCACACAGGCAAACACCCTGCTCGCTCCTGCCAGCATCCCATCTGCAGCACCAGGAGGACCAGGGCTCCACAGGCTGCTGTGACACCCCAAAATGCCCAGCCTGGCTGGCCTTTGCAATGGGCTTTTGGCACCAGATTTTGACACTGCCTGAGATGCAGGAGGATGGAGCGGGGCCACCCCATCCACAGTGGGAACAGCCCTTGCGCTGAGTAGGGATGCTGCAAAGCAGGCAGCTAACCCACACCGGCTGCACATCACAGGCCTCCATCTTCCCTTGCTCTGCAAATCTGGCTCACCCTGGGGCTCATAAAACCCCCTCAGTGCACGCGGCTATGGTACAGCAGGATGAGGGGGGCACAGGCCAGCACACACCTCCCTGCCCACACCGCTCAGGCCACGCGGCGTGCATGGCTGCACTCCCTGAAAGGCTCTTTCTCTCCCATTCACACCAGCCACAGCAGGATTCGCCCTCCCTTCCGTGCACGCATCCAGGCTTGCATGCAAGCCAGCAGTGCCACAGGGAAGAGCAGAAGAAGCAGGGGTGTGGGCAGTGCCACAGCATCTGACCAAGGCAGGACACACCAGAACACACGCTGCTGCTCCTGGGAAGCCTCTTTGGCTTCCTCCAAGCCCCCCATATCCCATCCCATCCCCAGCTGAATGATGGGGCTGCCAACACACAAACTGCATTCATGGGTGGGAGCAAAGCCCTGCAGCCCCTCGCAGCCTGCACAGGGGTTTTGCTCCCACACACCCACCTTCAGCGGCTGGGACTGCCAGGGAAGGTGCAAAACCAACCGTGGCAACACGTAGAACCCTGCACAGCGTGGATCACAAACCGTCTTTCTGACCCCCAGGCTTTCCTGCCTTTGCTTGAGCTGCAAGTGAGATGCTTGCTGCATGGGCATTTCATCAGGGTGCAGGATGAGCCCCCCAGCCTCTGGCTGCCCTGCATCTCCAAGGCACCGCACACCCCATGGACACCCATCCCTTTGCACGGCACCCCCAGCAAGGATGGCCCGGCTCATCTTTCCCTTTTATTAAGAGCTAATTATCCCTCTATTAGTTTGGGGAAGGATAGTGGCGATGCCTGTAAAACCAGCATTCATTAACCCTTTCACCCCAGCCTGGGATTAATTTCCTGCTGACCCCGTGCTGGGCGATGCGCGCCCAGGGGAGCGCGGCCGGCGCGCAGACAGTGGGGCTTTGTTCGGCTGCGGCTGTTGATGCAGTATCGCCTTACGTGTCGAACGCTCCAGCCCCACTCCCGGCGTCCAAGAGCAGCAAAGCCCAGCAGGCACCGGGATTATTATTGGAAGTCCGGGGAGGGCAAGGAGAGGTGTCAGGCTTTGGCAAGGCTGCGGCCGTGGGCTTGTGGGAGGGACCTCACTGTGGGGAGGGGAATGGGCAGAGCTGGGGCAGCAGTGGGACCCACACACCCCTCTGTGCCTGACCAGAGCTGCCTTCTCCCCCTGGGATAAAGCTCTGCCCTTCCCATGCATCTCCTCTTCCCTCACAGCTTTGCAGCTCAGCCCTCTTCATGATCCAGCCACTTGCTCCTCGAGCTTCCTCTCCAGGCTGGCCTGTTAAGAGCATAATTAATGGCCAACACCTTATTACGTTAAGCAGCAGGATGCCAAAGTTCATCACACATCTTCGTTATGAGCTGCTTTTTCATTTAGAGTCTGTCCAAGGTGATTGCCATCCTTGCAACATCCTGGGGCCCAGCAGAGTACCAGCACAGCACCGGCATGCAGAGCAAGCTGGGCATTGGGTTGAGGTCACACATAGAGTGAAACAGGGATGCCCACAGGTAACGGCTGAAAACCCCTGGCTGGGGTGCCACTGGCATATGCCAAGATGTCTTCTTATGAGAGCATGCCAAGCAACTTCCTCCACTGCCCTGGCCTGTGCCATGTCCTCCACTCCCCATCACTGCTCGGGGCCGTCGCTGCTGCCAGGCATCATCTGGCATTTGTCCATCATATTCCTGATGGCTCCAAGGCAGTGAGGAAGATTCCCAAGGGTGTTGGTGGGTGATGCGGTACTGGCCTGCAACATGCACAGGCAGCTCTGAGGTTCAGCGGTTGGGGATGCTGCAGTCACGGAGCTGGGTACCACTGCCCATGAGTGTGAGGTTCAGTGGTGGGAGAGCACAGCCCCTGGCTCCCACCCCTTGGCCAGCTCCAATGCCCACGGCTGCTCTTGCAAGAGCATCATCCCAGGGCAGCCAGGGAAACAGCACCTTCTTTGCTCGTGGAGAGGGACCCTCGCCCAGTGAAACCACAGGGGTCCCAGGGGGAAAGAGTCCTTTGCCAGGGGGAAAGAGGCCACAGGAAGCCACTGCCTCCCACTGCCTCCCAGGGCAAGCCCCCCAGCAGGGCAGCAGGAAGGGCAGCGCTGGGCGCAAGCCACCTGCCAGCAGCCTGGGCAGTCCCGCTATGGGGCTGGGGCAGCAGGAAGCCTCCTGGTGCTTTGCTGTCATTAATGCAAAGCAAAATAAACCCCACAGGCAGCTGCCTCTGTGCTCCTGGCTCCGGCCAGCGACACGCTGCCATTTTACCCACCATTCACCTTCGCAGGTTTCCCCTGTATCCCTCCCCAGGGCCATACACACCACCACGGCTTTGCCTGGGTGTAAGGAGGAAGACCCTGGGGAGAGGAGGCAGAGGCATGTCCTCCTGCACCCCCTGAGCCTCCCATCTCCTGCCCCACACCTCAGGGCTGGACCCACCGAGCCCCTACAGCAGGATCTGGAGTTTTCCCACCCCACCCCAGACACCACTGGGGCATCTCCCCAAGTGAGCTCCCCCCGTCCCCCGACCCGGGTGGAAGAGAACAAAGCTTCCACAGCCTTTCTGAATCGCCGGCTCTTCTTTCTTTCTGGCTCAGCTCCCTCACAAAGACCCCAGAGCCACAGCAAGAGCCAATTTCCAGCAGGAACCTGGCGCTGGGCTCACTCGGGAGGATTACACCAGGCTGCAGGAATTAAGGGGGAAGCCTGGCTGGAACTGAAGCCTCACTCAGCCCTTCCCAGCCAGACCAGGGCTTACAGGTCCAAGGCTGGAGGCAGTCGCTGTGACAGGGACAGGAGCTGTAGGAGACATTCCAGGCATCACCCCAAAGCACAGCAATTTGTCCTGGCTCTGACCAAATTGAATCCTTCTGTGCCGGGTGCTGGCCTTAGGGACACAGGAGGTGGCAGGAAAGGCTCACCCGTACCTCTCCATGGGGTGGGACTAAGCGATGGGTGCGCAGGTTGTGCCACCCCCCAGGATATGCCCATCCATGGTGCCCTGATTCCCCTACAGGGATGAGTGACTGCTATAGGGGCAGAGCCACAGAGCAACCAGATAAATGTGGTCCAGGCTGGTGGAGAGTCAGGATCCCCGGCTCCCAGGGTGGCCGCAGCGCTGACATTTCACATTTACCTCTCATCCTCCATCAAGACAAGAAGGAAAAGCTCTGTGTTTCCTTCAGACCCTGTTCCAGCAGCCGGGGGACCCTCTCCAAGGGTTGTATTTCAGTGACATTAAAACCTTGCACGTAATTAATTTACGTTTGCTGTGGAGCAATACTTGTATCCATGCCTTTTTAACAAATGAAAAACTACTGGATTAGTCCTGGAGCTCCCTGCTCTGCCAGGCCTCACGCTGCTGGAAGAAAGCTCTCTCCTTCCCTCCTCCCTTCCCTGCTTTCCAGACCCCTCCTAAAGGTCCTTTCCCTTTCCTATCCCTCCAACCCAGCTCTTTCATCATGGTTGCCCCACCAGGCTGCTGGCAAATGGGAGGGGGTCAGGCACGAGACCCCTGTGTTGCTGCGTGTGTCCTGGCTGGCTCTTCCCTCCTCATGCACAGGCTTCCCACTGGGATACATGCAGGAAAGAGCCATTTCGGGGTGCTGGAAGCCCTGCCAGGATAAGAAGGCTGCAACCATCACCCTGGCTTCAGGCCTGCCTGTGGAGAACAAACCTTGGCAGCACGTGACGTCTTTCTTAGAGCACTTGAGATCAGCTGGTTTTAGATACAGAAAACTGCCGGTCCTTTGTGTGGAGCCTGGGCTGGGCTGCTTCTCGTCCCAGATTTGCTCTGCCTTGGGGCACAGATGGCTTCACTGTCACTAAGGATGGTGCTGCTCGCTGGTCGCTGCGCAGGAGCGCGCAGTGAGCGCTGGATTCCAACCCAGCACAAGCTACGCTCTCTTCTTCCTCCTCCTGTCCTTCTCCTCCTCCTCCTCCTCTCCTATGCAGCCCCGGGGCAGGGACCACTGTCCCGCTCTCCCCGGCACGCTGCCCATGCGATGGGCTGGTGACAAACGGCCCTCCGGTGCATTGCCGTTATTGCTCTCATTACGGAGCCCGTGGGACTCGTTGCATACCACGACAGCCTGATGGATCTTCCAGGCTCCGCTCCTGGAGCGTGGAAACCAGGTGCAGCAAGTCGGTGGATGCTGCAGAAATCCTGGCTGTGGGAAAAGCCCATCGCCTCAACCAGGGGAACCTGTTAGTTATTTTGGATATACTGTAGGGAAACAAGGATAAACTTCCCAATCCTCATTGCAGCAGCCGGCCTGGCCGAGGTTTATTAAAAAGGATTGCTGTTATATAGCCTTTTACAGGCTGGGGGTTTTCAGATGCTCCCCTTGGAGTGGAAATACCGGAGGAGGAGGAGCGGGTTGAAAGGGTGGCTGTGTCCTTGGAAGTGTTGCTGTGAGCTGGGGCAATGGGGTGTGATAATGGCAAAGGGAACTCAGAGTATCCATGAGGACTGGGGCTCCATTGCCCTGCTTACCCTCAGCCCAGCCAAGGCCAGGATGAGCAAGGGGCTGGAGGCACTGGTGCTCTGGCTCTGTCCCTGCTGCCTCCTGGGGCCAGCTGATCCCACGGATGTGCAGCAGCAGCCACTGCTTAGGGCTTTGTGGGAAGGGGGAAGCTCCAGGGCAGGCCACACTTGGCAGTGCTGGAAATAGCAAGGCAAAGAGCAGCCGGGAGGGTGGGAGCAGTTGCAAGAGCACGCTGCAAAGCACCTGTGCTACCTGCACAGCACCAGTGCATGGAGCCACTGCTGCAGACTCAGTCCCCCCAGTGTTGCTGCCTTCCCTACTTGCACCCCCCAGCATACCGGGACAAACCGGGTGATCCTCGGGAGGCGCCTGCATAAACGGAGAGATCAGAATACACCAAAACCATCTGAAAAGCATCAAGCCTCTCTCTGCGGTCTGCTTTCCATTCAGGGAGGTTGCTGCCAGGTGACATGGACCCACTGGTATGTGAGTCTGTGGCTATGAGGCCAGAGGTGGCCTGGGAAGCCTCCTCTGTGATCTCCCCTTCCCAAACAGCCTGACCCTCCCTGCAGCACAGGGATGCTGTGGGTGTGCAGTGAGAGGCGATGCAGCAGGGAGCATCTGCCCTGCATCCAATAGCACCTCTGGCAGCTGTGGCCGGTGTCCAGCCACCACAGTCAGTGCTGTCTGTGTGTTCCCCATGCCAGGGCTCAGCCCAAGGTCCCCAGCAGCCCCACTGGGGCAGCGTGATGTCCCATCACCAGCTGAGCCCTGTCTCAAACAGGAGTTGGAAGTGCCGTGGATCTGTTACACCCTGATCCCTCCCCCCAAGGCAGTTTGAGCTTCCCATCATTGAAGCGGGTTACACTGGTACTTTCTATATGGAGTCCCCGTTCCATGGAGTGGAGCACACTTGGGGTGCCATCCTGGCCATGCCACCCGGTGGGCTGGCTCCTGCACCTGGGTCCACAGTGCACTCCAGCATCCACCCTCCTGCAGCCACAGCTCAGGGCACAGCCCTTGCGAACACCCCAGCAGCTGCTTCGGACCCGAGTGGGATGCGGCCAAGGGTGAGTTAATAAACCTGACAGAGAGCTCCTTTACATTAAATAATTAAAATAACGTATCCAGGCCTGACGGACATCCAAAAACATCAGAGCTTTGCGGCTTTAATGAAGTTTCCAGATCTGGAGGCTCCCAGGCAAAATCCTGCCAATCCTACTCCCTACCAGCCGGCCCTTGGGAGCAGAGCCTGCATGTCCTTGGTTCCTGTGTCCCCGTGGGCACTAACACTCACAGGTTGGTGTCTTCTCCCCACTGCAGGCAAGAGTGAAGATGCTCCCAGCAAAGGCCTTCCCAGCCCAGATGCTTTTGGTGCATCACAGTGCAAGCTGGAGGGGAGCGTGGTGGTTCCCCCAAGCCCCATGCAATGGGGATGGTGCAGCTCCGTTCTACCTGTGCCCATGGTACACCCCCTCTGCAGCAGCCTCAGGACCTACATGGGTAGGTGCACTGGGGGACATCCCATGGGTCAGACAGGGTTTGCCCCACCAGATCCTGCTGTGGGTGTTCCTGATTCTGTGCCAGGTCCCCGTCTGGGTCCACTGGAGCAGCCCTGGAGATGGGGACAACCTGCTGTGCTCCCGCTCCCCGGCCGGGTGCTGGATTACAGGAACCTGCTAAAGTGCTTTTCTCCTTCTCTGGCAGGTCCGAGCAAGTTTGGCTCTTACAGTTTTACCCTTTGGGCATCAGGGACCAGCGAAGCTGTTTAAAATTAAAAGTGTTATTTAATTCACACTGGGATCAAAGCATGCAGAGAAAGATGATTTTCAAACCAGCAAACCACATATAAGCACGTCTGTCACACCCAAAGGCCCACTCCCCCCACCCTGACCCTGATCCAAATCAGCCCCTGCTTGCTCCTACAGACGTCCTGGCATGGTCCCTGTGGCTCAGGCTGCGCCCCAAGCACCTTGGAACCAGCCCGTTGGTTTTGATCTCCTCGGCCCACCTTGTCTCTCACCCCTTACATGTCAGCCAAGAAGTCCATTCTCCACCCCCTCTTGTTCCTTGGCCTCATTTTTCCTTCAAGACCCCATAAACCTGACATCCCTGCATGCGATAACCATGCATTCCAGCATCCACAGCCCCTGATGGGACAACCTGGATTGGTGGAGGGTTGGAACTCTATGATCTTTCAGGTCCTGTCCAACCCAAACCATTCTCTGATTCTACAATGCAGCCTTTATACATCACAGGCCGAGCTTTGACTCTGCCATCCTCTCCTAGAAAACTGTTGGATGAGCTAGAGGGAAGCTGGCCTTGCTCCCCTCCTCTGGATGGTTTTCCCTTTCCCTTTCCTGGAGGATGCTCATTCCTGCCAGCGTTCTCTAGGTTGCTAAGAGCCTTCCTCTGACTCCGGAGACCAGTGAGGCCGTGGTGCACCAGCCTCCACACCATCACACCGATCCCCTGGGATCCACAGGGAAGCGGCACCCAGAAGCTGTAGCCTCTGCCTGGGACCTCACACACTCCTGCATCACCTTGAGCACAGCCTCACCAGGAAGCAACCCCTTCCCCATCTTCCTGCTCCATCTCCAGTCCTCATCATTCCTCCCATGTCCTGCATCCTGCATCCCAGATCCAAACCAGCAATGAGGATGTCACTACCATTCCCCAGGACCTTTCTTCTTCAGCCGTCCCTGAGCTGGCTCCATGCCACCCGCTATCCTGCGCTGCAAAGTGGTGTCCAAAGTCCAGCAAAATCAGAAACACTGGCTCCAGGCTGAGCAAGGCGGTTGAAGAAACTCACCAAGCGTTTCCCATCCACATCCCGTTTCTCATTCCTAACGTATGGTGCTGCCTGCTACTTCACAGCAATGCAAAGTGCCATATGAAAGCTGGTTATAAAGAGCAAAAGCAATGACTGTGGTGGAGCCCATTTTGGAGCCAGCGAACGCACCATCTGCTAAGGATTTATTACCATCCCATTTCCTAAAATGACTTTTTAATAATTTATCACATGAAGGTACATTGAGAAATGACTAAATAATTATCAGTGCCTAGATGGGATGAACATCCCTGTCCTGAGCCATCTGTGAACGGCTTCCACAGGCTCTGATGGCTCCTGATGCAGGCACAGCCCCTCGAGCTCCTGTAGGGGACGGGACCAATGGGCACACTGAGCTTGGGGCGATGCTGGTGGTATCAGGGGAGCCTCCAGCTTCAGGGTCAGAGCCACAGAATCATACAGGTTGGAAAAGACCTCTCAGATCATCAAGTCCAACTGTATCCATTGAGTATCCAACCATAGCCATCCATATGAACCCCAAGTCCCTCAAGTCAGAGGAGCCTTGTGAGATGCTGCAAGTATCAGACAAAAATCTGTGCACTTTTAATGCTGACCAAAACAAACCCGAAAGCTCCCTCTGACACCAGCAGGAAAAGCCACTGATGAAGTGAGTCAGCTAACTTGCCCCAGATCTCTTCAGACCAGGCTGGGATTTCAAAAGACAACCTGGGGCAGCAAAAAAGCACACAGGAGACAGCCGGGTTTCCATAGGAAAAAAACCCTTTTATTTAACAATATATCAGGTTCCATCACGGCTCCATGGAGTTCAGATGCCACAGAGCTGGTTACCGATGCCAATGATATGCTACTGGGCGGGAGAGCTGGAGAGAAGGTGAAAGGAATCAAAAGGAGGAACATGACACGAAGAAAGAAAACTCTGCAGAGCCGGGAGCGCGGCCGCTGGGACCCACCGGGAGCCAAGGACAATCAACCAGCGCGGGAATGCCAAGCCCTGCTCTGTGACATGGCCCCTGCAAGCAGCTTGGAGACCGGCCATCCCCCAGGTAGGTTATGGCACAGAGGGTCCTCATCTCCTCCAGATCAGATACACAGCCAAAGCCCTGCATGGCCAAGCCATGTGGTACCCAAACCGCTCCTGCTGCTCGCCAGTGGCATTCCCAGCCCTGGGCCAAAGCCCCAGTCCCGCATGCCCTGCACCAGCAGTGGGCCCGGCCACACCTGAGCTCCAAGTTCAAATCCACCTCTCGACTAACGGCAGCAGAGGATGGACAGGGAAAATGTGTCAGCCTGGATGCTCCAGTGGTGCCGGCACCATGGCAAAGGCAGCAGCCCCGCGGCTGGTTGATGGTGTCATGGATGCGGGGCTGCCCGGGAACATTGGGACTTTGCCCCATTGGGATGCAGGACCAGGGTGAGGGCGCGGATGCGACGGCATGGGATGTAGATGTGGTCACAGCTCTGAAATGTGGGAGTGCGCGGTGCGGGTGTGCTGGTGCGCGGTGCAGCCCGGAGGGAGGGCGAGAGGACAGGAGGTACCAACCCTGCTCCAAACCACCTCACTCTCCTATAATGCAGATTCACAGGCATTCCAATGAGGAAGTGTGACTGCAGGAGCTCCCTGCTGCCTTCTGGCTGCCCCTGGGGAAGTGCCAGCATGCCGGTGACACCAGAAATGGCTTTCATGGGCATGGACACCTCCCCAAGCGCAAGGACCCTTGGCACTGTCCCATACAAAACATGGGCTCTGCTGAAGAGGAACAAGCCACCCCAGCCCAGGCACCAAACAGAGATCGGGCTGTGGTGTGCTTGCAGCTGGCAACTGGAAAACAGAGATAGCTGGGGAAAAGGATCTGCAACAAGAGCAGCTGCACGGGTCTGGAACAGCGGATCAGGATCTCAGGATGCTGCACTTGAGTTCCACATCCTGAGGTTCGAGCTTTTTTGGTTTAAGACAAAAAATGAGATAAATTTGGTGCTCCTTTAGTTCACCTGGTGTTGCCAAGCCTCCTGCCTGGGGCTGTGGCTCTGCCTGGACCCAGAACAGACAGAAACAAGCTGGGGATGAGCCAGGTCTGACCCTGCCATGGGTGCTGGGGCTGTCCCAGAAACCAGGGCAGAGCAGCCATGCTCTCTGCTATATCTCAGGGGGACCAAGCACCCGCACACCAGCACAGCCCGCGGGCAGCTCAGGGCTGAGCGCAGTATGACAATGTTTTACACCCGTTCTCGTGGTTAGAATTACTTTTTCTTGTTTCTTTTTTCTTTTTTTTTTCTTTTTAGTTCTCCTTTGTTTTTTTTTTTCTAAGAAAAAGCAACCAGAAAATAATTCAGAGTTTATACAAAACATCTTTACATTATTTCTTCCAAAAAAGACTAGTATTTACACAAACAAAACAAAATAAGACAAAAAAAAAAAAAAAAGAAACCAACCAAACTTCAATGCTTTCAATGAAAAGAACCGAAGGGACACACTCCATTTCAGGACCCAGCAGACCGAGGTGCTCAGCAAAAACCAAGAGTTCAGATTTCACCCTTTCTTCACATATTTACAAGGTTTCTCAGCTGCCCCCAGCAACAGGAATGGAGGTGATGGGGCTGCTGAGCTGCAGCCCGGCTGGGGACAGCCACTGAGCCGGGTAAGAGCCACCGTCACTTTGCTTTTGGCACAACTGTGGCCAGACTCATTCCCTTCTCCTCCAAAACGAACCAAAACTAAATCATCCCCCAAATACCTCCTCCACACCAGCCACTGCTCCCTCCTGATCCACCACCGCCACTGCCCACATCAGGAACCACAGGTCACCACGCAGCAGATGGGAAAGGGCACCAGTGAGGGAAAGGGGGATTTTCTTTAAGACACAATTTGCTGTGATTTCTGAGGGCAGACCCCACTCCAACAGGGAATGGGGGGGTCCCAGCTGTGGTGGCTCCAGCCCTTCAGCAGCAGCCGAGGGCAGGCAGTGCTGGCATGGATGCAGTGGGGGAGAGGGGCTAAAAGGTGCTACATGGAGGGACCAGGGAGAAGGGCCAGGCCGGGGGGAGCACCCGCTATGGCTCTTCTCTCCCGAGGGCAGTAGCCATTTTAGGGCCCTAGAAGCCATCCTCAGTGCTGGATGCTGAGTGCAGGAGAGCAGGGGCAGCCTGCTCTGCTCCAGCCCAGCCTCCTGCCTTTAACAGAACAACCAACAACACAACGCTGCGGGATGCTCCAGTCCCACTCAGGACCGCAGCCAAACCCCCAGCACAGCATCGAGCCACTGGGTTTCCCATCCGCTGCTCTGCCCCTCCTGCCACCCCTGCCCGCTCCTCGTCAAGGCACTTTTGCAGAGCAGCTCTCTCGCTCTATGGGCACTTCCTAACACGGGTTTTGGGGCCCTGGGGACAGGCAAGGACAAACCAGGCCTCGAGCCACCGCAAGCCCGCTGCCCCGGGAGCAGCACCGCCTGCCCCACGCTCACTCCCTGAGCAAAAGCAGCTACTTCTGAAAGGAAAAGAAAGCAAGGAAGGAGAAGGGGGTGGCCGCCAGCCCCCAGGCTGGACAGGCTGCAGACAGGGGGGTGGCTGTGCACCACCTGCCCTGTGTTGCTCGCCAGCATCAGCCACAGAGCTGGCAGGTCCTCCTGGGAAGATGAAGATGGGAATGATTCCACCAGAAGAGCCCAAGGCTCAACCCTTCCAGTTCTGGACAAGAGAGGGGCAAGGCAAGGGCAGAGTGAGCAAGGGCTGGTGATGCTCCTGTGTGGGAAGCATGGCAGGCAGGGGCTGGCGCTGCAGGGTCCTGTCCCCAAAGACAGGTCCCACAGAAGGGCACCGGGTTCCCCTGGTAAACCAGGCTGGGGCAGGAGCCATCGGCTCAGCTCCCAGCAAGCCAAGTATGGGGCTACAGCCACCCGTGTTACACCTCCATGGGGCTTCCAGCGCCAAGCACCAGCCTCCTCCTGGCACTCCCAGCCTCCCCAGCACCAGCCGTGGGTCAGGAATGTTTGTTTTCCAGTTTTCCTTTCCAAGAACAGCCACCCACAGCATCACCAGTTGGCGGACAAGACCGGGGGCTGCAGCTACCCCCTGGTCTCCAGCTGCCCCCTACTCTGCTTCCAGCAGGCTCTGCCCCAGCCCGATGGAAACCCTCATCAAAGGCTTTTCTCTGCAGTCGGACACCCTCAGGGCGTTGGGAAGAGCTGCCAGGCCAAGGCTGCTGCTCCGCATGGAACAGGAGGAGCACCCGGACTCTCGCGCACTGAATGCTTGAGACATGGTATAGATATTTTTTTTTTTCTTTCTTTCTTTTTATAAAGAGACTAAAACAAGAGTCAACAGCTATGAACACAAAAGTTTAAAAGGGCAGCGCTGGGAGCAGTGGGGTCTGCCCCGCGGACAGTGGGATGGCGTGCTGGAAGGAGGCGATGGCATGTGCCCGAAGGCGGCGGGCCGGAATCCCGCCCGGAATTCACAAAAATAAAAATGTTACAAAAAAATTAAAATAATTATAATAATAATAATAGTAGTAGTAGTAAATCGGGTTTGCCAGCTTCCTCCCTGCACAGTTGTCTGCATCTTGGCACCTAGGCAAAGCATCCTCCTCCTCCCCACACACAGCTGCTTGCTCCTCCTCGGACCGAGGCTCCTCGCCGCGGCCCCGGCGTCGGTCCAGGCTCCGGGACCCGAGCGGCAGCCGCTGCGGCGCCAGGCGCACGGGCACTTCACACAAGGACGTAGAGGGGTGACGCGGGGAAATCCCAAAGCGAAAAAGGGGAGGTGGAGTCTCTGTGTTTGCCCGCGGTGTCCAAGCGAGCACGGAAAGGCACGGCACCCACCCCTGGCCGGCCGCAGTCCTGGAGAAGAAGAGGAGGATGCTGAAGGCTCACCCTCGAGTCTCGGGATTACAAAAGCTGAGAACTACAAAACTAAATACAAAGGGGAGAATTCAGCGCGCGAGTGTGCGAGCGAGCCATCCGCTCTCCAGCGCCGGACCCTGGCGCTCCCCGCGCCGTGCCGTGGGGTTCATTTCGCTTCCTCCCTCCTGGCGCCAGACCGCCCGTGGGGAGACCCTGGGGGCAGCTGCCCCCTGTGCTCGGCGCTCCCGTGCTCCTGCATCGGCGGCTTGCCGAGGCTGCTCCTCACACCTTGTAGTAAATGTTGGCTGGGCTCTGGGGGGGCATCTCCTGGACAATGTAGACGGGGTGCCCGTAGTCCCCGCTCACCTTCTCGTAGTGCGGGCAGTAGTTGTTCTCTGTAGTCCGTAAGGGGATGATGATGTCGCTGGGCTCGGAGCCCGCATTCCCGCTGCATTTCGGGCTGGCCAAGGTGCTGAGGGACAAGGCTGTAGCTCGCTGCTGCGTGTGCTTCCGGTGCCGTTTGCGGATCTTGATCAGGAGGACGACAAGGAAGATGATGATGAGGATGAAGATGACGCAGCCAGCGCCGATTGCCGCAAAGACAGCCACCTTGGAGCTCAAGAAGCCATCGCTGGGACCTTGGGTCTCCTGGCCGTCCTGGTTGACAGATCCTACAAGGCAAGAGGAGAGGGTTGTCAGACCCTGGCAGACAGCCTGAACCCCATCTCTGTGAGGGGGTCTGTGTCCACATTGGTGGGGTGAGTGGATGAGCGGTACATCAGAATCCCTCTCCACCCCTCAAACTCAGCACAACAGCTTCCCCCCCACATGCTGCCTGGGGAGGGGAGCAGCTCCCTCACCTCCAAGGGGACAGCAACATCTCCTTACCTCTCCACTCCAGTTAGACCCACCCCTCCCTTTCATCTCAGCCTGCAGGTGCTGGGCAGGGCAGGCAGGAGCCCTGGCTGCTGCAGAGAAGGGACCACATGCCCTCTCCACCACCCCAGAGTGCTGTTTCCCCTTTCCACCTCCCAGCCTATGGAGCAGAGTGCTGCTCAGGTCTGGGTGACCACCAGTCCAGACTCCCTGGGAGCCTTCACTCTGCAACAGACCTTGATGCTCTGGTGAAAGTAGGCTCTGATACCTGGAGCCCCATGATATCCAGTTACTGACCCCCTGCCTCCTCCTGACCCCTGGGCCAGGGCAGCCCCAAGTGCCCCGAGGGGAGAGTGTTTGGCTGGCCATACCGGGTGAGAAGAAAAGAGCAACTCTTCCCTACTTCATCTGATTTCACTTTTCTCTCAGCAGGGTCAGGAACTCAGGAAACCACCTTCAAAAGGCTTTCACACTGGCTCAGCTCAAAAACCCGAGGACCTCACCTCCTCCAAGCCCTCTTGGATGTACTGCAGATGGGCAGCAAGGAGGAGGAGGAGGAGAGTGCTGAAACAGCACTTCCCTGAGAAGCAGCTGCCAGGACATACCAGAGCTGGGAAAACAAACCCAAGCTGCTCCGCACTTGCAGCCTGGCTACCTGCACTGTGCCCTGAGTGGTCCCTGTCCAGAAGGCTCAGGGCTGAGGCAAGGAGATGCTGTGAGCCACAGGGATGGTAGAGATGGGCACAATGCTTATGGTAAACCCATTAAGTCCTTGCTCTGGAGCACCTGGCATTCCTGGGATCCATGCTACAAGCCTGGCTCAGAGCTGCCCTGCCGGCAGCAGCTACCTTCCAGCCCTGTGGGTGGACAGAGCCTCCACCCCTCCCCTGCGTGTCCCTGTCAAAGCTCACCCGGCTTGCCGGGCTCCTCCACCGCGGGGACCTTGCTGCGCGGGCTCTGTGTGACGATCTTCACGGTGTTGTCGGCCTCCTTGCTCGGCCGACTTGTGGTCAGCTGCTCTGGGATCACTGCGTTCGGATCTGGGGAAAAGAGAGGAAGGGACAAATGAGATTCAACCTGGATGGCAGCAGCTCGCTCCTCATTACACAACTGCCCCAACAATCCCAGCCAGCCACCCCCAGAGGCTGAAGGAAGATAACAGGAGCAGTGCGAGATGCTGAGAGCAGCAGAGCAAGGCTGATCTGCTTCAGGGCTCATGGGAAGTAGCTTCCCCACCCTAATCCCCCCCCAACTTTTGTTTTCTGAGCTCCCATGCGTGGGCTGGGGCAAGTTTCTTGCACGGGCAGCAGGAGGAACAGGAAGGGAAGGCAGCCTGCCAAGGCTGCAGCACTGCTTCTTCTGTTTATTATAAGTATTGGCCCCACAGTGAAAACACAATAATGAAAAGCAGCCATCAGGAGCTGTGCATCTGAATCAGGGGCTGACACAAGCCCAGGGCATCCTAGGGCTGGGAGGCACCCAGCAGCTCAGGATGGAAGGTGCTGGGGAGCTCCCTCCAGGAGAAGAGCACACACCACAGTCCCTCCATCGGTGGTACCCTTGGTGTCCCACTGCCGCCATCAGCCTGCACTGTCCCCACACTGTGGTGGCCAGCACTGCTGAGAGCTGCCAGGACCAGCGCAAGCGCTGATGCATGCCCAACTGGAACCCCCCTCGGGCCCCCAACAGCTCACGTGGACACTGCCTGTGCCACCCCCCCACTGATACACTTGCATGGTTCATGGGTCCCATGCTGAGCTGGCTTCCCACCACGACACAAACCACGAGGCACCACAGAACAACTACTCCATTTTAATCCCAACACACCAAGCACGTGCAAGTGATGGCAAAAGAAAAAAAAAAAAGAGGAGAAAAAAGAGCAAAAAATGAAATTCTGCTGAATTAACCATGGAAGCCTCCCAGGGACCAGCTGGCCTGGCCTCAGCTTCCCCACAATCCAGACCCCTACACACAGTTCAGGGGCCAACATTTTGCTGGGCAAAGGCATTTCGGTGACAGAAGACCTGAGGGTGCAGAGGGACTCACCCTGCCCCACTTTCATGACAATCTTCATGGAGCGTGTTTGGCAGACCCCTCCTTCCCGGTTCTCCAGGCCATCCAGCGTCCCGTTGGAAGTGGCTGCAAGAGAAGAGAGGAAGCGTTAGGCAGGGCTTGTGGAACCTGGAAGGACAACGCTGGGCAGGTCCCCTCTGTCCCCTAGCAGGAGCTCGGCATATTGAGGTTCATTCCTGACCCCTCATTGCGGCCACTTCTTCATGCCTCAGTCTGGCACCCACAGTGTTTAAAACACCGAGTTCTTGTTTTCTACACCTTCTGAAGATGTTTGCAGTGATGAGGATGTGATCCCTCCAGCTTCCCCTCGCTGCCACATCCACACAAGCAAACCATTATCCATGCCTGCACCCTCCTCCCCCTTTAATTCCTGGATAATTTCCTTTGCTCCTCGGTGTATAATAGGAACACATGCATATGCACAGTTTAAATTATACATATATAATTACACACTGAGCCTCAGTAAAGAATGTAAACTCAGAGCCCCAATGGGGTTGAATGGCTCTAATTGCAGGGCAGAAGTCAGTTAAATTCACATTAACTTTCTACTTTAGCCGGCACAGATTTTTTTAAGCCTTTCAGTCCTGAGGGAGCTCAGGGAGCCGCACATCTCCGGCTGCCACCACACAGGGAGGGACCTGCACACATCCACGTGCCCGCCAGCCCTCTACCATGGCAGGGACAGCTCAGGGCAGGGGGAACATGGGACAAAATTAACCCAAACCAGAGCATGACATCATTAAGCACCTCAGTGACAGCCCCTGCTAAACACACTCAAAGTGGCTTCTAACCCCCAAAGAGCCCTCAAGTGCCCAGGGGTTGCTGTGCCCAGTGGATGGGTGATGCACTGGGTGTAGGGCATACATCCAGCTCTCCCCGAGACCAGGGATGGTCCTCAAGATGGCACCTCTGTCCATCGCAGCAAACACAAATCATCCCAGTGCTCTAAATCCAGGCATGGGGATTTATTCTGCTAGGGAAGCAACAAACCCTGGGAGAGGGATGGTGATGGCATACAGCAGGAGCGGAGCTAAGGAAAGGCAGCACAATAGAGAATCGCGAAGCTACGGGGATAGTTTTACAGAGACAAGGCAGTGAAGCAAAGCAGGATTTGGCCAGCACAGCACAGCTCAATGCCAAAACTCAGCCTCAGGGTTTCAGGTTGCCTGCACAGCCCAATTCCTGCCTCCACCCCACAAAACTCGGGTTTGGGAGGGCGGGTGACTGATGGTCGGTGGGGCTGAATCCATCAGACCCCGCTGTGCGTCGGTGAGGAGGTGATGGGCAGAGGCTGAGTTATGGAGCAAGGTCTTTCTTCTGCACTGGCTTTCCCACAGCAAGACCCTTGGAGGAGGACTCAGAGCTGGGCTACGCCAGAAAGCGAGCCTGGATCACGCCGGGATGCAGCTCAAAGTCCATCAGCTCTGTCCAAACGCCTCTGTGCAATCGAGGCTCTCGTGAGAAACACCAGCAAATGTTTTACTAATCAGAAAGTCGCTGGGCCGTTTGCTGAGTTATCACCTCTCCAGCGGCGGGGTTTCGCCTGCCAGCAGCTCCCTGGATGGAGCCGTACATCCACGCATCTGGGATTCACTGCCGGGCGGTTTGACAGGAGCACTGTCAGCACAAATCCCGACGCAAACGCCTGGGAATGTAGAGAAACGCCCCCCTACAGCTCTTCTTAACCTGAATAGGCTCAAACTCCCCACATAAACATCTTAGGGAGCTAACTCCAGCAGAAGGCATAGCAGCCCAGTTCTCCCAGGCCAGAGGTGCTGGTTTGGGATTGAAATAAGCCAATATGTCCCAGCTCATGGCCCTGAAGCAGTTCCATTAACAACTTCCCAGCCCCGTGCCATGGATTGCTCCATCTTGAATAGACTTCAGCCATTGACACTGCAACACAGCGGGCAGGGAAACCAGAGCAGTCTGTAAAACCAGCCTCTGCGAGACCTCGTAAGGTCTCATTTATAATGTAATAACCTAATTATATCAGAATGATCTACAGAGTAAATATGGGTCCAGCGTGGGGAACTATGAGATCCTGCAAAGGTAGAGCACGCAGCAGTAACGGAAGACAGCGTTTCCTCCAAAATAACGTTAAACGGAGATGTTGTATTTGGATACAACAAAAACATTAAAGATCCAAACAGGATGGAGGAACGGCAGCCGGAGTCACAGGGACAGGCCAGGGGACACAGCAAAGCAACCTTCCTCCTGTGCCACGTGCAGGACGTTGTTCAAGAAGCCTCCTCTTGTTCTGATCGTAAGGATGATGACAGGAGAAAGCAGCTTCGAAAGGGAACCACATGAAAAAAATGAAGCAGCTGCTTGAAGGAACACCAAAAGGGGCAGGTAAAACGGCAAAACACTTGCAAAACCCATGCCGATAGTCTCCCGTGCAGCCGCTTGAAACAAGGACACACACTACCACACTCTGTACAGATCCAAAACAGGCCAAAGCAAAACAAGATGCTCCACACAGCTGGCTGGGCTTCCAAAAGTCATAATCCCATCCAAATGGCCAAAAGAGTGCAGCTTCTGGCAGGTTTCATACAAACACTCAGGACAGACTGATGTGTTGCTGAGCCAGGGGTCCAGAGGCAAGGAGCAGAGGGCTGCAGCTAGGAGTCCCTGGTGACCCGTGGGCACTGCAAGGCTCAGATTTGGAGAGCTGATCCTCCCACTCCATTTCTTGCTTTCACAGCATTAGATCTACCAGCAGAAGGCCACAGGATCAGGCCTGCACAGCTCCAGCAGAGATGTGTGATCCAGGAGGCACGGGGTGAATAGTGAGACGAAGCCCAAAGCATCTGTGACAGTCACTGCTGTGCTCACGAGGGCAGAGCCATCACCAATCCTCAATGGCTGACGAAATTCAGCGCCAATAAATGCACAGTAACATACAGGAGGAAAAGGTAAATCCACAGGCATACAGCAGCTGCAGGGAGAGGCGAGAAGCAGCCCTGAGCCTGGGGAGAGGTGGCTGCAGGGCAGAAGCACAAGGCAGAGCTATGAAATGATCAACGAAGACAGGCAGGGAGCTGAGGACACCCAGGGGACTAGGAAATGGCAGGTCTCAAACGACAGCCGTGATCTCCACACGCCACATTTACAAGTGCAGCTCCATCACATCAATAAGGCTTGATCCAGGCAGTCCCAGCAACATGGAATGTATTGGAGCATTTTCCTGCCCCCCACTCTCCATTCTGGACTTACAGTTTGACTGTGGGACCAGGAGACCAAAAGCAGCCTCTGGACAAATGACTTCTACTCAGGCTCAAAAGAAAAGGCAGCTCCCAGTCCTGAGAGCTATTAGATGCCTTTGCCTTAATGAAGCATTAAGCCTCAGGCTGCTGAGTGATGAGGATTTAACATTGATACCATTAACCATGTAATTGCTTGTCAATTTAGAAGAGATGCTTGGTCTGCATGGAAGCACCGGCAGGACATCCACTTGCTGGCACAAATCAACCCAGTCCTCAGGCACAAGACCAACAAAACTCCACACCCCAGCCCGGTGACACAGCCCAGCCGGATGGGATGATGCCTCTGTGGGGAGGAGAGCCCCAACAACCCCATGTTTCCTTCCCCAGCAGCAAGCAGAGCCACGTGCTGTCCTCGGCGCATCGCATTCTGCCTCCCTACCGCTAGCACTCAGACTGTCACCGCAGCTTTTCTTCCTTCCCTAAAATATTTCAACTTGAGAACTTGGGCTTTGGCAGATGGGAGGCTCTGGAAGCAATACCTGGCAGCAGATGAAGGCAAGGGTCTCTTAAATGGTCAGCTTTGGACGGAGCAAGATGTTTGGTTTCTCTTCTGGATTCCCTCTAGCAGGACTCTGCTATGATTTGGGCCCCAAAGCACAATTAATGTGCTGAGACTGTAGAGAATCCAAGTCTCTTTCCTTTTATTACTCTTAATTACTCTTCCATCTGTGCACCACAGCCCTGCTCCAGACCCAGCCAGGCGCTGCATGGACGCAGCCCGAGTGCCTGCCTGCGATCTCCCCTTCACCCCCAGACCTGTCCCAGATTCACATTTCCACCACACAGCTCTAGGCAGGGGCAGCAGCACCCCGCTGGCACCCACTGCCACTGCCTGCAAGGGCTTTGGGGTGCCACCCCAGCCTGACCCCCATCCCGGTGGAGCAGACAGGGCGGTGGGAAGGCACACACTGACCCTGCTGAGGTTCAGGGCAGCCTCAGGTAACCCACAGCACAGCCATGGTACCCAACACCAGGCTGGAAGCTCCTGCTGGCACATGTAAAAACCCTACGGGTGGCCCCGAAGATGTGCTTTGCATCTCCAGTGTACTCGGACACCGCCAGCAGATCCCTGCATGAACCCATGAACAGACTCTAAAAAAAAATCCTAGCTCATACCACCTTTCCCCTCCTCAAAGTTGTTCAATGCTCCCTGAGTACCACGGTGTGGGTGATGCACTGCTAGGGGTGTTGCATTAGCAGAGGTGCTGCACCAGTGCCCAGCTCCATCACAGGCACCAGGCTCCCTCATCTCCCCATCCCAGCCAGGGCTGGCACCACAGGGACACACAGAGCTGCTGCCAGGTCACTGAGCCACTGCACACAAATGCCCTGCAGCTTGGTCACAGCCCCTTCTCCTCCTCCTCCCTCTGCCGCCGCTCACAGCATCACTGTGATTATTAATATTACTATGATTTCCTCGCTGGGCCCCGCTGCAGGGAGCGAGCCCGCGTCCCCCCGCCGCACACATCATCCCAAGCCCTTCCCATTAACTCCAGCACATTCACTGGGTCGGCTGCCAGAGCAAGGGCAAGGGGCTGTGCAGGGGGAGCCGAGCCCCACGCTGTCACGCTGCCAGCGGGGCCAGCAGCAGCCTTCCAGCCCAGAGGCAGCTGCACCGGGAAGGGGCCCTGAAGCCCCAGAAATGTGTGTGCAAGCCAGGCAGCCCCGTCCCGTCCCTGCACGGCCGCAGGAGGTGCAAGGCTTGGGTTTCACACACCCTCCTGGCAGCTTGAGAGCTGCTCCAGCCTCCTGGTCTGTTATAGAAGGAGAAGGACTGAGCAGCCTGATTCCCCCCGTGCCACCAACACTGGATGCTCCGGGGTGCCCCCTCCCCAGTGTTGCAGGACACTGGCGGGCCCAGTACCACAATGTCCATCGGGACTTCTCTGTCCCCCACACCTATGTAGAGCCCATCACTGCAAACCAGCCTGCACAGCCCTGGGGTCCTTCTCCCCACCATCCCCAGTGGGCACCAGATGACCCCACAGGCAGGGATATCCAGCCTGCCCACCTGGCAGCTGCCAGCATCACCTACTCCCTACTACTCATAAAAAGCCCATTTTGGCAGGACAATAGTCTGCTCCAGGCTGCTCCATCCACAGCAATGGCTGTTGCAAAGGAGTGAGAAGCCCACAGAGATGCTCGGTGCCCTAAGACCCAAACCTGTGTTTCACGAGCAACACCCTTCCTGTTTGATATCTGCATCCTCCTCCTTACTCCTCGGGGTTTACAGTCTCAGGGTCCCACAAACACACACAGCTCAGAAAAACAGGGGTGACTTCTAGGAAAGAGCCTGTCCCAGGCTGCCGGAGCTGGGGTTTCGAAGCATTGAATGGCAAAATCTCCTCATGAACCAGCAATCTGTTTCAGGTTTCCTCTGCCTGCAGCACACCCCCATGAAACAGAGGGGCTGACTACCACAGGTCGCTGGAGAAGCAGCAGCAGGACCCACACCAGCATGCACTGGGCAATGGCGTGAAGCCTCCCAAAGCCACCACTTCACATGCAGAGCCAGGTATGGGCACAGTTTATCCCCACAACCTCCAGCCTGTGGTCTGGTTTTGCTGACAGCCTCAACCTCCCAGAACAGGGAGCTATGAGCAGAGCTGGGTCGCAGGGCTCACCCAGCCCCACAGCAAAGCAGGGCACTCCCAGCCCAACTCCCATGGGCACAACTGTACCAGCCCACCTAACAGCGTGCACCCCTAATGAGCAGGGCACAGAGCTAGAGGGGCACATGGCAAACCCACTTTCTAGCCGACACAACAGTCCCATTTATGACTGTGGTGTCTGCCAGGGATTTCAGCTCTCCAAAGTGCCACATCCTCCTGGGAAGCCCTGGAGCACCCAAGTGCGGTTGGAGGGGTGTGGGAAGCTAACATCCACCAGCATCATGTGCCCAGCTCTGGAACTGCCTGTCGAAATAGATTTTATATATAAACCCACATGACTCTCCCTGCACTGCGGAGGGAAATGCCAGCTTCCATGCCGCAACCTCGGACTGAGTCCTTCCATCAAGGGAAGCAAGTATGGCCAAGCACTGGTGGGTCTTCAAGCAAGGCATGAGGAAACAACCTAATGGCGCTGATTCAGGCTGAATTTGTTATAGCCATTATTTAGAGTTGTTGCAAAACCCTACAAATTTTTGCCACCAAAGGGAGAGCCTGGTGTGCTGCTCCCTCTAGCCAAGGCACAGCGGCTTCACGTCTGTCCTCCCCAAGGACACAGTAAGCAGGGGACAGTCGGGGTGACTGCAGAGGACAGACCACTCACTGCATGCCCTGGGTAACCCAGATACCCCAGACATGCTTCTTGCTCCAGCAAACACACCACAAAGTGAAAAGCACCAGGTTCTGGAAATAGGAATGAAAGTCTGGTTGGGATGGAGTTCACCTCCACCTGGCCATGGTCAGCACCCCACAAAGATAAACAGAAATGTTAAATCAGTCCCATCCCTTATGAAGAGCAGCATTCCCAAAGTGCAGGACCAGCAGCACCAGGCAGGTTAAGGGGCTACAAAGGGAGGACATAACACACCAACACTCATCCTCCTCACGTGCTACAGCAACGCTGCCAGCCCTAAGTGCTGGTTTGGGACTGTCTCAGGTACTTTCTGGGAGCAAAGAGAGAAGTACTGCACAGAAGACAACACTAACACAAGTAATGCTTAAGTGAAAACCTAATTTCCCATTGAAACAGCTTTCTGATGGAAAGATTATAACCAACCCTAATTAGCATCACAATTAAGAGTCAGGGCTACATTGCAGGTAACTTCTTCAAGGCTAGAAAGCACTTCTTGGTTGCAAGACCACTGCTTGCTTACTTGCTTCCAAGCCCTTTTGTACCAATGCTGCCAAGACATGCACGTGGACAAGCCATGCAAGCTCCCAGCATCCCCATCCCTTGCCAGGGAGCAGGCACAGCCGGATACTGGGACACTAAATAAAGCCTCTTGTCTTCAGGACTATCCCTCCCCTTCCGAAAGCAGAGAGTGTCAGTAGAAGAGAAAGTTTATTTGCACAGTCTCTGCGGTAGCCCCAAGCAACTGGTTACAGGTCAGGAAAAAAGTGCCATGTAATTCTCCACCTGATGCTCTGCCAGAGCCATTTGTGGGCCCCAGTGGGAGCAGGAGAGGAGGAAAGTACTCATTGCATTTTAACAGGGTGTAAATCTCTTCAGTTAGGTAGCAGAACATCTATGACTGACTGAGAAATCTGTTGTGAAGGGGATGGAGACAGATGCACAAGGGATAGTGCCACCCCCCCACTGCCCGGATGGAATAAGCCCAGAGGAAAATCCAAGTTGTAAGAGACAGGAGAAGCTGATTCATGTGCAAATCTTCTGGAAGTTCAAGCTGCCTGGGAGAGCGTGGGGAGCCAAGGAGGCACAGGGCAGCGGGGAGGGACAGGAGCTCGGGGTGCGCTGTGGGATGCTGGGAAGAAACCCCACTGCAATTAAAGGTAAACTTTGCATAAACATCAGGAATCTGCTGGCAGCGGGGAAGTTCACACTGGTGCAGAGGTGCAAATAACCCCATGGCTGGGACAGGAGTTAGCCCAGGCACTGTTTCCATGGTGGATTCAGCCGCTGCTGCTGTGCACCCACCAGCACTGCACCCAGCTCAGAGCAGGACAGCCCCCAGTTCACAGCACCCCATCCCATGGCAGCTGGAGCAGGAGCTCACTACACCTCTGCACAGCAGTGCCCACAGCTCCCCAGGGAGCAGCACAGCAGCACCTGCGCTGCCTCAGCAAGAGGCCACCGGCTGCAGTGGTTCCAGCCCTCTTCTCCAGGACACTAGCAAACGGACCTAACTGTCTCCAGCAATCACGTCATAGGATCTGGATATTTCCAATATAAGCTAAATAAGCCCGACTATTCAGACAAGGACTCATCCCCTCATGCGGTAAAGTATGAGGAAGGGCCCCCTCTCTGCCCAAGTTAGGGCTGACCCCACTGCAGAGGGTTGAGCAGCCACCCCCAGGCTCTGCTGCTCCCCACCAGCCTCCACAGCCAGCTCGCAATTAGCTCTGTTAACACTAACTCCGAGCTGCCAGGCAGGATCAAAGAGCACAGTCATTACACAGCAGCAGCAGAAAAAACATCACTCCTAGGGCAAAGACACATCAAATGGCAAATAAAACCCATTCTCGCCAGAAAGGCAAGTTTTTAAAGGTGCCACACACAATCTGGGCAGCCCTCCCCAGCACAGCCAGCCTGGTCAAGAGGCATCCAACACACAGATCATTAGAAAATAGAGATGGAAAAAGGCTGCACATCACAACTCACTAATGCCAAACCTGCTCTCCCCCTGCATGTCTCACAGTCCAAGTGTGGCTGCTTTCTGCAGCCCCCAGAGTGCTCTTGATCTGACAGCCAGCACCCACCACTGTGCACCCCAGGCTATCAGCAGCCCAGTTTGCAGATGAAGCTACAACACACTAGGTCAGAGCTGCGGTGGTGCCTGCATGCCTCTCCCCAGAGCTTTGGCATCAAGAAAATTCCATAGGTACAGGAGCAGTGGAGCGCAATGGGGATCTCAGGGACAAAGCCTGCGGAAAGGATCTAGACGAAGAATGAGTTATTAGAAAATATATGCCAAGGAAGTAGTTGCCTGAACTTATCTACTGCACAGCCCTTCCAGGAGCTCCTGTATGCTGGGATGTTTTTCAAGTCTTTGTCAAACTGAAGGGTTCTTCTGCCTTTCAAGCCTCTTCCTGGAAGTTTAGTCCAAAAGGAGCCAAGTTTTAATCTCTTCCAGGGTTACAGAGGTGAGCACCACTGAAGAGCAGGGTCCACCACAGTCCATGCACCTGCAGCTGCAAGAGATTCTCTGAGGTCCCCGTGACCCCCCTGCTACAGACGTGCTGGAGGGAGCAGAGACTGGAAGGGGAGGAAGAAGATGAAGGCAGAGGCATGGCCAAGGCATGCAGCACACCGGAGGGACTGCTTTAGTGTTTGCCTTCCTCTACAGCTGCAAAGGGAGCACCTTTTTGGGGAGACAAGGCAGAGTCACACTGTCCCAGAAGCATGGGGGGGGGGCACAGCAGGATCAGGCAGGCATGGTGCCAGTTGGATGTCACCTCCTTGCTGCCTCTGTCCAGGTTGTATGGCACCTCTTCATGGCACCTCGGTTTTCAGAAGCACTGTGTAATTAAACACGTTTTACTTTCTCCTAATGGGTCATGTCAGTGTTAAAGAGATGCTCTTGGAAACACTATCTCCTGGGGAAGAGCACCTTCAGTTGCAGGCAGCCCAAAGGCCCAGGCAGACACAACCTGGTGTCCGGCACCCTGCGGCGGGGAGAGCCCTTGGCCTTGCAAGAGCTGCAGGCAGGGGTCAGGCTACCCAGCAGGCAGAGAGTTAAGCGGGCACCGGGACCCCAGCCAGGGTCTTTGTTGCAGGCAGGGCCCCCCTCTCCCCAGCCCAGGAGCAGATCAAAGCACTGGGTATTTACCTCCTGGCTGGGTGCAGGACACCGGCCCTTTCTGCTAGAGCTTTTCATCCCTATTAGGGCCGTGAAAGGCTGAGCTATGAGATCAGCTGCCAGGGGCTGTCCGGGGACAGCGCTGAGCTGCAAAGGTCAGGAGGGAGGAGGAGAAGAGAAAAGAGGCAGAGGCTTAAGGGACAGGGCTCAACAAAATCGCATTTACTGTGGTCACGGTCTTCAGACAAGCCTCCAAGACAAGGAACCGCGTGTTGTCTAAGGGCCATTATTTGGGTTTGACACGTCCAGTGCCCGGGCTTTGAAGTTGGGAGTGGGACACCATTAGAGACCCATTTGTCTCTGGCACAAGCCCTTTGGCTCCCACGCAGCATTTCCTGCAGGAAGAGGGTCTCATCTACCCTCTGCCACCAGCTCCCAGAGGGATACGGACAGAGGAGGAAAGCCAGTCCCCAAAAAACAGATGGTTATGGCACCAGGATGGCTTTGCTTTGCCCAGGCTTTCTGTGTTGCCCCAGGTATGTTGCAAGCTGGTGAGGCAAGGATGCAATGCATCTGCAGAGCACCAGCCCATTTGGGTGAAGAATGAGGAAGCCAGTTAATTGGGTTTTTATCAGCAGAAGTTCATAGCTCTCATCATGGCATCAAACGGCACTTTTGCTTTCAACTCATCTTCACCAAACAAGTTGTGGGACGGAAGATGAGGAGCACATGAAAGTGGCCACATTCAAATGCAATCAGCAAAGAAAGCCAGCAAAGAGCTGGCGGGCTGACAAAGCGCCCCGGGGGGCTGCACCCGGCCCCCCCCCCGGCATGGCACCCATCCACAGCACTCCACCAGGACACAAGGAACCAGGGAGAAAATTATCAAATCCCAAGGGCTGCAGAAAGAGCTCAAGCGGCTCCGCAGACACTCTCACATATGCTGGCATGGGCTAGAGGCTTCCCAAACCAACAGCAGCTATTCCGGAAGCTGGGGGAGTACAGCCAGAAAAGCAAGTATGGCAACGTGTCCTGAAAACAAGGAGGAAGGATTATTCTGGCAGTTGGCAGTACATAGGTGACCCCTTCTCCATGATGAAGTGCAAGCTATAGAAAAATGCTGATGTAGGAAAGGCCCAGGGACGAAGCACACATCCAATGGTTTACAACAGATAATTCTTGCCAGGTTAAGTCTAATTGCATCTAAAAACAGAAATGCAAGACAAGGGGTTTAAAGAAACACTCAGGATAATATATCTGGTCTCACTGAATCCGGCTGCCAAAAAGCGTTAGATTGGATTACGAACATTATTACATCAAAAATGGATTGAAGGGCTTAAAGACTAACAATAAACAGCAAATGTATCAGATTTATGGGGCAAACATCTACCGGGGCCTTGCTTTTACTTCAGCATTTTCATCGAACAAGGTCTGCTTGCCTTAAAGAGGCTCCCAAGAGAGGTGTAATCCTATGGCTGTGCCCAGGCATTCGGCAGAGGGATGGGGAAGAGACAACACCCTGGAAAAATACAACAGCACTGGCTGGCCAAGGTGCTGCCCATCACATCTGCAAACAGCTGCCTGGAGAGCACCCAAAGGCTTTGCTTGGAGGTCTTTGCTCTCCCACACCCCATCCAACACAGAAAGGGCTGCCAGGACTGCCCCCAAACACCAATGGAGAATGAACTGGAGAATCACGTCCAAGGATGAAGCCAGTGCTCAGCTGAAAAACACGTCACCCCAGTAGCTCCCTGCCTGTGGCACTGGCAGCAGCCACGGCACATGGGGCCACATCCAGAGCTCCTGTGTGGCAATGCTGGGGAGCTGCACCGGGAGCTTCTCCTCACGCCGCCCAGCTGCCAGGACACCAGGATTAATGCATCTCTATCTAGGCACCTCATTACCAGAGATAGGAAAACTGGAGCAAGTTCAAAGAGTAGCAGCAAATGCAATTAAGAGCTGGAGTGAATTAGGAGGGGAGGTGGAAAGAGCCAAACCTGCATGGCTGGCTAAGCCCTGGTGGGGTTGAAGTCACCCATGAGCATCCCAGGAGTGCAGACACCAGGGAGAGAGGGGGGAAAGCCTACTTGAGTGGGAAACAGACAGCCAAGGAAGCAGAGAAAATCATCTAAATGGGTAAAAACCAAGGCTGAGAACAAATATCGACACGGTCAGGCTCTCAAGCCTGGGGTAGGTGACCTGCAGGCACAAAGCAGGACCCCCACCCACATCTAGAACAGCACTGTCACAAAACAGCCATCAGTTTTCACCTTCCTGTAACTCCTGCTAGCCCCAAATACAACTGGATGGACTATTTGTAAGCACTCAGACACATTCTTCCCTTCCATTTTGGCCATTCCGTAGCATTCAGCTTCTCTACCAGCTCTGCAAGGATGAAGGGAGGAATAGCCACACATCTGCTAATGAGCCAGAAGCACCTTCTGCCTCTATGAGGATCATATGAATGACCCACACCCTGCTGCCAGCCCAAGGGAATAGCAGCACCAATCGCATCTGCACTGAGGTCTGCAAGTACAAGCTACCCTGCTTGTCAAACTTTCCAGTAGCCTTACCCATGTGCTTGGCCAAGGAACCCCAAAAAAGTACTTCCTTTTGGGGTAAAAAGAATTAATTCCTGATGGATTGCATTTTACCACCTCCCACAGTACAGCCACCACTACATGCTTCTGTCCATAGAGTGCAATGGTCCTGCAGGGAGGAGGCAGGAGACCCCCACCAGGCACCAAAGGCAGGCAGGGAGGCAGCCACAGGAGACTGAGGACAGCAGAAACGAAGAGCTGCCCTGAACCCATGGAGCAAAACACCTAATTCCCAAATTCCCAGCTTCTCCATGGGCCAAGGGTCGTGATGCCCCATGTCCTGCTGCAGCCTCACATCCTCCACCAAGCAAGCCTCCGTCTCCAGCACAGACCTGCAGCAGGAGCTGCCACATCTTGTTTTTTATGAAGCAGCTTAGGAAGAAGCATCACCTTCCCCTGCCCAGCCCCGAGGAAAAAGATGCTTTTAAGTGGCAGAGGGGCTCAGCACGAAACTGCAGAGGACGGAGAGAGGTTACGTTTGCTTTCAAAAGCCTTTTTCATTGCTAAGCCAAAGGCTGGGGCCATGTCCCTCTGTGATAAAAGTGGCCTTAAACAAGGCTTGGCATATCCAAGGCGGGAGCAAGGAGCAGCTCTGAATGGGGAGGGACCCCGGGAAGCCCCTGGCTCCAGCAGGGAGGTTTTCCCTGCTTGGGGAAAGCAGGGGCCAAGCAGCACACGTCCCGCTGCTGCCCTGCTCCCGTCCACTGCAGCATCGCTTCCCCAGCTTAGGGCTGTCGGCAAATGAAAAGGAAGAAAAAACCCTTTTGTGTGTCAAGGCAAAGCTTGGGGAAAGGGGGGGGGGGAGTAATGGGAAAAAAAAAAAGGGGGGGGGGAATGAAAAAAAAAAAAGACAACACGTGGGTGGTCTGCTCAGGAGACTTTTGACTTTGTTTTTTTGGCTATTTTCTTTCTCGGCAGAAAGAGCTCCTGGGGCTGCTCGGCAGAGGGGTACGGCCAGATCACAGGAGCATCCTCAGCCCACCCAGGGGCCAAAGTTCAGCTGGCAGCAGCCGCTCGCTCCCAGCGCCGAGGGGGCTCGCATCAAAGTGCGGAGGAGTCAAGAGAAATTAAAGTCAGAAACGGTCCAAGGAGGGGGCAGAGGGCACTGCCGGCTCCCCGAGGAGAGAGGGGCACCCCACAGGGATGTTCTGGGCACCCCACTCCCTGCATCCCTGTTCCGGCCCTATACAGGCTCCGAGATGCTGCAACTGGAGACTGGGACTGGGAAACAAGAGGATAAATAGGATTTTATGGTAGTCTCTTGGGAGCTCTCCCTGCCCTGGGAAGAAAGCAGGATTCTATTACAAATAGAGGGAAGGCTTCTAGATATTGGAGAAGATTCCCATCACTGGTAGCAGAATCATGTAAAACAAGATTAGGCAAACATGCAACAAGTTTAAAAGCTTTGGCGAAACCTCTGCTGGCAAAGCTGGCACGGTGCAGCTTGCAAAATCCCAGCTGAGCATCCCGTCGGAGCTGCAGCGAGCCGGAGCAATAGTGACCCAGGTGTGCTGGCAGCGTTGGAGGGGAGCTGGCAATGGCTCAAAGCCATGGGGGCCCTTGGGGAGCTGCGTTTGTACTCGGCAGCACGCCGTCGGCCGCTTGTGAAAATGCCACCGAAAGCTACAGGAGGTTGATTTAACTTAAGCAAGAGCTTTCGTGTGAAATGCAAAGCAGCTCCTTAAAACTTGTGCAATTCAGAACCTGGTAAATCCCTTTGCCTGCACTTTCCTGACAGACTTGCATTGCAAGACGAGGGACCCCACGTTCCTCCTCCCCGGTGCTTCGTTAGGCTCCTGAGCTTGTTCTGGGGAATGTATTTGACTATGGGGGCTCTTTGCAGCCTGTGGGTCTCATGGGATCTATCAAAGGGGCGTGACGTGGGATCCCGCTTTCAGCCCTCATGAGCACAATGACCGTGGCACTGCTTGAACTTGACCCCCGAGCACGGAGAAGCTGCTGACCAAGTGCTTGAAGATGTTTGCCTGACACACAAAAGGCAGATTCACGGCTGTGCTTTTAGCCCCTCTCCCCACTCTCTGCCCACCGCAGGGAAGGCTTGCCATTGAATCAAGCCTTGCCTCAGCTGAGGGACAGCAGAAGGGCTGACCTTTTGGGGTTCTAGAGCTGTCAGGCTGGTGCCAGCCATGGTTACTCATGGTACAGGAGATGAGAGTCTGCTGGGGAGCTGTGCTGGGGCTTTTGGCATCCCAATCCCATCCCCAGGGTGCCTGGGCTTGCAGCCAGGGTTCCCTGCACCCCCAAATCTGGTGACCCCACCTGTGCCCCCTTAGTGATACCAGGCAGATGGCCCCAAATCCTGACAGTGAAGGTGACCAAGAGATGGCAGCTCTTGGGAGAGACCGGCCCTGCCAAGGCATGACTCAATCCAGTGCAGCCCGCGGTCTCTGCCGGCACCATGGCCATGCAGAGCAGGCTGAGCCGGTTCTTGTGCCAGGTCCTCACCCCTCCTATAGCCATGCGGTGCCCAGAGCCCCTTCGTCACCACCCTGTGCTCAGCGATGTGTTAGGTAGCACTAAGCAAAATTCACCACCAAGGGTGGGCTCAGCACTGCCCTGGCACTTTCAGTGCACCAGGTATACCCCAAACTACAGGCAGCCCCAGGGAGGGCTTGGTGGGGAAATCCAGGCGGGCAGCATCACTGTGTCATCACACTATGGCAGAGCACCTCCTGCCCCAGCTGCCTGCTAACACCCTCACCACCTCCTCTGAGAGCAGGGATTTCAGGCTAAAAATACACTGTTTACTGACTGAGAAGCACCAGCTCCCACGGCTCAGTGCTCGCTTCCCATGCGGGATGTGACCTCTGCACTGGGCTGCTCACCAGTGAGCCTGCGGCATGTGATAGCGAGGGCAGAGATGAGCCACCGTGCCCTTTGCAGGCTGCTGTACTGCAGGTTCACAGGGGTAACAGTGAGCTTGAGCAGAAGACAAACAGGGAAAAGTGAGGCCAGCGCTGCCAGACTGGGGGCCAAGGGATGGCCAAGCTGCCCAGAGTCCACACTCTGTCCACACAGAGCCAGCACATGCAGATACATCCCCCCGCACTCATGGACCATGGTCTCCAAGAAAATTCAGCCCTTCTTCTCTCACCCCTCCATAAAGATGTGTTGCACCAAGAAAACAAGAGGATGACACCAGGATGCAGAATTTTACAGCCATTTAGACCACAGAAAGCACTGGGTGGCAGCTTCCCACTTGCCGGGCTGCTCTCAGAGCCAGGACCAGTGAGGAGGGTGGGCATCTCCTTGCTCACCATTTCTCCTGATCCCAAGTGCAGCACCAGGAGCTCCCCAGCCCCAAGGCAAAGCCCTATAAGAAATGCCCTGCAACACCTCCAGCAAAGATGACAACAGGCTCCAGGTTTGACGGTGCTCCAGACACACTTTGCCCCTCCTTGCCAGGACTGACCTGGCAGGGGGACATGCTCCTGGCTGCGGGCACGGCCAGGGACACAGCAGAGCAGCCAGACAGGGGCTGATGACCCGTTCTGTTCGGTCAGTGCCACATTCCAACCCCTTCTCCCATCCAGCTGGAAATATTTTCCATGCGTGTCAGCTCTCTGCACCAGCCAAGTCGCAAACAAGCGCCTGGCGACACTCTCCAGACCCCTGCAGCCCCCCCGAGCCAGGGTCGGCGGCGAGGAAGAGGAGAGCGACTCACATGTGATGAAGTAATCCTGCTGCCGCTTGAATTCCAGGCCCATGTAGTTGGGGCTGAACTCCTGAAACTTGATGGTGAAGCGGATCTCCTGCTCCGGCCGGTTGCACGTCACCAGCACGTTGGGGTCCATGACGGTGCTGCAGGCATCTGCCTGGTCCTTCTTCACCAGGTACAACTTGTAGTACTCGTAAGGCTTGGACGGCTCCGCCTTGGGGCAGATAATGTCCAGTTTATCCCCAATCTCTGGGTAGATGACCAGCCCCTTCCCAGTCATGAACCTGGAAGAGAGGAGGGCAAGAGGTTAGCCACATGCTCTAGCACAGGCCACAGTGGTCACACCAGCCCGTTCCACCCCGTGCACAGCCCTGCTTTCGCACCATTTCTTTCATGCTTAAACTGCTGTTTTCCCTCTGCAAAATGGCTTTTGACACCAAAATAAAGCTCTCTTCTTCCTTCACCACCTCTGCACATGCAAGGAGCCAGTGCAAGGCTCCCATCAAGAAAACCATGGGCTCAATTGGTTCAGCCCCACTCCACATCCCTCCTGCCATGATGAGGGTGAGCACCCTTCCCAGACACAAGCCTGGCACCCAGAAGAGAATGGAGCCTTCCCACAAAGGGCTGCAGAGCGGGCAGCCTGGAGACGCCACGGCTCTGCCCGACGGCCAGGCAAGGAGCTTCCTGCAGGGACAGGCAATAATTAGGCATGGGGAGAAGCCCTGACAATGGGGCGCAGGGAGGGATCCCTTCCACGCCCCAGCTCCCTGAGGAATTCCTGTCCTTAAATGGAAGGGAGGGAAGCATCCTGCAGGACAACTTCTACCAAGCCAGGCTCAACGGCGTGCCCAGGAGCGTGGGAGGACCGGATGGAGAGGAGCAAGGAGGGAGGAAAGCTATTTGGGGCTGGAAGGCAGGGCATTGCGAAGGGAAGGAAGGCAATATGCTGATAATTAGCATTCAGATTTCATTATTGTGGGGTAATAATCTGAATAATTTTTTTTTCAGTGTGAAGTAGAGTATTAGGGAAACAAGGAGGGAAGCAGCAGATCATCTACTTTGATGTAGGCAACATAACGCATTCTTGATGGAAGATAAGGTGGGAATGGATGCTCCTGCAAAGTTATCTCCGCTGCAACTCCCTCACATAATTTGGGCACAGCAAAAACCGAAGCGTGTGCCTCAGCAGGCTGCACGTCGGCAGCTTTCCCTTCCCACTCTGACGCAGCTGGGTCCCTGCCCCATCCCACCCCTTCAGTCAGATGGGGGGACAAGGACACCTTCTCCCTCCATCAAGCTGCTCCGGCTGGGGCTGCAGGCACCACAGAAGGAAGATCAGACACACAAGACCAACCTGCTCTGTGGCTGTGGTACAAGTCTTTGCAAGAAGCCACAGAGCTGAAACCATTGCCTGAGCAGCCCAGACTCCAGGCCTCTGGCTGCCCGAGCCGCAGCAGATCCGCATGCCGACCCATGGGGCTGGGAGGCAGCAGGCGGAGCTGGGGCCCACGCACAACCCGATGCCCTTGGCAAGGGCTCCGGAGCCCGGTGCCAGCTCTAGCAGGGGGAGGGAGGGATGGCCAGGACAGAGACAGACATCAACTGCACCTTTCTGCCAGCTCACCAGGTCACCCTCACCCAGCCCCAGGAGAGGAGGCAAGGCACAGGGACAGGGGAACAGTCCCCTTCACCGACGCTGCTCTGAACACGGGAGCTGAATTCCAGAGGGTTGTCTGCCCCATCCTCCCTGCGGTACCCAAAGCATCACTGTGGGATCATCCCAACCCCAGCACCACCATGGCAGTGGCTGTGCCTTTGCCATGCAACCTTGTGGGAAGCAAGTAAGTTGTGTTAAAGTCATGACTGCTGGAAGAAGGGATGCAGCAGCCTCATGGAAGAACAGGAAACGTAATCCACACAGGGCCCGTGCAGGTGGGATGCTGCACCACGGCTCCGTCCCCGGCAATGCCGGCAGGTGAGCCACGCTTTGCCTGAGCGCTACCAAGTAGGTCAGCTGGCCCCCGGCCAGCGCACCGCTTCCAAACCTTGGGAGGGAGCGATAAAGGCTTCCCCCACCCACAATTCCTGACGCAATCCCAGGAGCCGAGCAGCAGGAGATGCAAAGGAGCCCCTGCCCCTCCCTTCCCTTGCTCAGCCTCCCCACCCCGTGCCGGGCCGCAGACATGCAGCGCAAGTGAACACTTGCACGCTCGCTCATGGGTTCCCACCCCGAGAGGCAGCTGGATCCCACACTCGTTTCTCCACGGTTGGCCTGAGTCAGAGGCTTTCTGGCACAGAACTCCCAAGTGACTCAAATTCCCTCCTCCAGCCCCTGCCAGCTCCCTCCTGCCCAGAAGATGCCAAACAGGAAGCCACAAACAAGCCAAGCAGATGTCTTGCAACGCCGGAGCAAGAGGAGAAGGCTCCTATCTGTCCCCCATCTTCATACCAGAAGGACCTATCACATCTCCTTGGCCAAAGCCTTGGCCAACACCAGCAAACCAACCGGTCCATGTGACACCAGCCTGTGCTGCCGGCACGGCCGTCTGGGATCGGGTCAAGCTGATTTTTAATGAGAGGAGAGGCCATAAAGCAATCAAGGGAGCTGAGAACATCCCAGCACCACATCCTGCTGGCACTTCTCTTCCTCTTAGAGAATTCACAGAGGAGGCCTCTGTTTGTTTTATTTGTTTCAAGGGTAAAATGACAAGATTAATTTCTTCTAGGAACGCTTGGTTTCAGCTTCAGAAGCACACAGCTTCTGCCTGGGAATTAGCCCAGGAACGTTTTCCAGATCTCCTACACGAACATCAAGCAAGACTGAGCTACCAGCCAAAGCAGCAGCCCTTCCCCACATGCAGTGCTGCACGGGGCTTATGGGGGTGCTCCCTCCAGCTGCTGCTCCTTGCCAACCACATTCCTGCCCACACACACTCTGTACCCTTTGCCCTCTTATTTCCCCGATTTCTTCTCCTCTGTTTCCTCCTTAGTGTCCTCCCTCTCTTCCCTGAAGACGAAGAGAGTCCGGGCAGCACAAGTGGTGGAAGTAAGCCCCTGAAGAGCACGCATTCAAACCCCTCTCACTGTTCTTTGAGCTCCTCACCACAACCACACATCCAGATTTCTCCCCCCCCCCCCCCCAACTGTGCTTTGTTGCAAGCAACAGCTTGTGATGACCATCCTAGGGAAGACAGACACCAGTTCCCATCACGCGACAGGCCTCCACAAAATTATACTTTAAAATACAAAAGGCGCAAAGCAACATTTATCACAAGAACAGCAGACAAGTTCTGGGTATGAGAAATATTACTCCAGAAGGATTGTTGAAGGCAAGAAAGAATCACTCTTGACTTGTCTTTACAAGGACACATCTTCAGTTTTATCTTAACCGGGAAGAATGAATAGATCTCCTTTTAAATTAAGAGTGAAACTCATCATGGCCTCAGAGCACACGCTGTCATTCTGCGGGGAGAATCTGCTCTATCCTCCGTACACTACAGTTTTGATTTCCCTGTTTTAAAGCAGGGAGGGAAACAAAGAAAAATCATAATTCAACTCAACCTTAATGCTAAAACTAGTCTGACCAAGTGCTTTTGAGGCTGATCGTGCACAGTGTGTGCTGGAGCCTAGCTGTGGAAGGCCACGAGCAGGCACTCAGCATCCCAACTGCACACAGCACCCGCTTCTACCTGTGCCTCCACTTGGGAGGAGGATGGTGGCTCCAGCTTTATTTATTTAGCCTTGGTGCTACTACCATTAGCAGCTCACAGATAACATCTCAGCATTCTTTCTCCTAGTGGCAAAGGTGGTGGAAAAGACTAACTACAACCTATTAAAGTTTAAAAAACACTATATTTTTGCCCTTGCTGCAAACAGCATTCATTTGAGCAAACAGTGCTGTTGGGGGGACACTGGCCTCTGCTCCATTATGGGCAACTTCATTAATTAAAACCCCTCAAGGTGATTTTTGGGTGGCACCTGTGGCTGCCCACCTGCAGAGCTGTGCAGGTTGCTGAAGAGCATCCCATCCCAGCCAGGCATCCCGATCGCCACATCCCGGTCCCCAGCTCCCGGCCCCGCAGGTTCCCTGGGAGCGATCAGGTGGCAGCATCCAATTTCCTCATTGTTTCGGGAGGTGTTTTCTGATGGGAAAGGTGAAAAGGGTATTTGTGAGCCTTGTAAACCGATTCCTCCGAGTTGGGTAAACAAGGGGAGCTCTGTTGGCAGCGGGATGCCGGGATGCCGGAGCAGAGATGGGATTAAAGAACAGCCGCTCCCCTGCCCCGAGCTGGGGGGCCGCTGGCAGGGACCCTCAACCCCTGCGGACCAGGCAGCTCACCAGCTCGGAGGGTTGGTCTCCCATCAGGGATCTAAAAAGCACGTGGGACCTGATGGAACGACCCAGGGCCTACATATGGGACCTGCTGGAAGGGCCATGAGCTCAGCCAGTATCCAGTGTCAGAGGCGGCCACCCTGTCATCTCAGGGCTGGTTTGGGGGAGAGGAATCGGAATGAGGCAGTAAGAGATGATAATCCCTTGAAACACGCAACGGGGCTGCTTAGGGTCCAGGGAGGGATTGCAGCCTGGTGTCCTGGTGCTGCGCCTAGGCAGGAGATGAAACCACACCATGGCACCAGCACATTCCCTAGGTGAGTACCGACCAGCCCCACAGTGCCAGCTGCTCCTTCAGTTCAATCCAGTCCTTCGGTCTGTCCTTTGGTTCAACGGCCAGGCACAGACGCACCCAACAGCTCTGCACACTGAGAACAACAGGGAACCACAGGCAGAGAGATGCTGCCCTTCTACCAGCAGCCGAGACACTCACACCTTGGCTCTGAGGAGCAGCCACGTGGAAGGGTGGCAGGGCTCCCAGCAACCCCCCTGAGCCAGCCAGATCACAAGCCCATGGCTTCCTGGGCTGCCTCAAAGGACACTGGCTGTAGCACCAGGGTTCCTGCAAGCCAGCACATCACACAACGATGACCTGCTCCATCCCACCGCTGGTAGAGGCTCAACAAGCCCAGGAACATGAGGTAAGAAGGAAAACCATGCAGGTTGAGTCAGAGCAAGCTCAGAACTCCTGCTGGGCATGATACCTCTCTCCTCCACACACACACACACACACACACACACATACCAAGCAGGCTCCTCTTCTCCACGTGGGCATGCATGGGCTAGCAGACTGGGTCACAGTTAAACATGGACAATGCTAACATGTTCACAGTAATAGCTGCAAACACAAGTGTCCTGCAGATACAGCATCAAGCACCTTTACAAACAAGCTAGAGACCTTCAGCTCTTCCTCGGCGAGAAAATGACTGGTAAAATGCTTGAAAATATGACTTTTAAAAAAGAATGAGCTGACGCACTTTCCAACAACCTCTCCCCCAAGCACAGGCCCTCCTTGCATCACATGAACTACCAAATCTTCGGGGCAGCACCACTTTCCCCACATCCAAGAAACATGATGCACCTCACCTTGTTTCAGGCTTTGCAGAAACAGAAAACAGAACAACATTTAACAACAGTCTCCTCTTCAGAGGAGATGCTCTAAAGCATTAATGCTGACATACATACAAGATGACATATGCTAAATGCTGTTTTCTTCAAAGAAATCCAAAAATAGCTGTATCTTCCAAGGAGAACATTTACTTCTGGCAGTGAAGGCTGCAGGATGGCTGATAATGCCCGGCAGAGCGAGGCACTGCAAGTGGAGGGCAGCAATAACCAAGGTCCATATGACATTTTCTAATATGCAGGGGACCTGCATCTTCTGGTGCCTGCCAGCTGAAGACCACACTGGCGCAGCTCTCCATACCAACAGAGCACACAGGTCCCACCAGCAAGACCACAGCTTCCATGAGCCACCGCAGCTCCTGACAGCTGGGAACCACCTTAGAAAAGGGATGGGAAAACAGCCAGCAGCTCTGCAAGCTGAAGAGACCCAGTAGAAAAGCCAAAAACTTCATGTCTAAACTGTGTGCGTACTCCTGAAAAACACCTCTGAAACCTGTGAGAGCTTTGCCCATGCCCAGCCACACACAAAATTAAATGCCTGCAACTCCCTGCCTCATTCTTTTCCCTTTTCTGGGACACAGCAGCACTGTTCTACAGCAGCTACCCAGGCACAGGGGACCCTCTCTACCCAGACCGCTTGGCCATCAGTTAGAAGAAATCAGTCCTGTCCATGGAGGAGTCCTCCAGACCCCTGATGCCACAGAGCCAGGTCACACTCCAGCCATCCGAGGGTCCCTCCAGAGCTCACAGTCACTCCAGAGCTCCTCCAGTGACACCCTAGCATTTGCCAAACTCATATTTTCACCAAGCAAGAGACATCAAGGGGTTGGCAGCAAATACTGGGCCCTTACTTGGGCTGTACCTTCACAGCTCCGTGGCTGAAGCCAAACAGCATCATAGGACAGGGACAATGGCATGGTCCTTTGAAAGCTTGAGCCGAGAGCACCAGACATCCCATTTCACAGGGATGGGGGAGGACTGGATACATCTGTGGGGGTCCCCAGCCAGCCCTGCCAGACACTGCACCCCACCACCCAACTCACTTCACCTCTCCAGAGCCAAGGACAACTAATACAGGAATGAATTACACACTTAACCAAAGGGCCCACCTCATCCCAGTACACCAGCAGCATCCACAGCCCTTTTCCAGAGCACCCGGAGCAGTGACAGCACCTGGAAGCACACAACCCTTTTTCACCTCCCGTTAAATTCTTGGGAACAAAGATATCCCATGGAAGGAAGTTAATTACAACTTGAATAAAAAGGTTCCCTGCTCTCCTCTGCCTCCCATCTGTATCTGTCGCCTTCTCGCTTGTTCAGTTGAGTTACTCATCACCACAAAGGAGGGTAAATAGGAGCACGCAAATCCCTACACTTTCAGATCCCACTTCTTTTATGTGCTCTGCTATTATTAGTCTCCTTTAAAAAGAGCCTTCGATCTTTTTTTCCCCCTGCTAATCTACGTATAATTATTTTCACTGCCCTTCTGCAGACCTCTTCTATTTCGCCTACATCCTTTCGGAGCCGAGGTGGGGAGCACAGAACCTGGCAATTTCAGGTAACTCTTTCTGAAAAAAAAGAAGCCTCTTATCTCCTTCAGCCCTTTGGCCTCCACTGCTCAAAGAGATATTTTTCAGCTATTCACAATGGCACCTTCCAGCCTCTCCCAGCTCTTCGTCATCCCCCTGTCCCTGGGGAGGGGGAATTGCCTCTGCTGAGCCCCTGCGGCCACACTGTCCCGTCCCCCTCCCAGACACACTCTAAGGCCCTTTTTCCACATCTTGGGTTTAATGAGGCCCATTCAACCCTCCCAAAGACAAAAGACCCTTCTCGTTTCCAAACGGATTTACACGACGCATCAGTGAGGCATAAACGGGTTGCCATGGCAACCCGCACCCTGGCCCCCCCCAGCACTGGGATGCCATTTTCTAACGCCACTGAGCCCCAAAACCCCTTTGTTGCTTTAATGCCAGCTGTAAGGTTTGTCACAGGCTGGTAAAAGCACCCACCCACCCAAAAGTGACACACACACACCCTCAGGTGCCAAGGATGCCATTTTCTGAGATGAAGCTAAAAGATGCTCAAGCCAGTGCAGCGCTCGTGCAGGCACCCCAGTAAGCTCTGCACCATGATCAACTCCAGGTCATGGTCAAGCCAGGGTTCAAATTAAGCAGAAGGCAAGGAAACACCCAACTGTAAAGGGGAACTGAAACTAAAATATCCTTCCCTCTGCCCAGAAAGAGGTGAGATGCTTGAGACAGCACAGGAGAGTCCATGCTAAAGCGCCAGCCCTGGCTTAGCTCCCAGCCTCCCTCCATAGGGAAGCCGGTGGCTTTGGCAGTGCCAGACGGCCACTCAATACTTTGCATAGAGGCTCAGTAACCATAAGCCTCACACTCAATGCTTCATGCTGTATTTCTCCCTAAAGCTTCAACCACTAAAGGCCAAGAGATAATATCGTCTACTCCATGCAGAGCTGCCCATCCCAGGTGGGAAGCAGGAGAGACCCCACCATGGCTCCTCGAGCTTTGTTCAGAAGTTGCACAGCCACTGTTGTAATCCTGAAGACCAAACCCTTACAGAATGTAAAGGGGACGGGCCAATTGTGCTTAGGAAAATGGAGAAAGACCAGATGGAACCTATTCTATCACAAAACCACACAATTGCAGTGTCTTTCTGCAATGGGAAGCCAGGAGGAGGACCCAGGTTACAACTGCAAACCAGCCTGCAGAAGGGTCTGGTCTCCCCTTCTCTATTCCAGACCACTTCTCCCATGGGAGAAGGAATCCAGAACAACACTGGGCAATGACTGACTCAGAACTCCACCCACTTCACCACCCAGCAATGGTTTCCATTACTAGAGGTGCTCTTCAGCCAAAAAAGCCACCCACCAAGCAGCAACAACACAGTCCCTCTGTAGGGGTTTTGCTTGTATCATCCCTGCACCGGATGCCAAGGCAGCGCGAGTCCAGATGCGGGACAGCTAGCAGGTCACTGGGGGGAAAGAACAATCCCGACAGGTCTCCTCTGCCCTCTGCACCAGCGGCTGAGCTCAGGAGCCCACTCTGCTCCCAGGGGCTTTAGGACCAGTTCCAGCAGCGGTTACACCACGGCTATCACCAACCAAGAAGACATCGAGCACAGGAGGGCTCCAGCCCATGAGGGTGCTGGAGGGATCAGGCTGGCAGCCATGCTTCAGGAAAGCAGGCATGGGTGCTGGCCACACCTTGGTGTCCATGGCCAGCGGCTGCCACCACAGCAGTGACATCCCCATCCCCACAGCCGCCAGCAGCCAGGGCCGGCCCCGGTGACTCAGAGCAGGGCTGCAGGAAGGGCTTTCTCTTTGAGCCATCCTCTAATTACAGCATGGCAAAAGGTACACGCTGTCAGAGAGCATCCAAGCCCCAGTCTCCCCCCTACCAGCCCCAAGGACAGGTACTGGAGACCCACAGTGCTCAGGTGGCTACCAAAGCACCCAGCTAGGTAGGGAGAGAGCTCTGCTGTCCCCTCCCATGGCAGAGACCACATTTCCAACCACATCTCCTCCTGTCCCATCCCAACTATGGCCTATCAGCTGCCCACAAACACTCAGCAGAGGTTGGGTGGCTTTGGGCTTTGTCCCGCAGAGGCTAAAGCACGCACCAGTGATAGCAGAGCCACCACAGAAGCCACCAGTACAGGGCCTGCCGCGCCGGGATCACCGGAGTGGGGTTCCTGACCCAGCCGTCACACTGCTGCGTGCCCCCTGCTTGCTGTCAATACATCCACTCAATCGGGATGGGGGTCTCAAGGCTTTGGTTACCTCCAGCACCCTGCCTGGGTGCACATTGCCTGCCCTGTGGCTGGAGAAGACGCACATAGGTAGTGGGGGACAACTGGGTACCCCCAGATCACCTCCGCACTGGGGATGAGCGCTGCCAAAGGTGGGTGACAGCACCTGCCAAAAGGTGGATGTTTTCTTTTGTCCCCTCCTGGGCTCAGCCAGGATGCCTCCCCATGCCTGTCTACCACATAAGAGGATGGCTGCTGACCCCCACCCCCCCAGTGCTCTGAGGAGGAAGAGGAAGAGAAGGAAGGCTCCCAGGCCTGGGCGCTGATGTGAGCAGCCATGTGCTGTTCCATCTTCCCACCTCTGCGCAGCAGCCTGTGCGTTCGGATACTGCACCCAAACCATGTAAACAAACCATATTAACCCAAAGCCCGTGAGGGGGAGTTACAAAAGGAAAAATGCTGGTAATTGAGGGAGTTTGAAGCAGATTTAATTGGGGCCAGAGCCCTGGCACAGGCTGCTGCTGCCACCTGCAGCACTCTCCACAGCCGGTGGCATTTGGCCCTGGGGACCCCCAGCTCCTGCCGGCACCAACTCATGGGGTGTAGACCCCATCTGGGTTCAATAAGGAGCAGTGGGGGTCCCCTGGGCTCACACCCGGCCCCCCCTACACCCCTGCAAAGTCATTATTTTCCAGCACAATAAGCGGCTCCGCCAGCGATGGAACCAAGGGCTCGGCCAAACCATAAAGAGGGAGATGAAAAAAAGCCATATTCTCTCCCTCAAGTAATATCGCCCCGCACCTCCCCTCGGAGAAATAAAGACGGACCGAGTTATCTAATTAATGCTGGCAAGAAGCGGGGAGGCCGGGGTCCGGGGGGGGCTGCCGGCAGCCCACAAAGGCGGCGTGGGGAGCGGTCTCCCCGCCGCCGCCGCCGGCATCTCCCATCAATGGGGCCCCACGCTGGGAGTGAGGTAAGAGGGGATTCAAAGGGGGGTTTGTCAGGGGTTTTGTTTTTGAAAACGGGGGAGGGGAAGGGGACAGGGCTTGACAAGAGCTGACAGACAACTGAACAAAACCATAAGGGCCATGAATGGCAACACGGCTCTTTAATTGGCATAGGAATGGAAAGAGAAGTGAGACAATGAGGCGCGGGCAGCAGCGGCGGAGCCGAGGCGCAGGCAGCGAGCGCTCACCTTCTGCCTGCCTGCACCCCTGCTCCCCAGCACAGCTGCCTGTCCAGAGGTTGGCAGCTGGATGTTGCAGCTGCAACCACCATAACCTTCCCCATAAAACCATCCGAACCCCCCGAGGAAATGGGAAAGCATAGCCCAGCACCCCAGCAGGCTCTGCAAAAGCCAGACGGCACCAGAAGCGGCACAAACCCAAAGCCTGAGCGCGGGATGCTGCAGGTATTAAATGATCCAGCGGAAGCAGATCAGGTTCCCCGCTCAGCCTCGTGTACTTTTCAGCTTTGATTCGGTTTCGATGCTCGTGCCCTGGCTGCAGCCCCGCTCATCCGGAGGACGGGGGGCCGAGAGGGGAAGCGGGGGAGAGGCAGGTTAAAAGGGAACAAGGTTGGATCAGCGGGGTTCCCACTCCTTCCCTGACCCCTCCGAAACAAGACAGTGGAGATTTCGCCTCCCGGTTCCAAAGCAAAGAATTACTTTGGCAGGGGATGCGGCAGCGGCTGGGCGCCCACTTGGAAGAGAAAGCGGCAGGAATATGCCCAAGGAACCCAAGAGCAAGACCTCCCCGCCAAGCCCCACTAATTGTCATGCAGATTAATCCCCTGCCAGGACAGAAAGGAGGCAAAACTGCAGCCCTTCACCATGTGGGTTTGGGGAGCGCAGGGGACAGGAGGGTGGGGGTTCAGCCCACCAGACCTGACAGCAACCCCAGTATTTTATGAAGACCCCCCCCTCCCCATCCTTCCCACCTCTCACTTTTCCAGCTCAGTTGGAAAAATGAAGAACTGAAAGCAAACAGCCAAGAGATGAAGTTACAGCCTGCGGTTAGTCCTTGGGCGAGAGGAAGTCCCTTCCTCCCTACACCCCAGTACCTGACACCCTGGCTAACCCTCCACTCCACAACCCCAGACCAGCCCCCTCCCCACATGGGTCAGTGGCTGGGCACGCTCCCGCACCCCAACCTGGCCACCACAACGTTGCAAGTTGCTGCTTCTACATCCTCAGGGGTACACGAGGGCTCCCCAGACCCCCTCAGCTCCCCACTTCACACTACACATGGCCATACAGCTGCCTTCAAAGCAAAGGAGAGGATCAACCAACCTCACCCATTTTTCTGAGGACTTCCACAAATCTAAAGCCCACACATCCCCCAGGGCGCAGCAGCAGTGGGGGCCTTCCAGCTTCAGCCACTTCCCTGGCACCCAGCAGCCCCCCAGGGTGAGCTAGCGCCCTGGAGAGCCCACTGAGGACTGGGTGATGGCACCAACCTTCACTTGTGAGCATGGGCTGAGGCTCGCCCTGGGGAAGCAATGCTGTGGGCTTGAAGGATTAATCCCAGCATTAGGAACTGGGCAGGGAGAGGAGAAATCCCAGCGGATGGTTACCCGCAGCCGGGCTGCGGGATGCCCTGCCCTGCACCAACAGGTCTCCCGGGTTCCGCCAGCCCCGCGGTCCCCGGGGAGCAGCGTCACCCCTGGCCGCGCCGCCGTGACTCACTGCCAGGCCCTTTGATCTCCCGGCTCCCAGATGTGGCCAAACGAGTTCTGTCATCCTGGCTCAGTCTGGAAGCTGCCATCTTCCCAGGCAGCTGCAAATCACCATCCCTCAGCCCTCGTGTCATTACCGGGAACTCGCCCAGCTGCAGCCAGCCTTAGAACCCATTAAAGCCTTCTTAACCACCCCATCAGAACGAAGTGCATGCGTACAACCACCCCAACAGCCGTCCACTGCAGCCCTGCTCTAACTGCCCCAGCAACCAGGTCGCACAGTATTCCTCACCTCTGAGTCAGCCCTATCATCCTCACGCCGCGCTTGGCTGGACTGGACCTTCAGCCCCACACCACGGGGTGGATGGGTCTGGTTTAGGTCTAGGAGAAAAAGCTAAAGATGAGTCATAAGACCTCAAAAGATTATTTCTCCCTTCACCCCGCCCTTGTCCTCCTGCACACAGACTGCAATGGATCACCAAAACCTGGTGAGCAAGCTCTATGAGAAAGCACGAATCCAGCCTCTAACCTTTGGCCATGCTCCTGGATGTCACTCAGGGAAGAAAGCTACCCCTTTCTCCCTTCAACCTCTTCCTAGTGCTGCTCACATTCCCTCATTCTGGCACAAAAGCCCCAATCTTCTCCATATCTGCAGCCTGCAGGAAAGACAAAGCCTCTCCTAAAGGCTTCACCACGGTAAGAGACTGGGATCCCCTGTGCTCCCCTCTGCTTGCCCTTCCACTGCTCCCAGTTTACCCAGTCCAGGGCTAGTTGGCACAGCTGCAGCTGAGAGAGGAGCTGGGAGAGAGGCCAGCACAACACAAGAGTGTCAGGTTTAAACCTCTCCTCCTGCCGAAAGAGATCTGGCTCGTACTTGCTTTTATTTTTAGGCCAGATACACATACAGCTGAACTTTACACAATGTACAGCCTCCCGCAGGGAACAGGAGGAGAGGAACCAAAAAGCCCACGGCTGTCTTGGGTGTCACAGACGCTGTCAGATCCAGAGGTCTCAGAACTGGGGCTGCTCTCCAGCCCCTTCCCCAGGGATGCCCCGAGCCCCAGGAGCTTTAACAAAGCACTAAGGGAAGCTCAGGTTTTAGATCTAAAAATAAACCAGCCCTTGGGACTGGGGAGGAGGAGGAAAAGGAGGAGGAGGAGGGCAGAGCACCCAGGCTGCCGCCCCGCTTCCAGCCCTGGCCCAGCACACAGCAGTTTCCAATTGCCTGCGGATGGGGAGCATTCACAGTCCTCCTCCTCCCTCCCCCAGGACAAAAACCTCCAACTTGCCACCCACATGCATGGAAGAAAGCTGACGAGATGCCGCAGGAGAGACCAGAGTCTGCCCCCAACCACTTCCTCCCACCCAGCTTCGCTGCCAGATGCGGCTCCCCAGAGCCTTGCCCCAGAATCCCGCTAGCTCAGGCGTTCCTGGCTGCGGTGCTTGCCCCACCGCACACAGTGCCACCAGGCCAGGGACATGTCCCAGCGATGCAACCATGCCAGCAAGGGCTGATGCTAACCCTTGTATTGCAATGTTATTGCAAAGCGCCTGCTGTGTGCACGGGGATTGTTCCAGGCATGGCACAGACACCCCCCTGTCCCCCAGCACTCCCCCACTCACTGTGCAGGGCCAGAGGTGGCTCAGGGCACCGAGGGGATGCAGGCAGATGTTTGCAGAGGGCAGATGTTTGAGGAGATGTTTGCGGAGGGCTGCAGCCTGGGTGGCATGCGCACCTCCCACCCGCTCCCCAAAGCACTGGAAGCGACCGGAGGTGTGAAAGCAAACAGAGATCAAACACCCACCTTGTACACGTGGCCAGCGATGGATTCAGAGCATCCACCAGCAAAGGGGGTTTGTTTAACAGGCCTTAAATAAATGCCAAGGGAAGCACTGCTGCAGAATGGCCCCAGTCCTGCCCTGTAGCCCTTTGGACCCAGGTGGGACTCTGCGTAACTCCACAACCTGCCCTCACTCGCCAGACCCCAAATCACCTTCCTGGGCCCTAGCTCCCCTTCCCTTTGTGCCTCCTTGTCCCAGCTCATGAAAGGCTCTTCTGAAGGGCTCATCCAACCATCCAGCTTTACCCCAATGAGCACATTTTAATTCTGCTTGGCATTTCAGGTGCTTTTCCTTCTCCAATTTAGTAAGGAGAAAGTTCAAAACATTTGCAGTGACTGCGATGCACTAATTTGGAACTTACCGTGGTGTCGACATTGCATTAAGTATTTCTGTCAACCGTGAGGACACACCACGTCTGTGTAAGAAATTACACTGGCAATTATAGCTAAAGAGGCGTGTAAAATTAAAAAAAAATAAAAAAAAAAATGTATTCAGAAATGATAACTGACATTCTTATTAGGATTAATCTAATTTTAGTAGAGTCATTTATATCCTGCCTCTGGATAAAAAATGAATTTCAATTTTAAAATCTGGATAAAAACTGGCATTTAAAAAAAGTACTTTCAGAAGTCACCCTGCATGATTAAGCATGATAATAATATGAGAAAGCTTAACAAAAGCTTCGCCATTAAAGAAGGTATTTGTTAAACTAAACAGAACCAGAGGTATTTATCAACCTGAGCAGACTATTCCAGGCTAACTCAGGACCTGGCACTGTCAGGTTTTGCACTGCGGTCGCAGGTTAGTGGAGAGCAAATTGGCAACAGCAGATAACAGGGAAGGGCCAGAAAGAAGCTTGGGGCTGGGTCATCTTTGTCTCTAGATGCCAGGCACCGCTGAGAGCAATACAGTGCATGCATAGCCTAGACGAGGACAACAGCAAAGCACAGAAAGGATTCAAAGACTGGGAAAAAAAAAGGTGGGGGGAAGGGGTTGGTTTAACTTATCCAAAAAAGAAAACCAAAGAGATTTAACTGCAAGTTCCTTTGCAAAGGGAAGATATGGGCCACAGTGTTTGTCTGATGCCGAGATCCTGCAGTCATAGCGGAGGGTAGGCAGCTCAGCATCACCCACACCACCCTGAAGCAGCGCAGGCTTTGCTGCAGCTCTGGCATAGATTAGCTGTCTTGTAGACAAGCTGCGGTGCTGGTCTCCTGCACTGGTCTCGGTACTGTCCTAACTCCACAGAAAATGACAGTTTGAGTGATAAAGATCCTGGCAGGCTCCATTTCCCAGAAGTGCACACAAGGAGCTTCTCTGCTCCCTTTCCTGACTGACCCAAGGAGGATGCCCTTCCACAGCACAAGCTTCCTGTTACGCACATCTTTAACAACAATAAAATAATCTCAAAAAAGCAAGTGTCCTTCTTAGCACTGAGATACTCTAGGCAAGAAGCCACCTGAGATGCCTCCTCCAGACATGCATGTTGCTCCATGTCCCCCATACCCACATCCTCCATGGCCATGCCCATGAGCATCACACACCATGGTGTACCAAGCAGATGTTCACCTGCCCAGAATGGGGAGGACAGGGAGCCAGGAGAGTGTGCAGAGATGGGAGAACGCAGGGAGCCAGGCATGGGAGCTGAGGCAGCCAGCACCAACCATTCTCTTCACTCACTCACAGCCTCCCAGTCAGAAAGGCATTAAGCACATAGGCAAGACACAAAATGATTTAAGCACATGTGGAAGGAGCCAAATGCCGGGGGGGGGGGGGGGAGGGGGAAAGAAGTCCCAAGCTGATTATTTTATTTTCTCCTGACAGTTTCAGCCACAATGGCCAATAAATCCCAATTACAGATTTTAAAAATGCTTCCTGCAGACACTTGGACCATCAAGGCAATTCTGGGCTCCCATAACTCCTGCTTTATGATGGTCATACATGTCAACTCTTCCCAGAGCCCAGCATTTCAATAAAGATGACCATAAAGCTAGATTAGAGATTAAAGGACTGACTCACAAGTTTGTCAGAAGAAGAAACAAGTTTCTCTGCAATTGCCTTGCCATTTTTACCGACTTCGTTTTTTTGACGGTTTTATACTACCAGTAAATTTTCAGACTGCCAACGTGCAAGACAACAACCCAGGGAACGCAAGCACAGCAGCGGGGAGGTGCAGGGAGGACACGAGCTCAGCCACGGGCTCAGCTGACAACACGGAGATGAGAAGTGACAGGTCTCCTCTATGGGCTACCCATCGCCTGCGACGGCACGGGGACGCGGACGCCAGCTCCAACCGACCTTCCCGGTTCTCCCCTCCCAGGCCCCCAACCTGTCAGACTGCTCTCCAGGGAGCAGTGCTGTCCTCATTTCTCCTCCTCTAGCCTTGGCAGGGTCAGCAGCTGCCAAGCAGAAGCACGCAAGCACATGGGAAGGTGACAGGAGATCGATGACCCCCCAAGGGCTCCCCATTGCTCCCCATCAGGACCAGGGACCCCTGAGCATCTGCATGCCTCCACAGCTGCCGTTTGCCCCCCAGCTTGTCAAATCAGCAGCAACACCCGCAACGGAGATGCCTTTTAAACTATAAACACCGTGTGTTTATTGTGCTCTTGTTTCCTGGATGAATATGCCGCTTCCTTTTAATAAGTGCTCTCTTAGGAGAAGGAAAAGGGAAAAATAAAAAAAGCAGCAGAGAGGAAGGATGACTCACGGTGAGGCCACATCTCCATGAACACAGGAGAGCTGCCGAGACAGTGCCAAGGACAAGGGCTGGGATCAAAAGGACAAGAGCGGATCAATCGCTCCCCCCCTGGGGAGGGGAAAGGCTGGCAGGAGCTGCCAAGGGGAGGACAGTGGGATGGAGCCATGCCCTTCTGGCCACCCATGGTTTGCCCACTCGGGTTCCAAGAAGCCATCTCCCTTTCCGGAGGTTCAGCCACTACTTTCACATTCTGAACTGGGCTCTCACTTGTTCGATTTCATTCAGCCAGCCACACAGGGCTGTTCCACACACACCAGGGCACGGTGGTGATGGTGACAGGAGGACCAGTAGGAACCATGGGTGCACCCAGCAGGAGGTAAAAAAAAAATGCCCTTTTCCTGAGTAAATGAAAGAGCCGAGGCCGGAGCTCAGCATGCCGAAGGGGGCCAGTGCCCTTTCTGCCGGTGTCTCTCAAAGTCTATCAAAAAGTCCCATTTACATCAAAATGCCCTTCCAGACATGCTTCAATTTTACTTTTCCCCTTTCATCTCCTTCCACCCTCCCGCCCCACCTCACAGCCCTATTGTACTCACAGCATCTCGCGCGGCAGAGAGGCCCGAGCGGGCTGCCAGAGTAAAAGAAAACAGGAGAGAAAGAAAAAAGCTTTAAACTAAGAGAGAAGCCGGAATCGCTCCTGGTCCCACTCCAGCAGGAGCTGTGACCCCATCTCCTCCTGCCTGCTCCTTGGCGGCTGCCCCGGGGGGATGGTGCTGGCCACGTCGCCACCATGGGGATGGGGACTCGGGCTGCCCAGCCTCCGCTGGAGACCAGGCTTTCTGGTCAGGCACCGGTAACCACAGATGGATTTAATGAGCTTTAACAAAAGCCTTGGGCAAGGGTTGCAGAATGCAGCCCTGCACCACTCAGCACCCTGCCATCGGCACTGCCGCCACCCCTGGCCAAGCAGCACCCTTAACATCCTGCTCCCAACAAGGCAGCTACTGGTGGCACTGGAACAGCCCAACCCTGGGCATGGGCACAACTGCACAAACCATTTGGCAATGAAGCGGACGGAGTTTAAGTGCCTCCCTCTCCAGATCAGTCCTAAAACCACCATGAGAGCTGGAACATTCCCACCCCATGCCAGGCTCTCCTCTGCCAAAGCTGTGTCCCACCTGTCCTCCTCGAACAAGTCAGATTTAATGAGCTGCTTTCTTCCCCCAGCCCTGGCCCCAACAGCACTGCAGCCTCGCTAACAAACTCTTGCAAGACCCTGAAGAGCAGAGGCACAGTCCCTGCGTTGACTGGTTGACATCTAAGCCCAAGGGTGAAATTCACTCCACATTATGGCAAGCGCAAAGGCAATTTAATTCCGGTCTAACCCATTAAAGCCAGCTCTGGCAGTGCACAATGCTGCTGCCTCTCGTGGGGCTCTGTCCATCTCCCCTGACACAGAGCTTTTCCAGTCCTCCCTTCCTATTGTCAGTGTCTATTTTTAACCCCAAGCGTTATTTCTCCCTGCGTGCCTTCAGACACTCTCTGGGGACGAGGTGGAATTGCTGAGCTGGTACCAGGCAAAGTGACTCAACTCTCACCTTCAGAAGCACTACATAAATCACAAGTGTAGTGAATTCTCCTCCGTTCACATTTTCCTTCCTCCTTCCCACCAAGCTTTTTGTCTGGGGCTAAAAGCAAGGGAAATTGTGAGGAAGTAAAACTCGTGTCCATCAGCAAGCAACATCCCGGCAAGCCATTCTGCTCCCTTTTCATCCGAGCACCTTCACCATCAGCTAGATTTACCTCTACCTTGGGAGCTACCTTGCAGCTACCTTGGGAAAAACCTACATCAACAACCCATTGCTGGAGCAAATCAAGGTCAGAACCATAACCTTAAAGTAGGTCTTATGAGTTGAGGCTCCAATCTACCAGGCATGAGGAACGAGCTTGATAAATATGCAGAGAGAGGCACACACATCCCGGTGCAGGAGGGAGGAGGCGTTTTCCTCGCGGGGCCCTGGCCGGGCTGAGCGCGCCGGATGACGATGCTTCATTACTCCCTTTCAGCTGGTCCTCCCAGCACTGCAGAGCAGTAATTAACAAGAAGGTCAGCAGCAAAGCCCTTCAAGAATCTATACCTTCAGGGGAGTTTATCAAAACAACCCACCATTTGCCTTCTTCTAACTCACAAAGCGCATAAAAACCCAACGCCAAACGTTGAAGGAGCAACATGTGCGCTGCGCTAGGCAGATGCTTACATTATTTGGCATTAAGAGCCAATAAATAATCATTAATACTACTGCTAGCAACGATGCTCTCTGCAAGGAAGCCCAGATGCCAAGCAGCACGGTGTTTACGGCACAAGCATCCCGCGGCAGCGCGGGCTGCGGTGAAGCTGGGCGCAGCGGAGGCAGCCTCCTGCGGCACGGATCCGGGAGAGCCGCCTGCCGTGCACAATGCAGCCAGCGCTGCCAATTCCGGATTGTGTCCCCAGTCCTGCAGCACTTGGCAGTTCTCGTAGGGCCCGAGCTCAGGGGCTGGCAGAACCCGGAGAGCCACAGCTCACGAGCACACCCACTTCCATGTCCGCACAGGACGGCTCCGGCTGCCAGAAGATGCGGTGCAATCAAGAGTCATCGCAGTCTGAGCTGCTTGAAACCGCTCGGGCCAGCCCCAGCTCTTGGGCTGACTCCCTGGTTTAGCTCGCTGGAGCTGGCAAGGCGCTGGAACACACACGGCCACAGCGACGAGGGGAGGCAGCATCTGGAAGCAATTATCCCACTGCTCTTGTATCTGTCACCCGCTCCCCATCCCTGCGCAAGGAAACGATTCATGCTATCAACAAATCTCTATCTTTAATAAACCAGAAAAGGGATTTTCACTCTGCTCCTCGACAAAGAGTAGGAAGCGGAGGCTTCCCCAGCAGATGGCACGGGGTGGGCAAGGTCCCTCCTGCCATGTCACAGGCACATGGGGACAGGCACCTGTATGTGCCTCAAGGAGGAAATGTTCTTGGATAAGAAATGCAAAGATTTCTCTGCTCCATGCGCCGCAGCATGTTAATGCTTTACTTGCAAGTTTGATGTCCCACAAAACTCCAACTGCTTTACAGGCATGGGTGAACTCCTGGGAGCTCCACAAGATGGTCCATGTGCTTCTACCTTCAACCCACACATCTTCATCCTCAACCCACACCTCCCCATCCTCAAAGAGGACAAATAAGGAGGAAAGGGTCCTGCCTGGGAGAGCAGGAGCAAGGCGGACCCTGCAGCCCTTCCACACTCCAGACACCCCATCCTCAGGCTGGCGACAGCAGCAGGACTCCCTGCACCCTCCATGCCACTCACTGCACCCATCCTGCAACACACCCAGGCACAACATGCCCTGCACCACAAAAGAAGCAAAGCCCAGGCAACAAGGGATGCTGTAGGCAGGCACTGGTGCTCTTCCAGCCAGGCAGCACAACCGGCAGAGCCGTAGCCCCACTGAATAGCTGGCACCCCAAGAGGGGGTACCCCCCACCCGCCTTCCCAAGCCCATAGGTTGCACATGCAGCAAAGGGAGGTGGTTTAGGAAGCCTTTCGTGCCTCTCCTGGATGTTACGAAACCAGCCAAGGAGCATGAAACTGCCTGCCGTGGGTGGGAGCACCCAGGGCTATATGAAGAGCTCTGTAGAATTCCTGCCTGGTATGGGAAAGCTCCCCCACCCCGCACACACCCTTTCAGGGTATTTTTTTTTCCTTGAGAGAGAGGCAGGGTAAGCACAAACACCCAGCGCAGCCCCACATGAAGGGGGTAATTAGGGAAGCAGCACCCATCGCTAACCAAGTCAGGGCAGAGATCAAAAGCAACATCAAGTGTTAAACCTCCCTGGGATCAGGAAACCGCTTCTGGGAAGAGACTTACATGGGACCCCCCCCATCCAAGCCTTTGGGTCCACCAGAGCTGGTCTCTGTGAGGGTACTGGCTGCTCCCCACCACTACCACAGAGTGCCATCCTCTCCCCAAGACACAAAGCAATAGCAAGCAGGCCTACACATCATCGTGTACCATCCCGAGCCACCAAACCCAGCAAGGGCTGTGCCCCAGTCCCTGCCTTTGGCAGGGAGCCACGGACAGCCTCCCCCGAGCCCCTGTACTCATCGCTTACAGTGAGGGAACACCAAGCCCAGCCAGCATCGTTGTCCCCAACATCCTTTGTGGGACAGCTTTCCTCCATCCTCTACCCTCAACAAGAGTTCTTGTAGCTCAGGCAAGAGAAAACAGAAAGTATGGAAAAGTTCTCCTGCTGCAGCCACACTGGCAATGGGCACAAAGGGGTGCTGGCACAGGGACAGGGGAGGCCTCGGGGTCCAGGAGGCATGGCCGCACAAGGGACCCTCCTCTCCACCAAAGAATACTCCTACAAATATAAAGCAAAACACAGATGAAGAAGAAATTCCAGCTTCCTCCAGCCCTTTGCACCTCAGAGCACCTTCCTGAAACTTTTGTCTGGCCCCCGGTTCCCCAGCCCGCTCGGGCAGCAGGGACCATGTGGCACCACAGGTCTCCCCACGACAGGGGAGGGGTTCTGCACCCCCACTCTGACAGCATTGGGACAGCCCTTCCCCACCTCCTGAGGAAGCATCTCCCTCTTCCTCCCACTGCCAAGGAAGCTGGGAACAATGGGATGCACCAGTGCCAGCTCCGGAGGGGATGCTCACAGACCACCCGCCTGGCTGCCCTGGGACAGGGGACATGCTGGGGAAGACAGCCTGATGCAAGGGGCACTGGAAGATGCCAGGAGCACATTTCTTGCTTGATGCAAGGGGCAGCTCCTCATCCCGCCACCACAGGGGGACATGCCAGAGCGGAGCAACTACAGGCAGAGGTCTCTAGGGCAGGAGCTGTGCAGAGCCTCAGCTCCCCCCGACTCAGTGCTTCCTGCAGGAGAGGCGCTGCTGCCTGATGCATTGGCCAGACCTTCCCCTATAAAATAAAAGGATTTTTTTCCCTTTTCATTTTCTTCTTCTAAAATAATTGACTAATTGGCTGAGCCCCAGTTCCGTGCTGGGAGCAGATCCCAGGTTCGCTCTTGCATGAAGCATGTTTCTTAAAGACACCAGAGGAGGAGAGGAGGCAGAGCCCGGCTGGAGCAGGGTGGTGCCTACAGCCAGGTGGAAATTTCCCATCGCACCCAGAGGGAGGAAGCCCAAAACTTAATCCCGGCCGTCCCCTGCAGCACACCTCTGCCCAGAGCAGGGCCTGAGTCAGCCATCAGGGCGAGCACCCTTGGGAGCACACTGGGCTGCGAGCACGTGGAGGGACGAGGTGCCCCAGGGGGACAGGCCCCATCCCTGCTCCCGGGGCTGCCCCCTCCTCTCTTCCCTTTAATCCCCATCCCCAAAGCAGAGCCCTTTTAGGGGAAAGTGTAACGCAATACCTGGAAAATTTCTCCCACCCGCTCTCCGCTGCCGGCTGCCAAATTTAAAACATATTTGCTGCTCGGCCTTGAAGAAACGTAACCTGCTGCTTAATTCCAACACGTTCAGTCTTTGGGGGCAGCGAAAAAATTTGCACTGCCGCTGGTGGCTCCTCTCCTTACACCCCACGAGCCCTCGGGGGTGGGAGCTGCCAAAAGGCTGTCTGGGAACCATCCACCACCACCACGCAAGCACCAAAATGCACCAGGGAAGGGTGGGAAGCTCACTCTGCCCATCCGGCCCTGCCTGCGGCACCAGTGCAGACAGGACAAGACGTTTTTGGCCAGTGAGTAGGTGCCCTTAAGCCCTGAGCATCAGCTGGGTGTGCCACTGGCCTTAAAGCCCTTGGGATAAGCAGAATCCAGGGCACTGCAAGGCTCTGGAGCAAGGGAAAGGGCAGAGACCACCACACACTGCAGCGAGAGGACCTCTCTTCAAGATGTAACCACCGCATCCTCCCCTTGTCCCACAGACACAGTGCAGGTGCCCGTGGTCCCCTATCCCTCGCCCCACCACCCAGGCTCCTCAGCAGGAGAAATTTTCCAACGGGCTGGGTTTGCAAGGGGAGGCTGGAGCAGTGGAAAGGGGCCGCAGCAACACAGGGCTGGGGGAGGGCACAATGTGTTTAGCAGACTGAGCGATCCGACAGGGCCCATTAAAGGAAACAATTTGTAATACAATAATTATTATGTCGTTTCTCTGGACTCTTTCCTAAGACTCTCTTTAAACAGTTAGAGGCTTGACGTGCCTGTATAAAGCAGACAGGATCTGTAGAGATGAGGATGCTTAAGTGCCCGCATGTGCCGAGACAAGGCAGATGGGTGGATGCACGCTGCACGCCCGGCTCTCACCCAAAGAGACAGGAACTCACCCCAGTTTGCTCACAGCCCTCGAGGGATGGCAGGGGCATCTCCAGGAACACATGGCGCAAGGGAAGCCAACGCTCCCCAGCTACAGCGGAAGATGCTGGCAACCACCCAGCACGACTGAATGAGGGGTCCTCTCCCTGCTCAACATCATGGCAGAGGCTGCATCCTGGCAGAGCGGCCAGGACCCTCAGCTCCTCCTGCTCCACTTTTATGCTCTGAAGTTCTCGGCCACACATCTGAAGAAAGCGGCAGTAGCGAACAACAGAGCGAGAGCAAGCAACACAAATCCCCAGGATAATGAGCCTGGAGGAGGGAGACGGTGGGCTCTGTCTGAGGAGGGAGCCGTGCTTTTATTGGAGAGGCCTAAAAGGGCTATAAATCCTCAGATTCAAAGGCGAACTCAAGCTCTTTCAAGTCTGAGGAAGGCCTGGGATGTGTCAGCCGGGAGGACTAACCACGCCGCGTCCCCTGCTGAAGTGGCCTCTTCAGCAAAGCCGCGCTGCAGCCCGGGATATTACACCCAGATCCTTTCCATATGCTGCCCGCCCGGCTGCAGGCAGGCAATGCCGTCAGCCCTGCCAGCACAGGGGGAGCCTGCCCTGACCCCCGCCCAGGCAAAAACCAGCCGTCCTCCACTTTAAGGGGGGGAGGCACATTTGAGCTTATTTCTCCTTTCCAACACCCATCAAGAATTTGCTCCCCAAAACCTTGTTGGGAGCCGGGGGGCTGCGGACCTCCCCCTCGCGTTTGGCTGCGATACTACAGCGAGAACAAAGAACACCGGAGCCCAGCACCACCACATCCCCGAGCATCACCGCGTCCCCGAGCATCACTCTGTGCTGCTGCCAGACCCGAGGCTGCCGGCCCTGTGTGCAAACCCACATGCCAGACTGAGCTCACACATTTTACAAACCCACTAAAACATTGAAATCAGTAGCAAAGAGAAGACGTGTCGAGTCCCAGCCTTGCCGCTAATGCATGTGCAACCACAGACGTTTCCCAGCTCATTAAGAGAAGGAAAACATGCAAACACTCGGTGACCAATATTAACGGTGTGAGGGTATTTATAGCTGATAAGCCATGAAAACACTCTTTGCTCTTTCTGAAGGACCTACTCGGAAGCCACTGAATGCCAAAAGCCAGGGGGGACAGACAGTCCCCAAGGCTGGGCTTGTGCTGCACGTCAGTGAGCGACCAGCTGCTGCTGGGTACACAGAAAGGGATTGCCAGGAAACGGGATGCTTGTGTCCTATCACTGCACATGGAGCGGTGAGAAAAGCTTGGGTGCCACCAAAACCAGCCAGCACCCTCTCCCAGGGAGGGCACCCACCCCAGGCCTTTGTAGAGGAGGGGGCTTGGCCACCACAAGGAAGGCACTTCCAAAACTCCAGGCTGAAGGTGCTGGGTTAGAGAGCTTGTGCCATGTCCCATGGTCATCCTGCCCCCAGCATCTCCATGCTGGCAGCAGCAAGAACCAATCCACATCAAACCGGGATAACACTAAGCCTCTCACCACGGCTCAACCCCATGAATGCCCACGCCAGCAGACACGGCACACACGTGGGCACACCATGACGGAGCACATGGAAAACACTGAGGGAAGTTCACAGCTGGACGCCAACAAGCCCCCCTACTCGGGCTTCTCCATGCAGCCCCTGGTCTCACAGCCTCGGGAATGGGGAGCAGCCCACCGCGGAAGGGCCGGCTGCGGGTAGGAAAAGGTTTTTCCAGAGCAGCAGAGCCAGGGTTATAAATAGCTGGCATTTTTGAAGCACAGCTGCTGGCTCGGCCGGGGCAGCACTGCCACGCCGGCACCTGAGCCGGGTGAGACCCTGCCCAGGGGCGCCGGCAGGGAGAGCACACAGAGAAGACATCATGAGTAATCCCCCCACGTCTGTTCACCCAGCCTCTGCCCCCCAAAGCCTCCTTCCCCTCCAAGCATCACCCACAGCCTCTGCGGGGTTCAGCTCCCCCCCCAGAGGAAGAAACCCATTGCTGAAAGTGCAGGGGCCATGCAAACCCCACCCCATGCACAAATCCAGCCTAACCAAGCCCAGCTCATCCGACTCATCTGGCATTGAGCCTGGATAGGCTGGCAGAGCCGGGAGCACCGGGATCCGGAGGCTCCAGCACAGCACCAGTGCTCCAACCGGAGACGCCACACAAGGGGCAAGAAAAACCTCCCCAAAGGATGCCGGGTGTGCACTGAGGGGCACCAAACCTCTCCACAAGCATGTGAACCACCACCACCACCCCTCTGCTTGCCAGAGGAGGAGGGAAGGGAGGTGAAAAGCATTGGAAAGCAGCAGCAGGACCTCAGCTCTTTCGATGGGAGCACAACAAAAGCCCCGCAGCACCGCCACCACATTCCTGTCCAGATGTGACGCCAAGATAGGACCGAGCCCAGAGTCCTCCTCCTGCTCTCCCAATACAAGCAATCATTAATGAGACACAGAATGGATTTCAGCTTTGTTTCTCCCCACCCTGTTTCAGCTGCCAGACTCCAAGTAGCATGTGCTACTGATCGGTACAAGATGTTTTCCCACCGGACCCAGCACTCCTCGGGCAGACAAGGCTTCCCAGCAGCGCTGCCACCGCTGGGTGCCAGCACGGCAGGGACTGGGGTGCCCCAGGGTGGCTGTGGGGACCCAGAAATCCTGCATGGAAACAAGGGGCCATCCCTACCACTAAGCCCCCAGTTTCCAGGGACAACCCAAACACCTCCTGACATGTGCTGTGCAAGGGGTTGCACATGCACCACGGCTCTTGGTGATCCCCATGACCTGAACAAACATCCACAGGGCTCAAGGGGACCCCTGCCCACTCAGCCGCACCTCACAAGGACATGGCCACATCCACACACAGCCCATTTGGGACGGGGATCCAAGTAATAGTTGAAATAACCAAAGCAATGAAGTGGCTCAGGTGCGGCGGAGGGAAGGAGCCCCCCAACAGCTCCATCCCAGCCCTCCACAGCCAGAAACAGCACAAAAGCCCCATCCTCGTCCCCGCTGCCATGAGGCTCCGAGGAGCTGCAGCAGCTGTTTTGCTCTGAGAAAGCTACAGCTCCTTTTACAATCAATCAGACACCCCATCACGGCTCTTTTTTTCTTTTAAAGGAAGCAGTTAAATCCATTTTATAGAATCCAGTGGTATTTACCCAGCTACTGCAATAGCCGCAGCCCTGCCTTCACTTTTTTTTTTTGTTGGTTTTTTAATTTAAGTTAATGAAGTCATTCCCAAACGACATGCAAGGAGCCCTGGGTGCTCCTTCCCCCCAGGCGCAGCAGGAAGGGTAACATCACTGCTGAGACATGGGCCCAGCATGGGGGCTTCTGCTTTGGGGTAGTGAGAGCAAGAGCCCCCCATGCTCTTGGGCACTCAGCAGCAACCTACAGGCTTGGAAAGGGCTCCTCAGTTCCAAGAGTGAAACTGCAGCCAGGATGAAGACCATCCAGGCTCACTTAACCCAAACCACCCTGCAGAGATTAAGCAAAGCCCAAGGGAGAGTGGAGGGGCTACTGCATCCCATACAGGACCACTGTGCCCCCCCCCACTGCTCAGCCCCCTCGTGCTCCCCAAACACTTTGCAAACCAAACACAACTTTTAATTACACATAAAGGAGCCTGCTTTCACTATTTCCCAACTCCTTGCACTGCGAAGCGCCTCATGCACCCACTGGTATGGTAATTAAATTACATGTGCTCCGACAAGAGCGAGCCCACCGCCGCAGAGCTCCAGGCCAGCCCTTCCCTCGGAACCAGCCTTCCCGAGAGCACTTTGTCCCTCATAAAAGGCATTAAAAATGGCAAAGATATGCCAGGATTCAAACTCAGCGCTTACAGAATTCAACAGGACACCATAATATCATTAAAGACAGAATAAAAATACCAGAAAGGATTAAGACTTTTTGTCTGGGTTTTTCCTCTTCCCCCTGCCTTTTTTTTTTATTAAATAAATGCATTTATTTTGTTTTTAGGAAGTTTCTGGGTTGCTGCACAGAGCCAGTGGAGCCGAGTAAAACTTTATATAAAGGGCGAGAGAAAAGCAGAGCTGAAACAACCCGCTCTTCGGAGCTGCGCGGATGATGTGTCCCATTTCCCCCCACCTTCTTATTAAAATACTTTCTGGAGAAGCGAATTCCAGCCTGAAATGAATTTTCCAAACCATATTTTATTAGAAATGCTTCCTTTTAACAGCCGGCACAGGAGCCCACCAGGGTCAGTATTTCTCCAAAATCACAGCCAAGGGAGTCGAGGAAGGATTTAGCCAGAATTTCACCAGCAATTCCCGGCTGTCCAACAAGAGCACATTCCCCCCCTTCCCCAGCCGAGCAGCAAAAGGGCCAAGGAAATCCCAAAAGGGCCCTTCAGACACGATGGAATAAAATTAAGGCCATACTGGCTCCCTGAGACCCCTCCCAAGGGGCTCCACATGCAGCTCGCTTCGAGGGGATCTAACTTAGCCTCAGGTTTGTGACAATCACCACCTTTCACCCAGCGAAAGCATTTCTAGGCCTATTTTTGCCCCTTTAAAGATAGTGAATTATTCACGATCAGAAGGCGGTGATGATTTCCCTGCTGGCATTTGGGCACACACCTAGGAACCAAAGAGAAACGCTTCCCCAGCACGGCACACAGTGCTGCAGCTTAAGCTAAACTTAACTCGATTAGGAAATCGTTCCTTCCATCAGGTGCGTTATCAGCATCGCCCTGATAACTACCACGAGACCAGGAACCTGCCGGTAACGCCCCGGTGAAGTTTAAGCCCACACGCTCTAAGCACAGCCCCGAGCTGCCCAGGGGAGGAAAGGGCAGGAAAATATTTTCATTATTTACAGTGATAGCACCAAGGCCAAACGGCCCCAACGCGCGATGCTTTCTCCTTGTGTCTGTTGGAAAATTCCACTTAGCCGTGTTATTTTTAAAGGCTTTAGCTCTCTTTACTCTAAAAACACAAGCTGAAGCTCAGCAGAGCGGGGAGGAGAGCTGGCACAGGCACGGCAGCGCCCACGAAACAGCGGAGGAAGGGGTTTGAAAGCCTGGAGTATAGTGGGGAGTGCATGTGGGGGGGTTAATGCATCTATCCAGGGGAGCCACTCCAGCCTAACAAAGAGCATGGCTTTTCCTGGAGCTGGAGATGGGCTCTGTACAGCACACCGCTCCCTAGGCTGGCTTGCTGCAGGAGGGGGCTTGAGGAGGCTCTACCCAACACCACGCAACCTGTGAACATCGAAGGCAGAGCACGAAGGCATAAAAGAAAGCAAAGGACCACAAAGGCGAACCCTAAAGACAAGGGCTCGGGGTCAGGCCACATGGACACAGACTGACGGGGCACAAGTGGCCCCATGGCCGGGAACCGGCACCCCCACGGACCCTTCCCTAGCACCCATTCGTTTCTGGGTGGGAACGTCAGCATTCCAGGCACTTCCCACCTCCTCGCACTGCCCAAGGGAGAGGTCCCCACATGGGACAACACGCACCCAGAAAACCACACGAAAGGCAGACAACCACAGAGCTCCAACCTGGGGGAAAGCCCAGAGACGAGCCCAGCACGGCCCCCAGCAGATGGGAGGGTGGTCGGAACCCACCATCATGCCATCGACCACCATGGCCACCTCATCACCCCGCAGCTGCCCCAGACTTAGGCCTTTAATAAAGCCAAGGCTAACGAAGAGCACTGGGGTGACATGGCATCCCCCACCAGCACTGAGCCAAAGAGGTTTCTACCTCCAGCTGCCCTTTCTTCAACAATAAAAGGTATTTTCTGGAAACAACCGGCCTCCTGTCGCCAGCATCACAGACTCGCAAACCCAGCGGAGCAGCTCCCAAGGGTCAAGGCTCGTTCTGCTCCCGTCACCAAAGGGATGGGAAGGAAAACCATGCCACGCAGGAGGATCAACTCGTGGGAGCCCTCACGGCTCGTCCCAGCACTAGGCTGCACCTCCGCAGCGCGTGCCTGCGAAGTTGCTTTCCCCATACACAACGAAATAAAGGTCTGGTTGGAATACAGGTGTCCAAGCAGGACAGTTGTCCAAATTATTTCGGTTCTCTACAACCTCAAAAAACTCCCTTTTTTTTTTTTTTTTTGGACAAATGTGGTGCTGGGAAAAAAAAAAACCTCAACCTAAAGGCATGATTATTTTCTTTCAAACCCAGAAGGGGCTAAGATAAACAAACACTCTGCGATCTACAAGATACAGCCCAGCAAGAGGGCAACCAAAACCACCACCCTGGCACCTTCACTGCTCCTCACCCTTCATCCCGGCGTGCTGGAAAAGCCCCCTCGCATTGTTCCAGCTCCTCAGCCGGGGCAGACACACGTACGCACACACCCCATACATATATATAACAAACATAGATCTATAATAAACACACATCTATGCAATTCAGCTGTACATACGGCAAGGCTTGGGGGGGGGGGGGGGGGGGGGTCCGCACCCCACCGCCGGCTTTGTTCGGGCCCGGCTCTCCCCGCCGGACCGGGGGTCCCTCCACCGCCCCCCCTCCCGCTTAGCAAAGGGAAAACCCATCAAAACCAACACAAAGTATAGGCAGTAAATCCAGCTCTAGCGGCGGCGATCCGGGGCGGTGGCGGCCCCCCGGCCCCCCTCCGGAGCGCGGGCGGGTGGGGGGCGGCGGAGCCTGCCCTAAATCCCGGGGCAAAAACAGCGTCAAGGTGGAAAAAAACAAAAAAAAAAAAAAAAAAAGAAAAACTGTAAAACTCGAAAAAATAAAACGCGTTTTGAAAAATTAAAAAAAAAAAAAAGATTTAAAGGCAAGAAAAGCTCTAAAAACCAACGGGATTTTTAAAAACTAGTTAAAAAAAAAATCAAAGTATTTTATAAAGCACAAAAGAAGGTGGGAGCCCGCCGGGGCCCCGCCAGCCGGGGCTCGCCGAGGGGTCCGTACTCCAACCGGGGGTCGCTCCTCTCCGTCCGTCGACCGCAGCCTCCAGCCGCTCCTCGCTGCCCGCTCCGCTCCACGGGAGGGATTTTTTTCCTTAAAAATCCTGCGGTTTTGGTTAAAATTTTTTGTGCGCGCGTCAGATTCTCCCGGATTTTGGTAAGAATTTTTTTTTTTTTTTTTTTTTGCCAGGGGGTCCGAGGCGGGTTCTCCCCCCCCGTTCCCCCGCGCCCCTCCGCTGCACGTACTTGGGGTTACCGGAGCTCCAGGAGACCGGTTCCAGGCTCTTGGCGAGCGGCGCGGCCAAGCGGCACAGGGCGAGGAGGACGCCCAGCAGCCACCGCCCGCCGCAGGGCCGCGCCATGGTCCCTCGGCGGCGGGACGGGACGGGCGTCAGCGGCACAGCCCCTCCGCCCCGTCATTCAGCCGCGGTCCAACAGCGCCCCCCAGCGGGCGCCGGTGGCAGCGGCCTCGCCTGGGAAGCGTGGGAGGGAGCGGAGCGAGCGGCGGGGAGAGGCCGGTAGGGTTCGGGCGCGGAGCGGCTCCGGGTGAGGCTGATTTACCCTTAGGGGCTGCAGAATCCACCTTCCGGGGTGGTTTATTTGAATCCTGGCGGAGTTGGTTTTTTTTAAAAGATTTTTGGAGGTTTGGGAGATTTTTTGAAGATTTTTAATATTTTTTAATTTTTTTTTGCAGTTTTGTTGAAGTTTTGGGGGTCTTTTAAGTTTTTGGAGGTTTTTATAAGGCTTTTCTGAATGTTTTTTAATTTTGTTGAAGTTTTTTTGAATGTTCAGGGTTGGGGGGGCTTGTTTCTGAAGTTTTTGAGGTTTTGGTGTGGTTTTGAGGTGGTTTGGGGTTTTTTTGAAGGGTTTTGGAGGGCTTTGGAGGTTGTTGAGATTTTCTCTTTTTCTTTTTTTTTTTTTAATTTGGTGAAGTTTTGGGTTTTTTTTAAGTTTGGAGGGTTTGGGGAGAAAAAGAAAAGAAAGAAAACAAACTCCCCAGTTGTCATAAACCCATAATTCAAAAAAAACTCCCCAAAATCAGTTCATTTCCTGAATTCACTCCCCAAATCAGTTCACTTTCTATTGAGAAAATATTTTTGAAATCTCTGGAGTCAGTTCACTTTTAATTACAAAAAAAAAAAAATATTTTTTAACCCCCTCTGCAGTTAATTCCAGTTTTACTGATAAAATTAAAAGAAGGAATTGTTTGTAAATTAAGCAACCAACCAACTCCAGAGTCAGTTCAGTTTCCATTCAGAAAGCAAAAAAGGAAAATGCAAAGCTCACCCAGTTTGCTTGATGTTACAATAACAATAATAACAAACAAACTTCGGAGTCAGTTCTATTTGTATTAAGAACATTTAAAAATAAACAACTGTGGAATCACTTCACTTTCTATTACAAAAATAAGCAGAAAACCTCCAGCATCAGTTTTCTTTCTATGAAGGAAATCTAAATTACAGCTCGAGTCAGTTCACTTTCTATTAGACAAAGTTGTAAAAACCCTTCAGAGTCAGTTCAGTTTCTATTATGAAAATTTTTACAGTAAATATCCCCACTCTGTACTCACTTTGCTTTTTATTAAGAAATGTATTTTTTTAGATCAGGTCAGTTCACTTTCTAGTTCACAAATGGAGATAAACCCCACTGGGGGCACTTCACTTTCAACTAAACACATTCAGAACTCCCTGGTTTTGTGGTGGCACCCTGAGACACATTTGTCTCCCTTGTTTCTTCCCTCACTGATATCCCTGTTTCTCCTCTGGCACCCTGCAACAGTGAAGGTTCTGTATTTTACCCCAAAAAAAACCTCACTGAAGGACTTTTCATCAGAGACAGTAGCAACAGGACAAGGGGTGATGGGTTTAAACTGAAACAGGGGAAATTCAGGTTAGATATAAGGAATTTCTTTACTGTGAGGGTGGTGAGGCACCAAAGAAGTTGTGAATGCTCCATCCCTGGCAGTGTTCAAGGCCAGGCTGGATAGAGTCTTGGGCAACATGGTTTAGTGTGAGGTTTCCTGCCCATGGTAGGGAGTTGGAACTGGGTGATCTTAAGGTCCTTTCCAACCCAAACCATTCTATGGTTCTGTGTGTGGGGCACGAGCAGCTGGGCCTTGTGCTCATCTGAGGATGCCCTGATTCAAAAGCAATGAAAATACTTGAGGAAGGAGAAAAAACAAACAGGGAAAGAAAACTATTGTCAGGTTTTGGAGGGGAGATTGAGAGAACAACCAGCATGGCAGGGGCAAGGGAAGTGCTGCCTGCCCTGCCTGCTGCCTGCCCATTCTTGCCATCCCTGCTCCATCACCTCTGCCGATGACATCATGATCAGTTGCCATGGCAATGACGGCTCTCCCCGCACAGGCTCAGGTGGGGATCCAGAGCCTGGGAATACAGAAGGAGGATGCTGTCCCATTCCCAGGTCCCCAGGGGCAGAGGGAGATGAAGGCAGGAGCACTCTGGCATTGCTCTGGGATCGCAGCCCCTCACCTGAGCACCCCAGCTTGCTGCCAACAGGATGAGGGTTTACAGCGTGCCAGGCATGCAGAGCCACTGGTGAGTACCCAAAGGCCACGCGGTGCCATCTGGCTATGGGTTCCAGTGGCACAGCCACAGCCAGCATGTCAGGGATTGCCACATGCTGGGTCTATGGCCTCAGCCCTCGCAGGAAGGTCTCAGCAGACCCCAGCCCAACACAAGGTGTGAAAGGCACATGGGGAGAGGAATTACTCCTGGCAGTGGGGCACCTCTGAGACGTGGGCATCTGTCTCAAAGAGCAGGAAAACCCTTTCCCAACCCTTCCCTGTGCTGCCCCTACAGCTGGGAACACCCGCACAGTGAAGACAGGGACAAAATCCTGCTTTTCTCACCCAGTCCCGGTAAGGAGATCAGTGGTGCCAAACCAGGGCACTTCCTAAGACAGTTTGGGAAGTGGTTCCCAGCCTTGGTTGCACCAGCAGCAGCAGGGATTGTTATCCTGGAGACCCAAGACAAGCATCTCCAAGCAGCTGTGAGGCAGGTGCAGGGGACAATGACACCTTGAACCTCTCCAAAAATCCCAGGCTTTATGGGTGACCCTCATGCTTCCACAAGGAGCTGGATGTGGGAGACAAATCACTAAGAGGCTGTGGCCCTGCCCATGCCTGCCTGTCAGCCCAGCAAGCCATGGGGATTCGTGGCTCCCTTCCCTTTTGGCATCGTCGTCCCCACACACTGCAGCGGCCACGGGCACAGTCTCACCCAGACCTGTCCATAGAGAGGCAGAGAAGCATGCACAGAGAGTGTGCATAGACTGAAAGTGAGTGAATGGAAAAGCATGAATGGGGAGCGTGAATGGAGAGTGTGAATGACTGTGGGTGTCACGACTTTAATGAACTAAGCTCCCACGAAGTCTCCCTCCCCAGCACTCGGGAGAATGATGCTGCACCGAGCTCCTGGAAGGATGCAGACACTCCCCCGGAGTCCTTGTCTAAAACTGGGGGGGAACCTGTGAGAAAAGAAAGGGCATCACTTAGTTCCTGCATTGTTCAAATTTTTGGGGCCCAGGAGATGCCTTGTGCCACGTGCATGGACAGCTTAGAGCTTTCTTGCCTCTAGATCACACTGTCCCATTCCTACGCCACCAGCACATGTGTACGCTGGTCTCTTGGGTTCAGTTTCTTCCCTCTTCCACCTCCCTCAAAACCTCATTTAAAATGATAAGGTCATTCAGGGGAGTGATCTGGGGAATTCACCCCCACCTGCTTCATTCTCAAGGGACAAGGTGAAAGGGAAGTTATCATACGCCCTTTGGTAAAAGCCAGCATCACCCCCAATTTACAGTTCCCCGTCAGCTCAGCATCACCCCCATCACCTCCTGAGCAGCTGTACCTTGCAATTTCTTACCGTGCACAGTCACACTCTCATCAAATGATGATCTGCATCCCAAAATGTATTCCTCAGCCACTTCATATTTAAATTGCCTGAGAAATTTTATAGTGCAGGAGTAATGGGCTAAAACAGAGCAAAAGAAAATTTAGGCTGAACACCAGGAAAAACTGCTTAGTGCTGAAATCTGTTGGGCTGTGGGATGGTTCCCCCAGGGAAGCGTTTGAGTTATTTAAAACTCACCTAAATAAAAATCGGTGGGGATTAAACTTCATTCATCCCACAGGCACGGCCACTGTGGGACCTGGTAGATTTTTTCCCCCCTGTCTGTTTTCTGGGATGAAAGGGATGAGATCTCACCAGGCTGAGCTCACACAGCACGTGTGTCCCAAATGGCTTTGCAGGGAGGCGCAGCCGCTCTCCCGGAGCAGAACCCTTCCAGTGAGAGCCCTGCACGTCTGCGGCCAAAATCCATGATTAATCCAACTGTCTTTGAAAACCCAGCACAGGGGGTTTTGAAACGCCAGGACATCGGATGCGTGGAGATGTCTGACAAGCCTTGTAGCTATTAAAAAGCAAACAGCCAGGCAAAACGGGTGCCAGAAAGCCAGCGTTGCGCTGCTAAATCAGAGGATCAAATTCAGAAATGAAGGTGATGTCAAGGATTTGCCTTCACTGTGATTTAGACCATCATTCTTGCACTCCGGCTCCTGGAAACTTGCACCTTCTGCAGATGTGCTGGCTGATTAAAATGATGCAACATACTCACTAGCTGTGTAATGTGCTTTAGATTAAAAAGCCTGTATTCTAACTGAAAATCTGCTCCAGCTGCCTCTCTGGCGCTTCCCACCTGCCTAGCCTGCTAGGAGGGCCAGGGCAGAGGCAAGGGGGGATCCGGAGGCACTTGAACCATCAGGGCAAGGAATGAGCACGGAACTGCAGCCGCACAGGTGCTCGGCTTCCAGAAGGCACATTTTATGGGGCTGAGAAGTCTACTGCATAATGGTCCGGGGAAGGAAGTATTAAAATCTTTAACCAGTTTTCAGAGACGCGATAATTAAGGTGTTGTAAGCTACAATTGCCTGAAAAGAAAAAGAAACAAAGGCAGAGAATAAGATTTTTATCACTTCAGAAGTAGCCACTCGTGGATTTCAGGTTTAAAACAAAAAGGATGAAAAAATTCCGTGCACGAAAAAGAACGTGTAAAAGGTGAATGAGGAAGGGTCTGCCCAGGAGCTGGGGGAAGAAGAGCAGCAGAAAGCAGGAGCTGGGTGTGCAGCCGCAGGCACCGGGAAGTCAGGGAACCTGATTCAGGAAAGCACTTAGCATTGTCCTGAGTCCAGCCACTCACCGCTTTAATCAGGCGCTTTAATGGAACTTGAGTACAGGCTTAATGCTTAAGCATCTTCAATGGAGCTGCTCTCTTTCATCAGGACCTCTGGGGAGGAAAGAATATTGGCTTAAATTAATGAGGCCTCAGAAATGGGTGAGAGAGGCTGAACTCATGGCTTTGCCTTCTGTGAGGGGCGAGCGGAGGCAGAGGAGGCAGCAGCTGCGAATTGCTTGAGAGCCGGGCAAATCGTTCCCCCATCTCACCACACCAGGAGCAAATTCCTTTCTTTGGCTGTGCTCTGGAGAAGGGGGAGAAGCAGAGGAGCAGAGCTCGGGGGCTGCCCGAAGCAGCTGACATCACCCTAAAGCGAAGGGTGTAAGGGAGAAAGGTCCTGAGCATCCAGAAGTTACCGAAAGCCAAGCTAAAAATCTTCACCAGGAGTAGTTCACCTTGCTCTTCTAACGAGTAATGGCAATGGGTGAGAAGTGGTAGGGAGCTATTTTTAGCTCTTTGAAGAACACTGTAGAAAACATAATGAAAATTACTCAAATTGGCTGGAGCTTGAACAGCCCTAAACTGCACAGTAATCTATCCCAAGAGCAGTACGGTGGGAATATATAACCATACATATAGATAGATATAAATAAGGTAGGTAGCAATCTACCCACTTGTGCAGAGCTTGCTGGAAGAGGTGGAGTCAGGAGTATCCAAGGGGGTACTGCGGAGGTCATTCGTTAACATCTTCCTTAATGACCTGGCAGAACGCATAAACAGCACGTTAATGACCTGGCAGAGAAGATAAGCAGCTTGTCGATGAAATTCCCGCGGATACCCCGATGTGCAGGGCTGTGCATACTTCCACAGTCAGAGGAACATGAAAGGGACCTAAATGGTTAGAAATGCACACAGGAAACCTAACGATTTTGTTGTTGGGGGAGATCTAATTGGATCTATCTGGGGTGAGCGATTAAAAACTTGTCGGAGGGGGAGAGCGGCAGCCAGCAGCTCAGCAAAGGCTGCTGGGGACGGCAGGTCGGGTTTAATATGCAGCTATGCCAGAGCTCGTCTCATCTACCTCTCCCAGGGAAAACATAAAGTGCATTTTCAGGTCACTGATCCACCAAAAGAAGGAAAAGCCCCCAAAAGGAGAGCAGAAGCTGGAGGAATGGTATGTAAGCCGAGATTTTAAAACACATGGATCTGTTTTCTTTGGACCGGTAGCGGCTAGGGGAAGTCACGACTGCATGCAAATATCCCACAAGGTTTTAACACCAAAGGAAAAATGATTGAGGGTGGCAGAAGAACAGAAGGTGACCTCAGGCTGTATTCTACCCGAGGGGAAGCTGCCAGCAGCCCTGAGGCCATGCTTCACACCATGCCGGCGTTGTGCCAGGGCATGCTGCTGCTGGTGGAGGTGCCCAGGGCATCACACCTCTGCTGCTCCCAGGGCTGCTCTCGTGCTTGCCACAGCTTCTGCCCCTTGGCTGGGGCAGCACATAAAAGCATTGCTGTCGTTAGGGTCAGATCTACTGACCCCAGAGTCAGGCCTGGCATCTTCAGCCTCAGATCTGCTGTCCCCAGTGTCAGACCTGCCGTCCCCAGTGTCAGAGCCTGTGTCTCAGTGTGACAGTGGGTTTCAGACAGCTGGATGGAAGAGTTTGGGGACTGCAGTACACTGCCTCATAGTCATGATGATGCTGCAGTAGGGTCCTGGAGGGAGAGCAGCTGGATAGGCTGAGCTCTCCCAGCTCATCTGCAGCCGCTCAGGGCAGGGTCCCTGCAGAAATCCCAGCACGTACCTACCCGTGCAAGTGCCCCGAACACGACGGTGATCTCACGTGAATGAGCTAAGAGCTGGCTGGGTCCTGCCAGGATTTACATGGGAGGCTCCAGAGAGTCTGTGTGTACTCACAACCCTCCCGCCGAGAGCCACAGCTCTCCCCGAGGGGAGGAGGAGCGGGGCTCCCTTTCCTGCTTCCCCACCTTGCCCTGCCAGCTCTGGCTCCCTGGCAGCCAGCCTGTGCTGGGCGGCCCACGCTGCCTCCCCATGAGGCTGCACAACCCTGCCAGCACCGCTCCGCTGCCCCGCGCCAGGAGCCCCAGTACCCTGCACCCTTGCATCCCTGCATCCCTATGTCCCTGCACACCTGCATCCCTGCATCCCTATGTCCCTGACACCTGCATCACTGCATCCCTATGTCCCTGCACCCCTGCATCCCTTCGTCCCTGCACACCTGCATCCCTTCGTACTTATAACCCTGCATCCTAGCAGCCCTGCATCCCTGCATCCCCACACCCTGACACTCCTCCATCTCACAGCTCATCCCTCCCCACCCGGGGCATTGGGAAGGGACCCCAATTTTCCCAGGGCACGAAGGCTATAAAATCCTCCTGTTTAGGCAGATCATGGCGTCATGCTGCCTGCTGGGACCATCGCTCCATGCCCACCACAGGTTTTGCTGATGCAGCCCGGGGAGCCTTTGGCAGCGATGTTGCTTTTCAGCCACATTTAGATGCTGGCTCCCAGCGTGGAGCAGAGCAGGGCAAAAGGCAGGAGAGGAAAGCAGAGAAATGACGCTTTATCTCAGTGATCACAAAAGGGATAAACTGACATCATGAGTAGTTGCACAGCAGCGTTTCTTTTGTGGGGCTGGTAATTTGTGACAGTGAACATCACTGAAAATATCTTAATTAATGTTTATTTTGATGGCTGTGTAGGATTGGGTGACGTGTCCCTGGGTCTGGAACGGGGAGGGGGCAGGGTGATGGGGAAAAAAAAAAACAAAAAAGCAGATTTTTTTTTGACTCGCTGCCCAGAACCACAAAACTGTCTTTTAAAGGCTCCCTCCCTCGCCCTAACAGGCTCATCAGGAGCAGAGCAGAGATCATGGAAAGAAGAGAGATAGAAAGATAGAAATTCAGAGGAAGGGGGTGAGGGGCAAAGACATGGGAAGGAGACAGACAAACACACACAGAGCAATTTGCATGTTTTATGAGTCTTTGATTTCAGTGTATTTACAACCTCAATGCTAACACCCTGGTGGGAAGTTCTGGAGATTACTGTATTTACCCTCTATTTCTCTTTACATCTTTATCAAGCGATCTGTCTCGCCTCCAGCCAGTCGTTTAACAAGCTGCATCCATGGTACCTGCCATGTACATGCCCTGCTCAGAGCAGCCCCTTCCCTTCAGCCCGCGGCAGTGGTTCCCATAACCAGCACCCCGCTGGCACTGCACCCTCTACCCCATCACCCTGCAGGCACTGGGATCCCCTCTCACCACAGTTCTTCCCTTATCCAGCCTTGCAACACACTGGGAGCTGCTGGAGTGCCATGGGGGATGCATTTGCTCCTCTGGCTGCTGCACCAGGTCTGGGGGTAGAGAGAATTTTCCTGGGCTGCTGCTGGAAGAGCAAAGATAATCTTAGAAATTGCAGGGTTTTTTCCTTGAGGGATCTCATCTCTTTGTTGCTGTCAGTTTTGCCCAGCTTCAAGCATGGGCAACAACAGTTCTGGGGTCAGGCTGGGCAGTTTCTGGTTCAGCAGAGGGGAAGGGGACCCCATGCCCAGAGCATTTGATTCCCAAATGGAAGAGACACCGAGGATGCAGAAGCTCCAGCTGTGTGAGCATCCCATTCTTCTCCCATTTCTTTCCCATTTTCCTCCCCTTCCAGCCATTTTCTTCCTGCATGTTCACCAATGGTATTGAGTTCCCTGCATCAATCAAGCATGCAACAATGATGGGACAGCTCGTAGGGCTGAAATGTGTTCGTTTGGTACTTGCAATATTGACATCCAGCCCCAGAGCAACTTCTAGAAACCCCGGTGGGGAACATGTCTTTTCTACCAAGTGCCTTTCTGCTGGGAGAGACAATCTGGGGGGGAATTTCAAGGCCTGAGTGAATCTGTCCTCTTGCTGGAGAGCACCCATCACCCAGACACAACTATGCAAAGAGCGATTGGCTTGTGCCGGGTTTCACAGAACCATCCTCCCCAAAACCACACCAGTTAGCACTCTGGAGAAGCAAATAACGAGTCCTCCATCTAATGCTCTTTTCAGCATGTTTGCTTAGTATGAATCCTGTGATCTGCCTCCATCACTCTAGGCGCACCCTTAATTCATCTATTTTCTGAGCATGCCGACTTGTGATCAAGGGAAGTTTTTCCTCAGGATTTTGGCTTCTTTCTGTGCTTGGAGTTCCCCCAGATCATCACGATGGGTTTTTTTCCCTCAGATTTAGACACCCACATGCACACAAGAAGGCTGGATCTGCCAAGAGCAGCGCGAGGGCAGTCCTGGTGTTTCCCACCACAGCTCTGCCGTTCCAATCACAGGAGCTGTCTCACTTGGCTGCGAACCCCCCCAAACCGTTTCCACTCCATAATTGGGCAAGGGCTGCTCTTCCTATCAGATCTTCAGTGCAAGCACCAACGAGTGTCTACAAGTCTCCAGTGGATAATAAGGAATATTCAAGGAAAATCTTGTATTTTTTCTCGTCTCCTTTCTGCCAGCAAGCTCATTTTGGGGGATACTGAAGCTGAAGCACAGGCAGCTCACAAGCACAGGCACTTCTAGCATGACTATTCATGGGCAATCGTCAGAGGATTTGCTTAAACGTGAAGCAGATTTGGAGGCAAAATAGGAAACCTGCAGCACACTGAGCCTTTGCTGACGACTCCTCGCTGTAGCCCTGCTGCTGCTAAGACTCATCCCGGCGCTACCAGAAGGTTCTCTGCTCCCTCCTGCAGCTCATTTATATCGCTCCCCCCCCCCAGCGTTATTTAAATCTTGTTTCTTAATAAGTCTACAACTAAAAGCAATTAACGAGTTCAGTGAGCAGCATCAATTTCAGCAGTGGCTCCAAAGCGTGTCCAGCCCAGATAAGCCCTGCCTGGAAGGCAGAGGGAGGGCAGCGAGTGGCTGGGTGCCCGTGTGATGCCCCATGCCAGAGGCCACAGGAGGTCCCTGCTGCCCCCAGCCCAAGCCTTCCCACCCTGTGAGGTGCCCCCCAAGCCTTTGCTCGAAGGCTGAGGGTCTGGGGGGGCACGGCCACAGCATCCTGCCCATGCACCCCTTCACCAGGAGGTGCTGCGCATCCAATAAATGGTGCTTAAAGCAAAACTGAGAGAGAGAGATGAGTTTTCTTTTCCAGTGAAGCAACAGACCAAAAGCAACTGTACCTGTGAAGAGATTATAGTTACTGGCACTACCCTACCTGCAGCCACCACCAGGGAAGCAACATGGAGAAAGATAGTGGGGGCAGAAGGGCTTCCCGGAGAGTCTGGCTCAAAGCTGCAAATTACAGCCACAGGCAGGGCTTCAGCAATAAAGAGACATTCAGCTTTGCTAAGGGGCAGCTCATTTAAATCCAGACTGCCCCAAAGTCAAACCTCCAGAAAGGGTGAAGCAGTGCAGGGCCCAGGGCAGCAGGCAGCGACCTGGCTCTGCCACTCAGGAGGGGTGAGGGTGTGGGGCTGGAGGGGTCCTCTGCCCCATCCTTCCTCTCCCAAAGGGGGATTGAAGCCTTTGTACCACCATGGACAGCCAACACAGACACAGCCAGATGCCCAAGTGCCCTCACTGGCACTTGCAAAAGCCCTTTCAGCCAAAACTACTTTACATTCTCTCTGACAAAGGGCTCCTGCTTCCATCTCAGCAGTAATAAACACCAAGGCAGGAGAGGTAACCTTTTCCCACAGCATTTTAATGAAGAAAACACCCACTGAGATGTAAACGGCAGCCGCAGCTCGCTGTCTGAAGATCTTCCCTCCACCTCTCCTCATGCAGGGATGCGGCTAACCGCCCCGCTGCAGCCACAAGCAGCACCCAGCAGCAACGGGCACTGCCGATGATAAAGGTCACCCCAAAGCCCGTGTCATGGCTCTTTTGACACAGAGAGTGGGGCATCCCCAGACTGGGCACTGCCACATGTGGGCATCGGGCATGGCCAGGAGGGGAGCGGGCAGCAGCGCATGGAAAGAGGGCAGGAAAGCTGCATAAATTAGCAGGAAACAATTTTATACTCATCTTCTAATCACCCGGTGCACACGCTGCTCCGCAAAGCTAATAACAAAGCAGGGTGGTTTTAGTCCATAGGCATGCTTAAACAAAATAGAGATACCGGGCTTTTAATGTCAACACATCCTTAATTACCAGGGAGCAGGTACTTGATCTGGATAAGCCAACACCAGCTTTCTAGTAACAGGGCTGTGCTCTCCTGGGCAGGATCAGCGCCACAGTGGTGCCAAGTGCTCGGGGCTGGACCCTGTCCTCCCCATGGTACCGGCAGCCCTCCCTTGGCCCCCCTGGCTTCTTCAGAGGATGCTGGTCCAGGCTCCTTCCCTTCCACAGCTTGTCTCCTCTGCCCCACCTGCCTGCATCCAAGGTGCTGCAATAAGCAACCCTGCTCATGGGTGAATCTGACTTTGCTCCAAAACCAGCCAACAGCTCTGATGCCATCTTTGAGTACTGTCCCCAAGAGAATTACATAACAATGAGAACGATTTATTGAACTTTTCCAGGAAAACACACATGGTTTTTCCTCCTGGAAATGTGGTTTGCAGGTAGAGAATTCTTTAACTGGAAAAGAAAATATGAGATGTGTGCAAACAAGAGACAATTTGGGAAAAAAAAAGACCCTAACCCAAACCAAAACCGACCAGAAAGCCCAAATATCCGTTGGAAAACCATTGCTGGGAAGTTAATAAATAAGCACCACTAGCAAAAGCAGCACAAAAGCTACTGAACACTTGGGTTAGAGCAGGCAAATTCGCTTCTGGCAGAGCAGCCTCAGGGCAGAGGGGCCAGGTGAGCACCAGCCTGTCCTCAAGGTCCCCAGTGCCCGCGGTCGGCTCACTCCCACACATGGCTATGGCACCCAGGATACCCAAATACCTTTGGTGCCATCCCCACATCACTCAATGCAGTTAACTGCAGTCACCGCACCGTCAGTGCAAAGGAAGAGAAAAGCTAAATAGACCTAAATGGCACAAGGCTGGTGCCCTCTCGGCTCTTCTGCCCAAGGGAAGAGGGGAGGTAAAGCATCAAGTCCTCCCTAGCAACAAAAAAGCCTTCCTGCTGCAGCATCACCAGGCCTGGCACTGTTTCTCCTGGGACCTCCTCTGCATTTGGCCTTTTCTTTAGGGAAAAGCCAGGCTGTTGGAGCACTTCCCCAGGGAGCATGGCCCTGAAGAGGGGAGATGCAGCTCCTATGGAGGAGCCCAGATGGGTGAGGCTCGCTCCTGTCAAAACATTTCAGAATGATAGTCATAAAGCACAGCCAGATCAAAACAAGCTAAAACAGAGCCGCCAAGGTCTGGTCACCTCATAAACCACAGATAAAGCCAGAAAGGCCTCGCTAAAGCAGGTTTGATCTTCCTCCCTTCCTGTATCTCTTTCATAAACATCTTTGGGAGCTGCAGGAGAAGAGTCTTATTGATGAAGTCTGAAAACTAACATCCTATGGGTGCTGGGAAAGCCCAGCTAACTATCCCACGCTTAATCGTCCCTGTCCACAGCAGCGCCAGCCTCAGCAAATTCTGCCTGCTCTGCGGAACTGCCCATCCTGCCCCAAGGACTCCTCTGTTTGCTTTATCCCAATTCCTGTCAAGGTCCTCACTCAAGAAGAGAGAAAAATTGGAAAAAAAAAGAGGCCTTTTGGCCACCCCTTTCCTCCCAGCTGCCCCACCTCAGCGGGGTGCTGGCCAAAGGAGCAGTTACCCTTGACAGCAGGGGAAGCATCTCAGGACTTTTCCCAAGGCTGTGTTGAATTTCCAAAAGCCCCCTCTACCTTCTGCTATTCTTGTCCTGCTGTTCCTGGAAGCTGTTAAAGAAGGAGCATCCTGGCCAGCCCAGCTCCTCTTTGGGCTGAATCCGTATAGCAGAGCCCTGGGGAGCGCAGCACCCATCCCCTGTACTTCCAGGCCACTTAGCTCATGCACTGCTTGGGATGAAAACCTGCAAAGCCTCCAGCTTTAGATGCTCTGGGAGGAAAGAGGGGCGAGCCCTGAGTGCTGGCAGGGATCAGGGATGGAGCTGTCCCCGAGGAGCTCTGCTCTGTGCGTGGTGGTCCCTGCCTGAACCTGGCTGCCCCATGGCAGCTCGTCGGGCACGGGGCAGGTCTACCCACACCCAGCCGTGCTGTAATGCGAGTGCAATGACAGTAATTAAGCTCAGCTCTTGGAAGACGTTTTGAGCAGAGAGGTTGCTGTGCAATAGTTGAGTTTTCTGAAAGCTTTCCACAAGGTCACTCAGCAGAGGCTGGTGAGGGAAGAGAGCTGCCCCGGGTTAAATGCAGATTAATCACTGGTTAAAGACAGCAGGCAAGGATTCGGTGTGAAGAGCCTGTTTCTGCAGTGGAGAGGACTTCCATCAAGGTCCCACAGGGGTCTGGCCAAAGACCTCTAATGATCCTCCCCAAGGAATGATCCAGACAAGGGCAGAGAGCAGCGGATCAGTGCTGCTTGTACATGGCACCAAATTATTCAGGCAGCCAAACCTAGACTCTGACACTGAAGGATTGCAGGGAAGCGTAACGATCGTGCAGAACAGAGCAATAAAACAGCAGATGAACTTCTCTATTTGTAATTGCAAAGTAATGAACATGAAAAGCATTACCCCCACTGTACACACAGATCGACAGGCTCTGTATCAGCAATTACGGGTCTTTAAAGAGATCTCGGAGACATTGCAGAGAGCTCTTTGAAGGCATCCTTTCAACGATTAGTTAGAGTCAAAAAAGGCAAGTGGGCTATTAAGGACTCTTAGAGCCAGAAGAGAGAACAAAAGAGAAAATGTCATTTTTCCTTCATCTGGAGCTGTGGAGCTCGACTCCAACTGACCCACGCCATAAAAAGAAGAGATGGTGCAGAAAAGCACAGCAACACTGATCAAAGGCTTGGGATAGCACCCATACAGAGAGAGCTAAAATGGACCAGGACCCCACAGCCTGGAAAAGAGAATGAAGAGAGAACTAACGTAAAATTATAGAGGTTGACATAAGAATGAATAGAAGAATTGACAAATTGATCCTTGGACAACAGCGTTAATGCAAAGGAGGAGAAATACTTTTCCCACAAAGCGGCTTCACTGAACTGTGGGACCTGTCACAGAGGAGACTCCGCCACCCCAATGGCTCCCTAGGGTCAGCTCCACAGCCCTAGAACAGGCAGGGAGCAGAAACAGAATCAGCACCAGGTAGATTCCGTGCTGGTGCTCGCACCGGGCTGTGAACCTGGCCCAGCAGCTTGCCCGGCTCTTGGAAGTGGCCGCTGTTCCCGGCAGAGCCTTTTGATGTGCCATGTCTGTTTGACCATCGCAATCAAACAACACGTCGAGGGCCGTGAGACGAGAAAGCCGCGTCCCATGGGTTCTGCACGGAGAGCTTGTGGATGAGGAAAAGAGAAGAGGATCAAGCTGGGCACCGCATTTCAGTCCTTCACCTGGAACTTACTGGGGATTTCTGGAGCTTTCCAGGGATCCATGTATCAAGACTTTATAGAGGGTTTTTTTCCTACAGCTATGGATCTGAGAGGGGATGTTCCTTTTAAATCCTTCACCTAGATCCTTTTTTTTGCAATGAGCCACTGCTTTTGGGAATTTTCCATCTCTTCCTAGGAAATCCTCAGACAAACCTTTCTGCATTTTTCACAGCTTTTTAAATGATTTGTGCCTAGAACATTACAGGAATATTCAAGGGCTTTACAGGACTTCCCCAACCTGGAACATCTCAAGGAATGCCCTAGACTTCAGTGACCTTTCTCCATTTAGAAACTTCCCAGGAATTTTCCATTTTTTTTCCCAGGAGTTTTCTGGTATTTCCTTACCTACAACCTGACCAGGAGCATCCCAATGCCTTTCAAGAATCCCACAAGGGCTCTCAAGAAATTTCTCAGTCTAGAATCATTTTATGAAATTCTCCAAACACTTCTCAGAAACTTCCCCATCCTGGAAACCCTCAGTCCAGGTCTTTCCTCAGAGTTTTCCACTGCTTTCTGGGAATTTTCAGATGGGTGCCTTTCTAGCGATTTTTCTGGCAAGTTCTAAAAATATTCTTTGTGCTTCCTAGGAATTTTTCATCTGTACTTCAGGAGCATGTCCAATGTTTCTTGGAATTTCCCAAATCCTTTTTTTTTTTTTTAAGATTTTTCTGCTGTTTTGTAGGCGTTTTCCCAAACCCTCTGATTTCTGCAGCATGCCTGGGGGGTACCAATCTTCCAGAAAAGCCCAAATCAGCACAGAGGAAAGGAAGTGTCCATTTGTTATCCAACACTCTTGAACCATTCCAACATCTGGATGGAGGGTAAAGGTGTAGCGTCACAGGTCCTTGGATGTGGTGGAGCAGACTCACTCTGTGGATGTCAGTGCAGCCCCACCAGCTTGCACCAGCTCTGCATGATGGGTGCATTGATGGTACACGGGGGGATTCAACCCACAAGCCCTGGGGAAGCATCCCTGCAGCACCCACAGCCTGCCCTTGAAGATTGGATTCATCCCTTGTCTGCCCCAGGCAGGGCCATGGGGCAGGACGGGGCTCTCCTGGGACATCCTCTGCAAGTCCCCAGAGGGTGAGCAGCCCAGCCTGAGCTCCCTGCTGGGTTCGGGGCTCCGAGGAGGCTGATCCGTCACTGTCATGCCTAGAGCCCCATTCTGGGATGCGAGCCATGCTTCCGCTCCTTCCCTCATTCATCACCGCCAATTAGCAGGGCGCACAGGGGCTGCAGGCACAGGGGTGCTGCGGCAGCCAGCGCTGTCACAGCCACATGTGGCCAGATGTGAGGGGAGGAGGAAAACGCAGAGTTGTGAGCAAGGCAAGATGAACCACAGTGCTAAGCACCCGGATTACTGCAGAATAGCTCCTGGCCAGGCCGGCTGCTCTTGGTGCTGTCTGTGGGGATACCATGGTCATTCCCTGCTGAAGCCCTTGGAGGTGTGCAGGGATCTTCACAAGGATGACATGGAAGCTGGACTCCGGGTTTCTACTTCAACAAACTCAGCAATCACTGAACCCAGCACCCCCCTGCTCACTTTGCACTGAGGGCTGCAGAATGAGCATCTCTCAGGAACCCCTTGGGGAACTGGGGAGCCACACAAGGGTCCTGACACCCATGCTGGTGTGGGGTGACTCACAGAGAAGAGAAGCAGGGTCTGCACAGGCCCATTGATGCCAACCAGCCACCCCTGCCCTAAGGCTTTGATGCAAATGCATAGCCTACAGGGCAGAAAGCACTGGGTGCCCCCTTACAGGCACAGAGGAGAAGTGCTGGGGAGCAGTGGGTGCTGCACCCCCAGCGCTAGCACCCCATAGGCACAGGCAATGTCTTGCGACTGTCCCTGCCATCCTCACCATGCCTGGCTGCTGACTCACAGCAGTCGGGATGGACTCGCCCCTTCTGCAAATATTTCCTGAAGGGGAATCGGCTGTGTTTGCTCTGTTTATCTTTCTGACATTATTTGTTTCCCACCTATGGACTGGAGGCTGGGGCACTGTCAGCACCGGGACTGGGCTGAGCACATCACCAGTGCCATGCTGACAGAGAGAAGGAGAGCCCGGGCCAACCTGTGCAGAGCAGGATGCAAAACACTGCTGTGGAAGAGGAAGAGGAGGGGAGGGAGAAGCTTGCAGGGCTGTGGCATCAAGGGGAGGGAGAGCTGGGTCCTGGTCTCCTTGGAGCAGGGCTGCTGTGTCGCAGGGAGAGCACGTGGGCATGAGCAAGAGCAAGAGGAAATCGGTCCTGCAGCCCAATTTTGCAGGAATTGGGGTTGCGGTGCCCCAGGGAACACAAGCAGGACCAGCATAAAACGCTTCTTCTCTTCCCCTGGGGCTAATTCTGCAGCCAAGGGGGTCACAGCAATCCCAGAAGGGCAGCAGGGTTGGTGTGGATCTGGGGCAGATGTGGCTCTTTCTCTGGGCAGAGCAGCCCCAGCACCCACCTTCCTGCTCCTCCTTTCCAGCCTTGGCTTCCTGCTGGCCATAACCCCCCTGATTGCAAAACAGCACAAAGGAGCCCAACAGCAACACCAGCTCACTGACCCCAGAGCAGAGCCACCCTCCTGTGCCCAGGCTCTTGTGGGGATATGGGTGAGGGCTGTCACCGTGGCTTGGGCAGGCCAGGTCAGGCAAAGAGGCACTGCACCCATGGACTGACCTGGAGGCACCTTATTGTGCAAAAGGCAGCTTAGAGAGGAACTGAAGGATTTGGATCCTATTTCTTGCTTAATTCCCCTGATATCCGATCCCTGGGGAGGAAGAGAGGATTCCTCCATCCTCCGTCAGAGGGGACTTAAGACCAGGGACTAAGCAGGACTGAAGCATCCTCGTGATGAGCCTTGAGCCCTTCCCAGAGCCCTGACACTGCGGGTGATGCCTTGAGCAGTGGGTGCAGGATTAGGGAGGGCTCCCAGGGTGGTGAGTGGCCCCGATGCTGCCTGGGTGAGGGGCCACAGGGGGAACAGTCGCTGGTGGCCATCCAGGCCCGTTGCTGTGAGGAAGCACCCAGCCATTTAGGAAAGCAGATTCCAAACAAAGCGGAGATCATGTTGCTGTTTAACCTAATCTGAGGCCATTTTGTCTCCAAATCCTTCCTAATTCCTCGCAGATATCAATTACAGTGTATTATACGGAGGCCTCAGGAATGGTAGCTCTTCCACATCTCATACCAAGTGCCTTCCCTGAGATAGCTGTTTGCAGCCAACACTTGCCAGACTAAATAAGCCCCTGGCCTAATGCACTGGCTTGGATTAGATTTGGACCCTCCATCCCTTTTCTGACACTTTCTTCTCATTTCCGTACATCTGTATCACAGAGCAAACAGAAGGGATTTGGAGGGGCAGAGCTGGCTGCCTTCTCCAGCTCTCTTGGACCACAGGATACAGGCTTTGACAGGCACTCCCCCTTCCAGAACCAGTCACTTGCTGCCTGCATAAACAGGGATGTGTGAATGGATGGATGGATGTAACTCGGGTGTCACCGTTGTCACTCTGGTGGCTCAGATGGGCTTTAGGTCCTCACTGCAGGGCTGGGGATGCTGCAGGGAGACACAGACTTAAGTTAAGCCCTTGTCAGAGTCCTGAGGCACTGTCAGGCCCTGAGCAGCCTCACCTGGGGCTCCCCACACCTGCCTGCAGCTCTATTTAAGCCCAGCCTGGAGCCCTCATCCCCTTCCTGTCCTTGGGGTGGGCATCTCATCTCCAGCCTTGCTTCTCGATAGACCTCAGCCCTATAGCCCAGGTAACTTGTCTCTGTGGTGGGGCTGTGGATGCCCATAGTGACTTGTTTCCAGCCCTGGCTTTGCTCCTGGGTGCTCCAGAGGCACCGTGCAGCTGTGCCTCCAGCCCTGGCAGTGGGACAGGGAGCTGCCCTGCCTGTCCCACCCTGAGCCCTGGCTCGCAGGGTATGCAGGAGATGGGCTGTGCACCCTCACAGTGGTGCTGTGTCCCTCTGCAGGGACAGCTCGCAAGGGGCCTGAGCAGGGAGCTCTGAGGTGACCTTTAGCTGAATACCACTTTAATGAAACTGCAGTTTCAAGGGAAAGATGGGAGTGTGGCTCAGCCTCTTTACAAACACATTGCTCCCCGTGGGGCCTGCCTCGCAGGCAGCAGAGCATCCTATACAGGTAGGGAAGCTCTCCTCTGGCTGCTGCAAGGCTCCTGTGACAGGGAGAGCAGGGCTGTCCACAGCATCTACACCCATGTTGGAAGCACTTCCCAACACAAGTGTCAGCCGGCTTGTGCAGCCACCATGCACAGGACGGGAGATCTGAGGCTGTTAGGACTTCTGTGCTGTGTACACAGCTACGCTGCCCGTTTCCCTGGCGGGTGGGATGCTGGGGTGTGCTGAGGCACACATGGTGTGCATTGGGCAGGAGTGGTTATTGCAGAGCCACTTCCCAGAGCAAACAGAAAGACCCCTGGCAGTGCCCTTTGCCCGCAGCCCATGACCTGTGTGCAGCACATTGTGGTGGCCCAGGCTTTGCAGAGTGCTTCAGGCTGCAGATCTCTCCACAGGCAGTGATTTATGGTTGTCTCTGCCTCAAACAGGCAGAAACCATCTGCCTGAGTGCCTGCGGAGCCTGGCCCCACCTCGCCACCCTGCTGGGCCAGAGCTGGGGCTGCCTCCGGCAGGCTGGAAGGCATGAATCAAAGCTTCAGAGATGCCCTTAGACAAACCCACAGGGTAGTGGGGAGCCCTATAGCCCCTTAGGCAGTCCTGCAAGAGGGCTGAGGGTCTGGCAGCAGCTGCCTGGCCCCTCTCCTGCCCTGGGGTTTGGCAGGGCTTTAGGATGCTCCAGCCATGAAGCAAGGTGAGTGCCCCTGAGGCATTGGGAATGGTGTGCAGGCACAGCCCTTCCCTCCAGCACCCTCCCAAGGCATTGCCAGGAGACAAACCCTGCTCACCTTTGCTCTTCCCTCCCTCCCCCATCAGTGCTTTAGTTTCAGCAGGGTTTTGGTTATGGGTTTATATCTGTTAATGTTTATGCTGCACTGTGCCGGAGTTGGGAAGGGCAGGTCAGAGGCATTCCTGGCAGCCGGTGGTGGGTGGCTGAGGGGTGCAGAGAGCACCTTCATCCCATCCTCATTCCCCAGCACCCAAGTGTGGAGCTAGAGCCCCTCACTGGGCAGAAACTGCTGCCTGGTTGGAAACAAGCAGCTACGCAGAGCTAGGTCTTACCCAGGCTTTGCCATAACCTAGCTGGTTTGGGGCTTGTTTGGGGACCACTGCTGTGCCGGTTCCCAGTCCCTGGGCTTGGAGTGGCAGCTTGGGATGGCCCTAGCCCTGTGCAGGCATCTGCCAGGGTTTGCTTGGGGGAGATAAGCCCTTTTCCCATGGCTGCGCCCATCCTGCCCCCTCCTCACACCCCCCTGCACCCTGCCCAACCCCTCATTGCTCATTAACCAACTCTTGCACCAAAGAATAATGAGTCATAAATCATGCCAGCAATATGCCTGGACTTTAAACACCAGCCCACGGTGGAGGTGCTCAGTAATCCCACAGTGGGAAGGGGGAGAGGCCCCTGATCATCCCAGCCTGGATTCCTCAGACTGGCTTTCCTTGGACTTTTGCATCTTGCAGGCTCTGACTTAATCTTGGAGCAAACAGTTGCAGGAGATAAGGAGGCCGGGTGACCGCCGAGCCCCTCTCCCTCCGACCCGCACTTTGTTTTCCCTTTGCCAAGCCCTGCAGGTGTTTGCTCTGAGATCAGCCCCATCGCCCCTGGATGCTGGAGCAGCCAAGTCTGTGCCAGCCCCATGGGACCGGCTGCACCCTGGGTCCATCCCAGTTATCCATCTTATGCCCTTGGCAGCACTGGGTACGCCTGTGGGCTCTTTTCCTTGTGCTTTACCCCAGGCCAACCCAGTCGCAGCATCTGAGCTTTTGCGGCCAGTGCGGACATGGGGTGAAACATGTTCTCTTCCATCCTGGGTGAAGAGATCTCTCTCATCTCCTCCTGTAGCTCATGTCTCTGCCAGCGCACGGGCTGGCTGCAGCCCTGCAGACGTGGGGTAACTCGTTAAGTGATGATAACGCCATCGCACTGTTTCCGCCTTGGCTCTGGCAGGGCTTCCATAGGCCCCCGTGACTCACTCAGTCAAATAAAAGGGGTGAGGTAAAATGGGGGGGGTGGGACTGGTCATAAAACGGCCAACACCTCTCATACATGTAAGAAAGAGGGCGAGCAGCATGTTTTCAGAGCCTTTCATCAGAACTGGGGGGAGGGATGGGGAATGAGAAGTTGTTTCTTGGCGTGAAACTGGGAAAAACCAAAAACTCCTCCCAAAATTTAATTTTTTTTCATTTTCTCTTTCTCCACCCAAACTCCTCCACATCAGGGCTGACAAAAAAGAGGTTTCAACATCAGCCTCTCAGGGTGGGGAGGACTGTGTGTGGCAGTCCCAGAGGATGGACTTGTTTAGCATCACCCTTTTTCCCATCCAGATGCTACAAGCTCCCACTGTCCTGCCCTGCTGCACCCCTGGGCTTGCACGTGGAGCCCTCGCTCTCCCTTTGAACCTCTCCCTTTGAACCTCTCCCCAAGATGCACTTGTGGGACACCTGAAAGACATTACCCAGCAGATGCTCCGTGGGAAGGGGAGAGGTGGGGTGGCCTCAGATGTGTTTACGAGGGTGACCTATCTTTGATCAAGACCTTTGCCTGCTCCTCCCAGCTCCGGCTCTCAGCCTCCCTGGGTCACTGCATGAGGGCAGCGCTCAGCATGATGCTGCAGGGGCTGTCTGCACCCAGAGGCACTTCAGTGCGTGGGCACGCCACCTTCTATCAGGTCCTCTGCTGGGACACCCAGTGCGGAGTCTTCTGCTGTGCCCTTATACAAAGGGCTCTTGCAAGCCCTGTCCTCCTGGGAGCAGCAGCTCAGCATTGAGACCACTGAGCCCATGAAACAAGCTGCTTTACTCAATTGCAACAGCTAAGAAAATGGCTGGGACCCTGACAGGGCAGAGAAAGTGCCTGTTGCCCCATGTCTATGGCTCGGGACTGCAGGGCAGAGAAAGTGCCTGTTGCCCCATGTCTATGGCTTGGGACTGCAGGGCAGAGAAAGTGCCTGTTGCCCCATGTCTATGGCTTGGGACTGCAGGATGCCCTCCCTGTTTACCCAGCTCATGGGGGTGGGTTTTGGTGCTCTCCCCATGACAAGGTCCTGCCAGAGCCACAGCTCGGCACCAGGCAATCCCATTGGGCTTATGCCAAACAAGTATGAACCCACAAAGCTCATCAGCTGCCCTAGAGGGGCTGGATCCTGTCTTCATGCTTTGTGTGTCAGGCAGTACGAGGACTGTGGCAGCATCCCAGTCAGCTGGGATGGGGTCAGCGCAACTGCCTGAGCAAGGGGCACTCTTCCAAGGCACCGGGAGCTGCAGGACAGGAGGGGCTGCACCCATCCAGCTGCATCCATCCAGTTCAGGGGCAAAGTCCAGTTGTGCAAATGCTTCACAGCTCTGCACTGACATAAACCCAGCCCCATGTGAGCCCTGCGTGGGTTCCTGGGGCCAGAGCATGGCCACACTGACCACTTCCCCTCTCACTGAGTGCACACATTCGTGCAGGGCAGTTTAATTGTCTTTACAGCCATATGGATCTCCCCGACAATGGGTGCCTGCCGTGCACATCTTCCCCTGTGGGTCAGGACCCTGTCAGCAGCGGCGCAGGAAGGACGGCTGTGCTAAATCGTGCGTCTCCACCACATATGCTGCTCCGTTTATCGCCCCTTCCCTCCCCAGCCCCGAGCATCCTCCCAGCCGGGGCTGCGCAAGTGCTTACAGACACGGTTCAGGGCACTGGGGTCTTCCCTGGTCCCCCCGCTGGGAGAGCTGCAAAGATGGGAAAACAAGACCCCAGCCCGGCTCTGCTCCGGTGTCTGGTCATTGCTGTGCAGTGAACAGCTCCCGAGGCAGGATCCTGCCTGCAGCATCAGCACCCTGATACCCTGCTACAGGCTCGCGGCACTTGAGGGTCGCCATTCTGCAACCCGGGGCTGCAAGTGCTGCCAGGCACCCGTGGCTGCACTGTCAGCTCCCTGGAGAGGCTGATTTCCCAACAAAAGGGATGGGTTGCTCATGTCCCTGCGCTCCAGCAGGTTCCCCACCAGAGCTTCCCTACTGCCCTCTTCCCCCCAAGCACAGCCTCCTTCCCCAGCACCCCCAGCAGAATCAGGTGCTGCACCCAACCAATGTGTGCATGCTGTGATGCGCGTTGCTGTCCCATTAGCCTGGCTCCTGACATGCTGTGCCCTCCCTGGCAGGGAACAGCAAAGACGAGGCACTTCTGTCTTGCTGTATAGGGTATTTCACAGCCCTGCAGTCACCCTGTGCTCTTCTGAGCAGTGGCACAGCCAACTGTGCATCTGCCTCTGCCCAGGTCCTGAGCCCTGCTGCCTCAACCCCCGATGGAGAGCTGCAGCACAGCTTTTCCCTTCGGAGCAGCACTGCCACAGCTGCCAGGAGATGCCACCGTTGCCCTTCCTTCAGTCCAGCCCTCTGCAGCCACCAGTGTGGTTGTCCAGGAGCAATCCCTGCTCAGAGCTGCTCAAACGCCTCTTTCAGCTTATTCTCCGCTAAAAATCCCTTTTCCAGGGGAGCCTTGTGAAGAGTCTCAAGTCTTTGGGTTCACCTACATATTTATAATTAATTTGTCCCATGGTTCATCTTTCTGAGAGCCCTCTGCAGATCTGCTTCGCGCTGGGGAGGGGACATTTCAGCTATCGCTCCAGATTTCTCTGGATTAGCAATTAAGGCATCTTTTCTCACTTTATATCCAATGGAGAAAACTTCTGCTAGACCCATTACTGCTTTCACACAGCCTCGCTCTTTGTATGAGAAAGATTTCCTCTGCAGCCTTGTCTCCAATCTTTCACCGAGGTAATATTTAGGGACCACAAGCTTAATTAAAACGTTATTCATTATAACTTTAGCACCCAGTAACGTCTCAAAGGCTTTGTAATCCCTCTCTGAAAAGCCATGGGAGCAGAACACCAAGCAGCTTCGGTGTTGGCTCGAAATTAGTCAAGGGGTGCAGGCAAAATTGCCAGCTCCACCCAAACCCAGCCACAGCTGGGCAGTGAGGACATCGCATCTCAAAAAACAACCCAAAAGGAGCAAGGGAAAGGAAAATAATTGTGAAGAAGAGCTCAGGACAATCAAAACATGCTTCTCCCTGTGTTTTCACAAGCTTTTGTCACAATGGCCATTTATTTTTAAATATGTTTTCCTATCATTAACTTCAGGAGTTTTGAAACAGAAAAGAACAAAACATTGAGTAATTTGGAGAGTTTTTCTCTCTTTTTGCAGTGAAAAAGAAAACAGTGCTGATCCGCTCATGATGAAGTTGATGAATCGGCATTTTTAATAGCAAATTCTGCTCCTTGGCCAGGTCCCAGCCCCATGTATTTAGTCTAGCAGCTGAGCTGCTTCATCCTTCTGGAGTCTTGGAGGAAGCTGGCTGTCTTTGGTGCTCTCTGATGTACTGGTGATGTTGGGAGCCCGATCCAGCAGCAACAGCTCCTTCGCCCCTGCCCGTGGCTGGGCTGGTGTCACTGCTGCACGCACTTTCATTCTGAGTGAGCCTGATGCAGAGAAATCCCCTCTCTCCTCTGCAGCATCTTTCCCTCCTTCATTTTCCTTTTATTGCCTGTGGGTTTCTCACGGATGCACAAATTCCCTTGCAGCCCTTCTCCCTCTGACATGCTGGAGGACTTTGTTCCCTACCTTTGCCTCAGTCTTACTGTATCCTCCCTAAGCCGCATCTTACAACTGACCTACCATACTTTCTGCTCTTTTCTCTTGCTTTCAGGCAAGCTGGGTTCCTTGATGCTGAAAGAATCCTTTCTAATTCACATCCCCATAGGCCCCTGCCCTCTGCCTTTCCCTTTGCCACTCACATCCTTTCTCTGCCAGCAGAGTTCCAGGGCCATGCTCGCCACTCTCCAGCCATGCTCAGGCTTCCCATGTCCTCCCCACTGGCACTGAAGTACTCTGCCTTTCCCAAAGTGATGTGGCTGTCAGCAGCCCTGCCTTTACACTACCCCATTGCTTCCAACACCACCAAAAGCTGCTGCTGAGGTCCTGCCTGGGGCATTTCTTCATGCTGGTATGGTCCAGGTTAGAGCATGGGGCCATGTTTGGAGAGTGGTGGTGAATAGGAGAGGGTTCCTGCAGAGGATCCTGCCCTAAGTGCCATGGAGCAATGACTCACAGTCCTCATCAGGGCTCCCAGCCCATGCAGGCAGTAGGGCTTAGGCAGGGCATCAGCTTCCAGTGCTGCAACTGGAAAACAGGGTCACTGGTGAGCACATCAGATGTGGGAACACGGAGCTTTTCCTGCCTCTCCAGGGATTCAACTCCTCGCGACAGATGCTGCCTCAATGAGGGGGAATTGGGAGCAAGAGCAGTGGGACACGTTCACTCTCCCTTCACACACACCCAGGGCCATGCTCCAGCGAGCCAGCACCAGCTCCAGGAAGGTGCCCTCAACCCTTCCCAGGTGGAGAGGGGCTGACACTGGACGGCACCTGAACGCGCAGCCTCAATATATCAAGAGAAGCAAAGAGAGCCCCAGGGTCTCCGACCTTTCAACAGCCAGATGCAAAATACCCACTCCTGTTACCCAGGTACTTACTCATTTCCAGTTGATTGAAACATAAATACATGTCCTCAGCCTGATGAATCGCTTCTGCTCTGTGCGGCATTTACCTTTGAGGGGGAGTGAAAAGGAGAGGAAATGGTTTCCTATGTGTTTTCCACCCAGCCCACTGCATAGAGAGCACAAAGCACATGGAAAACATCATTGCTCCGCGGATAAGATACTAATTCACCTCCTAGACCTGCTGGTATGGTCTTAGGAAAGTCATTTATTTCATCCCTTTCTACCCCAGCTTTTCACCATTTTTTCTTTCTATTTATGTTTCAAACACTTGTGGCTGGTTTTAGCCATTTGTTGCTGGTTGGGACATCGTTAAATACCCTTTGTGCCAAAGAGGCAATGAAGACACTAAATAAAACCCCAGTTGGGAAGCAAAACCAGCAAGAACCTCACCCAGCCCTGGGACCCTTTCCCTCCCTGTGTGCCCCATGCAGAAGCACGTGCTCCCACCCCAAAAGCTGTGCCCCACATCCCTGTGCTGGCTTAACAGCCAGTGACCCTGGGGAGGCCTGGAGTGCATCAGGGTGATGCAAAGGACCCTGGCAGGAGAGGGCATGGCCACCACAATGCTCAGTCCTTTATAAGGCCGCGATAGCAGGGCTGAATTCCTAGATAACCCCAGGCAGATATACGGCCAGGCTGAAGGGACCTGCCCTCCTTCCTCCAGTGAATTAAAGCAGCCCTGCAAGCCGAACTCAGGGGACATAAATTAGTGATGGAGATCAGAGATAGGAGCCAGTCTTCGGCTCAGAGCGGCCGGGAGCTGAGGGTGCCCATGACAGGGATGCTCGTTGCCTCCCCAAAGGCAGTGAATTCCTCCCTGCCAGGCATGAGGGGATCGTTAATACCTGCTGACACCGGGGTCACGGGTCAGGCACCAAACCGTCCCTCCGAGCTGGGGGAAGTGACCTTTGCAGTGACACGTGGCCACCTGAGGCACCGCTGTGCTGGGGGTGCTGCTGGGACCCCGCGGTGCTGCTGGGCTCAGGGTGGTCCCTGGGTGCCCCGCAGGCTCCTGGTTGAATGTATGTGACCCGCGGGAACAGAGGAAAAGCAAAGCCATGTTTGCCCTTTTCTAGAGGCCAGGCAACAAGGAGGTAAATACTTCCTATGCACATACATTCCCCTTCTTTTCCTTGTCCCTTCAACCGGCTAACGCCTTCAACCTTCTAGCCAGAAATTTCCTACCAACCACAAGAAATGTGGGAAAACAAACAAACGTAAAAATGCATTTGCAGGCACTGCCCAGGGTGCTGCTGGCTGCCCAGGGTGGTGAGCACGACTCGCCCAGGGTAGCGCCCAGGGTATCACTTAAGGATGCTCTGGTCACACTGCAAGACCCTGGGCCACTTCTGCGGCACGAGAAGCTCCAAGGTCCGGGCAAAGACCCTGCACACCAAGGCAGGCTCCTGGCTTGCTCCTGGCCAACCATGGGCAGTAACAGCCCCCTCCTGCTGCCGGAATCCCCCTGGCTGGCAGAGCCTTAATAACCCCTGGTGCCACACTCGCGTGGGTCACTAATTAGCCCAGGTGCTCATTAGCCCCAGCCATGGGCCGGGGCAGCGCTCCCAGCTGCTGTCAGTGCACATGGGGTGTGTGCTCGATTAGTGCCCTGCAGGCTGGGACCCCCTGAACCCCATCCCTGCCCAACACCTCCTAATAGATGAGATGTGAAATGAAAGCGCATCCTGCAGGGGCTTACGGCTTCTCCAGCACCACCCCATTATCCACCCGAGCCTGGGGAGCCCATGTTTATCTGCCAGCATCCCCAAGCGCTCCCACTGTTGCACTGGGCAATAGAAGGACCTGAGTTATTTACCTGGCCAGAGTGATGAATGTCGCTATAATGAACCCAAAATGGAACAGGCTAAAGATTAAAACCAGCCCCCACAGTCCCCAGCCGCAGCCAGCCTCCCCAGCGTTAACATTTTCTTGAGTGCCTGAAGTCCAGATAAGAACCAGTTAAATTTATCTTCAAAGAACCCCCAAAAGCAACTTGCTCTTAACCCCCTGCTCACTGCCTCCCTCCTCGCTGGTATAAATCTTCCCCTTATCTGAACTTCCAAGGAGCAGGGCTGGGCGGGGGAAGGAGCGGGAACACAGCAGACTTTTTTAAGCCAAAAAAATCTCTGTTTCGTATTAAAGAGGCAGGATAAAAGAGCGCGAAGGGTCCCGCTGCGAGCATAAATAATGCAGGATGGGCCCTTTGCAGAGATTTACACTGGGCAGTTTTCTTAGAGAGAGACAAAGCCCAAAACAACAACAAGGGAGGCACAAGAGAGGTTTTTCCCCTGCAAAGGGGTGTTAGCGGCCGCAGGGAGAGCAGGCGGCGCGGTCAGGAGGCACCACAGCCAGGGAAGAGGGTCTGCAGGTGGGACAGGGACCCTGTGGTGCTGGGCTCTGGCACAGCACCATGTGCTGACCCTGCCCCTCTGCAGGAAGGAGGGCCCAGGCAGGGGAAAAGGGGAAGAGAAAAGGGGAAATGGAAAGGGGAAGGGAATGCAACGCCTGGCACTGCAGCACCCACGACACAATGACCTGCATCTCACACTCCGGCACATCCGCACCCCTGCGGATCGGACAAAGGAAGCCGGGCAGACACAGCCGAATTCCTCAGAATTATTTTTTCATTTTCTCCTTTATTAGTTTTTTATTAGAGGGAAAAACAACCGTAAGCCGGCTCCGCTCGAATGCAGTCTTCACCAGAAAAGCTCCTGGCTGCACAGAGGCTCCCCTTGGGCTCTGAGCGCTCCAGGGTCCCCCCAGTCTTTCCCCCCTACCCACCATCTCCAGCACCCCTGGAGCACAGCACAGGAGCTGCCGTTGATGCTGTGGGATGAGCAGCCCTGGGCACTTCTCCTTGCTCTGCAGCCCTGCGGCGGGGCAGAGCTGGGCTTCAGGTGCTGTTGGACACCCCCCCCTCCGGCACTGATCCGTTGGCAGGGGCCCCAGGGGAGGCTTTCCCACACAGATACATTGCAGATGCTCTGGCTAACGGTGTTCAGGAGGGCAGATCCTAAGGCAGCACCCCAGCATGCTGTGATGGGTGAATGGATCCAACTGGGATGGGAACATCCCAGCCAAGGAATGAGCTAACCATGGGGTCAGACGCAGCGGATAATGCAGTCTCTCACTTTGATGCAACTGGGGAAAGAACCATGGAAAAAGTCTTTGACTTCCTGAACTCTCAGAAAGATTGAGTCTGCACCTCCGGCCCGGAGAGCTGAGGCGAAGAGAAGAGCACGAGCAGATGTCCCCTGAGGCATGCGACACGTGCAGCAGCCAAGGAGGATGTGCAGGATGAGCAGGGGCTGCACCTGCTCACCCACGGCCACTCTGGCTCTGTAGGACCAAGCACTGCAGTGGCACAGGGACCTGATGCCCTCCCTGCTGCCATCATCCCGCTGTGGTCCTATCTCGGCTGCAGGTTCTCCCGTGCTGCTCGCACTGGAGGTGGGAAGGGCTGTGGAGAGCCATTGCCCTCCTGCAAAAAAGCTCTAGGATCTGCAATCAGTTATTCTCTGGGCCCAGGAATTAGCACATTACCAAAGCAAAATGACTTCAAGAACCTGGAATGGGATCAGTTTTTTGCTCAAATTGTCACCTGCTGGCCCTGCCCCTACCCTCAGCGCAGGGAGGGGAGGATGTGGAGCAGCTACACATGGCTTTGGGTCCCTTTGAGAGCAAGGAAAACCCTCACTCGCAATCAGCAGCTCCAGACCATGGCTGAAGAGAGGTGTCGGTGCTCACTCCCCACTTCACATGAATTTTTCTCATTCCTAGTTGAAGCTCTCCAGAGCTCAGTCCAAGGTGTGATGTGACACCGGGGCTGCCACATGTGCCCTCCTGAGCATGCCCCCTGGTCGCACTCAGCCTCTTCCCATCCAAAAGCATCTCCAAGTTATCAGCAGCACAACCCTGGCCAGTGGGAAACATCCCTCTGCGTCAAGCTGCCGGTGGCATCGGCTCTGCCCACCTCTGCAAGGAGTTAGAGGAGAGCATCCGGAGCAGGTATCTCCTTGCAGAGCCATGGTATTACTCAACAGGTGACTAAGCCATGGATTGCTTTCGGAAAAGCTGATTCCGCCTCAATTCTGACAGTGCTCATGGTAAGCTGCCCATGCTCATTCTTAAAGCTTCTCTTCAGGAGTCATTGACCAACCCATATTTCTAACTAAGCCTGCATGGAAAAACATCTTCTAACAGCAATAAATAAAGCAGAACTCTCTGAAGGGAGTGGGTGCCTGCTGGGTGAGATACATTCAGAAACCCTTCCTCAGTGCAGCTCAGGCTGTGCCATCTATTTCTCGTGGCACAGTGTGGGTATTAATCCCCCTGGACTCAGCAACTGCCAGCAGTTTGGGGAATATCATCTCTTGAGCCCAGCCAATACACCAGGGGGAATAGGAAACCCTGGGGTAGCACATGAGTGAAGCTGGCGACAGCTTTGATGCCCCAATATCTTCACCCCTGCCTGAGTGGCCCCTTCCTCCTCCTCCTTCTCATCCACAGCCCTAGCTCCTGGCTCCAGCTGGACACAAATCCTGCTTTTTGCCTTGCGACCGAGTTAAGTGAGCTGGAGAAAATCAACACGGGATTTGCATTAACAGCAGTCGCTACAACAAGATTGCAGCCAAACACAATATTAGAAACTCAGTTTCCCCTCCGTCCTTAGTGCTTCCAGATGGAGCCCCTCGCGCAGACCAAAGGGTAGGGGCAAACCCCCCTTTCTGCTCTCAGCACAGACCTTTTCTTCAGCCCCAGGCTCCAGAGGGGGTGAGGAGGGACAGATCTGCCCTTTGTCCGAGCCCCGAGCCCGATGCTGAAGCAGCAAGGGACCCGCGGTTTCCCCCGCTTCCAAAGCCACAGATTTATTTCCGCTTACATCAGAGAAAGTAAAAAAAAACCACCAGAGAGAGAAACAAACCCACCACACAAAAGAGAAAGACATCAGGATATTCTGTAGGTCCCCGGGGATCTGTACAGGGGAAGACATCCTTGGAATAACACAAGCAGCCCCAGCACCGCTTTCTGAGGCCGGCCGGGAGCCAGCCTCCCTGGGCACTAAAATCACTATAGCAGAGTGCTAAAAATATTCATTACCCAGGAGGGAGTCGTCACAATTGAACAGGCCCCAGGTATTAAGTAGGTAGCAAGACCTGGCACAGGCTCCTTGGCTTACACCTAGTCACACACGTTTGTGTTTGACATTAAAGCTTTTAGGCAAAGATGGTCCCAAGGAATAAGCGGCCAGCTTGTCCCTGTCCCCCCCATCCCCCCCACTGTCCTCAGGCAGGGACCCCGGTCTCATAGAGCTGTCAGCTCATTTATTTGAGCTGAAACAGTTCACTGGCACTTGGGGCTTGGTCAGGTTGTTTCTGATAAGAGAGTAAGTTGCCTTGTGCAGATGGGGGGGGGGGGGGTGTCAGCTCTGCCCCAGCAGCACCCCCTGAAACCCCTGGTGCTGCTGTCTCCCCTCCATGGCTTGGAAACCCAAGCTCTGCTCATGTCCTCGTCCAGAAGTAACGCTCATAAACAAGCCAGGTAATTTTTGTCCACACTTCGCATGAGCTCGGCATTGCCTTGGGCAAGAGCTTCTGCTCTTCACAGACATCACAACATGAAATGGGTTTCTCTTCTTCCCTCAGGTAGCCTGAGAGCAGGTCATTGAGCTCATCTGCCAGTGCTCACCCAGCTGCTTGCTGTCTTTAGGACAAAAGCTGAGGCATAACTGCCACTGAGTCCTCCCAGAATCACAGCAGCTCCCATTAGCACATGCACTGGATCACTTGCTCCAAGCCTCTACAGAGCACCTTCTGACAGATACGAAGATCAAATTTTAGTCACAGGTTTCTTGGGTTTTGCCAGCAGCTTTTGCAGATGCTGCTTCTTTCCAGCCTTCCCTTTCAATCACAGCAAAGCAGAGACAGCCCATGCGGTGTGAACATGGAGCATCTGCACATCCCGCTTGCCGGAGGGCACTGGGAAGGTGCAGGACTGCAGGAGCTCAGTGCTGTGACCCAGCAGGGCTCCGCACCCCCAGCACTGCTGGCACCCAGCCCGTTCCCTTGCTCCCACCGGGAAGCTCCACCGGCAGCGTGGTCCTGGCGCAGCGCAGGGACGGATGCGGTGGTTCACGTCCTGTTTAGCCCCAGCCTGTTTACGGACCGTCAGCAGTGTTTACCGGCCCGCCCGGACCCTCTGCAAACCGGAGACAGCTGCAGCTGGAGGCGGGATGCGGGATGGGGTCCTGCGATGCTCTCCGGAGCCGGGTGTGCGGGCGGCCTGAGGAGCACAGCCTTGTTTATCCTGCTGGGGCTTCCCTGGCCAAAACCCCGCAGCTGAACTCTGCGCCGGGATGCACGGAGTGCTCCAGCCTTCTTGCTGCCACAATCTGTGCACGTAGAGGTGTCGAACCCCTTCCATGGGAGAAGGAGAGATGTGAGGGCAGCTAGAGGCAGGGACATCGTTCAGACCTTTAGGCAGCAAACCCAGGTGTGTTTTTATCAGGCAGCTATTTCCAATGCCACATTGTACACGCTGTGGAGAGGTCCCCGCACTTGTGCTGCCGGCCAGAGCTGGTGCTCACAGCACCCACTGTCCATGAAGTGCACCGGGCTCTGCATTTATAAGCCACAGATTTGCTCTGTGTCTTAAAGAAAAGCCCCTCATAAAACCAGCCAGCCCTGCAGTGAGATAAGCAGTGTCTCAGGGAGCCCTCGCTTCAGGGAGGTGCTGTGGAAAGAGCCTCTCTGATGGAGAGGCAAGTGTGGGGCAGCCAAAGGAGGGGGATGCTCTCGAGCCATTGTAGAGCCTTTGCAAGCCCCAACCCGACTTCTGAAGCCCTTTGGAAAGGTGTGTGGTGGGATCTAGTGCAGCACATGGAGCATGAAGCCGTGCCCCTGCAGCTCCCTGGGTGGGACTCAGCCACGGAGGGATGCCAGTGGTCCCACAGCATTGGAGACTCCCCATCTCAGGAGAGGCTCACCACAGCGGATAAAGCCCACTACAGCAGCTGCATTATCACTGGGTTCTAGAGTGGGACCTGAAGTTGGAGCTGCTGGATGAGAGGCCAAGAGCAGCTGCCGCCCTTTGCTGTCTACCACCTCATTCCTCTGTGCTTCCCTGGGACAAACACAGCCATAGCTGCCTGCAGAGCTCTGATACAGACTGATAAGGGCTGATAAGAAGTTAAAGGAAGGAGGAAGTGTCATGGGGACAAGCATTGCAGGCGAAATCACGTGTGGGGTAACTGGGAGCATCTCCCATCAAACAAAGCCTTAGGAGGCAAGATAGCAAAGCAGAACATGCCACTGTTCCTCTGCATGGTGCTGGGCTCAGGCAGGTGGAGCCCATGGCACCTTTGCATGTTTAAACAGTCATAAAAACTGGGGTGGGGTAAATTCCCTTCAGAGCAGAAAGGGCAGAGAGTGGTTGGGGCATCTAGGGCCAAGGACGGGGTAGGTGACTGCAATCTGCTTGCTCTGTACTGCACTGGAGCTGCTGGTGGCAGAGCCCCCTGCACCATCTCCGTGTTTGGAGCAGTTTTAGGGGCACCTTTGTTTGCTCTTCAGCTGGGATGAACACAGCAGCAGGCATTTTGAGGAAAGGCTGGTGAAGCTACAGGCAGCTGGTGAAGGATGGACCAGCCCAAAGGCTGCTCTAAGTTGGATGACCCCTTCCAGGGAGCTGCTGGGGGTACTGCAGGTGATGGTAATGGGGAAAGGGCCACAACAGCCAGGTTGGAAACTGTGTGAGCAAATGCCCTTCCTTGCTCAGGACCTATTTTAGGGATGCCCTGCATCTTCCTGAGTTGCTACACAGCAATGGCAGGGGGTCTGATGCCCAGTGCCATGGAGTTGGTGCTGCACGGGAGGCGGGTGAGAAGAGAGAGACGGGAGCTCAGGGCAGCACAGAGAGGAGGCAGTGTGCTCCCCACAGATCAGGGAGGATATAATGACTAGTTTTACACGCATGGAGATACAAAAAGCCAAATCACGGAGCATAATTGCTCAAAAAAAACAAAGGAGCGCTTCATATTTCTTGGCTCCCTGACAGAATTAGCACAGCGAGCATTCCCTGCCTTTCCTTTCATTCTCCTCCAAAAACATCCCTTTCCTTGGGGGGATGAGGGAGGGAGTGGGAAAGCAGAGAGCATCGCCGGGCCTCCAGCAGTGCACCATGGCTGGCTGCTGGAGGGGAGCAGGGGTCTGCCCGTGCCCCTTCCCGCTGCCCCATTGCCCTCTCCCAGACCCCCACGCATAGAGGGGGGAACCAGACACACACACACTGTGGTCCCCAGCCCAGCCTGCCCCTTGGCAGCTCCAGGCTTGTGCCTCTGTGTCCGCTGCAGAGGTGGTACCGAGCGCGGTGGGAGGCAGCGCGCCAGCGGCGTGGTCTAATCCACGCGGAGGCAAACAGCTGGGGAAGAGCCTCCGAGGCTTTTTCCCAAGCTCCAAGAGCTCTCTGAAGCCGGGTGCCGCTCGCCCCCGTACCCAGGTGTCCTTTGAAAGAAAGGGAGCAGCTCCCGGCAAGCTGTGGCACGGGCAGCACTGGGGAGTGCCCGCGGCAGGGCAGGGCGAGCTGCAGGCACTGGTGGCCAGAAAGGGCAACTTGTGACAGGACTTGGGGATGGAAGCTCAGCTGCCACCGCAGCCCCAGCCTTGGAAATGGGCACTGATGAATGTGGGCTTAGTGCTTTGGTGGGATATAGGGCACAAAAGTAAAAGGGGAGATGCAGGCTAGACATGAGGAAGAAATATTGTACAATGAAGGTGGTAAAACACTGTCACAGGTTGCCCAGAGAGATGATGGATGCACCGCTAAGGCCAGGCTGGATGTGGTTCTGAAACAGCCTGATCTAGCTGAAGATGTCCCTGCTCACTGCAGGGGGATTGGACTTAGGTGACCCTTGAAGGTCCTTTCCAACCCAAACTATTCCATGATTCTCTGAAAAGGAGGGCAGCAGGAGAGGTGGGGAGAGGAATCGGATGGAAAACTGTAAAAGCAACAGGGTAAGGTGAAGAGGAGAGAGTTTGTGCTGGAGACCACCCCACACTGCCTGGGTGACAGGTCCAGGCATGACAGACTCAGCACCAGAGGTGACAGGACACCCTTGGGATCCAGGCACCTTTTGCCTACCTCACTAAAAACACACACACGAAACCCATTTTATCTATCAGTCCCAGCTCTCCAAGTCTAGTTTAAGGCCACCCAGTGCCACTCTTTGCATGTCCCTGCCACCTGCAAGCCCCACATGGCACCTCCAGCTCATGCCTCCCCATTTTGGAGCTGGGCAACAGCAGAGTCCCTGGTGGTGCCGAGAGCAGGACAACAGCCATGGCTCCCCGACATCAGCCCTGCACCGCCTGAGTGAGGGCTGCAGCTTCTCAGGCCTCCCCATAAAGAGTGTTATTCAGAACTGGAATTAAAAAGCTTAAGTGTAAAAGAACACTAAAGGGAGCAGTGGAAGAACCGGATTTTCTTTTATTTGATTTTTTTTCTTTTCTGAGGGATGCTGTATTGAGCCGAACATGACAAATATGCCAGGAATGTTTGCCCTCAGGGCCTGGGAGAGAAGGGAAAGGCCCAGAGAAAGGCACCGTTGGCATCTTATCAACACACCAGCCCCACTGTTTGCACAAAACCAAGCGTCGGTGGCAGCAGCCACCCACACCAGCGCGATGCCAGCGGGTGCAGTGGTGCCACTGAGTGCCCGCTGTGCCACGGGGACACATCAGCCCGGCAGTGATGGTGCAACGACAGGGCCAAGCCCTGCCTCTTCCTCAAGGGAGGAAGCAGCAGAGCCAAGCGGTGGCAGTGGGTGATGTGATGTAGGGTGTGCAGCTCCCCGGGATCCATCTCCCTCTTGCACATCGCCCCAGTTTGTACCAGCATGACTGGAGCAGTGATGGCTTTTGTTAGGCTTGACAAGTCCATCCATCAAAGCAGCATCACTTCGGCCTGATTCAGAGCTGCTGCTGGAGCCGCAGACCCAATGATGGCTTCATCTTGGGGAGAAGAGTGGGCAGCAGGAGCAATGGCTGTGGCCAGGAACGGGGCTGGCACCTGCAAGGTTGCAGCCATCCAGGATTAAACATTCAGTGGCAAAGGGGAGAGCATGCCTGGATCCTCCCCATCCCTTCTGGGCTCCTCCACCCAGCCCCAGCAAACTCCTTCCTTAGGAAGACCTTAACTCACTTGCTTCGCGCTTTTCAGGATGCTGGTGTTTGCACCAAGGAGAGAGCCTCCGCCAAGCTGCCACGCTGCTCCGGGGTACCCCGGCCCCACTTCAAGGCAGCCATGCGCAGCAGGCTGGGGCCGGGGCTCATTAACTGTCCTCGTTAAAAATATATTGTGGTTAGTTTAAATAAGGCTCCCTCAAACCGGTGAGGGACTGCGGAGAGATAGCGAGAGAGGGAGTGAGGTGGCCGGTGGGGGGAAGGCAGTGCCTGGGCGCATTTGTTTCTCTATTTACTTCCATTTCTAAAACAAAATAAAGTGCCTCTCTGTGGCTGTAGGCGCCCTGACGTCTGTTAAAGTACCACATAGGAAATTGTAAAGTACAGGAAAACAACCCAATCAGCCTGACCCCTTAACAAACTCCAGCCAGCGCCAAAGTTGCAGAGTAAACAAAGCGAAGCCACCGTCGCCAAGCGCCTCACCTGGGCTCCCAGCCCCATGGGCTGCTGGATGGCCCCACTGGCAGCTCCTCGCAGCCCTTGTGTCATGCCCAGCCATGGGGCTGCCCGCGGGTGCCCACTGAGGATGCTCCCATGAGTTGCCTGCCAGGATGGAGGATGCTCTGCTGCAGTGTCGCCCCCAGCGCTGGCATTGTCATGGATGTTCTAGAGAGCACCACTCGTGGGACATGGCCTCGACAGAAGACACCACGTTCAGCAAAGCCCTGTGCTCACCCAGTCCCGGGGCAGCACGCACAGCCCCTGTCCCTCTCCAGGCTGTGAGGAGCGAAGGCAGCTGGGCTACAGCATTGCCTGACCACATGCTTCCAAGTCTGGCCAAAGGGATGATGTTAGATGAGTCAACAGTTGGCCCGAGCGTTGGGGTCGGAAGGGTAATGCTTCCTTCAAAGTCAGATGCTTCCTCTCCTCCTCATCAGAGACAATGATGCTGTGGGCCAGCAGTGGGTCTTGTCTGCCACAGAAACCAGTGTGCCTCTGAGCCTTAGGGCTTGTCCCAGGCCCCCTGAGCCCTTCCAACACCCACAGAGGCACTGCTGCAATCCATTAGCATCGGTCCCACCAAGGTATTGCTCCGTTTCCCTGGACACCGATAATTCAGCCGGAACCTGAACAATTTTCTGCGCATAATAGCCAGAAATTTGCTCGCAGCAGCAAGCTCTGAAATCAGCATCCCAGCAGAGACAGCCTGGATTAATCAGGATGGCCACAACTTGGAACAAACCTGCTGATTAAGCCTTGGCAGAGGCAGCGGTGTGTGCTAAGGGCCTTCCCTTTGCCTCCTGCACAGGCACAGCATGAGGGTTCAGCAATCTTTATGAAGCCATTGACTGCATTCTTCCAGAGCTGTCTGCCACCAGCGCTGCAGCCACCTGCCCCATGTCCCCTGTGTCCTCCATGTCCCCCACCCTAGGAGCAACAGGCACTGGCCACGCAGGAGGTGATGCAGGTATGTTATTGGGGTTTGGAGAGTGCTGCAAGGAGGTACCAGCCCTGCGCACCTGAGCTGCCCTCAATGGATGGAGGGAGGCAGAGCTGTGCAATGAGGCTTGGGAGAGGTTTGTATTCCTGATGGCTTCCAAACTCCCCCTCGGACCATGCAGAATTAGAGACCTCTTTCCTGTCTAGCACTGGGGGAAATGGCTTAAACAGGAGTCCCTGCTCCTTGGGATTCAAATCACAGGACTCATGAATACTACCTGGAGCACCCTGATGGTCAACGCAGCCACAGCCCCACCATGAGAGTGCTGGTGCTCCTGCTCGGAGAACAGGAAAGGAAAGCCTTGGGGATGCTTGGAGCAAACCCCATGGTTTCACTGCAGTTCCAAGCCCAAGGTGCTGCTCTGGTCTCTCTCTTTGGGTCTGCCTTGCTCTCTGTGTCCCATGTGCTCTCCTTCTGTGCTTCTGCTTCCCTCAGGACATCACAGGCACCACACAGGCTGGCAGCTTTCCCTAAAGCATCCCAACCTGCCTCCGGGACATCCCCCTCTCTCATCCCCCAGAGAGGTACTGCCTGAAAGCACCCCAACACCATCTCCTCTCCCTCCAGCCAGCCTGGGCAGTCCCTGAAGCCTGCATTTGTGGGGGGAAGAGAACCATTTCTTGCAGGATATTTGGCTGGGTGCTGGCATTGGCAGCAGGCTGCAGCCCTGGTGCCTTGTGCTTTCCTGGGCACCCATGGGGTCACCTGTGCACCCTCCACCGGCCTGGTCCCAGGGCCCACACTGAGCTGGGTGGATGTCAGCACCCTCCTGTGCTGCTGGGTGGATGGGTGCCAAGAGGGGCAGCGCTGCAGAGTGGGAGGCAGGACTCCCTCCTCCTGGCGAAGCGGCAGGATGTTTACATGGCGGTTTCTGGCTGCTGAAGGACTCACAAAGCCTAAAAAACGTAAAATTAAATTAAAACAAAAATCATAATCCCCTGTTGTTCCCTCCAGCAGATGGAAAGCAAACACAGCTGCTCTGCTCAACCTGAGCAGCCTCCATGCACCCTGGTCCCTCTCCCCTGCCCACCATGTGGTGGTCCCTACACTGAGACCGCTATGATGCACTGGGTATGATGGGTGCCAGCAGGGATGCGCTGCCCAGATCCCATGGGAGTCTCGAGCCCCCTGAGGACGTCAGTTGGCAGCAAGGGCTGAGGACACTCATCCTGCCATGGTGTGTGATGGCCACAGGCACCGAGGTGGAGAGGGAACAGGAAGGCATTCCCAGCCCTGAGTGCCCATGGAAAGAGGTGCTTGTCCAGTGGGTTCAGCCTCCGTGGCTGTGCAGGAAGAGGACGTGCTCATGGCTTGCACTGGTGCGGGAGGACACGGCTGTCCACAGTCCATGTGGAGCACGGGGTGAAGTGGAGGTTAAACATCAGGAAACACTTTCCGGCTCTAGATGGGATCTGGGCGGCAGAGCCAGCTCCCTGACCGAGCCAGGGACAAGCTCATCAGGGGCTGGCGGGGGGGGACCCCAGTGCGGGCTACATGCCCACCACAGCACCACAGCTGGGATTTCCCATGTCCTTTTCTTCTTCCTTAATTCTAATGCAAGCAGCAGCTCCTGGCAGCGGGGCCTGCTGCAGCTCCCCACCCCGTCTGACCTGAAACTGAGGAGAAAGGAAACATTTCCCATATTTGCTATGCAACCGCATCAGCTCCAGGGCAGAACCATGAGTGGGAACCTTCACAACTGTTTCCCCCAAGTAGCACTTCTGGGTCTGGATTTAAATAAAGCACAAGGCTCTCAAAATCCCAACACAAACAGAAATACCAAATGCCCCCCGGTTTCACCTTTGCCGTGACTTGCTCAGCAGCAGTTTAAGCAAACTGCCCCAAGCTCATCAGCCTCCAGGTCCAGATCCCCCTTGCTTGGGGCCTGCTGGGGGCTGTTCAGGGCTGTTAGGGATGCTTCCAGCCTGAGGGGATGCTTGGGGCTGAGGGGATGCTCCAAGTTGTAGGAAAGCTGCCAGGGAGGCTGGGGGCTGGCAGGGGTTTTCTGGGCTGCAGGGCTACTTAAGGCTGCAAGAGTGCTTGAGGCTGGCTGGGATGCTGAGGGATGCTCACGGGCAGGGTGTTCATAGTGCTCCAGGCAGGGCAGGGTGCTTGCAGGCAGGGCCGGGTCTCCTTGTGTGGAGCTCGGCTGTCCTCTAGTGCACGCCCGGCTCCATGACACGGTGCCGGGCAGGCAGGAACAGGCAGGGCAGGCAGCGAGCCCTGCCCCACCACCACCCACCTCCCGCTTTTCAGCCTTCCTCTCGATGTCCCGAGTATTTTGGGGCTCGGCTGTATTCAGCATCCCACTCTCTGCCCCTTTCTCCACCTCCCGCACCTCTGCACCTTTTTGGCCTCACTTTGCATTAGATGCACTCTTTTAAACAGTCTCCACTTTTTCTTTAGACTCCTGCTCCTTTTAAGCTTTCGATTCTTCACTGGCTTCCACCCTCATCAGACGCTTTCGATCTCAGATTAAATTTAGCTCCACAATTTTGTCAGCCCCTTGCCACTTTTCAGCCTCAACTTTTATCCGGCCTCCACTTGTCCTCCAGCCATCTACCCAGTTTTGGCCTCCCACCCCTTTCAGCCTCTACTTGTTTCTGAGCGGGTGGATGGATGCAGCTTGGGTGTCACCGTTGTCACTCTGGTGACTCAGATGGGCTTTAGGTCCTCACTGCAGGGCTGGGGATGCTGCAGGGAGACACAGACTTAAGTTAAGCCCTTGTCAGAGCCCTGGGGCACTGTCAGGCCCTGAGCAGCCTCACCTGGGGCTCCCCACACCTGCCTGCAGCTCTATTTAAGCCCAGCCTGGAGCCCTCATCCCCTTCCTGTTCTTGGGGTGGGCATCTCATCTCCAGCCTTGCTTCTCGATAGACCTCAGCCCTATAGCCCAGGTAACTTGTCTCTGTGGTGGGGCTGTGGATGCCTATTGTGGCTTGTCTCCATTGCTGGTTTTGCTTCCAGGACCTCTGGAGCCACAGTGCAGCTGTGCCTCCAAGCCCTGCATCCCTTTGCTCCTGCCTGGATGAGCACTGGATCTGGCCCTGTGCTTGCCCTGGATGGATGAGCTGCCTGCCCTGGGCAGGGGGTGAGGGCACCACCTATGTTAGGATCACCACCATCATAGGGGCACAGAGTCATGGGGATGGGCTTGAGTGCCAGGCTCTTCACTGCACTGCCTGCAGCTGCCTGGGTGCTTGTGGCACCAGTGCTGCCACTGCTCTCCCCATATGCTGCACCCCTCCCCACCATGGGTGCAGAGCTGGGCCAGACCAGAGGTTCTCCAAATGTGAAGTGTGCCTTCTTCCTCCCCTCCTGTGCAGCACCCTGGGCTCCATTCTCCCCTCACCCTACCTTTCCCTCCCTGCACAGAGTTTGTTTTCACCACAGCCTCCCCCATCCCTCAGCCCAACTCCTGACGGGAGTTTCCTGTGCTGCAGGAAAGCCATGCTTCCAGTTTTCCTCCTGGGACCATTTCCCCAGCATCCTTTATCTTTATTAAGTTGGAGCCAAAAACTAAGATGCTGTGGAGTGAGGCGAAGGCTCTGGACCTTGGGCTGGGGCACAGGGGACCTGCCACCCCCAGAGGCAAAGGTGTGGGATGAGGACGGCAGCGTTTGAGGTGAAGGGAAAAGGAGCGGCCGCGTTCGGATGTGCGCACTGATGCGGGTCCGGGCAGAGAGGGAGCCCCCAGACGTGTGTGAGCAGCGTGCACGGCCCAGCCGCGCTGTGCCTGCGGGAGCTGCCCAGGTCTGCGTGCCCCAGGGATGCGATGCACACGCGTGTGCGAAGCGCGGGGCTGAGGGGGAACGTGACCCCCCGCTGTGCGGGGAGAGGCGCTGGGGAGCCCGCGGGGGGGCAGCAGAGCCACAGGGATGGCTCACGGTGCCTGCCCCCTTCCCCTTGCCCCCTGCGCACCCTGACCGAAGGGTGCGTGGGGATCCCCCCCGCCTAACCCAGAAGCACTCATCAGCGGCCGCTTTAGATAATGCAGACACCTCTCTGCTGGGCTGCCCGCCTCAGTGACCCCAAAACAGGGCCCAGACACAGTGCTGGTGCCTGAGCTGCCTGCAGCAAAGAGGAGGTGCCCCAAGTGAGCAGAGAGATGCTTAGCTGAGAGCTTCCTGCAGACAAATGCAGGGTCTGGTGAGTTGTACTAACAAGTACCTGGTGATATCGGTTACCCTGTGCTCAGCTCACCCCACTGAGACAGAGCAACTGCTGCTGGCATGGACTGAGAGCAGCAGCACAACCAGCTCTCCCACCAGTGCCAAGCTCTGATTGAATAAACCTGAGCTCTAAGTGTGGCCAGAGAGGTGAGGAAAGGGAAGCTGGAGGGTTTGGGAGCACAGGATGGCTCATGTGGTTAGCAAACCAGCTGGTCAGGGGATGTGAGTGCTGGTAAGCACCCAGGCCAATGAGGAGGATGCTCTGATGAAGCCAGGTTGTTCAGATCCTCTCTCCTTTCTAGGCAGCCCTGGGAGCTGCCATTGTTAAGAAGCTCATCTTTAACCATCACAGAAAACAGAAGAGAAATGGGTGGCCAGCAGTATCTGTAGGTACTACCTTCCCTCCTGCACCAAGGAATTAACCTGTCCTAGCCCAGCCATGGCTGAGGAGCACGATGCAAGGACCCTTGCTCCAGGGCTCCTTGGCTCCAGCTGAATGAGCTTCCGGGCCCCAGCGGCGGTCGGTGCAGAGACCCAGGTCTCTCAGCCTGGCTCTGGGCTCTGTGCCCAATCCGATATGCATGCATGGCCTCCCACCCCCACTGTCTTCAAAGCTAGTGACCTGGCAGTGGTTCTGAAGCCCGGGCAGAGCCTCCATGCCATGGCTTGGCACGCAGCTCAAAGGCTCAGTTACCAACATCTGCTTTTGTGGGCTGTAAAACCCTCTCCCTGCTCCCCTCCCTTGCTCTGAGTGCTCACAGCTGGGACCAGCATGGGGCTGCAGCCAGCCTGGGCCAGGGGAGCCACAGTGGCTGTCCCATCGGTGTGCTGTGCTGTGACACCTTTGTCACCACTCTTCTGACCCCTTGGACTCACAGCCTGACTGCAGTGATGTGGGGACAAGGGGCAGAGGGCTGGGGGAGAGAGCATGGGGTGGTGGAGCCTGAAATAGAGACCTCTCACACCAGGTAAGCACAGGAACACTGATGAACGATTTTACTTCAGGTCTGTTCCACAAGATAGTAAGAAAGATCAGGACAGGAGTGGTAAAAGCGTAGAGTACAAGTCTACATGGAGAGCAGAGGGTGCTACATCCTGCTCTACTCTAAGAAGGGAGATTTATGGCCTGTACTTGGGTGCAGGGCAGCAGGATCAGCTGTGGGATGGATGTAGATTGGGGCTCACACAGGGAGGACCCACAAGAGGCGCCTATTCCAAGGGCAGTAGCACCAGGAGGGCAATGAGTTCCATGCTTTCTGTCCATCCCCACTCCTTCCTCCTGGATGCACCAGTCTGGGGCCAAGCTGGCTGTTTCACCCTATGAGCCTCGGGTGACATGGTTTAGCGTGAGGTGTCCCTGACCATGGCAGGGGGGTTGGAACTGGAGGAACTTAAGGCTCTTTCCAACCCCATGATTGGTTTGCAGAGTGGGTGCTGGGGCAGGCTGGGGAGAATAGGGTGCCACGGGCTCCAGGCTGCTGGGCCAAAATGCTCCCAGCAAATCCATGGTGCAGGCAGAAGGGAGAGGCACTGGGTGGGATGTGAGTGGCTTTCCTCCTGCAAATGCATGATGGAAACTAAAATCCCTTTTCATCAACAGCACACAAGAAGCACCCAGCAAGAGGGCAGGGAATGGGGGCCGGGTAACAGGGAAAGGGGAAGCTCCTTTCCAGCATGGTACTGCACTGCACTGGCACTGCATGAGTGTATGAGGTCTCGGGCAGCTGGTGAATCCCTCTCACCACTAGCATAGGCTCTTGTTAAGCTGCCACCACTACAGCCCCTTCCCCAGGTGCACTGGCAGTGCTGGGAGCCCGGTCCCACTGATTATCATGATTGGCTGCCATTGCTGCTGCAGCTGCATCCAGCACTCATCTCCCCTCTTCCCAAGAGAAGTGGGATGCAAACATGACCATTCCCAGGAAGGGATGCGAGGCAGCTTCATGGGCCATGCGCAGGGTTGTGCTCAGAGGTAACGTGGTGGCATCAGCTGTGGGACCTAATGGGAAGAGCAGCTGGTGCCCCGGAGGCTGCTGAGAGCCCCTGCCACCACCCATTGTTTGGGAGCTGAAGCAATAGGAGGGAGCCCTTGCCCAAGGAGCCGGGAGCCTGGCAGGTCTTGCCAGCGACTCAGCTATGTGGTCTGAAGGTTTTCCCAGGAGGGCCATATAGAAGCAGGGCTGGACGCTGTTGACATCATTCCGGGTATGTCTAGAAACCCAGCCAAGCGGCGCCACAGGAGGGCCACCGAGGTCGGGAGGGCACGGAGCCAGCCCGGGGATGAGGATTTGTGAATGAAAGCAGCATGGGCAGCGCCAGCGAGGCGAGACTGTGGGGTCCCCCGGAGGAAGGGGGGGTGCTCCCTGAGCCCCTCTCCCTGGAGACAGATGTCCTGTCTCAGCCTGGCATCAGGCAAGAACAAGTGGGTCCCATGGGCAGTGTTGGGCAGGGCAAACCCTGGGCACCAGGACATGGCTTCCCTGCCTTTCCCAGTCTCATTGCAAGGTCCAGGAGGTATATCCACTTTCTTCTCTGCCTTCTAGCTGTTATATCTGGTTGTGCTTGATTTACTTGCTGCCAGAGCAAAGGCTGCTATGGCTGGGAAGCTCTCAGGGCCTCTCCTTGTATGAAGCAACCTCAGCTGCACTCTGGTTGCAACAAATCTTCCCACACTGGGAGCATCCCTTAGGAGATTCCCTAAAACCCCAGCAGTGCCCACCTCAGCGCTGGGGTCTCTCACTTCCTGCCTGACTGGGAGATGTTCAATCACAATGCAAGACTCATTCCGGTATGTAATGCTCCTATGATGGGTAAAGCATTTCCTGCTGCCAGCCTCCAGTAAGAGCACAGGATCTGTGCTTCAGGGTGGGTTTTCAGTGACTCTGAGCCAGACACTGGCTCCTGCCCAGGTAAGGAGTAAAGGGAGAGGGCTGCGGAGCAGCACTGGGCAGGAGAGCTCACACACACATTTATGGAGGTGAGCACAAGCCTGAGCCCAGCTACCCTACACTGAGCCCTGGGGGCAGGTGAGGGAAGAGCCCTGGAGTGCAGAGGCTCACCTTCAGGATACACCGGGATGACCATGGCCAGGACTGCTCCTGGGTCAAGCCCTCGGGCAGGACTGTCACCCCTGTGATTCCTGTGGCTGCAGGTCCTCCCTCTGCCCCAGGAGGCAGAGGCTGGTGCTGACCTCCCATGTCCAGGCTTCCCCTTTGAGCCACACCAAACAAGGGCTTTTGGAGGAGCTGGAGCACATGAGGCCACATGCCCTGGCTTATTCTCCTTAAACCACGACACTTACACTTTTCTTCTGGTGACTCAGTGCAGCCAGGCAGGCTCTGTCTCTTCTCCAGCTGAATTCAGTCACAGAGAGCAAAGGCTTCCCTGCAGTGCAGTGCTGTGTGCCTGCAAAAAGCCCTGTGTCAGCAGGTGCACACACAGGCCTGATGCAACCACCCCTCTGGTCACCCCATCGTGTCAGCCCCTGGGGTCCCTTCAAGGTGCTTTGCCTGTGCCTGGGGATGTGCATACCCTAATGCCTCCTATATCTGGAGCTTGGGGTCCCTCTCCTCCTCACTTCTTCTGGTGCTGGGCCTCCTCCTGTCACAGTTAAAAATTTGCCTTTCCCAGCCGAGCACCAAGATCCCATAAAAGTGTATTGTGGAGATCCCTTTGCAAAGACCAAGCCAAGTGTTGTCAGCTACAGCATGTAGTAAGAAAACACTGGCCTTATGCTGGTGGTGACGTCCTTACTGGTGTATCCCCACCTGAGGGTCTGCCTGACAAGGGAGCTAGCTGATTAGCATCAGGTAATGATGGCAGCCCTCCAAATCCCCAAAAGTGCTGGTGCTTCCTGAGGAGGCCTCCTGAGCAGAAGCCTCTGCCACCCAAGGAACCCTGCTCCAGCTCACGCATCTCTGCCTGGTCTAAGAAAAACACCGCTAAAACACTGCCCTTAAATGCCAGCAGCAAATGGAGAGAAACCTGAGGCAGGCTGAGCAAATGAACCCGTTATGTCATGAAGGGCTGTGTGTAAGCTGCTGTTTCTACAATGAGAGCAGGGAGTGGGAGGAGCGGTTGATGTTTTCCCAGCAAGGGGAAACTCCTGGGTGGAAATACCACTGCACCCTGGCAACGGAGCCCTTCACCCAGCAGGGCAGTGCTCATCCAGCCTCATCGCAGCCGGGTGATGCCGAGCGGAGCACAGGCTCTGTGGTGAACGACTCTTCACATCGGAGGCCTGTGTGAGTGCACAGGGAAGCTGGGGCTGAGCTCAGCCCCACAGTGTGTGCCTGCAAGGGTGGGTTCCCAGGAAGCTCCTCCTGCCTGCCCTGCTGCTCCCATACAGCCTGTAAGCACCTGCTTGCCTGAGATGCATGAAAGGACCAGGAGTGCAGGGGCAGGAAGAAAACAGAGTCCTTTGGCTGGGGAAAAGCTGAACTACAGTGGGAACAGTGGTACCTGGGGGAGATATATAGGAAACGAGAGGCTTGAAAGAGGCTTAAGGAGCAGCTCCCCACTGAAGGTAGAAGGAAGAGAAGACCCATGCTGCTGACGCAAGTAAAACCTAAAGTGCTGGGCTTTCCTGGGTGTCAGCCTAGCCTTTAGCAGGAGCCACCACTGGGAACGTGGAACACTAGAAGGGAAGGAGCTGCTAGGGTTGAAGGACAGTGGGGTTTGGTGGCAGCTAAATAATGGGGTATGCGAGGTTTGAGGGGCTGTGTTGTCATCTCTCAGCTCTAACAATAGAGACAGCATGCAATACTGCTGGCCTCCTGCCTGTAGCGCTGTCCTTGAGACAATTTGCATTTGCACAGCGCGAAAACTTCACTTCCCCCTTGGGCTGAAACAGCAGAACCTCCCCCGGGGGAGGTGAAAGCCCTTCGGCAGAACAGCCTGTCAGGAGAGTGACAGACCGAGCTGGAGTCCCACGGGTGCTGTCTCTTGGCTAGGCAGCACAGCTCAGTGAGCTGAGGTCCCTGCCAGCATGAACAAAAGCTGGCATCTATCAGGTGTGCCCAGGCTTGTGTGCGCTTTTCCTGCTGGTGCCTCAGTTTCCCACTGGAAAGCAGGAGCTCTGCCAGGTGGGCTGGGGCTCCGTTCCCTGCAGCAAGGACTTGCTGTGGTCAGAGCCTTGTGCTTTGCACCCTGGTGAGCTCTGTCTGTGTGGCACAGGTGCCGGAGCTGCAGGACACGCTGCTCTCACACTGTGCACAAGGTGGTGAGACATTTGTGCCTGGGACACTGGGGCCGTTTCATTGCAAATAGAGAGGGAGAACAGTTAGCATCTATTTCTGAAATAATGGCTCCAGTGCACCAAGCCTTGGCATGATCCTGTGTGCACAAGGGAAAGAAACCCCAGACCTGCAGGAATAGCTCTCAGCTATTCCAGCATCTCCTCCCAGCTGGGCCGTGGGCACGCTGGAGGGGCAGGAAGGCACAGGGTGAAAGAGCCAAAGGGAAGCTGTCCCCTGAGCTCTGCCCTGTGCTCCAGGAGCCACAGGTGTCCATGCCACGGCTCAGAGAAGCTCCGTCTCCAGTCTGGGTTGCAGTTTTCCCTATATCACTTCCACTGATGTTCGACATTTGTTCGTTCCGGCTGTAAAACCTCTCCTGGCCCTACACCAGGTATTTTCTCACCTCAGTGCCTCAGCCAGAGCAACCCTGACTGTTGGAGTATGTGTGGCTCAGGTACATCGGTCTCTGTGATTAACGCGCTCTTTGTTCTGGGTGTGCTGCATGGCAGGGGGATGGGAGTTCAGACCCACAGCCCCCAAGGTGTCCTTGCTGTTGCAGAGAGAGGTTGGTGGCCCATGCCCTGTCCTGCTGGGCCCGTGTTCAAAGGAAGGCAGCTTTAAACAGGAGAAGGGGTCCAAGTGGTGTCTGTAGCAAAGCATAATCCTCACCTTCTGGCCTGGGCCTTTGGGATCAGGACAGCCGCAGACATGAGGACTTCCACATGTTGTGATCCCATTAGAGAAGTGCTCTGAGTGCCAGTTGAGATGACAGCCCTGCTGTGCTTGCATGAGCACCGTGAGCTCCCCTTTCCCAGGGCTTGCTCCACTCACAGGTCAGGCTGACAAATGTGAGAAGAACAAACCCACCAGTGACTTTCCTGCCTGGGCCAGCCTGAGGGTGACAACCCACTCCACCACCTCTGCTGATGAAGGGTGTCAGCACATCAGAGTGGCGTGAAGGAGCTGGTTCGCTTCGGGACAGAGCTTGATGAAAACCCCAGGAACAAGAACATTTGCACCAGCTCCCACAAACAGGTGAGTGTCCTGTGGTGGGGATGGCTTCATGCGTTGGAGAAGGAGCCTTGGAGCCAGCTCTGCTCTGCTTACAGCTGGACTTCATGTTGCTGAGCTGTGTTTAGTTTTCACCCCCAGTACGCTAACAGTTTAACTACCCCAATGAACTCCTAATGGGGTGCCAGCAGGGTTTGGACACGAGGAAGTGATGCTCCCTCGAAGCTGCCTTCCTCTCAGCTTCAGTGCCTGGGCAGAACTCCCTCCGGGCGACCCAGAAACGGGCACGACCGGGGCTGCGGGTGAGCGGGCAGCAGGTGCCCCGGGACACCCAGCGCGTCCGCCACGGGGGAGCTGCGAGGCGCCGCGGGCTCCGCGCCGGTCGCTGCTGGCAGAGCCCACCGAGACCCCGCTCTGCGCAGGATCAGCCCCCGACCAGGCGGCCCCCGCTGCCCGTGCCGGCGGCGCGGGAGGCGGACGGGACAAGGCGGCGGGGGGCCGAGGCTCCGGGTGAGGAGCGGGGCGAGGCCCGCGGGGCACCGGCAGCCCGGCCGCTCCCCTCCCCGGGGCAGCGCGGCCCCGGTAGCGGCGGCCCGTGCGTGCGGAGCTGTCCTTCAGCACCACGGCACCTGCCGCCGCCGGTGCCCGCGCCGGGCCGGGCCGGGCCGCGAGTGGTCGGCGGGGCGGGGGGAGCCGGCCAGGCGCGCAGGCGCAGGGCGGCGCGGCTCCTCAAGGTGTTGGCGGCGCGGCCGAAGATGGCGACAGACTGAGGGCATGGGGCCCGGCGGCGGCGGGCGCGGCGGGGCCCGCGAGCTGGCGCAGCCGACGGGGAAGCGGAAAGCCGAGTGAGCGGGGCCGGGGCATGCCCCCGAGCGGCTGGCGGCGAGCGGCGGCCGGGGCGGGGAGCGGCGGCGGCAGCGGCGGGGCCGAGGCGGCTCGGCGGCCGGCGGCGGCCTGTAGGCGGGGGCGCGGGCATGGCGGCAGCGGCGGCGGCGGCGGCGCGGCGCGGCGGCCGCAGGTGACAGCGGCAACAGCGCGGCGCGCCCCGCCGCCGCCGCCGCCGCCCCCCCGCGCCGCTCCCGCAGCATGATCCGCGGCGCCTGGATGTACCCCCGCGGGGGCGCCGCCGGCGGGGCGGTGTGCTGCGCGCCGCGCCGCAGCGACAAGCCGGTGGCCGACCCCGAGCGGGCGCAGAAATGGCGCCTCTCGCTGGCCTCGCTCCTCTTCTTCACCGTCCTCCTCTCCGACCATCTGTGGCTCTGCGCCGGGGCCAAGCTCCGGGCGCGGGAGCGGAGCGGCGCCGGGAGGGCGAGGAGCCGCGGGCCGCGGGCCCTGCTGGCGGCCGACCCGGCGGGCGGCAGCTGCGAGGCCCTGCTCGGTAACCTCAGCCGGGCCCCCGGCCCCTGCCCCGCCGCCCGCGGCGACCTGGACTCGGCCTGCGCCCGGCTGCACGCCCTGCAGCGGCCGCGGGGCTCCCCGGCCGGCGCGCCCCTCCGCTCGCCCCCCGCCGCCGCCCCCTACTTTGCCTCTCCCTCCTCCAAGAGGACCTTCCTGCAGGCTTACTTTAGGAACTTCAACCTCTCCTTTTGTGATACTTACACGATCTGGGACCTGCTGCGGGAGATGGCCGGCCCGGACGGCCTGGACTGCAGCGTGGACAACCTGATGGTGGACTTGGTGGTGGCGGCGGCCGGGGCGCTGGGCGGGGAGGCCTGTAGCAGCTGCGTCCAGGCGTACCAGCGGCTGGACCAACACGCTCAGGAAAAATACGAGGAGTTCGACCTCTTGCTGGAGAAGTACTTGCAATCGGAAGAGTACTCGGTCAGATCCTGCCTGACAGACTGCAAGGTAGGATGGGGCATCCCAGGCTCCCCCCGTGCTGTGCTGACAGGTGGGCAGCATGCTGTCCTGCAGTCACACTGAGCCCCGGGGGTTTGGCTGCAGAGGGATGCCGCAGCCCTCCTGCCCACATGCCTGATGGAGCCGTGCTTCCCACAGGCTGGAGGTCTCCCTGTGCCCTCCAAGGCACAGCTTGTCAGTGGTGGTGAGATGGGCCCAGAGCCCTCAGGGCAGCCGGGATGGGGCGGTGGGAGAAAGAGGGCAGAGCAGGACTTGGTCTGGGTGTTCATGCACTCATCCCTTCACATCCATCCACATACAGGCAGGCTTCCAACACCAGCCTCGCCTGCACCCCTTTATGTGTACAGACACACACTCGTGCACGCACAGGCCAAGCTAGGGCAGCTTTGGGGCCCCTCATCGCTGCCTCTGGCCTTCTGCTGCTGCTGCAGAGGGTTGCTGCGGAAGGTTGCTGCAAAACGGCTGGGGCTGCCCAAGGCTCTGCGAGTGACAAGCAGTGACCTGAGATGAACCAAGGTGCCAGAGCCCCTTCCCCGATTGCAGCAGCTGTGTTCCAGCCCTTCCACCCGTTTTTCCCAGGGAGGTGGGCCAGGGGTGCTGGGATAGGAGTCCTCTCCTTGGCATTCCCGTAGGGTCACTGTCCTCAGTTCCAGGGCACTGTCCATGGTCCAAAAGTAAATGGGTTGCTTCCCCCAGCATCAGTTGTGTGGAGCCTCAGCACAGTGCTGTCTCCAGAATGAGAGCTACGATTACATCTCTCTCTGGAGTCCCCAGTGCGGTTCTGTGGGTGCTCTCCAGCTTTCTCATGAGTCCCAGCACTGCGGCTCCTACAGCCTTCACCTGCTTGGAGCTGCCTGGCTCACCCGTGTGCGCTCCCTCCGGACATCACCTGTGGGAAGCATAATGGTCTTGATGATTAAACCTTTCTCAGAGATGTGTCTTGGGGGACAGACCCAGAGGGACAGTGGCAGAATTTCTTGCTGGTGACAGGATGGTGTTAGGCTGCTGCTCTTCTGGGGGAGTTTTGAGGACACTTGGATCTGTGGTGGCAGCAGAGGCAGCTCTTGGCGTGGGGCTCATCCCCTGGGAAAGTGCAGGAGCAGCACTAGGGCACATCACCAGAGACACCAAGGTGGTGTCTTGTCAAGGGCACGACAGCGAGATCCTAGCTGCCGCTCTCAGGCCCATGGTTCTGCATCACTTTTGTAAGGAGCTGGTTTTGGAAAGGAGCTAGTGCTGGCATTCTGGGCCTGTGCCAAGCCAGGTAATTACAATCTGCTTGCCCATATTCCCCCTGTGGTTTCAAAGGTACATAGTATTCAGTCTGCACCAAGTGGTTTGGTCCTGCTGCTCCACTTCCATGGTGAAGGAAGGGACTCAGCACTGCCCACTGTTGTGCTGCTCCCGCTCCTGAGGATCCAGCAGAAGCAGGGTCTTCCTGTGCCTTGTCCAGTGGAGCCTCCAAGCACCCTTGCTTAAAGCTTAGCATCCGTCTCTGCTCAGTCTGACTTGCTTGTACCCGCTGGTATAGAGATCTGGAGAGAGAGCACACATAAGAAAATAATCATTACCTTTGGGTCTTGGACAAGGAGATGTTCCCATGGACTCTAAAGCAGCTAGAAACAGAGCTGTGCTTAGATGAGTCGTAAGTGTCCCTGGTCTTAACATCCTTGATGAGGAAGCAGGAAACGAGCTTAGACAGCAGGACGTGTCCCTCCTAACTTGCTCTGTGTCACGTTGACAGTTGCATCTTTCTAGCATCTGTGAGCACCAGCTTTGTGATTTCACAGGAGGCGTTTGGGAAGCAACAGGAGGGCATGAGCAGCCAGGCCAACCTGTATGCACTTGCAAGAAGATTTCCAGTATGGTTGCCTGAGTTGGCATGCACCAACGTGAGCCCTCGCACCTCCTGCTCGTTTCAGTGTCTCGTGGAAATCAGGCCACTTATTTAATGTGCTTCGATACGTATTTAGGTGCCTTACTTTAGCCTTTCCCAGTTGCGAGCCTCAGCCTTGCCATCTCAGTGAAATGAGGGTAATGCCAGACTCATCTGGCTTTGTGGTGGCGAGTGAGTTTTGGCCTGATTCTGTGTCCCCTGGTCTTCAGCAGGGGCTGCAGTTGCTCATTGCATTGGAAAAAAACTGGCTGGTGGGATTTTTAAAGCTATCTGAATTTTAATTCCTATCCAGATGCTGAATATTACCTGCTTGTAATTAACAGCAGAGAGCCACTGCTTGATGGTAACAACCCATGAGAGCAAATGACAGCAAAATAGGAGAGGAGTGGAGGAAAACATAATGGACAGCTCGGACAGTGTGAGAGGCTGCTGCATAATCCTTGCAGCAGGAGACTGGCTTTAGAGAGCCCTGTATGTAGACTTAAGTAATATTTCTGGGGCTGAGGGATTATGTGGGCTTGGGGGCTGTGGATGCAGGGCTCCTGCACCCTATGGCCATGCATGGGGATTTGCGCTGCCTCCCATTCACAAAATTCCTATTCCATAACAGCAGCTGGAAAATTGAAGGTGGGGAAACAAGGCAGCTCCAGCTCACCTGCACACAGCCTTCCCTCTGCAGAGCCACAGATCCCCCCGTAATTCTGTCCCCAGGGAGCAGCGCGGCTCAGTAAACAGCACACACGGAGCTCTTTGGCAGCCAAATCACCCCAGAGATTTTGGCTCTTTATTGCATCTGCTTTAAAACAACAAAACAGCCCCACTGGAGCAGCCAGTTCCTTATGGCAGAGGCTTTGACCCCGAGTTAAAAACTTAGGAACGGCTGAGCAGTGCGGGTTGCTTTCAGGAGACACACGAGTCCCATCCTTCCCTGTTAATAAATCATCATGAGGGCAGCCCCTGAGTTTGGGGAGCTGTGCTCAGCAGGGGAAAGGCAGATGCTGCCAGGGGGAAGCAGTATTCTGCGTATCCAAACCCTGGGTCTGTTTGTGCGTGGAGCTTGGGGGAGCGCTTAGGGAAAGCTGGGCTAAAATCTCCCTGGGAGCTGCGGAAAATGCCATGAAATGGTGGGGTCTCTGTGTAATTCAGCTGCTCAGATTACTCATTGCTGTAATACTCTCCCAGGCCTTTTTATTTTCTGCTTGGAACTAATTCCCGGGCAGATCCCACCTTCTGCATACGTTGTTGTTATTCCCGTGAAGCACTGTCAGCTTCCAAATCACACTCTGAAAATGTTTTACTTACTACTCCTACAACTAACACCAAAAATCCCAATGGCTGAGAGTGAAATGTGAAAAAGATGGGGTTTGGGTTTATTGTCTGTTTGCATTTCGTGTGTGCGTGGGTTCATGGAGGTTGGCACTTACGGCCCTTGCATTCCCCAGCACCATGCGAACAGGGGAAGGAGAGGAAAAAGTGGGTCCATAAAGTCCATCCATCTTCTGAAATACTTGTCACCTCTTGCAGTGAATACCTGTGTGCCAGCTGCTGGGGACATGGTGCTAGTTAGCGGTGATGTGCATAAAAGAGGTGGAAAACATTGGTGGTTTTCTACCTTTAAGGGAAAAGTCATTAAATTGTGTCAGGAGCAGCTGCCTGACACCTCCATCTCCCCTCTTCCTGCGTGCCTTGTACCCTTTCACTGCAAGACACGGTGAACTTTGTGCACTGAACGGTTGTGGTGACATGTGGTAGCATCCTTCAAAAGGGCTGGGGGAAGTCACAGCCCTGGGATGTGGATGTTGCAGCTGAATGTCCGTTGGGAAATGCAGGGGAGGGCAGCTCCTGCAGAATGCAGGCTTTGCAGGACTTAGTGCAGGAAGAAAGACCCATCCTGCCAAAGCGTTGCCTTCCAGAATGCTTGCGGCAGGTTTGTACCTTTTTTCCATGTTTCTCAACAGGCAAAAAGCAGAGTTGCTCCAGCTCAACCACTGCCAGATGAGAGGTTCGCTTCTATAAAGGAAGAGCACTGTGTGCTGCCTCCATCACCGACAGCCGCTGTGGAGAGCTCTCCTAAAAGTGCACGCTCCCACTGGTACTAGGGCAAATCAAGATCTATGGGACAAAGCCTGCTGAATTAAGGACGCATTAAGCTGCAAGAAACAAAGCTGTGAAGGGAGAAGGACTGACAGCCAGGAGCTGCAGGGCCGGGGCTGGTTACAGAACACTAGTGGGAAAGCGAGGCTGGATAGGACCTGTAGCATCTCAAATTATATTAGATTACCAGGGTTTCTCTGTGCAGATGAGCCAGTGGCTGTTGAGTCCTGCTGTGACCCTGGCCAGATCTGTTTCTGCACCTCTGTTTTCCATGTTACCCACCGGAGGACCTGTCTGAGGGAGCCTGGTAGGGCAGGATTTCACTCATGATGCTTTCACAATGTGCTAGTGCTTCCCCACTGTGGGTGTGCAGGCGATGCATGAGAGATGGAGGCCGGTTCCAGCAGTGAGGTGCTGCGGCATCACACTTGGCACAGCCCATACTGAGTGGCTGGGCAGCAAATCTGCAGCACCAGGTTCAACACCCTCCAGGGGTCCTGTTTTCTTGCTCTTGTTTACCCAGAAATGGCATTAACGATCAACATCTCTGCTGAGCATCCCTCCATGCGGAGCATCTTCTGGTTGGAAGCTTTGGGAGGGCCATGTCTTGGGGACATCCCAGTGCCAGGGATGCCACTTGAGGCAACCAAAGTAGTGTTTTACCTTCACAAACGCTGCTTGAGTTGAGTTTGTGTGGGCTGGATTTATCCAAAATGCTACTCAGCCTGGTGCATGGAGCCCTGCAGGCAGAAGGCAGGTTCCTTGAGACCCACAGCAAAAGTGGCTTCACCAAAAAATGTGGGGTTACGTTAGTATCAGCAAATCTGCTGGTGAATGGCTGCAAAGCTGCACCCTGGGTCTGGTCCCTTCTTACAGCGCTAATGGGCTTGTGGGTGCTGCACCAGGAGCAGCAGCACCCAAGAGGGGAGAGGCTGCTTCCAAGCACCCAGGCAGCTTTGGTGTGTGCACATGGAGCTTTTCTATGGAACAAGCCTGGCTGGTGAGGTGGAGCTTTACTGGCATTTCATGAGATTCAAGTTTCAGAGTAGGTTCAGCACGTCATTTAGCAAGACCACCTGCATGGGCTTAGCCAAGCACACAGCTCCACATTACACACCAATGCCATGTAAGCAAAGGTAATTTTTTTCACCCCTACACAAAGATGTGATTATATTGTAGAAAGAATTTGAATAAAAGGAATATGTTGGGTTAGGTGTGCAGTTACTGTGGCCACAGCCTCTAGCACAGCCGAATTGTGCCTCGTGGTGGGTGCCACCCAGGTGCTTGGAAACAGAGATCAAAGATTGAAAAACAGAGGAATCAAAAACTGAACTGATGAAAGGAGTTTGCTCTGTAATAAAGGAAGCGTCAAGGTATCAGAAGGGCTCCTGTGGTGGCTGGGAGGCATGGGAGTGCTGTGAGCCAGGAAGGAAGTGAGATGCTGAGCTGGTGCTTGGACAGGCCTGAGCTTTACTTGGTGTTGAGGCATCTCACGATGCTGAGGGGTGCACAGTGGTGGCAGCTGGACCCAGATGGCTGCTTTGGGGTGAAGTGGCCAGGGATGTGGGAAGCAGCCTTGGAGTGCTTTCCCTCAGCCCTTGGTTGGGCTGTTGGGTGGTGGTGTGAATGGGAGGGGATTCACCACTGATCTCAGTGGTGGTTGGGTGCTTGCTTTGGGCTGGCTTGTTGCCTATTAGTCCTTGCCTGTTAATGTCTGGTGGTGGTGCTCAAGGGGAAAAAGCAGAAGTTTAGGCAGCAAGTCTCTGTGCAGCAACAGGCAGGTTGGCAAATGGTGCAGGGAAGTGTGAGGGAGGGCGAGAGATCCTTCTCCATCAAACTGTCACCAAGTAGCTACAAGTGACGCAGGTGCCAGCACCTGTTCCTGCACCCATGTGCTCAGGCTGTGCCTGCTGCTGCCGGTGCTGGGTGCAGGAGCCTAGGTTCCTCTTCATGTGTGCCTGTCCGTGGGGGCACGGGGGCTCCATGGCAGGGTAGCACCAACTCCTCAGACAAGCAGGCTCTGCTTCAGTGGGAGAGGCACAGTGTGATACTTCATTAACGATGCCTTTTGGAAAGCATCCGGGGTGCCATGGTCCTGTTGGGTGCAGGCAGCCTCTGTGAGTCAGTGAGCTCAGAAGTGTGTGCGATGGTGTTGGCAAAATATATGACCTGATAAAATGACATAAGCTCCTTGGTCCCCTGCTTGCTGTACGCATCCATTGTCACAGGCTGCCTGGGGTGGCCCATATTGGGGAGCGCTTGCAATGCTGCTTTTAGTAGCAGACTTGCAATGCTGCTTTTAGTAGCAACAAAGGGATTTGCTGGTGTCACGCTGACTGCCAGCTCTGCAAGCACCCTTGTGCTGCCTGAGGAGAGGCAGCAGCACCCTCCCCATAGCCAGGCACCAAGAGAGGGAAGAGGAGGCACACTGGTGTCTGCTTGAACCCAGGCCATCGCTGGACCTGCTCACGCAAAGGGCTTATTGTGGTCCCTATCTTGGAACTGGCATCTTTTGCATCAGGAAAGGAGCCTTTTGTGGACATCAGGGGATCACACATGTCCTGGCCTCCCACTGTTGCAGAGACCCTGGGCACCACCACAGGGCTCAGCACCTGGGTGCCTCAGTGACCACACACAGCAGCCCCAGCCCCTTTGGCATCTCCTTAAGCTATGCCACAGCCCCAGGCCTGGCCCCACAGATGCTCCACGGGGCTTTTCCTCTGCTGCCTGCCTCCAGAGCTGCCTGCCAGGGTTGGAGCAGGAGCACAGGATACACCTGGCTGCCAGGGGCTATTCCCGCTGTCACCGGGATGCCATTAGCATGCAGCTCATGCCTAGCTCCACACAGAGGAAGCTCGTCTCTGCTGTCGTTTGAAGGGCAATGACTCAGGGACAGCAAATCTGTGAATGAGACACGGAAGCTGCTTGGGTGAGAAGTAGCCATCTGTCTACGCTGCTCCCATGGGCAGAGCGGGCAGCAGCCTTCCTGGGGAGGCTTGACCAGCTCAGCCTCGATCCTCTTCCCTGCTTGGCTTTTGCTCCCCAGGGCCTCTCTCCCAGCTGTGTTCTTGAGGTATCAGAGGGAGGAGTGGTGCTGGGTGCAGACAGACAGAATGGGTGCCCCCAAACTCTGCTGATGTGGCTGTTGTGTCAGAAAAGGCAGCATAAAACAGCATCACCAGCACGTTTTTGACTGCCTGTGTGAGCATCCTGGTGCTCCTGGTCCTGGCCGGAGAAGGAAACACTGCAAGCCCCACTTATGTCCCCAGGAATAAAAGATACATGTATCTGGCGTCTTGGCTGACATCTTATCTCTGTGTGACAGCTTCTGCAGCGCTTCTGGTGGATGGAGGTTGTATGAGGGCAAAGTGAGTGCAGTGGTGAGGGGAGATGCAGAGGAGGTTCTCAAGCTGGCACCAGTGGCAGAGATGGGGCCTGGTGAGGACTGTGCCAGTACCTATGTTTCCCTGGAACGGGGAGCTTTGTGCATCTTGTGCCTGCAGGCATCGTGCTGCACCAGTCCCTATCACTCTCCACAGCTCCTTGTTCTGGAGGGAGAGGTGACAAGCAGAGATTTTCTTGCAAGTTCCCAGCCAGACGCTGTTTGGGAAGAGCGGTTGCAGCTGGTCGGTGTAGGGGGAGCAAGAGCTGTATTTGTGTGTTTAACATAAGAGTGCAGAGTTCAACCCCTTCCAGACCTGGGTCTCCCCCTGACCTGCTCCTAGTCTTCAGTGGCAACTCCGTGGAGCTGGATGATGGAGAGTAAGAATGATGCCATAACCAAGAGAAAAGCTGTAAAGAGAAGATAAGTCCTCGTGCTTGAGGATATGAAGCAGTTACAGGCAGCCTGAGACTAGATGGGAGCTTTGCTCTGCATGGTTTATTCTTCACAGGAAGGTCTCCACCATCTCCAAACCCCCTGGGTTTGGTGGCTGCTGGGGGCATGTCCAGGTTTCCCTGTGGGGAATCCTTTCTTATCCCCTGAACCCTTCTGGCCTCACTCATGGGGACCTCCACTTTGGTTTCCTAGAATTTCCATTCTATACCAGGGAAGCATCTCTGAGCTACAGTCTTCCCATGAGATGCTTCAGTTTCCAAGAACTGGCATTTTCAGAAAGTAGAAAAAACCTTCAGCCAGAACATTCCCAGGCAGCCATGCTACCGATGAATTCTTCAGACCTGCCTCTGCAAACCAGGACAGGAAATACTCATGGAGGTAGGGAGAAGTCCTCACCCACAGCCACCTCAGGTGCTTGTGATGATTATTTCACAAGCAGCAGTTGTCTTCTCCCCCTTTCCTGCCTGTTGAGCTGTTGCTAACAGGTCTGCAGCCCCTAGCATGGGGAGAAGGGATATGTGAATGTGCAGATGTTGACTTGGAACTCTGCAATGGTATGTTTGAGATGTTCCTGCAATCCCTGCTTCCATCTTCATCCCAAAAGTTTCTGATGTGTCCGGGTACACCTGCTCTTCCTGGTCCCACTCAGGCTGCTTGGTGGGAGCAGGCACAGGTAGGTGACAGAGAGGTGTTGCTGGGATGGAGGAGCACCGGGTGTTTTGCTCTCTGCTGAGTGCTCTCAGGGTGGTTTTGCTCCTGGATGCGGGCCCCAGAGCCTTATTTGATCCCTGGGGTTCTTCAGGGCATGTCTGCGAGCAGAAGCACCATCTGTAGAAATGCTGTTTGTTATTTGTGTTTGGCAAAATTTTGTAACTACCCAATGCAGCCCCACTTCCCATGGGACTGGTGGGCATTGGAAATCTGTGTCCAGGGAGGGCATCTGCCTGTTGAGGAGGGATGCTTGTGCAGGCAAGACGCATGCAACAACGAAGTCCTGTGATTTTTGCTGCCTGCTGTTCAGTTTCTAGGTAAATTCTAGGAGTGTGGTTTGGATCTATACACTTGTAAGTTGTTCGGATCTTTTTAATGGCCCCAGTAACTCTGCAGGCTGCAGAGCTTCCTCGCCCTGTGCTTTAAGCACATAAAGCAGACCTGCTGGCTGTCATGCCTTGGGTTGGAAGCACTTTGAGCGTTGCAGTCTATTGATTGGGCATGTGGAAAATATGTGAGTGAAAATGAGGGCACTTGATTCAGTGGTGTTGGTGAACTTTGCCTGGTGTTCCTGTTACCTGTGCAGCAGGGCTGGCGGAGCAGTGCCCACAGAAGTCTATGCAAGAGCAGCTTTTATTTGCTATGATGTATTACTTGTTTGTCATCCTTCATTGCTCTCCTGTGAAAATAAGGTTGTCAGGGAGCAGCAGCAGCTGCTGGGGCAGAGGGCTGGCTTGGAGCATGGTCCTGGGGCAGCAATGAGCCCCGGGCATGGGCATCTCTCTGGACACTTATTCCTCATGGAGGTGCAGGGGAAGCATTTTCACTCTGCGGGGAATAATTTATCTTCATGCCGTGCTTTGGAAGTTCTAGTGTTACCAAAGGTGCTGACCCCTTTATTCACCCCCTTGTCTTGCAGCACCCTGCCTGCAATTCACTGCCTTCCCTTCTGCATGCATTTGCTCTGTGGGTGCTGGGCATGCAGCCCCGAGGCTCTGTGTGCTGTGTTTCCATAAGCCTGGCAGCAGCACCCAGGGAGCCCCGGGGCTTGCCTAGATCCTGGCTCCTGGCCTGGGAGGAGGAGGCAGCCTGCGGGCAGAGCTGGCAGGGGGATGGAGCAGTGTGGCTGTGTTTGTGTGTGGCAGATTTACAGAGAGGAGAGCCCCAGCTTCGCCTGGGCTTGCTCCAGGGGAGAGCAGTGAGGACCGGGCTTCCCCACAGGAGCGCATCCCTTGAGGCTCACTGATTGAGGAGTGATGCTGGCTAGGAGCATCTGCCTGCTGCTCACCATGGAGACTGGGAGTTATCCTGGGTTTTTCCCACCTCCTGGGTGCATTAAGGCTCCACCTGGAAGAGAGAGGGAGATTTCTGCCAGTGCTGTTCATCAGGAGATAAGAAAAGAGGTTCCAGCTCTCAGGTCTGACACAAGCCATGTTGTCGCCTTGTATCCATCAGAAGTGGTGATAAGCATCTAGGAGATCATCTTTTGCTGCATTTAGGAGACCTCTGTGAACAAGTTAAGTGTAGCAGGCTTTTGCAGCTGTCTAAACTCCAGCATTGGCCTGGGAGACTGCATCTCCTTCTGACCATGAAAGGTGCCTGGGAGCTGGGCTGTCTCCCCCTGTTTGCTGCATGAGGGAGCTGGGCCAGGTCCTGCTGCTCACCCCATTCTCTGAGGCGTGCAAGGGAGAGACTTCCTCCTGCTGCGGGGTGTCCCTTAGTCCCTGTACCACATTGTGTTCCCATTCACACAAGATAGGACCTTGTGGGATGCTGCACACCATTCAGGCACTTGTGTGAGAACAAAGGGCTTCTGGCAAGGTGCAGGATTGGGCCCTACCATGTGTATAGGTTGCAAGGGCAGTGCTGTCGTGATGCCCCAGTGTAGCCCTTGCTGGGCTGGGCGCTCAGACCCTCCTGAAAATGATGCTCCATCCCAGCTGCTTCCTTCGCAGGTAGATGTATTTGCTCTGCAGGGAAACTTCTTCCTCGTCCCCATCAGCTGGTGGGTAATATATGGCTTGTGGCACTGAAGTGTCTAGCCTTTATTTTTTTATATCCTATCTAATGTAACAGGATGTTCCCATTATCTGAATAAATGTTTAATCTACTTTTGAATCCTGCTCCCAGCTGCGGCAATATCTAATGGGAGTGAATTCCTCAAGCAGTGCTAATAGATTGCAGGGACCTGACTTTCCCTCTGTCCCAACTCGGTTGTGTTCATCTTCAGCTTTATAGTGGTCTTTAATTACTTTCTAACTAATTGGGCTGATAGCAGACTAGGCTGCTAACTAACCCACCAGTTACCTGCAACCTCACCAGGGGCTAGCTGGTGAGTGATGGTCACGCACCTTTCCAGAGCTGTGCTGGCGAGTGCAGCTACCGCAGAGACATCGCTGTGTTGTGAGCAGCCCTCCCACCTTCTGAGGCACTCTGAAACCCCCCCAAGTTCTTTTTAGGAAGCTGGTTAATGTTCCTCTGGATTCCCTATTCCTGCGGCTAGGAAGATACATCCCTGGCCACACAGTAACTGGAGTGGTTTTGGGAGGGAGGTCTTGGCACAACCCCAGCAAGCAGTGGCTGGGTGACCAAGCTGTCCCCTCTTCCTTCTCCTCAGTGGCCCACCCACAGGCTGGGTGCACCCATGCTGGGATGGCTGGGGGGTCCCGTCTGGTTTGGTATATCTGGGCCAGGTAATGCTGGTCTGGTTTTGGTGTGTCGGAGCCCTCGCAAGCCAGAGGGTCGAGGCTCCAGGGAGGGGGCTTAGTGCCTGCATGGCCTGGCCTCCCCACCCTGGACACCTTCCCCTTTGGGTCCCAGCCACATGGGAGATGGAGAAGGACAAACCCCTCCAGATGCTCAGAAGCTGCTCACTCCCTGGCCACCTGGTTGGTTGTCCCAGTCTCCTGGCTAGCTCTCCTGGTGACCATTCCCTTCCCATGCATTCATGTTCCCATCCCGACCTCGCCTTCCCAAAGAGCTGGTCTTCTCCTCTCTAAACCCTAGCCAAAACCCTTCTTGAAAGGAGAGCATAAAACAGCAGTCTGGATTTACTGTTGCCGCTCTCGCTCAGCGGGCTCAGCGTGGGAGTGCTGGTCCTTTCTGCCTTCGTTGTGCTGTCGGGTTTGTGTGCATCAGACGTTTCTCAGGACAGAGACTGTCTACTGCTGGTGTTTTACAGCAGCGCCTGCAGGCAGCCCACCAAGACTGGGGCCGCATTGTACTAGACACCATCCAAGCACGGGTAGTTGCCGTCAGAAGAAATCACAGGGAAAATAGAGGGGACAGACCCGGGGGGGACTGAACATGCTGCTGACATTGCATACACTGGAGTGAGAGCTGGGGGTCTGTGGGCAGCAGGGAACAGAGTGCTTCTACCCCATCATCATCCTCCCTTGGAGGAAGGATGTGTCTGTCCCAGGGTGCAATTTCTAATTAAACAAAAATACTGTTTCATGGGAATTGTAACGTTTTGAGTGGTGCATCAAAAGCCTACTGCAGCAGGCTGGGGTTGCAGGAGTGGTTGTGCGGGGCTGGGTGGCTGCAAGGTGGGCAGCTGGACCATGGGGGTAAACCCCATCTGGGACCCAGTTGGTCAGTGCAGGTTTGCCGCGGTGGCCCCTGTGGTCAAGTGGAAGATGTGGTGGGAGGGAAGGGGCTTCAAGGAGCAGACTGCAGTGTCTGCCCTGTGGTCCAGGGTCTGGCACATCTGCCCCTGCACCCTGTATCGCTGTGACTGCAGCATCAGCCCCTGCACCAGGTACTGTGACCGTGCACCACAGTGAGAATCAGTGCAGGGTTTTTGCTGGAGGGTGCATGGGGTTGCAGGGAAATGGGGGAACCCCTGACATGCAGGCACACGGTACTGGCTGTGGAGGCAGGGGGGTTTGGCAGTGGTCGCTGCATTTCCATTAGTCTAGCTGCGATGTTAACTGGTGTGATCATGGGTTTTGTTGCTTGCTGTGTAATAGATGGGTGCAGCCACACAGCCATGCTGGGATGCCAAGTGCCGTGTCCAGTGTCCGAAGCGAGGCCGTCAGCCCCGCTATTCCAGGAGATGCTTCCCATTTCAGTACAAACTGCAATTCCGGGCTATGCCTCCTGGATTTGTTCCAAGCTGAGAGTTGCATCTGCTGAGATGAGACCAGGCTTTTCCCTGGCCTCTGTGCACAGCAGCCCTTGGTTGTAAGGAGCTGATAAGCAAAGAAATGAGCCTGTAAATGTGATGTCCATCCCCTGATAACATCCATGTGTTGGGAGCTGGCACTGCTAACAGCTCCTGCCCTGGCCCAGCATGTCCATGGGTGTTGAAGGTGTGCACCTGCTTGCAGAGGCAGGTTGAGATGCTTGTTCTCTTGTCCTTTGCCTGCTTGATGTGTTCCCAAGGTGTGTGTTGAGCTATCAGATATCATGAGCTTTAGTGCTATAGGGTTGCTGCATGGGCTTTGAGTGTCAAAGGTGCATGGTGGTCATGCTTTAAAGCTATTTTCATTTTGATAGATGAGTGCTTAGGGAATTATGTGTCTTAGACTTGTTTAGAGGGGGGGTTTATTTGGGGGGCCTTCCTCCCTGCAGAAGAAGGGGCATTCAGGTAGTCTGTAATCCAAGAACTGGGAATTAAAATGTAAAATTGATGAGCTACTTCATGAAGTCGCTAAGGTGTTATGAGCAGGTTGCTCTGACTTACATTGCTTCTGGGTAATTTGGGAGCAACTCCATCAGTGAGGTCAAGGGACATGGGTCTGGTCTCGGGACATGGGTGGGAAGCCATGTCTGGGGAGCACACAGGAGTTTTCCTTTCCTGGGACCCTCCAGAAGGAGGAGCCTGGCACAGCCTGTTTGGATGATGAACCAGGATGAAAAGTAGGGTCATGCATAGGATGGCTGGGGAAAATAAACCCTAGAGGGGGGGAGCGCAGAGTAGTGGAGAGCTCGGCATGGGCAGCAGGCGGGATGCTGGTCCAGCAGCACTGTGTGGTGTTTCCAGTGGTGTTTGAGGAACAAGCGGCTGGGGGTTGCACCGGTGCTGTTCCCAGCACCCTGTCTCCTGCCTGCGGCCGGCCCCATCCCCACCAAGCACCCATCCTCATCTCACGCCATTCCTGCTGGCAGCCTCCATCATGATTCCTGGAGCCACAGATGCTGACTCTCCTCCATGCCCTACGGTGCCGGGGTACAATGGGCAGAGGCACCCCAGCTCTTGCCTCCCCCGGTTGTGAAACAGAGGATCTGCGGCTCCAGCGCTGTCATCGCCAGCAAAATCAAGTTTAGAGTAAAAAAAAAGAGTAAAAACAATACAAAAAAAATAAAATCATGCACAATTGTTGGGTTTTGGGGATCCGAGCATGTGAATGTGGTAAGGCAGGGATAACGCAGCACTGGAAATATCAAAGAAGTGACCAAAACCCCAGCTGTTACAGATGTGATGTTAGAACAGCCTATAACGAAGCTAATTTAAAAAGGAAAAAAAAAAAAGCTGTTTTAAAAGCTTGACATTGTTAATGTCAGAATCGCAGGCGGCAGTAATTGAATACAGCGGTAATTGGACATTGCAGCTTGTGTTTGTGACTCCTCCTGGCTGGCTCTGGACGTTAGCATTCCCTTAATCCTCTGCCATCCAAGGGGGCTCTTCTCTCCTGCCCTGCATGTCCTGCTTCCCGCGCTGCATCCTGATGTGCCAGAGCTTGGAGAGATGCCCAAGCGGCTCATTAGCAGTGCTTATTTCCCTGTGTCCAAGATTAATGAGGCACAGCCACTCCAGATGCTCATCTCAGGCCGTGATGGAAATGTGAGTCCCAGGAACTGCTCTGGGAGAGGAGGGAAGGGACCAGTTCTCAGCCAGAGAGGGGGGTCTGGCAGGGGTAGGCAGGTATTTCTCCTGCCAGTCCACCTGGAAACTGGTAGCTGGGTGCATGTGGTATCCCAATGAGCAAAACATGAGCTCGCTGGTGGTTTTGGGTGGAGGATTTCAGGCAGGTTCCCTGACACGGATGGGATCTGGTCCAAGGGAGCAGCAAGTCCAGTGGGGTTGGCCGGAGCTTGTGTGATGTTTATGCACCACCCCAGCCCTGTGCAGCTGCGACCACGTCAAGCCCTTGTGGCCTCCGCAGCAGCAAAGAGGAGGAGGGCTGTGACAGCAGAGCCCAGCAGCTTCCAGCATAAACCCCAGCCGCCAGCCCAAGCACGCTCCAGGATCTCCTTCCAGAGCTGACCCCAGCGCTTCCTCAGATTGGTCAGCAGAGCCCAGTATTATTGCAATTAAATACAGCCCTGGGCAGCTCTGCAAAGCTGTAAACCCGTGCTCGCTTTCTCAAAGCATCCAATTTTGCCTGCACCTGGTATAACTGCTTATTACTGCTGGGCAGCAGCTCTGCTCTCCTCATGCTGTGTGGATGGTAGCCCCGGGCATGTGAGTGGGTGAACTCCCCACCTTGACCAGGCATGAGGTTTGTGGAGGGTGAGCACAAGGTCCTGCCTTTCCTGTGTGGAACAAGGTTATTTGGTAGGGGAGGGCTTCCTGCTTCCCCCTCTGCCTTCATTATCCCTCTCCACTCTGCAAATCCCCCTCTGGAGAAGCAGGTGTTGCTGCCTCTAATTAAGGAGAAGGATTCGTTACAGCTGGTCCACCACACCCGTGCTATTAGTGGGATTTTCCTGGAGGAAACTTCCCAAGTGTTGATTCCTGCTGTAATGGGAAAGCAGCAGCTCATTGGCTTAGTTACAGCTGGTGGTTCTGGTGGGCATCCTGGCTGTCCCAGGCACCACATCCTCTGCAAAGGGGTTGCATCCCAAGGATGCTGCTTCATTCGTGCTGCATCCCTTGGTGCTCCTCACATTTATTTGGGGTGGTTCAACAGGCAGTGCTAGTGCTTACAAAATACTAGCAGCAAGTAGGTCAGCACTGAAATGGCCAAATTACTTTAAAAAATGAGTACATTATTTTGTGCAGAAAAACTCTGGGAAAGTGATTTGATGAGGGGTGTTATACTGGTACTGACAGGAGGCAGTGGGAGAAGTGCAGGCAGTGAAGAACTCAATTTGGCACAGAAGTGCCTGTGAAAAGGCTGTCCCTGACTGCTGCTTTCAGATAGCACTGGGAGTGTGAGCAGGCAGGTAGCTTAATTAGCTGGCTGTTGGGAATCCAGTTCATTCTGTTTCTTTATAATGCCTTTTATGATGGGATGTTTGGGCACACCTGCAAAATTCAGATGCAGATAGGTAGCCTGTCCTCCTCCTCCTCACATGTAAATTGGGTGTCTGAAGTTGGCCTCTTTCCTAGTTGTGCTTTCTTGGAATCATCTAGCCAGTTCTCTGAGCTAAAAATGCAGGAAGAGGGCACCAAAATAGAGCTATTTGGAGTTGAGGTCACTTCTGTTTACTTGGCCAGGCTGGAGATCAGCCAAAAGCAAAAAACAGAATGGAAGAAACGCTGATTGCAACCAAACTCACTTCCTGAGGAAGCTTTCCCCATCGATCTAAATAGAATAAATTTCTTCCTGTCCTAAATTCTTGCACGTCCTTACTAGCAGCAGGAGAAGGCAGGTTGCATAGGGTAAGCTCAGAGATGCTGAAAGCTGTTGAAAAGCCAAAGCCATGAGGCTGGAGCATCCCACGGAGTTTGCTTCTTGCCTGCAACGCTTATCTTTGCAGATACACAATGTGAATGGATGCTGGTGTCTCTTAGAGATCAGCCTGCATCCCAGTGGAGTGTGGCAGCTGCCAGCCCCATTGCTCCAGCAAGTCTTTGCTGTATTTTTGGACAGACCTGGGCAGTTTTGTGGTGCACAACTGTGAGAATGCCCAGATGTAGGAATGCAACACCCGGAGGACGCACAGCCTGGTGAGGTGAGGGCCAGCTGAGACCTGGGCAGCTGAATGGCTCCAGTACTTCCCTCTGGGCAGGAGGGTACCCTGGAGAGGAAAGGGAAAAGGGAAGGCACCAAGGTGCCTGGGTGCAGGTTCTGGGTGGGAGCGCCTCCTTTGCCCTCTCTGGCGACTGAGGTATCACCAGCTCCTTGCAGCCTTTCATTCAGTGAAATTCATTGAATTCATGGAATGTCCTTGTCTGAGCCTCCAACCTTCTACCAGCCTTCCCTGGTAAGAGTCAATAGAAGCATTTTAGGGGGAAAACATGCAGATGCATACCGAGTCTGCTTGTGCAAGCTGTGTTTAATCAGGAGAGCTGGATGAGCCTGAGCTCCTTCCTGCCAAGCTGTCAGGAGCCTCCTGTGCCGGCTGCTCCTTCTGCCCATGGGGCCAAACAGCAGGTTGGTGCAGCCCAAAGCTGTAGCTGGGACAATGCAGGTGATAGCCATGGTCCTCTGCCAGGGAACCGGCTGTAGCATCCCTTGGCAGCAGGCTGTTCAGGTCCCCAGGTGAGAGCTGTGAGTGTGAGCAGGGTCTAGGAAGCAGTGTGGGGGAGAGTCGGGGATGATTGAAGGGCTGGGAGGGAAACTCACAGGAAATGACAGAGTAAATCAGTCAAGCTTGCCTATGTTATGACTAAATGGGGAGCATGATACATCTGCAAATATTAGAGATGTGTAAACAGAGAGGAGGGAGAGTGATGGTTTATGGAATGATTGAAAGGAATGAACTTTTGGATGGGAAAATGTAGGTCAAGTATGAAGGAAAACTTGTAGGCAGCGAGATAAGTGGTTTCAGTGGTAAAACAACCTCCTCGGGAAATGCGAGGAAGTCCCATTGATGGAGATGTTTAGCACAAAGCCAGATGAGGGCCTGGAAAATGGGCTGAGTTAGAGGGAGGCACTCAGTGTGTCCTGTGTGGTGCTTCCACCCGCACCCTCTCCAGATTTCTTGTAAGGCCCCCTTTAGGTATCAGAAAGCTTTAGGTACTGGGTCCTTCTGTTTCCTCCTCACTGCCCCACTCTCCCCTTGCTCCTGACACTGTCCCTGAGGAGGCTGGTGGCAAGGACATGCATTGTGGTGGGGCTTGTGGCATCTCTGGGACACAGGCTGTGTTTGTCCTCCCTGTTTCCCCATCTCCCCTCTTTCTCGGTCCTGGGGCACTCATTTTGGGCAGATGCAGAACTTGAAGCTCCCCTTCCCGGTTGTATCCTGACTCTCTGATTGCTGAGTCGGTCCCTTCTTTGAAGCTGTTCCAATTTGTCTAAGTAATTAACATCCATCGGGCCACAGAGTAAAAGCAGGAGCGCAACTGAATTTCCCACATCCCAGCTGAAAGCGCTGACCACAGGGCTATTGACTGCTCTGAAGTGCTTGCCCCATATATTGTGTCCTGGTCCCAATTAAACTTCTTGTGATGAAAGTTTCACCAAAACTAACATGCTTCCGTGAAAATTCTGGTTTTCATGATCTGGCATTTTCCAAGGAGAAAAAAAAGGAAATAAAATAACATGCCAAGAATTTCCCAACTAGCTTTAATCCTGAGACACTACCATCGTCCAAGCAAATGATGATAAGGATCTATGGAAAACATGGGGAAACAAAGAAGCGATGTTTTTAAAGCCTCCAGAAAATAAAAATGCAGCTGGAAGGAGGAGCATGGGGTTTTCTCCAAGCACGTTGAGAAGGAAAATTCATTCCCTTTGAATCACGAGGAGTCCTTTCTAGTTGGTTTCAAAGGAAGTTGTATGTGGTCATTAGCATGGCCTTGACTCTGTCACTAGTGCCTAGATATATTCATAGATGAGTTGGAAGTGCCACGGAGGGTGCTGCTCTTCCCAGAGGTGTCACGGGTTTCTTGCAGCCTGAGGAATGACAGCTCACCAGGAGCAAAGGGAGATCTCCCTCCCTGTTAAAGCAAGCGAAGACAAACAATTTCCACCCGTGCCTGATGCTCAGGGGATAAGGGGGGATGTGGGAGATACAGCCTTAACCAAAGCCATCTGGGCTGTGCCCTGCTGGTTGCAATGGGCACAGACACACATTGGGTGGAAGGGAAGAGCTGGTTGGTGCATCTTGGTCAGCTGCAGATGGAAACCACTTTCTCTGCCCTGCTCGAGTGGCTGTGGTGGTGGACCTGACAGCCTGAGAGGCAGGGGTTGTGGCACAGCCTTGCAGCTGCGGGTGAACCCCTGGGTTGCTTTTCCTTCTGGAAATGTTGCTCAGCACAGCTCCAAACAATAGAAAGGCAACTGGAGCACACACGGGCATCTGAACCACCATTTGGTCCATCTGTCAAAATGATGAGTGTCAAAATACACCTGTAAAATGAATGAGTTCCCCCCAAGGTCTGTCCATTTGAGTCAAAAGAAATGGGACAGAGAAAAATCCCAGATTTCCATGAATTGGGACTCTACCCCAGAACCAGGTAGATAGGTAGGGAATGTGGGGAAGATGTTATTTGGTGGCAAAGAGGGATGAGCCTGAGGCTGCAACGGCTGTGTATGCAGTATCCCAGCAGTGCCTGCCTGCTTCTGTCCAGCAGCTTTTCCAGGAGGCAGAGACCTTTGGAAATTCCCAACGAAGATCAGCTCATAGTCTGTCTTGCTGTTCCATGTCCTCTGTTCAGAGCTGATGGGGGCAAAAGTGCTTTAGAGGAGGCATAAATGGTCCCTCCCCTGCCCTGAGGGACTGGGGGGGTGTCTTGTGAAGGAGGAAGATGGTCTGAGACAGGCAATAATTGGTGCTTGAGTTTTCCCGTGTGATGGACCAAGCTCTGGGGCCACCACCTGTGGCAGAGTCACCGTGGTGTGTTGCAGTGCCTGTCTGTAGAGAACATCTACAAAAGCTTTACTTTTGTGGTGGATTTAGTTTGTTAGATGGGTGCCATGCTCTCACCACTTCAGTGGTTTATTTTGATTGCTCAGCGAGTTCAGTAAGCAGCCCTGATGTACTGACACACATTTAACCCCTTGTCTCTGCAATGCTTTGACTATCCAGCTGTCTGGGGAGGTAATGTGTCCCTCTTGGTGACTTCCCCTAGGCTGTCTACAAGGCCTGGTTGTGCTCCGAGTATTTCAACGTGACCCAACAACAGTGCCAACACCGGATCCCATGCAAGCAATACTGCCTGGAGGTGCAGACCAGGTGCCCGTTTGTGTTACCGGACAATGATGAGCTGATCTATGGAGGTTTGCCTGGCTTCATCTGTACAGGTAAGGAGATCCGGGGAGTAGGGCTGGGCTCTTGTACATCCGATGGGGCAGGGGTGGGTGCTGACGAGTCCTGTTATGCTTGCAAGCCATGCACCAGGTTTTGAAGGTTTTGTGGGGCAGAGTGGGAGGAGGTACAGTGTGGAGGCACATGAGCAGTGCCTGACCGCTGAAACGTGACTGTCTGGGGCTGAGGTGTAAGTGGTTAATGGAGACACAGCAGCTGCCCAACAGCCTAGTGTGGGAAATGAAAGCCCAAACTCTTAACTGAAACCTAAAGCAAGCATGTAAGGGAATGAAGGTAGTGGGATTAAAGCAGGGCTGGGACATTTAACTGCTACAAGCAGCATCTGGGGTGAACATGCCTCAGGGCTGTGGTCTCTGCTTGCCAGTCTGTGCAGGCTTACGGCCCCATTGAGGGCCAGTCTCAGGAGTCTCTGGGTGTCCCAGTTGTCAGGTTCTGCCTGTCCCTTAGTGCATGGCTGGCAGGAACTGGGGCTGGCTCCATCCACAGCCCCATCCAGAGTCTCCCACTGACCATTTTCCTCTGCTTCCTTCCCCCAGGGCTGCTGGAGAACCAGCTGCCTGACGAGGAGGCCAAGTGCTGCGAGGTGCAATGGGATTCCTGCGACCACCCGCCAGACAGCAACGACAACACATCCCCCAAATCCACAGCATCAGAGTCACTCCATTTCCACCGCCACGACCCCCACCTCCATCACCAGCGGCAGAACCACTACCACCTCTACCACCACCACCACCACCACCAGTACCACCAGCCCCACTCCCCATCCTTGCTGCCGGTCTCCGCAGGGTCTCGCTTCAGCAGCAGCAGGATCAGACTGTGCGTGCTGGTCCTGATGCTTCTCCACACCATGGTGTCCTTCTCGAGCGTGCACAGCGGTGGCGGGGCGGCCGGCGGAGGGCTCAGCCTGGAGGCCCTGCCTGCCCTGGAGGAGAGCGTGGCGCGGGACGAGTGACATGGAGGGGAAAGCCGACCTCTAAGAAGAACGCCAGATCTTTTTCCACGAAGGGGGGCACATGCTATTCCTCCAATGGGAGGCACGGGATTGGGGGTGACGCACACACACACACCCCTGCACATACCCCCAAGAGCTGCTCGCCGCGGGGCATCCCCGTGATGAAGAGTCTCTAATGCGCACAGGGCTGCGGGACTCGGCTTTGAGAAGGGTTCGGTCAGTAGCAGCCGGCGCAGGAAGGTACGGCACAGGGATGGGGGAGCAGAGGGGAAGGGCTCCCTTTGGATGAGGTGTCCCTGAGGAACTGCCACGCATCTCCCAGCTGCCTGCCGCGAGTGCCTTGGGCACCCGCACCTTACCCGCCAGCAAGATGCCAAGGGTTTGACAGCTCAGCCCCCGTTTCTTTTCCTCCTTGGTCTGTAAGTCCCCCCATAAGGGCCAGGCATGCAGGAGGCAGCACCTCTTGGCACAGCCTTGGCCCCCACTCCTGTCCCAGGGAAAAGCACCAACTCAAGGCACAACCTTCCTTGTGAGGTGCAGTGTCCTCAGCATGACGTTCCCCTTCCTGATGGGATTTGGGGGACAGGATTCGGATGATATTACATTACACTGTGGTACTACTTGGGGGTTTGTCTCATGTTCCCAACCTGCTCTGCCAGCTTTGCTTCTCCCACTCCTCTGTGCAAGGAGGTGGAGAGGCAGGGAGAAGGCACAGAGCAGGAGGGACGTCCCCAGCGTTCCCACATCCCACTTTGCCAAGTGCCCTGATGATTTGGTTTAACCTTTTTTGCTTTCTTTCCGGACTGGAGTGGCTGGTCTCTGAGAGGAGTTAGGGAGATGTGACTCCAGCAGTGCACAGGCTAAGTGAGAGAATGGGATTGTGCATGGTTACAGTTGGATGCAGGGCATTGGAAAGCATCCTTCCATGCTTCCCAGCCACACATCGTCAACTGGATGGCAAAAGAGCTGGAGAAACTTGACGTGTAGGGGGAGTCTCCCACACAAAGAAGAGGCACTAATAAAGCCCAAATGGGGAAGAGAGGTTTTGTGAATACTGCCTATCCATGGATTCCCCCCCAGACCACAAGATTTGTAGGAGCCCAGCTGGACTTAGCTGGGTAAGGTGATGGCTGGTGCAACCTCATTTTGCTTACTTGTCTTTTTTTTAACCTGAGCTCAGTGTATCCAGGGATTCAGCCCCAAACAGAAATCAGATCCTGCTTTCTTAGGAAATTCCAAAGTTCCACTCAGCCACCAGGAGCTGTTCCCAGCATGAATATTGCAGAGGGGTTGCATGGGGAATGGTGCTGTGCCTCCAGGCCAGGCACCAGGGCAAAGTTCATTCTAGGGGTATGTGAGGGGAGAGAGGAAGGTATGTTTTAGCATGAAATGTCCTGGTTGCAATGTGGATGTGAACCTTTTCATTGCTTACAAAGGACATGTGACGGTCCCTCTGTTTTTAGGCTGCCTCTTGATGGGGAGCAGAGCTGCAGCCCTGCTGGGAGGCAGGGATGGAGCAGGAGGAATGTCCTGCTGCATCTCAAACTGATCCCAGATCCCTGTGAGTGTCCAAGAAATCACAGAGTTGAGGGCTGTTTTGTGGTTCCTGGTCTGCTGAGGTGGAGCAAAACCAAGCAGAGCCCCATGAGCAAAGCTACTTCCTGCCCGGCTGGAAGAAGGAAGTACCGGGCATACCATGGGAAGGACAGGTTTCCTGATGTTTCCAGCCCATTTGCAGACCAAAGAGGCTCTGAGAAGCAGCTGAATGTTTGATTTCTGCTTTGACTTGAATCTCAGAGCTTTGGGGTGATGTTTACACATTATCAGTTGCCTGTTACCAAAGTCCCATAGGTACAAAGCCCATGAACCCACTGTCCCTTGGTTATCAGGCTGGGAGAGGTGGTGTTCATAGGAGATGCAGTGTTTCCTGAGCTCCTTGCTGTTGCTGCCCAAAAACAACAGGATGATTCTGTAGTGTTTGACTATTCCTCACAGCATCTGTATATTTTCAGTCTAGTTTACACCAATCTGAGAATGTGGACATGCAACAGTTCAGCAAATAGGGAGGGATCTGACTCCTCGTTTTGCTCTGCTGCTAAGAAATGAGTTGTGTAGCTGCTTTGATGACTAGCAAAAGCATACAGCCAGACCGAGGGAGGGAGCACAGTCTTATTCCTGCCTAGAGACAGCCGGATCCAGTTCGCTCTTAAGGAAATTAGATTTTTCATGTACTGCCAAGAGTTAAGCTAATTCCAGGCGCCTCTCTCGGAGATAGGCTGCATCCAATCTTTGAGCGACTCATCTAGAGAGAAGAATAGCCCAGTGTGGTGCGTCAGCAAGTGGTCCTGAGTCACTGGCCCTATTCATTGTCTGCTGGTGTGACACTGAGCAGTGCCCAGCCTGCGTGCAGACGGGCAGCCTGGTGTTCTGTGGGCTCGCTCTGCTGCACTCTGTGTATGTGAGCCCAGGGCTAAGACTGTTCTGAAGGGGTCTATGCCCTCCTGCTTGCTCCGAGGCTGTTCTGCATGCTGGTGAGCAGAGCCACAGACCAGGCTGTTGGTGTCAGTCTGGGCTTGGGGAACTTCTGGTAGCGCTGAGGGTTTGTAATGGGTGATGTCCAGAGAGTGGTGGGAGTGAGGTCAAATAGCCCAGGTTATCTCCAGGAACTAGGGTTTTGCTGGAATAACCTGGGAGCTGTGATAATCGTATAGAATCACAGAATGGTTTGGGTTGGAAGGGACCTTCAAGAGCATCCTGTTTTAAGTAATGGACACATTGCGCTAAGTCCATTAGGTAAATGTCTTCACCTTGCATAACTTCAGCTGGTGAGCTTCACCTCAGGAGGCAGGGAGCCGGCGCTACATCCCACTGAATCTGAAAGCTGAGCCGTTTCTGAACTGGGGCCTGTAGTGTGACTGCTGAGGAGGTGTAGCTCTGTCACCCTCATCAGCAAGGCTCCACAGGGCAGCTCTGCCGTAGCCAGAGGAGATCCACACATTTCCCAAGCTGCGGCTTCCCTGAAGGTGTTCACGTGAGGCCAGCGTGCGGGGTCCACGGGCAGGGGGAGCGCACAGGATGCGGAGCTGCGTTGGCAGGCGCAGGGCTGAGCTTTTACCTAGTGTGACTGGGAGGAAAGTGCTGAGTCTTCACAGACCGAGGCTTTTGGAAGGAGTTCTTTTATTTAGTGAGTCTGGGCTGCTGTCAATAAGTTCTGTGGTTTTAGGGCACCATATGCTGTATTCAACACTTTGCCAATCTCGTTAAATGAATCCAGACTCGGCTGTTCACAGAACAGGACAGAGCAGCTGGAAGCGGTGTATGTCACAGTCCATCATTATAAGGCCGTCGGATAAAAATCTTCTCTTTGGTCTGACATTACAACCTTAATAATCCACCATCCATATTAGCTTTCTCTTTGCTATACAAGAGAAAGGTCCAGAAAGAACATGTTAACATCATCTCAGTTAAAACTGCTGACATTGGTTTTAGTATAACAAAGAGTGAATGTGCCTCTCGTAAGGCAAGAGGGTTTCTCTACCCATGTGTGTAGGTACACTTCAACTTGAGCTCCCCCTTTGCCCAGGAGCCCTTTGCAGAGCCACGCTTCTGCAGCCACCTTGGAAAACACCAGGTCTAAATGGATTTATCCTACCAGGATTTTAAAACCAAGGTGCTTTCTCCTTTTCATTCAGTGATCTTATTTCTTCTCCCTAGGGAAGGCACTGTGCACTGGGATTAATGTGTAAAATTCAACCTCTTCTTCAGTGGGTAGACTGCTTGGAGCAGAAGCCTATTGGAGAGCAGTGATTCCTCTCTGCCATCCTTGGCAAGAAGATTTGTCTTTCCTGAGGGGCGATGCTGTCCCAACAGGATCTGGATGCAGGGACAGTGCAAGCAGGGGTGCAGGAGGAAAAGTAGTTGGGTCCTGCCTGGCTGGAGCATTAGTCCTGGGTTTTGCACTTTAATGTCACTGCCAGTTGTACAAATTAATTAAAAATAACTGAAGAAAAATTGCAAAGAAAGGGCCTGCTTCCTCTGGTGAAGATTAATCATTACTTGAGCCTTTTTCTTATGAAAATACAGATCCATGGTAGCCCCAGGCAAAAGATTCCCAGGGAGAGCCCTCACCATTCGTGCTCTGAGTTAGGGAAATCGCTTTGAAAGCATCTGACAACTAAAGCAGAACATGTTGAGTAACTTGGCAACACTCAGAAAACATCTTGAAATGGTTTTTGTTCAACACATTTTGCTTTGCTTCAATAGGAGATGTCAGGGCAGTTCATTCACTGCCACTCAGGACTGCAGGCGATGCTGGGAGACGGTTTAAAAAAAAAGCTAAAAGAAAATCCCTGATATCTGCTGCTTCTGGAACAGGATCCTCCTCAGTGGTACCATGGAGCTTCCCATGGCCGAGGGAGCTCTGTAGGTCCCATCCAGCTGGCGCAGTCTCCCTGTGCCACATTCACAGGGAGGTAGGTGATTTACAGTGCAGAGCAGGGCCTATTGAAGTCTCTGCCTGCAAAAAGTCATGCAGCAGCTTGTGATGAATTATAATAGGATACCTCCCTGCCACCCCAGAAAGGAATGCCTATAGAAGTGGGTAGAGATAAAATCAGGACAGAAACGTGCTCGGCTTCTGCGAAAATCCCTATTAAAATCTATGCAATGTGGCAGACAATTTTGTTCATAGACTTTCCAAGCTGCCCTTTGGCTTCCCATCCACAGGGGAATAAATCTCTTAAACTGCATTTGAAAGGTTAGGAAGGGCAGTGTCTAATGTTTAGGCAGGACGTTAGTAACTGTCTGATCTAGCCCAGCAAACAAAGCCAGCTCTTGAGCATCCTGGTGGGGTGACAGCGGTACCTGCATTACGAACCCTGCAATCATCCCTTCTGCTCCCAAAGAAGCCTGTTCACAGCTGCTGGATCATGGCAGCTCAGGCTGAGGGTACACATGTCCAGGCATCATTTAGTTTTATTTCAGGAGTAGAGGTTTTCAGCAGCTGATTTGGAGTGTTCTTGGTCCTTATGCCTCTTTGGGTGACTGCTCCCCATCCTGTGCCTTGCTGCACGGAGAGGGATAGGGAGAGCCTGCTCTGTTTGTCCTGAGTGTCAGTGACTCCTGAAAATCAAGTAGTTTACACCATTCCTGCAGCTCCAGGCTTCATCTCAAACAACAAAGCCAGCCCAGACCATGCTCCCCATGGCTGAGTGGAGAAGAGCATCTTCCTAAAAACAAGTTTTCCAAGACCACGACTCCCTGTATGTGGCAGAGGCCACAGGCGTCAGCTCCACCAGGGCAGGTTCCAAAGGAACCTTCAGTTCTGCCCAACTGGGATGAAGGGAGGAAAGAAGATGCTGTGGCCATATACGAAGAATAAATCATTTTCAAATCAGGATCATAGAAAAGAAAATAATAAATAATTCCCTTTAAAAGTTATTGGGGTTTTATCAAAGCTCTCGGCCTCTGCTCACAGGATGGGGTGTTCATGGGCAGGAGATGGGCTGCACCCATGAACACCATTCCTCCAGCTTCCTTTCCTACACTGCAGGTCTAGTACTTTTGCTGGAAACAAGGTCAGGTGTGGTTTCCAGGCTTGTTAGTGTTTTATGATGCTCCGTTTTCAGCCCAGAAAGTCAACAGCTTTGCTGTTTGTAAACTGAAATTCAAAAGAAGGAAAGAATAGGTTTGGCTTATGAAATTTGGGGTTGGTTTTGCCATTTTTAAATGTATTTGGGAACTGTACGTGCTTGAGTTGCAAAACAAAAAGATATTTCAAGCCGGACAGTTGTTGGTTTGGTTTTTTTTTTTTTCATTCTGGAACTTGTCAAAACAAGCTATATTGATAATTATGACTTTTTTTTTTTTTTTTCAAATTGAGAAATGTACCAAGAACAGCCCTTTCCCACAAAACCTTTCATTTTCAAAAAAAAAGTGAAAAATAAAAAATCAATCACACTTTTTCTGCCCACACAGTTGGAACTGGTGGCAGTGGATTCAGAGAGAATAGCAATTTGTAAAGAATTCCAACCAGTTTGACTTAAAATAGCATCCAGCCTATTTCTTGGGGGCAGTAGGCTGAGTGGTTCCATGGAAAAAGCGGGCTGGAGAACTGCTGTTCTTACCAGGGTGGTTTCAGTCCAGGATTACACCTTGGGAGCTGCATGGGCACATTCCTCCCAGGGAACTATTGCTGAGATGCTGCATCCTCTCTTCTCTAGGAGCTCAGCCAGTGGTAGGAGCCCCCAGCCGTCCCTCTAACCAACCTCTGTTTTCTTTCCCAAACCCAAACGAATGCAGAGTGAATCTTCTAGCCTCCGATACGGTCGGACATCACGGTTCTGGGATGCCTTCAAACCTGGTGATGCTCCCGTATGCTCATGGGAGTTTAAATGTGGAAGAAACTCAACGGGCCGGGATGGCGCGAAGCAGGAAAAGCCGCGGTTCAACAGGAACCGGTGTGAGGGAAAGTTCTGAAGAACCCCCAAGGAAAGTGTCCTTGCCCTCTTGCCCTTCTCCACTCCGAGCGCGGGAGATGCTGCTCCTGGCAGCCGTGGCGAGGTCTCTCTGCCCCTCTGCCACGGGGGGACCTCGGTGGGGACCAGAGCCCACCCCCCGCCGGGGCAGCTTTGCCTGTAGGGGACCAGGCTGCTCGTGACCGAACCCTTCTCAAGTGCTTGTGACATGTCGGTGGTTACAGAGCTCAGACCTACAAAACAAAAGGTCCTTTTACAGAACGTGGTGGCGAGGTGAAAACAAAACAGAAAACAAACCATACTGCTGAAGTCAAAATATTCTTTCTAATCCCCCTGCCCGGTTTCTCTTTCTTTCCAGCTTTCTTCCTCTGCCTCCTGAATCCTCCCTCTCTGTTCCCACCCCCCTTCTGTTTCTCTTTCTCCCCTCTGTCATAAGAAAGTGACTGTGTCCTCGAGGGGACAGTTTTCTTATGCCATTTTATACACTGTGCTTCATGTTTAGAACTTTTTTGCACTAGTTCCTATTACATTTCTTTTCCAAAATGGTTTGACAAAAAAAAAAAAACCCAAACAAAAACACAGAAACCATGCTATAATTCAGTTGTATTAAAAATATTATCCTACTACTCTCTGTGTTCAATAGTCTCTGTACCTGTAATGCTTTCAGTTCTGTTGTATTTTGGGGCAGAGGTTTTCTCCGCTCCTTGTTTAACCCAGTAAAGAAATAAAATGTTAAGAATTGATGATAACTTCCTCCTCCCTTTCTCTGTGGTTTAACTGGGGCCGTGCAGGTCCCAGTGTGGTGCTCGCTGGCTGGGGTGATGTGGTGGCTTGGCTCGGGTGCCGGCTCCCCACCAGAACCTGCCCTTCAAACCCGCTCTGTCTGTCTGTCCTACGGGTGCTTTTTGCCTGCAAAATCCAATCTCAAATGGAGGACAGAAGAGGCAGAATGGAGGGACAATAACCCTGCCTTACTGAATCTGATTTCGTAACCTTTCTTTATATTCTTTTGTTTCTTGCCTTCACATTTCTTGCCATGGGGCTCACCTCAGAACAATAGGGGCAAAGACTGTCACCAAGAGATTCATCAGAGAATAATGACTAAACCAGGGTATCCAAATTTTGCCCAGCTGAAGTCCACACCCACATATAATCTGGAATTAATTCATCTGGACAACAGATCTCGGCATGCAACAGAGCTAGGACACTCCGCTCCAAATTGAATGCTGCATGCCAGGCTGCAAAAGGCCATGTAATAAAACTCCAAAGTTACACTTTGGCCATTCCTGCCCCGAGCTGAAAACTCGCAGTTTGTAAAGAAGACGAAAAGAAAGCACAGAAAAGGGATGAAATTGGACAGCGATAGAAGTCATTTTTATAAAGAGCAGATTGGTGCAGAGGGTAAATGTGAGGGGAGGCACCGGCTCTGCTGTAAAACCAGGAGAGTGGTGGGTGCAGGGGGGGAGAGCACGGCTGGGGAGTGGGTGCCTGGTGTGTAACTGCATGAGGGACTGGGTAAGGAGATGATGAGTGGGATGTATCACCTCGAGAACTAAAGAAGTGTCTCCTGGCCTCCCATGAGGATCTTTGTTCACCTCTGCACAGAGAGGATCAAATCGTCTCCGCAGGAGACAAGTTTCTTTTGTGGCTCAGACAGGGAGAATATATATATATATATGTACAGGAGCGCTGTTGATGCAAATCAATGACAGTGGGGTTCTTTGTTCTAAAATCCATTTGTCCTGGTGTTTTCCAACCCAGTGTTTTGATTTTCAGGGAGTACCATGTTCTGGTACTGCCAAAGGGTAAAAATAAGGCAAAGCCAAGATGGTTTCCAGGACAAAATGTGAACATGAACTCTAATGTAGAAGCATGATGGCCAGCTAACAGAAAGGAGGGGATGGTTATCTGCATAGAGGGGATGATGCTTAGCCCCACAGACAAACAGAAAGGCACACAGCAGAGGCTATCTCTAGAATAGCACTCAGGTGTCTCAGGTTAGCACATTGCTGCAGGCAATTAAATCCAACTCGGCCATTTCCAAAGGTCTGCACCACCCCATCCCACTTGCTTTAAATGTATTTTCAACCGTGGTTCCTCATGGGTGTGTTCTGAACTGCCCAAATTTGAGCAGATCGGGGCCTCAGCTGTGTTCTAGAAACTACCCATTAGAGTTCGGCAAGAGTCTTGAGCTGTTAAATACTCTCAGAATACAGCACCAAGCTTCTCAAGGAACGTGTTTGTGTTTGCTTTGTCCTTTGGGAGCACTGCTGGCAGGACAGGTCCCAGCAAGCCCTGTGCCATTGCTCATTCCTATCAGTTTCCTGCTGCAGCGATGAGACAGCACTTGCTGGCATCTCTGCCACACTGGATATGTGGTAGCTGCTTAATATGAAGCCTTCCAAAATGGAACTACTGTTGGAGATTAAAAGTTTGAGTCCCTGGCTTGGTACAGGTAACACAGCCAAAGGGTGAGAGTTTAAGATGCTTGCTGAGCCCACAGGAAATAACGCTGTGGTGTGGCTGGGATCAGGTGTGGGACGTGCTGTGGCAGAGGTGAAAGCAGGGCAAGCATAGAGCAATGCTGCTCCTGAAATATCCATACATCAGCATGCATTTTATGGGATTTCTGAGTCAATTGCAAGGGATTTGCTGGTATCTCTTTATGTCACAGCTCTGGGTTGATGTTTAACTGTTGAATTGGTACAGCTGCATTTTCAGACCCTGGTGTCCCCTGTCCTCTGGCAGTGACTGCTGGAGTGCCGTGCTGCATGCTTGAGATGCCATTTGTTCTTGAAAATTCCTTTTGGTGCCCCTGTGTCTTGTCACCAGAGACACACATCCCTCGCCCGTGCTCTTCAGGTTTTCAGGCCTCTCATGATTTCACAGTCCCCAAGCATCCCTGTCCTCGGTCACTGCCTTTCCAAGAAGAGAGGTACCATAAGCATGAGCCATCTCCCCACCTCCCAGATGCCCTGAAAAGGGTGTGCGTTGGGGCTTGGCTACCATATAAAAGCCCTCAAGATTAATGGTGCTGAAGAAGGGAGCAAGAATGCTCACAACTGCCCAGCCTGGGGAGCTCACAATGAGCGTCTGGTAAAGCACAGGGAAGGGTCTCAGTGGCCACAAGGCGCCTGAACTGGTGCAGCAGCTGAAAATCCACCCAGGAACATGCCAGTTCCCAGGGATTTCATTAGCAGGGGTTTGAAGTTGATGCAAGTTAAGCAGATATACATTTTTATGGCTATAGGCCTGCAGACATCAAAGATGGAATGAGAGAGAAATTTCTCAGCTGTAAATTTGCCTTTTGGCTCCATAAAAGCTGAAATGAGCAATGTAAAAAATATTACTGCTAGAAAGAGCATGGAAAATGCTGCACCCCTGAGAAAACAACACAAAGAGCTGCAGACCTAAATGAAACTCCAGGCTTGGAAATGCTTTGAGGTACAAAACGGGACTCCCCAGGCACTGAAATCATGTGTGGGGTTGGGATTTCTAACACCATCTCTTCTGGATGCGAGCTAGGAATTCCCTTTGTTCCTATGTTTATTTATATAGCTTAAAAGATGGCATACAAGGTTCGGCATTCTGGTTTATCAAACAAGGAAAAGGTATCATTTTTCAAGCACGTGCATCTAGAAAGCACGCTGTGTGATTGTATTTCTGAGCAATTTCAGAGCTCCAGGAGTTTCTCAGTCTTCCCTGGGCAGAGGAGTACTTGGGACTTACAAAAATTAGGCAACTTTTTTACCATAAATCTAAAAATGTGCTTGAGGGCCTTGTTTTTCACAGCAGCATTTGAACATGGAAGACTGAAGAGAGCCTGTGTTTTATTGTCCTTTCAACTCTTCATCATAAGGATGCAGTTTCAGGCAGTACATGAAGCTCAAGGATGTTTCTAGGCCTTTCAAAGTCCATATGTTCTGGATACATTCAAACTGAAATGCCCTGATGTTGGTGAGGAGTTCTTAATTTATTTGTATGTGATCAAACAAGTATTATTTTGTTGGATTTTGTGACTGGGAAGTTACTGTGATGCCACCTCAGAAAACTGATGAGAATCTTGTAGTTCAGAGTTGAAGAAACTGTGAATGATCATAATTTTCCCCATTTTTTTTTTGCCTGGAGGACTTTTTTGATCTCTTTTTTTTTTGTCTAAGATTTGCATTAAGTAGGATCTTACAGTTGATTTTTCATCAGCAGCCCCCTTGGCATAGCAGAGCAGGAGTTGCCTGGATGGGCTGTTGGAGGTGGGTTTATATGAGTTTATACATTGAAGGCTGTGATCCAGCTGGGTTTTACTGTGTGACTTCTTTTTCTCTTTTTCCTGGTCTCTCCACTTTGGATCATGGCCTTGGCACTGCACAAGGGTCTGTGTAATTCTGTTAGGTCTGGTTTAGTAACTGAGGAAGATGAAGGTCATACTGATGTGTTTCTTCCATTGACAACATCAGTGTCTTTATTAATTCAGATTTAATTGTACTGAAGTCAAACCCCTTGACAGGAAAGGGCTGAGAAGGGGTTTTTCTGCCTTCACGTGAAAGCAGTGGAAGTTCTTTTTATTTCTTTCACCTATATCTATACAAATATACAGCGATAAATATACAAATATACAGAGATTATATTTCAAGGCAGAGGCTCAGGCACAGAAGGAGAAGGTGTGCTGGTGCCGTGTGGGACTTGGGTAATCATCCGCTCTCATGAGCTTGCCCTGAGCTCATCTGGAAGCCCTGTTAAAACCACATCAGGTGAACCCATAGGACCCAGTATTCTGAAAAGAGTTTCAAAAGCCTAAGAGTGAAGCCCTGGGAGTGGGTGGCCTTGGCTGCTGTGTTCCCCTTCTACAGAAGGGCAGATGTCCTGCTGCAGAGAAAAGGTGGTGGTGGTCAGCAGGAATGTGCAGGTCCCATCCTCGGGGACTTCTCTTTCAATAGTGGCAGGGGAGACTTGGTGAGGTTAGGCTGGATGTTGTGGGCTGAGACTGGGAAGGACTGGACACAATGCTCCTGTTGCCCTAATGAGAAAATAGCTCTGGAGTGTGGGATGTGCTTAGCATTATATCCAGTCCAAGTGTATTATCCAAAAAGAAGCCTGCTGTTGTTTATTCCCTGTCAAGCTCCCTGCTTTCCTTGGGCCACAAGGAGTCTTTCTCCTTGCAGCCATGTTCCAGTCATGACGTCTCAGATCAGTGTCCTGTTTCTGTCCTCCTCCACAAACATCTCACCCGTTACAAAATCAGTTGTACAGCCAGAAAAGTTGCTTCTGGTGTGAGTAATTGAGAGTCTTCTGCTGGTGCAGGTGAGGGTCTGCAGGAGATTCTGGAGGTGAACTGGTGTTGTGTTAGGGGAGCAACACGGACATGGCACGTCCAGAACACCAAGTTTGTTCATCTCATGCTCTCCAGCACTGATCCATCCCTTGCACTGCCTTTTGGCCAACTTCCTGTAAGGAAAAGGGTGAAGGATCTGTTTTTCCTTTGAAGAGAGAAGTGTTAAGTGCAAGCAAAGATCACAGACCTGATATATCCAGGGGATGTCAAGTTACATCAAACTTCCTCTTCTTAATGAGGAAACATCAAAACAAGTGCCCTGAACCAAGTCACAGAAACTGCTGCAATGCAATGCCGCATTAGGGAGAGGTTATCTTTGTATTACCTGTGCCACATCACATCATTTACACCCTGATTTCCTTTTCTCTGCCTGTCCTGTTCACATTGTTAACACAAAATTAGCCACATGGATGTGATAATTAGGGTTATATCCTCTGTCTCTTTTGGGCTTCCTAGCTACCCTTCACACTTGATCTGTCATGTTTTCCGAGGCTTGCTCTAGCAAGTTTTCACACTCTTCCTCCTCCAGTCTTCCTTGGTTTCTTCCCACCACCCTCCTCTCTGTCATTCAGCCTTTTTGCCTGTGACTTGATCTTTGCTCCAAAACTCATTGGTGTTGCCCCACAGTTTAAGTACACAGGGATCATTCTACCCCAGTTTTTGTTCCTTGCAAAATCCGTTGGAACTCAGTCTTCCCCAAATCCGCCTCTCCCTCACTTGGTGCTAAGCCCAGGTTAGCCACCAGCCTACAGTAAAGCTCCAGGTAAGCCTGCAACCAGCTTGGAGCAAAGCCTTGCTGTCAGAAGAGCTCTGACATGTTTATATTCACAAGCTTGTCAACATTTGGCTTTTTTTTCCCTCTTGGGGAACATTGCTGCTGTTTCTAGCACCATTTCAGATCCTCTGAGCCTAGTTGTGAACAAGGCTAGCATCAGTGCTAAAACACCAGATGCCGTGGAGACCCGTTTTGGGTGAGTCTATGCTAGAAGCTGTCACTACTTTGGCATTAGGGATGGTGGAGTTAGGAAGCCAAAGAGAGAACCTCTTTTATGTAAACTGTAAGTTTTTCATAAAAGCCTTTCTAATTTGTACCAAAGAGACTCTAGCACACCCTTGGGACTGGTAAAAATAATAATAGCTTAAGAAGTAGAAGACCGTGAATTTGAAACAGAAGGTTATGAGATTCAGAAGTATTACAAAAATGTCAACATTGTATATCAATAAATGTAATTTAGATATACAAAGGAGATAGGAAAGATTTCCACAAAGAGCTGTCAAGTCCTGCCTCTTCAGATCTCTTTGAAATAAAGCAGATACCTTCATCCAATTGATCCAGAGAAGCTGGCCTGCACATCCAGAAGTATGTTATTTCAAATCACAAATGAATTAGTTCTTTCAAAAATTACATGGTTTGCTATTTTTCAATCATAATTTTTTATTCTGAGATGAAACACACAAGTTTACAATTGGCTGGTCTAGCCTAGAGAAGCAGCACTCCCCAAAGCTAGCAATCCAGAGCTGGTGGAGCCGTGACTCCTGGACCTGTAAGAAGCGATGAAGGCAGATGGCACTCATTAGGGCCATATCTGTTTGCCGATTGAAGTATGCCTTTGTAATAAGCAATTTAATTTTTACTATTCCATACCATAACAAAAGGCTTCTGCCCCTTCCCAAATCCTCTAACCTATGCTCAGACACGGTACTTTATCAAGCCTTGGTCTGACGTGGGCTCCACAGAGGAAATTGCTGGTTTAAGGCTGTGTTAGTATAGGATGTTACGTCTGAGCCCTGTGACCTTTCTTCTCACCTCAATCTGCAACGTCTGGCATGCATCTAAGAACAAACACTTGCGTTTTCCTTCCCCTGGTTATTGCTGTCATGTAATACTAACAGTCTCGAGGTTGCAAATCACTGAAATCCCAGGTCACCTGGAAACAAAGCCACTTACAAAGGGGTCCTCTGGATGGATCAGGGCCTCGGCTGTTCAGTTTCCAGTAACTTAAGTGAGCTGAAAAAGGCAGTTCCATATGTCCTCCTTATGACTGCTCCTGCTTTGGTACAAATTCCTCGGATTTACCCTTTTCAAAGCCAGGGCTTCAGCTCTTCGCCCTGACCAACCCCAAAATGCTCAGGTCAAGTTTAGCCCAGAATTATGTGGGAAGACCGTCGTCTCTGGCTCCCAATTGCTATTGGTTGTCCTCCCTGCTGGCTCCTCTACAGAGACAGCTTTGGTGGGCAGAGAGGAACAGTTGGTCTTCGGGAATGTGGGGGACAGGGGGGCTTCGCTCCCCTATCTCAGTGCCTCCACATCTGGCCCTGTGCTTTGCACTGGGTGTCAAGGAAATGCTGCTGAGAGGCAGTGTATTCGTGCGTGCAGCTGTGTGCATCGAGCACAAGGACATGCTGGTCACTGTGCTACCAAAACCCACTGCAGTCTGGCTGGTTTTCGTTCTGGTTTTCGTTTTTCTTCAATAATATTCAGGTTTTATTTAGTTAGCTTTTTAATGCTTAGCCTGGAGGAGCTGCATGTGGCAGCTGAAATCATCTGTGCAGCTGTGACCAGAGATACATGGTGTGTTATTGTACCAGAATGAAAGCTGCCTTAAGAAGGGCAGGGCTAAGGCCTCCTCAAGACCCTGGGCTTCTTAATGCTGATAATGAAGCACCATTAGTACATATGCACAACATGTCACAGATATGGAAGCTGCAGGCCAGATACACTTGAGGAAGGGCAGAATGAGCGCTCCTTGCAGGGACCTGGGGCTGGTGGCTTAAGGGATGGTTCTGGAAGACAAACAGACTAGGAGACACACTGAAGCCCACAGTGCTTCCCTCGTAACAAGTGATGGTGCTTCATGAGGTGGCTACATGTGAGACCATCAATCCTGTGAGTCCCTGCTCCTTGAAAAAGGATCAGCAATGGGGAGATGATGGGGCATTGGTCAGTCCCAGGGGGCACCCCAAAGCAAAGCTTGGTAAGAGCCGTGCCACAGCCGCTGTCCTGATGGACATCTAGAAATACCCCGAGGAACTGCAGCAGTTCAAGAAGAGTCTGTGGCTTTCCTTGGAGGTGCAGAAAGCATGTGGGTTTAGATCAGGTATGTTGAGCAATAGTGATGGGGTTGCAGGGCCAGGGCAGTGCAGCTCAGCTGGGCTGGGAAGTGCCTTTAGACTGGGTTGTGTCAGCAAAGAGAGATGTGAGCACAGGGCAGTATTTGAGCTCGTGCACTTCACAGAAATTGAGCTTATGTCACTTAGAATTAGCTGACGTTGTACTGTATTTTGTGCATAGGCTTTCCCTATGCACAGGTTGAAATGCTTGTTTCATGCCTGTAGCGTCTCTTCCAGACAGAGGGAAATCTGATGGGAGATGCCCTGGAAAACCCTTATCCGAGGTTTATGGCGTGTGTGTGTATTTTCAGCCTCTTTGGCTTCTGCTTCTCTTGCTTTAAAGATGTAATTTCTGTGAGTGATAATTTAATCAGGGCTGCTTCTCCAAAGAGGTAATTTGTGCAGTGCGTTAACAGAGACAAATATAAAGTGAGAGTGCTGAGGCGCTGGCACAGGGTGCCCAGAGAAGCTGTGGCTGCCCCATCTCTGGCAGTGTTCAAGGCCAGGTTGGACACAGGGGCTTGGAGAAAGCTGCCCTAGTGGAAGGTGTCCCTGCCCGTGGCAGGGGGTTGGAACCGGGTGAGCTTTAAGGTCCCTTCCAACCCAAACCAGGCTGGGATTCTATGAAGGTGACTGAAATAATTTGCAGATGGATCAGGGCCTCAGACTGAGCCCCACTATGGGCAAAGCATGCTGCAAGACCCATCTGTGTCTGCTCTGAGGGCAGTTGCATTTTGGTTTAGGTGGGAAGGGTTGTGTTTCAGGGGTCTCCTACCCGGACAGTGGCTCTGTAGGTCCCCCTGAGGAGCACCAAACCCAGAACCATGCTCCTTGATGGGCAGGTCAGGCAAATGCCTGCACCAGAAACGCTGGAGCCTGGGAAAACCCCTGTCATCATCTGGCAATGGGCAGAGGAGAGGAGCACCATCCTCTTGGTCCTCCAAGCTAAGCGTTAGCTGAATGGTGCAGCTCCCTCCTCACTGTTTTCATGTGGGCTGTTGGTGAGCGTGTGTTACCGATACATGGGGCAAAGCAGGCGCTGGGGCTTTCTGAAAGGGTGTCTGTCCTATATCATGTATATTCCTCAAGGCAAAGATCATATCCTCTTTCACTGGCAACAGCAAATCCTGCAACTCGCACTCCAGGACAATAACTTGGAACACTTCTCCACTGCCTGCTCGCCTGAGTGACCTGTGATGCGGGGAGCTAGGGGGTCGGGGGCGATGAGTACTGGGGAGGTTGTATAATGTGGTGTGGAATATCATTGTTCCAGCCAGGATGAGTAAGAGCACAGCTGACACTGGTCACCGACTGCACTTCCATGTGTCTGAGGGAGGGGGAGGCTGAGAGACAGTTGCACAGTTGACAATAAAGACAATAAGTCTATAAAAGTTTAAGAACTGAATAGATTCCTAACATTTGTTTTTCATTATCACCAAATAACATATAAATAAACATACAACAGAACCAAGAGCAACATCCTAGTTACCCTCTCTAGAAGAAGCTGTGTTTAGACTTAACTTAGGATTCTTTGGCCAAACCTCCTCCTTGTATACTCTATAACGAAATGAAATAGCGAAGCTGGCTGAGCAAGCAGGCCTCCATCTTCCTTTTAAACAGAAAGCGAAGCAAAACCCTGTGTATACAGGAAGGCTAGATGTCAATGTGCTGCTAATTCTCAGAACTCAGTAGTACAGGGGGAAGAACACATGAAAATAACCACAGTAAGAATTGATAGACCTGAGTATTTTTCTCTCTCTGTAGAAAGAACACAAGCATACGTAACTGTTTTGTTGTTATTATTGCTTGTTGATTATTACTTGTGCATCTTTGAAGGAAAAAATGTCAGTCAATACATAATGGTAGGTTTTGCTTTTCCTTTTTTTCATGTTTAATGATGTAAAATGGCCCCTCGAGTGATGCCGTGTGTGCTGTGCTCTGTAAACACTGCCTAGTGCTTGTGAGGGAAAAAATAATCCAGGCTTCAAAAGCAGCAGCTGCCAAGCTGACACTGGGATATCGAGTGTTTCCTGATCGTCCTCTGTCTTGCACATCTTGTCGAAGCCTGTTACAGTGACTGCCAGTCAAGTGGGGAAATGGGACAAGCCTGGTGCAGGAGAGTTTGAGGAGAGGGGTGAGGAGCTTGGTAAGTGTCATTTTAAATGGCAGCTACAAGAATTCATAGAGTAAGATGGGAGGGAAAACAAATGGTCAGAGACAGAGATGTCCTGAGAGAAAACAATCTCAGAAAAGTCATAGATGGAGCCAGGAAAGAGGCATCAAATGAATGCCATTGCTTGGTACATGCTGCCCTGATAACGTGAGCATAATGTTCAGCCTGTGCCCCTATGGAAGTGGTTGGACACAAAGAGCTACCTTTACTGCACAGGCAGAGCTCATAGTTATTGAAAAGACAATCTTAAATAAACCAGTTTGTATGAAACATCTCGGCTCTCGCTGAGGAGAAATAATTGCAGCTGCAGTGATGCGTGGAGGCTTTATAAAATTCAGGATCCTTCGTCCTAAGGGCTTATAAATACATTTGAGGACACACTGTTGGTATGCCGTGACTTCAGGTTTCAGGAGACTTTATTGTACTGATGTTGTTGCTAACATCACCAAGAGAGTAAAAGAGATGGCTTTCCTGCAATTTAGCGGAGCTTTCTTCAAAGGAAAGTCATGAATTCCAAAGCTTTTAGGTCACACATGCTAAAATCTGCTCCATTGCTGCTGCAAGTGTTACAGCTGTTGCCAAAATGTAAACGGAAAATGGGCTAAAAGTCTTCTTTACAACATCCTTCTAAGAGATCCCCTGATCTGTTAAATATGCACAGCAACTGACACTTGGACCTGCCATAAGGTGCCCTGCGTTCTGCTGGGACAGTTTTACCTATTCCAAAAGAAAAGGGAGATCTAAAGTGACATGGCTGCTATAGCAGGTTCTCCTCCCGTCTTTGGTTAAATCCCACGTGGATGGAAAGGTTCTGTTGCACTGTGATGCTGAAGAACCCACCAAGTTCAGGAATCGAGAGAAGTCCCCCCAGCATTAGAGATGTGGCTTCTGTGCGTTGTTCCCCTCTTCAGCCTCTGCTCACCCTCCAGAGGACTCTGTCCACTGCTCTCTGTTTCCCTATTGTGGACCCTGCCTTTGGTCAGCCCATCCAAAGCATTATGAATCCATTTCTAACGCTCTGAAGAATCCAAGCATTTTGTATCCAAGAAATACGAATCCATCGTCATTTCTGCATCCATGGCGAGTGAGAGGCTGGAGAAAACTGCAAACCCTCTGTTTCTGGAGCTTGCCCAGTGCCACATGGTCAATGCACGAGGACCTCTCTCAAGTCCAGGATGACACATATTAATTATATATCAATTACATCATCAGATAGGATTTCTTCTAAATTGGTAGGACACTGCACCACCATCCTCTCTGGGAGGCAGAAGTACCTTAATGTGGGGATTTGGCAAATGTCCCTAATGAGATCTGAGTAGAGATGGTGAATCCACTTGTTATGTACAGTTAATAACTGATTGACCCAGCTAGACAGCTTGGACTTCAGACAGTTGCATTATGGACCTGTCTTTAAGACTCTATGAACATAATCAATACAAAGTACTTCAGGGACCTCTGAGCTTGCTTGACCTCTAAAATGAATCTTAAAAGTAACATAAATTACTCTTGAAGATGGAGCAAGGCTATTGCGAGACTGAGTAAGTCGATGTATGATTGCCTTTAAATAATTTGGATCCTGATCTTGGAAAACAGTGACAATCCCAAGCATTCAAATAATTACAAATTGCCCTAAAATAATTACAGAATTTTTTGCAGATGGTTCCTTTGCTTTTATTTGCTTCTTGCTTTTGAGCTGTTAGGGTTGGCACTGGTTAATGCTTCCAGGTTTTAATTCACAAATATTAGGGAAATATTTCTAGCTTAAATGAAAATAGTCTCTGGTGTGATTTCATTACTATTACACAGACCTTAAAGAAAAAAAACCCTACTGCAGAAATATACAGCTAGGAAGCACTACAAAGAGGCCACCTAGTTCATCCTCCTCCCCAAAGGCAGGATAAACAGCAACAATAGTATTTTTTATAGCTGTATTCTATGAAATACTGGGCGATGAAAACCCCACAAATTCCCAGGCAATCTGTTCCAGCACTTGGAAGACTTTCCTGGAGAGGAGAGCCTCGTGTGAGGGTCACCCTACCAGTGGGATGACGGAGCGTGGGAATGCAGACCTGCAAGGGACCTCCCAACCCTCCAAGCCCAGCCCTGAGAGCCATGCAGCGGAGCCTGGCCTCACTGGGCACAGTCCCAGGCATCCCAGGGCACACAAGACCTTCCTGCAGCACATCAGCCCTGATGTGCCAGGGGAGCATCACCCAGAGCTCTGAGCCTGAGGGATTTGCTAGTTGCAGTCCTTAGTGCGGTTGCCCTTCCTATAGATCTGACAGCAAGCAAATCATTCCCTCTCAGTGCTTGCTTCCCCAGCACTGCCGGTCTGCTCTGCTTCATCTAAAACCAGCTCGAAGTGCTCCTCAGCAGTGCCACCTAGCCACCCCTGCCTCAGCCGCTCGGCTTCCTTCCATTAAGACCTTTGCACTCCCCCCCCCCTTTTTTTTTATTCTTTTAATCGTATCCTATTTTCTTCAGGCCACCTCTTCAATTTCTTAAGAGAATTCCTAACTGTATTCGAACTTCCTTGCATCCTGTGGCATGCAAGCATCATGGAGAATCTTATTAATCTCTCTGTTTCATTATCAAGTCAAAAGGCTGATTGCTAATAGAACCAGCAAAGGCTTTTGCAGAGCTCCTTTTGATATTTTGCTTCCTCGACTGTAAACTATCCCTAAACTGCTCCCTGCAGCGCAAATGCGCATTTAAGGAATCTCCCCTGCTCAGCTGGGGGTTCCTGTCTTCCTCCCGCATCTGCTCTTGCAAGCCCAGGCTCTGGTGGGCCCTCCAGTGAGGAGGGAACTGGTCAGCAGCAGGGATGTCAAGGCACCATGGGAATCCAGATAAAGCCATTGCCGGCTTTGCTGTGCCTGCTCACCAAGGAGATCAGCCTGGCCTGACAACATCACCCTCAACAAATGCCCGTTAGCTCTCTTCCTTTCCATCTCACCATCCAGGTACTAACAAACACCTTGATTACATGCAAGGTTTGTGGGGTATTTAGCCAAGCTGTGTAATAATATCCCAACATTTTATTCATCCCCACCCAGTCTTTTAAACTCTCCCTGTCCCCGCAAATTCCCAGTGATAACCTTTTATGATATGGCTAAAACACCGTCTTCATTAGGCCCAGCTATTTGCAGAAATCCTCATGTTTCTGTCTCTCCTCCACCTTCCCTGGTCTTACCTGTCACTGGTGTTAGCAGTTGCCTGAGGGAAATGTGAATGGTTTTATTCTGAATACCGTTTCTCACTTGAATAGTCCCAACCCTTCCTTTCAGCTGTACGAGCTGCTCGTGTTCCTCCTTGCTGAGGAGAGCCACCCGTTTTTTCTCTCCTTGCTCACTGACACACTTGCTGGTGTTTCCTTACCTCCCAGGCCACTTGCTGCCTGTCCTCGCACTCCCCCATGGTCGGAGCCTTGCTCCTTCCGGCTCTGTCCCCACATGCTCATGTTACTTTTGACAGTCGGTATTAGGGACTGCTCTGATTTATATTTTCAGTGCGTGTTGCTTATTGTGTTTGAGATGACCAAGCTGATCTCATGCTATTCTTTCTATCTCATTTCTGCATTGGGATGGTCTGCAGATGTGCCATTATTCCAATTCCAGTGAGAAACCGGCAACTCTTGGATGTCTTCCCCTACCCCTTGTTTTCTGAGGGATATAAACCCAAACTCATGGATTACTCATGCTTTCTTGAAGTTCACATACTTCCCTCTCAAAACCCCACGCTTCTTCCTTGATAACTTCTGCCCAAGCAGCTTTCCACCTCTGATTTGTTTCTAGCAGTCAGAATCAACCTTTAAAAGCTGGAGAAGACATCAACACAGTCAAAAACCTGCTGGGCACTCAGTGCTCAGCTGCATTCCCCTGCCATTCAGCCAGAATTAAAGTCTGCCTGCTGAGCCCTGGGTTCTGGGCACCTTTGTTATCTGCTCTGAGAAATTCCCTCTGGTTTCTCACTGTGGATAATCCGCAGCCAACTGGCAATGAAACTCATTTCAAGAGACTATTTACCTATTGGGACCCCACTCCAGGGTGTTCACAGTCCCATGGGACTGCAGCAAACTGCCCTTCCTCTAAGACAAGCTCTCGGCTCCCAACCCTATCTATCTTGCTTCCCATGCTAGCGATGTACAACCAGTGCCAAGCAACTGCCCAGCTGGTTGTTTTCAGCTTCAGCCTGTAACTCTTTGCTCTATTTGCTCTAAGAAAAGAGCAAAGATGATGTTGGCCCACACCAGGGATCTGGCAGCCCAACGGAGTGCTTGCTGCAGCTGCCAAAGGATGCCTGTGAGCAGGTGATGTGGCACATGGTGGGAGCATGGGCACTGATGGGTGTTGATTACCCCTCAGCGGGCTCTGCTCCTGCCCCGGCATCCCATCTCCTGGGAGCGCTCAGCATCCACAATATCTTGTGTCAAAGAAACAGCATCTCCGACCGGCAGTGTGTAATGCAAATACAAAGTAAAACTGGAGAAGCAGCTGTGGCTCCAGACGTGATATAACAGAATCATAGAATGACAGAATGGTCTGATCTTAAAGCTCCTCCAGCTCCAACCCCTGCCACGGGCAGGGACACCTTCCACTAGAGCAGCTTGCTCCAAGCCCCTGTGTCCAACCTGGTCTTGAACACTGCTAGGGATGGGGCAGCCACAGCTTCTCTGGGCATCCTGTGCCAGGGCATTACCATCCCCCCAGGGCAGAATTTCTTCCTAATATCTAATATAAATCTCCCCTCTGTTAGTTTAAAGCCATCCCCCGTATCCTATATACCTACATGCTCTTGTTAAAAGCCCTTCTCCAGGTTTTTTTGTAGCCCCTTTAGGCACTGGGAGCTGCTCTAAGGTGTCCCCAGACCTTTTTCCTCTCCGGGATGAACAAACCCAGCTCTCTCGGCCTAGCTCCAGAGCAGAGGTGCTTCAGCTTCTCATCATCTTTGTGGCCTCTTCTGGACTCACTCCAAGAGCTCTTGTGTTTTGGGCCCTATAGCTGAATGCAGTACAGAGGGAGGGGGAAGGATGGAAGGAGTTCTCACGAGAGCAGAGGGGGAGAATCCCTTCCTTTGACCTGCTGGTCATGCTTCTTTTGATGAAGCCCAGGATATGGTTGACTTTCTGGGCTGCGAGTGCCCTTTGCTGGGTCATGCTGAGCTTCTTGTTAACCTGCACCCCAAAGTCCTTCTCTGTGCTGCTCTCAGCCCAGTCTCTTCACAGCCTGTATTTCATAGAATCATAGAGTCATGGAATGCCAGGTTGGAAGGGACCTCAAGGATCATCTGGTCCAATGCTTCTAGGCAAGCATGACCTAGAGTGGATGTTCCAGCAGCCTGTCCAGTGTCCAGCACTGGGGAGTCCACTACGTCCCTAGGGAATTTATTCCAATGGTTGCTTGTTCTCATTGGGAAGAATTTTCCTCTCGTGTCCAGTTGGAATCTCCCCAGGAGTAACTTGTGCCCATCACCCCTTGTGACTCCTTGTATAAAGGAAGTCTCCATTGTCTTTCTGGCCATCCTTTAAATACCGGAACATCGTGATAAGGTCTCCCACAAGCCACCTTTCTTTCTAGGCTGAACAAGCCCACCTTCCACAGCCTTCCCCCACATGGCTGCCCCATGGCAGCCTTTCCCTGCCATGGCTGCTGGATTTTCTCTAGACCCTCTCCAGCCTGTCCACATCTTTTTTGTATAGCAGGGACCAAAACAGAACACAGTATTTCAGGTGTGGCCTGACAAGTGCCAAGGAGAGTGGCATGATGACATCTTCATCTCTGCTGGCGATGCCCTTATTTGTGTATTTGTGCTTAACCATCCATCCATCCATCCATCCATCCATCCATCCATCCATCCTTCCATCCCTCCTTCCATCCATCCATCCTTCCTTCCTCCCTCCCTCCCTCCCTCCCTTCTTCCACCCCTCCATCTATCCATCCATCAATCCCTCCCTCACTCCTTCCATCCCTCCTTCCATCCTTCCCTCCCTCCCTCCCTCCTTCCATCCGTCCATCCATCCCTCCTTCCATCCATCCATCCATCCATCCATCCATCCATCCATCCATCCATCCATCCATCCATCCTTCCATCCATCCATCCATCCCTCCTTCCATCCATCCATCCATCCATCCCTCCTTCCATCCATCCATCCATCCATCCATCCATCCATCCATCCATCCATCCCTCCTTCCATCCATCCATCCATCCATCCATCCATCCATCCATCCATCCATCCATCCATCCATCCATCCATCCCTCCTTCCATCCATCCATCCCTCCTTCCATCCATCCATCCATCCCTCCTTCCATCCATCCATCCATCCATCCATCCATCCATCCATCCATCCATCCCTCCTTCCATCCATCCATTCATCCCTCCTTCCATCCCTCCTTCCATCCCTCCTTCCATCCTTCCCTTCCTCCCTCCCTCCCTCCTTCCATCCCTCCTTCCATCCATCCATTCATCCCTCCTTCCATCTCTCCTTCCATCCATCCATTCATCCCTCCTTCCATCCCTCCTTCCATCCATCCATTCATCCCTCCTTCCATCCCTCCCTCCCTCCTTCCATCCATCCATTCATCCCTCCTTCCCTCCCTCCTTCCATCCATCCATTCATCCCTCCTTCTATCCATCCATCCACCCCCCCCCCCTCCCTCCTTCCCACCCCCCCACCCGTCCGTCCGTCCTCCCACCCCCTGCCCGCCCCGGGGCGGGACTCCGGCGCGGCTCTGCCCCGCCCTGCCCGGCCCGGCCCCCTCGGAGCCCCTCCCGCTGGCGTGGCGCTGGGGCAGCGGCGCTGCACGGCGCGTCCCGGCCGAGCATGGAGCAGTAGCGGCTCAGCGCCCGGCCGCTCCGTACCGCGCCGCTCGGGACCGCGCTGCCCCGCGCCGCCGGCCATGGGTGCGGAGCGCAGGGGGGAAGTGGCGGCGCCCCGCGGCGGCTGCGCCTGCGGCGGCGGCGGCAGCTGGCGGCTCTTCCTGGGCTTCTTCGCGCTGTCGCTGGCGCTGCACGTCCTGACGCTGGGCTGTTACCTGGAGCTGCGCTCCGAGCTCCGCCGCGACCGCGGCCCGCAGCCCGCAGCCCCGCCGCGCCGGGACGGGACAGCGGCAGCGCCGGGGTCCCCGGCTGCGGGGCGGCCGCAGCGGCTAGCCGAGGGCGCGGAGCGGAGGCAGCAGGTGGGTGCCGGTGGGTGCCGGGCGGGGGGTGGTCCCGCGGTGGTGACTCCATCCCTCTGCCCGCAGCGCTTTTAACCGCAAAGCCCCTCTTGTGTTTAGTTATGAATAGGGGGGGGAAGCCCCAAACTGCGCCGTCGGGAGTGAAACCTGCGGAGAGCCGGGTTTCCTCTGCCGCGGGTGGGAGGTGCGAAGGGGGAGCCGGGGCTGCGGGGGCCTCGGCGGGACCGCGGGCGCTCCACCTGCTGCCCGTCCTTTTCCTGTCGCTTCATCGTGACAGCCCCGCCGTGTCGGCTCCGCTACCGACAGCCCGGCCTCCGCCGGGGTCAGACGGCCGAGCCCCGGCCATCGCGGGGGTCCCGACCCGGCGGGGGGGGTCCTGCAACTTCGTGTCGTGGTGGGGATCCCGTTTCCTGCGCACCCCGGTGCTTGCCTCTGCCCTCCTGGGGTGGTATCCATTACTTGAACTGTTCCCCCGCCGCCTGCCCCACAACCGAGATGCAGCCGCCTTTGGTGGCTCCGTATCCCCCAGCTGCTTCGAAGTCAGAGCCGTGCAGGACAGTTGGATTCTGCCACTGTTTCACCTCACTGGTGCATGGAGCCCTAGGGAGCAGGGGTGCCTGGGGTGCCTCACTGGTCCGGAGAGCCTCTGGGAGAGCAGGAGCAGAGCTGGGGCCTCTGCTCGCAAACTTAGGTCATTTTTTCCAGGAACAAAACCTCGCTGCAAGCAGGGTAAGCTGGAGGAAAGGAGTTTCTTCCCCTTTGAGCCTCATGAGCAGATGGCCCACTCCCTAAAGATGCCGGCTGGCTTTGCTGGGGGGTCCTAATGAAGGTCTGGGGGAGTGGAGGCACAAAGCCCTCCCTCAGTGCCCCAGCAGTGCTCGCCTTGCCGGTTATTGATGCAGGGGGTGGGGAGCAGGGAAAAATAGCTTTGATAAAACTGTGAGTTTGGAACATCTTCCTCTGACTTGGCAATGGGCAGCCGTTCTGCTGCGCCGGCCTCGGCTGCTCCCGGGAAAGCCAGGCTTGTGCCTTCCAGTTGGCACTTGGATTCTGCAGCTTCCAGTAACGAAACCTAAGAGAGCATTGAACTGGAGAGAACCTGAGCTATCTGGTCATCGCTTTTCTCCCTTCAGTGCTCGAGCAGCGTCAACATGAAGTGAGTTGCAGCAGCTCGATGCTGTGTTGGGATTCTTAGGTTGCCTTGTAATAGCATACGGCTGAAGTTGCTTTCGTGTTATCATGCTGGATCTGTTTAGTCTTTAGAGCTCTTCTTTCCAGCGAATGTATAATGAAATACCAGGGTAAATAGTTGAGGCATTCATAAATTACAGTGTCAGATAATTTGTCTCTGGATGCATATGAAGATCCAAACGTCACTCGCTACAGCTGACATACTCCAGATAAGGTAACGCTAATTCTTTATTTCTTTTTTTTACATCTGGCCTGTCAGGCATAAGATGAAAAGTTCTTCCGGACATATTGAAGCAGTTGGTTGTGAGAGAAAGTTTCCTCGTAGTAAGGACACGCGAAGCACTGAGCTTAACGGGCAGCGCACAGCTCACAGCTGAACTGCTGGCACCGAAACCGCTCGGTTTGGAAACTGGTGCTGTGACAACGTGTAATTAACACTATTTGTAGTAGTGCTCTCTCCCATTTCCCACTGAGTTTTCTGCCTCGCCATTCACATGAGACGATGTGCGAGCTAAAAACAGCCACCTTCCATGTCTTGGGGTGCTGTGAATATAGAGATGTAAATGAGGTATTTGCAAAGAGACTTGCTGAAAAAGTTATCATCAATGTTAGTAAAAATATCAGGGGGTTCCTAGCTGCTTCCCAACCCGTCGTTGTGCTCGCTGCTAATCCAAAGTGCAGTCCCATGCGCATGTCTCAGGAGTCATGCTCCCCTAAATGAAGCAGAAATTACTGAACCTTTCAAGCAGTCTGATCAATGATGTTTCTCTCCTAGGGATGGTCAGAGTTGTGGTGCACTGGGGGTACCCAGCATCCCAAACCCCATGTTTTGAGATAAGGCCCTCCACAAGGCCTTCTGCTGTGTTTAGCCATGCAAAGTATCATCAGTGAAGAGGCTGAGGAATGGCTGCATGTGTTGTGATTATACAAGCTGATTTAAAACCAAAAAATACTCCTCTCCCTGGCCCTTTTTTCTTTTTTATTTTTAGGGGCTTTGGGCTTTTCTTTTTAATGTGTTGTTGATTTGTTTTGTTTTAATAGCTCCCCCCCAACCCCCTTTTCTGACCTGAGGCAGGAGTGAGAGGAGCAGGGGAAGGATGGGAAGCGATGGTCATCACTGAGATTTTGGCTGAAATCTCGCCTGGTTGCGTGCCAGAAATGACCTCATGACAGGAGTGAGATTTGGCAGCTCGATAACGGCCCGCTTCCCTATCTTACAGGGTATTCAAATATGTAACTCATTTAAGATACAAGGGCAATTTTTCATGGCAGAGATTGAGGCATTGTAGTTCACATCTTTGTCCCAGAAGCTGCGGGGTGTTGCATCACCGGTTTGGCTCCGAGATGAAAAGTTTGTTAATGCTGCTTTAATTCATCGACTCTCTGGTTGCTGTCCCTCTGAGATGTGACTTGGGGAGCGGTGGTGCGATCAGCCTTGACCAGTGTCATAAACTCCAAATAATCCCTCCAGATGGGTGTGCTGGGGAATACCCCAGTGGTTCCATTGATGTGTTCATTAGTGTTCACTCATGGGCAACGGGCAGCAGGGTGCTATGAACCACTCATTAAAATAGCTTATCCCTAAACTAGATCAAACCCCATCATCCCTGTAACGCCTGAGCCTCATGAGCAGTGTTTCTGTGCTTTTTCACCAAGCGAGCCCATGGCATGCCGCGTTTCCACAAAAACTTGTTTTTGTGAGAACACCGCGCGAAGCACGGGTCCTTGTGAGCGTCCTGAGATGGGCTTAAAAGTTGCCAAAGCCTGCCTCTTGGAATGAGAACAAGTATCCATCAGACATGGCAGATCAAACTAATTGTGGGGGTGCTGGCCGGGGGGGGCTGCTGAGTCAGCTGATGAAATGTGCTGGGCAGCAATTGGGTTACCAGCGTTCACCATCATCGGTGCCAAAGGTCTTCCTTGGTCTTCATCTTTCACCCCTTTAACGAGGGAGATAGGAGTGCTTCCATCACTGTTCCTGACAATACCATTGCTTTCCTGCCAGTATTTTTAATTCCACCAAAGCAACGTGTGTAACGCCCAAACTGTTCATTTTCTTCCCTTTCCCACCTGTATCCCTCCATCTCCTGAAGAAACAGCCAGGCTTCTCTGATTCCAGCAGTCGTTAGGCTGTTCACCACCCTGTTAATTTATATCTGTCTCCTAAAAGCCTGCTTGCTCATTTGATAAATTACAGGAAAAAAGCTTTAGAAGTGAAGTAGTATTTTGCTTGTAGTTATAGGTAAAGAAATAACAGCGAGAGTCCACAACTCAGTCAATGCATGCTGCTTTTTGTTATATTGAGTAAAAATTAATCACTGCCTTTACTTGGAAAAGACCTAGAGAGCAATACAGTTTTTTCTGTTTCTGGTCAGGATGCTGTGGCAGGGTAATTCTCGGTGAGTTCTTTGGGCAGTTTTGCCTGGAGAAGGGTTATGGCCTGTTGGCCTCTAACTGGCTGTGGAAAAGGGCTGTTGGCTGTAGAGGGCAGATGGACATCACGTTGTCGTTTACACTTAGTCTGTTGTCCACCCTCTTGTCACTGAAGGGTCATAACTGAAAACAGGGCATGATGGGCAGGTACCTGTTGCTGTTTGTTCTCTAAGTGACATTGTCAGGCTAGTGTGAGTAACTCGGTACTGAAACGGGGGTTTGGAGGTTGGTCAGAACATCTGGGCAAGACTCATCCAGGTGTAAAAGCAGAAGGGAATCGGTGCTCGGCTGTGGAGGCACCTTGGTGTCTTTTGCCTCCCTAATGTGAAAGTGCAGTCATTTTGCCCTTTTTCCCCCAGTTCCAGCTCCAGAGTCAAGGCATTCAGGTGTGATTTGCACAGCATGCTGTCAAAGGGTCTGAAAGGCATTAATGCAGCTCCAGAGACTTCTCCCTCCCCGAACTCATCCATGCACCTTCATTCTTGTGCCTGGTTCCTACATCCCGAGCCGGGAGGCTGCACCGGCACGTGATGGATCAGGAATGAGCTGAAACTTGACAGTATGATGAAAGCTTTGAGCGGAGCGTTGTGTTGGAGACACTTCTTCAATATTAGTGTCCTCTGAAAGCAGCCTCTGTGCAGAGCTCTGCAGGGCACAAGCCTTTAAAATCTGCTCAGGGCTCCTGCTTTAGGGCTTCAGGGCTTCTGATCTCAGGCTATGGGTGCAGGTGGGCCACAGAGCAGAAAGAAGATGGTGTTTATGCTGCATCTCAGGCTATTACACTTGGGGTGCAGGTGGGCCACAGAGCAGAAATCTCAGGCTATGGGTGCAGGTGGGCCACAGAGCAGAAAGAAGATGGTGTTTATGCATGCAGTTCATCATGGGTTCTCCCTCAAATTACACTTGGAGGTGTTGGTTGTAGCTGAAGGAAGCTCTTACAGGGCAATAAAGGGAGACCACAGTGTGTTATCTAGCTAATAACACGTTGGGGCTCTGGTAACCTTCATTCACATCTTAATAATGCCTATCACTCGACTGAGAGGATAACATTCCTGAGGCGGCGTGAGGTTTGGGTTCTGTGCTGGGAAGAGGGGGCTGGAGCGGGGTTGCCTGATATGAAATAGAAAACATATTTCTGCTACTATGCCTATGAATATTCTTTGCATAATCTGGCATGGATCCATCAACTCCTCCTTTTAAACAAGAAAATGGTACCGAGCGTCAGGAGAATGGCAGTGACTGCTGTGTTAATTGGAGAATGAAGTATAGTGGGAGCATTGCCCCAGGGGGTTGAGGTGCATCCCTGCGTGTGTTGCAGGTTTAAGTCACAGTGTGTGGAGGAGCCATCGCGTTTGGCTGTGAAGGGACTGCAGGGCTGGTGCAATGCTGGGGCCCTGCTCTGCCTGCAACACCTTCCTGGCTTGCTTATTCAGTTATGGTGCTGCTCAGGTGCGTTTCATTCCATGTCCTTACACCAAGCAGGCGATTTGGACACTGTTGTGTGCACTGGGATGTCACCACTCCTGAGCTGTTCAGCTGGGAGGGCTGGAGCTTAGGAGTTCCCAACTGGAAAGGGGGAAACAGTCAGTGAGGAAAAACATAAATAGCTGCAGCTCTGGGGTCTCCAAGCACAGGTTGGCTGCAAGCACGTCTCACCAGGGAGGGACATCTCAACGTGCTGGGGATGCTGGTAAGAATAGCGAAGAGGTTAAAAAGGAAAAATCTCGTATCTAGCAGAGAAGAAACAGTTGGAAAAATATCAATATATTTAAAATGATAAAGACGGGTTGCAACTGCTGACACAAAGCCTGTGTCAGCATCAGGTGGGTTCTCTACACAGCGAGAGAGGAGGCAGCCTCGTTCCCTGGCCAGTGGGGGGACCAGTATTCAGCAATGCACAGGGAGGAGAGGAGGACAGGGTTCAGCTCATGGAGGAGAACATATGGGAACACTGATACCTTCTTGGGAACAGAAAACTGCAAATAACAGAGGAATAACACATCAGGACGGTGTTGGCCACAGCGTCCTGTCCATGCTGAGGGGCGCACGCAGCAGCACACACCAAGTGTGTGTGTGCTGTAGAAATCATTAAGTGAGCAAGATGTAATTAACAACGTGTGCATGGAGCCACGATGCCTGCTTCTTTTCCAGGCTCTTGCGAGCTCTGCCCTGTCTTCCCCTTCTGGAACTGAGCTTTCTGGTGTATTTTCTGTATTTTTATTTTCTTCTCACTCCATGAAGGATAAACACTGCAGTTTTGTGCAAGGACTAGAACTTCTTATCAGCATTTATTGAATTCCCTGACGGAGAATGTGGTTGTTGCCAAAGTAAGCGTTTGACTGCCGCGTGACTGAAGTTGCAGGGTTTTTTCCACAATTTTAGATGAGTTAACTGGCAAACACTCAAACCTGTGTTTTTAAGAACACTCGGTGGCATTCCAAAGTTGTCTTTCACTTAACCTCAGAGTACATAGTGCTTTATCAAACTGATATTATTCTAACCTTTTAACATTATTTTTCTTACCGCATAATACTATAAATCTTGTCTGCTCTTCCATACACATGTAGCATCTTGTAATGCTAATTAAACTGCACACCATCCTAATTTTGCTCTCATACTAATCCAATATATTTTTCTTGACTGGAAGCCAAACCCTGAGAGCTTCAGAGCATGCAAAGCTCTCATTCCAGTCTTATTATATGTTAATGACTTTATATTTTAATATCTTTCAACACTTTAAGAGGATGTTATTTTTAGAGGTGTCTGGCTGCAAAAGGTAACCCGTATGTGAGAGGCTGAGGGGTTTGTGTGGATGTAAAGCACTGAGTAAACTCTCTGCAATGAGTAAGTGGTAAGTGTGTCTGTGAAGATGTGTAATCTGTCAGAGTTCATTGTGCACAAATACAGCATTACAGTGAGATTTGGATGCAATTTCACAATAGTTAACTGTCTTTATAGGACAGTTGCAGTTGTAAGTGCTCTCTTGTTAAACTCTTGGGGAAACGCGCTGGTTTTGTATGCTGATGGTGCTGATGCCAGTTGGGCCTGAATGCTACTATAACAGAAATAATTACTCACAGATGGGTGGATATTAAAATGAGCTCTTTCCATAAGCCCAAATAAAATTGTTGTAAGTGCGAAGTACTAAATATGCAAGACTCTATTGATGAGATGCCAGTGCTATAATGCATTCCAAATGGCAAGTGCCAGTGTCCTCCTGCTGAAGCTGCACCTCAACTGCAGCTTGTTATTCTCCAGTCTATCTGCACTTTCTCAGAAATGGCACTCGCAGTAGGAGAAAGAGAGCAGCAACTTGAAATTATACGTAAATCTGCAAGCCATTTAGCTCTTCACACTGCACCTCCTGTCTGTGCATGGCAAGGGAGGGATCCCGCTGCCTCCAGTGCTGCTTTCTTGGTCCCATTAATTCAGGAGACCTAAACGTGTTGAGAAAACTGTGGGGTGCCCGTGCATTGCATGGCTTTGCAGCAGTGGGCATTGCATGGGATGGGATTGCATTGCGTGGCTTTGCAGTATTGTGTTGCATGCTGCATGCACTGCTTTGTGCTGCATGTGTTCCGTGGTGTTGCAGCAGTTGGCATTGCATGGGGTGGGTTTGCATTGCATGGCTTTGCATCAGTGAGTGTTGAGTGGTGTGGCATGTGGCTTTGCAGAGGTGGATGCTGCATGGCATTGTGTTGCATGGCATTGTGTTGCATGGCTTTGCCACGCTGGGCATTGCTGTACATGGTGTTGCCGCAGGCATTACATGGCACAGTGATGTATTGCATGAGACTCTGGTCCCTGCATGTTGTGTTGCATGGCTTTGCAATTTCATTTTACCTCTGTGCTTTAAATCTGTCTTGAGACACGTAAAGGCAGTGAGAAAGTTTCTTAAGCCAGTACTTGAAGTGAAATCCACTGCAGAGCATGTAACAGCTCTGTAATTGTAAAGTATATACGGGTGAAAGAGTTGGGGAGCTGCTGTGCCAGGGTTGTGGTCTCTGTCGTGGCCAAGGCTGAGCCACATTCATGCTCGGTCCAGCACTGATGCTCCTAGCCCTGCTCCAGAACATGCTGGGGCTTTTCTGGTTGCCCCACGAGAGTTAACCTGGGTGCTGGTCCCTGGGCAAACCTCATCACGGTTCTTAATCCACTTTTCCATTGTGTTATCCCTTCTCTGTTTTGCCATTTCTTAATTTGAATTACTTTAATGTTGGCATTCCTTCCCAGAGAGCATTTCCTCCACCCTCCTCTCCCTCGCAGCCCCCTGCAACTGTGCTGGCCAGGGAGCAGGAGGCAGCTGGGTGCTCGCTGAGCAAGAGACCTCCCCTGGCTTTTGTTCTTTCTGTTGTTCTATTCAGTGTTCTCCATCTCTCTGTAATTCTGCATGGGGCTGTGGAAGCCACATGGGGCAGGCTCTAATGGCCTAAGCACACTTTGCATGGTCCTTCCAGTCTTCTCCATGTGCTGGGATCAGTGAAATTAATCCAGGGTATAATTTTGGAGTAATTATTTCCTTCAACCATGCAAGTAAGTTGCTGATCTACTGCTAACCTTAACCAGCACTGTAAAAACTTTCCCTATGGGACAGGAAAATAGGACAGATGATTTGAAGCTGGTATCTGGAACTGTTGCTGACTGCTGAGACAACAAAACACAGTTCAGACTCAACAAAGGTATTGTTCTTTGTCATTTTTACCACAGTATCAGGGTGCTGCCATTCTGCCTATGTGTTGAGAAGCCTGGAGCTGCGGGAGCTCTGAGGGGTGGCAATTCTGCCGGGAAAGCTGGAGTTCTCAGGCTTTCCCATTAAACATACCCTATGGCAGAAAAATCAGATCAAAATAGGAATTGCTGGATGTGCAGCTGATGAGGTGTATCTAGAGAGCAGGGTGAAAACACGTGAAGAAAACAGTTGGTTTTTAACTGCAGCTGTTACTATCTTTTTAGTGATAATGAAGTAAATTAGTAGGTTGTCTGCCTTTGAGCTGTGGGTAGGCTTGTCCGTGCTTGCGGAGTTTGTGGTGTTAACTCTTGCTGGGAAGCCGGGTGATCCTTTCTAAGGGATGTTGTCATTTTAAAAGGATGAAAACCAGGCTGAGAGAGCTGGGCTGGTTCAGCCTGAGAAGAGAAGGCTCCTTAAGGGGAGACCTTAGAGCAGCTCCAGTGTCTAAAGACAAGAAATCTGCTGCCTGGCAGTGTTCAAGGCCAGGTTGGATGGGGCTTGGAGCAACCTGCCCTAGTGGAAGGTGTCCCTGCCCGTGGCAGGGGGTTGGGACTGGATGAGCTTTAAGGTCCCTTCCAACCCAAGCCATTACATGATTATTGTTCTTTTAAGCAATGTCTTTATAGCTGACTTGGAGTTTTCTTCTGTTGTGGGAAAGAGCTATTCTGACTCAGAGCATGGCTTGTGCTTGAATTGGTGGTGTTCAGCAGAAGAAGCTTATGAGGAGAGTGCAGCTGTTTGACAGGCGATGCTGTGCTTCCATCCCAGCTCCTCTGGCAGAGCAGTGGGATCATTGCGCTGGTGGCCTGTCTGCATCCCTTCCCGAAGCCCCTTTTGTTTTGCAGGTCACAGAACTCAAATTTTGAAAGCCCAATCCTATGAGTAGACTGTACGTGGAATATTTGAGCTCAGAGGCAGGGATGGGTGATTTTTGCAGCATCTCTGACATTTTCTGAGCTCTGGTGGTCACAAAGAGTATGCATATGGTAGGGGAAAGGTGTTTTCAACACCAAGGCTTGTGAGCCAGATCTGCTTGGTAGTCACCAGCACAGTGTAGCCACAAACCGTGTATCTGGCTGCTGCTTTAAGGTTTTTTGGGGGGATTTCTTTTTTTTAATTGTTTTTATTTTATTTTTGAAGGAGAAGAAAAACCCAGTCAGGTTGCAGCGTGAGACTGAGTAACCCCACATCACTTTGTACTGGTGCTGCTTCTGTTGGTGTACAAGTATTCTTCTGGGGAAAACTTTTATCACCTGGTGTTGCTTGGGGGTTTGGGGTGTTTGGTGGGGTTTGTTTTGGTTTTGCTCGTCTCTTCATAGCTGTAAGCGTGGAGAATCCCAGCAGTGCTGCTAGTGAGAAAGGTGCATGGGTAGCAAAGCTCAGGGGAGGGTGGAAAGGAAACACACAGAGACCTTTTTCCTTCTACGAGCTTCTCTCCTAGGCTATGTACATTTTTGTGAATGGGTTTTCTCTCATTTTTCTTTGCCAGAAGATTCAGTAAGCCACAGCTGGGCTTTGCAGCAGGGCTTTGTTTTTACTGATGCAGTGATAAGATTCAGCCTTATTCTTCAGTTCTAGTGATGTTGCTGTCTCTGTCAAGGTAGGAAAAGGGAATGTGTGCAGGAAAAGTCCTTTAGCTGAGCCTGTGGGGCTCAGCACCAACTGTGATTAGCTGCACTTGTCCTTTGTGTCTAGTGAGACACCGCATCGACAAGAAACACCAAACCTTTTGCTCATTAGGTGATGGAGAGAGCCTCTGTGCCAGTACAGATGCTGGCAGTTTTAATCCCTAGAGATCCCGTATCACATCAAGCCCTTCACTGCGGACTCTCTCCCACACATTGCCTGTGCATGCCAGCGTAGGGGCTGCTTCTCATTTCAGGCTCAACACCAGGAGCAGCAGGCGGAGAGAGCCCTGTCCCACTGCACCATGCTGCTGGTGCTCCCGGCTGGGATCCATGGCTGCACCCTGCTACCTCAGCATCAGCCCTCACTGCAAACATCCCAGCCAGCAGTGAAGTCACGTAGCAAGGAGCAGCAGCCGGTGCAGCGCTCTGAAGAGAAAAGCAGCACGCCCCTAATAAAAGCAGGATCTGACTTCAAACAAATGTGTACTGCACAGTTGTTGTTAGCACTCTTATGTGCGGCTGCAAGGCTTGGACAATTTATAGGCGCTGCATCAAGCGCCTTAGTCGGTTCCATATGTGCTGTCTTTGCGCGCTGGCTGGTATTAAACGGTAGGATGAGCTCTCGGAAGTTGAGGTCTTCAAGTGTTAAATACAAAGCGTTGCTCCTGCAGGCTCAGCTCTGCCGATCCAGGCGTCTGGCACACATTTCTAACAACAGGCTGGATTTGCCACAGAAAGTTACACTTAGATGCAGCAAATAGCTGTCAGCTCTTTCCTCCCTACTCTGCGAGGCTGCTTTCCTCTTGCTTTTCAGAATAACCACCCGGTTTTTAAGTGATACGGAAGTTAGGGCTTCTCAGTGCCTTAGTGATGCTTCCCCTCACTCAGCAAAGCCCTGTCCCCCTCCCTCTGCCCGCTCCAGCCAGCAGCACCCTGCATGAGGGCCATTGGGTCCCTCTAAAACCCATCGCAGAGGTAAGGGGTGAGGGTCATTTCAAGCTGAGAGTAACTTGAGTTCTTCTCCCCAGGTACCTCAACATTGGACCGAACTATTCAAGAAGATATTTTGGCTGAAATATTAACTAGCTTGCTGCTCTCTAATGAGGATTTTTGGGCTTCTGAGCCCAGTTGTATGCAGGTGACTGCATCTGGGGTCAGAAGAAAACATCCAGAGACCCCTGGGCTGTGGTCCCCCTACCTCATAGATCTTCCTGACTCAGAGCCATTTCTTCTTCCCATATTTCAACATGCTGGAAACCCCAATTTTATAAGTGGTAATTCTGGTAACGGTGATCAGTGGGAGCAGCTGGGCAGTTAAACTTTTGGCCAGATGCTGGTGAAGGTCCTGTGTGGCTTCAAGCTACTTGTCTGGATCAGGTACTCAAGCAGTTAAATATTCCTGCTGCTGGTGTACAAAAGCAGTGCTGGGTATCTTCCAGGGGATCCAAGTTTGCTATCTGAAATCTGGCAAATAGCAAAAATTTTTATGTCGTGAGCAGAAATCACACCCCAAGGCTATGGCTGACAGGGAAGGCCTCACTGACATATTTACCTAGGGATTTTATCGTTCAGTATGCTCTCTCAAAAAGCCCAAACCTCAAGAACAATAGCAACAAAAAGCCGCTGGAGGTTTTGCGAGCAGATGCAGCTTCAAGATAACAAATGATTTTTTGCTCTTTGTTTGACTACTTGGCGTTTAGCGGTTAATTAAAGTAAGGCCAAGTATGGCCACATAGTTCAAAAACCAGTTTTAAAACCACTGGAACGGAAAGCTTTTGCATTAACTTTGGCCTGTGGGAGGAGGTGGGCTGCCATGCCACACGTTCATCTGCCACCCCATCTGTCCTTTTGCTTCTTCAGAGAATAAAGCAAAACTGCATTATTAAGAAATAGGGCTCTCCACTATGAAAATCAATAATAATAGTTCAAGTTACAAAGTGTGACATTAGTTCTAGTCCAGCTGTTCCCCTTTATTTCAGTATTGTTTTATGATACAGAAAGGCACTGATGTGAAGTTGGTCCAAAACAACGTGTAGGATGCTCTCTAAGGCTGGCGTGTATAATACCGGGTAATAAAACATACTTTAAGCATGGGCTTTGAGGGTTATTGTACAAGGAAGAGCATAAGAAACATGATACTCAAATTGTGATTCCTGGCAGAAATGCTTTGCAATGGGGAAATTTTAGTTTAGTTAGGGTTGCTTACATGCCTTTCTTCTAGCTGAAGGGCAAATGACACTGTTAGCATTAAATGTTAGTAACTGACATCTTAACGTGAAATATGCCTTATGTCTCTAGAATTGAGTTGGAGTTATTGCTGTTCCCGAAATTCTTCTTCCATGGTCTTTATTTGCGCCAAAATGTATCCAAATTAAATCTTCATGCTAGTAAAGAGCTTGGTTGTGAAGGAAAAAACACAGATTAATTGTGCTTCGGGGAAAGGTCTGACAAAGAGCAAGAAAATACATGGGGTGGGCTGGACAGCCCCGTGGTTCGTGTTGTCGGTTCGCCTGTGGGTTCTTGTGTTGCTATGTGTCAGGCTGATGGATGCCTGCAATGTACAAACAGTAACAAAACCCAGGGTGATTTCTTGGTGGGTTTTTTGTTGTTTTTTTTTTTTTCTGTCTTTTAGTTTTTTTAAGGGCAGTACTGTGGGTTTTAATATCTTGGACTTTTGTGGGGAAATTTTTATGGTGTTTACCAGCGGTTTAGAGATTGAAGAGATTGTCCATGTTGTAAGTGATGCCCTGTTGGTCCTGCATCCCGGGCAGCTGCTCTTGTGGTGGCTTTTGGGTTGGTTGGTACAGCTGGGCTTGGTGTACTAATGGCTTTCAGGCCTTAAGGAGGTCTGGTGTAGGGAGGTGTATTACTCTAGGTTGACTGAGGGCTCGTGAAGATGTGCTTGACAGCTTGAGTTGCAGGAAGGATGAACAGTCTTGCATAGTTCTCAATTTTAGCTTTAAGTACAATGAATTGTGCCAGAATTGTTTCAGAATCAATTGCTTCAGAAATAGTGAATTGGTGGTTGTTGGTTTGGGCTGAGTTTGGGTTCTTCATGTACAAAAGGTTTTTTCCAACACGATCTATCAGGGCTGTTGTCCACGGGAAAGACAGAGTCGTTAATCTGTTTAGGAAGTATCAAATGTTACATCTGCAGAAGATGACCAGAGTTGGGCTTTGTTGGTGTGGAGGCTTTAGTGACAACATTGGACTTTGCTGCATCTTCCAGCATCTTGTTGAAGAAAGTCAAGAAGCAAGGGATGGATTGTTGGGTGGGAATGATGATAGCGTTACAGGTTGTGTTATCAGCTCTCTACTGGGGAGAGGTCCAGCAGTGTCATCAGGGGGGTTTGCCCTCTGTAGTGACCTAGAGGGTAATTTTGAGGAGGCACTACAGTAGCCTGTGCTGAGCCTTGAAGCAAACTATAGTTTTCAGAGCCCTGAGGCTCTCAAAATAAGCGCTTGAAAGACAAGATGGCTTCTTGGTAGAGCTGTTAAATGTTTTGGATGCTTTGCTTACTTTTGTGGGTGCGCTTCTTTCTATCAAGAGTATGGTGCTGCTCCTCTGGCCAGCCTGGCTCTGTTTTGCAACAGCTAACTGGTATCCTGAAACCTTGGCATGCCTCAGAACTGGTTTGTTCAATTGGAGGCAGTGGAGCATGTAATCTGTCGGGATGGATGTTTTTTCCAAGCAGCTCTATACATTTTCAGTTTATTATATCAGTGAAGTATGTTGACAGCTGTGTGCACCATTCGGCATTCAGGGCTCGTGCCCGGACTGCGCGGGCTGTGTCACGCTGTTGATTCCCTACACAAAATAGCTTTCAGGCCTGTAAAGCTGTCACTCAACCGGTCATGGCTACGCCGAGCCGCGGCTGGGGAGAGACGTCTCCTGCGTTAATTGTTGGGTAAGCAAGTGAGTGCATGTGCTAATTGTATGTCTGTGGCAGGATTTCCCTTTCACTGCTCTTCTCCTGTTGCCTGCGTTCTCCAAGACCCCGATGAAATGACTTTCAGCAGGAGTCGGTATTTACTGCACTCAGCTTTTGGTTCGCCCTCGGGCTACATCAGCCCCCCCTGAAAAATTAGACTTTTTCTGTTGGTGCAGCAGGGCTCTTCAGCAACTTTCCTCCTTTTTTTGGGGGGGGGCAGAAAATCCAAACTAGTTTTGCTCTGGACCATCCACAGCTCAGGTGAGGTGCAGCCTCAGGAGATGCCGTGCTGGGTCTGACCATGTCCCGGTGCTGCCAAAGGAGAGACAGCAGCTGAGGTTTGCAGGCCCTTGCGTTAGCTGTTGGAGCACTTCTCTGTGTTTGTGAAGAGCTGCAAGGGGAATGAAACGTTTTCTTTGCAGATTTATTTCAGGGGAGGTTGGGTTATTGGTCTTTGAGGAGCACAGAAGCAATCCTTGGTTCCATCTCACACCTCTCAAATATCACTTTATTTCCAAGCCTCAGATATTCTTTAAAAAATTGCTTTAGGTTAAAATTGAATTAAGCTTTAAGTTTTCATGCTGTCCAGTTGGAAACCTGTCACTCTGTATGTTTTCCACTTTGAGAATCCCTTTGGTAAATAAAAATATTTTGCTTTTTCCCAGTCTCATGCTGAGGATGAAGATTATTCTCAGGTTTCTGCTATCATTGCATAATGCCGACATTTTCAGATTGAAAAGCCTTGGGTTATTTCTTACAGGATCCTAGTTTTCTTAGTTTTATTTTTTTTCCCCTGTGATATCTCCATAACATAACTGTTTGCACATAAATTAAGCAGAATTCTTTGGCTGACTCTTGTGCACACCTGTGCACTCACATCTTCTGCCAATAAATCGCTGCACTTAAATGCTGCTTCTGAAATATTTGCTGAGGAATGATTTTAGGAATCTGAAAATTATTATTCTGAGACTTGGGCTTCTTATATGGTCATTTGTGAATTAAGGCTATGGGAAAACAGGTTGTTGTTTAAGCAAATGAGCTGTTCTTAGAAGTAGTTCGTTGGGTCTTCTGGAGAGGCAAACGTCTCATTTCTTCAATTCATGGGTAGATTTGTCAGTGCCCTGGTGTCCTTAGGACCCTGTCTCCCTTCTGCTGCTGCTGGGGTGCACTCCCTCCCCCTGGAACCTCAGCCATCAGGAGGGACTCTTCATTCACCAGTGGTCATTAAAACCACCCTTGTTTTGGTGAGCACCTTCTCTTGAAGACTCCTCCAAAGACACCTCCGGGTGTAACCCAGCAGGCCTGGAGGAAAATATAATAAGGTGAACGGGGAGAACTATAGCCGAATTTGCTGTGGTGGGTAGAGAAGAGCGTGGTTCAAGCTGGTGTTGGTGCGATGGGCTGTGGATGGTGGTGCTGGTGTGGTGGAGCTGGGAACGGCAGGTCCATGGAGAGCTGCAAAGAGAGCTGGCCAGTTAGGAAATAATTTGGCTTTTGATAAATGTGCTTCTTTCACTTCACAGCTGGGATGGCTCTTGGATGTTGAGGAATGAGTCCTATCGCTGTCTGATTTTGTGCTATCGTTTGTTACTCTATGCATTTGTGTTACCTAATGGGCAAGTATTTCCTGTGATTATTTGAGGGTGTTGAGTCTAGTTATACCCGATAGCAAAGAACTCCCTAGGTTCAACTCTTAAAACAAATATAATCCTAAAATAATGAATATTGTGGTTAATGATTATCAGGATGTTTTTTTGGTCTTCTGTGAAAGGGTGAATGCACCGAATTTTCCAGTCATTCCCTGCTTTTATTTCAAACTATTTCAGAATTGGACTGGCCTTAGAGGTTTAAGAACACTCTTTATCGCCTGACTTATCAGGAGTTACTGTAAGGGTGATTTCTGGCTGGTAAGGTGACCGTTCATTTGCTGCTGTTAGTATTAACCCATAAAGTTCCCCAGTGAGTGGAGTATGCAAGAAAGCTGCTTATTATGTTAATGAAATATCACAGCACCAAGATTTTCTTTCAAGTCTCAGGGTCACAGCCCTGCACCTTGGAATAAAAGAAGAGGTGTTTACAGCTCCATATCCATTGCTTCCAAACTGGGAGGTCGCCTGTATGCTGTCGCCTTTCCCAGGGCTCCCCATCCCAGTGACTGACTTGCACCAGTTCAATAAAGTGATGAAAAATGCTGGATTTAAGGGACCCTGATGGATATGCATAGGATTATTATTTTTACGCAGCGCTCTATTTATAACCAGTGGCTAAGGTTAGATGAGGTGACGGGAGGAAAATCCTAAGGGTAACGCAGCGAGCCCCTGTGCACTGCAGAGGTAGGATTTACAGTAGGAGAATGCCCTCTGAAGAGCATGTGTTTGTGCCCACAGCCATTAAGCTTAATAATCTTGCTGTCTGTATCGACTTACAAATGAAAGCTTGCAGTAATTTGGAGCAGCATTTGAATTGTGAGTGGTAGCGATGATGCTGAGCTTGTCTTTTAATGCTGAGTTTAGAGTCTTTGAGGTTTGGATTAAAAAAAAACTTCAATGAAACCACAAAAAAGACATTGGAAGCATAACTGAACAGGTGGAACAAATTTGTTAAATCTGTTATTGGGAAAACAGCAACTTGCTTTTAAGAAATAAATCAATCTGCAGCTCAGTGTTTCATAATGAGGAGTGGGATAGGAAAATCTAAAAATATCTACAAATGAGAGCTAATGCTCTGAAGGAACAGATCCAAACTAGAATATAATATTGCCCATTGTGGTGACAATAAGTATTTTAAAGTTCATTGAGATCCTTGCTGTGGTGCAGATGGGACTTTAAGAGCCAGCGTATTTCACTTGGCTGAGTCCAGTTTTTATTTGCATAATAACTTATTATATGTATTGCCAGTAGCTTGCGGAGCCCCCGGTCAGGGTTGGGAAACCACGATGAGTTCATACTCCTCTGCCTGGTGAGACAATATATTCAGTGAGGAATTGGGAGGGAGGCATCTCTAGCAACTAAAGGCAAGTGGTTATGTGCTTGAAATGGCAGGAAGGAACACAGCTTTTAACCCCTGCTTTAGGACAGGGGTGACCTTTGTGTATCTCAGCTCTTGCCATCAAGTGCCATTTCAATGGGCTTTGTCCTTCAGCTGTGTCTGTCCCCCATCCACCAGCCTGTGGTATGGGCTCCAGCAGCTTATTTTGATAAAGGAGCTTATCTGGATGGAAAAAGTGTCCATCAACATCTGGACTGTCAGGAGATGGGTATCGCTGCTGCGGTCTGCATTCTGCTGCTTGTTATTCATTTTCCCTTCACTGTTGGGCAGCAGAGGCAGCTCTACTTCCATCTTTCTTGGAAAGCTATTCCATAGTCTCATTCCTCTCAGTAGGCTCTTCCTAAACTTTATTCCAGAATTTCCTTGCTCAGATGAGCAAGGAGAGAGTTTGTCACACCCAGCTTGGGCATTGTCATTGACTCTCGTGATCCATCCTGTCTTTCTGTGCTCTTTGATACTTGTTGAGGGCTTCTCTGCGCAGGGGGCTTCTCACAAGTGCTGTTTCGGAGTAGCTGCTCCAAAATAACTGAATCCACATGGACAGCTGTTGCTCAGAGGGGAGTAGGTAAGTGCATCCATAAAGCTTCAGTTTTCTGCCAGAGGGAGCGTGGCTGGTGCAGCTGGTGCATGGCAATAGCCCTTCTGTGGAGCCCTGTGCACTGCGTTGCTCTTCATATGGCACTTGAGGGGGTTTAAACAAAACTGACCCACTCCAACTTCCAAAATCTGGTTGGGGAGAGAATTGATGGGGTGTGGAGTTGTAAAAGTGCCAGGCTGTTTTCCAGGGATGGGTGTTGCCATGCACTGGGATGGTTTCATGTGCTGCAGGCTGACCTGGGGATACGGCAGCATCCCGCCCGCACGGCTTCTTGGGTTTAGGCTTGGAGAAGGTTTAGCTGAAACTAGTTTTGCTGTGATCAGGGCAGGTGAAACTGGATATAGCAAATGCCATCGTCATCCTCTGTGGCAAGTCAAGGGTGCTGCAGCACGGGGCTGCTGCGCATTTGCAGTGTTCAGTGTTAGGGTTTGGCTGGGTGGAAGCAAACCAGCCATGGCTGCCATTTTGCAAGTGGTCACACAAGAGATGCTTTTGCATGGCTGGGATTCCCTAAGTGTATTGCAACACGTCTTTCTGCCCCTAAACCTCATTGCAAAATTAAAGGACTTCTCTTTTTCTTTCCCTTTTTTTCCTCCCCCTCAAGTAGCTGGGCTTTGGAAAGCCGTAACCAACCGTCATCAACCTGATTATTAATGTGCTGGGCTCTGGAAGGATCTGTGGTTTTTAGAAACTCCGCCTGTTGCTTTAATGGAGAGTGGGGCTCTGCTTTCAGGGCTCGTGTGGCAATTGTGCTGACTCCTCCTTATGCTGCTGGAAGCCCTGCTTGCCTTCTGTTTCCGTGGTTTGTGAGTGCTTTTATGTGCTGTGATGCTCAGGCTATGAGAGAGCATCCCCGCTCCAGTCATGAGGAGCTGCACAATGGCGATGGGCTGCGCCCGGCAGCCTGGGGCAGGGGTGGAGGGGGACCCGCTGGCCAGGAGCCACCAAGGCTTTAGAGCAGCCAAGGGGCAGGCAGCTGGCACCCATGGGTGCTGTCGGAGGTGTGGAGACGTTTGGGGGTACCAGGGAGTCTCTCTGTCCACGCTGTCTGCAATTTCTCAAGGCCAAAGGGTTCATGGAGTCTTTGTGTTCCCGCTTTGAAGCTTGGGTCTGAAAGTGTTGTAATGAGATTTTATTATGTATTCTGGCAAGGTCTTGTTATTTTGTGTGTGGATTTATTGTATAATGAATTGAGTGATTTTGAAATGTTTTGTGCAACGATTTTTTGGAAAGGACATTGTATTTTGTTTATGGGACATGTGAGTTTTTTTGAAACTTTATTTAGCTTTTAGCAAGAATAATCTTTATTCAACAAATAGTGCAAATAAATCTTTAATTGAACAAATATGTGCCAACTTTCAAACACAGTAACAAACAATGACATGAAACAAGGAAGCTTTGGAACAATATACAACTTTAAACATAGTATTAAAAAAAAAAAAAACACCCAAAAAAAACCCCAAACCAAAAATCCCACAACTCAAGAGCCCCTAACAAAGCAGAATTTGGGCTGTAGAGCAGGGCAGCAGCTAAGTGCACGTATACGTGGGACCTGCCAAGGTGGAGGGCGCGGAGCAGGGAGCTTGGTGCCTCTTGGCTTTCTGGGGTTCGCAGTGGGTTGGGGGGCAATGGTGGCCCCCCTGAGGTGGGGTTTGGGGGCAGGCGCCACTGCCAGCTCGCACCGGGCTGCCAGACGTGACTGGGCTGTGTGAGCGCTCGTAGCTGTGGGGCGATGTGGAAACACGGTCTCCAGCGCAGCCGGCTGTCTCTGCAGCCGCTCCAGGAAACATTCATATACATCCCTGTCCTTTCCCAGCCGCCTTCCCGGGGCTGCTGATGCTCCCCCCATCCCAGGGGCATCTCCAGCCTCTCCCAGGAGGGGTGGCAGGGTGTACTGCGGGGTCAAGGGCTTGCCTCAGCCAGGCTTTGCGTCTTTCAGCCCAGTGTTATGTTCAGGCTCCTTGCAGGCAGCCGGGTGCCTTCAGTCTCTGTGTCTTGCTGTGTCCTGCATTGATGAGTCTTGTGATAGCTGCAGACTTGTGCAGGGCATTGCTCAGCCTGGGAAATGATGTTAGCATCCCTGTATTCTGTTTCACCTTTTATCACCATTTATCACCATTTTATCACCATTTTATCTGTTATGATGTTAGCAACCATTTAAGTTCATCTTTCACTCTTGTCCTAGCTTCCTGCCAGGAGCAGAGCTCTGGGAAGCCCTGAGCTGCATGCAGTGATGCCAGGCAGGGGTGAGGAATGGGCAGTGGTGTGGGGAAGATGGGCAGGCACATGCCAGGGCTCAGCTGCAGCCTGGGTTGGAAACGGAGCTTTCCATCCCTTGCAATGTGAGAGCCTTTCCTGAGATGGGACACCTTGTGCCAAGGATGGGACACCCATAGTTGTTATCATGGGTGATAACAAAATGGTCTGTATCGCATTTGTGGATTATCTTTCCCATAACTGTGGCATGAAACACTGTGCTTAGGTGGCACCACTTGCTCCTGGTCCCTTCTCCCTCTGTCTTGGCGTGACAGGGCCTGGAAATGGCTAGAAGTTACTGCAAAACTCTTATATCCACCATGAAAGGGCTTCGAATGAGTGTAGGAAGCCAAAGGGAAGTAGTTTGTGGTACCTAGAAATAGTCTGGCTTATAATATTTTGTGTGTGGTTTTCTGGAATTTTATTGAGCTGCATCCTCCAGCTCTGACAAGTTGTATTCTTTTTCACTTGTTAAATATCTTTATCAGGAGTAAATATTTGTAATTGATTCTGGATTCCCCAGGGTTTTGCATCAACTCTGTAGAAAGCGAACACAGAAGTAAATTTCTCATCTATAAAACATATACTAGTTTCCAAAAAACCCACCTTTTGCACCCTGACAAGTGGTTTTTATTCTCAGCATTTGTTTCAGTTCACTTTTTATGAATAGTAGTTTTTAGGGAAGAAAGGCAGAGTCACCTTCCTGTTCATTTCTATATTAATCTGATTCTACTGGATTTCCTTCCTTGTTCCAGCACCTTAACTGGGTTATGCTTTTCTCTTTATAATGCCAATAATGATCCTAAAGCATGGAAGGCATTTATTAATGAAGATGCTCATATCTTTATCTGGCTGCTGCTTTCCCTGGGGTTTGTGGATTTCCTATGTTGAAGACAAAATAACTTGGCTTTTTATGGCAGGAGGAGGCCAAACTCTGCTTTTAAGTGGTTTCCTTACACTTTGTAAACACAGAAATATCAGGAATATGAAGCCTGATATTGCTTATTTCTGTGGGCAGTCTCGTGTAGCGAATCCATTGTTATGGGGAGGAGCATTTCCAGCCCTTCATTGGCCTTTTCAGCCCCTAGAAATTTTAACAAAAGAGCCTTTCTTCTAATAGTTAGCAATGGAATTGGGTGTTAATGAAAACAAATTAATTTTGAATGGAAAATTCCTTCTTGTCTGTGTTGTGCCATTCTCTTTTTATAGCGTAAACCTACCAGATCTCTCTCTAGCTGCCCATACTTTTCCAGGAAGAATAAATGAGGCTTATGTTTTCAGAACTGTGAGCTAGCGGCATGTTGCCTCTCCAAGCACTCTTGGGCTGAACCACCCCAACCTTCTCCAGACGTTTTGCATGGCCCCACAAGGACACAATGCTTGTCTATGGACCTTGTTTTTAAACACTTCTTTTTCTTTGGTTTTGGCCTCATTTTCTTTTCCTCTCCAAGTCTCAGCTCCTTCCTCTTTCTTGGACATTGTGGTTATTTTATATACCTAGAGAATACAGTCAAGGCTCTTCCTTTTTAGCTACAAATATAGACTTCGTTTTCTGTTTTGAGTCCTAGCTTGAATGTGGGTGGACTTCACCCTTGCAAGAGCTCTGTAGAGCCGGAGGAAGTGGTTGGGTCGGGGACAGTTTCACCTTGGTCCATGCACAAAAGATGTTGATGCAAAGGAGCCTCCTTGGCCAAACGTTGCACCGGAGGCTTGTGGCTGAGCCAGCATTTTCAACCCAGATCTCCTGAAACCCAGCCCAGCGTGCAAAGACACCATGCTACCGCCTTCCCTAAAGCTCTCGTTAGCTGTTCTTGCATTTAAAGCAAAGGCAAAAGGCCAACAGCAGAGAAGAACACCTGCCTGCATGTTTTATTTTGAAATCCGTATTAACTTACGAGATCAATGAGTTGATGTCACTTGCACCATGCAGAAGGAATCAAGGGAAGCCATTGATGTGCCAGATGTGTGGTTGTAAAATCTGCCGCCTTCGTGGCCGCGTGAGAAGCAGAGTGGTTGGTGGTGCTTTGCCCAGGATTTCTTGTATTTGGTGAGGAAAGGAGGCAGGGAGATGGTGACTGCAATGGCTGTGAGCGGTCTCTCTGCAGTAAATCCTCCTGTCAGCTAATGCTTGAGCCACAGCAGGCAGGAAAACAGAGATCAGTCAGCAGCATTTGCCAGTGAAGCATTGTCATTTCAGCGAAAGGTGCTTCTTTAATATTTAGGATAGAATTGTTCTTTAAACATCATTTTCCATAGGTAGGACATGGCCTGAATCCATAGAATGGCCAGTGGTATTGAGGATAGATTTCCTTGATTCTTTTTTTTTTTTTTTTTTTTTTTGGGGGGGGTGGTTAACTACTTAATTTCCCATTTAGTGAGGAGGGTATAATTCCCCTTAGGACTAAACTATAAGCATTGTAGCTATCTGTTCATGCTGAGCTGGTGCTGCAAACACACAGCCTTTGTACCTCCATCCAGCAGAAAGATATCTTGCTGGATCTTATTGTTGGGAGCCATCAGTAAAAGATCCACATCCTTCTCTTCTGGACAAACTGCCCTGAAGGATGTTCCTTGGGCTCAGCCTGCACCCCGGTCCCATGAGAGGTGAGGACCAGGGGGACGATTCCATCTGGTGTTGGAACTGGCCAAAAGGCAGGAGGGAGGGAGCACTGGCAGGGTCTTGGTGCTGGTGCGTGGTCAGCCCCAGCCAGACTGGAGGTCAGTGCAGGTTAAGAATGTTGAGGTCCAGTGAACGGGGCTAGGTCCTGCTGACCAGTGAGGTGTTTGCATTCATATTGCTGTCTCGTTTCTTACCTGGGAGAAAGAGGTTTTCCTCTTGCTCGCTGGCTGTATCAGAGTGCTTGCCTTTTCACACCTCCCCACGTCCTGGTGCACAGCTCCTCTGTGGGTTGAGGGCTCAGATCTGCTTCTCGAGATGTGCTGGCGCTGGGTGGGAGGACATTCATGCATCCCTGTGGGAGCTGGGGGTGCCCGTGTGTCCCAGCATGGGGCTGACAAACGGCTTTCCCTCGGATAGACCGGGATCCTATGCAAGCCTTGGCAGCAGCACTGTAATATTTCCTATCAGCAAATCACCTGCTCCTTGTTGGAAGTGGTAAGTCTGTTCTGGCTTCATGTCAACACTGTATCAGGCATGTAAGCATGTTGGCAGGCAATCTTCATCTTTCTCAGGCTTTTGGATCATGAGGGGAGGATCAGCCAGATGTCCTCAAAATCCTGCATATCCTGTAGCTATCCTGCAGCCAGCCTGGAGTGCAGCAAGGAAAACTGCATGCAAGGCTTGCTCCTCTGCATCCTTCCTGCCTCTCCTTGGTCAGCGTTTCTCCCTTGGGCTGCAGGTTGAGAGCAGGTTAAGGTGGGACCTTACTGCATCCATGTGGAAAACCATGGATGAGCTTGTCCTGCAGATACTGCAAGGAAGGAATGTATCTGAGACTTGAACGGTTTTCCTCTACAGACCTAAGAAAGCGGATCAGGGCAGCATGGCTTGGAGGACATCAGGTATTCAAATAAATCATTTATTTGCACCAAGTTTCTCACTTAAATGGTCACCTGTCTAAACCAGTTTAGTTGGAGTCCTAAGTCCAGACATTGAGGTTTTTGGTTTCAGACCATCTGCTTGCTCTAGGATCTTCCTTTGGAAAGAATGCGACATTCTGCGTCAGCACTTGCAGCTTGTAGTTGCTGCAAAGATTCTCATCCTGGTTTTAGGATGAAGATTTTGATCTTAACCTGGGAGTCAGAGCACGCACTTCAGCAGCATCTTAATGAGCTTATGGTTCAAAGCTATTTATTATCTGTTATGACAGGCCTTTTATTATACTGGAAGACTAATTTGCATTGCTTGTAATTAACACTGTAAAATGTTTAAACAAAAGTACAGATAGAAATTAAATTTATAGGCATTGAATTCAATAGCATTAAAATAAACCTTTGATTTGCTTTTCTCCTTTGGCAAGAAAGTGATTAGCTCAAATTAAATTTACGGAAAGCTCTCAACTTGGAATGAGTGATTTAATGAAAAAAAGGCATCCCAAACTGCCAGAGCAGCTTGAGGAAGAGCTAAGCTTTCACTTGCAGAAGGCTGTCAAAGTGAAACTTAACTGTTTCGGGTAGGAGAGGTACATACCCTGAAAACCCGTGTCAGGACGTATGCAGGCAGGATGGCGGCTTGGCTTTTCAGCATTGGAGGCATTGAGAGGCTTCCATGGAGTGGCACAGAGACTTTATTCTGTTAAGATCTTCAAGCAGGATCTTGCCTGGTGCAATCACTGCGTGCCAGCACCATGTCATGCCTTTCCTCTGAGCCTTGGGGTCCTGTGGAGGTGGCATTGAGATGAGCAGGTCAAACAGATCTGACACAGAGCACCATCCACCACCATGGTTATCCTCAGGTGGATGCAGTGCTGTGGCACGCCAGCACCACGTTGTCCAAGGGCAGCATGTTGTCTGGGGCCATATCTCATCTTAGCCGAACCTGGGGATATTTTGCTCCTGTGCTTCAGGTTAACTGTTGTATCAGGTTCAATGGAAAAGGACTGTGGGGTTTTTAGGAGGTTTTTTTGCGTTCCACTTCTTCGTCTCCATCGCTGCCTGTCATCTGGCAGGGCCAGGATCTTCCTTCTGCCCTGCATGTCAGGTCCGTTCCATTGAGGCATGAAACATGGTTTGTAAAATCAGCCTTTCCAATGATAACTGATGCCTGAGGAAAAGGGAACGGGAATTGTGTCATGCCCCCTCTGTTGTGGGGCGCTGGAGGCAGTTGTGTGGGGGCCACTGCAAACGTGTGCCTGTGATCAGTAAATCTCCTCCTGCAGAGCACATAAGGTGATTCTGGAAAAGTCTTGTTTTACAATAGAAGAGGCTTTGACATCTTCATCGTCAAATGAAGTCATCAAACTGAGGCCGTTTCTGCTCTGAATTACAGAACAAGCTTTGACAAAAAATTATATTGCGAGAAAACGGTCTCTCGGTAAGGTTTGGATTCTCTTCTATTGTTTTGGATTTTCTTGGTTTATGGCTGTGATTAGTTCTAGCTATAGCATAGTTAGAACTAATTTGTAGCGTCTGGAGCCAAGGCTCTGAGTTGTCCATGTGTTGGTATTGAGCTGCTGCCGAGATTAATGGGTGAGTACATGTTGCCCGAGGTCAGGACTGCTGTGATTTACAGTGTACAGACCTCTTGGGGACTGCTCCAGTCTGTCTGGCAGAAAGTTATGGTAGTTAAAAAAATAAGGAAGGTAGGGTGCAGCATGTCTCTGTCTCTCCTTGGGTCTTCTGTGATGCTGAGTTGCCCAGGAAAGTTGGGGGTTGGAGGGTGGTTTGCACCCTCAATGCTCTCAAACCGGAGGGTGTTTGTTCAAAACCTAGTTAGTGGGGTATTGCTGTAGAGGATGTTCAGCAACAGGTTTGAGTTTGAAGAAGCTACAGGTAGTTAAAAATTAGGTCTGGACCAAAGGTTTGTAGCTGGAAATTCAGCTACTGGTGAAGTGGATTGGAAGTTTCAGGTCTTTGCCTGCTCCTGGGCAGTTTGATGGCCTTAAAAATGGCATTTCCTCCCCAAATCCCTCCTGTGGCAGGGTAAAAACCACTGGCAAGGACCTGCCTGTATAGAGGACATGAAAAACTGAATTAAAAGCAACTACAGCTAGAAAGCAAGTAAAAATAAATAACAACAAAAAAATCTAGCATGCACCAACGCCTTGAGGAACGATGGTGGAAATTATATTTTTATATTTTCTTGGGCAGGCCATGCACAAACTGGATTTTATATTTTGGGGTGTTTTTTTGGTAATTTGTAAGTTTCCATCACTCTGCAGCAGGAGTTCGTTTTGTTCTGGTTTTAAGTATTTTAATTTTTGGCTCAAGCTCATTGAGCCTCCATCGAATGGGTGCCTCTCACTGTTTTCAAAAGGTAACTTTAAAAGTTCAAGTATTGGTGCATTATCTATGTTAATCTGGAAAGACTGTCAGCTGATACAACATCTCTTTCAAACCCTGCCAGGGTATTTGGGAACCTTTCTTCTTCCCCCTCCTCCCCCTCCCAGGCTCTTTGCTTATGTAGGCACTGTGTTTATGTTCTCCTCCAAATTAGACTGTAAAGTCTCTTGGGTAACATATGACTTCAAGCTGTCGAAACGCATTTTGAACCCATGTGCATATTTTCATTACAACTTCATGGCCCAGCTACCCAATGCACTTGAGATGAGCATTGTCTTCTACCAGAAGAAAGACAAAGGTGACCTCAAGCTCTATAGAAGCTTGTGTTTTGTGTCTTGTGTAAGTCCTTTTGTGTTTATTTGGTTGATTTGTGAGGAGAAAGCCAGCCCTTCAGCCACTGGGTAATGAAGCTTCTGAGCATTTGCTCTACAGAAAGTAAGAATGAATTTTGCCCAAGTTATTTGACTTAGGATAAGCTGGAAAGAAGGAGCATCTTGCTAACTGTGTCAGTGTCTGCTAAAAGAGCGCGTCTCTCTTTTAAGAAGGATTTGTCATTCCCAAACTACCGATTGTGAGGCAGGAATAAAGCTTTTTCCATTCTCATTTTGTTTGGTTTTGCCTTTTAATGTAATGTTTGGGGGGTTGCAGTTTAAGTCCCTTAATCAGCTGGTAAGAAAAGTTGTGAAATGAGCGAAGGCACAGGATTTAATGCCTAGAGTTTGATAATTGTGTTTTGTTTTTTAAGCTTAAAATTAGAGGGTTTTGGTAACACGACAAGCTGGAGGTATGTATCAGGGACATAGGACATTAATTTGAAATTTGTTTTTTGTAATAGTGCTTTTTTTAAGAGCGGATTCTCTCTATATTTATTGTCAGTTTCTCTGGCAGCACTATTATTGAGAAATGACAAGTTAGGAACAACGTTGTTGCAGTTTGGGGGAATTGGGATGGGGTTTTTTGGCTCAGGCAATGGAGATCAAGTTTTTGGCTGAGGAGCCCTGGTCAGCCTCACAGCTGATGTGCCCCATGCTGAGCATGACCCAAGATGTTTGCAGCTGGAGCCTGTGCTCTGAAGCCTGCTGCGAGCAGTTCATGCCTCAGTGCATGAGCTCTTCCCCAGGCAGATGGCAGGAGTGAGACAGGGAGCAGAGCAGCTATTAAGGGTATTATCCCAACTTCAGTCATAACCCAGTTGCTAATCATAAGCTGGTCTATGACTACAGGGTCCTCAAATCTGGCTGCATTTGAGCAATGGAGCACTTTTACCTGCTCTAGTGAAAGGTGTCCCTGCCCGTGGAAGGGGTTGGAATTGGATGAGCTTTAAGGTCCCTTCCAACCCAAACCAGTCTGGGATTTTGTGGCCTCCTCTGGACTTGCTCCAACAGGTCCACATCCTCCTTATGTTGGGCTGGATGCAGGACTGCAGGTGTGGTCTCACAAGAGCAGGGTAGAGGGGAAAGAATCTCCTTCCTTGCCCTGCTGGTCATTTTTCTTTGCTCTTAAAAGATATGGTCTGGCACTGGTGTCAAGAAGGGATGCTGGACCATGAACCTTTAACTGCAGCAGAGCTGTGATTCTATGAGATACTGGAAGCTGACTTGGAGATGCTTAAACCAGGAAAAAAATGGGAGAGCAGCTTCCACCATGTTCCCCTGCCCTAAATCACTCAGGACCCTGCATGCAGCAAGTGGTGGTTGCTTGCTTTCTCACTTGAAGCAAAGCACTCCTGGGAGGGTCTTTGATGAAAACCTGTGCATCTCCTAGATCATTGGGTAGCACAAGAGCAATGACTGATTGTTACAGTGCTTTAAACTGCTGCTAACTTTTATTGGATATTCTGCTTAATGCATGTGTAAGGGAATTATCTTGATAAATACACAGTACAAGTACTGCTTCTGGCTAGAAGGATGATAGCAGCTAATCCACAGAAACATGCACAGCCCAACCTTTTGTTGCTTTCCATTTTGCATGATTTTGCAGAACAGGATATGTCAACACTCTGGTGGCTCACAAAGAGCCACTTAAGGGGTGTGGGTGAGCACGATAAAGCAAGACCGAAGGGGTAGGTGTTGGGACATGCTGATGGATATCATGTCTGCACAGAAACAGCTGTTTTATAAATCCCTCCTCCCTTTTGTTAATGGAAAACTGACAGCATCCCAGAAGAAGGCAAGTTCAGGAGGTGCAGAGTGCTTTGCACGTTCAGTCAAAGTGTAATCGGTTTCTTAGCAGAGTTAGCTGACTTTTTTGGGGGGTGGGTTACATTTTGTGCTTCTGGGGTGCTGTACATATTTCATCCCTTTCAGATGCTCTTTTTCCTTTTCTCTTTTTTTCTCGGCTCTAAAAGTTGAAAGAGGGCTTGGGTTTCTTCTCCTTTTGAATGTTGACCTTGATGCATAAAGTTGTCTGGCTTTCTGCTCTCCCTGCCGAGTGATATATGTGAGCATCTGGTAACAAGGGGGGGGTTGATCATTAGTTTCTCTGAATTTCCATAACTAAGATCACGCATGTACTGCAGGATTTCTTCCCAGCATCGCTGGACTGTCCGAGTGTTCCCATGTCAGGCCCAGCCTTTCGTGCAGAGCCGCAGTGTGTAGGGCTGCAGGCTGAGCCATCCCTCCGAGCAAAGCAAAGCATGGTGGCAAACATCTTCTTTTGGGGGGTCTAGCATATTCTGGTGTTGCTAAGTGTATCTGAAGTAATCCAGTCTGTTGTTTGAGTTCACCTCTGATCTGAAGCAATGCGGTCTCCTGCCTTCCTGGGCATGCGTTGGGAGTAGGCTGCTCTATGTCATCAGTATTGGTTGTGACACCAGTATTAGCATCAGGATGTTCTTCATGCTCCATTTTTACTGAGCTTGAGGGGTTGCTGTGGGAGGGAAGGTGGTGGGTGAAGGCTTGAGCTCCCACTGTGCCCAGTGGCAGATGTGTGCAGCAGCTCTGGCCTCACTGGAGGTGCTGGGGTGCATTGGAGGTGCTGGTGCCGGGGTGCTGCTTCAGCGCATTTGGCAGATGGATTTCATTGATCCCAGGGAGGAATCTGGGAGTGAGGGACCAGGCAGCACCCTGGGCCTCACTGATTTTACAGCACTTCTATCTTTTGAAAGTAAAAATTCAGCCACTCAGCTGTGGGTGAAGCTCAGGGGTGAGCTTGATCAACCATCTTGAGGGGCACAAATCCCGTGGATGGCTGCTACCAAAACACCATCATCTAAAAGATGGTGTAATTCCAAAATAATCCATTTTATAAGGCTGTTTTATGGGTAGTTTCTATTCTTTGCTACCTTCTGTTTATGGGGCTTTTCTTTTTTCGAGTCGGGACAATAAGACCTAGCACAAGAGGCTGGTTCTTCATGTTGGCTGTGGTCACTCTGCTGTCCATCTCAACTTTGCACTTCTCCAGCCTGCTAATAAAGCATCAAATTGTTCTCTCTGCATGAAAAGCTAGGAAGGGCCAGAACCAAGCCTGAATGTGATTCAGACCAAGCATCTCCATCTCCTTTCGGGTGCTGGCTGTCAGGTCATTACCATTATTAAAAACGCCAAAAGCATCTCTCACCTTCGGGACCTTAAGATCTCTGTATCAGGGTTTCCAGCATCCTTGTCTCCATGTGGTTCCTCAGTCATTTGGTTTTCCTGATTGCAGTATTACTCATTTCTACTGTCCTGGGTTTTACTTGTGGACTTCGTTAGGGCAAGCAGGTAATGCTTATAAATTGAAATTTGGCTGCATAATGTGGTTTCTGGTTGCATTATATTTATTCCCCATGGGCTTGGGGACATATCCCATGTGTTCTCCAGTGCAAATGATTGTTTAAAACATCCATCTGCTTTATCTGCTGTTATGTTTACAATTGCCCTTTGTAGTTCCTGGCAGACTCTTGTCTCCTCTGCTTTTTGTTTATTTAAGGTTATGGTAAAATGTCCCTTCCATTCAGGGCGTGTGGGAGCCTTGGCTCAGGGGAATAAAACATCATGACACTACAATCATCCCAAGAGCCTGGAGTGACCCAGGCAGTGGTGGTTCCAGCTGGTCGCCGATGCTGTTGCTCCTCAAGAATGGGATTTTGGCCAGATCCTGCCCTTGGCCTGTCTTGGGCTTTGCAGGCGGAGTAGCTGGCTGCATCCATAACCAGTTCTTAGCAGATTCAGTGTGTACAAGGGGAAAAATAAAGTACACTTAATTTGTAGCAAAACCTGGCCAGTGGAATAACTTTTGTTTGGGGATTGAACCAGTGTGATGTCCCTGTTTGTCTGTCTAGGATGATTTAGAAAGCCAGTTTCGGCTTTAGAAAAAAAAAAAATAAAAATACAACAAACAAACTCAAACTAAACTGTCTGAAAAACCCAGTGAGGATATATTTGATACTTTTTCCTGGCAAAAGTTAAGCAGTTTCCATCCTTCTTCAGTTTCAAGCCTTCAGAAGGTTTACAGGTCCTTCTTTGGCACATGCTGCTTTGTGTCCTTGTCCACGCTTGCGTGCTGACAGTGCTGTAGGCTGGGCATGCATGGGGCTGCACAGACTTTGGAGTTTTACTCAGGTTTTGTGTCCCCATCACAGACCAAATATGACCTGGGGTGACATTTGGAGAAGTTGCAAAATTCTGTCTGTAAACAGTATCTATTTTTTTTCTCTCTTATACTAAGCCCCAAGCCATGTAACTCTTTGTCTCACCCAGAAAAGTAGGAAAATACTCCCTGGCTGCAGGAGTGGGTTATTTTCCTAGTTTTCCTTCACTACAGCAGTGTTCCCGTTAAGGGTGAGCATGCAGAGTGCCTGGGTGAGACCCTCAGTGTGTGTGCCACACCGAGGTGCGTGTTGGAGATCTGTGGGACATGGTGGTGAATTCCTTGTCCTCTGCTGCTGGATGCATTGCCTGTTTCCCAGTTATGTTGGGCAAAAACTTCTGGCCAGCTCCAGGGTTCAGAGCTGAAGGTGCCTGATATGTATGTGTGCATGTGTGTGTGTGTGTGTGTGTATGAATATATGTGTATATATATATATATATATATATATCTGTCTTTGAAGCCCCACTGCCAGCAGGACATGGGTTGATACAGGAAAACTTTCCTCTTCCATATCTGGTACCCAGCAGTTTGCTGGGTATAAAGAAGATGACAATGATAAAATGAATGATTGTAAAAAATACAGAGTGACAAGATCAGATTTTCCTGGGGAGGAGTCGTCAGGGTCCACCTCAGAGGAGCAGGTGGGGAATACCTTCATGCGCTATGCATATGCTTACAACTGGATGTTAAACTTTGTGAGTAAGCTGAGGGTAAGTGGTACTTCAAAAAGATTTGAGAGCCAGCTTGCAAATCTTACAAGCCAGCTTAGTCCTCATTTCATGAATAGGGCATGGACAAAACCTTTCGTGACATTTTTCTCCCCAACTCTTTAACCTTCAGAAAGCCACTTCATCTTTCAGTGCCTTGCTTTGTAGTGTCCATACAATGAAGAAAGCAGCTGCTGCAGTGGCACAGGCAGTGTCCAGCAGCTTCAAACAATACTGAAATACTTTAACCCATCTTGACAAGCCGGTAGGACTACACAAAAGCATCTTGCTTCTGTCAGAAAGCAAGAACCTGTAAGGGAGCCACAAGCGAGCGCTTCCCCAGCTCTGGTCTCACACAAGAGCAAACAAAGACTTACTTAAGGCAGCTGCGCAGCAGCTGGCCTGGCTCACTGGATGGAAACATCTGGATGGTCTGACAACGTGTGGACCCTCGCGGCATGAGATACTGTGCTGACTGCTGCTGTGTGCAGCATCTTGCTGTCGCTGCTCTCGGCTGTTTGAAAGACATGCTCTCTAGTTCATCACATCAAAGTCTCAAGCAGAAAGGCTTGGCTTGCACAAAACTAACACCTCTCCTTTCTTGTCTAATGCTGCTGTGTCTCTTGCCTACAGCTGGGGACTGAGTGGTGTGATTGAGGTTCATTTGCCGACAAGATAATGTAATCCCTTTGCTCAGCTTCAGCATGCACTTGCAGTACTGTGCCAGCTGCACCTCCGACTTCATGGACGGCTGCTCAGATGATGGCATGGTTTGGTGTAGCTTTATTTCTATTAAAAGCAGTCCTGCTTCCATGGAGAGAGTAAATGGGGACTGTTTTTCTGATTATGAATCTGTCTGGTCCGTACAGCAGCAAGTGAAGCTGGGTTATTTGGCAGCCTCAAAGCTCAGTCTAGAATATGGCTGGGGATGTGTTCATTGCTGGTATTCAACTGTGTGAGATAGTGCCTTATGGAAAATTCAGACTCCTGAATTCCTCCCAGCACTTTTCTGCTGGTTTCCATTTCTGCAGCGTATCCTGGTGTTTCTTGTTCAGCCAGGCACCATTAGCTCCTTCAAAGCTCACTTGTCTGCTGTTCTACATGAAATGGTGGTTCCTGGAATCCCAGGACAGACCCAGCACAATTCACGCAGTCAGTCCCCACGGCGCTTTACGGAGCGCTGCCAGCTGCCATCCCAAGCACAGCCTTTGCCTTTGCAGAGCTGTCAGAGTTCCTTTGTGCCACCTCTTGCTCCCACAGCTGCCCAAATAACACAGAGCACCTTCGGAAGGACGAGGAGATGGCACAGCCAGCAGGCGAGGCCAGGCTCCCATAGGCTTTACTTCTTGAAGGTGCCATCTGTGAGGTGATGGTGGCTTTTCTGCTTCCAACGAGTCCCAGTTTGGACAGCTTTCCGTGGGGGATACGGTGTTTTGCATGGAAGCAGCATCTCTGGCACGCCCCGACACCACGCCCCGGCTGTGCCTTGCGGTGACTTGTTTGCATTGCCATGCCCTGAAACAAAACGAGCACTTTCAGAGCTCTTAATCCCGTTTGCATGAGATCATCGTCTCTTTTGACATTAATTGCAGTGGATCTGATTAATTAGGCAACAAAGCCTGATTTATTTGAACAGATTAATTTTATAGAATTAAACTGGCAGCTGCCATCTCCCACCACAGTATCGTGTGTTCCTGCAGGTCCGGGAATCGGCACTAAAGCCTTCATGGTCTAAGTGAATGTCTTTCCAGAAGCAGTTCAAGGCCAAGGTTGTGAACTGTCTGGTGCCGGCGTGGCAGGTCTGGACACAGCGCTGCTGCCTTAACCCCTGTGATTAGGGATGCTCTGCTTGCACGATGGGAGTCTTCAACAAAAAGGGGGCAGTTTGTTTATTCTTGTGTTTCTGGCTTTTTTTCAGTGTGGGCTCAAGTATGAAATCTATTTCAAATGCATTGGTAATAATTTAATTGAGGTTATTTCCCAGTTGCTGTAGTGGACTTTTTAATCCTTGTATTGGATCCATTATGTCATGGATGTTACATTTACAGTGGACTTGTTTTAGTTTTAATGGTAATACTGTTTGATTTGGACTACTTGATTCCCTCCTCCTGTTTCCTTTCCTTCCATTTTTCTCCTTCCAATAAAATGTCATAAAAATTAATCATAGCTGAAGGCCAATTTTAACATCCAGATTTAGAAAATAGGATTTTAAAACCCATGTGCTGAAAGGAGAAATGCATTCTAACAGGAAGTCTTTGTTTTGTTATGGAGCAAGAAAAAATGTCTTTAAAACTTTATCTGAACAGTTTGTAGCAAAAAGATTTCAAAATTATGAAGACTTTAGAAGATTTAAATGAAAGGGGAGGAGTGGATATCTGATAGCAAGTGCAGAATTAAGTTCATCAGTTCCAATGTTTGGCAGGTGTTCTCCTTTGACTTTCTACTGTAGGGATCATTTCAGTGTGTGAATCCAAACCCATTCTGTGCTGCAACTAGTCCCATCTCAGGCAATGGTGAACTTTAAAAGACAGAAGGACAAATACCAGAGAACTGAGAAATGTCCTAAATTTAGGTACTGCAGGCATTTTCCCTTATGGATAGCTCCAGAGCAAGAACTGGTGTGTCTCTTCTGCTGGTCGGTCATCTCTTGGAAGAAGGGGTGGCTTTATCACCTTCAGGGTATGTGTGCTTTGGAAACAGGGTTCAAGAAAGAGATGAATTTGTTCAAGGAGCTGTTCTCTGTTTTGGATGTTGGGGCTTCACGGCTCCTGTCTTATAAGAAACATCTGAAAGTGGTGCAGGTTGAAGGCATTGTGTAGAAGAGAAGCACACTCAGTGGAGGCTGGCCCAATGGCATCTACTGGGAATGGCCTCTCGGTCTCATTACGGTTCATGTTATAGCAGTTGTGGAAGCCAGATGAGATCAGGGTTTCTGTCATGTCTAACAGAACATGCCAAGCATTCTCAAATGTGGCAAAATGGAACGCTCTTAAGGAGAAGACCCAAGGGTGGTTGAAGGTGAGCCTTTGCAGGCTGGAGCAAACCCAGTTCTTCATTTCACAGGGCAGCAGAGGTGCTCCAGGTAGAGCAGCAGAGCCCTAAAACTCTTTGCTGGAGCAGTGCCTGATTTAGGGATTTATTTTTTTTAAGAGCCATTATGGCTTCAGGGAGGATTGTGCTATTGACCTCATACTGTCCTGGGTGTACTGGAGAAGGCCCAGGCCATGAGAAAGCATGAGCAAAGGCACAGATGGAGAAATGAGCAAAAGGAGAAATACAGCTGATATTGAATCACTTAAGCTTACAGGGTTTTTCCCCAAAGCAAGTGTGCCCAGTGCCTTTTAGAAGTGACAAGTACTTTGATAATATAGATGCTAAAGACCAAAAAGAATTGCTGTTGGTATGCAGGAGAAGAAACCATGACCTCCATATGGAGGGGGACGTAGCCCAGCTGGCTGAAAATGGGACTGAAAAAGACCATGAAGGCTAATTAAAATGTGAAAAACTGAGAATTCATACTAATAGACAGCAGATCTCTGGCGCTGGTTCACAGCTAAATTTGATTTCCTTGGGAGACAAAAGGAACTGATTTAAGTTCCTTACCTTGTGCTGACATTGATACTTCTCAGTGTTTTAACTAGTGTGTTCCCAGGGAAGTGCTCAGTTCCTGCACATCTGCTGTGCCCAGACAGGGAAAGCAGCAGCAGGAATCTCTTACTCTTGCTATTAAAAAAATCACTACAGGTGTCTTCATATACGGTGTTAAACTTGGCTTTGACCTTGTCCTACTTCACATCTGGGTTGTGTTCTTAGCTCTCGCTTTCCGTGCCAACAGGTGTAATACATTGGAAACCTCAGCCCTTGCTCTGCGCTGTGCAGAGCTGAGGTTGTGTCTGCTTGCCGTGCTGGAAGCGTTGCACCTCCATCCACTATCCCCATGGGAGGCATCAGCTGCCCTCCAGACCAAGGTGGCTCTGCAAAAGGGTATCTCAAGACAACCATTTGGGCAAACAGTCTTGTAGAACAAATCACAGTCTATTCAGGCTTGAGATGCTGCTGGCTTGGTGTCAGATTTAGCTATCTAGGTGCTCCTATGAAGTCAGTTGTAGTTGTGATAGGCATGTAACCCAGGGATTTGGACTGTTAAGAGAGTGACCTGCTCCTGATTTTGAGGGTCTTTTTGTAAGGGGGGAGGGAAAAAAGCTTTTGTTTTGAAGGTAGGCTTGTTTCTGTGAAATGCTGTGGCATTTGGTGCCTTTGTTTGAGCTCATATTTTACCGCTGAAGTTGAAATGACATTTAAAAATATTTAATCTCTTCTGGTTTCCCTCTGTGGGGACAGGTTATTGATTTTGACAGTGAAAGCTTGTTAGCTGTAACTAAGCTAAAAGATGACTGGTGTCATAAACCTAGGAGTACTACTTAAAGCTCTGTAACACACAAAAAGGAGAAAGGGAGAAGAAAGTTTCTGGGAAGGGTTCGGTTCTGAAAGGAAGTTTAAGAGCTGTGGTATACCCTTCAGTGGCAATTAATTCACTGTCTTCGTTTCTTTGTAATGAGGCTTGAACTGATAACTGGCAGTCAGATTTAATGTTCTGTGCTGAAAAATACAGTGGCTTTCCTGGGTAATGAAATTAAAATACCAATAAAAACTTCGGAAAATATGCTCCCTCCTCTTTTATTGTTCTCTAATGATTTTCTGTTACCACAGTGCCTAGAAGACCAAGGAGCATGACTCACTGTCCTTCTGAAAACTGGGATTGCGCAGTCCTCTTTGGAAAGGCTTTTCAATCCAAGGACAGGAGAGATTGGCAGCTAGAAAGCATCTCAAACCCACTTTCTGAAAATGGTGGTGTCAGTATCTGGTGCAGTGCCACTGGTCCATGGCACTGAATTGTCCACCTCCATCCATGCAACCAAGGTCATTTCTGCTTTCTAATGGTCAAATACTTGCTTGTCTTCTTGGCTGTCACTTGTTATGAAGCTCCTCATGAGTATTTGGATCGGGAGCTGTTACAGCTCCCACCCAGAGGAATAGCTCAGTCTCCCCTGTACCCAGTCTTCCTGCCTGGCTTTGGATAAGCATCACTGGTGCTTTCATTCTCTAGATTATATAATTGTTTTGCCTGATAGCTTTGGGTGGAAGAAGCCTTTAAAGATCCCTGCTGGGTCTAAAAGTCCTCAGTGAGGATCCTTGTGTGCAGATCAGAATGAGGGGGAGTTGTGGTGGGTTTCATATCAACTCAGAGCTGATGGCTTGTGCCCCTGGGACCTTGGGCTCCAGGGTGAATAGCTGGTGAGAGCAGGGATGTGGCTAGCATTGGGATGAGAGGAAGGATGACTGGGAGCGATGAGAGAGATGAAGCAATAGGGGTGAGAAGAGTTACGGGCAGTTGTGAAGAGGCCCATACTTGAGCTTTCCCAGAGGAAAATAGAAAAGCTGGTGGAGGGGTTTGCAGAGGATGGCATGTAACCTCCACAGCCCTGGAAGGGGTGCGTGCAGCTGAGCTGGGCTGAAACCACCAGATCTGAAGGAGGAAGATGGGTTGTGAGAATTCCAGCTTAGAGAAAGTGTAATCCCTACCCTCTCCATCGCTATCTCTGACCAGGTTCTGGCTCATGCTATGTATTATCTTAAAAGAGCTTCGCATTCAGAGCTGTGGCTTGTCTTGCAGACAAGACATCATGCATAAGTTTTGGCATGATGAAGTGGCAATTGTTTACTCTTTTGCTTCTTACATTTTTATGAGGGCAAGTAATGATGACAAAAAAAAAGACTTAAAATACGTTTAATGGGGTTTGAGCTGTTTTCCCAATGAAGCAAAGCTACTCCCCGAGCTTCTTTCTAGTCTGTTTGAAAATAAATAATCTCCTTAATTTTAGTTTTGCACCACGTGTTACCAGAGGCAAATTTCTGATGAAGGACAATGGGGGTGATACTCAAGTAGCTGCTGCTCTGAACCGCAACCTCCGATGGCTGAACTTCAGAGCACCAGAAAAACAGCAGTACTGCTTGCAAAGAATGCTTCTACAGAGCTTAGGCTTGTTATTAGTCTTCTCATACTAATGATCTCCAAAATTGCAAATTATGAGGGAATTTGACTTTAACAATAACATTAAACAATAATGAAAGAGGATGATTTCATGGTATTTTTCCTCTGGTGCTCTAAGACATTGTGCTGTAGGAGAGTGTGGGTTTTATTGATTAGATCTAAAGCTGGCTGGTCTAAGCTTTCTCATGATTATTTGGAAGCCAACTTTGTAATAGTTGCAGGCAGGGAATTCTTTGGGGGATTTGTTAGGGATAAATGTGTTCTGCAAGACTTTGAAAGAATGCACTTCTCACTGAATAGGGCTCGTGCACCTGAACGCTTGCGTGCTTTTCCCAATTCTGCTGCCCATCAGGAAGAAGACTCTGGTTCTTCTGACCGACTTGGCTCTGCCTGAGGAACAAAAAGCCTTTTGTGCATAATTGCATTGGTTGGATTGTATTTTTCCACTTCTCTCGTTTTCAAGCTGTTTGACCGTTGGAAATACATTCCTTTGGTGCCCAGGGGACCTTCGATCCTATAAAGTGTGTCTGAGGGATGTGCATTAAGGCATTTGCAGAGGGATGCAATTAAATACACAAGCCTTAACAGTTATTTCAGTATCCCAGCATTGGTTTTCTTACTGCACATGGTTTGTATATCCAGCCATAACTCTCTCATACATTTGGATTTCACAGCCTCCTTCCTATGTTATGGTCCCTTAAAAAGATAATCACGATATACATACAGACACATATCTCTATTCTTACTTCTCTAGAGTGCAGAGTCTTCGTCTTACAAGCCAGATGAGTTTCTGAAGCATAGCTTTCAGCCAGCTCTGTGTTGTAATGCTGCACTAGTGTACAGACAGCAGTATGTCACTGAAGGTTGTTTCTTGTTGTGCATCTGTGTGGCTGCATCATATTTGGCTAGATGGGTGACAAACATCTGTTCATTCTGCACTGCAAATCCTCTCCCTTGTTGTGGACACCTCCACCTGAGGTAAATTTCCTTGAACCCCTGCAGGCTGGCACCATGGTTTTAAAGCCATTACGTGGCACAGAGTGCTATGGAAGTAGTCTCTAGGACAAACTACTCTCCTTTTGCTCACACCAGTTGTGTCGGTCACCACATGTGGGGTACTGATGTGTAACTTCTTCAGAAAAGCTTGGTTGCAAGGGGGTTTGTCCCAAAGCAGCGTGTGCTCGTTGCCAGCATGGTCACAATTGCTGTCACAAGCTGTTTTTATTGTAGTCTTTTCTAAGTAAAAGGTATGTTTCAGTCATTCACCATCACTGTAACTTCTCTTTCTGACTTGGTTTAGGCAGAACGCCAAAGTTTAATAGGTAAATGCGTTTAGCCAATATTTAGTATTTTTCTGAGTGATAAGTGTGATATACGAACAAAACCTGGGTGAGAACAGAGTGGCAGAGTTAGGGTTCTTCAGCCTTGAGAAGAGGAGAGTCTAGGGAGACCTTAGAGCAGCCTTTCGTTATGTAAAGGGGCTTATAAGAAAGATGAAGAGGGACTTTTTACCATGGCCTGTGGTGACAGGACAAGGGGCAAGGGTTTTAAACTGTGAGAAGGTAGGGTTAGACTGGATATAAGGAAGAAATCTTTTATGATGAGAGTGGTGAGGCACTGGCACAGGTTGCCCAGAGAAGCTGTGACTGCCCCATCCCTGGAAGTGGAGGAGGAGGAAGGTCTGGTTGTGTGATGTGCTTTGGTAGCTGTAATTTGAGTTTGTGTTTTATTCCCCCTTTTTTTTAATCTAAATTTTCACGTTACTATTAATGGTGACCAAAGCATGCTTAGAGCCCCATAACATGAGATTCGTGAATAGAAAGGCTATTTTATCCAGGAAAATAAACATATTGTGTATATCCATCTTCTGTACTTCCCCTTCTGATACTAAACTTCAGTGGTTTTGTTCAGATTGTGAACAGCTTTCAGGTCTCTTAAGGAATTTTCATTGTTTCACTGAAAATGCCGAAACCCGTCAATCAAATGAGAAATCAGGGTGTTTCATCCATTCCGAATCCTTATGCTTTTCCAGGTGAAACTCTTCTCTGTATTATTCCAAGCCCACTAGTAACTGTTTCTTTACAGCATGAGAGGGAGGGTGGCGTATGGGGATACAGCTCCTACCTGGCAGGAAAATAAATCAGAGTATTTGTCAGTAATCTCTGTGTCAGTGCCCAGATATGGAGAAGGAGGTGGCATTGCCTGAGCTTAAAATCATGCTGCAGCTTTTTTGTTGGGTTAAAACTGTATTTGTAATAGGAGGGACAGGAAGCCTGTTTGTTTTGACACAATGAGGGTTGTGCCATTACAAAATCTTCTTGGGATGAAAAACGTCGGGTTTGGCCTTAGCGCTGGGAGCAGCTCGTGTGCCACTTGGCCACAGGCAGCAGGGTGGTTTGGGGCGGGAAGCTGCACTTCTTCACAGGCTGGTTCCCCACCGCTTCGTTTTCAGGGCTTTTAGTTAATCATCTTTTGTAAAGCTCGAATAAGAAAGCCAAGTAATAGCAGCATTCAAAAGCAGCACTGATGGTTTCATTGATGTTTTAACCTGAATGATAATGTAGTTTGTTCCTCAGTTCTAGTGTTTCATCTTGATTTAAAGAACTGGTTTTAAAAAGCTCTTTTACTTTTTCCTCATCCCTTGCCCTGCTTGGTTGTGTAGGGGAAAGTACTGGTAGTGCCTGCAGGAGCATCCTGCTCCGGTGCTCCGTGTCTGGGTCAGTGAGGTGGGATGTGGGAGGTTAGGGGAGATGGGCACTGGGGACCTGTGCCCTGTTCTCTCCATTTACTAAGACTCGTAAGTCAGTCTTTGGCTCTCCATCTGACTCTGTGTTGGGTCCTTCCTTACGTAGATGAGTGCTGGCTTTGGTCTTCCAGGTCTTATGCATTGGATCTTGTTGGAGTAAAGCAAGATGCAAATGTAAAATCCAGCTGCTCTTTAGGAAGCAGGAATGGGGATGCTCTTCGCCTGGAAGAAGAGTGTGTGCTTGGGAATGAACTCGGGAATAGGTGTTTGTGTATGGAGCTGAGAGGTAGGAGAAGGGAGGTGAGAGCTCCAGGGTATGTCAAAAGCAAAGAAACATAAGAAACAGATTATAATTTTTAATAGGAACAGATTATAATTTTTAATAGGAATTTTTATGGCCTGTAACTGAAGGAGACACTCTTAACTAGCAATTTATAGGAGTTTATCTTTCTCTGCTATTTCAAAGATGCTTTTGATGCCACAGGTTTTGTTCTTGGAACAATAATGCACTTGATAACCTTTGGTGCTGCTTTTTTGAAGCCTCTTTATTCTTGTCTTAGGCTGTATTTAGCTTGTTTGTGTGTTTATGGTTCAAATAACTGTGATGGGGTTTCCTCAGTGTAAAGAAAACCCCATGCTGGTCAGAGCAGCCCTGGTTGTTGGTGGGTGCGGTAACTGGCACAAGGTGTTTGGGCCCTAATTAATCTTGTGACATTGCTAATATTAGGAAGTGGAAATAGCTGGGGAAAATGCCACTGGTGATGAGCTGCTGCACCCTGGGGTAGCTGGGAGGACTGGTGAAGTTTCTAAACTGAAATCCCAGTTTCTGGGTAGGGGTGTTGATTTAGTAACTGTCAAAGGGTTTTTAATGCAGCAGCTCTTTTTTTTTTTTTTTCATGAATAAGAGGTTGCTACATAAAAATTTTCCCTCTTGGCAAAAATCATGTTATAAAGATGTACTTGCTCTAGGTTTAAAGTGTTAATTTATGTGGTATACGGAACTGGATTTAAGGGTCCCTGAAGACCTGTGAATCTCAGTAGCTAATAAGGCTTGCAGAAGAGAGCTTGAGAGAGGAAAAACTTACTGGCAGTGAGTAGCACTGGTGAAAGAGCTCCAGGATTGAGCAAGTTTTGCAGAGAATAATTAGAAATGATTGCATCGGCATGTGGGGTGTTTGATTATTTCCAGCTATAGATCTCTCCTGACTCTGCCTGCGGCCACTGCTCCTGTGCCTCAGGGGATTGCTTCTCCCTGCTGAAACCGTTCAGGTTGAGTTTTCCCAAGTCTTAGGCTGTTTCCAAGGGCACACAGCTCCCTGTGGTTTCCCTTGGGATGAGCTGAGCATCTCTGAGCAGCCATCTCGTGTCCCCCGTGGCTCTCTCACTCAGCTCAGCAGAGCTATCCCTGGTAGAAAGGATTTGGTGTTCAAGCTCTGATCTCCCTACCCAGCTAAGCCGTTCTTGCCAGAGATGCTTAAACTTGTCCTTCTTCTTCCAGCTGGCCTGGCTGAACTTCTTTCACCCTGAAGAAAAGCTGCACGTTGGAGAAGAAGGTAGACGTGTCCGTCGGAATAAAAGGAGTAAAGGCAGCGAAGGGCCAGACGGTGAGTCCTGCTTCACTCCATGCTGCTGTGCGTCTTGTCCTTGCACAGAGGAGCAGAGGGCTGACACTTTATTCAGTCATGGTTCTGATCAGGGTACAGAATTGTGTATGTGGGGGATAAAAAATGGCATCTGTGGCTTTTAATAGTTTCTATCTGATTTTGATCACCTTTCCACATGAGGAATGCCAGTAGTTCTGATTTCTGCATCTCTAGGTCTAGTGATTTTGTGCAAATTAATGCTGCTTAGTCATTTTGTCCTTGACTCTTTTTCTCTGATGGTGAGGCTCTATGTTCATTTATGGCTATAATTTGTACTTGTATACATATATTTATTATTCTGTACGCCTGTGTCTGCTTAAAATCATCAAGTAGCTATTTGTAGTCCAACAAACAGCTGTGAACATCTGCAGTACAAAATGGTAACTGCTGTAACAGGGTTTTGCAGTGCAATGGAGCCTCAGGTGGCCTCAAAGCCCACATAAAGGGAAGTCAAAGTTGTACAGAGCTTGCATGAAAAGAGCAAAAAGTTACCAAAAAATCAAAATTACTTGTCTGTGATTTGGTAAATATAAAAGCAAGGATGTGTGATACTGACTTCTCCTTCAGTCCCTTTCCCGAGCTTGCATTCTGCCTTATTTCAGTATGAGAGTTTTCTTTCCGATGCTGTCTTGTCATGACTGTCCAGCTGCACTGTGGCATGAGGATTGCTGCCCATGTCAAGCTCCTGGAAGAGCTCCAGCATTATCCCTACTGCAGAAAACCACAGATCCATTTTTATACAAAGAAGCAAAGGGGACTTAATGCCAGGGAGAGCAGGGAAGAAATACTGGATTAGTGGTCTGTGCATGGGTTGATGCCTGCTAAGCCCAAGCCCTCACTGCATTATAAACCTCTCAGCTAGTGTTCATCTTCCTCTCCAGCTCCCTGGCTTCACGAGTTTCCCATCTCCTCTGAAGCCTTCGCAGTTTCAAAGTGGAAGAGTATTTCCCTGTGGCTGTGCTCCAAGAAAGAGCTTCATAAAAGTCCCTGGATTCCTCCTTCCCAAAACGCTGACAAGTATGATGCATTTGGTACAGACTCCCAGAGTGATTCCAGCTCAGTGTGGTCCATCATCTTTAGAGCTGGTGTCACTCTGATGCTCAGATGGCTCAGGATAGATCCAAGTGTTTTTGCACCGACTCCTTGAAACCTATTCCAGTGTTTTTGCAAGTTGCTTGTATAAGTAGCAAGTTTCCACTGTATGTGAGTGGTGTAAATGGAGTGCTGCAGGCAGATGTTGGGAGGAATTAGATGAGCCTGTTAGGCTGCCTAAGGCTGCCTTTCTATTCCCAGATGTGCAGGGAATCACTGCACAGTGAGGAATAGATACTTAAAATGGGTGGACTAATGGGGGCTTTTCTCATCATCCTTGTGCCCAGGTGAAAACATGTCAGACTTTATAACTTGCACCCCTTTCCCAGATTTCCTTTATGTTCCCTGAATGCATCAGAGTTGAGTTCCTCCAGAAACGCAGCACACTTGCACTGGTGCAATGTCTTTTTGTAAGTTAGGGGGTTTGACCCCATAATGTGAGGGAGATGGGGGGAAATGGCTGGAGTGACAGGTCATCGTGCTAGTGGCAGTAGCATGGCAGGTTATGTTGGGAAGCAGTTACTCTGCATTTGGCCATCTCGGTTTTATTAGGTAGAGCAGTATTTAACAAGTGTAAGCTCTCAGGGTGGGGATTGACCTTGTAATAACTGTAAAACCAGTAAACGGAGCAGCTTTCTTGTGTAGCTTGTTCGTTTCAGAGCTACATGAAGGAATTTTGCTTTTTAGAGAAGGGCAATGAATCATTAAAAAAAATAAGTAAAATCATGTCACAGTCCCAATAACACCGTTTGCTCCATGAGTTGTGCAAAAGGAAAGTCAATTAAATCTTTGATCTCTGAAGAGCCTCCAGAAGATAAAAGTGGCTGAACTATAAATTTCCAGAAGGAAGGAGATGTGCTTTCCACTTGAGGCCTCACTAATATTTATCTGGAATTAATTTTATGAACTTTCAAGTCCTTTCACACATGCAGTGAAAGGCCAGTGATCCAAGTGTGGAAGCCGTGTTTGGAGGGAGGCTGCTCAGTCCCCTTCCACGGCTGTTTGAGTCCTGCTCTGCTACCAACAACAGGAATGGCTTTGATGATTTATAAACATCAAAGATAATGTAGTCCCATTCCTTAAAGTTTTATTTCAGGTCTTTTGCTGTGGAAGAGGTGAGTTTGAGATGGGTCAGATCTGGTCCCATGGGGCCAGGGGAAGGTGATGGATGTTGCTCAGTGCTCTAGGCACAGGGATAGGACATCGGAGGCCACACGCAGCAAAGCTGCTCCCTGCTGAAAAACCCCATGAAATACTGTGTGAATAGTGCAAAGCCATCGGTTGGATCCTGCCACCTCCAGACATGACTCCAGTATTTCAAGGGCTCCTCCTTTGAGGACTGCAGCTTCAGTCCCACTTGTCATTTTTATGATCGCGTTTGCTTAATTTTTGCCCATGTCCCCCCACACACAGTGCCCTGCATCCAGTTGAGCAAGCCAAGGTTGTGTCCTGGGACGAGGTGCCTGCCTGGCTCCCCTCTCCGCTCACTGTCCGTCCCACTCTGGCGTGGGTCACCCTGCTAGAGACAGGATTAATGGGAGGCTGATGTCCATCCCAGTCCTGAGGAGCACAGATCATCTTTCACACCAGCTTCCTGTCCGTGCCTCCAAAACCAACATTTGCACAGCTTTAAAATCACCACTATTTTGGTTTTTGGCTCCTCAAGGCCCAGGATTATCCCCTTTATAGCTCCACTTTACAGTGTTTTTTCCACTCTGTGTCACTGACTCCACCTGTCACTTAATTTGCTTTAGCTCGCTAAAATTTGACCCTCTCCAATGCCTCTCTTTTATTTTTCTCTTTTTTTCCCCTCTTGGTGTATTTATGCTGCTGTGGAACCACTGTTGCTCCCAGATTAACAAATCATTCTGGAGCTGGTAATTAGCAACAGTTGTGCTAAAAGGAACCATCAAGAATGTTAAATTAGTCCACTTTTAAATAAACTGTGTATGAAATGTTAGATCTCTATTCCCAGAGCACCAGTAAAAATGCTGCTGGCTCTTTGCTAACAAAGCCAAAATATGGGAGTAGCATGGTTGTAACTACAGAGACAATTCTGTGCTCTTGAGGTTATAAATAATGACAGAGCATTTATAAAGCAGATGTCAATTGGACTCTTTAAAACATTGTTAAAAAAAAAAAAAGAAAGAAAAAGAGTTTCTTTTTCTCCTACTTTCATCTCTGTTCCCAGTTAGATCCCTGCCGTGCTGCTTTCCTGGTTTGTTGGTTTTGCTTTTTGGTTTGGCTTTTTTTTTTTTCCCCTTCCTAGGTTTTTTCATATTGAGCTTGGTGAGAAACATAAGTGATTGTTATCCATTCTTTGATTTGGAGCATGGCAGCTGGGAAGAGGCTGAGCAGATGGCTGTCCTTAAGCTGACAACAATTTGGTTCCTACTACTTTGGCAGTCCTTACTGCCGAGGAAAGTCCTTGATGAGAACTCATGGGTTTCAGTGCTGCAAATTGCTTTTGTAGAAATGAAAATTAAATTCTAGGAGAGCAGAAGCTCGTCGCAAACCCTGTTTCTACCTGGAGCTTGGGAAGTGATGTGCCAGTTACGTGGGTTCAGTGTTTCACCCTGTTAGTTATTTGCTCGGTGGTTTTAGGATGGTTTAGCAGGTAGCTGATGCCAGTGCCTGGCTCCCTTCATCCCCAGGCAGCTTCTGGTCCTGCAGGTGCCGTGTCTCAGCTGTCCCCCCTTCCTTGGCAGCACTGACCATGCAATAACCACAATAGAGACTTTTCCTGCTGGCTTTCTCTCCTTCGCCAAGGGCAGGTTTGTCCCTCTGCCTCCAAAACAGTCAGTGCCTTTGTGTCGGCCCTGTGCAATTCCCCAAAGCCCAGGCATTCCCAGAAGTGCAGATCCGTGCAGATCTGTGAAGGGCAATGGAGCCTTATTGTGCTCTGAAACCATGGTAATGAGCATTCAGTAAATACAGAACGTTTCCTGGGTACTGGAGTGCAGGAGATGGTCACAAAAGAAAGGCTTGCCACAAAGTGCTTGCAAAATTCTGTTTTCCCCAGAATTTCTCTGTGATTTCACCCAAAATGGGAGAAGGAAAAATTAAGATGATATTTGAATCTTCATGGACAATCTCCATCCCTTCCATATGGCATTTCTGTCAGTACTTGTTATTACAAGGGTAAAATCAGGATTAGCTCATTTGCAGATCCTTACCCGCATGTTATACCTATGCTTATGGTAATAAGGCAGGTATCTGTATAAGGTCTTACACCTCAGGTGCTTTTCATCAGGAAGATACAGTGATAAATATATAGGGAAGTGATTTCAGATCATGGTCTTGTGTCTGTGCTTATTTCTAACCAACATTTCCGCAGGTGCAGAGAAGCTTAGCAACTGGCTAAAACCCCAGAATGATGTCCTGGTTTCAGCTGTTATAGCAGTGATAGATTAATACCACATCATTTCTGGAAACAAGTGAAAGCGAAGATGATATTTAAAGGAGTCTTCTTGCTCTCAGTATATCTTATAAGAGAATACATTTTTAGACAGCTGAAACTTTTTTGGTGCATCCTTGGTTAAAGCTACTCTGAAATGATTTTTTAATACTGGAGTTACTCTGAGATCAAGTTCACTGCAATGTCCATTAGCAATCTTTGATGAAGACTGTTTTGGGAAACTGCAGTCAGTTTGCTGGCATAATTTGAGGGAAGCTCCACATAGCCTGAGCTCTTTGGGAAAGCAGAGATGCTGACATCTGGGCCTGAGCCAAGATGCTAGTTCAGCTTAAAGATGTTGGAGTCACTTTTTGCACCTAGAAAGTGTGTGATGCTGAAAGCCTGCGTGGTGAGGCTCCTTCCTGCAGTCTGCACTGAGTGATATTTCCGTGAGGACGTGCTGCATCAGCCAGCAAGAAGTGAAAATTGATGGAGTCCAAAATTCTTTATTGAGCTCTGCTATGTTAAATATTAAAAGAAATTAACTTGCTGGGAGAGGGAGAAGCCTAATTGTGTGGTGGCCGTGATGAGGAATTGTTCTAGGTCACAGTGTTCACATTGTCGATGCGTCCCAGTCCATTCACAGCCTCAATTTGCCTCCTGTCTTCTTCACCAGCTCTTCCAGTTGCTATCTGGATTATTCCAAAAGCAAGCCTGCTTTGCTGTTATTAATATTTATAAAGCTGTGATGAGGTGCTGTTGATTTGTTCCATCTGTAGAGCTGCTTTGGTGTGTGCCTGTGCTTCCTTGGTACCTGGTTCAGATGGTGGTGGAATGACTGCTGGAAGATTTTGAGATGCCAAGGATATTCAGAAGGCTTGGGAAGGAATTCTGTGGTTGGAATCTCCCCTCAGTTGCATTTTCACCTACTTACACCAATTCCATTTTTGGGTGTATTTCAGAGTTGTCCTGATGGATCTTCAGTGTGTAGCTTATGGTGTGTGCTGCAGCAAGCTTTCCTGAAACTTGAACTTCTAAGCTCTTTTTGCAGCTGCATGTTAAGCAGAGACCAACATTATTAGAAGTGACTGGTGATTCCGTATGAATTCCACTTCTGAAAGTCGGGGCTTTTCATAATGCCTCAGGTCAAATACTGAAGTTCAGGAATCTCAGTTTCTTCTGATACAAAACATGGCCAGGACTAATGAGAGGAGAGCAGATGTTCCAGCCTGGAATGTGATTGCATCTGAGCTATCTGTGCATCTGAACTGCGGATGCCATGCACCAAGCATTGTGACTGCTCGACTCAACTAGTAGCTGGTGATTTTCTTTCCCACAGTACGAGAGGCTCTATTGTCTGTCTTGCTGAAGTATTTGCAGCTGAGCTTTGATTTCTGTGAATAAACTGGCTCTCTGGCCACATCCACAGAGTATTTTGCAGGCAGACACAAGTTTGCTTAGCATATGCTCCAAGCCCATCTGGTCATGGATCAGCTCTAGCACAAAAGGCGATGCACTGGTGCTGAGCCGGGTCATGTGCACCTTTCCAAATGGCCAGGTCCAGGCTCAGGGTCCTGCTGCAGTGACTGTGCCTTCTGCAGATCGCTGGCTGAATAAGCTTTATTTTTCAGTCTGTGAGAGCCCAGGGTGGGACTGAATAGCAAAACCCAGAGCTTCTGTGCTGGTGAAGGGCACTGTGAAGTTGTCTTCAGTTGTGGCCTTTCTGGGCACTCATTAGAAATACATTCCCTTATAGTACATCAGATACATTAGCCATAAGAATAGTTCTGCCACACAAAGCCAGAGAACACTGTGGCACTGCGAAGCTCTTTGGGGAAAAAGTTGTGAATGAGGCATGGTGGTTTCATGTTTTCATTAGGGCTTTGTTGGCCCTTGTATAGCAACATTGTTGGGTTCGTAACTTATCTCGTTAACACGAGCAGAGGTTGGTGAAGTCCATTAATCTGTCTGAAATGCTGTGAATGGATACACTCAAGAGTTGGCTGAGCCTTCACTGCGTGATGACTACTGTGCTGATTTGACTTTGGCTTCCCAAAGAGTGGTGGGGTCACTCTTACATCTCCTTCAGGCCCCTTTTCAGATTCATACAAATACATGTACATGTACACATGTATAACTTTGGATATAGATCCCATGCTGTTCCATGTTCCAGACAGCCATTCAACACTACAGAGGTTTTCAATCCAATTAGGCAGAATTACATACAGGAGGAAGAAAAAAAGTGAAGTTCTGCAGGGATACGATAGTAAAGAGATTTCCTTCCACTTGCCCTTGATTCCTTATGGATAGCAGTGATGGGGAAGAGTGCATTTAAAACATCCAGTGAATAATTTGAGAGCCGTTCGTACGTTTGGTTAAAACCTTGCTGCAGCACCACTTGGGAATCATTTCTACTGGAATTCATGACATATGTTAGTTGTTTATCTTAGCGGGATATGACTTAAAATGTCAGAATGTTTTGTGTTAAGCAACAACCGAATAAAACAAACAAAAACACAGCTGTAATACTACGCTTTAAATTGTTGAATTCAAATATGTGGTATTGATAAAGCAAGCAATAGGGTGCAGTGGTGTATAGAAAATAAGTCTTGTGAGCCCAGCCAGGAAGCAAAAAAAAGGCCTTCAGATACTAGAATTAGTACTAGTAATGTTGTTTGTCAGCTCTTCTGTAAAGATCCAGCATTTGGAATCCAACCTAAATGCCTGAAGGAAAACAAAAGGCACATCATATTCTTCTTCCATAGCCAGTGAGAGTGCGGAAAATGAAATATGATGGCCACAGGTTCTGGTGTGAGCCCCAGGAGCTTGGCTGGGACTGATTATGTGGGAGCGGAGCTAAGAAGGGCGGAGATTTTTGTTTGATTGGGGGTTTGTGCTCTTGAGAAGGCAGTGCAATAAGATTTTGCCAGCAACAGTGGCTCTGTAGTTAATTGGGAGCAGGATTTTGTCTTTGTTCATGAACACATTTGCTCTGTGGTAGACTTGCACCTACTCAGTGAAGACTAGATACTTTTTTTTTAAGCCTTTGTGGGGCTACCTCTACACCAATCCCAAAGTGGACCTGGATGGGATTGAGGAGATAAATCAACTTGGTTGTCCTTTATAAAGAGATGGAAATTTCTGTGGCAGTGAGCAAGGGTACCTCTGCCTTACTTGAGGAAGCAGTGAGTAGTGATTTTCAGCAGAGCTCTGGCTGTTGGAGAAGCAGAGCTGAGGCTGGGGAGTAACATAGGGTGGAGGGGACTGTGGGAGGTGATTAGACCCAGCCCTCTCCCCCAGAGCAGGACCAACAGAGGTGATGGCAGCAGGGGTGACACACTTCTAAAGGACAGTTGCTGTTCCAGCCTGGCTCTTCTACGACCCTGCCCCTATGTTGTTACTCATGTAAAAAGCCTGTAGGAGATAGGCAGGGCTGGTGGGTCTCTACCTGCTCCAGCACAGGTCCCTTCAAACAGCAGCCGATGACAGCACAGCATCTTTTGTAAGGTGGAAAAACCTGGTGAATGCAGGAGAACTATTACATTTATCCTAGTCCTTCCCTCCTTTCAGCTGTGGCAGAAGGTGGTTGCTCAACAAGACACGTTTACCTGGATCAGTGAAACGGTGTAGAGTGATGCTCTCTTAGGTCTGTCTCTTTTGCTCACACTTCAGTTCTGATAATCTCAAACTGTAGTAACTGAAGATTGGTTTCCCTTTAATATTATTAAAGGTTGTTATAAAGATTGGTATAAGCAACCTACTGTTGCTGTTAGCCATTATCTCTGCATATTTACATTTAACTGTCCTCCCATTCCTTATGAGCTTGAGCAAGTTATTCCTTGATGTGATGTCATGTTTTTTAATTGTCAAACCAGGCAAAAAAAACTTGAGTGTTGGCAGGAGAAAAAATTGCCAACAACAAAAAAAAAAACCGTCCAACCTGTTACATGATAATATCTTACATCATCTGAAGCTCTATGAGGAAGAGAGATTGTGGCTCTCTGCCATCTAGTGTCACTCCAGGGACTCCAGAGATAGGGTAGGGATGAGCTGTGACTTCTCTTCATTTGTTTTCAGACTGATAAGCTTGAACTGAGGTCTGGTGTATGGGATCAGAAGAACAGGGAGGGAGCAAGCTACTGATCCATGGAGCTCCTAGAGCAGCATCTGATCATCTGGATGACACATGTATGTAGGCTCATCCTTTGACACATTGCTCAGAGAAGAGCAGTGAGGCAGCAGAAGGCCGCTCTCATACCTAGCTCACCACAAGAGAAATGATTCTCAGCCTTTGGTGTTCATGCACAAGCTCTTCTTAGACCTTCTGAGCAAGCAGTGTCATGCCCCACAAGTGTTGGGGGAGACCTCAGTGTGGGATATGTCCCCTGGAGACACATGGAGACATGCAAAAAGTCCATAAAAGAGATGAAAAATAGCCTCAAAAAGTGGTGGTAGCCAAGGGAGTGCCTCAAAAGAGTCCAAGATGAGCTGCAAACTCTTCTTGATCTCTTGGGTTGGAGGAGACTAGCTTTGAGCAGTTTAATTCAGCACAGGGGTGGGGTATCAGAAGAAGCATCAGCTATAAATTGGCTTCAAGCCAGCCTTGGGGACTTAGTGGCCTGTAACTCCAGAATATGACTGGGCAGAGTATGAAGGCTAGCACTAAACAAAGACTTCTGAAATGCAGGGCTTGTGTTTCTACAGTGCAGAGTTTAAGTGCTGTGAAGGTAGAGCAGCAGGCTGGGATCGTCTTCCAGGCATAACGCTTGTATTGCTGTAGAAGGAAGATGCTGTTAGGTGTAGGACGAGGAGGGAACACTACTTCATGAGATGTCATCATGGAGCATCTCAATTTAACATGTAACCAGAAAAAAGCAATTAAGGGTGGCTGTGTTTGCACATTTATTTTGAAGAGTTTAAAACAAAATTGAAACAAAAGCAGAGAGTAAAGCAACAATGGTGGCTGAGGAAATATGAAATAGCCCCAGGCTTTGCCTTACATACATATATAAAGCAGGACTGTTTCATCCTTCCACTGCTTTGGGCAATTAGCATCCCATTCTGTGATGTAGCGTACTCCTTATATTCAGATTTATTGACTTCAGGGGACATTGCATCCCTTCTGCCCATAAATGTGTGCAGCATCGTTCCTCCACACTTAGCAGAAGACCTCCCTTCTTCATTCCACCCCCTAGAAGGAAAAAAACAAGGCAGGCCAGAAGTTTTGAGTAGCACACAATATGTTTTACTTCTAGGATATTTTCCTAGATCTATAATTTACCATTATTTCTAAATATTCTGGAGTAATAAGACCAAAGCTGCTCAAGATCTGTTGTCTTTTTCTCTGGAATTAGTGAAAAAGCACTTTCTTTTTCAGGGAAGGGAAAAAATCCATCTTGTTTCAGTGTTTGTATCGCTGACTGATATTTCAGTAGGGTCCAAGAAGCTTTCATCTGGATAGACCAAATTTCCTGAAAATGTTGAAATCATATTGGTTCCAAACTTCCCCCAAACCCACATGTTCTAGATTAAGCATGTGTTTGGGAGCTAACATCCTTCTTTCCCCAACTCCACCATGGTCTGGCATTAATAACACCGCACTTAAATATTTGAGAAGCCTTACATATCTCATACCGTGTGAATGAAGCAAATATCCTTACACCAGTTTGTAAGTGAAATAAATGAGTTTTGGAGGTTTGATTAAAATGGAGGGTTTTGTTCTTATTCATTGGGACAAATTACATCAAAGAAGACAGTAGATTCTTCATCACTTGGAATCTCAGTTAACGCTTGGCTTTTCTTTCCATCCCTTCCATTTTTAGTATTGGTCAAACAGAGATAGAGGGATTGATGGGAGGCTTAGGGTGGACTTCTTTTAATACTTGATCATCATAATGGTTCTTTCTGGTCTTAATATCTGTGAAAGTCGATAGGACTGGTTAATTCGCAGGCATGGTTCCGGAAGGGTAACATTCTATTAGATGCTTTGCACCTCCTTTTCTTAGGAAGCCCCAAGTTGCAGAGAACTTCCCGGAGAGGTGGAAACTTTCACAGCTGGAGGGCATTTGGTGATCAGAGCTTCCTATGAGAGGTGGAGACACCCTGTGTTGATGGGTTGAATGATTAGCAGGACCTGAGTTCTGGGATACTAATCTGCTCTACTACACAGCCTGGTTGTTGTGCTCGGCTTCTGTTTCTTCTCCGTTAATAACGGTATCTCAACTAATGTCCAGGAACTTATTTCAGATTCTGTTAGCTAGCTATTCTCCAGAAGTTACTGGTGGATTTGGGCAGTATTCAGAGCTTTGTCTGAGATTTAGCAAGCGATCTCTTTGTTAAACCAGATGGTTAGCAGAGTTTGGAAAAATACTTTACACAAATTTCCATAGCTGTTGAGTACAGTGATCATTAAACCTAATATTCTTCTTCCAACTACAGCCAGAAGCTCATATTTCAAAGAAAAAGCTGCTTTTTTTTATTGCACAAAGCTTTGACAACATAGTTTTGAAAATGTGTGTATTAGATAAGTCATACAGAGCTCCCTATTTCTGTTTTCATCTTCAAAATTAGATGTTCATCTTGAAAGTAGCTGTGGACGTAATGATTTCAGGTCACCTCATGCTTATTTTATAAGTGAGAAGTGATGTGGCTTTTCTGGAAGACACTAATATCTCATTAATCATCAAGATTTTGTCTCTGATTCTGTTTGTAATATGGGATGAGGGTAACTTCTGAGTCCATCTTCTCATCTCTCAGGGGCAGAACGGTAATGGTAATACGGAGATGGCTCAGTTGTATTACCTGGTGTTACATATTCCCCAAAACAGAGTGGTGCTTAGGTAAGAAGATTGATGATATACCATAATATCCTAGTGCTAGGAAAATAGAAAAGGGACGCTTAATAATTCTGGGGGCAAGCAGTTAATGTTGAAAACAGTGAACATGGTGGTTGCTGCAGTGTACCTTTCCAAAACTGGTTGAATTCCTTGACATGTCTTTGTTCTGTATTGGATGTGAATGCGGCTGGAATACAGTAAGTGGCACCCCTTGACTTTGTTCTGCTTTTGGCAAGTGAGAATTTGAGAAAGTTCAGGAGTCTTCCTAGGTACTTGTCCTTTGTTTGACTGAGTTCTATAATGGTCAAACTTCCATTGGTTTTCTATAAAGTAAGCGTAATTACAAAGATCTGTTCCCCTCGATAAAACCAGTTTGAACAGTTTTGGAGGAATTTAAGCTATTTCTCACCAATCCACACACATAACTAATAAGTGAAAGCAGGGGGGTTTAATATACTATTTATATCAGCATATGTTGTATAGAAGTTTTTGATATTTTTGTATTTACAATAAATCATAACAGTGTGTAGCATGCAGAAAGAAAAATCACAGGGGGGAAAGTAAACTCTATTAATCTTTTTAAGAGCAAACGTCATATATAATATCTTCGAGTTGCATCACCATCTGTTGGGGTTTTTTTATGAAGCCCTTGGAAATGATCCAGCAGATGCTAGGGCTGCCGGAGCTGGGGGCTAGAACCTGCTCCCTGAAGCACAGTTAGATATCTTCTGCTGCTTGCTGGGCCACAGCTGCTGTTTTACACAACAAAAACTTATCTATTGCAAACGTTCTCTTCAGCTTAAGTGAGAAGCTTGCATCCAGACTGGCTCATTGCTAAAACCCACGGCCATAGTGCTTCTGCTGGAAGTGACCGGCATTGCTTGGAGCTCCCTTCCCAGTGGTGCTGTCATCCTTTTCCTAGCACGGATGGTCAATCAGGTGAGCTCTTCTTGACCTTCCCAGAAGGCCTCCTGTGAAACTGTAGATACATCTTTCTGTATGTAGATGATCAGGACTGACTGCATTATTCCCAAGATTTTCACCCCTACCTACCTACCGAGAGGCATCAATATTGCCCCATGCCTGCCAGAAGTATTTCCACTGATCCATTTTAGGGTTGTATTTCTGCCTTTCCTGGAACTCGCCGCCTGCAGACGTTGTCCTCTGCAGCTCCATCTGAGGAGCTCCACCATCCAGCAGAAAAGTTGATTATACCCTATGTATATATAATTTATAGGACCATGCATTTTGTATGACTGAATCTCATTCCGTGCTTATTATCCCTCAAAGCCATTCAGCCTATCCTCTCTCATATCCCAGTCCTCTTCTGTATTAACAGTTCTTGTCAACTTTCCTTCCTCTGCAAAGCTAAGTTAAAATGAAGGATTGAACAGATCTGACAGCTTCTTCAAGGAGGGATTAGAGCATAAGCATAAATTTAATTTCAGATGAAAGCCAGGAAATGTAGAAGGGGATGGACTTCCCTAGGTCTGGGGTCTGCTCTGACCTCAGACATGAGCAGACAGCATGTGGAAAGGAGGTGGGAAATAGGTGGGATTAGCAGAAAAAAAGCACAAAAGGCAAGCACAGGCACATATGGAGAAAAATAGCTGTGCTTGGGTAGCTGTCATGTTTAATACCAGCAGTCAAGACCAAGACCTTGATCTCTAGTACATTCATAACAGAGACTTAAAGGAAATCACAAGGAACAGAGGTGATGCAGGAAAAGTCCAGAAAAGCAAATTTGAGGTTATTTTTATAAAGAAGGGAAAAGAGGTGCTGGGGAAGGGGTGACTGGTTGGGCTGTTGTCAGATCCCCTTGGGACTGGAATAAACCCTCAAATGCACTGCAGTGAAGCCCTGAAAGCAGTGATGAGAGCTGGAGCAGGCAACGTTGATCAGTGGAGAAATATTCAAGTCAAACCAATTTCCTCCTACATGAAGATGGCAGGTCCTGTGGGCTCTGTACCAGCAGTAGGTATCCTGTAACTTGTTTTTCTATAAGGCTTTTGATACTGCAAAGGAACATGGTGCATCTGTCTATGATCTGCATCTTGAAGCTGGAAAAAACATGTATTCTCATAGATCTTCCTTGGTATCATGTCATCTAATGGCCTCCATGAAACTGCACTAAATAAACCTGGATCTTGTAGAAGCCTTTAAGACCTGGAGCCTCTCCACAGGAATGGGATGGCAAGGTGGGATTTACAGTGTAGAAGATGTAGGAAAGATTTACGCTTGATTAACTTGTAGGTATTTAACCTGCTCCACCGATTAACAGATAACCAATGGGTCAGATGTATTCAACCACTGCAGCGTTTAACAAGCTTTATAGCTTAAATATTGGGGGGTGGCCTCAGAAAAGCACGACAGAAAGTATTTTTGTTTCTTTTCTCCTCTGCACATAGGTGTTGGGACAACACCTATGAAGTAAAGTTTTCAAGCCTTATGCCTCAGCACCTTTTGTACTGAGGGGAATATAGATCTGATATTTTGGTGGCACTCTGCTTCCCCAAATCAGTAGGAGGCTTTGTTACCATTTTAGACTAAATTGAAGAAGAGCTGATGAGTTTACCGTTTGGAGCAAAAATGAGGAAAATTCAGTCTTCTGGTGTATCGGATGAACCTTATGGCTCCCTGCTACAATTAAATTATCCATCCCCCCTCCTATTGGGAGACGAACAGATGCAAACCCCAGAGACTCAGAAGCTCCCAAGGCTAATAATACTGTGTTTTTTTCATGTCAGAAGTATTTCTGTGTTTGTCGAAAGATTCACTTGCACAGCCGTAACATCTCTCTCTGCCGTGCCTGGAACAGATGCGTGTGTTGTAATATAGACTGTGAACATTGACATCGCATGTGGTTCTCATTCCTCCCATTCATCTTTGAAGCTAATTGGTTCCATCCATTTCAAATGTGTTTGGCTCGCCACAGCTATTTGTACTTTCACTCTGGTTATAGCGCTAATGGTGTGATATATATAACATGAAATAAACTCTCGTGACTCCGAGGTCTGAAGAGACACATACACAGCACTTGCATTTTACTTGCTGTGTTGGGCTTTTTTAAATTACATCCCCCAGACGGTTTTTTTCCTCTTCACTGAGAACGTTATCAACTGGCTGGTGCCTGAGATGAGGGCCAGGAGATCACTGGGGTGATGGTGGCTCATTCGGCAGCACAGAAGCAAAAAGAGGAGCCTGTCGGTGTTTGCCAAACGTGAGAGGGTTTGTAGCTCATCTGCTGGTGCTGGATCTGCTGGTTGGCTTCAGTATTGCTCCTTAGCAAGATACTGGGACTGGCATTGTTATAAACCTGTGTGGTGTCCTTCCTGTGTGTTTTAATACTGTGAAGATATAGATTAGTAAAAGAAAAAAAGTAAATTAACAGAAATAATAAATTGGATAATACCATCTAATGGAAGAGAGGCACTGTCTCCCATAACATCCTCATAGATAAGCTTAGGAAGTATGGGTTAGAATGGATGGTGGGGTGGATCAAAAACTGGCTGAATGTCAGAGTTCAGAGGGTTGTGATCAGTGGAGTAGAATCCAGTTGATTACTGCCTGTAGTCAGTGGTGTTCCCCAGGGATCAATAGTGGGTCTGGTCATATTCAACTTACCAGTGACCTGGATGAAGGGCTAGAGCGTTCCCTCGGCAAGTTTGCTGATGATATGAAGCAAGGACAGTGGCTGATACACCTGGAGCTGTGCTGCCATTCAGCAGGACCTTGATAGGCTGGAGAATTGGGCAGAGATAAACCTAATGAAGGACAGATGTAGGGTACTGCCCTTGAGGAGGAAGAACCCCAAGTACCAGCACAGGCTGGGGACTGACCTGCTAGAAAGCAGTTCAGCTGAGAAGGACCTGGCAGTATTGGTAGATGATGAGTTAAGCATGAGGCAGCAGTGTGCCGTGGCAGCCAGGAGGGACGAGTGTCCTGCGGTGCACTGGGAGGAGTGTGGCCAGCAGTCGAGGGAGGTGATCGTCCTCCTGTACTCAACCCTGGTGAAGCCACATCTGGGAGCTGTGTCCAGTTCTGGGCTCCTCGGTACAAGGAAGACAAGGAGCAAGTGGAAGAGGGTTCAGCAGAGGCCACAAGGATGATCAGGGGTCTGGAGCATGTCTCTGGTGAGAGATTGCAGGCGCTGTGCCTGGTTAGTCTAGAGAAAAGAAGACTGAGAGGGGATCTCATTAATGCATATGAACATCTCAAAGGTCAGTGCTAGGAGGATGGTGCCAGACTCTTTTCAGTGGTGCCCAGTGACAGGACAAGGAGCAACGGCCATAAACTAAAACACAACAAGTTTCACCTCAACATGAAGAAGAAGTTCTTGATGTTGAGAGTGGCAGAGCACCCAGGAGCGTTGTGGAATCTCCCTCTCTGGAGACATTGCAGACCTGGTTGGACATGTGTAACCTGCCCTGGGTGGCCCTGCCTTGGCCAGGTGCTGGACAGGATGGTCTCCAGAGGTCCCTTCCAACACTCGTGATTCTGTGGTATTTTTCCCATGACCCAACAGCAGAATGTAGGCATTAATTAGTTAATTAAATATATTAATGAATTAAAATTAATTAATTAATCTTCCTGTTGAGACATTGGTAAGGTTGCTGGGCATTTCCCTGGTCCTTCTCTCCTCTTTAACTAGCCATGGAACATGGCACTTCTGTATTAACTGGTAATTTGTCTTTACCACTGCAGACTTGAAGCAACCTCATTACCTTCCATTCATTGCAAATTTATCTCAGTTAAAGGTGATTTCCATCTTCGATGTGTGTTTAAACCCAGGATTTAGAGGGATTTCACTGGTGAACAGCAAGGGAATATTTGGGGATTTTTGCAGTTCATTCCCATCCATGAGTAATTTTTGAGGAAGCAATGGGATGTGTTTCACACTTCAGCTTCTGCTCAAAAAGTAATGTAGTTTTTCAGCTTCACTATAAATATTTTCATTTCTTGCTAGGGAGGCTTGTATTTTCATTGTTTTAAAAAGCCAGTTCATGCTAATCATTTGCTTTTGTTGTTGTAAGTATTTTATTATTTTTAAACAGCTTGGCTCATAAGTATTGGGTTACTGCTCTAAGCTGAGAGCTGTGTTATGCTTTCTTCTAACCTGCCCTCATTGGGAAGCATGTCAGCTTTAAATGTTAAGCTTTGTGATTTCAAGCCAAGAGAGACAATTTGTGTACGGCTGCACAGACCACAAATGCATCCATTGTCCACTTGAAGAATAATCTGCTATTTAGGGACTGCAGTTTTGAATGGTTCCTGCTGAGTCTCAGGATTTCTGCAGTGTGAAGGTTTGATGTGCTGTGCTTCCATCAGCAGCATCAGGGGGATACATACAGCAAATCTCTGGGCAAAAGTCTGAGCAGTGTTCAGAAGAGCCAGAATTAAGTTAGTATCGCTCTGGCTTAAGGCTGAAAAGCATCTGTCATTGGAGCTTTGCTGTTAGCCACAGGCATGTGGTTTAACTCATCTTTGAAATACAGGGAAGAGGTGCCCACCAAAACTCACTCACTTGCATTATACCAGCCGCAGGTTGCTAATGTGAGAGAGGGTAAAGATCTGGGCACCAGTAAAATCATCATACCTCCACCGCAATGGTTTGTAGAAAACAAGAGACTACATCTTTGGCTTACTGATTTTGTTGTGAATTTTGTTCCAGCTCTGGAGAAACACCCTCTGGATCAGTGGGTGCTGAGGGCGGGGGGATCGTCTAAGATGAGATGATCACTGAATTTCACTAGGGTTTGTTTTTTTTTGTTCTCTGTAGGTCCAAGTTCAGTGAAAAACAAGAAAAAGGGTAAGTCTGAGTTCTGATTTAATTTTCCTTTCTGTGCCTGTATTACCCGGCTATGACTCCTCTTTAGCCAACACAAAGGAGAAACCAACAGCAGGTTCCCTCTGCAGGAAGGATAGGGAGTAACGTGGTGCATGGTCACACAACACAGACCATGAGCTGCTCTTGTGCACCCTCATTGCCGTGGCAGGGCTGTACAACCGGAGCACAGGGCTCGTTAAAACCTTCTTTAAAAACCAACAGAAAACAATTACCTTGTATTGAAGTAATGATGAAGATATCAGCTATCAGGAGCCACTTGCTGTTTGCCAGGCTGTCTTTAATGAAACATCTTTAGCTTTCATCCTTATCCTACCATGCATCTTGCTCCAAGTTGGGGTCTCCTTCAGACCCATCAAAGTCAGCATAGATAACCTCTGCATCTTACTTCTGCTTGTGCATTAACCTCACAAGTATTATTTTATGTGTCTGTTCTGAGTGTTGGTCAGCCCATAGATATTTTGTCTTGACTTCCTTACATTCCTCAAGCTGTTTGCAATGTAGTTGGGTATTTTTTAAAATGCTTATCAATGACTTGTTGTGACTTGGTCTATTCAGGACGCACACCCATATTTCCATGGGGTGTCTGATGCCATCCTTGTTTGTGTAGGACTCCTGGGGAATGCTTTTGGTCATACACTTACTTGCTACCAGGACCTTGAGTGAGTCAGGGGATCTGAGTTGCTTTGTAAGCACAAATATGCTGCAGTCTTGATTCCAGGGCAACACAGATTACCCCTTTCTGCTCCTTGTCACCATGTGTACATGGTGTGTGATCACAATGGCTTGTAGGCTTGTAGGCTGTGCCGCTCCTGAAGTCTCATCCATTGAGGGGCTCGCACAGGCATCAACACGCATTGCATGCTCACGGCCAAGCCTATACAGCAAAGCATAGTTGACGTGTGCCGTGTCAACTCACTGCTTACTGCCTACTGCACCCAATGTATCTGTGATTAACAGGAGCGTTAGGTGGTCAGCACTTTGTTGCATCCCTCAGGAGACCTTCCCAGTCCAGCCCACCACCATGACCTGTGCAGGAAGAGCAGCTGAGCTTTGCATGTCTGTGGTACTTTAATAGCACATCAGATCACTTTGTGTCCTTGGATACAAACTCCACAGTTAGAAACTGTTGTTTTTACTACTGAACTATCAGCCCATTTAGTAGAAGATCCCATTTCTGAGACAGATCGGTTAAACCAGTTGTAATGTGCATCCCTCTTGGTAAGGAAAGCAAGGAGTGACAGCAGCAGGATTCCTGACTTGCTGCATGTGAATCCTTCATGGCGATGCCTATATCCAAGGAGATGTGAATGAGAAGAATTTAGCGAGTGTGCTTTAGGGGAAATAGGTAAGGGGGTTGATTCAAGGTGATAGTTTCCAAAGTGTGTCGTTATCCCAAGGAGGAGGAGAATCGCTGGATTAGAGGAAAGCTGGCCTGTTGCCAGCCCAGGTTTGAAGGCACAGCTACCAACCTGGGCAGAAATACTGCTGCAAATGATTTGTTGCAGGTAAGAAACCCGTCCTTGGAGGGTACTACATTACTTTAATCATCTGTGCTTACTTTAACTTAGTTCTTTGCACAGTGAAACTAAACCACATGGCTGTCCTATGCCGATTTTCATGTGTCCTTGTTCACGGCTAGTGTTCATCTGGAGATCTCCACTTCTGTGCTAACTAAAATAGATGGGGTTTTCCTTGTTTTGTTCCATGACAAACATGAATATTTAGGAGAGAAACAAGTACATAAATGTACTCAGAAACCATTCCAATAATCATTATTTCATATCCTAACTGCTGCTGTCATCAAAAAAAGTATTTCATTCTGTCCTGCAGTGGACTTTGTTGCAGCAATTGGAGCAATTTTCCTAAGTTAATAAAGCTATTTGGCATAAAAGCTGTTAAAGTTGCATTTTATAAGCTACATCAATATAACATAATTTCTGTCAGGGATCTGGAACATCCAGAGTGCACAGGTCAGGCTTTCCATTCAAACCTTGTTTCAGTCCACTATGTGGATTGAAAGTTGGATTAAGAGTCTTCACTTACATGGTTGTGCTGTTTCCCCCTCTGGGACCACATGATGAGATGTGTTTGAGGATTGTGGCAATTTGTCAGTGCTTTCACCCTCCTCGTTGGGTTAGTGCTTCCCTTACCCCTCCATCCAAAGCCCAGAATGCACATTTGATGATCCTGAGGCATCAACTTCGCGCACGTTAAGTGCCTCCTCATGACACCATAGAGAGGTGCCTCTTCGGCCCCATGCAGTGTGGGGATGCTTCCTGCAACACCCTGGGCACTCGGCCGCTGAAGTTCAGCTCTGAACTGCCCTCTGGAGGCACCTCTGTCCCTCAGACAGGACACCAAGCCATGGGGGTTGTACGCTAATGCACGCGTATGCAGCAGGTAGAAAAGATTGCAACTGTTTGCCATCAAAATGAACGGAAAACTGAGCAACTGCAGTGGTTCACCTCCACTTTCAACACTCCACCTCTCACCGTGCTGCACTGTGGCACACACTTGGTCTAAAGGGATTGTCCCAACCTTGCCTGAGGACCCCCCCAGCCCTGTGCCAAGAGTAGGGTACCCAGGGAACGGCTGCAGCCAGAGCTCTGGGGCAGAAACCATCTGAGTCTCCATCTCTTGGGAGGCCTTGGAGAGTGCATGTGCCTTGTTTAAATGTAGTTATATCCATTGGAAGGAGCCTGCAAAGCGGTGACCTGCTTCTGCCCTGCTGGCAGCATTGTCCTCATGGTGCGGAGCCGTGGGACCCCCACCCTGGCTGGTTGGGTGCTGCTCTTTGTCCCTGCCCTCCAGTCACCAATGAGCCATCCCCAGTCTTCTGCCTGCCTTGTTCTTGGGGCTTTCTTGTGGGTAAAAGACCATCCCACCTTGGCGTGCTGAGAAGCTAACATTTAACCTTCTGTTTTTCAGGTAAGAAGGCTGGTCCTCCAGGGCCAAATGGTCCCCAAGGGCCACCAGGTCCTCCTGGGCCCCAGGGTCCCCCCGGCATTCCCGGCATCCCTGGGATTCCCGGCACAACCGTCATGGGACCACCCGGCCCCCCTGGGCCCCCGGGCCCCCAGGGACCCCCTGGGCTGCAGGGCCCCTCAGGTAAGGGACTTATCCCCTTTACTGGTCAGAGCCTTTGCACGCTGCTTGCATGCAGGAGGTGCTGGTGCTGTACAAATAAATCAGAGCTCCGGGTTTCCATCTGAGGACAGCAGGGTGCCTGCATGCGGTGGTGCAGTGTCCTTGTGTGGGACTCGGGTGTTCCTGGGCTCGTCCTTGGGGAAATGAGAGGAGCCCCAGGGGCAGCACAGTGGGAGCCCCAGGGGCAGCAGGGGTTTAGGGTGTGATGCCATGGGCACGGATGAGGATGCAGAGAAGGAGCGGCAAAGACCTGTGGAGCCTCAGATGCTTTTAAGCATCCTACTGAAGTCTGCCAGTGATCCATGTCCTGGCTGCAAGGTGGCTTTTCCCAGTGGGAATCCTGTTAAGGTAATGCAAAGCCATTCAGCCAGCCCTGGAGCCACACAAACTGAGGAAGCTTGACTCCCATACCAGCCAGATGAAAATATGGTTTTTTTTTCCTGCAGTTCTTGGTTTCTTTTTTCTTTGTTTCTTTGTATCTGCACCATACTGTTTCTCCAAGGAGTCATGTGCCAAGTATTTTGTTAAATTCCCTAAATTTAATAACTCTTTAAAATGCAGATTTGTAGAAGTTCACATAGGTTTCACATTGTTTGTTACATGTATGTTATATGTGTATATACAACAGTCTAGTATTAAAAAATGCATCTTCAGAGAAATCAAGACTATTACACTATAGCTCCATGGCTCTGAAGGGAAAACTTGGTTGACTTCTCAGTTTATATCTTGGAACTGTCAAATCAGAAGCCAGGAGCAGCATGAGGTCCTTAGCACTCCAGAGTGCTGCCCACAAGCATCTTCTCTTTAATAGAGATTTGGCTTTCGGAGGAAAGATATTTCAGCATGTAGCTTGAATGCAATGAATGACCTGAGTTACTGCAGAGTGAAACTTGTAATCTTTGCAGCCAAGAGGCTTTATTGCCACTGCTGATCAGGAAAAGGGTTGTGCAACTTTTCCTTCTAGTGGAAACTGGTTGAATAGTGGAGAATTTTGATGATGTTAGACAGAAATGCAGGAATAAATAGGAAAAAGTAAGATGACTCTTTCTTGTTTATGTACTTTTTAACATTAAGCTGCACCCCATACTGCTGGTACTGTTGTCCTCCTGTTAAAAATGGTGGTTTCATGGTTGTTTTGGGAGAAGTTTTATTTATAGGAGTGTTTACTGCAGCTCTTTCAAGCTTCCTCTTCAATAATGTGAAACTGTATTTTGCAGGTGCCACAGACAAAGCCGGCTCCAGAGACATCCAGGTTAGTTATCTTCTTTCCAGGGAAAAACTCCGCTTTGGCTGGGTTTTTGTAACCATAGCCACCTATGTTTGCTAATGTTATGTTCAGTGGTACAGCTCTGAAAAAAACCACCCCTTCCTGCATGTGCCAGATCAGAGTTACACAAAGTGACTGAGCTCATCCATTTCATAGGTCAAAAGAAAGCCATGTTCATCTGTCTTGGGCTTCTTGCCTCTTCTCCAGTACTTAAACGTGTTGTTGTCAGCTGCTCTGAGCTTTTGTTTTCATTTATGAAAAGCGTGGATGATCTCAAGGTACTATCCTGCCTCTGTACTGGTCACCAGGGCTGTGGAGGTGTGTTGTATGACTGTAAAATGATGCAGTATCCTATTGAGTTTAAATCCCTGTGCTCTTGTTTGCAGCCAGCTGTGGTCCACCTCCAAGGCCAAGGCTCAGCAATCCAAGTGAAGAATGGTAAGGGTCTCATTATATTGGCAGTTACTGAAAAGAGCCCATCCTGCACCCGTAGCCTCATACCTGGGTCTAAATCCATCCTGCAACACCACTCCCTGACTATCCCTGCTGTTGGCCTCCCCAGGAGACAATCTGATTCCCAGACCCTCTTAGAGAAGTCTTCTGTTGAGTCTCCATCCCCATTTCACCTGCTCTCCTGTTTACCTCCCAGGTGACCTCTACCTTGTACATCCCAGTAATTCTGTCCCATTGAGTCTCCCTTCTCCTTGACCTCCCGTCAGATGTTGCGCCTCCTTCAGCCTGCTGTCATGTCATTAGTTTTCCTCAGCCCCTCGATGGCCAGCCTTCTTTCTCACTCTATTCTATTTAAAGCCCTCAGTGTATCCTTTTCTTGTCTTAGCCCCATCAGCCTGTGTTCTCGCATGTTCCTAGTAATTTATGGCAGGGGAAAGCACAGCTGTAGTGTGAGGAGACAGAGGTGCATGGCCACTGGCTCCTCCTGCATTATGCTTCAAGCATGCACGCATGCAGCCTCCATGGCCCCTTGTGCATCTCTACCCCCACCAACAATGTTTTAAGCTTTTAAGCTCAAGTCCTGCCAAGCCAATTCACGTCCACAGGCACCTCCTTTCTCTTCTCTTTCCTTCCCAGATCCCTGTCCAATTTCTGCTCGAGTTCCTCTTGCCAACAGCTGGGTCTCATTCATTAGCTGCTGCTTCCCTGCTCACGATGTCTGGCTGTGCGGGAGAGGAGCTGGCTGTGTTGTCCCCTGCCTAAGCCACCATGTGCAGCTCCCCAGGGAATGTGGGCAGCAGCCCTGGGGCATGTACCCCCCTGCCAGACCTGGAGGGCTGCAGCTCGCAAGGGTTGGGGCAGCAGAGACAGGACTGAAGGACCCCCTGTCTGCCAACTTCTGCCCCGTGCATGGGATGAGGAGGGCTGGACCCTGCTTCTGTTGAAAGGCAGTTTCTCTCTTTCAGCAGACATTTGCTGAGAGAGCTGAAACTTCTCATGGTTATGGAAGTATGCATACAGCGGGGTGGAGAAAAGCTCCCCAAAACAAAAAAGGAAACTGACCATTCCCAAGAACAATAGAATGGAAAAGATGCTGGTTTGCTTACGTTCAAAAAGTAATTATCCCTTTATTAATGAGAAGCCAGTATGTTTACAGAGTATGCTACTCTCTAAGAGTGGGAATTGCCCTGTGAGTGTCCTTCCCTGCTGCTTGGGAACAATCTGAGGCTGTGAGCCATTAATGCTGACCAGCTGACAGCCTGGCTGGTGTGTGGCTGGGGGCAGGGAGCGAAAACCAGATGAAGGCTGGGAGGAAGAGAGTTGCATTTGATAGAACAAGGCATCTAGAGAGAATGGCTCTGTTCAGGGCTCGGGGTGAAGTGTGTCCTCTGGGTCTGCTCGTTGCCTTGTCCAGAGAACAGAGGCCTACTCACATTGTGAGTTAGTCCATCTGCTCCAGTGCCAGAGGACTGGGTGATGGATCAGGAAATCCCTGACCATGTTGAGCGGGGACCCCAGTTAAGGGTTAACGTGGTGTGAGATGATGCGATTTCGTACTTTGTTGTTGTTGTTTTGGCTTTTAAAAACCTAGCAAATGTAATGACAAAGCATTTGTTAAAGTAATGCTAGTTACAAAGTCAAGAATACTGAAGTCAAGGAATGCCAGAATTAAAATCAATTGTGTAACCCTAAGTTAGCCTCCATGCACAGATGTGTCCTGACAGATGGTGCAGCCCCATAGTTACACACAATTTTCCCCATAACACTATTGCCTCTTTTGCTGTAAGGACTAGTTTTCTTCTAGGGATGAACTCAAGGCATAGACTGAGGGTGAAGGCTGTGTCATGACACTTCTGCTGAGAACATCTTCCAGGCCAGCAGCACTAAGAGATTGTCCACATATAGTCCCCACTCCTGTGAGGAATCACTGCTGTCATCCTAGCCTTGCTGCAGTCCTCAAGGATGTATCTGTTGATGTGGTTTTCAGCACACCGTCTGCTGAAGCTCTGCTTTATTTAGTGTGGAAGCTGGGAAGAGAGATGTGGGAAGGGGGATAAATGAGATGGGAAGTAGAGGAAGAGATTCAATGGTATCAAGGGCAGGTGATGGCAGTGGAGGGTCCTTCTTGGAGAACTGGATCCTGGTCCTGCCTCTGCTGCAGAGTTTCTTCCATGATATCAGGGAAGTCACCAGTACCAAAGTTTTTACAAGGGCTATGAACAGACGCTTTTCAGGAGGCACCTGGAGGAGTGCTGTTATAATCCCAGCTGCCGTAAGTCCTTTGGGATCAGTGGCTGAACATGCAAAAATAGTGTGAAGAATCAGCCCTTGGCCTCTCAGGTGCATTAAAAAGTCTTAGCAAGCAGCCTTACAGTAGCAGGATTGATTTGAATGTGCTGGAGTGTCATTGCTCTAGAGTGGGGATGATACTGAGAACATGTTTTCAGGCCTGTAAAACACTCAAATATGATAGTAAGCTTGACTTAGTGTCAGGAGGAGGCAAGGGGATAAACGCAGTGTAGCACAAAAGGCTATATGCTGAATTTTCAAGGATGAGGAGAACCACTGTTGTTGAGGACAAGCAGAGATGTAACCCAGTTGTGCTGGCACTGAACGAAATGGGTGTCAGCAAGCGATGATGCCATTAGAGCTATGGAGGGGAGTCCAAACTAACACACCGTGGTCTTTAATTCTGGGATTTTCTTACTGTATGACTTGACTTTTCAGCCTGAGTCTGTGGCAGCTGTTGTGTGTGAAACCTTGCAATGTCACTGTATTTCTGTGCTCCTGCGCTTTTCATTGACAGGTACTGAGTGACTGCCATTTTCTCATACTGAGATCTTTCAGGTGGAGTCCTCAATGACTGGTCTCGCATCACTATGAATCCCAAGGTGTTTAAGCTGCATGCACGCAGTGGGGAGCTGGAGGTACTGGTGGACGGCACATACTTCATCTATAGTCAGGTAGAAGTGAGTACGGTCCTAGGCCTAACTCCTATTTTTGTGTTCCAATGGAAGCCTTGCATGAACCACGAGAGGGCTCCAGACAACTAGCAAATGCCAAGAACTTGTATGTACTTTTAACCGCTTCGTGCTCTAGGAGGTGTGTGTCGGAGAAAGATGTTAAGTTTCAAAGTGCAAGGTCACACGTTTCACCGTGACACCAGCCACAAGAGATTAGTTCCCAAAACACATGTGCAAACTCCCAGCCAGTCCCCACATGCCACCAATGCCTTTTTTCAATCTTCCATGTTGCCTGTGCAGTCATTCACCAGCCCATCTAAACCTCTGTGCAGAACAAGGGTCCCAGCAGGATGCTAGGCTCTGTGCTTTAAAAGAGATGCCAGACCAAAACCCTGGCTACTCGTGATCATTTTGAAGCCATGTCACTCTTTGTAAGCATAGGACTCTCAGCCCGGGTGGCTTGGCCGAACTCCAGCTCAGGTAACTCCATTTTGCCTCCACCTACTTTGTGTAGCTGCAGACTGGCAGGATGCACCACATTGTGCGGTGGGATGGCTCAGCTCTGCTTTAGTTGGTACCAGCGACGGATGTACTGACCTGCTTCTGCAAGAAGGGCTAAACAAAGTAATAAATTATTGCATTATGATGTAGTAATAAGCTAATTAAGACATAATTTCCTCTCCCCATTCAAGTAAACTGCAGGAGATGGACTGTCATGTAACGCTCTGCTCCCAGGGTCTTGCAAATCTCTCAACAGAATTGCTGAGTGGTGTTCAGTGTGAACTCCTCCCTTCCAGAAATGCAGGGTGTCCACCCAGCTGTAGGCTGAAAAACATGGCCAGTTTCTGGGACGGATTTTAGCAAGACAAGAGGGTTTCTGTGTAACAACCACAATTCAACAGCTTCCACCTTGCTCCAGGCTTCTAATACTACCTCCTGCTCATGATTTGCCTCTGTTCAGTTGGCAGCCCCACTGGGGACTGTGCCAAGTCTGATAAGGTGGGCTGTGGCTGTCAGTTTAGGTGCTCTTCCATGGAAGTGGTTACGTGTCTAGCTTGGATGGGGACAGGAAAACTAACTCTATGTTAGTATAGGGCCAAAGTATAATTGTTTCCTGAGCAAAATAAGCTTAATGCTAGTTGTTGGCCACAATGTTGTGCTTCCCTTGTAGTCCGCCAAGGGAAAAGCAGTCTTGTATAGCTTCTGAGGTTGCAGGGTTTAGGCTAAGAAGAATTGGCAGATGCATCTGGCACATGCTGGTTTTCTTCTATCAGGAAGAAGCAGCTCCCTGGGACTGAATTCTTTGGACAGGTCTTTCTCATGCATCTCACAGTTCTTCAGAATCAGTGTGGGGGAGATGGTTAAGTAACGACTAATGGAATCACAGGGACTTAGGCACTAGGTCTAAGAATTAAATCGGTAGAAACACTACAAGGGCATTTGCTTCCAAGCTGTGGAGGTTGGGAGGGTGTCTTCCCTGTAGTAGCTTATGCCTTTGAAAGCACCTCAAGTCCAATTACAAAGAAGGCAACTCTCAGTACATCTTAGGGCATTTTTGATGTCAGCACTAAAGGAGGCTCATGGGACCCAGAAAGCAGGACTGGCCAGGTAAGTGCAAGAGGACTTCAGTTAAAGTATTTCTGTTTGTTGGATGAAAAGCTGTTTGTGGCAGTTAGGGTTGTCCATACATTTTTGTAACTAGGCCTGTGCAGGTTTGTAATTTTTCCTGTAATAAGCAGGTTCTAAAGCGAGCATTCATAGCTCAGCCTTAGATACAAGGATTCACAGATTCTTGCATGCTAGTGTTACATGAAGTGGAATACAGAGTTTCCTCATGTTTGGTTGGCTTGGGGTTCTTTCTACCTCAAACAAGTCAACCTCCCGTGAGTATAGGTGTCTTGGGGCCAACGAAAGAATTGTTAGCAGAGGGAACATACATTTACCCGTGAAAGGAACGTGGACTTGTTCTGTGCTCACAAATAACTCCCTAACACCTTTCTTCTTCCTGCTTCACATCAGGTATACTACATAAACTTCACAGATTTTGCCAGCTATGAGGTGGTGGTGGATGAAAAGCCCTTTCTGCAATGCACTCGGAGTATTGAGACCGGCAAGACCAACTTCAATACCTGCTATACAGCTGGGGTCTGCCTCCTCAAAGCCAGGCAGAAGATTGCTGTGAAAATGGTCCATGCTGACATCTCCATCAACATGAGCAAGCACACAACTTTCTTTGGGGCCATACGCCTAGGAGATGCACCAGCATCCTAGATGAACTTGGCATGTCCAAGGATACTCACAGAACTGCACAGTGCTGCTGTTCATAAGCGTATCAGTATTTCAGGGGGGTCTGTAATCCAGCCATAAAGAAAACTGATCCAGAGCTATTTATTCCTGTATGTGAATGCAGGAAGCACAATTGTCTTCTGTGACTTGCATGGAGACTTGGATCAAAAAGCATTGTGAGAAAGAAAGGCTGTTGTGTCTGCCTTGTCTCAGTATTTCAAGTATTACTGCACTGATACTCTGCTCTGTGATCTTCACACGAGGCTTGTTGAGAGTTGTGTGGGTCTCTGCTTTTATGTTGCACTAGCAAGAGCATCCCAGGCGATAGCGGGAGAAGACAGACTAATGTCCAAATTGTCCTATCCAGGCACTCCTGCTTCTGCATGCTAATGAAAGAAGGAAAGGGGATTTCTGGTTTTCTGCCTTCCCAGTTCAGACTGGAATGGCCACAGGGTGCAAAGGGAGGTGACTAAGAGAAGGGTCAGTGGTGTTTACATTCATCCTCAGGAGTGTGAGCAAAGAAGGCGAAGTGCCTCTGCCTAGAACTTGGAAGCAGGCTGCAAAAAGAAGTAAGTGTGAGAGGAAGAGGAATACTTAATAGAGCAGGCTTAGCAGATAGGAAACTGCCTCCACATTCCAGAAATCACCAAGCCCCAAAGAAAATGCTGATGCCCGGTTCCAGCACCTCTGCTACTTTCAGCTCCTGCCATTACCCCGGAGGTATACCTTGCCCTAGCAGGGGCTGCCTTAAAGTACTGCTGCTGTTACAGCAATTTGTGTTTCGTTGGGGTTTTGGTTTGGGGGATTTTGGGGGGCCTTTTTAATGAATATTTTGCAAACCAGAACACATTTCTACAGGCTTCACTGAGCCACGTAGACACGAGTACTTGTGAAAACACTCTGAAGAAGTTTGTCATGTTTAAGAATAAAATATTCAAACAGGATTTTTTTTTTCTGTTTTAATAGCAACTGTCCTGCTTTCAGATGTGGTTTTTGTCCTTCCTCCCGCCTCCCCCCTCCTTTCCTTTTGGCACCCTTCTACCTAAAATGCTCTAATAAGTGGTGATGGAGTCTCTAGCAAACCAAAAAAAAAAAAAGCAGCATTTAAAAAGTCTGGTCCAGCATGAAGTCACCACTTTTTCTCTTCTCTGAGCCCTGCTGAGTCTAGTCATAACTCGATTTCTGGTGACTAATAGAAGTGCTGGGACACTATTGTTTCTTTTGGCTTCTTGAGCAACTCTCTCCCGTTACCTCCCCTCAACTGGGGAGACCTAAAGCTATAGATGTGTTTGAGCTGAGGAAGAGGCTGAAGCGCTAATTGTTCTTTTGTGTCATGCCTTGGCTTGTGCTTGGTTGTGTTGGGTGGGTTTTTTTAACTGGATTTCATTTCAGAGCATGTTTTTGTCTTCAAAAAACTGAAGATGGTAGAGCAGTTTCAGCCTATGTAGCAAACGGGGTAAGTCCCAAACTGACATCCTCCATCTCCAAGCAGAGGTGGCTCAGCCGTGGTCACCTGGAGGGACATGAGAGCAGTCGTGTCTCAGCACTGTGCTGTAGCCGCTGATCTAACCACAGAGGGTCCACCCTGACTGAAGCATTCTTGGCTCCATTTGCTTTTCCCTATCCATAGCGAGTGATCTCACTTGCCAAGTATTGCAGTCATTGGGAGATAACTATTTCTTGGGGGCACCCAGCTTTGGCTACAGCCTCGCTATTCACAGGAGGCGTGCAGTTTGTAAAATAGCTGCATGAAAAATTGCCTGCTATTTCTTTTTCAGTATGTTCTCCTTTCTAGCCTCAACATGTTGGACTAGCAAGAGCCTTCGGGGCACTTCACTTAACCAGTCTTTGTGGTTTATTTCCTTTAAAATGGATTAAGAAGGACATGCTTCTCTGACAAGGATGAACTGGGACAACTGTGTATAGTGAGAACATTAAGCAAATCGTTAACAGAATTGCTTTAGAATACAGCCTGAACAGCAAGTCTTAGGGGCAAGCTTAAATAACACAGTGACTTAGGAAAGCTCAATGGACGGAGTTTGCATTCCTTGTCCCCCACTGGCAGGATCTCTCATTTGCTCCTGACTATGGCTGCGGGCAGGAGGAGGCAGAGGGAGAATCCCTTCTCTCTCTAAAGGCCCCATGCATCGCTGTCAAGTTTCTTCTCTGGCATGTTCCTGGGATGAGGGAGAGGAGCTGAAGGGTTCTTTCCATGGAAGGTGTTAACAGGCTTTTTCTTATGCTCATGGCGCACCAAAGCGCGAGCTCAGTGTAGCCGAGTTGGAGATGGTGTTGGAGAGCAGAGAATACCTGCCTGCAGGTGGCCTTGGTACCAAGAGACATTCATCTCTGGGATGAGCGGGCAGATCACCGGTCCCGTAGCAGCCATGGAGAGTCCTTGTGCTTGAAACCCTTTGGCTTCTTTAGCAATAAGTTCTCATTAATGAAGTATTACAGTGCAGGTTACATAGGGTGTAGTGTTGATTCTTCTGTATGATGCTTCTCCAGATGGTGCCCCACCATCTTTGGTGCCTTTTCCTCTTAACTGGAGCCCAACAGGCCTGGAACCAGCTTGGCTCCTCGGGGGAGCGTGAGGAGGACGGTTATAGCAGGTTCTAACAAACTCCAGCAAGAACAGGGCCTTGCTCTCCAGTCTTTCCATCCGATGCATTTGAATTTTGATGTGTCTCAGCTCCTAGTCTGGCAGGGAAGGAAGCAATTCACCTATAGACAAACATCTGTGTATTTGAGATGGTGCACACAAAACGAGTCACCACTGGCTTCCCGTGTGCCAGCCTTCCTCTCCAGTGCCTCTGCTCTTACCTACGTGCCTTGGCTCTGCTGCCCAGCTTTCGGCTGGATTCCAGCTGCAGAAATGTGGCGAGCAGCTAATCGGTGTTTAACAGATCTGAAACCTTCTCTCCCAAGCTCCTCTCTACAGAGACAATTCCTAGGGAGGCTCTTGTGTTCAGGGCCCCTTTTGAAAAGATGATTCCCTTCAGTAAAGGCTTTAGGTCATGGCTCCCTAGCCAAAACTGGCCCTGCTTCCCTCCAGCGCCATTCTCATGCAGGTAAGCAGCTGTGGTCTCCCTGCCACCCATTGTCCCCATCAGGAGACTTGGCACTGTCCTTCCACTGAATGAGCGACATTGGGTGCTTAGAAAAGAGCACCCAAGCTGTGCTGGGAGGGAGATGAGCACGGTGCATCTGCTGATCCAGTTTCTTCCCCTCTTTCCAGTAGTTGGTGGAGTGCAGGGAGTCCTTCCCTCTTGCTGCAGGCTGGTGGCACTGGCCCCAGGGTGTCCTGGTGCAGGGTTTGGGGGACAGCGGAAGGGACAATGGTAGCTGCCCCCAGTCACAAGCCTGAGCCCCCCCCAACCCCATGTTCATCACATCTTGGACTCCCCGACAAAAGCGTAATGGGAGAGGAGTTGCGGGCAGAGAGACACAACTCTTCTCTTACCTGTTAGAGCTGCACGGTGGTGTACTGATGCTGTTTTGTGCTTCGACATCTTTATTCAAGACACTATCTGTATATAAAATATACATAATGTATATAAATTAGGATGTAAGTTTATGTAAATTGTCAATATTTTCTTTGCAAATAAAGCTTTTTCCTGATCTCTGTGTACTCACTGGCACATCCTTCCCCAGCCAAACCAGGAGTTTCTCTGGAAAGGCTGTACAACTACAGCAAGTGTGTTGACTGCGCTTGTGCAGTGGGGCACAGCTGAAAGGCAAAGCATCTCCATCCTTTGGGGAGTATTTGATATGCAGCTGTTGTGGCCATCACTGCTGATGTGAGAGGCAGTGGTTCCCTGCTGCCTGCTCAGCGTTTGCCTTCCCGGCTCCCTGCTGCTCTGCGGAGTCAGGGGAAAACAGCATTGCTGTCACGACTTACTGGGAAAGAAGTATAGATGATGTACCTAAATAACCTGATACCCTTCTGCCTTTATAATGCCCGGGCTGTCACCCCACAGTGCAGCTGGTGATGTTTGGCAAATGTCTTTATCCCTTCTTCTACCAAGCCTATGTCCTGCTGCTCCTTCGTCTGTCCTTTGCTGACCTCTGATGCAAAAGCCTGGTGGGGGAGCAGGAGCATCAATCTCTAACAGACCACTCTGGAGACCTAGGAGCCAGCCTGGAAGCCAGGACAGGCAAGAAGCACGGGATGCCCTGTGATTTGCAGGACCAAATCCCTCCCATTCGTTCTGTGTGGTTGGCTCTGCCTTCAGCATGGTCCATGAAAAGCCTCTTGGCATTTGCAGGGCTCCTTAGACGGCTCTAGGTCCGTAGCTGGCTCACTCTGCCAGGTGCTCCTGCAAAGGGAGTTCACAGCCTTGGGATGCCAATGCCCGGGGATTCTCCACAGAAGTCCCTGTTCAAAAGCAGGGACTTTTCAGCTCATTTCAAGCCTGTGCCCACAGTGCAGAGCCATGCCCAGCAGTTCAGGATGCAGGGAGGAGGGGGCCAGGGTTCTCCAGGCACTGGGGGCTGCACCAGTTGCATGGTGTGGTTCCTCCCCTGCATCACCTTCTGCTTTTGGGGCTCCGGGCTTGGCTGCTGTTAGGAGATGAGGGATGCTGGAGGCAAAGGTTCATCCAGAGGTCAGTGATTCCCTATCCAGAGCCTGCACATTCCACATCTGCACAGATGTGCTGTCCTCACCGCGCCTGCAGACACAGCAGGGGGCTGTTTGCTCAGAGCTGCCCCTGGCCCTGGCTGCTGTCAGAGCCCAGGCCCACCACAGCACCACCCTAAACCACCAGCCCTGGCCTCTGGGCTGAGCTCGGCCGCTGTCACTGCCGTGTGTGCTCTGGCTGGCTGGTGACGTTGGCCTCGCTCAAGGCTGAACCACATCCTGGAGGTGACAAAGTGCTCCCCACCACGTCAGCTGTGATGAGGGCGAGGGGCAACAGCAGCAGAAGCCAGGCTGCTTCATTCTCCAGGTGTATACGTACATGTAAGCGTGTATGTATATGTTTTACATATATATAATTATTTTTTTTCCCTGCCAGATACATCTAGGACTAAAGCAACAGCTCTACAGCTGAAACTACAGCAAAACACATCCTTGGGCAACCATGCAGCAGCCTGGGTATGCTCCTTCAGGTGGGAAGGAAATTGGCCGCAGTGAGCCAAAATCCCCCATGAACCATGCGCAGAGCATGTCCTCAGGGAGCGTGTCAGCACCAGGTGGCACTGGGACATGGAGATGTCGCCACAGAAAAATCCCTGTGCAATCCCTCCGGGAACCCAGATACCACCTGAAGCTGCCGCGGAGAAAGTCCCCATCTGGTTCGTGGCCTGGGTGAGATGCCCCAGCAGCCATCCTGTGTGCCTGGAGGAACATGGGGGTGTGGCAGTGAGAAGCCCAGCTCTTGCAGCAGAGCGGACTCCTGGGGAGGAAGAGGAGGAGGAAGGGAGGTGCCAGGATTGTACATCCTGCTGGGAATGGGTGGTAAACCCCAGGATGCTGCAGGAGAGTCCCCTCGGCAGCCCAGGGAGAGGAACCTGCTCTGCCTCCCTGCGATGAGCTCACCTGCAGCCCAAGGTGCTGGGATTCCCATGATGATCCCCGGTGGCTGCAGCCCGGAGCTTGGTTCCCAGCTTGGGGTGGTTGGGAAGGTCTCACCAGCTGCCCTGGGATAGCGGGTACAGAGCACAGCTTGCCCCTGGCATAGGGCAGAGGAAGCTGGAGGAAGAACCAGGTCCATGCAGCAGAACTCCCCCAAACGCTCTCGGCTGTTCCAAGTACCACCTCAGCCTCCTGGCATTTGATATCGGTGGCTGGACCAGCCAACAACCTGAGCACCAGAGCAGCCCTGCCTCCTCCTGTCCCGATGTTTCTCTTTCCCTTCCTTGTGGCTTTCTGCACTGTTTTTCCCCCTCTGCAATCTTATGTCTTTCTTTTCCCACTTCCGTAGCTACAGACACCCACATGCATTATCTCCTTCCCCCGTCCCATCCTGAAACCTATTTATACAGAGCCTGGCTCCTGCCCAGCCCGCCAGAGAGCACTGGAGGAGTGGGACAGGGCTGGCAGTGCCCGCAGCCCAACATGCTCTTGTTTGAACACCGGCTGGCTGAAAGAGGATGCTTGCTGCTCTGGTTGCTCCCATCCGTTCTCAGAGCCCAGTCTAGCGGGGAGGTGAGGCTCAGACCCACACTGTGCCAGCAGGTAAGGCTGCTTTCCAAGGAGCCCCTGGGCTGGATCCAAGCGGGTCTGGAAGCATCCCTCTGTGCAGCGCAGGGTGCATCTCCTCTCTATGGCTCTCACCTCCCTCCAGCCTCCATCTCGAACCTTCCTACCTTTGATTTCTTCTCTGCTCACCTGTCTCTGAGCTGGTTCCTGGCCCCCAGCTGTTCCCATGTCCCTGCCATGCTGGTGTCACCTTCCAGCAGTCCCTGCCATGGGGGTGTCAGTTCCTCCCCTGCCCAGACAGGACAGGGATGCTCTGGACTAGTCCCTGGGCTGCCCCAGTGCCCTCCAGAGGCTGGGTTTGCCCCACCAACGTGATGCATCTTGAGTGCTTATGCTATTTTTTTGTCCATCTTGCTTGCTGGGATGCATGAGAGGACAGCCTGCGGGGCCGAGGCTTATGTTCCTTCTTGCACTCAGAAACAACTCAGCAGTGAAAGCACACCTTAGCCCTGGGGACAAGCTTCTTGTCTCTAAGCAGCAGCTTTAGGTGGTCTGTTCCCTTTCCATCCTGGGCTTGGGAACGGGAGCCGTGCTCATGTCCATGTTGCTCATGCCCATCTTGGACAGCAGCTGGCTTGGCTGGGGTTGTGGTTTGCAGACCCTCTCACACTGACGGCTTCTCCTGTCTCTCTGTAGAGCCCCACAAAGGTGTCTTGCAAAGGAGTTGGCCTGCACAAGCTTCCAAAGGAGCTTGGCCAAGGGGTGAAGTACCTCGAGCTCTCCAACAACTTCATCCAAAACCTGTCAGGCAGCTCCATGCCGGGGTTTGAGCAGCTCGAGTACCTGGACCTGTGCTTCAACCAGCTGGAAGCCGTGTCAGCCACAGCCCTGGCTCAGCTGCCCCAGCTGCGCTCTCTGCTCCTGGGATCAAACCACCTCGACCGCAATTACCTCGCCAATGGACAAGCCTTTCATCTGCTCAGGAGTATCGAGGTCCTGGACCTGTCGGCAAACAACCTGGACGGCCACATGGCAGGCTGGTACATCCGCAACCTCACCAGGCTGAGGGTGCTGGACCTCTCCAGGAACAAGATGACCAGGCTGCTGGCGGGGATCTTCTGGAGCACGCCACGGCTGCGTGAGCTCCACCTCAGCAATAACTACATCATGGAAATAGAGGAGGGAGTCTTTGAGGCTCTGGAAGAGCTGGAGGTGGTGAACTTGGCTTTGAATTCCCTCCACTGTATCTCTGGCTTCAGCCTCACGCAGCTGCGAGTTTTAAATCTCAGCCACAACGCTCTGGAGCTGTTTGCCTCGGAGGAGGGAGCGGAGCCCTACCTGCTTCAAGTGCTCGACTTGAGCCATAACAGACTGCTCTACTTTCCAGAGCTCCCCAAAGTCCATTATCTCACACACTTAAACCTCTCCAACAACCTTATTGCTTCCCTGCTCCCAGGCTCACGCCACCCGGAGGAGTTTGTACTGCACTACAAGGAGATGGCGAGGTTTAACAGGACCTTGCACACTGTGTCTGCTCTGACCCACGTGGCTGACTTGGATCTCAGCAATAACCAGCTGCAGCTCTTCCCATTTGCCTTCTTCCACAGCCTGGGCTCTCTGCATCGCCTCAGCCTGGCTATGAACTGCCTCCAGGATGTGGCCAGGGAGTCACTCACCAGCAGCATGGAGCCCAGCGACCACTCACCAGCACCACTGGAGCACACTGCCCTGTCCGTGCGCTCGCTGGACCTCCATGGCAATGCCTTCCGCATGCTGCCACCCTGGTTCTTTGGTTCTCTGCCTCAGCTGGAAACGATCAACCTGGGCTCCAACAGCCTCCAGCCTTGTGAGAGCCAGGGGGGGAGTTCAGGAGGCACCTGCACCCCCTTCTACAACCTGCCCCGCTTGAAGCATCTGAGTCTTTATAAGAACAACATCACCAGGCTGCAGCCCCATGCCTTCAACCAGACCTCACTACTCTCCCTAGACCTGTCAGGGAACAAGGACTTGTTCATGCCTAAGGAAGCCCTGGCGGGGTTGGAGCTCTCCCTGCAGAAACTCTCTCTCAGGGACAACCAGATGGACGATGGCAAGGCAGAGCTCCCCTGCCTGGGCAAGCTCAAAGTCTTGGACCTCTCAGGCAACAACCTGAGCCTTTTGCCCGCAGGTCTTTCCTGCTCCCCTCTGGAAAGCCTGGACGTTCGCAATAACCGGCTGCTGACATTGGAAAAGCTGGCGCTCATGAGCTGGTCCCGCAGCCTGAAGGACATGTTCGTCGCTGGAAACCCCTTCAGCTGCTGCTCGCTGGCCTGGCTGGACACACTGTGGGCTGCTGGTGTGGGTGTGCTGGACCAGGATGAAGCCCTCTGCACCTACCAGGACGAGAGCAGGAACTTCTCAGCCAAGATAGCCAGCAGCCCTCGGTGGCTTTGTCCTCACCCCAAGGACATGGGCTTGCTGGCTCTGCTCGTGGTCGTGATGAGCCTTTTCTTTCTCAGCTGCGGGGCTTGCTGCCTTCTGAAGAAAGGGCAGAAGTCGCCAGGGTTTGTAGGACTCCAGAGCAACAGCGTGGGGGTCTTCCCCCACCATCCCAAAAGAGAGGAGCCAGGCGAGGCAAAGCCAGCAGACAGTGTCACCAAAGTGTAGCCCAGCCCTGGGGAGCAGGAACTGTTGCAGTCGGTCAGAACTCTAATTGTTATTGATAATATTAATAACATTATTGTATTTTAGGTCTCCTTCCCTCACCGGTTTTGCAAACCAAATAAAGGGAGTGTGATTGGTGCTGAGCAGAGGTAGTTTCTGGACCACCTGTCCTTGGGAAGGAAGGTACCCCCATCTGCTCTGTTCCCTGCAGGAAATAAAACACACTACAAGCAATTGTGGGTGAGTTTTCTGCCCTGCCATCCTACACTCTCATCACCCAGGACAAGAAACCAGAGCGTGAGCTGGTTGGTTTCATCTGCCCGCACTGAACCCAGCACACTGTTTGTGGAAACGGAATTGTCTCCATTGGTACCACCTGAGTCTTTTACAGCTCTCCCAGCAGTCACTGTTTGCTTCTTAAGTAGGTTGAAATAGCTTGGCTAAATACTTGCTCCTGCTCCCAAAAGCATTCCTCAGCCCAGCTGTGAAGAATGGGCAGTGGTAGGGAATGGTGTAGTGGTGGGTCCACATGCCGGTGTGTGAATAGGGTTTCTGCAGGATCCTACACATCTCTCTCGTGCCTTTGGCTGTCACCTGAACAGTGCTGTGGCATTGGCAGGGCTTAAAATGACCCCGGGCACTGCTGCGGGTGCCAGAAGGAAATCTGCCCTGTCCTCACCCATTGAGATAGTGAGAAGGACACAAAACCAGTCTTGAGGTTGATGCTGGAGCACTGGCTCTTCAAGGGGGGTCCAGGATGTGCTGGGGTAAGTGCTGGCAGAGCCACAGTCCTTGGTGCATCTGGCACCCTCTGAGCATCTCATCCACATATTGATAGTATTTAATACTGGGGGGGGGGGGTAGGACCCCAGCTAGGGAGGGCAGCAGGAGAAGGTGCTAAGCAGGATGGTGAGCTGTACCAGTGATGTGGGATGGCTGTTGTCATGGTGGTATTCCCAGTCCACACACAGTGTGAATATCCAGCATCCCAGAGCAGAGTGGTGCTGCACCCCTCATGACAGCAGCACCTCAGTGGCTGGGGCCACCTCTGTGGAGGGATAAAAATAAGGCTGCAGTGAAACCTTTTATGTTTCACATCTCTTTTGTTCTGCCTTGAAAGTCCCCAGCTGGCCAAGGCCACCTACTTCTCCATATACCTGTCAGGTGAGAGGCTGTGAGTGCAAAAGGGCTTGGAAGTCACTTAAAATCCCAATTACTTGTTTTTTGGTTGTTTTGGTTTTTTTTTCTTTCAAGCTTATCATAGTTTTACTATGAAGCAAAGGACATTTTTGCTGTAAAACTTATGCCTTCCTCATGCTGCCCATATTGCTGCTGGGGCTGCAGCTTCCTGGCCTTTGATGGGCATTCAGCTCCCAATGGACTCCCAGTGCTTTTGATGGCACCATATTTCTATCACTACCTCATTTCCCCTTTGATCTGGTGTCTCATCGTGGCAAGTGCCCGGAGCATCCCAGGGGAGCCTGGTACTGCATGTTGCCACCCTGAAGGGACGCAGGCTTTCCTGCGTGCCCACCAAGTGAGTTCAGTGCAGCTTCGGCCAGTCCCTAAATCTGTGCCAGCCCCCTTCCCCAGCCCAGGCGCTTGGGGACATTACAGGGACACTCTCTGGGGCTGCCTGGCCAGAGCCCAAAATGCTGTTTGCCTTCGGTGGGTGTTTCTGGTACATTTTGTGTGGTCTGTTCCTCATTTAAACCCCCTGGCAGGCTGTACTTTCCATGCATGTCACCATACGATGTCCTGCCCTTTGTGCTGCTGCTTCACCGGCTTCCACCAGCATCCTCCTTGCGTTAAGGCTTGCGGAGAGTTGGAGCCTTGCAGTCAAACAGAGATGGGTGTTCGGGGACACACTGGGTGCTCAGTCAGTGCCAGGCACTGCCCTGGGCTTCCCCATCGCTCCAGAGCCGTGTTAATCCAGCGCTGTTGACACAAGGCTGTGCTGCATTCCCTGCCGACCAGCAGCAGCTGATGGTTGATCCATGAAGGGACAGTGAGCTGGTGGTGCCTAAAGTTTTCTCCAGGTTTTAGAGCATCTGCTAAAGCACATACTAAAAATAGGAGAAAGTATCCTGGTACTGGTTTTATCCTGCAGGGAAGGCTCCTAGTGGTACATGAAGTTTAGGGGAAGAGAGGTGGAAGAGAGATGCTGGCCTTGCTAAGGGACAGGGAGGCTGCCAGAGTGCAAGGGAAGGGGAGGTAAGCTTCTTTTGACAAGAAAACCTGGACAACCCCCAAGGCCAAAGAAGGGTTGCAAAGGTACAGGAACTGAGCCAAGGAAATGGCATGTTGGGTTGTTATCTTTATCGATGTCCATGTGCTTTCCCAAGTCACAGAAAAACACGATTCCAGTTCGTGATCTCACAGGTACTACAAGAAGTGAATCTGTGTCAGCTCCAAGGGCAATGTCCCCTTCTTCCAGTGACAGGAAAAGCAGCATGCTTCCAGCTTGGCCAGGAGCAGGGCACAGGGTGAGCACCCAGGGCTTGTGCTGGCAGAGGGGACAACAGGATGTGACCAGGCTGGCCTAGACCCTGCCCCTGCATTTACATCAGCAGAAACCATCACAAGTTAGCCACGAGGTCAAGGGAGACCCGGCTGTGGTCCTGGCTGGTGGTACAGGGGGTATGTCTTGCATTCAGCACTGCTCCTCAGGCTGAGCTTCCCATGGTTTACAGGAAATGGTTTCCTTATCCTGGGGATGTCTTGGCATCTTGGGCTTTTTCTTGATCTAAAATGAGGGCAAAAGATCTGTGGAATATTGAAGTTCAAACAAATAAAGAGATGATGCCAAAAATGATGCATTGTCATGTACAGCTGTAAGGCAGTGGGGCTATAAATTCTGGTCTGAAAAAAAACATCAGTGGTGGTTAAAATATTGTGACCGTTTACAAATTTTCTAGTGAACGCTAGTTGAGAAATCCAGCCAAACTCATTCTTTCCAGTGGAAAGCCTCCACATTTCACTGGATCTGCATTTTCACAGAAAAAAACAGATTTTATCAAAAATTTCCAACCAGCTGCTCTGCTAACTCATGTGGAAATTACCTTGTCTGCAACTAACTTCACTTCAAGGGCACTTTTTTTTCCTTTTCCCCTTTCTTTCCATGGAGATGAGGGCTCGAGCTTCATCTGCTTCAAGAGTTGAAGAATTACCTGGTTCCTAGGTGGTAGGTATCACTCCTCAAGCAAGGAGAGCACTTCTCACTCTGTGTTTAGAAGGAGCACAGGGTAGCCTAAAACCACTCAACTCTCTTATAAGATAATGCCAGATAATGTGTTTGTGTTGTTGCAGGGCATGAAACCACTGTAGCAGAGAATGCTGTTTCCCTCCTTCTGCCCAGCAGCTCCTGCCCTTGGTTTCACCACCCAACGAGCTCAGGTAAGTCCAATTCCATGCACAGACACAGCAGAACAGCTCCTCAAAGTATTGTTTCATTTATTTTTTGCTGATATTGCTGCAATACATGTTCCCAAATGTGGCTGATCTCATAAACCACTGTCCTTTTAACCACAGCTTGGCTCCCCACACCAGGGTGCCTTTTACGTGCTCCTGGCTAATGCAGCAGTTGCTCTGCAGCTTTGAGATGGGACAGGAGGCTGGTGGCAGTGGCTTGTCCCAGTATGTCACCTCTGGGACATACCCCCTGCGTCCTTCCTATTTGTAGGGCTGAGCCACCACTGCTTTCCATTATCACTCACTGCCACAGCCTCTGCTACGTGACTCAACAAAACTCCCCTGGCAGCTATTTCTAGCCCAGTCAGTGAGGTTGGGCATGTTATTCATGACACTTTCTTCCTCTCTGGTGGGGCTCTGGCCAGGCTGGGACCTGCCATCAGCCCTCCAGCACCACAGGCCTTCAGCCAAAGGAGACTGGCAGGGGCCAGATGGGGAAGGCAGCTCCCAGCATCTCCCGTGCCATACAAAGTCCTGTATTGCCTTCTGCAGCACCGCTTGCCTGGGCTGTCCCAGGCTGCTGGGGGGGGGGTGCAGATGTGGACACATGTTCTGCAGCTGGGTCTCCCAGCCCTGCTGCCCGGGGACGCTGGAGGCAGGGTGTGCTGTCTGCCATTGGACACTGTCAGGGCTGCCAGCAGCACATGAAGCATCACCATCTGTCTCTTACAGCTTGAACCCACAAGCAGACCCATGGTCCCTGGTCCCAGCTGTGGGGCACTGGATGGCCACGGTGAAGCTGGAAGGCAGCATCATGTGTAAGTGGTTCTGGAGAAGATCAGCTGGCAGGAGCAAGTCCTTGCAGGTCCTCACCACCCCCAGGCTGCTTCTCAGTATCCATCCTGTGGTGAGGTCACTGAGTCCACCACTACATCAGAAAGAGGAAAGAGGATGGTTTCACTAAAGGAAAGCAATGTTTTGCTGCAGGGCAAAGGTACCAGGGGTGACCCACACCAGCATCCCCCACCTCCAGAGGGGATGGGATGCTCTCAGCTGCCTGCAGCAGGGATCTCATCCACAGCCTCTGGGATGTGGCAGGAGCCATCCAAGGAGCACACCCTGCCTCCTCGGAGGGACGTCATCCGTGCCACATGACAGCGTGCCACCACCACCTGCGTCACCACGACCCGGCGCTGCCTCGGCTTCCCAGGCAAAAGGATGTGGCTCCTCATGAGGTAGGTGAGCGTGGGGTGGGGGAGCACTGAGGTCACCAGGGGCTTGAGGGGACACAGGGCACTCTAATGGCAGGGGAACCCCTGGAAGGACCTTATATAAAAGAAAGCCACAAGCTGTTGCAAACTGGGATGGTACGTGCGGAAGGATCCCTGTGTGCTTACGTGGGTAACAAACCATTTATGGGGGGTTTCTTTGGCCCCTGTCCAAGACCCCATAATGGGGGGACATGAAACTCTGGCCATCCAGGATAACTATTTGGCCATCCAGGACAACTGTTCCTTCAATAATCAGCTTAGTCATAGTAGCAAGCTCTATGTGCAGGGGCAGTAGGTCTCCTTGCACTGCTGTGAGCTCCCCCTTGAGCTTTCCCCTCTTGGCTGTGTCCCCAGGGCAGCCAGCACCAGTCAGGCAGTTCGGGGGGGGGAAGTTTTCCAGCATTCCTCCCTGCTCCTCGCCTACTCCCCTGCTTTGCCCTCTGCTCAGCACCTGCAGATGAAGCTCCACCACCACGGCTGCACTTTCTCCCCATGGTGGCTTGGGCAAGCTGGAGAAGGGAAGCCTTTACCTAGGCTGGGAACCCCCTCCTGCCCTCCTCCTTCCCCAACAGAGGGAAGGGGAAGGGGTATTTTTAGCACTTACCCTACAGTTGTTTCAAGGATTGAGCTAAGAAGAGGAACTGACATCAAATGAAGCATTACTTTTGCTTTAAAAGGAAGCCCTTTTTTTTTTTCCTACTATTCAGTCATTGCAAAACTTTTCTGTGAAGGAGGATTGGTAAAAATCACCTTTCATAGGAGGCAGCTTGAGGATGTCAGAAGTCACTGGACACTGTTCCCTATGCTGGCACTGGCTTCTTGTGCCCTTGCCCAGCTCCCACAATGACCTCACGTTCCAAAGGAAGGGGATGGTCCTGAGCCCCTTTGCCCCAGCGCTGATCATGGCTCCAGCACCTGTAAAGCTATGAAATGCCTCCAGACTGTCCTTGTGTGCCTTGTCTCCACATTCCTGCTCTCCAGCAGCTTTTCCTGTTACTCACACCTTCTCCCAAACCCCCTCGGAATCCAGATGCTCTTGCATTTCTAGCTGCCTTCCAACCCCACTATGTACTGGCTATGGCAACCCATTTGATATCCTCCAGGTCCCAGAGTAAGATGCCATCCACACCTGGAGGAATGCTTAATAGGCGAAAAAAAGTGCCTTGCTGCAACGTAAGACTTGCCAGCACCAACACCAGCCGGAGCATGGTGAAATCAGGTTCTTCAGGGACCAGGGTGGAAGATGGTGGCCCTTAACAGCAAAACCACTGGCCAGAAGGTGGCAATATCCCCTCTCCTTTCTAGCCCTGACACCGCAGACCAGTGAAGGGGTCAGCCCCTTGTGTAGGGGACAGGTCCGTTTTGGTTTGGAAGCTTTAAGCCTACTCAGACCCGCTTTTGAATAGCTTGGGCAATGGCAGGACAATGCTCCATGTCCTCTCTAGCTGTCACACCCCTGATGTCCATCTCCCGATGCTTAGGCAGCACTAAACAGACCAGGTGCTGATGCTGTGAATGCCACAGCACATACAGCCAGCAGGGAGGGAGGGTGTTCCATATCGGGATGCAAAGTCCTGTCCTGGGCACGAACAGCCCCAGGAACCAGTATCTGCTGGGGCCACCCCGCTGGAAAGCATCTTTGCCTATACAGCAACCTTAGACCTTCCTCCCCTCAGCCTGCGCACGGGTGGGTTTGCACTTTGCCCACCTTTTAGCATTTCCCAGGAGAGATCAGGGGCCTGCTGACCCTCTTGTCTGAAATCCTCTGTTGCATGGTTTAGTTGTGCTGATGGTCACTTCTTGGGCCATGTGGGGCTGCTTCATGCAGCTGCTGAGATAACGTTAGAAATCCCCCCAGAAGGATTAGCATCTCCTGCATTCTCACTGAGCCCTCCTCATCCCTCAGCAGACATGTGGCAGTGGGACACTCTGGAGCAACAACCAGCAAAGCAGCCCTTCCTAGCAGGGTGGATGCAGGATACCTGCTGCAGAGGATTCCAGGGCAAAATGACTACCTGTGAGGGACTGGGAGTTCCTGTGTCCCTCCTACTGGAGTCTGAAGAAGGAATGTCTATTTAGACATGCCCAGCACATGCTTACCTTTGCTTTGTGAGCCACTGCCCTCCCTCTGCCTGCTGAGCACATGATGCCCAAGAAAGCACCCAGGCACCTCCCAACACTGACAAAATCAGTTTTTCCTGGTCAGAAAATTCCTAATCCCCCAGAAGCTGTTCAGATTTCCCCGCAATGTCCCCCTCAGGGCCTGAAGCATTTCCCTATTCCCCAAGGGTGAAAAAGGAACTTACAGAGAATATGATTTCATAACAGCCAAGTCCTTGGGGTTAGAGTGAAAGGAGCACTTGGGCTTAGTGAGAGGAGAAGTATGGGCACCGTATCTGTTTTCATGTCAAGGTAAGAGAAGGATCTGCAACAGTCATGATTGGGAAGGTGAGATTTCGAACAAATACCAGGGACTTCTAGCACACAGTGAGTATCAGCAGGGCCAAACTGGCTCGAGAAAGGTGAAAGCTGTACTGTATCGCTGTGGTGAGACCAGTCGGACTTCAGTTTCTCACCTCATGGCAAAGGACCTCAGTTTTACCTGTGGAGTCTTGCAGCAGTGAGCCATCAGTCATACAGCAGGGCCTCAGGGTGCTGTCACCTTGTCCCACACAGCACCAACATCAGGCCCCAGCAGCAGGTGCTGCTTTATCAGGCTTTTCTACCTCCATCTTTGGGGTCCTGTGATGTGCATAAGCAAAATCCAGGGACTTAACAGGGACTTTTTCTCGTTGCAGTGCCCTGGGTAGAAGCAGACCAGATTCAGAGATCAGGTTCATCTTTGCCACATGCCACCTTGGACTGGAGCCAGAGAGAGTTTGATCTGACATAGGACAGCAGTACCAAGCCTCAGGTACCACTGGAGCAAAACAAACATCAGCTTTCTTGAACAGCAGGAATGGTTGGAGGAGACTTTGGGCTGAGGAGGGAGCAACTGAGTTGGGCTTTCAGAAAACTGAGAAAATTGCCTCCTGTTCTACAGTGCTGGTTGGTTCTGGCCCTTGGAGCATGCACTGAGGCTGTCTCAAAGCTCAGGACTGGCATGTGCAGTGGGTCTTTCCAGCAGAACATTTGGGGTATGTGAGCTGGGAAGTGGTGAGACCCTTCCCTGTCAGTTCTGCCTGGCTCTTTCCATGTGGCACAATGCAGCTCCAGCCCTTTGCACGCACTTGTGTCTCAGGCTGATTTGTGGATTTTATCACATGTACTTTGAGGCCAAGTGCAGTTCTCTGAGAGTTGTTTCATGGGCATCACCTATTGGTGACATAAAAGAAAAGGAAACTGCATTCTGGAAACAGTCAGGGTGCTTGAATTGTGTCTGGGACTGTAAGGAAGTCTAGAGAGTGAAAGATGCTCTAGTGGCTTCCCAGGATGGATGGATGGATGGATGGGTGGATGGATGGATGGGTGGATGGATGGAGTCTGCCTGTGCTCCACCTCCTGCAGGCTGTGAGTTCCACATCCCACAGCTGGGGATCACAAACTGCACTAGCTAGTGTCTGACTTGCCCTTACATCTTCCTCCACAGGGCAATAATTGGGTCTGGAGAAGGCAGGAGTAGGGCAGGACCTGCCCTGGTGTCCCACAGGGGCTGGAGAACTGCTGTACCCAATGCTTGGTCTGCAGGGGTTTGGAGCAGCATGTGCTACAGGATAGGGCATGTTCATTGCTACCTTGCCCCCTAAAAACAGGCAGACTGTTGTTATTTTAATCAGTTTAGTCCTCATTGTGGAGACAAACCAAAACACAGGATTTGGTGTTCAGGGAATATAGACTTGCATTACCCCTTGAGCTGTCCAGCAGGGGCTCTGCGTTCTGCTGCAAGGAGAACATCTCCCACTCCGAAATACTCACGGATAATTTTCTAAGTACTGGTTGCAGTGAAAAAAGACCCCTCTTCCCTAAACCAGAGAGTCCCAGCAAACAGTGCCAATATTCCAGTGGTGGCAATGCAGCCTGTGAGGTGTCCAAAGCCAGGCAGGCTCCTGCTCAGAGCACTCTGAAACAGACATCCATGGATGGTGGTTGGTGGCCTCCACATGCCCTCTGCAGAGACATCCCAGCTGTGTGCCCTGATGAGCAGGTCAGTGTGGGGAATGCTGCACAAGAAGCTGCGCCAGTAGACCTGGATGAGAGTCCGGACATCGGGACTCATCAGCCACAAACCTTGGAAGAAGTGAATGGGACGAGTCGGGAAGAACTGGAGAAAAAACATCGGGTGAACCGAAAAAAGAGCATCAGGATAATTTCTGAGGACTGTACATTTGGAAACAGGAGGATGCTTAAGACAAAGAATGTGTAGTCAAGGGGATGTGAGGGCAATCTGGCTGCGACATCTGTCACCCCATTGATCGATAGGGTTGATTCGGGTGATCTGGCTGGCTAGGCGGGTGTCCCCTTCCTCCTTCACTGCTCCACGTGCGGCCCTCCTGAAGCTGTGCGCTCGGTTGAAGAGGACGACCTTCCCCGAAACAGGTGGTACCGTTCATCAGTCACGGGTATGCAGTAGCTGCACTCCCCTGCTAGAACCTCCAAAGAAACTCAAGATCCAGCTTGCACTCTACCTCTGGGTCCGTGCCTTCATCCTCACAGGTCAGGAAATTTGCTTTTATCCTGTGTCTTTCTTACTCTTGATGAAAAATCATTCCTCAGCTTGCCATAACTTTATACCCACTGGTGTCAGTCCACAGGCAGTAGGGAGAAGGAGGTTAAAGGGATCAGAGCCAGCCAATTACAGGGACACATCTCTTTCTTTTCTCCCTGTCCTTTAATTAAGCCCCTTGTAACTCTGCTTGGGATTTGGGAGTGACCTCAGTGCTTTCCTAGCAGGACCCTTCCTCATGGGCCATTGCTCCAGCACAATGCACCTTGGCCTTTTCATCCCAAGAGAGTAGTTTGGAAAGGTCAACAATTCAAACTGCGTGTCCTACTTTTAGCGCACATGATAGCGAGTCAAAAGGAGGTCATGAGGGGATGCTAATGAACCACCCAGTTATGTCCTGTAAAGGGAAAGCACCTTCTAGTGAGAGGGGAAGTCGCACAGTGAGGGAGAAAGTGAAAGCCCTAAGTAGAGGTCTTCAACCTATGACTGCTTCCAAAAGAAGATAGCGTCAGCTAGATTTGTCTCAAATGTCACCTTCCACTGCGGGAGAGCATCAGCCTACCTGGTTCCTGACGGGCTTCACAGCAGCAAGGTTGTACTTTTGGTTTTCTTCTTATGGAATGGAAAGTTTCAGAAAAATACACCTCGTGACAAGCATGTGCAAGCCATGGGAATGCTACAGCAGGCCAGCTCCTGTCCAAGCAGACACCAGTTTCCTGGCTGCATCACCTCTGCCAGCTGTAAGATGGTCCCTGCAACGAAACGGGCATTTCTGCAGCTGATACCCATGCCCAGTGCTGGCTTATGGACGTGCACACATCAGTTTGCTCACAGCACCAGGCAAACTCCCCTTTTGGGCTGTCTGTGAGACAGCCAGTGGACTTTAACTCATTTTCTTGGCTTGGAGAGGCAAACTGCTGTGGAAGTTGGTTATGCTGTTTTCAGGAACCTGGAATTAGCAGTAAACATCAGCACTTAGTCCTGACCTGCAAAGCCCAGTAACAGAGTCAAAGCCAAGTCCTTTCTTTAGCTGTTCCTCCTGCCCCCATGCACTTTGGGGTGCTGGAGGCAACAGAAAGCCCAATGCCAACTATAGAGAGGGGTGGGAAGTGCTGACAAGCTAAAGACAGCCCCATGCTGAGTTAGATCCTGCTCATACCAGATGTTTTCTAATGGGTGTGTTGTGTTTAGGGCTGTTTCTCAAGTTTGAGCGGCAGGGGTGTAGACTGGACTGTGGTGGAGGGAGCCCTGGCCCTGCAGCCCAGCACCTTCCTGCAGCAGGAGAGGTTACTTTAACACAATTACTCTGAAATGTGCTTGTGTGCTGCGTGCTGAGAGCCCTTCCACATGTCTCTTTCTGCTCACCCTCTCTCTCTGCAGTTATGAAACCCCAGCAGCTGTGGATGCCCTGACTACACATGGCTCAGCAAGATGGTTTTTGTGCAAGAAAAGGGGCTGAAGCTGTGAAGTTGGTGTCTAGGGGCAGGATTTCCCCACATTCAGTCCCAGCACAGCCTTTGGCTGGGTCTGCTCCAGACTGGTGAGAAGTGTCCACACCCTTGACTGACATATGTACATCTGGAGTTTTGGTTATTGCAGAATCCTGGCTGTCCTTGGGCTCTGGAGACAGAGGCAGACAGCTGAGACTTTCACTCTTTCTGGGTCAAGGAAATGTATTTTTTAAAGCTTCTTGCAGAGAAAATAAGCAGAAATTACAATCAGCCTGTACCAATCCCTTCTGTCCCTTACTAATGTGCTCCCTTTGTGATTCCTGCCAGTTTGCTACATAGATGAGCTGTTACACGCTGAGCAGACACGTGTATTTGCTTTGTGACCCAGTGGCTCTCCTGAAGATGCTAAAGGTGAGAATATGGGGGCCTGTTGTGTGCAGCATCTCCAGCCGGGGGCGGGGATGGGGGAGCCCGGAGATGTACGCAGCACCTGAGCACTTGGTAGTGCTTGGCTCTAGCTCCCCATCACCTCCGCATCACTTCCCAGGCGCTGCTAGTAGCAGCTGAACCCCACCACCACCACTCCCCGGCCCCAGCCCGCTGTGAATGGCACCGAAACCGCCTTTGTTCCCCTCCCCGGGGGGCAGGACCGCACCGCCCGCGGCTATAAAAGGAGGCGGCGGCTCCAGCCCCGGCCCCAGCCCCAGCCCTGGTCCCGGCTATGGGCCGCCCCGCCGCCGCCGCCGCGCTGCTCTGCCAGCTGGGGCTCTCCGCGGCCATCCAGTGGCTGTGAGTAGTAGCCCCAAAGGGGATACCCCCCCTCCCCTTACCCTCCCCTTTGGGGCTCTCCTTCTCCTGCTGGGTGTCCCGTGGTCCCCCCCACCCCACTGACACCCATCCTCTCCCCACAGCGGACTGATGGAGAGCGGCAGCGGGGTGGCCTGGAATGAAAGCCACCACTGCCGGCTGCTCGCCGGGCTGGTGCCCGACCAGCTCCAGATGTGCCGCAGGAACCTCGAGGTCATGCCCAGCATCGTCCAGGCCGCGCGCCACACCAAGAGCAGCTGCCAGAAGACCTTTGCAGACATGAGGTGGAACTGCTCCTCCATCCAGCAAGCACCCAGCTTTGGGCCTGACCTGCTGAGAGGTAAAGGACCCTTCATCTGCTGTGTTGGTACTCCAGTTTCTGCCCCATGTAGCTGTCCAGGCAGGCAGCACTGCTGTTCAGCTGATAGATGTCAGTTTTGCCTTAGATACATGTTTTGGAGAAAACTTACTGCCATACACTGGTGCTAATCTTGTGCAACTTAAATCATCTGACAGGCAGTAACTTCCATTTCAAACTGAAAGCTGCTGAAGGCTTAAAAAAGGGGGGGGGCGGGAGAGAGCAGGGGATATAATACACTAAAACATGTAATATAATGGGTATCACAGATTAAAAACACTGGGACTTGGGTATATCCTGTTGCAAGAAAAAAACCAGCCTCATTTGCCTTGCGAGGAGTGTTGGCTGGGCAGGGAGGAAGGACATCTCCCCCTCTTCTTCCCAGGAACCCGCGAATCTGCCTTTGTCTACGCGCTGGCCGCCGCCACCATCACACACTCCATCGCCCAGGCCTGTGCCTCGGGAGAGCTCCCTCTCTGCTCCTGTGGCTCCGTCCCCTCAGAGGTCCCTGGGCCAGACTTCAGATGGGGTGGCTGTGGGGACAACCTGAGCTATGGCCTCCAGCTCGGCGCCGCTTTTGCTGACAGTCCCTTAAAATCCAGCAAGCTGGGGACACAAGCGCTCAAGGCCATGAATCTGCATAACAGTGCAGTGGGTCGGCAGGTGGGTACCGTGTCCACCCCACTGCTGCAGCTCAGGCACCCTACAAAGCCTGGGGGCAGAGGTGCCTAATGTAAGGCAGTAGACTCCAGCCAGGCTGTTGGGATGCTGTCCTTAAAGTCAGGAGGCAACTAACTGGTTAAAACAGAGTTACGTGTGTTTGCAGAGACACCCCCCACTGCTACCCACCCCCCCAAACATCCCTGCACCCTCTCCACAACGAGCACAAGATATTTGCCCATTTGCTCATGGGAAGCAGAGGCCCATCCTGCTCCACTACAGCTGGGCTCCCCAGCCCCACAGGGAACTGCAGGGTGTTGCACTTTCATGCACGCCCGTTCCATGGCTGTCCTGCACCCATGTTGGCCAGGGCAGCCACCACTGCCTCTGCAAGCTCCAGCTGGGAGCTCCCCAAAGGTTAGGTTTTAATCATACATGGAATGAAGCAGGGCTTAGTCCTTGATTGCCCCATTATATTCATTTAAAGGTGGCAGCAAGCAGCTGAGCTTTTGAAACTTCCCATGGATGCTCTTGCAAATCAATCTGTAGGGTGCACAAACAAATTAGTCTGTTTTCCTGTCCTCTGCAGGTGCTGAGTGACTCTCTGGATACCAAGTGTAAATGCCATGGTGTTTCAGGCTCCTGCTCAGTGAAGACCTGTTGGAAGGGACTGGCAAAGCTGGATGAAATAGCCTCTGACCTCAAGTCCAAGTACCTGGCAGCCATCAAGGTGACCCATCGGCTCATAGGGCCCAGGAAGCAGCTGATACCCAAGGAAATGGAGGTCAGGCCAATGGAAGAGACAAATCTGGTTTATCTCATCAACTCTCCTGACTATTGCACACCGAATCTCCACCTGGGGTCCCTGGGGACACAGGATAGGTAAGAAACTGCTGCAAATATACTCTAATTCAGCCTTTAATTTCATTACTGTCTGTACCACCATCATGCTCCGGGAAGCTGGTGTGGATGGGCAGTCCCCTATTAGATGGGGAAGGCACAGGGACCGCTGTGAATGCTTTGCATCTCAAAGCCCCAGGGAGGGTAGGAAGGCAGATGTCATTCTTACAGAGCTACGCAGATGTAAAGGCAAAGGGAGAGCCTTCACTGCAAGGCTGTCAGCCCACTCTCCAGGACAGGATACATCCACTGCAAGGTCAGAAAGGGAAATGTCTCCTCTCCCTGCGCACCTTTGGGTGCTGTCTGCCAGTAACCAGAACAGTTCAGCAGCCCTTGGAGTCTGTGGTGCTTCCCAAATGTCTTCCTTCTGGAGTGACTGCCAGGCAGCAGGGAGTTTTTAGAGGGATGGGGAAACCTGGAGGTTGAGCCAGGGCTGCCTCAGGCCTGTGGCTTACAATCCTGTCAGGCTTAGCAGTAACAGCAGTTCCTGGTCCTGGCCATCCACCCTTCCTTCTCCATGGGGAGTTCCTGCCCCCAGCATGATACACAAGTGTGCCCAATCTCAGCCACAGCTGCTCAAACACAGCCACAGCAGCACGAGCTGATATCAACCCCAGTTTGCAAGCAGACCTGTGCATCTCACTGCCTCCTGGTATGGGCAAGTGAGCTCTGGGAGGAGGCCTGGGCAGATAGCTGTGGTCAGCACCCCTCCATGGGCATGCTCCCTCAGCTCCCACCTGTGCATCCTCCTTTGGCAGGCAGTGCAACAAGACCTCCGTGGGCAGCGACAGTTGTAACCTTATGTGCTGTGGCCGCGGCTACAACACCTACATGGAGGAGGTGGTGGAGAGATGTCACTGTAAATATCACTGGTGCTGCTACGTGGTGTGCAAGAAGTGTCGGCGGAAGGTGGAGAGATACGTCTGTAAATAACACCAGAGGCGTCGTGGCAGGTAGGACTCTTGCCCTGGCATCCTCTGGAGATGATACAGATGGAGACCAACCACCAATCACGAGGGATACTCTGAGCTGTGGCAAGAAGGGGGAATGCAGGAAGCCTGTGCGCCAGCATTACCATGGAAGACCTCAGACTGAGAGATGCCAGGAAGCCTAAGGCCGGAGGCCAACCTCTGCTCCACCTCTCCAGAGCAAGACAAAGGGCTGCCCTCCTGCAGCTGATCAGGAGCGTCCAACCCTCCATCTCCAGCTGGGGACAAACCATTTATCACTCCACATGCACAGGCCCTTTTCTCCAGGGGTGAATGGGGAGTCTGGGCTGCCATTGTCTCTTTGCAGGAGGCTTCTGACAGTGGCCTGAAAGCCAGGAGTGATGGATGGGAAAGGGGGTAGCAAGTTGTCCACTGGGAGAAGGCTTCAGGGGAACAAAGCTGCTTTGGGTGAGGGGGTCATGGGCAACTCTTCTGGGGGAAGGTTTCCACTGTGGGCTCACCCAATACTACTGGCTGTTCCTCCTCAGGGGCAAACACTGGTCCAGTTCCCTTTGCAGCATCTGAAATGAAGACCAGGCTTGACACACGCAGGACCAGTTATTGCTTCAGGAAACAGAGCTCACTGATCCTCCCCTTGACCTGCATTGAGATTACTGCTGCTCTCAGTGCTAACTGAAGATAGCAAACACATCTAGGGACAGGAGTGGTCCTGGGGACTGCTGAAGCAGGGCAGCATGGCCAAACTGTGCCCAGCAGCCTTGTAGTAACAGGCCTTGTGCCCTCTGAGCTTCTGTTGGAGGTGGAAGCCTACTCAGTGCATGGCATGCTCACGGCTTGTTTGTCCTGCCCTTTTGTTTTAGCCCACTAAGGTCTTCAGCCCACTCCTTCCACCCCCTTAATACCAGGCGTGCTGGCACTCTGGCCCGGAGAGAGGATGCAGCTGGTGAAATAAGAATGAACCTTTAGTCTCTATACTTAATGTAAGTGGGATTCTGGTGTGTGTTTTATAAATAAATGTATTATATCTTATTTCTCTATGGCATGTTTCCTAGGATGACCTCCTTTCTCCATCTCCTTCTCAGCTGACCACAGAGAAAGCAAGGCTGTAAGGAGAGCATAAAGCCCTGTGTCCATGCCCTTACATTGCAGCAGGGGACCGATTCAGTTTTAACCCTTTCTGCTGCTCCTTGGCCCAGGTTTTCCTTTAATTACAGGTATCCCTCAGCCTCAGCTACTGTACCTATATGGAAAACCTGTTGGAAGGGTTGTCTCCCACTTCCTCAGGTTTCTGACTAGGCAGCAAGGAATACAGCTTCTTGGGTTTCAGCACTGGTGGCTGGAAACTGAGGCAGTCCAGGATTGTTTTAAGGTCCTTGTGAATGTGGGACGGGCTAGCCAAGCATACATGTGGGAACAGCAAGAACTTGGGAACCAGGGATGGCAGCTCTGACAGCCCCCATTTCCCCTAGCGTGGAATGTGGCCAAGCACTTGCATGGGATAAGAGATTCCTGTTCAGGCAGCCTTTGGAGAGAAAGGATGAGTCTAAACACACAGGCACTGAGGAGAGCCCACAGCACAAGGACAGGTAAATGAAACAGAAATCCAAGAGCAGCTTCCTGCAGCTCACACCATGACCTTAAGAGTCTGGCAGCTTTGGTTTGCTTGCATGTGCCTTGGCTTGTTTGTGGTTTGCACTGAATGGGGTTGGCCACATTCAGCCCCAAGTCCAGCTGTAGGATTACTCATTTCCATATTCATTCAATCATTTTTAATAGCCTCTGCTGGGTCACGGAATCAATTCATGAGCTTTTATTGCAAACCTCCATTTCATTGTCCCCTCCACTTAATGTGCTCCAGGTTTCTGGATCAACAGTGAATAAAAGTCAAGAGTCAAAGGTGGCTTGAGACAAGCCTGGGAGGTGGAAGCTGAAATGCTCAGAGGTGAAGCCTATGAACCAAGTGAGTTAACCATCATTATCAGTTGTTAATGTGCCGTTGACTTGAGCTGGCTGCTGACATCTAGCCTTTCCAAAGTGACAGTAAAGCCACAGCTGCAAGGCTTCCATCACAGCTGCCCAAGGCCAAAAAGCTATCTTGAGTTTTTTCTTTTAAAATGGAATTAGGGGTTCGTCACCAGCATTCCTCGGAAAAGAGTCTTCAGCTGCCAGGCTGCAAAACAGCTGCAGTTCCTGTGTCCAGGAGAGGTGGTGCAGGTACTTAACGAGGAGGATTGCTTAAACACCTTCCCTATAGCCACCTCGTTATGCATCCCAGATCAGAGGGAAGTGAAACCGGGAGGGGCTGTGAACTCCACAGAGCATTGCAAAACTAGCTGGTGAGAAAAAAAAAAACAGGGGAAGGATCTTGTGGAGTGAGAGATTCAGCCAGGAGGGTGGGAAATGTGATTTGCATTTGGTAACTACAAACACACATAGCCTGGGGTAGAGAAGAGGAGGCACAATAGCTAGGAATGCCCTGGGGAGATGTCATGATCCCCTCCTAGAGAGGTCTCATTTGAGTTTCTGCCTGGGAAAAAGCAGGGTCAAGTGCTGAATATGCAGAGTCCTCTCCTCCTCTTGATTCTTGCATCTCCACTGCAAGCCCAACAGGGAAGAGCTGGGAAATGACTGGAGAGGTCAATCAGCAGCAAGGACCTTTGGTTCTATTTGTGTCCTGTTGGAAATCGGAAGGCACTGTGATTAGTTGGAGGATGCAAAGGGTCGGGCTGGCAGGAAGGACGATGGTGGTGGGGTGACAGTTAAGTGACAATGCTCTGAGTGGGAGGTGTTGTAATCTGGGCCCACACCTGGATTTAGCAGGACTGTGAGATATGCTGGGCTGGAAGAGCCTCCCAGGGACCCAGAGGCAGGGCAAGGAGTTGGCATTACACAATGCATCTAGAGGGAAGAAACCCCACGTTTGGCCCCAGGAGTTTAGGGGATCCATTTGACTGGATGCATTTTCTCCCTCTAGCCCTCTCTGGACAGAAAAGCCAGCAGGAATGTGCCAGGGGAGCATGGAGTCCTTCCTTCAGCCTGGGCTAGCACAGGCACCCTCTGAGGTAGAAAGATGGGAAAATCTGGTCCCTTTTATCACAAATCCAGCACCAGTCAGTGCAACACTGTGCCAGAGAAACTGGTGCAAGAAGGCTTTTCTCTAACCTTCTGCACCTTTGCTTTCACCCCAAAACATCTCCAGTTCTGGCAGATAGCCCTTCAGGACACAGAAGCACCTAGGCAAGGACAGTACAATATCCCTGAAACCCAGAACATCTCTGTAACAGCTGTGGCTTTGCAGCCCTTCAGACACTTTGTCGCACACTGCTTTTGCCCTGCTTTCACAATCAGTCCTCTCTATGCTGTGGAAGGCTGCTGTCATTACCCCTGCTTCATCAGCCCTCACAGGCCCTGCTGCTAATGTGATGGATCTACCTCTTTGACTTTCCTGTCATTAGCCATTCTTCCCAACGTCTCGTGGCTTTTTGTTTCCCTGTCTCTCTGGAAATGAGACTCCCCAGAGTCTCCATGGCCATCGCAGAAGTCTCTCACTTTCTGGCTCTGTGAGCTGACATGGGAGAGATGGCCTGAAATGGTTTGTGCATAGAAGAAAACCATCCCTCTACATGAAATGTGGTGAGAACCAGGCAATGGGTTTGCTCTGAAAAGCCTACTCTCTGCTACTGATTTTAATTTGGGTTTCAAAGGAGTAATGCTGGTATGAATGTGATCATTCCCTGCTGTGCAGACTTGTGCAGACAATGAACTCTGGAGAAAGGTGAGTGATTTTCATGGACTCTTTTGACTCTGCTGCTAAAGAGCAGAGTTTGCTGATGGTTTGTTTGGTTTTTTTTTTCCCTTTTATTTCTTTAATCCTCAAGGGATGCTGCTTAACTTATTCCAGGAGGATAATCTGAGCAAGGGCAGCAAACTACTGGTAATCAAGTAAGCATTTTGGAGGAATGACTCTGTGTTCAAGGACTGTTCTGTGTGACATTTCTTCCCCACAGCCTCGGATCGCAGCTGGAACCAGACCATGGATCAGGACCTCCACCTGCTTTTTGCCTGTGCTCTTCACAAAGGAAGCTGAGCCAGAACGAGGAGGTGTGAGATGGGGCCATAGCCTGAGGGCTCAGCTCTTGATCAACATCTGTACTACTGTAAATATATGGGGGATGTTGCTTCGATCTTTGATGTGCTTGGTGCCTACACTTACACAAGACACAAACATGAGAACAGCTTATATATAAGGAAAACCCCTTGCATCTCTGTTCTCCTTTATTTCTGGGGTGTTCAGCTACATCATGATGCCCCAAGGATGACAGCTAATACTAGGGATTGTCCTTATAGGGATCTTCAGCTGAGGGACAGGGACAAATCGGCATAGGTGAGTAAGGGTCATAAGACCAGAGGAGGAAATACGCTGCTGACTGAGGACCTTTGGGCATAGCTTGAAGGAGAGTTGCAGCAACGGCTGAGTGAGGCTCAGAGGGGAAGCAGATCTACACCCCTTCCCCTAGGCTGGCCAGGCTGGCATACCTTCTGTCTCTGAGCCCTGTATTTCAGCAAGTTGCCCAATCAGAGTGGAGGAATCCCATGACACCAAGGTGCCCTGGACACCTTGTTGAATCACTCAATAGTAGCATCTTCCCTTTGTGCATTCCTGGAGATGCTGGCTGCGAGGTCCACCAGAAGGTGAGTTAAGGCACGGAAGGAGCTGCAGAACAGTCTCCTCCCCAGAGCAGAAGCTGACATGGGACCATGAGGCACCCTGGGTTTGCCATCCAAGTGGGCTTTCACAGAACCATCCTCCCACTAGCCTGGAACTGGGGCCCTACAGATTTTAAGGACTTTCTCATCTTGCATATATGCCGGCTGTGACCACTATCCATGTGCTGTGTGGTGGAATAAGGAATTTCCAAGCATCCTTCAGTCTGGCTGGAGTAGCGCTGGAGTCGCACTTGTGTGCTGTAGGACAACATGCAGAAGCTCTAACACCTTCAGGAAGATTGATGTACATCCAACATGCTGGAGCTCTTGCTAAGCACCAGGCAGGCCTTCTGGATGTACACAGCCAGATGTTCTACACATGTGCATCAAATGCAATATACCGTGGTGGTAGGTTTCACTATCTGGATAATGAAAAGCACATAGGCACGTTTCATGTCTGGAGATGGAAATGTAAGAACTGTCCAGAAGCTGAGGCTGATCCCTAGACATTGACTTCATGCCCAAAACCTCCCTCACCAAGACATCTGGCAGACCTGGGAATGGGAGAGACTGGTCCCAGCTTGCCAGTGCTTTGGGAACTCCCCCTGTTCACATGCAGTGGGACTAATCACAGCCACTATTCCTGTAGTATCCAGCTTGAGGCCCATTGCGGTGTCAATAGGGACTTGCTGGGTAATTATGCCTTCCAAAGAAGCATTTATTTTTCCCTCGTGTTGAGAACATTAACTCTGTAATTAGAAAGGGCAGCTCAAAAACCCATGTTCTGCCAGGTGGACCTCAAGCAGGAAGAGAACAACACATGTGGGTATGTGCAGAGAGCAGGCTGCAAGGAAATCTGGTCCCTTACCCTTACTCATTCCATGCTCCCAAGGTATAAATGAAACCTATTCTTGAACAGTCAGGACAGCAGACAAAAAAGGGGCTGATTAGCTCCTAGCAAGGAGCTGTTATCATGAGGCTGGTCTCTGCCCTTGCAGTGAGAACGAGGATCTGGAGGAGATGGCCTCGGCCGACCTGAAGTACCTGCTGCTGCCCGCCTTGCTGGGGGCCATGACGCTGAAGCAGGTGGACCTGAGCAAGAGGCTGGAGCACCTGGAGAGCGCCCGGGCCCACTTCTGGAGCTTCCTCAAGCTCTGCAAGAGCTACGGGCTGGGCAGCTTCCACCTGCCCCCCGCCACCAGCCCCCCGGCAGAGGAGGCTGACAGGAGCCCGCCCCGCAGGAGCCCTGCTGCCGTCCAGGACAAGCTGGTGGCCATGGCGTCGAGCAGGCAAGCCAAAATTGAAAGGTAGGTTCTTGGTTTGTGGCGTTTAAAGGCTTCTGGGAATCGATTTCAGAGAAGGGGAGAGCCTGGGGCAGTGCGTGGTTGTACAGACGAGGACTGCCGGGAAAGAAGGGCCTTCCTTGATGCCGGAATACACTTGATTGTGAAGCACTCCTTTTAAGATATGCACCACATATTATTTAGTGACTGCGGAGCTGCATTTATACCTTTGGTTTTGGTCTTTGAAGAACTGCATGAAAGCACTTCTGGCTGGTGCTTTAATTGCTGCTAAGAGCATAACGCCACCCATGCTGGAAGTTACCTACCAAAGGGCTTATTATGTCCTTAAAAAAGAGGTGGTTGATGTCTCTTTGTTATGCTTTAGCTGGGGATTTTGACAAGTTGTTGCTTATTGTGGTAGCACTGAAAGGCCCAGGCTGGGCTGGAGAGCTGTTTGAATTGCATGGATACAAAGATATGATTTATATTCTAGATATTAACCTGAGGTAGGTTTGGGGTACTAGACCATGTCAGGACCTTTGGGATCAGCGCAGCAAAGCCTTTTCAGAGCTGAATATCTCCTTCCAGGCAAGCTTTGTTAGTGCTGCAGGTTGGGCTTTGGTTACCTGTGAAGTCCCCTCTTGCTGTGGGCTGGTGGTTGCCTGTACCGTGACTCCGTCCACTGGAAGGCAAATGGGAGGTGCCTGCGTTGTGAGTTCTGTCACAAGCAGGTTGGTACTTGATCAGGGTGAGACACCTTGCAGCTCTATTTGTTTCCAGTAAAACACATGGCCTGCATGAAAAACATTTTCCCGAGTGGGCCTGTATCATCACTTTGGCTCCAGACCTGCCTTATCCTTTCACCACCACACAGTACTTCTCGGCAAGTCAGGCTTCCACTGAAACCTTTCATTCTCACCCAGGATGCTTTGCAGAATGAGTATGTTGGATTCTGATTATTTAGAGGCAGTTTCTGTGATGCCAATGATATCCTATCCCTGTAGCTGTGTATACATCTCTTATTCCTCTTGGTTATTCCCCATGCTACGGGGGTTTGTATAGAATCATCTGAGCTGAGCTTCAAATTAAGCCAGCTCATTGGCTAGAGTGGCTGAAATAGCTCTGCATCGATTCAAGCATTTATTAAAGGTGCTGGCAATTGACTTGGGAGTGTTGGGATGGAATGATGCCCCCCCTGACCAACACATCTAGTTTAAAGCTGCCTTGACCAGCCTGGCAAGTCTCTATTACCAAAGCAGTTTTTCCCTTCAGAGCGCCACCAGCCTTCAGTAGACCTGGCCTCCCAACTCAAGTCCCATGTTCTAAGCAACCAAACCCCTGACTATGGTACCACTCTTCTAACCATTTATTAACCGCCAAATCTGCCTGGCCTTTTCAAGGTCCTCCCCTTTGACCTGGAGGCTCGATGGAAAAACTGTCTGAGCTCCAGAGCCCCTAACCACCTTTCCCAGGGCTCTGTAGTCCTTCTTAATGATTCCCAGGCTACTGCTGTCAGTATCACTGGCACCCACATGGACCCTGAGAAGCGGGTAAGTCAGCAGGACTTACTAGACCAGGCAGCCTCTCAGCAACATCCCTGATCTGAGCCCCTGACAGGCAACGCACCTCCTTCAAGACTGGGTCAGGCCAACAGATGGGTGCCTCTGTGCCTTTCAGAGTCACCTACTGCTGTGACCCTCTGCTTTCTCCTGGAGGCACCAATAGTGATCTTCTTTACCAGTGCATCAGCAGGTTGTTCATTTGGTGCAGTGTGTTTTTCCTCGTTAGCCCTCTGCAGAGCTGGGAAGCTGTTCTGGTTGGGGATATCAGATTTTAGAGGAAGCCCCTTGCTTTTAATTTTCCTCTTCCTCCTTTTTTGTTGTTTTTGTTTGTTTGTTTGTTATTAGCTCCTAGCTTAATGGGTTAATGACCTCCTTCTCTGCATGCACTAGGATGGATGCTTGAGGCCCCTGCACAGTTTGGGCCTGGAGCAAGCAGTCCTGCTTCCTCTCGGCTTCCCTGACATCTTTCAGCCTATTGACAGCATCCCACAGATGTTTGACAGACCTCCACCAGGGAGCCCCGAGCGCAGCCCTGCCCATTGTGCACCCTCCCCTCACCAGACCAGTGCAGGCACTCTCTACACCCCGAGCTCTGTGCGGCAGCCTCCCCTCTCACTGGCTCTGTCTGGTGCCGACGCTGCCCCCGCGGGGCAGCCAGAGCAGAGCTCCCAGCCCGGGTCCTGTCCCTGGGTCGGGGGCTCACCATCCCCTGCCTGCCGGAGCCCAGGGCCGCCCCGAGTGCCGCGCCCTGTTTGCCCTCCCTGCTGGCCGCACTCCTGGCCTGGGTTTCACCCGCTCAGGCTGCTCGCCTCGGGGGAGCTCCCGGCTCCCGGACAAGGCCAGGCGAGGGCTTGAGGCGCCCTGGGAGGCTCTCGCTGCTCAGAGCTGAGGCTCCTGCACGCGGGTCTCCCTCGCTCTGGTGTCGAAGGGTCCTCTCTGGAGCTGCTCACCTCGGCGAAATCAATAATCGATATATTAATATATAAAATAAAAATATCTTAAGCAAAATAAAATCTCTTGTGCAGCCTATTTCCTGCTGTGAAAATCCCTCGCTCTTCATCCCAGGCTCTTACAAAGCAAATCTGTAAAGCTGGTTTCTAGCAACCAGGAGTGTCGGGGATCCAAGATGGGCAATGTCAGATGCGTTCACCTTGGCAAGGAAGTCTGCACAGCTGGGTGCTCCATAAGATTTCCATAGGCACATCCCACTGTTCCTGAGCCCGCAGACTGAAGTGTTGGGGATATTTTTATGTGAAGTAGATCAGGTATTTAAGGGCAATGTCTTGAAATGCGGATACTTACACAGAGTAGTAAAGATCCTATGTAATGTCTGAATTTGAGTTGACAGATGGAAGTGATGGTGTAGATGGGAACAAAGTATTTTGGTGATGCATGTAGATATATAACTGTGTGTTTTCAAAGCCTTTCTTAAGCAGATTGAAACTCTTCTGATTCCTGTAGATTTCATTTGTCAAAACCCTTCTGTTGTCAATCAGATGAGGTGGGGAGATGGATCCCCACAGTGCCTCCTGCTTCTGTGTTGTCATCAGTAGGTCATCAGTAAATGACAGCTGGCATCATCTGGTGCTGCCAGTGCTCCTCTTCCTCTTAATGGGTACATTCCTGTAAGTCTGCTTTATTTCTACAGGAGTCTTACTCAATTGTTAAATGAGTTCTCCTTACACCAAGAAATTAGTCAAAGACATGAGGAGATTTATGAATGTCTGGGACTTGCATACCCTGAGGAGAGCTGAGCAGCAGCTGGCACTTCTGTGAAAAGCATTTAAACAGGGTAGGCAAGTTTGAGTTGAATTGAGGCAGGAGTTGGTTCTCTGCCTACATTTGACTGAATTTCAAGAAATAGGAAATTGTTTCTTTTAGAACTCACAGTATCTGGGCTGGGTTCTAGAAAGGTAATTTAATGATTTAGTTCTCTTCTCTTTGAGACAGATATAAGCAGAAGAAGGACCTGGAGAACAGGTTGGTCTCTATGAAAAGTTCTGTGGACAGTGGGCAAGCAGATGAGGAGCAGATACGGGCGTTTTATATTCTACAAACCCAGAAGTGGATCAACACCAGCCTGGAGGAAATTGAAAGTGTTGACCAAGAAATAGTCATATTGAGGAGCAGAGGTACAGCGAAACAGGTATGAGATCTCTCTTGAGCTGCAGGTCATTCACAGCACAAGCAGAAGGGATTTCGTTTCACTCTGAATGGGCAGTGTCTGGCTTTTGAATTGATCAATTCTCTTTGAGACAGATAAAAGCAGAAGAAGGAACTGGAGAATGGGTCTGCTCCTGTCTCAGCCAACATGCTGGTTTTGGGTTGTTTTCCCAAGAAAACAAGGCTCTTGTGGCACAAGAGGTAGCTCGCTTGCACTCGCAGCAGCGGCTGTGCCGGGTGGTCTCAGGCACAGTGGACCTTTGGCCAGGAGCAGTGTGTGGGCAGAACAGGCGCCTCGGGCAGGTTTTGGGGAGGAGGGATGGGGCCGTGCATGGAGTTTGGATCCTGGCTCCTGGCCTGGGGCAGTTAATGGTTCACCAAGGTCGGTTGGAGGGAAGGGGGCGGTGGGGGGAGTGGAGCTGCTGCGGCTGCCGGACTGTCCCTTGCTGCAGGCAAGGCTCCATGGGGACGGCTTGGGGACAGCCAGCCTCGGCCACCCTGCTCGGTGCCTGGCTGCAGTCCTTGGCACTTGCTGGGGTTGGACACTGCCCCGTGCCTCCCAGCTGCACCAGCTGGGAAAGACACGAATCGTCTGGGAGCCTGAACACGGGAAAGGTCCTGGCCTTTGGGGAGCTGGGCACGGTGTGGGTGTGCCACTGCACTCTGCTCCAGTGCTGCACCCAAGCTCACGGACATGTCTGGGCCCAGGGGTGCCCAGCCTGGCCCCTGCTCGGCTCAAGGCTGTTCCAAGAGCAGCCGGCATGGTCCAGAGTTCTCAGGATGAGCATCCTCCATCCCATCCCTCTTCACCCAACTGCTTGTCCTGGGTTCAGCAGTAGCAGTCATTTTTTCTCCTTCTTAGTAGCTGGTGCAGCTCTGTGTTTTTGACTTTCGGCCTGGGAACAGTGCTGATAACAATGATGTTTTTAGTTACTGCTCAGTAATGTTTACTCTGACCAAGGACTTTGTGAGTCTCATGCTCTGCCAGGGAGGAGGGGAAAGTCGGGAGGAAGCAGACACAGGACACCTGACCCAAACTAGACAAAGAGGTATTCCATACCACAGCACGTCGTGTCCAGGATGTAAACTGGGAGTTACCCAGAAGGGCTAGGGCACTGCTCGGTTGGGCTGGTTTTCGACAGGTGGTATTGTATTCTTTTCCCTTGTTATTTCCCTTATCATTATTATCATTGGTGGTAGCAGCAGTGGTTTATGTTATACCTTAGTTACTGGTCTGTTCTTATCTCAACCTGTCCAAATTACATTCTTTCGATTCTCCTCCCCGTTCCTCCAGGTGGAAGAAGGCGGGGGAGTGAGCAAGAGGGCTGCGTGGCTGACTTACAGCCTGGGCTTAAACCACAACACTGCTTCATCCTTTCCATCCTACCTCCCACCTCACCACTGCACCCCAAAGCCCCAGCAGCCACACGTACCCCTGGATTCACCCCCTGCCAGCCCAGTGGAGCAGCTTTGGTCCAGCCTGTGCTGCTCTGGGATGGGTGCAGTGTCCCTCAGCACAGGGAACTGTGCCAACATCCAGGCCACCCTGTGCACCCTGCTCACAGCACCCTGGCCCTCACAGTGGGATACCCAGGATATGGGCAGGGAGCTCTTGGGGGTTCCCTAATCCCATCTGTAGAAGCCCAGGTCTGATGGCTTCTGTGCTCTGCCTGCTCCCTACCTGTTCCTGGGGACCCCACCACTCTGGGAACTCTACCACAGCAGGGGAGCTTTTGCTCTGTCCCTTGCATGGTTCCGCAACACAGGGTCCCTTGCACGGTCCCTCAGAGGGTCCCCAAGCACTGCAGGGTCCCAGCTTGTCCCCTCCTTCTCCTTTGGGGAGAATGACCTCTTTCGCCAGGTGGTCTTCGAGGAGGGAAGCTGGATAAGGAGCGTCCAGCAGCGCTTCCAAAAGATGATGGGCTTCGCTCCCTGTGTCTTCTATGGCCAGCGCCTCTATGGCCAGTGCCTCACCTCTATGTAGTCCCGGGGTTTCCACCCCTACGCCCATGACCACTGTAGGTGATCATCTCCCACCTCCCTCACCAAGACATCTGGCAGACCTAGGAGTGGGACTGGTCCCAGCTTGCCAATGCTTTGGGAACTCCCCCTTTTCACATGCAGTGGGACTAATCACAGCTACTGTACCTGTAGTTTCCAGCTTGAGGCCCACTGTGGTGTCACTAGGGACTTGCTGGGTAATTATGCCTTCCAAAGAAGCATTTATTTTTCCCTCGTGTTGAGAACATTAACTCTGTAATTAGAAAGGGCAGCTCAAAAACCCATGTTCTGCCAGGTGGACCTCAAGCAGGAAGAGAACAACACATGTGGGTATGTGCAGAGAGCAGGTTGCAAGGAAATCTGGTCCCTTACCCTTACTCATTTCATACTCCCAAGGTATAAATGAAACCTATTGAACAGTCGGGGCAGCAGACAAAAAAGGGGCTGATTAGCTCCTAGCAAGGAGATTCAGGAGCTTCCAACCTGCTAACCCACTTGGGTCTTAGAGGGAAAGATTTTGCAGCTCACAGGAAACCAGTCCTCACATGGATTTCCTATTCTTTTGGTCTGGCTTCCCTGGAGAGTCACGGTAATGTGCTGCTCAAGGCCTGCCCTGTGCTGCCTCCAGCAACCTGGGTCAAAACTACCCCTGCTCCCACCACCCCTACTTTTGAGGGCAGGAGAGGGCAGCTGAGATACACTGCTCCATCATCAACCTATTCACAATTACTTGGAAAGCAAGCCTGTGAGCCCCTCGGAGAGGTGGAGATCTCTGAGGAGAACACCCTAAGGAGATGTTTGCTAAAGATTAAACATAGATATCCTATGGGAGGGTGATCTGTGAAGTGCTCTGACAGTCTCTGTGTAACAGTAAGGATAACACTCCGGAGGAGTTCACTCCAGCAGTCTCTTTTGCTCTGATCCTTACAAGTGCTGCTGAAGTGTTGAATCTTTGTGGTTACAGAGGGTGATGATGTGATTGGTGTACTGTAGCTTTTAACTAACACATACGAAGGTAAAGTGTGCTGTGTTGAGAGGGGTATTACTCTGATGGAAGTGAGCTGGTTGCAATTGCTGGGTATGCCAAAGCATGCTAGTGGAGATCAAAAGGCTGCAGATTCCTGGCCCCAGTCCACTTCCAATCATAATACCCATTACTTATCACACTGCTGGACACAGCGTTGCTGTTCACCTCCTGCCTGGTGTGCAGGAGCAGTATAGATGAGGGTCAGCTCTTGCTGTACCTCCAGGAGACTCACAGCACTGGGGCATACTCAGGGCACACTGAGCGAGCGTCTAAACCCACAGCTCTTCCAGTTCTTATGAGTGACTTCTTATTGACCTATCTCAGTAGGGATGAAGAAAAGAGAGTAAACTGATTCACTCTTGGAGTCCGAGTGCTTCCAGCAGGCCCTGAATTACATTTCTCACGATTACATTTCTCACATGTAGGTCAAATTCCTGTGTTTCTAAGGGACCAACATCACAGAAACAATCACAGAACTGTCTGGGTTGAAAGGGACCTTAAAGCTCCTCCAGCTCCAACCCCTGCCAAAGGCAGGGACCCCTTCCACTAGAGCAGCTTGCTCTAAGCCCCTGTGTCCAACCTGGCCTTGAACACTGCCAGGGATGGGGCAGCCACAGCTTCTCTGGGCACCCTGTGCCAGCGCCTCAGCACCCTCACAGGGAAGAACAACTTCCAAGTGTCTAAGCTAATCCTCCCCTCAGTTTCTTTTTATTTGCTTATCTCATCCTAAATCCCCAGCTTTAACCTTTGCCTGCCTTATTCGCTTTTAAACGTCGGAGGTAGTGTAAGAAGGAGCTAAGCAAGCAGCTCAAACTCGAGGAGCCCCCGGCGCAGCTGAGCCGCAGGTGCCAAGATGGCGACCCCCTCGCGGTGCCCTCACCAAGATGGCGACACCCCCGCTGTGCCCTCACAAGATGGCGGGCGGGGCGGGGCGGGGTCGCTCGTAACCGCCGGAAGGGATTTGTTGGCAGCCGGTTCCCAGCCCAACATGGCGGAGGGTGCTGAGGAGGGGCAGAAGCTGGCGGAGCTGCTGGCGGTGGGCTGGCAGCTCTGGGAAGAGCTGGAGACCGACACCGCGCCGTCCTCGGGGAGCCCGGCTGTGCAGGATAAGGTGCGGCAGGGGCTGGACGTCCTGCGGCGGGCGAACGCCATGGTGGCGCAGCTGGAGCTGTTCAGGTGAGCGGAGGGGAGGGATGAGCCTGGGAGCACCCGGTGAGGCGGGGCGAGGGTCTGCCACGGTTCGGGGCTTGGCCAGGGCCAGGTGGAGAGGGCGCGGGGATCGTGAGGTTGGTCTCTGCCCTTGCAGTGAGAACGAGGATCTGGAGGAGATGGCCTCGGCCGACCTGAAGTACCTGCTGCTGCCCGCCTTGCTGGGGGCCATGACGCTGAAGCAAGTGGACCTGAGCAAGAGGCTGGAGCACCTGGAGAGCGCCCGGGCCCACTTCTGGAGCTTCCTCAAGCTCTGCAAGAGCTACGGGCTGGGCAGCTTCCACCTGCCCCCCGCCACCAGCCCCCCGGCAGAGGAGGCTGACAGGAGCCCGCCCCGCAGGAGCCCTGCTGCCGTCCAGGACAAGCTGGTGGCCATGGCGTCGAGCAGGCAAGCCAAAATTGAAAGGTAGGTTCTTGGTTTGTGGCGTTTAAAGGCTTCTGGGAATCGAATTCAGAGAAGGGGAGAGCCTGGGGCAGTGCGTGGTTGTACAGACGAGGACTGCCGGGAAAGAAGGGCCTTCCTTGATGCCGGAATACACTTGATTGTGAAGCACTCCTTTTAAGATATGCACCACATATTATTTAGTGACTGCGGAGGTGCATTTATACCTTTGGTTTTGGTCTTTGAAGAACTGCATGAAAGCTCTTCTGGCTGGTGCTTTAATTGCTGCTAAGAGCATAACGCCACCCATGCTGGAAGTTACCTACCAAAGGGCTTATTATGTCCTTAAAAAAGAGGTGGTTGATGTCTCTTTGTTATGCTTTAGCTGGGGATTTTGACAAGTTGTTGCTTATTGTGGTAGCACTGAAAGGCCCAGGCTGGGCTGGAGAGCTGTTTGAATTGCATGGATACAAAGATATGATTTATATTCTAGATATTAACCTAACTGAGGTGGGTTTGGGGTACTAGACCATGTCAGGACCTTTGGGATCAGCGCAGCAAAGCCTTTTCAGAGCTGAATATCTCCTTCCAGGCAAGCTTTGTTAGTGCTGCAGGTTGGGCTTTGGTTACCTGTGAAGTCCCCTCTTGCTGTGGGCTGGTGGTTGCCTGTACCGTGACTCTGTCCACTGGAAGGCAAATGGGAGGTGCCTGCGTTGTGAGTTCTGTCACAAGCAAGTTGGTACTTGATCAGGGTGAGACTCCTTGCAGCTCTATTTGTTTCCAGTAAAACACATGGCCTGCATGAAAAACGTAGGCCTGTATCATCCCTTCGGTTTGCTGTGTGGCAGGATGGGCCTGGCCAGTTAAAATGTATTTTTCAGCATCCTTCTGGAGCAGTTGTGAATGGGTTTGGTTTTTAGAAGGCCGTTGGTATGCTCCTTTTTCTTTCAGCTCCTGTAGGTTTCCAACCCTTGTTTGTTACTCTTCGTTCTTCAGGTAGCAGTGTAGCTGAAGGGTTTACCCTGGAAGTGTATTATGTACCTGCGCACACAAAAACGCCCAAGACACAAACAGAAGAGTGTTTCGATCTGCCTTACAAGCTCAGTCTTTCTGTCATGTAGAAGCAACTCAATATAACGATCACATTGCTTTTATAAGGTCATTAACTCATTGTTGGCTGGCTCCTTCACTGTTTTCTCTAGGAGGCAAATGTTGCCAGGCTTGCAGAATTGTACCTGGGAGGTTTAATTTTCCAGGTTTGTTCAACTTTTAGGAGGAAAAAAAAAATAAATTGACAGAAGCACCCATACATTAAAAGTATGTTAAAGCTGCTTTTTATAGACAGGAGATACTTAAATTACAACAGTAATTCATCCCAACCTCCCCGTTTTTATATAATTTTACTTTTAAATACATGAAATCATATTAAACCTCTTACACAGAGTAGTAAATACCCTATGTAATGTCTGAATTTGAGTTGACAGCTGGAAGTGATGGCGTAGATGGGAACAAAGTATTTTGGTGATGCATGTAGATATATAACTGTGTGTTTTCAAAGCCTTTCTTAAGCAGATTGAAACTCTTCTGATTCCTGTAGATTTCATTTGTCAAAACCCTTCTGTTGTCAATCAGATGAGGTGGGGAGATGGATCCCCACAGTGCCTCCTGCTTATGCATCATTAGAGGTCATCAGTAAATGACAGCTGGCATCATCTGGTGCTGCCATTGCTCCTCTTCCTCTTAATGGGTACATTCCTGTAAGTCTGCTTTATTTCTACAGGAGTCTTACTCAGTTGTTAAATGAGTTCTCCTTACACCAAGAAATTAGTCAAAGACATGAGGAGATCTATGAATGTCTGGGACTTGCATACCCTGAGGAGAGCTGAGCAGCAGCTGGCACTTCTGTGAAGAGCATTTAATCAGGGTAGGCAAGTTTGAGTTGAATTGAGGCAGGAGTTGGTTCTCTGCCTACATTTGACTGAATTTCAAGAAATAGGAAATTGTTTCTTTTAGAACTCACAGTATCTGGGCTGGGTTCTAGAAAGGTAATTTAATGATTTAGTTCTCTTCTTTTTGAGACAGATATAAGCAGAAGAAGGACCTGGAGAACAGGTTGGCCTCTATGAAAAGTTCTGTGGACAGTGGGCAAGCAGATGAGGAGCAGATACGGGCGTTTTATATTCTACAAACCCAGAAGTGGATCAACACCAGCCTGGAGGAAATTGAAAGTGTTGACCAAGAAATAGTCATATTGAGGAGCAGAGGTACAGCGAAACAGGTATGAGATCTCTCTTGAGCTGCAGGTCATTCACAGCACAAGCAGAAGGGATTTCGTTTCACTCTGAATGGGCAGTGTCTGATTTTTTAATTGGTCACTGACTACTCCTGCCCCGTGTTCTAGACAGTCATATTTTGCGGAATGATAGAGCATTGAATATCGGCTCTGAATCAGTCTGCGTGCAAAGGCTTTTCTCCCCTTTGCTGTCTTCTGCCAGACCCTTAACTCTAAAGAAGTAACTACATTTGTAAATTAAAAGAGACCCTTGTGATTTCTTTCAGACCTATACTTCTGATGTACAAGGTGTCCAGGTGTTACAGAAAGAAATGCCTGTTCTGAATGATGAAAGCTTCTCATAGACCTGCAATTCCTGTGTAGGATAGTGTTCCTGGGCTTTGTTACTCATCTAAAATGTCTGTTTAGAAATGAAAAATCATAATGTATTGACATAGACCATAGTCCAGCCTTGTTGGCACAGCTGGTTTTTGCAGTTCATTACTGGTGTTGCAGACCTCTGCTACTCTGTAGTGCCCTGGGTGATATCGTTGGGAATGATGAGCTCTGCTTGCTTCAGAATGTATTGTGTTTGATCCCTGGGAAAAATAAGCTGTATTTCATGCTTTGATCTGAACTGATCTGGCTTAGCTCTGTCAGCTTTCTGTTTTGATCAGAGCTGGTGTAACAAAGGCACAAAAGGAAGTGATTTGTAGCAACTCACAGATGGAGCTCAAGATTTAAACTGGATTAAGGTGTGAATTGTCCATATTGGGATGTTGCTCTGACATCAGAGGCGTTTCTCTTCTACAAGACCTCAAATGACTTGTTTGGGGTGGGAAGCAGAGAAAGGGATTTTCATTTACAGGATTATTTTGTGACTATTGTTTACATCTTCAGTCTTCAGCACCACCACACGGTACTTCTCGGCAAGTCAGGCCTCCAATGAAGCCCTTCATTCTCACCCGGGATGCTGTGCAGAATAAGTATGTTGGTTTCTCATTATTTAGAGGCAGTGCTTTGTCCTCATGTTAAGACTCAGATACTCTTTGAAATGCATAAAACCAGTTGTTACCTTCAGGCTTTGCATCTGGGTAGCGGGTGAGGGGAAGATCTAATGGATTTCTTGAATTTTTTCTGATTTCTTAAGTTACCAGCATGCTGCAGTGTCTTGGCTGATACTGTTTCCTCCTATTGGGATGGCAGAGGAGGTTGTATTTAGCAGATAATTACTCTTAATTTATAGGCCATGTGTTTGCTGGTTGGTAAGCTGTGGAGAGGCAATGTTTATCTGCCCCTCTAACCTCTATGGGATAGAAGAGGATTACTCTTCACTCTTAAAATAAAGAGCCCAGTAGTGAAGAATACATGTGATCTCTTAATCTAATGTAAACTCTGGAATATTTCAGTGAATTCAAATAAGTGATCTGGGGGGCTGGGAAGATGTGATGCCTACCAGAGAATAATCAGTCATGGTAGTATGGTTTTTGAACTGTCTTTCCCTAGCCTTACAGGTTATCCAGATCTTAATATTTTGTGACACCATGAGATTCTTGTGAGGAATATGGCAGCTAAAGCACAAGTTGGGATAGAAACCAGATTTCTTGTCATGCTTTTGACATCATTTGCCCTGCGCCTTCCATTAATCTGTTTAGCCAAGCTGTGCCTAACTCAGTTCTTGGGGCCTCCTTAGCACGCTGTACAGACTCCTTTGGGCTGGTGATTTGTGAATAGAACAATCCTTGCCTCTCTAAATTAGCAGGGTGAACTCTGTAAATGCTGTTATGGCTGGGTTACTGGTAAGCCTTGCTGAAGAGCCAGGCTGTAGAAAAATATTCTCAAGCCGTCTTTGATAATATGCCTTATATTGTTAGTACAGATTGGATTACAGAGTAGTTCTGTGCAGGGTTGTCTATGTTTCTGCTTGTTCATAGCAATATCAAGTGCCACCTTTGACTGTCCATCTCTTCCTGTAGAGTGTTTGGTGCTGGTTATCCCAGCCTGCCTGTAATGACTGTGGATGACTGGTACGACCAGCGCAGAAGGCAAGGAGTGGTGTCTGGTCAGAGCACACCTCCAGGTATGGAGTGGCAAAGCAAAGATTGGAATGGAAAGCTTGGGATGTCTCTTGGGGGGAGGGTGAATGGGGATGTGTTCAGAGTGTAAAGCACCCACTGACTGAGGAAGAGTAAGAGCTGGCTTCATAAGGCTGTGAGAATAACTGGATTACTGGACTGCTCATTCGGCAATTCCTGCTTTTTGTCCAGACCAGCTTTTGAGAGCCTGGCTGTGGATCTTCCACTGTCCTACTGCCCCTCACTCATGTTCTTGTCTTCAGCAGATCTAACTGATGAAGAGTTGCAGAAGCAGCAGGAGAAAAAAGAGGAGGAGGATGATGAGGAAGCTCTTCAGAAAGCTCGGAACATGGATGACTGGAAAGATACACACCCAAGAGGCTATGGCAACCGGCATAACATGGGCTGATGCTCTTGCTGCAGAGGGAGCATGTCCTGGAAATCTGTAAGAATAGCCAGTGTCCTGGCAGTACAGGAGTAAAGACACTGTACATATGCAGAGGTATCCATGGCTTCTCTGGGAGGCAGGGAATTGGATGAGTAAACATGACCGCTTGTTTTGGTTTACATTAAATGTTGGACTGAGTGCACTGATTATGTACAGTGACGCCACAGAGCTCCTGTCAGGTGGAGCTCTTTCCGAGGGGTCAGACTGCCTCTGTTCTCCCAGTCAGAGGAAGTCCTTGCAAGAAAAGTACATGAATTTGGAAACGGTTCTTTGTATTGTGGGTGGATGTATTCATTTTCTTTTCCCTCTATATCATAGAATCATAGGGGTTAGGGTTGGAAAGGACCTTAAGATCATCTAGTTTCAACCCCCCTGCCATGAGCAGGGACACCACACACTAAACCAAGATTTTGCCAGGCAGAGGTGACACTGACTGGGGTGTAGTTCCCTGGGTCTTCCATTTTGCCCTTCTTGAAAATGGGAGTTATATTTCCCTTTTTCCAGTTGTGCACGTTCAGGTTCTTAAAATGATCTCGAACCTGATCCTTTCCTAAAGCGGGCCTAAGGTCTTCATTCTCACAGTCCCTCCATCTGCCTTCCAAGACTTGGGCAGTGTGGTCAGAGCATTTGCCAGTGGAGACTGAAGCAAAGAAGTCATTGAGAACCTCAGCCTTCTCCAAATCCAGGGCAGCCAGCTCTGATAGCTTCCAGAGAGGGCTCACATTATCCCTGGTCAGTCTTTTGTTTGCTACATGCCTACAGAAGCCCTCCCTGTTAACTTTCACATCCCTTGCCAGGTATAATTCTAACTGGTTCTTGGCTTTCCTGACCTGGTCCCTAGCTTCCTGGACAGCATCTCTATTCTTCCCAAGCCACCTGTCCTTGCGTACACCTTTTATGAGATTCTTTTTTCCCCTCTAAGTTTCCTCAGCAGCTCCGTATTCATCCATGGAGGCCTCCTGGCCCTCCTGCTGCATTTCTTTCTAGTCGGGATGCAGAGCTCCTGAGCTTGGAGGAGGTGATCCTTGGATATCAGCCTGCAGTCTTGGGCCCCCCTGCCTTCTAGGGCTATATCCCATGGAACTTTACTAAGCAGGTACCCGAAGAGGCCAGAGTCTGCTCTCTTGAAGTCCAGGGCAGTGAGCTTGCTGCATGCCCTTCTCATTGTCCTGACAATCTCAAACTCAACCGTCTCATGATCACTACAGCCAAGGCTGTCCTGGAGCATCACATTTACAACCAGCCCCTCCCTGTTGGTGAGCATGAGGTCAGGCATAGCATGTCTCCTTGTTGGCTCCTCTGTCACTTGCAAGAGGAAGTTGTCTTCCACACAATCAGGGAATTTCCTGGATTGCTTGTGCCAGGCCGTACCATGCCTCCCACAGATGTCAGGATGGTTGAAGTCTCCCAGGAGGACAAGGGCCTGTGAGGCTGCTCCTATCTGTCTATAGAGTGCTTCATCCTCTTGATCAGGTGGTCTGTAACAGATCCCCACAGTAATGTCCCCCATTGCTGTTCTCCCTTTGGCCCTGACCCACCAACTGCGTTGACTTATCACCTGTCCCCAGAGAGAGTTCCATACTCTCCAGCCTATGGCTGACATAAATAGCTACTCCCACTCCCTGTCGGCTGGATCTGTCTTTCCTACAGAGCCTATAACCTTCCACTCCAACATTCCAATCATAGGAGCCATCCCACTATGTTTCTGTGATGCCAATGATATCATATCCCTGTAGCCGTACACACATCTCTTTATTCCCCTTGTTGCCCATACTACAGGTGTTTGTATAGAGGCATCTGAGCTGAGCTCCAAATGAAGCTGACTCGTTAGCTGGAGTGGCTGAAATAGCTCTGCATCGATTCAAGCATTTATTAAAGGTGCTGGCAATTGATTTGGGAGTGTTGGGATGGAATGATGCCCCCCCTGACCAACACATCTAGTTTAAAGCTGCCTTGACCAGCCTGGCAAGTCTCTATTACCAAAGCAGTTTTTCTGAGCGCCACCAGCCTTCAGTAGACCTGGCCTCCCAACTCAAGTCTCATGTTCAAGTAACCAAACCCCTGACTATGGTACCATTCTTCTAACCATTTATTAACCACCAAATCTGCCTGGCCTTTTCAAGGTCCTCCCCTTTGACCTGGAGGATCAGTGGAAAAACTGTCTGAGCTCCAGAGCCCCTAACCACCTTTCCCAGGGCTCTGTAGTCCTTCTTAATGATTCCTAGGCTACTGCTGTCAATATCACTGGCACCCACATGGATCTGGAGTAGTGGGTAAGAGTCAACAGGACTTACTAGACCAGGCAGCCTCTCAGTAACATCCCTGATCTGAGCCCCTGGTAGGCAACACTGCCATGTCACGCCCCGCTCACTGAGCTCCTGGCCTGGGTTTTTTCCCACTCGGGCTGCTCGCCTCAGTGGAGCTGCTGGCATCTGGACAAGGCCAGGCAAGGGCTTGAGGCTCCCTGGGTGGCTCTTGCTGCTCAGAACTGAGGCTCCTGCACGTGGTGTTTCCTGTCACTCTGGTGTTGAAGGGTCCTCTCTGGAGCTGCTCACCTCATCAAAATAATATGTATATATAAATATTTAATAAGAAAAATAAAATCTCTTGTGCTGCCTAGTTCTGTTGTTAAAATCCCTCACTCTTTATCCCAGGCTCTTCCAGAGCAAAATTGTAAAGCTGGTTGCTAGCAACCAGGGGTGTTGGGAATGCAAGATGGTCAATGTTGGATGTGTTCACCTTGGCAGGCAGGTCTGCGTGCACAGCTGGGTCCTCCATGAGCTTTGCACAGGCAAATTCTGCTGTTCCTGAGCATGCAGACTGAAGCGTTGGGGATATTTTTATGTGAAGTAAATCAGGTATTTTAAGGGCAATGTCTTGAAATGCTGATACTACATGTTGTAGAAATGCCTTAATAGAAATGCTTGTCCTTTTGCTCATAACAAAAGTAACATGGGGGCTGCATGGCTATAATGCATACAGTGCGATATACAGGGAGCCCTACTGGGGCCAACAGTGCCATATTCAAAAATGAAGTACTGCACTGGTGGTCAGCGTGCTTGGAAAATAACCCTGAAGGGGTGCAAACCTTTCCTGGATTCCTCTGAAATTGGTTTAAATAGCTGCTGGCACTAATCCTGAACTGAGTGAGAAGGGAGAGCATGAGCGTTCTGCCCTACATGGCACTGACCTGGTGTGCGGCAGGCACGTCACTGGGTAAGAAAGTGAGGAATCGTGGCTGGAAGACCTGGAGTTGCCCAGCATGGGACTAGCAGCCGAGGCTGCAGTTATTCTAAATGTCTTACAGATGTTGAGATAAAACCCCAGAGAAATCATCACTGCTACTTGCATGTGTGGCAGTGTTACCTGGAGCAGGACACAAGGCATTTACTGTGATTTGGTGCAGTCAGGTTCATCAGCAGAGCACTCTCTTGTGTCCAGGGAGTGAGATTCCGAGGGAATTAGGGGGTTTTCCTTCCTATTAGCATGACTCAGGCACACCTGAGGGACCAGCTAGGCTTCAGGAGAGCTTGGATGTTTTATACATGGCAATCTCAGCTCTTAACTAACCTGCCCCTGTGAAGCTGTAGCTTGCAGTGAATGCCGTTGCACCCTATTTTCCAGACACTCAGCCCTTATAAGAGCAGATGATGAGTTTTTGTGGGTTCCGAACCTCTCCCGTGAAACATGGTTTAGACTTTAACAATACACTCAGTCCTAGGCGTGCACTTATTCCTTTCCTACTTTTGATGGTGGCTGGCTTTTCCTCGTGAGTACTTCTGGAGAGGTAGATCCTGAGAAGTAGCTCCAGTGAACTAGTTCCTGCTGATTTTCGCCTTTCCTTTGGCCGTTGGCCTGAAGCCCCATCTCGGTGCTGCTTTTGTGCTGTTCTTGTTTCATTTTCTTCTCTTTTTTTTGTCCCCCACTCCTCTCCACTTTGGCTGCGCTAGCAGGCTGGGCTGGCTGACTCCAGTGCCCCTCTTAGGGGTGGAAGAGGAGGGGACAGTGCTGGGGCTGATGGTCAAGGCCTGTCAGGCAGGCTGCCTTCCCATACCACAGAGGGGGAGCTTTGGGATGACGTTTAGAGCATAACAGGGTTTGTGAAATACCCAACACACGGACGGTACCATTACCAGGGGAAGGCAGCTCCCACGGAGCTGCCGCTGGTGCCGGCAGCAGTGCCTTTCTGAAGAGCAGTGGGTGTCCTTCGCCACGGCAGCACCTCACCGCTCAGCGTGACTCCTTGTCCTCCCAAGGACCACCAGCTCTTCTTCTTGCTCTGCAAGCCAGGGCCAGAGCGGGTCTGCTCCCCTCCACAGTGGACGGTTTACCTTGGATCAGCTGGTTAAAGCCACTGGATACACAGTCGCCCTCCAGCATTTCCAAACTCACCTTTTAACCTGCAGATCCAGGGGCTGGCGCAGAACTCCCTGCCACCATGAAAACAATTATTGCAGCCTGTTCTCAAAATCTTAGTGGTAAGATATTTCCAAAATGTGTTTGAATGGTTTCTGATGCTCTGGAGATGCGAGGAGCTGGTCAGGCAATTGCCGTTTGTTGTCAGTATTGTCTGTCTGCTTTAGGCTTAGGGGAAAGGGAGATGTTTGGAGCGATTTGGGGTTTGCAGCACCAGAGGAAAACATACAGTTGCTCAATAGGAATTAATTTCTGACAATGCATTCAGTAATGTTACTCTGCAACGTGCTCCAGAGTGCTGCAAATTCCTCTTCGTCTTTCCTTGCTGGCCTGGACTGTAGAGTCCAACTTTCTGGGTTTGAAGAGGCTCCTCTCACTGCAGATGGGGCCGGCAGCAGAGCCCATGGGACTTCTCCGTTTTCTCTCTGTGGTCTGGTCATTCATGGAGAGCTTGGAGGGGAGCTGGAAAAAGGAACTAAGAAAAGCAACGCTTTGGTAGGCATGAGTTTTCTCGGCAGAGCTTTGCATCTTCCCTGGAAAACAAATAGGGCTTTGGAAACTTGACATAGGCAGGGCTGTGAGGGCAGCAGGGCTTCTGGAGGGTGAGCAGGGATGGGCAGGAGGGACCACTCGGGGGAGAGAGGAAACAACTCTTTAATACTGGTGATGCCTCTGGGGGTTATTTTGGTTGTCCCATTCATGACTTGGATTGAGCCAGAATGAGTGGAACCAGCCACTGAACCCCAGGATTTGGTGGTTCTCCTCTGAGATGGGGGTCCCACAGGATACCTAAGGGTCTCCAGCTTGTGGAGCCATGGGGACAGGTCTGCTCCTGTCTCAGCCAACATGCTGGTTTTGGGTTGTTTTCCCAAGAAAACAAGGCTCTTGTGGCACAAGAGGTAGCTCGCTTGCACTCGCAGCAGCGGCTGTGCCGGGTGGTCTCAGGCACAGTGGACCTTTGGCCAGGAGCGGTGTGTGGGCAGAACAGGCGCCTCGGGCAGGTTTTGGGGAGGAGGGATGGGGCCGTGCATGGAGTTTGGATCCTGGCTCCTGGCCTGGGGCAGTTAATGGTTCACCAAGGTCGGTTGGAGGGAAGGGGGCGGTGGGGGGAGTGGAGCTGCTGCGGCTGCCGGACTGTCCCTTGCTGCAGGCAAGGCTCCATGGGGACGGCTTGGGGACAGCCAGCCTCGGCCACCCTGCTCGGTGCCCGGCCGCAGTCCTTGGCACTTGCTGGGGTTGGACACTGCCCCGTGCCTCCCAGCTGCACCAGCTGGGAAAGACACGAATCATCTGGGAGCCTGAACACGGGAAAGGTCCTGGCCTTTGGGGAGCTGGGCACGGTGTGGGATGTGCCACTGCACTCTGCTCCAGTGCTGCACCCAAGCTCACGGACATGTCTGGGCCCAGGGGTGCCCAGCCTGCCCCCTGCTCGGCTCAAGGCTGTTCCGAGAGCAGCCGGCATGGTCCAGAGTTCTCAGGATGAGCATCCTCCATCCCATCCCTCCTCACCCAACTGCTTCATCCTTTCCATCCTACCTCCCACCTCACTGCTGCACCCCAAAGCCCCAGCACCCACAGGTGCCCCTGGATTCACCCCCTGCCAGCCCAGTGGAGCATCTTTGGTCCAGCCTGTGCTGCTCTGGGCTGGGTGCCGTGTCCCTTCACAGGCAGCCGCGCCAGTATCCAGGCCACCCTGCGCACCCTACTTGCAGCACCCTGGCCCTCACAGCGGGATATCCACTCCTGGCTCCAGCTTCTCTCCGTCCTTCAGTGGGTGCTCAGCTTCCTGCTGCTGGGTCAGTGAGTAGGGGACTGCAGGGGGTCCCATGAGGCAGGAATGCACGCACTCACCCCCTCCTGCTCCTACAGGGATCGTCAGCCTGATGCTCCTCATTTACCTTGTGTTCACCAGCTTCTGGCCCATCTCTGCTCTCTACCTGGCCTGGATCATCTTTGACTGGGACACACCGGAGAAAGGTGGGGATGGGCACAGGTCCCCTTTTCCTCCTGCTTTGCAGCAGGATGGGGCATGGGGTCTCCTCTTTCCCTGGGTCCATCCCAGCATGGCAATTGGAGAGCACCACATTCCACCTGCTCCTTCCTTCCTCTGCCCCATCATCATCCCCATGGTGGGAAGAGGGATGCAGTGGGTCTGTGGGTAGTGTTTCCCATGGATCCTGCTGCCTACTGGGGTGGGCATCGTCTCCTGTGGTCCCTCCCTGGTTTGCAGGTGGCAGGAGGCTGCCATGCCTGCGTCGATGGACCGTGTGGAGGCACTTTCGGGATTATTTCCCTGTGAAGGTACAGTGCAGGGAGCCAGGGTGCCAAGATGGGGTGTTCATGCAGGTGGTGGTGGTACCAGCTATAAGAACATGCCGCTGTTATGTCCCTGCAATCGCTTTTATCCCCACAGCTGGTGAAGACACACGACCTGTCCCCCAGCCACAACTACATCATTGGCTCCCACCCTCACGGCATCCTCTGTGTTGGTGCCTTCTGCAACTTCATCACGGGCTCCACGGGCTTTGAGGAGATGTTCCCGGGCATCCGGCCCTTCCTCACCACCCTGGCGGGCAACTTTCGATTGCCCATCTTCAGGGAGTACCTGATGAGTGGGGGTGAGGCTCCGTGGTTGCTTACCTCATGGGCTGCCCTGCAGGCATGGCTGGTTGTGCTGGCTTGAGGGATGCAGCCACTGCCTGCCCCGCTCCTGCTCAACTCTGCTGCTGCCAGGCAGAACCCAGGTGGTGCAGCATCCATGGGCAGGGAGCTCTGGGGAGTTCCATCTGTGGGAAGCCCGGCTCTGATGGCCTCTGTGCTCTGCCTGCTCCCTGCCTGCTCCTGCAGACCCAACCGCTCCAGAAACCCTGCCGCAGCAGGGGGAGCTCTTGCTCTGTCCCTTGCATGGTCCCACAAGGCAGGGTCCCTTGCGGGGTCCCTCAGAGGGTCCCCGAGCGCTGCAGGGGCTGGCAGTCCCACAGCACCAGTGGTCCATTCTGCTGCAGGGCTGTGTCCAGTGACACGCCGCGCCATCGGGTACCTGCTGTCCAAGAACGGCACCGGCAACGCAGTGGCCATCGTCATCGGCGGCGCGGCCGAGTCACTCTCCTGCCGTCCCGGCATCACCACGCTCACCCTGAAGAACCGTAAGGGCTTCGTCCGCTTGGCCCTGCAGCACGGGTGGGTCACGGGCACCGCCGCTGTGGGAGTCTGGGGGTCCTGGCATCCCATTACCACCCACCATGTTCCCTCCACAGGGCCCACCTCGTCCCTTCCTTCTCCTTCGGGGAGAATGACCTCTTTCGCCAGGTGGTCTTTGAGGAGGGAAGCTGGATGAGGAGCATCCAGCAGCGCTTCCAAAAGATGATGGGCTTCGCTCCCTGTGTCTTTTACGGTCGGGGCCTCACCTCCATCCAGTCCCGGGGTTTCCTTCCCTATGCCAAACCCATCACCACCGTAGGTGAGCATCTTTTGCCTGGGAGGAGGGGATATCCGAAAAGTGGAGGGGCAGAGGAAGAGGACACCTGGCAATGGGTGGTGTTGGAAGGCAATGTCTTGCACAAAGGCTTGTATCCACAATAAGCCAGGCCAACCTGACCTTCCTCCTCTCCCCGCAGTGGGGGAGCCAGTGACAGTGCCCAAGATCGAGGACCCGAGCAGTGAGGTGGTGGACATGTACCACGAGATGTATATCCGCTCCCTGCTCAAGCTCTTCAACGAGAACAAGACCAAGTATGGCCTGTTGGAGACGGATGAGCTGCACATCCTCTGAGCACGGCTTGGCGCCGGCGGCCAGATCCTGGCTCACAAGGGCAGTGCTCTTGTGGGTGGGGATTTCATGGGACACATGGGGGATGCACAGGGGACGGTCCCCACTCTGGCCAAAAAAACTGAGCAGGAAGCAGGAGAGGAAGAAGCAAAGGGAAGGGGAACTTGGGGAATAGTCCTCTTTGAAAGGGGTTTGGAGGGGCTGTGGGTGTTCCCTGAGGATGTGGGGCTGATGGGGGGGGCGATGGAGAAAGGCTGGGGGCCAGTGCTGGGCATGGTTCCCTCAAGATAACCAGGACACCGTGAGCTGAGGGAAGAGGTGTCATGTGAGGAGGGGACAGGATGGGCTCTTTGGGATAGCATCCCAATGGTGAGTGGGACCAGGCTGGGGAGATATCGCCCCTGGGGAAGAGGAGGGGCACTCCAGGACCTGGGGACAAGTGGCCTCAGCTGGTACCATGTGGCCCTGGGCGAGCAGTGGGTGCTGCTCTGGCCCCGGATGAGCCTTTTCCACCACCTCTGTACCCAATACAGAATTCCAACCCTGCAGCTGTTCCTATGTGTGTGGTGGGGTCAGGATCAGCAGTGCTGCAGCTGCACCCTGCACTTCCCATGTGGGTGAATCTGCCACCCGTGTCCCCTCGCTGGCAGTTCCATCTCCAGGGCTGGGGCCGTGCTTAATAGGGACACTTGCATGGCTCAGGTGTAACCAAGCAGTTCCCAGGGTCCACCTGGGCGGCATCAGGTATAATGGGAGGTGAGTTGCCACAGCTGCTTGTATGGCGCTAACTGGGCTTAGGAGGGAAGCTGCCTTCTCTGCTTCCACTTCAGCAGTGAGTGAGGGGTTCTCTGTGTGTCACTGTCTGGTGGGATGGGAATGGGGTTGGGACATGGCATCCTTTCCCCCCCCCAGGTGACCTGGGCAGCTCTTGGTGGGATGTAGCTGTGTGTGGCCAGTGCCATGGGGGGGGGGGGGGATATGCCCCAATAGTGCTATTAGCATCCCTTCCCTAGGCAAGTGCAGGCAGGACTCATGGGGGGCAATGGGAGACAGTCCCTCCTGGGCTCCCTGTGACAGGGACACCCCATCCCATCCCGGATGGTGTGTGAGTCAACAGTACTGATAGCCATCTCTGGTCTGCTGTCTGCGTAGGCACTTGGTCAAACAAAAGGGCTGAGTAAACATTTGGAAAGCAAACATCCATGAAGGCAGATTCCTGAGGACTCTCGTCACCACAGGTGTCACTGCTCTGACTCCTCTCTCTGGATGACTGGTGGTGGCTTTCCTTCGCTTTCAGACACTTTATAGGGTAAGGGGGGTAAGGGTTAAGTCCCTCTCCCTCCTCTTATAGGAAGAAACAGCATAGAGAAAAGGGAAGGGGCTTTATTGAGGGGTGATGGGCAACAAGTACCCCATGCTGCATCCCTCCCTACCTCTCCCAAAGCCAGCAGTGTGACAGGGGCATCTCTGACAACCTCCACCAGGTACTCAGGGGGCCCAGTGTTGGCTTCATCCCCAGGTTCGGTCTGGTCCCCCCACATTCCTATTGAGCAGGTTGGAAGGGCTGTGCATGCCCAGGAAGGGACCAGTGTCCCTTCTCTTTGGTGCCCCACATCCCAGGAGCACCCCTGGATGAGATACCGGCTGCCTCACCAAAATGGATTTCTCAGCATTTTTCCCATTCTCATTGGTCCCCCAAAGGTGGTCATGCCCCGCCTGGCACAAGCACCCTCTTCCTATGGCATTCTAGGGCAGGGCTGGGACAAGGCCCATGGCCACCGGCCCTCAGCCCTGCAGTGTCTGCCCCCACAGAGGCTGGGCAGGGCAGGTTTGGGGACCTGGGGTTGCCAGGATGCCCGCATGGAGCCCCGGGGGGCTGCAACCTGTGGAGACCAGGGATGAGGTTACTACAATTCCCTTTGGCCCCTCAGCACCCGCCTCTGCTCCGTGCTGTCCCAGTCCCGTAGGTGTCACTGGGAGTGTGGCTGCCACCCAGGATGCTCTCCATGGAGGGGGACACGAGGGCCAGGTCACAGGTGGGCACGGTCCGGAGGCGATGGGCTGGCCCCCGGCGCAGCTGCCCCCTGTACTTGTCCCCAGCCATGAAGTACAAGATGGGGTCAAGGCAGCTGTTGATGCTGGCCAGGGGCCGAGTGATCTTGTAGGTGAAGTTGATGATGTTGAGGGTCTGACAGCTGGCTTGGAAGTAGCGGGAGGTGTAGTAAATGGTCCGGGTGATGTGGAAGGGCACAAAGCAGATGGCAAAGACAGTGAGCACGATGATGATCATCTTGATGGAGCGCTTCTTGTAGGAGGGCATTCGGGGGCTGGGGCTGGAGAAGCTGGACTTGCCGAGACTCTTGGCCATCAGGCAGTAGCACAGGACGATCACTAGGAAGGGGACCCCGAAGAGGAGGGCCATGACGGAGGAGCTGTAGTGCACATAATGGTCAAACTCCTCGGGCTTGGTGGTGTCATGGCACAGGGTGGTGTTGCCCTTGGAGCTGGTGGTGACAAAGATGAGGTTGGGGATGAGGCAGATGGTGACGACAAGCCAGGCACCCACACAAATGATGCGGGCACACTTGGTCTTCGCCCAGTTCAGGGAGCGGATGGGGTGGCAGATGCCCACGTAGCGGTGAACACTGATGCACGTCAGGAGGAGGATGCTGCTGTAGAGGTTAGCATAGAACAGGAAGCGCACCATCTTGCAGAGCCACTGCCCAAAGGGCCAGTTGTTGCGGTCAGCATAATAGTAGACCAGGGTGGGGAGGGATAGGACATAGAGTGTGTCAGAGACAGCCAGGTTGAACATGTAGGTGGTGGTGGCATTCCAGGGCCTCATCCTGGACATGAAGATCCACAGGGCCCAGGAGTTGAGGGGCAGCCCCACCACAAAGACGATGCCGTAGGAGATGGGCAGCAGGATGAACTTGAACTCCTCATTGAAGACGCACTTCGCCTCTGCCGCTGCGGTGGTGTTTCCTCCTAGCCAGGGAGCTGGCGTCGGTGTCCACAGGGCAACTGGGAACGTCCGCACTGAAGTGGCCATGTTCTCCGAGCCAGATCTAGGGGAGCAGTTAATAAAAGCGCATTAGTCGTCGATCCCGACCATTGTCAGGCACAAAGCGCGGAAGGGAGCCAAAGATGCCAGATTTCCCCCCCCTCCAGAGCTTCGGCCACTTTGATGGCTCTCTGGTTTTTCTCAGCTTGTGCGTTTGGGCCTCGCGGGGAGCTGAGGGGGACTTGACAAATCCTCCCCTTCGCAGCCCCTGCAATGACACCCATTAATCATCCCTTTGAGCGGCGCGCAGTGACACCAGCGCCGCGTGGAGCCGGGAAGCGTGCCTGAGACAGAGGACCACGCCGGCCCCGCAGGGCAGCAGCCCCACGGCGCGGCGAACAATGAGACCTTTATAAGCAACAGCAGCCCCTGGCCGGTGCCAGCACAGCCTCTTGGAAGCCGGCTCAGCCTAATTGGCACCATCCTGACAATGCTGCTCGTCCCAGAGGGCTCCTCGACAGAAGAAAGGCAGGAGGAGAAGAAAGGCTTGTCTGGGGGAATATTATGGCCCGGAGAAATCCTCAGGGGGCTGTTAAAGGAGCCTTTGGGAGTGAGTGTCCCTGGACGGTGAGGGGCCTCCAGCTGCCGGGTATTCTCCGTAGGAGAGGGATGATGTAAACCCTGCAGAGAGGAGCTGCGCCGGAGCCAAGTCCCAGCTCAAGACAGTGCAAGTTCATAGGGCAGGCAGGAGGTTTCCTTTTGCTCAGTGTTAGGATCTTCATCCTCCTGGCAAATTGGGCCCCAGCGCTGAGGCAGGAGGGTGAGCTGGCAAAGGGTCGCGTTCGCGTCTCAGGATGTCTGGAGTTCAGAGCCCCCTCTGCCTGAAGGAAGAAGGAGCTTATGCCACCATCATGGTGTCCAGCAAAGGACCGGTGAAGGCTGCCTGCGCATTGGCTGCTCCACACCTCTCACTATCCCTGGCAAAGCAGCTCTGGATCAGCCACTTCTGCTGGCCAAGGGTGGATACCTAGATGAGTAACCTGGGAGCAGGAGCATCTGCCACGCTGCCGGCAGAGGCGAGGGTGTACCCAAACCATATCTGACAGAGGGAGCGCTGGGGTGTCTCCAGTTGCTGTTGGTCCAGAGCTCACCCAGGAGGTGATGGGCATCAGGATGCATCCTCTCAGCCTCCTTGATCCTTTGGCTCCCTCATCACCCCCCTCCTGTTTGCCCTTTGCCTTTCCCATGGAGATGTGCAGATGGATGGCTTCTCATGGCAAGCGCCGTTGGCAAGAACATCCCATAGGGCGTACCCATGGGGTCAGCTGAGGTGTGATCCATGTCCCTGCACAGCCTCACCTGCAGAGACATCCCTGGGTTTACAGAGATGATCATAAATCAGTCAGGAGGCAGATGGGCAAGCAGGAGGCTGCAGGGCCAGCCCCTCTGTGCCACACGCACCTCTGTGTACTCTGTTTGAGGAGTGGGCTGAGCCACAGCTTCAGGCTCACATCAAACACCCTGCAGCTTCCTTCCTGCTGCGGCTGGTGCAGGCAGCCGCCTCCTTTATTACAGGGATGAGTTCAGAGAGCAACAGGCAGGTCCTGATCAAACATTAACAGTGGGAAGAACTCCCTCTGTTTTCCCAGAGCCAGGAGGGAAAAAGAGCTGGTAGCAAACCCCACGCCTCTGACCACTAGTGCCAGCAGTGGCCCTTGGGGTGCTGTGCTGGTCCCAGCCCAGCGACTGCGCCTCTGCAAGCTGTGGTGCTGCTGAAGAAATGATGCGCCAGGGGATTTATTTGCCTTTTCTAAGTGCAAGTGAGCACGAAGCCTTGAGCAGGACCAGACCGAAGGCGCTGCAGGGTTCAGTGTCCAAAGTCAATGCCCATGACATAGGTCAACAAACAGCTAAGGTATGAAGAAGGCAACAAATAAATCTGGTGTGAGAAATGCATAAGGAGAAAGCCTGGGCAGCTCTGTGGTGTCAGGCTGCTTCGAGGAGAGTGCATCTACACAGCTTCTGGCAGCAGATAAAGCCCAAGCATCATCAGTGCTCAGCAGCATGGTTTCACCATTCCCAAGTAAGCTTCCTTTGAGGATAACCACCGAAAAATAAAAATGCAAAAGAAGATGACATTTGACAAGCTTTATCACAACAGATTTGCTGCTTCCTCATCTTAGTCGTGATCGCAATCCATGGTTTAACTTGCTGATTCGCATCATAGAATGGTTAGGGTTGGAAAGGACCTTAAGATCACCTAGTTCCAACCCCCCCCGAAAACAAACTCCAGCTGTGTAAGAACAACCTGGGGTGGAATCTTACCAGCATAAAAATGTACCTGCAGGGGTTTTCTTTCTTGCATCAGTGCACTCAAGGACACGTCACCACCAGGCCCATTCCTGTTCCTTGCTGATGTCCCCAGCAAGGCCCTCCCTGGCCACGGCCTCTCCAGAGTGGGCTTTTCAAGGAGGTGACATCTTGGAGGAGCCAAGCAGTCACTGCCAGAGTGGGAGATGGGAGGTGCTGCAGGGAAAGGACATGGAGCTGGGGATGTGATGCCAGCTCCCACCCTGCCCGTTCCATGCATGCCGGAGGGCTGTGAGGCTGGGAAATCCCTTCCCCATGGCAAGCACAACCTCCTGGGAAGACAGATGTGAGGCTGGCCACTGCAGTGCCCTGGGAAGCAATGAACAGTCCTGCAAACCCCCTGCGTGGCCACCCACTGTTGGAAAAGAGCAGGAGCTGGCATAGGGCCGTAGGTTGGGGGGCACATGCTGCCCTTGGCCCTTTGCCGCACGAACAGGAGCTGTGCCCTGGCTCCTGGCCCCACGGCCATGCCCAGCCTGAACCCGTCCTTTGGCCCCAGTGGGAGCCAGCGGCTGCCCCCAGCCCCGGTGCCCCTGCAGCTGGCCAACAATTCCTGCGCTGTGGATTTCTGGGATGTTAGAAAGGCACCAATGAAATGAATGAGTGGGGCAGCGCTGGTGGCAGACTCTGCCCTGGAGCCAAAGTCCTGCCCGCGGCAGGACCGGATAGGGGCCGGGGATCGTGGTGTAGCGAGCAGGAGCTTTGGAGAGGGACGAGAGAGTAGATTTTGGAGGGGAGGGAGCAGCCGCTGGGGGACTCGTGGCTGGGTGAGCCTGGGACCGGCTGCCGCTGGAGCACGGGAAGAACAGGGCTTTGCTTCTCACCCAAGCGCTCGGAAATTGCAAAACAAGGGGAAATTGTGCAAAACATCCTGCAGCAGGACCCTTGTCCCTAATCGCCACGGGGTTGGTGCAGCCAAAGCCCCGGCACAAGGGGAGCGTGACCTCATTTCTTTTCAATCCTTCCCTTTGACTGCAAGAGCAGCCAAAGCACGACCCGCCTGCGCTGCCTGGGTGCCGGTGCCTCCTCCCCAAGGACACCAGTGGGGTCGGGTGCTTGTCTCTGCCCACCACATCCCCTGCTCTGAGGTGACCCCTTTCTCAGCTGGGTGGCAGGTGAGGGTTTCCTTTCACCCTTGGGTGGGCCGTTCCTTGACCCTCTGCCTCCCCACGGAAGGGCAGGAGCACATGGCTAAGCCACAGCAGCCCAAGGGCAGCTTTGCCCTGCAGGGAAACAGCAATTTGAGGAAGAGGAGAGAGATGAAGGAGCGGAGGTGGCCACATAGCGGCCCTCGGCGATGGAGGAAGGCAGTGGCGCGTGAAGGAGGAAGATGCACGGAGGGATCTGGGGATGTTGGAGGGATGGGGAGATCTGGCTGACCCACACCCACCCACCCTGGGTTCCCACCTCCATCCCTTGCAGGGCCAAAGCCGCCCCTCCCAGCGTCCCCCCAGTGCCCAACTGCATTTACATGGCTGTGGTGCGGCCGTCCCGCTGCTGCTCCCTGCCCAGCCTGGGTGCCCCGGCTCACCTGCGGACCTGCCTGGGGCGGCTCTCAGCAGCGGGGCCCCGCCGCGGGGCCGGGGTCCATGCTGGAGGGGCTGCGGGCGGCCCCCGCCGTGCCCTGCCGCGCCTGTGCCCGCTCCTGCGCTCCCACCGCTGGGAGCAAAGTGCCCGGGAGAGGCAGGGCTGGAGGCGGGCAGAGGAGGGGCAGGAGCCCGCAGCGATCCCTGCCCGTGTCCCTGCCCGCCCCAGGGGCTGCCCGCAGGGCTCAGCCCCGCTCCGCTCCCATCCCGCCCATTGCCCTCGCAGGCCTTGGGCCATCTGCAGCCCCTGCAGCAGCCCCCAAACCGTGGGGCGTGTGGGTCTCACCCATGGGGCCACAGCCCTGTGGGAGGCAAGGACCCTTGGCCATGGGGACCAGCGCCCCTCGCACATGAGGACCAAAGTCGCTCAGCCATGAGGGCCATAGCCCCTCATCCGTAGGGACCGCATCCCCCTGCCAGTGGGGGACCATGGCCCCTTGCCCACCCCACGGCAGCCCCCCCTGCCCCACCGGGTCCACGCATGTCCCGCAGTGCCCGCATCCCAAGGTGCTGCCCTGGTGGCATCCCAGCCCTGAGGGGCAACAGTAGGGACAAAGGTGGCCACTGCCACCTTGAGGCCAGTCTGGGCATAGTGTCCCCAAAACCAGGGCCACCTTGGGCGCCGCAGCAGCCGGAGCCCTGTTGGGCTGGGGTGTCCCTGTGTTTTGGGGGGGCCGTGTGCCCCCACTGCCTGCAGAGCACTGCCTGGTCGGGGGATTTAACTCCTCTGCCAGCATGCAGGCGGGTTAAAGGTGTGTGCTGTTCAGAAGTGTTGGTATTGGGATGAACGGGCACGCCGGCCGTGAACGGGTGCACCCCGACATGCTGGGGACCATGGCCAAGAGCGGGGTGGTTTGGGGAGGAGCAGAGGTGTGAGGGGTGGTGCAGGGGCAGACCGGGGATGCCTGGACACAGAGGGAGAGCCCGGGGGACCCTGGGCGTGCTGGGATGAGCAGGTAGATCGGTGCGTTCCAAAGGGAACGGTGCCACTGAGGGCAGCCCCGAGGGCTGGGGTCTGCAGGGTCCCTGAGTAAACAGTGGAAGGCAGGGGGTTCTGGTGCTCTCCCTTTGCCTGTGCAGAATGAGGCGTTGCACACACGCACCCCAGCATCCCTGAGACTTTATTCTGGATGAGAATAGCAAGGGGCATCTCATAAGGAAACGGTGCAGCAGCCTTAGGAGCAGCTGCTGCAGAAGAAGTCATCTGGGAATGCTGCCCAACCATCGCTGAGCCTGGGGAGGAGGGATGAGGCCAAAGGCACAATGGTGTACGGAGCTGGGCTGGTCAGCCCTTGCAGGCTGCCTGAAAAGGCTGAGCCTTAAGGTCCAAAGTGGTCCCTACTTCCCAAATGGCCTCAACATCTGCCATGTCCCCATCCCTCCTTGCTGGTGGGGCTCAGCATGGTCCTTCCATCGCTTTGGGGTGGAAGGATGGAAACAGGCAGTGAGACACGGAAAGCGTCTGTAGGAGTTTCCTGATGTTCCCAGCTGAGTCACTTTGCTGGTGAGGCCAATCATGTTGGGGGCATGGCCTGGGTGTTTCCTGCCCCGTCCTCCTCAGCAGCTCTGCCTGCCTTGGGAGCTCCAGAGGTGCTGGGGTGGGGATGGATGCTCTAGGCGCTGGGTCCGAGGTTGTGTCTCTGCGGCAGGCTCACCACGGTGCCATCACCGAGCTTGCCATGGATGAGCTGGGGATGGGTCAGACTGAGCACCCCAGCCTCCGGCAGGTCCCGCTTCGTGACATCTCTGTGAGGGGGGAGCAAGTGCTGGGGGAGCCACGGGGAGGGAGCAGGAAGCCCACGCAGCCCCGGGGCATCCATTGTGGACTTGACATCCTCCTGCCCCTGTCCTGCCGCATTCCCACCTCTCCTCCCCACCAGGGCACAGGGCTCTGCCAGGGCCTGTGGGGCCACAGGAGCTGGTCTGCACGGTGCCCCCTTCCTGAGCTCCAGGGCCTGGGGTACCTGAAGATCTCCTGGTGGTCCCAGGCCATGCTCTTGCAGCCTTTCCTTGTCCTGCTGCAAGCTGAGGTGGCCCAGGCACCCACTGATGCTGCAGAACCACTCACCCCTGTTGCAAGGCCACTGGAAAAACAAGCACAGGGATACATGCCAGCAGGGTTATACCAGGACCATGAAGTCCCCACCTTCATGTCCTCACCCCAGGTCAATGGGGCACATTGCTGTTCCCTCACCTTCCACTATCCCACTGCCTGTGCCATGGTGGCTCCATCAGGCAGAACACTGCCATGGGGATGGGACCTTGCATTTGATGGTGACCCCATGGCCCAAAGCAGGTCCCCTCCCTCCCTGAGCTCCCCAAGCCCTTCAGCTGAGCTCCAGAGCCCCATAGGGACCACAGTGGTACCTCTCTGGAGTGGCTGTGCTGGCGAGCACCCGGCGGGCACCTCGACACCTCCTGGTAGGGCCGTGGGGGTGGCTCCAGAGTGCTGTGGGTCTGGTGCAGCAGGGTCCTGGGGTGCAGCAGGGTCTCCTGGCTGTCTCCTCCGTGCTCGGGGGCTGCCCAGTCCATCTGGCTCAGGCAGGAGGCCATGTGCAGCGCTGTCAGTGAGCAGTCACCCAGCCCTGGTGTGTCCCTCACCAGCATGGCTGATTTGGGTCTCTTCTGCTGGCCCACACGAAGGGGGCTGAGTGGGCACCCACGGGGTGGACCCCCTGGCACATGGTGGTGCTGGCTGCCCCACCGCTGCTCCTCCGAGGGCAAAGGGGCCCGTGCTCCAAGGGGGCTCCGGTGCTGCTGGCCCCTGGCTGGGCTCTCTGCCTGTTTGGTGTGGGCTTCACCAGTGCCAGGGGCCAGCACCCACGTGTTGGGGACCCCCTCGAAGATGAAGTAGGCTGGGTTGGTGTAGCCAGCAGCCGGCTCCAGGAGGCTGCGGGGCCGGCTCCTGCAAGGCACAGTGGGAGAGGACTCAGCATCACCCCACAACCGGGGCTTGTGGTGGGGCTGAGCCTGGCTGCGGTACCTGAGGGTCTGCCGGGGTGGCTTGGGGCACATCGGGGTGTGTGCCGCTGGCTTAGCATCCTCCTCCTCAAAGCTGATCCACTCTGCAAGAGCACTGAAGTCTGGCATCTCCCCACCAGGCACTGCACAGCCCCTGACCACTGCTGGGGTCCGGGAGGGCAGCCTGGGCATGGGCAGCTCTGGGGTGCACTGTGCCCCCACCCCAGGGTGACAGGAGGGGACTGGTGTGAGGCCACCCCTACCATAGAGCCTCTCACGGGTGCCGCACGTGTCCTTGGGGACCCGGACCTTCATCCAGCCACGTATGGAGCCCGTCTCCTCGCCACGGTGGAAGAGGAAGGTCTCGAACCGCTGGGCCATGCTGCCGATCATTGACCTCATTGCGATGCAGCACTCACCTGCAGGCACAGCACACAGCAGGGTGAGTTCCACGGTCCCTTCTGCCAAGCTCCAGCTGCAAAACCACACACCCAGAAGGCTGTTTCCCCCTGCCACCGTCCCGCACGTACCATAGGACTCGCAGCTCTCCACACCCTTGATGCTGAGGAGCAGGTGCTGGTCCACCAGGTACTCCAAGTCTGGCAGAATGGGCTTCAGCTGCATGCAGAGAGAGGAGTGCTCGGGGTGGGGGCTGCTGCAAGGTAGGGTGGTACAAGGCTGGCACTGTCCTGGGGGAGACGGTGACAGCCCCCAGCACCCCTTGGGGGTCAGGGTATGGAGCCAGCAGGAGGGATGCGGAAGAGGAGGGAGGAGGATGCTCAGGGGCTGTACCACAGGCAGATGCTTTGCGGACCAGCCCAGCTTGAGGAAGCCGGGAATGTCACAGCTCTGGAAAGTGTTGTCCCCGCTCCGCTGGGCCTCTGCGGGGGAGAGCGGGGGGCATAGGTCCAGCCAGGGCTGGCTCAGCCCCGTGGCCCACCGCTGCCACCCCAGCACCCCGCAGGGCCACCTCACCCTCCAGGCAGTAGGAGTGGAACTCGATGTAGCACTTGCTGCGGCTGGTGGTTTTCACGATCACCTCGATGCTCTCCCACTCGATGCAGGCCAGGGGCTCGGGGCTGGAGCCGGGAGCTGCAGGCAGGCACCGGAGGTCAGCCCATGGCCAGGGCTCACCCCAAACAGGGCACGGGGGTGACAGGCCCCAGGCCCTTACCCTTCTTGGGCACGAACTGCGAGGTCACTCCCACCTCAAAGGTGGCGAAGACGGGTGAGTGGTCACTGGTCACAATGTCATCGGTGCAGCCTGGATGGTGGCAGGGAGCAACTGGGTGATGGTGCCCCAGCCCCGGGGTCCCGGGCAGCGCTGGCCACCCAGAGCTGCCCCCAGCCCCAGGCTCTCACTAACCATAGGAGTTACAGACCACGTGGGTCTCCGGGTGTGACTTCCACAGGATGCGGTCACACCACGAGGGGACATTGATCCTCATCTGAAAACAGGAAAGCAGCCAGCATCAGTGTCCCCTTGGGTGCACCCCAAAAAGTGAGCTCCCTCCCACCCAGGCCCGCTTTGCAGATGGAACAGGCTGGTGGAGGTGTGGGGTTGAACATCACCATGCAATTCCTCCCCAGCACCATCTGAGCCGACCGTCCCCATCCCACAGTGATGTCCTGCAGCTTGGCAGAGGCTCCATGAACTCACCCCTGTGGGCTTGAACTTCTGCCACATGTAGCTGTCCCGGGAGCCCCGCTCATACCGGTAGGTGGGGGGGAAGGAGATGTCACCCTCACCTGGGAACCAAGACACGGAGGTGGCACAGGGGCCAGCACCACTGCAATCAGCCCGGGACATGCCCCATGGAGCATCATCCTGTGCTCACACCAATGGCTGATGGCCATGGCCACCTCTGCCTGTCCCTGGGCTTGCACCCTCTTGGGATGCAGAGCCCAGGGACCTGCCCTGTTGGGGCTTGCACATCCCCAGCCTTTCAGCACAGGGCTATGCCAGGCCAGGGGTCCACCATGTGTTGGAGGTGGACCAGAGGAGAGGTCTGCAGAGACCCTGGGTGCCACCATCTTGGTGCCTGTGTCCCCACACTCACTGAATTGCAGGAACACCTTGTTCTTCTCCCGCTCCAGGTTGAGCTGGTCGACAGCCAGGAGAGCTTCAAACTCCTTCTTGGTTATGTGGGCAAGGATGTCCTGTGCCGGGGAAGAAGGCACGATGAGCCCCAGCTCCTCCCATCCCTGCAGCTGCACCAGCACTGCCACCGGCGTGCCACCATCCCGCTGCGGTGCCCATGGGGTCCCACCTGCACGTCCATGTCCAGGCGATAGTTGAGGTCCCCGAACCAGAAGAGGTGGGTGAAACGCAGGGTGAGGTCAAAGCCCCCCAGCCGCTTGTCCCCCAGGACCAGGGAGTGCAGGATGTCACTGTAGTTCTGGTTACGCCTGTGGGGTGGGTACAGCAGCACCATGTGAGCCACGCCACTGACACCTCATCCTCACCCTGCCTCTGCGTGGTGGGGACATGAACACCCTCACAGCCCCTCAGGGCTCCCCTAGCCCCCTGAGACACCTGTCTGCCGTGGGGCAGCCCCATCCCAAGCCCCTCCGTCAATCACCTGTGGGTCTTCTCGCTGCCAGAGGCCAGGTGGCAGTTGACGAAGCCAAAGGAGGTGCCATTGAAGAGGAAGGAGACACCAACAGCTCCCTTGTTCCCTGCAGGGATGCACGGGGCACTGAGCTCTGGAGCATCTCAGGCATCCTGGGGTGGCCCTCAGGATGTCCCCTCACTCTGGGGCACCCCACACCCCATCCCTACCCAGCGTGTTGGCAATCCCTGTTTTCACACTGGAGGTGTGGACGTGGCTGATGCGCCGCTCGTGCTCGGGCTTCACCAGCACCACAATCTTGATGCTCCAGAGGCATTGCAGGGCAACCTGCATGGAGGGACAGGGGGTGAGTCTGCCTGCTCCCCCCATACCACCCCACGGCCAAGCGCAGTGGGGATGGAGAAGCAGCAAGGTCAGCCAACCCATCCCTGAAAGGTGGCTCCTGGGGAGGGCACACAGAGTCTGCGGGGTGTAAGGGGTTCCCTGGGCTGCATCTGGGGTGGGAAAGGACCCTGGCTTTGGGGATAGGAGCCCTGGGGTGATGGCTGCTGGTAACCAGTGCCCGAGACTGCTGCGGGACATCTTTAGCGTGCTCAGCACCGGGTGCCTCTCCAGGCACAGCCAGAGGGGTCCAGGCTGCACCCGCCGTTACCACTCGGTAGTCGACGGCCATCAGGGTCTTGAGAGATGCGCGGAGGAACTCGACCCACTCGCGGTCACCCAGGGAATTCTCCTGGGTGCCGATAACGTAGATGTCATGGGGGATGCAGGCAGTGGTCTCATCCTGCGCGCGCCCCAAGCCCCTCGAGGTCAGCCAGGAGGCGATGGAGCGGGGTGGCGGCGTGCTGCCTGCGGGCAGGGGACAGCGGGTCACCAGGGAGGGATGGGCAGCGTGCCAGGCTCATCCAGCTTGTCCCCAGCCACAGACCCTGTACACCTCCAGGAGCTGCCAGGACAAGCAGCTTCATGGCAGCCCTACAGTTCAGCCATGCTCATCCGAGACTGATGGTGGGATTTACTGCTACCACCCAAAACCCTCCCAGGTATCCCAGCTCCTCCATTTCCCTGACAGCCACTGGGTGAGCAGATCATGACAGGACAGACAAACACAAAAGCAATCAGTCTTCTCCAGCCTCCTCCTCCCACCAGGGACCAGCTCAGACCTCAGGTTTCCTGGGGCAGGTCCCTGAAGCTCTCACCCCCCCACAACCCACCCAGGCTCACAATGAGCCATGGCAGCCTCTCAGGACAATGTGACCTTATCCTACCCCTTACCCATGTTCCACGTCCCAACATACACTGAGATAAGGTCAGGCTCGTCCAGGTTGGAGTGCTGGATCTTCATCAGCTGCAGCAGCTGGCAAAAGGCCTCTCGCTTCTGTGGGACAACACAAGTGTCTTAGGGTCCCAAAGGGGAGCCGGGAGCCACAGCACACCCAGAAGCTGCTGGTGGTGGGATCAGGAGGACATCACCCCCAGACACAGGAGCCAGTTTGCTCTCAGCCCTGAGACCATCGATTTGCTGCACTGGTGTATAACACCTCTGTATTCCCCCAGGACACCCAAGGAGTGCAGCCGGTGCCACTTACCCGTGCGCTGGAGAAGATGAAGTCTCTGCTGAGGCTCTTCTGTGGCTCCCGGTCATACAGCAGCCTCACCTTGCTCTGCACGCTCTGGTATTTGATCAGCTGCAGGACTGAATGCTGGGTGTGAGGGGGTCAACGGTGGCTGCCAGCCTCCCACCATGGGAGCAGCAGGTAGCGTGGGATGGGGGCTTGGGATGAGACCAGGTCTGCAGCCCATCACCCTGGCATCAGGCCTGCGCCAGGGAACCCCACAGTCATCAACCAGTGGCGGGTCAGCAACCCCTTACTTTTGTCCTGTGGGATGGTCTCCTCCAGGGACCCGCTGCCCTGCTTGGTGATGGCCACTGTGCCCGACTGCACGTCCACCTTCAGGGCTGCCCGCTGCGACTTGCCCACCTTCACCTGCAGGCAGGGACGTGGATCCTGGGTTGGCCCCAGGCCTGCCCAGCGTGGGCAGCAACGCTGGGGCCCTACCGCATCCTCCACCCTCACCTCAAAGCTCTGCACAGCCAGGGGCCTGGCGCCTGGCGGGGGGGACGCTGCCACGCTGGGTAGTGCCAGGCTGTGCCTTGACACCGTCTCCTGCAGCGACTTCAGCACCTGCCGGGAGATGGATCCTGGTCAGGGGGCACTGGGCTAACTGGGAGCCCTGGGGCTGTGCAGCTTCTGACAGCTCGCTTTGGCAGAGGGTTTGGTTTAGGTGAGGGGTTCACTGGAGCACAGTGAGGCTCCCCAGCCTGGGGCACCCTCAGAACTGGGCAGTGGCTGCCGTTAACATCAGCCATGCCTCTGCCTGCACCCAGTCGCGCTTCCCAAGCCCAGCACGGCAGGATGGGGCAGACACCTTCTTCTCCAGCGAAGAGAGGAGATGGTTGACAGTGGATATCTTGTTGAGGAGCAGCTCAAGGTCTGGGTCGCTGGTCAGGAGACCCTGGGGAGAAGGATGGACATTCCTGGAGCAGCACAGTGGCACTAGACTGGTGGATTCCTCCTCGTGGGTTTGGGCTGAGACATGGGGGTCCCTGGGGTCTGGCAGGGGAAGCGGCTTCCTCTATTGCTGCATCCTAGACTGGGTGCGGGAATGAATCCCTGCTTGCCCTCAGGCCACAGAGCACCAGGTGCCTTCCACTGGCTGCAGGGACCACGGCACGCAGCACCCAGCACTGCTGGCAGTGCTGTGGGGTGTGCAGCACCTTTGGGTGCCGACAGGCTCTGAAACCACCCCAACCACCTTCTCAATCATCAGGGGCACCCAGCCATACGTGAGGACGCACCTGCGGGTGGCCGGGGGCTGTGGTGGCCACGGGGGGGGTCACCTGCTCCCTGGCTGGGCTGCGAGGGGACATGGGGGGGTCGAACACCCTGGCCAGTGTCTCCAGACCAGCCAGAGTGAAGTCGATCTCACTGCAGAGGGGAGGAGAGGAGCGGGTGAGAGATGGTGCTGAGCCCCGGTGGTGGTGTCCGGCCACCATGAAGGGGATGGGGACATGGACATGGGGGTGCACTCGCCTGTGCAGTGCGCGGCAGGCAGTGACGAGCGCGGTGCTGAGGTGACGCAGCTGCGGGTGCCCGTGGCGCAGCGCCTCCAGGTCCAGCTGCACGTGGTGGTTCAGGTACTCAACCATGAAGCCCATGAAGTCGCTGGCTGGGCTGCAAGGGAAGGTGGGCATCTTAGAGCCATAGAATGGTTTGGGTTGGGAAGGGCCTTAAGATCATCCAGTTCCAGCCCCCTGCCATGGGCAGGGACACCTCACACTAAACCATCTCACCCAAGGCTCTGCCCAGCCTGGCCTTGAACACCACCAGGGATGGAGCATTCACAACCTCCCTGGGCAACCCATTCCAGTGCCTCACCACCCTAACAGGAAAGAATTTCCTCCTTAGATCCAATCTAAACTTCCCCTGTTTAAGTTTTAACCCGTTACCCCTGGTCCTGTCACTACAGTCCCTAATGAAGAGTCCCTCCCCAGCATCCCTACAGGCCCCCTTCAGATACTGGAAGGCTGCTATGAGGTCTCCACGCAGCCTTCTCTTCTCCAGGCTGAACAGCCCCGACTTTCTCAGCCTGTCTTCATACGGGAGGTGCTCCAGTCCCTGATCATCCTCGTGGCCTCCTCTGGACTTGTTCCAACAGTTCCATGTCCTTTTTACTCTGAGGACACCAGGACTGCACGCAGTGCTCCGAAGTGGGAACACCCCTCCCCGGCCATGCCTGCCCCATCACCTCCACCAGCCCAGGCTGTACAGCGCTGCCTTACCTGCCGTGGACCTGCTCCTGCAGCCTCTGGTGCAGCTGCTGCGAGATGTGGGTCTGGGTGGCGATGGGAGCGCTGAGCCATGAGCCTGCCGTGGCTCCGCCAGCCGGGACCGCGCTCACCGTGTGCCCAGCGCCCCGGGTGTCCTCCCTGTCTGCGGGCAGAGCACAGCGGCTCAGCAGGAACCCTCCATGCTCACAACCTGCATGGCTCCGATGTCCCCTCCCTGGCTCACCCGAGTCCTCGTCGGCCGCCTGCCCTGCCCGGTGCACGGGGTAGAGCAGGGGTGTCACCAGCCCGTTGTTGGGCTGCTGGTAGGCACTGATCAGGTCAGGGAGGGTGCGGAAACACTTGGCTTGGATGCCCTGGATGGTCTGAGGAGGTAGAGAAAGGGAAGCACCATCATGTCCCTCCCTCCACTGGCTCCATGTGCTGAAGCAGCTCCTGGGCAGGCGCTGGCCCAACCTGCTCTCTCAAGTGGGTCTGTCCCCCAGAATGAGCCCACGGCGAGCAGGATGCCAGACCCATGGAAAGCTCACCCCAGCCCTTTGCACGGCAGCAGAGAGCAAAGCAAGGAGAGGAGCATGGAAACATCTGCCTCGTGCAGCACATGGGAATGCTCCCTAGGGACCTTCAGGATGCTCTTTTTAGGGGCTAGGAAGGGCAGCTGCAGGGAGCTGGGTGCCAGGAGATACTGTGAAGTGGCACCAAAGAGGGGAAGCAACGCTGAGCTGTCAGGCAGTCAAGACAGACATCATGGGGACAGACATGGGGATGGGGCCTGTGTGGCCAGGCTAGGGCAGGAGGCGGTGGCAGGAAAGGGACAAGTGTTTTGCTGTGCTGCCCTGGGCTGGATGGTGATAGCCCCACATGGCCGGGGGTGGCTGCAAAGCGCTCACATCCTGCGGTGCTGCGTGTTGCAGGCAGCTTGTGCAAACCACAGTGCTGGCATGTCGGGGAGGGCAGGCGGATGCCACATCTTTGTGTGCTGTGAGGAGGCGAATATCCCTGCCCTTTGCACTGCATCCTGCCTGTGTCCCCAGGCAGGCACCCAGGGGCATTAGCCAAGGCAGGGAGGGCACCCCAGTGGCACCCAGCCCCTGGACACCCGCCGCTGCACCCACCTGGACAGACAGCAGCCCCTCATCGTTGGGGAGGATGCGGTAGGTGTGGACGTGCCGCTGGAACCTGGGAGAGAGCAGAGGAGGGTTCCCCATCACACCCCCCATGACACTGTGGGTGTGTGGCAGCACCCAGCCCTGATGCAAACACCCCATTCCTTCTGCAGAGAGAGGAACTCTCATAAAAGCATCACCCTCAGCTCTTTGTACCGGTTTGTGGGGGGGATGCGCAGTGTCCACTCATCTCCAAACAGTGCTCTGTCTGCATGGGCACGGCCGGGAGCTCAGCCACATCTCCACCAGCATTCAGTGGGGCACCCCATTGCACTGTGTGGCAGTGAGGGTTTCATGGCAGCCCAATTCATGACAGCCGACGGCTGCCATAGCATGGTCATACTTGCTCTGGGGCCACTGCACATCCCTGCCTGTGCCACCATCCTGTCCGGCACCAGTGCTGGGATGCTGGCGAATGCCGGCTAAGCTCCCGGCATTCCCCGCGCCCCTCAGCACCATGTGTTTGCAATTTGTCCCGTGCACTGGGCCAGGCCAGCGGTAGGGAAGGGGGTGGCATCCCTCCAAACCCACCAGGCACCGCCCCACATGCTGCAGACATGTCGCTCAGCTGCAGGAAGGGTGGAGGCAGCAAGCAGGGGTAGCAGTGCTTTCAGGGTGTGGGGATGGCAACGGACCCGTGAGTGGCAGGATGTAACCCTGAAGTCGCAGCATCTGAGATGTTAACAGCAGACGTCACGGTGCAGATGTGGCCATTGGGGGGTGGAGGAAGAGGGGATGTTTGTTTTTGCAGAGGGAGAGAGGTCTGAGTCAGCCTCTCCAGCTCCCACAGCCAGCAGGCAGCCCAAAATGGCTTGGCGTGCCCTGGATTTCGGGTTCTCCCTTCAGCAATGCTGGTGCTGGGAAGGGCTGTGGGCCCAGGCTCCTGCCTGCTCCCAAGGATGCAGGGTTCTCCACTGGCCTGACATGGGCATCGCTCCAAAACCCCTGTGCCAGAGCCTGGCAGCCAGCTCACCCACCAGCAACCCTGCAGCAGGTTTTGGCCATAGCAGGAGCAGGGAGAGGGATGGAGGGACCCGGTGGTGGACAAGAGAGAGAAGCCCCAAGCAGAAGCCAGGCAGGTGACTTACAGGAGGCAAAGGGCATATGCTCCTGATACTGACTCGCTGTCCCGCACCAGGAAGCAGCCGTCCCGCCCGGCCTTGGCCAGCAGCTCCTCTGCCATCACACGGCTGATGTCCCGGTGGTACCAGTTTGCTGCCGCCATCCTCTGAAGCAGAGGGACAGTGGCTGCGCTGTGTCCCTCTCCCAGCCCTGCATCTGGGCTCAACAGCAGCTACTGGCCATCAGCTAGCCCATGGAGTGGGCTGGAGAAGGCGAAGGTGGGGGTGATGTGGGACACCAGCTCCCTGGTACCCAAGTGAGTTGCTGGCTGCAGGTCCCAGTGGGTGATGGGCAGCCACTGAGGTGATGCTCATGGAGATGGGGTACCCCGCGGCCAGGCTGTGTTGCAGGAGCAGGGCCAGGGGAGCAGCTGTTGGAGGCTGGGGGTCCCAACACTTCTCATCAAGGGGGACTCCAGCCTGTAGGTGTACAGCAGCAGAGATCAGAGAATGGATCTTCCCCTTGGGGGGGGGGGGGGGGAATCACCCCCTGCTGTCACCCAGCACCCCCATCCTGCCTCGGTGCACGGCCAGGACAGGCCATGCTGGTGTCCCAGCAGCACGCGGGGACCCAGACCTCCCCCAGCACACTCACCGTCCCCCGCAGGTGCAGTGCGGGGCTACTGCGGGCAGGGAGCCGAGCTTTCGGGGTGCAGCCAAGCAGGAGAGGAGCTGTGATGCTGCACCGGCCGCTTGGGGCTTCCTCCCGTGGGGCCGCTCTGCCCGTCACACGCTGACGGCGGGGTGGCAGCAGGCGGTCAGCAGCACCCACACTGATGGACCCAGCCTGGGGCCCCACCACCGGGACCGCGGCTCCGTGCCCCGTGCTGCTCGCTCGGCACCGCGGCGGCCGCCGCGCTCTTCCTCCTTCTCTGCTCTCGCCGCTGCCAGGACCAGCCTCCTCGCTCCTCCTCCAGCTCCAGCCCCGCTACGGGGGGAAGCCCGTGGCTGAGCACGGCCCGGTGCAGGCAGGAGCAGTCCTGAGCAGGGGCTCAGCCCCCCGCTGCTCATCGTACCCTGGGGCAAGGGGCAGTGAAGGGCAGAGCCCAGTCCTTTGGGCAGGACCATGAGAGAAGGGACAGACAGTGGTGTGGGACAACAGCAAGCCCCTGAAGTGTGTTTGGGGTGGTGGGCAGGCGAGCAGCCCGCATGCAGCGACCGAGCTGCCCACTGCTGGAAACCTTGGTGCCTGCGCTGGGGCTGAGCTCTGCTGCTGGCTGCTGGCTGCTTGGAGGCAGAGGTGCTGCTGGCATCGGGTGGCCAAGCGAGCCAGGCGCCCACAGTGGCATTCATGTCACGCTGTCTGTGCGTGCAATGCCTGCAGGCAGAAGGGAAGTGGGGTTTGGGGGCTCCTGGGAAGGGGTCAGGAAGGAGGGAGGCTTTTCCTGGCAGCACAGGGCTGTAACCAGCACCGGGGCTCCCTCCTGGTACCTCCTGCGTACAGACCCAGAGGTTTTGCTCCTTGTGGCAAGGATCGAGCGAGCCAGGCGCATGCTGCTGCTGGGGTGATTAGCACAAGTTAATTACAGATAAGTAGCACCGTCTGCTGCCAGAGCACTCAGGAGCATGAGGGCTGCTCTGAATGGAGACAGGACAATGGGCTCCTGCCAGGGGGGATGAGGTTGAGGATGGAGTGCCCTGCCAAGCCATGCTCCTGGCTGTCTGCTGCTCTTGGCATCAGGAGCCATGAGCCATGCAAAGGGACTGCTCCTCGCCACCAGCCCATTGGTGCAGATATGGCAAAAGCCCCGGCCAAGGCTTCCTACTGGGCTCCCAGCCTCGAGAGGAACCGGTGGTAGGGCCCACTGAGAAGTCAGGCAGCCTGCTTGATTTTGGTATGGAGGCTCTGGGCCACACGGCAGTGGTTGCACCTCTCACCAGTGCCTGCCATGGGGACATGCAGTGATGGCAGGTCTGTGCAGAGATGGCAGCAGCAGACCCCCATTCCTGTCGGAGACGCACATCCTGCCAGAGACCTGCTCCCACCAGCACTGCTCTGTTACTTAACAGAGCGGCAGTAATTCCCCACAGCACGGAGGTGCCTGGCTTCGGATTAATGCTGTCAGTGCCGCCTAATCTGGATCAGGGAAGGAAGCCCTGGAGCTCTGAGGGGCTTTGAGGAATCAGCGGCATTGGTTGTGTTTATGTAAGGTGGCTGCGGTCTGCAGTGCCAGGTGCTGAGCAGGGACGTTGCCAGATGCACCAGCGCTCAGGGAGCCCTGCCAGCACCGGGGACACTTGGATATTGGAAGGCAATGTGGGTTCACCAGTGCCAGCTTACTGGGTGGCTCCGGCTCCCCCCCAGGCTCCCTTCAGGCATTGGAACATGATGCCCATGGCAGTGCTGGAGTCACCGTCCCTGGAAGTGTTCACAAACCGTGTAGACGAGGCCCTCAGTGACATGGGTTGGTGGTGGCCTTGGCAGTGTGGGGTTAAAGGTTGGACTTGGTGATCTTAAAGGTCTTTTCCAACCTGGTCGATTCCATGATTCAGAGGACAGACCCTGCAGGCGAAGTGGGAAAGATGTGGGAAGCTCCGTGGCTGTTCCCTGGGGAGGCAGGACACTTCAGGGCACTGGATGCCAGGGATAAACCAGATGTTTGAGCTGTGCATCACACAGCACCTGGACCTGGAGGGACAAGTGGGATGAGACATATGAGAGGAGCCTTTGGCTATTTATTAAACAGGAAAAAGGAAGAAGCCCTCTCTCATTTCCCTATAATTTTTAACAAGGTGCTGCATCCCCCAGCTTCCTTCCCCGGTGCTTGGTTCAGAGCACAGTGCAAGGGAAGGGATGTGGCCTGTCTGTCTCACCACTGGTCTGGGGAGGGGAAATCTCTTCCCCCCACATTGGCAAGGAAGGTCGCCCTGGCTGAATCCACCAAGTCAGGATTAAACCGAGCTGAAGCCTCCCATGATGAAATCTGCTCTCCAACCTCACCCTGCTCCACAGACCCCGTGGCCAGAGCGCCTGTGAACAGCACCGGTCTCAGGGGCCTTATTAAGAGCCTAATGAAGAGCAGCAGAGAGCTCAGGATGAGGTGCCTGGGGCATGGCGCTGGGGGTGGGCACTTCCCTGTCCCCCCGGGGTCCAGGTGGGGCTGCCTCCTCCTCTTCCACTCGCCAGGGGGGAGGTCACAGTTCACGTGTCCCCCTGACCTTGGCAGAAATAGCACCCGCTAAGCTGCAAACTAAGAAGCTCTCCTGTGTGCAATTAAAGAGATCACAAGTCCCGGCCTTTGTGCAACGTGTGTGACAGCTAAAGCCCTGGGCAGTGGGGCTGGCATGCCCTGGTGGCTCCTGGTGGCTACCAGTGGCCCATAGGAATAAGGACACAGGTGGGCTGCGTTTGAGAGGAGCTGGTACCCAGGTGATGAAGGTTGTTAGGCTGATGCAGAGCGCAGGGAGGAGATTATGGCTGTGTCTTCGTCCTGAGGCACAGCCATGAGCAGGGGCATCCTGACCTCAGCGCTCAGCTCTGGGGTCTGAGCCAGGACCAAGTGTGTGCTCAAAGTAAAGGGTCTGGCTGAGCAGGCAAGGGCTTGAGGGATGCTGGAGGTGAGGAAGATGAGAGGGGCCTTGCTGGAGCAGTTTGCAGGCTGCCCTGGGCTGCCCCTGTAGTCTGTGCTCTGTCCCTAGGGCCAGCCCAGGGGCAGCGTCAATGAGCATCCTGCAGCCACCTCTCTGGGAGTGGGATCCCCTGCACTGGCTGCAGCCAAGGAAGAACAATAGTGAGGAATGCTGCTCTCCTGGCTGGCATAAGGCAAATCCACTCCGTGCTTTCAAGAGTTTTCTATTTGCAGCAGCAAACCTTGAATTAATGATGTGCTAATAGGGTCAGGTGAGGACAGCCTGTGGTGTTATGAAATGATGTGGGGCTTGCCCAGCGGGGCTGGGGGATGGTGACAGGTCTGTGTCCCACCACTGAGGGATGGCTGGCCCTTCCTGCTGCCTGCAGGGTCAAACAGCCTGGTGTGGCAGCTGCCACTGCAGCCCTGATCCTCATGTGTGTCTTTGATCTTGTACAGCAGCATCCCTGTAGCAAGGGTGTCCCGTGTGCCCTGGACCACAGTGGATCACCGTTAGGTGACTAGCCACATGGGCATATTGGCCATGCAAGAAGCTGCCTGCACCTCCTGTCCGTCAGTTGGCCATCCAGCAAAGTGCATGAGGGAGGGATAAAACCGGGCACATCCGTCTCTGCCATCTCCATCCATGCTTGTGCCCAGGGCTGGCCCTGCTCCCCTTGCCATGGGAGCAGCTGCAGACAGCCGCCGTGGAAATCTGCCCCTGCCCACCAGGAGCAGAGCTTCCACCTCAATTACCATCACCTTGCTCCTAAGCCTGCTTTGCCAATCTCCATAAGCAGCTTTCCCAGGACTCTGGCAGAAGCTGTATTTATAGCTCACTCTTACTTACGGAGCGTCTCTCCAACTAATAAACTAATAGGATTCCTCCTGAAAGTACCTCTCCCAAGGTACACACACACACACACACCCCCCTGCATCTCCAGCCAAAGATCAGATGCCAGGGGAGGGACCATCAGAGGGGTATAAGAAGCTTCAGCTCTGGGAGCAGCCTGTTGTGACTGCGTGGCAGCAGGACGTGGTGGGAGAGGAAGAGGAGAGCGTCTGTCTGCCTGTCTGTCTGTCCACCTGCCGGGTGAGTGCTGCCTGGGCCCTGCAGGTGCTTTGGGGCACTGATTCTGCTGTTTGGTCAAACACTTGGCAGCAGGGACGTTGGTGCTGGACTGGGGCTGGAAGGAGAGTGGTTTGGGGCTGAAGGGAGATAAACGTGGCCAAAAGGATTTCAGTGTTGGCAGAGCCAGAGGGCATGGGTGAAGGGGTTCAGTAGCAGCAAGAGAGAGTTTAGCAAAGTAGGAGGGGCCAAGTCCCCTCTCTGGATCTTGGGAGATGAGGAGTTCAGCTCTTCTCCACCTTTCATCACTTTATCTCCATTTCCTGGATTCTGGAGAAGGCTGAGCCTGTGGCACTGCTCTGCTGCTCCCACTCCCTTCACAACTTTTCTTGCTGCTGCCCAAGAAACCGTGCAGCTGAGCATGCCCAAGCTTCACATCCCGAAGAACTTGATGGCATCAAAGATCCTGTGTCTGGGACTAATCCCTTGTTTTTCCATGGGGAAGAGGATAATCTCCTCCCCCCTGTATCAACTTCTTCCTCCTCAGCATCCCTGTGGTTGCATAAAGAAGCAATGTGCCCACGTGCCCCTGGGGCTTAGAACCCTGCCGGGGCTTAGGCTCTGCTAACGTCAAGAGCTACCTAACTTTAAGAAGCTGAGCTCATCCCATCTAATATCCGGGTGATCAGCTGGTGATCCGTGTGACAGTTACGGTTTAATTCTGGACATCAGGCTCAAGCAACCAAAACACAGGCGGCACCACTGGGCAGGGCTGGGCAGCGTGAAGGCAGAGCTGCAAGAGCTGCCCTCCTGGAACCATCACTGGCACTGCCAACCAGGAATGGGGATGGAGGGGCTCTGCACCCTGAGACTCCCCCTGCCCACAGGGTGAACGTTAAGGTGCCCTTGACCTTTCTGCTTACGGTTTCCTCACTCACTGGTGAGTGACGGGACAAAACAAGCGTGCTCCTGCTGTTCAGCCATGCCACCAATTTCTTGCAGACAACAGAAATTCATAAAATTGAAACTCTGTAAGCTCTTTTGTTCATTTTCCTGCCTGTTCCAGACTTGATCTTGCTCCCTTCAGAGTCACTTGTGAGCTTCCTATTTTCTGAAGCCTGCCTGCCTGGAGCATTGCTCTCCCTTTTTCTCTTCCACCTCCTCTTCACCGCCTTTTCAGCAGGGGGAAGGGGTTTCCTCAGCTTGGCTGCCCCACTGGGTCACAGAACTACCATGTGCCTCATGTGCTGTCTCGAAGCTGAACCTGGAGCATCTGAGCTCTGCCGAGGCAAAAGGCTCAGCAGTGCTCTCCAAGTGTGTTAGCACATGATTCTGTCCTGCTGCAGTTGCCCCTTCCCCACCGCCTCACCCAGCACCTCTTCTCCATCTCCCCGCAGATCCCACCTGCACAGCCACTGACTTAAAATGGCAGATGGAGCAAAGTAAGTGGTTTGTTTGATTTGTTTTAATTGGGATGGAGCAGAGTGTGCTGCGGGACAGGAGCAGAGGGAGAAAAGGAACCCCCTGGCTCCCCTCATGGCCGATACACGAGCTCTCTGTAGAGAGATTGAGTGAGCCATTGTAGTGCCAACAAAACACATTCTCTTTTCTTCTGTGCGTTGGTGCTTTCTTGTTCTTAAGACACAGACAGCTAACGTACCCCCTCCTCAATGGTCATGCATGGAGCTCAGGAGCATGACATCTCCCTGGGTAGCCTGGTGAATGGGGTGGGTTTGGCTCTGAATTTGCAGGATACCAAAATTCCTAAGGGCAGGACATCCTGTGCGTGCTCTGGCACAGGTCTTGGAGATGCACCACGCTTGCAGGCTTGCAGGAAAGCCTGCTCCTCCTTGCTCCAGGGAGAAGAATGGCCATCCCCCTCCCTCCCTGTCCTGGGAGTGGGATGTGCCACCTCATCCAGCCTCATCCAGGCTTCCCAACATGTCTGTCTGTGTCTCCTCTGCAGGGTGTTCAAGAAGACCAGCCCCAACAGCAAGGTGAGTCCCTGCACACAGAGAGGGCACCATGTGCCCCATCCCTGGGTGTGAGTCAGCCTAAGTGTGGGCTGTGCTGGGTCTCCTTTGAGGTGGCTCTGCCCTTTGGACAGGACATAGGCTGGGTTTCCCTTCCCTTTGAAACCTGACTGATTCCTGCTGTGCCTGCTCTGATGCCATCATAGGGCTTGCTTTTCAAAACAGAGATGAATAAAACCCCAACTATATGAACCTTTAAATGCAAGGCCTGGTCCAACATGTTATCAGCAGGGTTAAGGAGCCCCATAATACAACTTAAAGATTGAACATTTTGGCTAATTCAATGGCAAACACTTATTTCCCTCTTTCTTTTAACCACATGCTGCCTCCAGCTATCCATCTACCTGGGGAAGAGAGACTTTGTGGACCACGTGGATTCAGTGGACTCTGTAGGTGAGTGGAGCCATGCCTCTCACAGAGAGAGAAGCACAGGCAATGCTTGGTCACCTTCCCAGCTGGTGGGCAGATGGCAGATGGCTGGAACTTAGGAAATGCTGTGTTTCTGCAAGGATCTGCCCAGGCAGCTGAGCTCACCGGCCCTTCTCTGTTTGCAGATGGTGTCTGCCTGATTGACCCAGAGTACCTAAAGGACAGAAAAGGTATTAATACAGAAACACCATGTTTTAAGGGGAAGAAATGGAAACCAGTGCAAAGCTCCTCAGCAACCTGGGACTGGAGTCAGGTTAAAGCTGCCATGTCTAAAGGGTTCATATACAGCTGCTTGTACATCAGGGTCCTAGAAGGTGACCTGGAGGGGAAGGCTGCCTCTTTCTTCTCATTTCTTCTGCATGGGGCACCGGCTCTGAAGCTACTTGTGCCTTGCAGAAAGATGTGTTAACTTCATTAAGTTAATCTGTAAATCAAGTGAATCTGTAAACTTAGCGCTTGAGGTCCAGGTCCTGAAAACAGTCCTGTGTCTGCTGAAGAGATATTAGTTTTTCTTTCTTTCCTCTTTATTTAACGCTTTCCCCATGCCTCCCCTTTATCCTACCTTCTTCCTAACCCTTCTCCTCTCTGTTTCCATCCCACTTCAGTGTACGTGACGCTGACCTGCGCATTTCGCTATGGCCGAGACGACCTTGACGTTATCGGACTGACGTTCAGGAAGGACCTCTATGTCCTCACCACCCAGATCTTCCCACCAGTGCCGGACCAGACACCCAAAACCCTCACTCCTTTGCAGGAGAAGCTGATGAAGAAGCTTGGGGAGAATGCCTACCCCTTCACCTTTGAGGTAGGGGATGCTCTACCCTTCCTGATCACACCCACCCCCCCCATGGTGTGCACCAGGGCTCATCGCTGGGCACATTCTTTATTCACTTTTTTCTCTCTTTCCCTGTTCTGCCCAGGTTGCCACCAACCTGCCCTGCTCGGTCACCCTCCAGCCAGGACCGGATGATGTGGGAAAGGTGAGCTGCTGTCCCTGACCCGTGTCCCTGGACCCATTCCCCCTGGCAGAAGGTTAAGTTGCGGGGTGCAAAAAATGAGAGCTGATTCTCTTCCATGGCAATATGGCCCATGGGTGAGGGTTGGGGAGGAAGGATGAATGGACTTGGGACCAGCATCTCCAGGGATGCAGTGGAGAAAGGAGGAGTAGCTCTGAGCTCCCCCTGCTTAGTGACCATACATGTCCCCACAGGCCTGTGGTGTGGACTTCGAGGTCAAAGGATTTTGCGCTGAAAATCTGGAGGAGAAAATTCACAAGAGGTATTTGCAGGGGATCCCTTTCCTGCCCCATGACCCTAAAACCAAACCATGGGATCATTCTGGGGTAACCATCTCAGGAGTTGAGCCAAGGACGTGCTGTCAGCCTGTGCCGTGCTTGGGCGAGGCACTTCACCTGAAGGAGCGGCAGTGATCCCCATGTCAACACCCAACATGTTCTAAGAGCAGGCTGCAGCTTGCATCCTTTGGCTGGATACACTGTGATGTCCCCAAAGATGGCCAAAGTGCCCCCCTAGAAGGCTGTATTGACATGCCCCTGCCAAGGAGACTGGGGGTGACTGCTTTTTGTCCTGCAGGAACTCGGTGCGCCTCATCATCCGCAAGATCCAGTTTGCACCCCTGAAGATGGGGCCAGCCCCAAAGTCGGAGACCACCCGGCAGTTCATGATGTCTGACAAGCCCCTGCACCTCGAAGCTTCCCTGGATAAGGAGGTCAGTACAGAGCCTATCCCCTGGCTCATGCCACCATGTGCATCCCCAAGGATGGTGACCAGGGTGCCTGATCACACAACCAAGCTTCTTCCTACTGCAGATCTATTACCATGGAGACCCCATCAATGTGACCGTCAACATCAACAACACTACCAACAAGATTGTGAAAAAAATTAAGATCTCAGGTGAGAGGGGCAGGAGGGGCACAGCACCCACCACATCCTGGCCTCCCTGTCAGAGATGGGGACCTCTGCCACATCACCAAAATTGCTCCCACTTGTCTTTCCTCAGTTGAGCAGATCACAGACGTGGTCCTCTATTCTCTGGATAAGTACACGAAGACTGTGTGCACTGAGGAGATAAAGTAAGTAAAAAGGGGCTGGGGATGGTGCAGTATCACAGCCAGAGGAAGGAAGAGAAAGGAGGAGGAGGAGGGGAGAGTGTGATGGTTTTACATCAGGCAGCAGTAATATCAGGGTTAGCAGTGCAGATGCAGAGGAAGCAGAGGAGAGGGAAGGCTGTGGACACTGTGCCCCCAGCATAAGCTGGGCTGGGCAGGTCCCTGGGGGACAGTGCACAGCTGTCCCCTGGCTACTTCCTCTCCTCACTTTGCATGTCTGAGGCCAGCCACAGCCTCTGCACCTCTGAGGGCGAGGAGGGCCAGGGCAGAGGTGGGGGACAGGAAAAAGTGGTTGTACATGGGAATGAAAGGAGGAAACAGGCCCAGGCAGCTGCGTGGGGAGGACAGGGTGGGATGTCTGGCTCTGCCTGCGTGCCTGGCACGATGTTTGAGTATCCCCAGTGAGTGCTGAGCACCCACCAGGCTGGTGCAGGCTCTGAGCTCTCCTTTCCAACCCCTTCCAGTGAGAACGTGGCAGCTAACTCCACCTTCTCCAAAACATACTCCGTCACCCCCTTGCTCTCGGCCAACCGTGAGAAGAGAGGCCTGGCTCTCGATGGCAAGCTCAAGCATGAGGACACCAACCTGGCCTCCACTACCATGTAAGAGCCAGGTGGGCTCCCTCTGCTCCCCACCACAGCTGGACCTGTGCCTTGCCTTGAGTCTGGCAGCTTCCCGCTTCTCAGGATGCTCTGGGCTCCCACCAAGGATCCCCCACACCTCCTGTGACTGAACCCAGCCCACCCAGCTGGAAAATGTAGGGATTTCGTGACATGACCACAGACCCACCTTTCCATCTTGTAGAAGAGGCGTAGCCTCCCAGTTCCAACCATTGTCCCTCTACACAGTTGCATCAGGTCTTGTTTCAGGAGTAAATCCTAGCTCACACATCTCAAGTGACCTCCAGAAACTGCTCTGTGGCTTCAGCCAAATGACCTGCCCTCACCTCTCTTTTCCTACTACATTATGTTGTCCTCTTGTGCTATACCCCAGTGCACCCACATGAAACAGGGAACAGAGAAAGCCCTGGGAGCTGCTGGGGAGGGGAGCAGACAGGGTACGCGGGCAGCACTGCCCACCTCACCACCCCACTCTGCCTTTTTCCTAGCCTGAGACCTGGCATGGACAAGGAGGTGCTGGGCATCCTGGTGTCCTACAAAGTGAAGGTCAACCTGGTGGTGTCCCGAGGAGGGTGAGACTCTGCGGGCGCGAGGTCAGGGAGTATCCTCTTGGGCTGTGCTGTGGAATCTTCTACCACTGGGCAGATGGCAAAGGGACTCACGCCATTGGCCCCTCCCCTCCTCCCTGGGCCATGGAGCAGCTGGGCACTGCGCTGTCCTCTGACTCCCACTCCTCCAGCCCCATCATCTCTGCCCTTCACCCCTATTATACATCATCTTCTACGTTATTATAAAGCAAAGTCTAATACTCCCCTCCTCTGCCTTGGCTGATTTCTGTTCCTTCTCTCCTGCTGCCACAGCATCCTGGGGGATCTCACTTCCAGGTAAGGGGAGAGCTGCCCGTGGGTCTGAGCACGATGTGACACCGGGCAGGTTTATTGAAACAAGCGTTTTCCCTTCCAGCGATGTTGGTGTTGAGATGCCTGTCATCCTGATGCACCCAAAGCCTGCGGATGGTAAGTAGTGCCTGGATGCTGCTGACACTCAGGGGAGGAAAAGGCAGTCCCCATTCAGAGGCGGATTTGTAAAAGCAGTGCATCTGTGCAATGGGACTGTGTGACTGTGGCTGTGTGACAGGCAGAGCTCCTCTGGCTGTGTGGCAGCCTCTGTCCAGGACCAGTGTGGGAGCAGCTGCCACCCATCCCAACAGCTCTTTCCAGAAACACACCTGAGCATTAAGAAGAGATGTCAGTTGAAATGTCCTTTCTGTACTAACTAACATCTGTCTCTCTTCCAATCCTTGCCTCCCTGTGCTGTGCTTATCAATGGAGTACAGATAAGCCAAGGTAAAGAAACACTTATACCTCAGGCCAGTGTTTCCTCTAACACATAAACCACAGAGACCCATCACAAATAGATGTGACGCCTCATTCCAGTTTGAGGTTACATCCTTGGATTAAATCATCCAGGCCCCAAAGCCCTGAGCCCCCATGCAACAGCAGACAGGATGACACCCCCCACAGCAGCAGGAGCATCGTCACAGTCTAAGAGGACTCAAATGCTGGGCTTGGCACATGCTCTGCAAATGTTCAGGCAGGGCTTATTTTGCAACTCTCCTTGCTCCAAACACGCAGCATCCTCTGCAGCAAGCCCTGGCCTTGCCTTGTCCTTCGGAAGCAGCTGGCAGTGCTGTGTCTCCCAGTCACAAGTGCCACCAGTGGACATTATGTCCCCTATGGCCTTGGTCCCCATCCTCCCCATGCTGAGGTCCCTGGGCTGCTGGAAGCGGGACTTGTTATGGCCTCATGCACTCCTCACTGCCAGAGTCCTCCTCCCACTACACGAGCTTATTCCAGCTGAAGCCACAGCTGGGATTGCTTCCCTCTGGGAAGCTACAGCATGCCAAACCCATTCCTGGCAGCCATGCCCGGCAGCCACAGCCACCAACCAGCCCCATAGCCGGCCCTGGCCTGCAAAGCCCCCAAAGGCTGCTTTAGTGTCTGGTTACACCCTGCAATGGGACATGAGCACTGGGATTTGGGGCCTGGAAACTCAGACTGCAACTGCAAGGCTTTCATACCAAAGCCGATCGGTTTCCCAGCTCAGCGAGGATATTTAAACTTCCAGAGGAGGAAGTCTCTTGGCCTGTCCCCACCATCACTCCCTGTAAACTTTTGTCAAGTGGTTTCACATTCTCAAGCTTTTGGAATCAGTTTTGCTGACTGTTTTTTTTTTCTGTTTTCTTTGCCCACTTCTCATTATGCGGCTCTCCCTTGATGTCATCTGCTGCTTGCCTTTCGCAAGAAGGTAACTAATCTCTTTGTCTCCACTTCAATTTCTTTTCCTTCTCTTTTTTCCCTTGACAATACATAATATTGTCCTTAAAAACTGGTGAAAGTCACAGGCAGGAGCCCAGCTCCTCCAGTCGCACATGCTCACAGTCAAGCCAGTGATCTGCCCTGGGTTTGTGTACTCAGGTCAGGCTGTGGGGTGCAGTGACCCTGCTCTCCCCCGAAGTGTGTGGGGTGACAGGGCAAGGTGAGCACTGCATTATCCCCTAGTAGGAGCAGAGTTAGGATGCGGGTGTTTGGGTGTCGGCAGGGTTTTCATAGAATTCCAGGTTGGAAGGGACCTCAAGGATCATTTGGTCCAACTTTCTAAGCAAAACATGACCTAGTCTAGATATCCCAACACTGTCCAGGCAAATCTTACCAGTGTCCAGTGCTGGGGAATCTACCACTTCCAGGGGTGATTATTCCAATGGCTGGTTGCTCTCGCTGGGAATATTTTTCCCCTTGTGTCCATCTCAATCTCCCCAGGATTAACTTGTGCCCATTACTCCTTGTCTTTTCCACGTGACACCTTGTAAAAAGGGAGCCTCAGTCTTCTAAGATTTTGCCCTCTTCACTGTGGTGTGTCCAGGCAGCCAGCCAGTGGGCTCCCCATGGCCACCCTTCCATGCTCACCACACTCTGCTCTCCCTTCCAGTGAGGAGGACATCGTCATCGAGGAATTCGCTCGCCACAAACTCAAGGGGGAGAAAGACGATGAAGATGAGAAGGAGGAGGCTGACAAAGAGGAAAGCTAAGCTGCTGCCTGCTCGCACATACAGCCACCTGTCTCACCCGCCCTGGTTTGGGGCATAGATGCCCATAGCATTTTCCCCGCTGTACCACACGCGGTGCACACCCCGCCATGTGTTCCCCTAGCTGCACCTCCTTCCCCGACACCAAGCCCTGGCTGGGGCGGTAGGAGCCGCTGCATCTCCTCCCGGAACCCTGGAAAAGCCCGACTGCGTGCAGGACGATGCCCGCACCTCCTTCACCCATAGGCGCCAGCGAAGGGACGAGGAGGGTGGGCCGGAGCCCACCGTCATCAGCGTGTTTGTCGTTTGCCTGCGTGCTGCAATACTCTGTGACACAGTTATCAATAAACCCGCCCCAGTGGCCCGGTGCAGGCTCCGTGTGGTGGTACCGGGGCCTCGGACGAGCCTGAAGCGAGCGGGCGGTTCCTCGAAGCGGAGGAAGGAGGGCAGGGGGGCAGCTGCAGGACGCGGCCCTAGGCCGGGCCCCACACGCAGGCCTCAGGGGCGACCGCTCCCGTCGCCGTGGCAACCGCCCGCCCCGGGAAGGCGGTGCGCGGTGACGTCCCGGTGACGCCGCTGAACGTGACGCGCGGGGCGGCGGTGGTGCCGGTGTGTGCTCGGCGGTGTCTCCTTCTCCTCAGTCACGGCTCCGGCTCGGCCCCCCCGCGCCGCCATGTCCGCGCCCAGCAGCGGCGGCGAGTTCGGGAACCCGCTGAGGAAGTTCAAGCTCGTCTTCCTGGGCGAGCAGAGCGGTGAGCGGCGCGGGGGCGCGGCGGGCGGCTGCGGCCTGGCGCCGGGGTTGGGGGGGGGTGAGGAGCCGTCACGGGCCTTCCGCTGCGGGGGGCGGCGAGCGCCCGTTAAAGGCTCGGAGCGTGTGTTGGGGGCAGAAAGCCCTAAAGGCGCTCCGGGAAGGGGGGGGGGTGAGGATCCGTCGAGGGCCGCTGGGTGGGGACCCGTGAGGGTCTGGCAGCGGCAGAACCGTCAAGCGCATTTCTCTGCTGAGGAGGGAGGCGGCAGCGAGCCGCCCGGGGCCCACGCGGGAGGCGGCGGCCAGAGGGCGCCCGCCCCAGGGAGAGGCGGCCTCGCCGTGCTCCGGCCTTGCGCCTCCGCTGGGGGAAGGCGAGGGCCTGGGGAGCGCCCGGGGCTCCCGTCTTTACCGCGCTGGCTCCCCTCGGGCCTGGCTTCCCGCTGGCCGGGACTGGGCCTTCTACCGGGGCCGGCCCGCAGTGCGCCCGCAGTGGGGTTTGGCGGGGCGGGGAGGAGTCGTGGGGGGGGGCTCTCGGGCTGCTTCTGTTCCGCCCCGGGTGTTGTATCTCTGGCCGTGTCCACGCCGGCTGCATGGCAAATACCGGAGGGAGAGTACATGGCAAAACGGTGGTTGTGCAGTGTGGCTGCTGCCTAGAGCTTCGTTTGTTTTGTTTTGTTTCGTTTTACCTGAAGTTGACTCTTTTGTACCCCTGCCGTCATAATATATGGGTGAGTTGTATCATTTTCTTGAAATGGTGGTATTTGCTGCATTGTTCTCTTTAGATCTTTAATTGCTTCCCCCCTTCTCGGTCCCAGAACTGTAGGTCTTGGAGGAATTTCCAGAAGTTGTCTTAATTCCCCTGCCTTACCGAGGTGGGATCAAGGGTATGCGGATAGACGTTTGACTGACCCGTTTTTAACCTTCCCTAGTGGTTACAATTTCACAACCTTTCTGGGTGATTTACCCTCTTCTTTTATCCATGGCCTTTGAATTTTTCTTGGCTTCCTCCAGCTTCCTGAGAGAGAATCTGAGCTCTTATCTTTAGTTCCTGTTTCTTGTCCGTTCTGCACTTTGTCTTTTGATAATACTTGGCAACGCAAATGTAAAGTTTTTAATCAAGCCACCAAAATTTACCTTCTATCTAAAATCTCATTGTGAGGAAAGGATGTAAGTTTTGAATGTTGCTTTTCCATCCAGCCAGAGGCAGCTAAACAATGTCCAGGACATCAGTGTGTATTGGTTTGATGTTTATGCCTGTAAGTCCTAGACCTGGTGATTACATAAGTAGCAAAATATGAGTAACAAAGCAGATTATTGCTTGCTTAAAGCAAACCAATAGCTCTTTGTCAGATGCATCACAACATATCTAATTTGAGGATCAAGTGATTGTCATGATTTATTTTTGACCTACTGAGATTGATTTGGTTTAACATAGTTCTGTCATTTTGTGAATGACTTTCTTAGGTGGTTATTTCGCAGGAGGGGGTGGCTGGGAAATGGCCTTAGATTGGCAGCTTCGTTCTGATTCATTCCTCCCAAAGCAGTGGTGGTTTGGGTTTTTTTTCCCACTGCTGCTTGAAAGTAATTTTTCTCTTCTTTTGTAGTTGGGAAGACCTCTCTGATCACCAGGTTTATGTATGACAGTTTTGACAATACTTACCAGGTATGTGGTAGCGTTTTGAGCGTGGCTTTTTGGTTTTGATTTGTTTGAGTTTTGTTTTGGTATTGATATATATGTATATGTGTGTGTGTATAAATCTATCCCCCTCTATTAGTATTTGTGCCTGTGAGACCTGTTAGGGCCAAGCACATTTCCCCATGAGCTGTCACTTCAGTATCATTTGTAAGGGTGGAATGTGCCTTGAAATGCAGATGAGACTTCACAATTAAGGCCAAGCATCTAATATGATGCCAGGAAGTGCAGTGTGCAGAAAAGAAGCAAGGTTTAGATCCTGTATGTGTGTGAGAAGCCTTGAGGAAAAGGGGGATAAACATTGGTTTATGGGGTGGTGAACAGGGAAGACAAGGGTCAGGATGCCTTACAATGCATATGGGAGTCTCAGGAAACAGAATGAATAAGGTACAAATATGCTTATGATTGTTCTTGGTCTCTGGCATCTTTAGAAGCTTTCCATTTAAATAGGAATGGTTGAATCCAAAGTGTGTAGATAGATCTGCAAGAAGCGAGCATGGCATATTCTTTTTTTTTCTTTATTATTACTACTTTTTTTTAACTAAAAGGCTGTAGAGGGAGCTGACGAAGTCTCAACAGGGAAGGAGTATGGTAGAGATGAAGAGGTGCAGATGGAAATCTGAAAATGTGTAAGAGGCCTGACGATTTCAGGAAGAATTAGTTATGTCAAAAGCACTTCTCAGTATTTCAAGGAAATACCAAATATCTTTAAAGAAGATAAGACTAGGGTGTTATCTTGTAGTTAGGGTCAGAAAGAGTTACTGGTTTAGATTTGGGTTATTTTAAGTTGAAAAAGGAAGAGAAGATTGTTTTCTTGGTGGCAAGTCATTCACTGGAACTGTCTTTGGAAAGGTGCCCTTGTAGATTTATCTGCTTATTATAGTTGTTACAAACTGTGTCCTGGCTGCTGCTAGCTACAGAAATTGAATGTTGTGGTCTCTTCTAAGGTTAAATGGTTCGCGTTCTGATGGAGATCTTCCAGAACATGTTAAATGCTCCCTGTGTTTGTTAGGACCGGAGCAAGTCTGTCTAAAATACAAAAATCTGTTACATCAGTAACCTGACTCCTGGTTCCCGGGGTTATGATAGGACATCTGCTTGATTTAAGTGCCTGGGAGCGCAGCTAGCTTGGTAAATTACTTTAAATGTCTTTGTACCAGAATTGCTGTGCAGCAATAGAAACGTGACTGGAAGGAGCTGTGAAATGAAGCGTCTGAATGTCACTGGAAAGGAAGCACATTCTGAAATGGAAAGCCTGAATAAACATTGCTTTTAAGCTTTCAGCACAGTTGCCCACAATTTACATCTGTAATTTGCTTTACCTCTTAGATATTCCTAGTGAGATAATTCTTACCAGGCTGAATTGTGGTAGACCAGAAGAGTAGGTGATCCCAGTTCAAATGTGATCTGTGTTAAGATGCATGAATGTCTGAGGCTAAAATCAAGACTCGGAGGTTCTTTGCAGTTGAGAAGTGCTGGAAGAATGATATGAAATGACAGTGGTGCAGGTATTCAGGTTGCTTTGTTGTTATCAGCTGCATTGAAGGCAGATGACTTCAGCAGCTTAATTCTAAGTTGGTGAACATTCCTGAGAGTTTTTGAAGACAGCTCTGATTTGCAGATGCTGGAAGGAAGCTTGCAGTTCCTAATGCTTTTCTTCTTTCCAGGCAACCATTGGAATTGATTTCCTGTCAAAAACGATGTATCTGGAAGACCGCACGGTAAGTGAGGCATCTCTGTGATAACATGGCAACTGCAGTCCTGGGAGCAGTGGTTACTGTGCACGCTGTTCCACTGGCCGTTCCTCCAACAGCTGCTAAAATCCCACAGCAGCCTTCAGAGGGACAGCCTTTGTCACTGACCAGCTTTCCTTGTTTCCAATATTTGTTCATATCCGATACCTCTAGAATGAAGTAAAAATCTTTCATGCAAAACTGGGGCAAGCTAATGTCCAAATCCCGAGGAGTGGGCTGTCTGTTATATGTACTTTAAGCATAGTTTGCCTCTAGAATTTGCAGCTCTGCCTCTGGGATTGTCTGTATAAATGGGTCTGAGCAGAGCCGAGGCAGTTACAGGTCTGAAGTCTTTCATGATTACCAGCAGTGGTGTAGTTTCTTCTTGTAGGAAGGCTCCTTTTGTAATACAGTTCTAATGTACTGTTAATAAAACAGTTTTGGATTTAGCTTGCATGAGATTCCTCTTTGCATAAAGAGATCCCTCGCATCCCTTTCCTGTCTTTCAGTATTTGTCTTTTCATTAATTTATGTTTTGCTGGTACTTGCCTTTTTTGCTAGTTTTACTACTGGCTAAGAAGTGTGATGCTGGTGCGGGAAGGAAGGGACCAGTGGTGCAGTAGAAGTCGTTTGTGTTGCTTTGGGTCTGTTGCTTCTGAGGAAGTCTCAGCCCAGTGTGTGTGGTGAGTTTCCCAAGTGCTTCTCTGCCATCTTGCCAGTGATTCACTGTTAGGAAAGACCTTGGCTTAATCTTTGGGAGAAACTGCTTGGATAACATTCTTCAATGGTACTGGCAGTAGCAGAAGAAAAAGATCCTGGAAATGCTGCTTGACACCTGTGAAAGCAACTTGGAATGCCTGTATTTGGTTTCCAGCAGTGTAGTCTTGATTTCTTGTGGCTGTGTAGGTCAGGATGTCATTCACCTGCTGGCCTGCTATCCCAAAAATACCATATTCATTGGGCATACTGCTAGTTTCTTGATTATGTAAGTGGTCCACAGCTCATAAAGCCTGTATAAACAAAGGAGAGGTGTTGAATGAAGATAAAAGGAGGGACAAATACAAGCACACAAGCTGGGAAGATTCAGACATTGAAATAATTTCTCAGCTATGGCTAATGCTGTGTTCTGCAATAGGCTTGCACTGCTCGGCTGGAAATGAAGAACGCTGAGCCTCTAACTGCAGTGTGTGCTTTGCCATACTTGATATGTCCTTACACCAAAGAATATATCCTGAAGATATACCTGTGCTAGATCATTCAGCTCTAACAATGGCCTGTGTAGCATGTACTAGCCAGAAGAAGGGGAAATACACTGGAATTTGGTTCTTCAAAACTGCCTCCAGCAGCCTCCCGCAGAGGGCAGCTCTAAGCGTGCTGTTTCCAGCACATTGCCAGTGCAGTGGAACCTGTGGCATTAAGTCAACTGAGGCCACGAGACACCTTGTCCTCAGTCCTGGCTGTCAGGCTGCCGGTCCCATGTTACAGCTGCAACCTCATTCTTAAAAGACCTGGTATTTCCTTTTCTGTGACTCAGTATCTTCCCAGGCTTGTCGAATTTCAGCACAAGATAAGCCAGTCTAGAAGGTGTTTGCTCTTCTGGCTTATACCCCACTACTGTATACCACCACGTCAGGCTCCAGTGAGTTAATCGGTATCTGGGTGATGTCCTTATGGTCGGAAGTGACCACATCTAGCTAGCTGTAGGCTGCAGTCTGCTTGTGTGGCCAGTATAGCCAGAGCTCTGGCATGGCAGGATGCACTGAGGTATGTATGCTTATTTCCCCCGTTAACAGATGGTGTGAGAAGGTACTTTCTTAGGGATGTCTTGGGTTTATGATTAAGTGGAAGAATGTGTTTGCATGTGTGAGTTATAAATGGATCTGTGGAGGGAGGGAGATTTCTCAGACGTGCTGGGCTGAGGCTGCTGTGAGAATGTGGATAGGAGTGTCGTTGGCTCTTTTCACATTTCTGTTCCATTTTGACTTTTCTTTTGTTGCATTAGTTTTGCCTTGCTTTTTTTTTTAATTTTAATTTTTATTTCACTTGAGGTTTGGTTTTTGTTTTCCATTTTCCTGCTCTTCCCCCTTTCCTCTTCCCCTACGCTTTTCCATTTCCCAGATCAGGCTGCAGCTGTGGGATACAGCCGGGCAGGAGAGGTTCCGCAGCCTCATTCCCAGCTACATCCGTGACTCTGCTGTGGCTGTCATTGTCTTTGACATTACAAGTAGGTATTGAGCTGGAGTGACTGCAGGGACCTTGCTTTTTACATGTACCTTTTATGTTTGGAAGTGGTGGTGTTATCTGAAAAGAGCTAAGATAGGCCATTGGCCCTAGGACTGTAAGTGTTTCATGGGCTGAGGGAACGTAGCTGAGCATCTTCCCCCACAACCAATGGTAACTCCGTCCCATAATCCAGAAACTGGGGAACTGGAGGTAGGTGAGTAGAGACTGTAATTTCTCATATGTCTGTGCTGATGATAATGTCAGGTGATTGATAGCCTTTGAAAAGCTTTCTTGTTTTTCTGGTCTGTGTGGGGGACTTGGGGGTTTTGTTTTGGCTTGGGGGTTTGGTTTGGGGTTTGTGTATATATTATTGTTGTTTGTTTTAAAAAAGCCCTCAGAATGAGAATTTTCCTTTCTGGGTAACTAGAGGGGTAATACAAGTAACAACTTCAGATGCCAAAAGGAACACTGTCAGAGTAGGTAAAATAGTACAACAATCATTTAAAGAAAAGCTAAGTAGCAGCTTAGGACGATTCAAGATTCCCATTTCATTCAAGAAAAGAGCTGGTGATTCATGTGAGTTCTTGTTCTCTCACAACAGAGCTCTTGAAAGACGTAACTACCATAATTTCTAAGGAATAAATGAGCTTAGAAGGGAAATACTGTGTAAATCTTGGCATGAATGTTTTAATATAAGATATGAAGATATGAATACAGTTATTTCATTATAACTTCTTGTTATTGACTCCACTTTATCTGGCTTTTTCCTTTAAGCTACAGTATCAGCAGAATTATTTAGACAGGATTTACACCTTTGAACCAACAGCATGTGGATAAAGTCTAAGTAAAGAACATAGTGCAGATGAAATCCTCTGGCCCACCTTTATTCTGTCACAAATTCTAGGTTATCATTAGGCTTTATGGACCAGGGATTTGTTTCCCTTTGATTAACTAAAGTGCTTAACAAGTAATAAGACTTCTGTTAGGATTTATCTTGCATACTGTGGGCAGATAATTACATTGTCTTTCTCTCAGTCCTGTAGCTTAAGTAGTTAACTCTGGCAGGATTCCTGGTTTCATGCAAACTAATCTAAAAACTAAAGTGATCTGTTTGGGGAGTGCTGAGATGTGCATGTGATGGCTGATGCTGGGAACTCACCAAGGGGAGGCACTGTGGCAGGCTTCAGAGCTTGGCATCTTTTCTCCCCACTGTTGTGACAGGTATTGTTTATCCACACACATGGAAGAATCCTGCCAGTCTTAAACAGCTTCCAGATGTCAAAAACAATCAAGTGCTATCTAATCTCATACTTTGGTAATGGTCTGATCTTTTCAGATAATTTCATTTTTTTTCTTATTACTGCTCTTTGTTCTGTTCTTAGTGACTGAGAGGCTTTTGGTTTTCTTGTGTTACTGAAGGAACATGCTCATGTACTTCTGATTGCATGATGATGCTAAGCACTATAGTGCAATTAGGAAAACACAGTTTCCTTTACCACTCTGAAAGAGCTATATGTTTGCATTGTCTTTAGTGCTAACTGTGTTTGGGAACCTCGAACAGCCTCCTGTAAGTCATTGCTGGTCATAGAAGTGTAAAATAGGGACAGTCCCATGGGACATACTTAAGTACCAGCCAAGGTACTCTTAACTAATGGAGAAAAACTGTTACCTAGCGTGTGGGGAGCTGAGAACTAAAAAAGAAACAGCATTTCAAGTTGCCCAACAGCTTAACAATAAATACGCAGCTAGCCTGTGGAGAGATCCATGAGGAAAGCCCATACTGCATCTCAGGCCCCTTTCTGAACAAAGCTGCCTAGTTTCTAAGATGGGCTGGGTTAATTCTCGTTGGTTGAGGACTTACCTTTCCAGGCTGGTGGGGTCATTGGCACACTGTCGTGTTTGAGTGGGTTTCCTTCCCCTCCAAAATGGGTGCATGTAAACTTTGACTTCTAGAAATGAGAAGCAGTTTTCTCAGGTCACCTCAGGGGTGCCTGCATGGTACCTGCATAGCTGAAGGACTCAGATAGTGTTACCCTTCACTACAAGAAGATTACCAGAGCTGGCTCTGCGGTACTTCTTCTGGTTGCCTTTTTGAAGGCAACTGAAGGTTGGAGTATTTAAGTCGCCACCTTGGTAAACTTTCTGGCTGCATAGTCTAGTGTAGCAGCAATGTCTTGGGGGGACTGTGTGGAAGCTTGTTGTAAAGTCCAGAAACAAGAGCCAGAAGCTGTCATTATCAGTCTGATCTTCCAGCACAAGTGTAGTATTGTCCAGTATCGGAGTTTGTCACCCTGAGTTGCTTGGGGTAGGAAAGAGCCTTGACTTTTGCTACTGTAATCGAGGCTACCTTCAAAATGAAGCATGAGCTAATTGCTTTAACTATAAGCCCTAATCTTCCTTAAGCCCCAGGGCATTGGATCTACATACCCTGATGTACATAGGATGTTGTTTTGAATTTGCTGGTAGCAAGATACTTTGCAGATGTTACTCTGTCCAGCTTCTGTTTTTCTTCTGAACAAAGCAATTACCAGTCTGAGACTGTGTTCCCCTGTGTAGCCAGTCTCCTGCAAGCTGCCTTATTAACTGCTGTTCTGTGCTGCTCAGCTGCTCTCCCTCACTGCTGAACAAGTGGCTTTGTGAGCACATCTGACCAATTTGTGTCATTGAGCTGGGAACTAGTGTCTGCCCTTCCATGAAACTCCTGCCTGTTGAGAATGCCAACAGCAGTCTTGTTTTCTGGCAGTGTACCACTGTTTGTAGAGCTAGTTGCCTGGGGTGATGACTCGGAAGGAAATGGTATCACTCCTAGTTGTGAAAAGCTTTTGTTTAGCGTTCACTGTGGTAGTTGGGCATGTTTTGACCATTGCTCTTTCAAATAGGCAGGTACCAGATCTTAGAGCTATTGTATGTGGTAGATCAGTTTGTGTTCAGGCACAGCTCTTGAGAACAAGCTGTACCTCTCACAGCATTTGTGCTTGTTTCTGACTCTTGTGCTTATCTGAAAAGGGAGAACCTGATGCCCTCTGTCACATGAAGCCTATGGTGTATAGCATTTTATCTGCTGGAACTTAAGTTACTGATTGCCCTAATCTTGCATAAAAATCCCATTGCCATCTTCTGAATTCTTGATACTGTAGAATGGGGCTGGTTTACCACATGGTGTATGGGCTGAGGGAATTGCATGTCTGTCGTGGGAGTTGCCTCAAAAAAAAAGTCTTGATGCTCTAGCCTAGGAGTCCTGTGGAGACCCCATGCTTAACCTTGGGTGAACCAGGAAGACCAGCTCTGTATGACTTACTAGCTACTTCTGTCAGTAATGAGGTAGTAGACTTAACCTCTTTGGGAATAGCAGAACATCTGGACAAAGGAGGTCATTAAAGCAAATTATCTACACACGGAGTCAGAAAAGCCAACTTCTGTGATGTGTGGATATTTGGGGCAAGACTACAAGGTCAGCCTTCGGCTTCTCGCATGGAGCTGCATACAGTTAATTCCAGAAATGGCCTTTTCTCTAAAGGACAGTTTCCTCCTTTCTCTTCTCTCTTGCTGTCTCTCTCTTTCTTTGTGCTCTCTCTGGCCTGGTACCAGCAGGTTCGGCTGCAGCTTTGGGACACGGCAGGCCAGGAGCGTTTCCGCAGTCTCATTCCCAGCTACATCCGCGACTCTACTATTGCTGTGGTAGTCTATGACATTACAAGTGAGTGATGCTTTGGTGTCTCATTATTTGAAATACTACATGTTAGCAGAATGAATAAGTTACAACCAGAAGTTCTGCAAAAAGGATGATTAACATTAGGAATGTTCCCCCCTTTCTCCCCAGCCCTGTTTTTCTGTCTTGAGCAGAAAACAATTTATGGGTGATTTCTGTGTGGTGTGGGGAGATTCGGAGAAGCACCCGAGTACAGGCATAGCATTCTCCCTCTCTGAAAAGAAGTTTTATCCTCAGCACTCCTTTTATTTCTTCCCTACAGACTTGAATTCTTTCCAGCAAACCTCCAAGTGGATTGATGACGTTCGGACAGAGAGAGGGAGCGATGTCATCATCATGTTGGTGGGGAACAAAACTGACCTGGCAGACAAGAGGTAATGGAGGCTGGCAGCCTTGCTGCCCTGACCAGTAAAAGCAACGAAGTGTCCAACTAGTCTGTCTTCAAAACAGTCATGGATTTAAGTGAAGCATAAAAAGCTTGTCATGAAATTCCCATTTCTGGCTTCAGCATATGCAAAGTTACTTCCTTTTGCTGTTCTACAAATAGTTCTGGTTAAAACAAACCAACCTGAAAAAAAAAATCCTTGAAGTATCTTTATACCATGTTTCCCAATAGTGTATTTTGTCTGATTTTTTTATGTCCATGCTGAGATAAAGACAGAAAGGTGTCTTGCAAAAGCTAGTAAATGTGCCTTTTTTCAATGATCCTATTTACATGACTCTGTGTGTGCAGCTGTAAGTTCACAGTACAGCCTCTTCTTGCTACAAGAGGCAGTATGAACTTTACAGTGTCAGTATAAAAGGTTTCCCTTTACGTATAAATTTCATGTCATCCCTAACAGAAACTGTTGTTGTGGATGTGTGAGGAAACTAAATTAGCAAAAGCAGATTTCCCCAAGAGACATAAAAAGTTAATTGGTCTCTTAAAATCGCATGGACTGAATGTTTTGGGACACATTGGACATAGTAAAGCATTTGGCTTTTAAAGTTCAGTCCTACAACACCACTTCAAGCAATGTAATCAATGTAATGGCTTCTTAGAAGTCTGTGTTTCTATTTCAAATTCTTCTCTTGATGATCTCGTAAAAATTTTAATGGTTTTGGAGATTTTCATTCTTTCTGAAGACATCAGAGTGTAGATAAGGAAAGGTTTTTATTTGAATGATTAGTGTCAGTAGTAATTGGCAAAGGGAAGATGGAGTAAGCTGTGCAGTTCCTTACAGTCCCAGTACTTTAAACTGAAACATTTTTGTGTACACTGGGCACTCTGAAATGTGTGCTTCATGTATCATAGGACATGGGAAGTATTGAAATGATGGGGAAACTTTATCTGATGCAAAAGAAAGCATCTCAAGAAGGTAGGACTGGGGAAGATCTGGATCTCACAGTGAAGTGAGGTCTTACAAATCAGACCATTATCCTTTGGCTTTTCATGAGACATTTCTGATCAAAAGCTAGCAGCTTGAAAAGGCTTACAGGTGGAACATTAATGTTTTCTCACACCAACCTTGCACTATTATTTGAACTGCCTGTTTGTTTCCTCTGTTTCTTGGGATGGTGTGCCTGATAGGCACATCAGAATGACTTTAATTTGTTGATGCTGCCATGTTTTAAATTCTAACCCTTGTTTTGTTCACTCCTGCAGTGTACATATATTGCTTTAGAATGTATTGTGATGTGTTTTTTTTTGCCTTGTGGTTTTGGTGTTGTCCAAATGCTCATGGGAGACAATACCCAGCATCCCTGGCTGCACAAACTGGGGTCAGGAGATGTGTTTTGCCCTTTGTCCCTGCCCAAGTCATGATGTTAGTTTTCAGTTTGCAATGCCTAGCAGGAAAAGTATAGCCAATTCTAATACCAGCAAGGGGTTTGAGTCAGTGGGGAAAAGGATAAACTTAGGCTCTGACTGGCCATTGTGTATGGGCTTTGTACCAGTGGTTCTTACAGAAATGTGTTCTGTGTCCTCCATGCAGACCACCTTAGTCTTGACAATTATTTGGCTTTTCCCCACTTCCAGTGGGAGGCCGTTCTCAGTGCCTTTCACTTTAGAAGTAGTGGTAAAACCTGGTGCTCAGAGCTTCAGAACTATGGTAAAAATGTGTACAGCTGATTTGGATTGAATTCCAGGTGGCAAGACCTCACCTCAGTCTAATCTCTGAAACCAGCTTGCAGAAGAGCAAAATCCAGCATGTTCTACTTGAGCCAGTTCTGGATGTTAACCAGTTAGTATCTCTTATGCCCTCCTGGGAGCATGAAATAACTGCAGCTCCCTAACTGAATAAGCTGGCATTTAGATTTGAGGTTTTCTAATTTCTATACAAATCCAGTTTCGTGTGTAACTGGAAAACCAAACGGGATCATTTCAGCCTTGGAGTATTTCCTGGTAGTCCATAAATGAAGTAGTGTGGTCCAGCACTGCCATAAGGATTAAAAATAACAGAATGTTGAATCGTAGCTGCAGTTGGAATTCATGTAGCACTAGAAATTCTGATTTTAAAAGTTTCATGTAAGTAACAGTAGTCCTGGTCTAGGCTAGAATTTGGAATTACAGTCTGTATGCAGGTACCAATGAAAGAAGCTGCCTCGGTCTTCTTTTAAAAGGGAGTTAGATTTCTGTGAGGCTGAAATACTGGGGCTTTTAAGGCTGGACAAAGCCACAGTGTCAGCCTGAGCCTAGTCACATTTTTTGAAACAGAATAGTGTGTTGGAAGCCATTCATCCTATGGTAAAGTGATGATGTGAGTTAAGTTCGGAGCCCAAAAAGCTGAGCTAAAAATAGCACTGTTCTTATTTGGTACAGCCTGTTAAATTTTACTTCCCTGTTAATGTTGCTCCAGTTGGTGGCTGGTTTTTTTTTTCCTGCAGTTTTCTTTTTATCATTTTTGGACTATTTTTCTTTGTTCTGGTTTTTCTTTTCTGTGATTTGTTCTCATTACTGTAGACAGGTTTCTATAGAGGAGGGTGAGAGAAAAGCCCAAGAACTGAATATGATGTATATTGAAACCAGTGCTAAAGCAGGATATAATGTGAAACAGGTATGTACAGGGTGTTGATTGGAGATGCAATTGCAGGTGCTTGCTCACAACCAGCAGCCTGGCACTTGCTGCTGCCCTGTACTCGCTGCTAGAGCCTTTCTGAAACCTTTCTGTAATCTCACAGAGCTCCTTTCTATTTGGAAACTGCTTTTTGTGTCTGGTGCAGTGTGTGGGGCTTCTTCCTTCCCTTGAGAATACTGTGAATGAGGCTCAAATGTACTGCACAAACTTCATCCTGTGCTAGTCATCTGTCATTAATAGTCATAAGTCCAGGTATTTCCTGGGTAAATGACCTGAGGTTGATTAATTTGTAGCTGCAGGATCTGGGCTCTTAAAGACACGGAGGTCCTGAGGCCTCCCTTGGTGCACTGTGCACTCCTGTAAGAGTGGTGAAGCAGGCCACTGCTGAAGAGCAGCTCAGTCACAGATATCTCTAACTCTTCCTGTCTGTTCTTTCTGTCTTTCTGCTTGTTTGCATCTTTTTCCAGGCAAATCACCACAGAAGAAGGTGAACAGAGAGCCAAAGAGCTGAATGTGATGTTTATTGAGACCAGTGCAAAGACTGGATACAATGTGAAACAGGTAGATCAATGTTCTATTCTAAAGTCAGGAAATCTGTACTTCACTGCTCTCTACGCATATGCTTCTGCTTGGGGTTCATGCTCCACTGGATATTTGCTTGTATTGTTCAGTGTCAGCTGAACAATATGAATGAACAGTGAACTGAAATGTGTCTTGCTCCTTGCCATTAATCCGGATTTCTTGTGTTTCAGTTTGCATCCATAGCTTCTTGCTACAAGCTTGTGATCTTATAGTTCCTGAACTAGAAACTAGTTCAGCAGTCGGTCTGAAGTGTGACAGAACACTGGGAGTAAGGCAGCTGTAAGGTGCAGGGGTCTGCAGGGGTCATGAGTACTGTTGGTGTACTGGGAAACATACCAGTTTGTTGTACATCAACTGGTTAAGAGCACCTCGCAATGGTATTAGGAAGCTTTGGGTTTGTTTCTTTTGGCTGTTCTGGATTGAAGACCAAGGAACCACTTTAGTCTTTGGTTCTAACTTAGCTGCTTTATTTGCCTGGCGGGTGTTTGCAGTGAGCAAAAGGATGCTGACTGCAGCACCTCGGTGGTACCTCAGCAGCTGGATTTTCCAAATAACACAATTTGGAGGCGTAGATGAGGAATCCCTGCCTAGCTACTGTGAGAAAATAATCATTAGCAGATGATTCCTCTTGTGCTATGTGCAGCACTTCTCACCTAGCTGCCTGGTAGTGTGTGTAGTGTGTTAGCTGCTGCATTCGTGTCAGCAGGAGGAGCTCTAAGCATTGACTTGAGCAATTATGCAAAACCTTTTTCTGTGTTTCTTTTTTGTGGGGTTTTTGTTTTTTTATGGGGGGGTTGTGATAGCCCTTCCCAGCCCTTAGCGCATCCTTCATAGCTCAAACCAGTTCACTTGAGCCAACTGTCCTCCTCAGAAATGGCTGGTTCACAGCAGGAGTGAACTGAAAAGATGGGCTGTAAAACCTCAGGTATTCCATAGACTTCCTAAAACTTTGGTCTCTTTTGAGATAGGCCATCAGAAGTCCTGAGCTGGCTTTGTGACATTGCTGTGTGCAAAAGAAGCTGAGGCTGGAAATGGCAAATGATATTCTTGCTTAGAGCAGGAGGGAATTGTTCTGCACATCCCTGCAAGAACTGCTACTAATTAATTTCATGTTCTGTCCAAGCAGAAACGGGTAAAATAAAACTGTTTTGTAGGAATTGAATAACTGCTTTAATAAAGCCGCTGCTGAGTAAATTTCTTAGGTAAAATTCTTGTGGCATTTTGTCAATCATTGCTTTGCTTGCTAAAGTACCCACTTAACAAGTTTGTACAACTCTGGCTCCAAGACGTGCTGCAGAGCAGTGTGTTTTAACATGAATTTTTATTTCTGACAAGCCTTCAACTTTCCTGTTGCCACTTTTCAGCTTTTCCGTCGTGTGGCTGCTGCCTTACCTGGGATGGACAGCACACCAGAGAAGAGCAAAGAAGACAGTATCCTTGCTTCTCAGCAGTAACTTACCCTGTTCTTGTAGAATTTTACAATTATCATTTGATAGGTTGGGCTAACTGACTTTTTGGCACATTGTGGGGGTGAGCCTTACTGGAGTTTTGCAGAGATGGGGCTAGAACTGCCACTGTAGCGCGGTGCTTACCTGTGGTCATAAATTGAGTATCCTGATTGTCTGTGTATAAACATACACAGCTATTTATAATGGCAAGCACAAGTTTTGTTTTCTCCACTTAAGCTTAGGATAGAAATTTGCATGGATTTAAAACACCATACTTTTTTTACACAGGGCTGTCTTGTGTGCAGACCTGCCTGACTCAGCTCTAACCTCTGAGTAGTTTTGGTATACAGTCTTTGGGTTTTGCAGTTAATCCTGTAGGCAGGATATGCTCTGCTAACCCCCTGCCCCTATTAAGAAGGGCCACCTAACAGGCTTTTCAGATACTGATACTTTTCTGTGTTCTTTATTTCTTGTTTTTCCTTGAACTGGGGGTTTTCCTTCACTTGTCTCCTGCAGTGATTGATATCAAACTAGAGAAACCTCCTGAGCAGCCAGTAACGGAGAGCGGGTGCTCCTGCTAACAGGCCCGTTCTGTAGCAGCACATTCCCCAACCGGCCAGTCTCACTGAAGAACATCACTGCTCATTGGCAACCCTACTCTGTGGGCTGAAAAACCAATCTACTAAAGCGAGCGAACTCCCTGTTTACTGGTGGGGAGCAGCCCCGGCCGCCCCTCTTACTGCATGGTATGAGCCCTGAGTGCAGAATGAGTGTCCTGTCTTTCCTTTTCTTTTCTTTTCTTTTATGTTGTTGCACTTTGGCACTGTGGTGCCCTTTACAGTCTCTCTTCCTCTCCTCCTCCCTCTCTTTTCCACCTCGAGCCTCTCTGCTCAGATATATCTTGTGAATGCAATTGGAAAACCCACCAAGTTAGGGAAGACAAAAATAAAGCTTGGGGGTAGGCTTTCCACCTTCCTCACTGCCTTGCATCCTTGGCCACTCCAGCCCTGCCTTTATCCTGCATCCCCACTTCCTCTGTTGAAAGGCTGCTCCTTTTAAACCGGTCAGTTTGACTTGGCCTTGCCTTTTTTGGACAATACAGGTTATCTGTTTCTAGGCTTTTGCTTCCTGCAGGGCACACACAGTATTAGCTCCTCAGTTTCTCCTTTCTGTGGATGATCTTGGCTAACTCTTGCTCATGACTTCTGAGTTTTGCCCCTCATGTCACACACAGCACTGAGAACCCCAAACTCTGATAGCTTTGGCCTTGTTGCTTCCATTTGTATAGCAGAGACATCCCACAGACCACTCTGCTCCGTTGGATTATCTTCCCATCCAGAGGATGTTGGCGCTTGGTGAATGTTGGCTGTCAGATGCGGGGAAGGAAGAGGGTATAGAGGCTTCACAGCATGAGGCTGGGTGGAGAAGAAACCCTCAGGGTGGTTTGTAGAGACCTGGGTCCTGTCTGTCTACAGCAAAAGTGAGCAGTTAACCTGAAATCCATCACTACAGGAGCAATACGTACTGTAGGAGCCATGGATGCTGCTCAGGCTCCTTTTCTGGTTTCTGTTCTCCTGTTACTTGTAACATAGGACGGCAGATTCTTCACGTGGAGCCAGGAGAGCTGCAGCAGACCGAAGGCTGGTGAGGGCTGTTGTACTCTCATGCCTGGGTTGGTGCTTGATGAAGTCATACACATAGCTGCTTCACCCTTTGTAGCAGGCTTCTGGGAATAGGGCTAGTAGCCATTTCACTTTTGGGGTAGTTCTAAGCTGCAACATTCCTGCCACTGCTCATCTCAGCTTTGGCAATCTGCTGTCAGACCCAGGTAGAGGAGTGAAAGATTGTATGCTGCTGAAGTGAATTTTGGTCTCACTTTTTGACCTTGGAGGTTGGGAAATACATCCTCTAACCCCTGCCCCTGGTTCCTAATTCTGTTAATAGAGCCCTGGGTTTGTTTTTTTTAACCATCTATCCTAACCACAAGCCAGTAGGTCTGTTGAAAGAGAGGAGAATAAAACAGTTGGATGGTGGAAAGCCATCCACTGTTCTTTTCATCACCCAGCCTATGTCATGTTGACAGGGAGGATGCTAGTGGGCAGGAGAGCAACAGACCATGGTGTGATGGGTGGGGACAACAGTATTTGGTGGTGGTGACAGTCCCCCAGCAGATGTCCCTCAGTCACTGACACAGCGTGCGCACTTTGAAGCCTGCAGGCCCTCAAGGGAGGGGAAGGGGCAGCCTTAGCTGGGACCTGGCTTAGTGTCCCCTCACTGCTGGTGACGGACCTGTTGTTCCCCTGTCCCTTCCACTCTGGGTGAGCTGGCCTGCAAGAGGAAGCTGGGTTGTGGTTTCCCCTTCACTCTGGAGTGTCCCTTCCTTTCCCCTGGTCCGGGAAGCTCAATCCCCTCCTCTGTACATACCCCTGTTGTGTGGGAATTGCTGATGTTTGTTGGTGTGTCCGTGTCTGCTGTAGAACAGGTTTTGCTGTCCCCTTCTCACAGGCAGGTGTGCGCTGCCCTGCTGTTGTGTTGTTCAGTCACGGACCTGGGGGGAGGGAGGGAGGAGACCCTAAGTAATGGGGGGGGGGGGGGGGGTAATTAGTGAAATGAAATAGGTCACTTCCCACTGTCTTCTCTATGGATGTGTATAATATTGAGTGTGTGTCTGGCCCTGCTGTCTCCTAGCTGTTAGCTGAGTAAGTGTGACTATTACTATGAGTATGGACTGTCTGACCACAGCCGTGTATCACACTAAATAAAGTTATTTCACCAACACTTTTGCTGTCCTGCTGCTGAAGAGGAGCCTTGTGATGCCTCTGCATACTTCACTTGTAGGTTTGACAATGCTGTCTGGTGTGGTGTAGGGTGGATGAAGGGTGAGCTTACAGAGTTTGAGTGTGGCTTTGGGAGTACAGTGGGAGGAGAAGGGCTTTTGCTCCAGAAGGTCAAGCTACCTACAGTATCTTGCCAATCTGCCTCCCTGGCCAGGGACTTAATTCACTGACATAGATCTGCTCCAGTCCTCATGACTTTTGGCCTGTTTTGCAAGTTGCTAAAAATTATCCAATGTTCCTGGACCTGTTGTTTTACCATCAGGAATCAGTAACTGCTGTTTGTCCTTCTGGTTCCGGAGGATAAAATTGACTGTGGTGGCCAGTGCAAACCCCATTAATGCTTTGTCAGTTAACTTACACTCATGCCTCAGGTATGTTGGACAAAGAATCTGCTCTTTCCTGTTTGCCTACAGCCAGTCACGGGGTCAGCAAGACGGCTGTGAAAGCACCCAACTAATTACCTCTGAGTAATAGAAGGGAGGAAGCGGCCCTGGGCATCTCCCTGGAGCTCCTGTGAGGGACTGCTCAGAAGCAGGATGAACAAACTGAACGTTGAGGTTGTATTTGCAGTCTCCTGTGGAGAGTTCAAGGTGCCTCTTGGCTCCTCAGCCGTTGGATTGTGTGCTGAAAGCTTGAGTTGTGCATTCAATCACTGTTTTCCAGCAGGCAGAGACCAGAGCTGGCTTCGGGGCTGGGAACTGACCACCTCCCTGGCATGTCTGGGCACAACAGGGGGAGAAGGGAAGGTGGACCAGTAGGAGGCTGCCTTGCTGCAACCTGAGCATCCTTCCCAAAGGAACATATAAATGCTGGAAACTGGTGTGAGACTGCAGATGTGAACATTCCATGGGACACAGAGGCCTGGCCCCAGAGAAGAGCTCCTACATCTTACAGTGGGGCTTCCAGAATGCTTTCCCTGCTAGAAAAGCTAAGTTTGCTGTTCGGAGTTTCTTTTCTAGTGTATTTTATTCTGCTTCAGCCTGGCTCAGCTTTCTACCCAGCAACTGAGCTAAGAGCAAGCTTGCTGGCAGTGCTGAACTTGGGTCAGGGCTACTACCCTTCACCATCCCAAGCAAGTTGTTTGTGGCACCACAGACACAACCCTCCACTGCAGCTCTTGCTCCAGGTAGTGCTGAAGCAGTGCTCCAGGTTAAAAATCAAGGACTGGCTTTCAGCTGTGTGGGTGGAAGAACAGCCTTAAACCAGAGCTGCATGCTGTATGGGTCCCATGCTTTCCTCCCACAGGCTGCAAGAGCAACTGGAGCCAAGCCTTGTCTCGGCTGTCCACCCAGCACTTCCTCAGAGTAGTGCTGAGCGTGTTAACAAACAACCCCCTCCACACAGACAGCCTGAGTGGGAACAGAATGAACTCTGGTTGCTGTACTTTTTATTATTTCAGTTATTACAGATAAGCAGAAAACACCACACAGATAGCCACGGCACAAGGGCTGTCCTGATACCACTTAGTATGTGGTACTACTGTGCGGAGTAGCACACAACAGGACTATGCCAAGTGAAGAAAGCTGGTTCCGTGTGTGAAACCCTCAACCGTGCCGATGCTGCCCTGGGAGGAACCCAGTCAAGCACCTACAGCAGTTCACAAACATGCTGAGAGCATCTCGGTCCTGTAGTGTGGGGGGTGGCTAAGCAGCACAGAGGTACAAACCTGCCTTGGCAGACTAGTGCAGTGAGATATGTGAACTGAGTTTGAGTGGATTTTACTCCTGTTCTTGAGTCCAAAGTAAACCCAGCAGGGAGTAGCAGAGGTAGGACAATAGAGAAGGAAAGAACTTCATGGTACCAGAAAAGTGAACAGGTTGATCTCTTGGAGGACGAAGGCTGTGCTGTGCTCCAGCATGCTCATACCCTCTTGCCTTGTATCTAGTAACGAGGGTTGGATCCAGAACCAGCAGTGCCCTCACATTTAATTCAAGTTGTGCTAGGAGAGAAGCACAGATCTTGCCAGAGAAGCTGCCCTCTGGTACCCACGTGCACATCAGCTTCAACAGCTTGTTTCAACATCCAGTTCAAGGAGTACAGACTAAAGCCCTGTCCATCTTCCAACTAAATAAGATTCCATTGGTATCCCTCCATGCAGGAAACAGCCGATGCCTGTGCAGCCAACAGAACAGTTGTACCTCCAGTGACAGCTGAAACACGGTATGTCATCTTAGATGTTGAGGAAAAGGAGAGTTCTTAGCAGGATGGCCCCTCTGGAAACCCAGCAGACAGTTGCCTGCTAGTGAACAGTTCTCTCCTTCTGTCTCTGGTAATCTGGAAGGGAAAGGCAAGGCTGAAAGAGCAGGAGAGCTGGCTGCTGATGGCAAGACGGAATTAGCAAAAATGTTACAGGAGAAAATACATTCCATTTATACCTCACTAAGTAGAGACAGTGTTTGCTACCCTCTTGGGTAGCTGGCTTTAAAGTAGTATTTGCACCCCAGCCACTCATTTCATGTTATTTTAGGGCATTGAAAGTTTGAAGTCTCTTCCTCTGCTCTCTGTTTTTCTTCTTTCTTCACTTGAGAGTCAGTTTCCATTTTATAAAGAATCCTTGTTTGGCTTGACCTGACCTTCCTCCCCCTCCATTGTATCTATGAACTCGGGGGTTACAGAAACCAAGCACTAATACAGTCTTATCCTTCACTCAGAATCTGAATGTTCTTAGGGAGGGCACTTACTGTAGGGGAAGTAACGCACACGCATGGTGATCTCACGGGCTGTCTTCAGGATCTCCACAGCCTGAAACCAGAAAGAGTTGCTCAGTGACCAGACTGGGCTGGAGGAAAGAGGAATGCATCAGTTTCGTGGTGTCACCAGCTCAGCTGGTGCAGGCTGAGGGACCGGAAGGAGATGATGGGTGCACAATTCCTCCCCATCCTGTCCCTGCTTCAGCAGTGGAGCTGCAAGAGTGCTCACCTTGCTGTGCTCAATGTCCTGGAAATCCACATCGTTTACTGAGAGCACCTGGTCACCTTCCTGCAGCCCAGCCCTGTGTGCATCTGAGTCGGGGATCACCTGTGAAGGGAACAGCAGGGACAACAGCAGTGACCCATGGCACAGCCCGGCTCCAGAGCCTCCCCATGGTGCCCATCTATAGGACAGGGGAGGATGGGGAGCAGTGGGTACTGCAGTGCAGCACCAATGCTCTGTGTGCTGGTGAGAGATCAGGCAATGCTGCAGGAATGGCTGCTTGGTGCGTGGCAAATTACAGCTGTGAGTTCAGACACTCATATGACAGTTTCCCTGCACACCCAGCTGGCTCAGCAACACCCAAGGGAACAGACAGGATAGACGTAAGGAAATGGTAAAGGACAGACACACCTTAGAGATGAAGATCCCCAGCTGCGAGGCTTTTCCTCCTCGGATGTTGAAGCCCAGCTGCGAGAGAAAACAGCAGTGAAATACAACCCGGGCTTTGACCCAGGATCCTTTCCGCTGCCAGTGTTTCAGATTCAGCGTTCCTCCCCGCTCCCTGTCCTCCATCAGCTCCACATCCCCACACGTGAACACCTCTTGCCTCACTCACGTTCGCTCCGTTCACTCCCGGTTGGGAGCAGCACCAGCGCCGGCATCACCCCGCTGCCAGAACGTTGCCCGTCGGGGATTATCGTAACCCCGCAACTCGGCTTCAAGCAATTTTTGCCAGGAAGGGCACTGGGAACCGTGAACCGAGCAAGGGGGGAAACGACCGGGAGGGACCCGCGCCCCCCGCAGGCAGGGGGAGAAGGGTCAGTGTTAGGCGGGGCCTCACCTGCGCCCCGGGCGGCTTCTTCAAGACGATGGTGCGGGGCAGGAACTGGGTGAGCTCGTTGTTGTAGTCGGGGTGGTACACCCTCTGCAAGGCAACGCCCGTCAGCTCTGCCGCGCACCCCGGGCCGGGCCGCGGACCCCCGCCGCTTGCCCGCCCCGGGTTGCCGCCGCTCCACCACCACCACCACCATCCCGCCCCATCCCCGCACCTCATGCGGCGGCACCCAGGCGGGCGGGCTCTCGTAGGGCGGCAGGAACACCACTGGGAAGTCGTCGTAGGGCAGCCGGCCCTCCATGCTGCCGCGCCGCCTCACGGGACTGGACGGGACGGGGCAGAGCCCGGCCCGCTCCTCCCCTCCCCGCCCCGCCGTGCGCCCTGACGCAGGGCGCCGCCATTGGCGGTTCGCTGAACGCGGGTCCCGTTTGAATGTTGGCGGTTGCGGCGCCGCCTCCGCAGCTCGCAGCGGAGGAGCCTGGTGGGTCTCGGGCCGGGCCGGTGGCGGTTGCGAGGGCAGTTGCTCCCCCAGCTTCCCCCTTCCCCTCAGGCACGGCCGCTGCCTGTCGGGGCTGGGCGCTGGTAGAGCCGGTAGCGGGGTGTAGGCCTTGCAGCTGCGGCCCAGGCCCCGGCACGGTACCTGCTGGCAGAGATGGGTGCTGCTCCCGTGAGGCCTTAATCCGGCTCCACTCCTCCGCAGGGCGGCCTCGGTGCCTGAAAATGATGAAGGAAGATGCGAAGGTGATCCCGGTGCGAGTGGCGTTGCGCTGCCGGCCCTTAGTGCCGAAGGAGATCAGCGAAGGGTGCCAGACGTGCCTGTCCTTCGTGCCGGGGGAGCAGCAGGTAAGGGAGCCCGCGTTCCGCACCGGGGCTGGCGGTGCCTCCCTCCTTCGGGGTGCTGCTGGGGCCTCGTAGAGAGCGTGGTCTGTATGTCTGTCTGCTCCGCAGGTGGTCGTCGGTAATGATAAGTCGTTCACATATGACTACGTGTTTGATCCTTCTGTCGAGCAAGAGGAGGTCTTCAACACAGCTGTGTCCTCTCTCATACGAGGCATCTTCAAAGGTGCGTGTTAACTGAGCTTATACATCATAGAATTGTGGAATACCAGCTTGGAAGGGACCTCAAGGATCATCTGGTCCAACCTTTAAACTCTGATTTAAATTACTGGAAGTTTTGGTGGGCTCAGTTGTGGAAGGAAGTGCTGTTTAATTCTTCCTTCTGACTCACTTTTTCTTTTGTTTTTCTCAGAAAATTAAATGCTGCACTAGCCAGATTGTGACTTCAACCTCTTGTGCTAGATCTTGCCTCTTTGCAGCCTGTTACCCTCCACAAAATGATCTCTGTGTTTTCTTTAGGTCATTTTATTTCCTGATGCTGTTTCTGTAAGGCAAGAGTATTTTATCAAGAATAATAGGATGAGTTGCTAAGCATCTCATACCAGGAGCTGTTAGTGGTGGTACTGCAGAGCTGGGATGACAGAACTTACACTGTGTTTCTGTGACTAGCTCTAATAAAGCTTTAACAAAGAGTTGGAATAACAATTTTGTCTGTGTTTATGTTGCTAACTGTGATCTGTGCATAAAGCTTCTGTTAAATAGATGTCAAGGATCAGTGCTTTTCCCAGAATGCAGTTTTGTTCATTAAAGCTTCTTCTGGTTCCCATGTGATTATCTGATCTGGGCACCCTTTGTTCCCCAGGGTACAATGCCACTGTGTTAGCCTATGGACAGACAGGATCTGGGAAAACGTACTCTATGGGAGGTACCTACACTGCCAGTCAAGAGGATGAGCCCAGTGTGGGAGTCATCCCGCGGGTAATCAAGCTGCTGTTTAAGGAGAAGGAACAAAGGCAGGATTGGGAATTCGTCCTCAAAGTTTCTTATCTAGAGGTAAAAGTTGTTTTGATTTTCAAGCTATTATGAACTGCAAATAAAGTGAGCTTTAATGAGGCCACCTCCTTCAAATTGTAGGTATTTGTTAAATTAAGCCCAAAGACCACATAATGTCTTGTCAGGAAGTTGATTACGAGTCCTTGGTGTCTTTCAGTAGCGGTAAAACGAACAGAATGCAGTACAGAGGTAGCCATGATTTCAGCATAACTGTGTGTCTGTCTCCATGCAAGGCTGATAACTGAACTGCTGCTCTGACGTTTTCAGATCTACAATGAGGATATTCTAGACCTTCTGTGTCCATCAAGAGAACGGCCTTCTCCAATCAGCATACGGGAAGACCCAAAAGAAGGCATAAAGGTCTGTTGCCCTGTTAGATGGGTCACATACAGCGTGATATGGCATGGGATGAATGTTTTGGTGAACTGTCTGACTCCTTAAGCAATGCTTTGTGTTAGTGTGTGTGAAATCATCACAACTACTCATTTCTTTCAAAATCCGAGCTGTTGTTGATTCTTAAGTTTACTTGGGTAACACCAATAGGGGAAAACATTCATCACGAAGACAAGTTCTGTTCTGACTTCTTTTGAAGGCTATTTTAGGTGAATATCTGAGAACGTGCTTTGAGTCCTTCACCAAATTCCAAACCCTTGCAATTGCACTCTTCCTTTTGGCAGAAGTAGTGTACAACAAAAGGATCCTGAGAGGAAATTATTTTAGTGCCCAAGTTACTTGTTTTGTGCATACGTGCAGATAAGCCTTATGCTACTGGTTGTTCTGTGTACTCATTTTGTAGCTGAGCTTCTGCTGTGCTTTATTCACACCAATTCAGTCTGCAGTGGTGGGTAGGTTGTCAGTTGTCATGCACACAGCTTAGGTGTCATGTCACTTTGATCCATTAATGTCTTTGTTACATGTAGTCCTGTGCTGTTTGTTGTCATCTCTAAAATACTATGGTGCAACTCGTCCATGTGTTAGTAGCAGCATTGTGATTCAGGGAGACAGGCCCTTTAGGGAAAATGCAAGCTTGCCAAGGAGCATGATCAGTGCCCGCTATGCAGTCCTTTCTGTCCCTAAAAACCTGCCTCCCCTCTGCTCTATTCACACAAGTCGCCGCCCCCACCAGCCAGTTTTCCACTTTCTGTGCCCGTGATGGGCACAGCTGTCAGCTCTCAGCTTGGCCAGGCATATGTGAAGGCAACTCTAGATTTCTCCACAGAATACTGAGGAGCCCAGCTAGCTCTCAAGCAGGCACGGAGGAACTTGGCGTGTGTATGAAGGAGAGATGATAGGATTAACATTACTGATAGGAAATTCAGAGCAAATTTTTGCTGGGGGAAATCCATACCAAGCTTCTGGCTTGAAATAAGGCTGATTATTGTGAATGCATATTTACAAAGGGAATTAACTTTGCTACAGTCTAAGACAGGATAAATTTTCTGATGGAAGTCAGGATAAAGAGGATAAATAATGCTTTCTTTCTGGATACAGATTGTAGGGTTAACAGAAAGAAATGTCACTTGTGCCCAAGAGATGGTATTCTGCCTAGAGCAAGGGAATAATTCCAGGACAGTGGCTTCCACAGCAATGAATTCCCAGTCCTCACGGTCCCATGCCATCTTCACCATTTGCATTGACCAGAAGAAGAAAAGTGACAAGTAAGTGTGATCGCACAGCCAGTCCTAGCAGTTGTTGGGGGTCAGACTTACTTAGCATTTCACAGTCCTGTCATTCTTTCCTGGTCTTGGATGAACTCAGCTGAGCTTGAGGCAGTTCCTTTACTTGGCTGTCTCTGATATGAAGAATGGTTTTCAGCCTGGTAGCTCAACTACAGTAACCACTGGACTGCTTTCCTAACTGCATGTTTACTTGAGAGAGTAAAATAGTTTTTTTCTGCCGTAGGAACAGCAGTTTTCGCTCCAAGCTGCATCTGGTTGATCTTGCTGGCTCCGAGAGACAAAAGAAGACCAAGGCTGAGGGAGACAGACTAAAAGAAGGTGTGTAGGAAAATGACTGGTAGAGCTTGGGTTTCTTAACGCTTCTGAGTTCATAAAAAAGCAAAGCAGTTCTTTTAATTAACACTTTTAATGTGCTTTTTTTAAACCTTTTTGATTATTTTTTTTTCCTTTTTAATAAGGACAGGAAATGAACAGTTCCCAGTTACTGAGACATCTCTGCTCACTGTCATCTATTTGTCTGCAGGTATCAACATAAACAGAGGTCTCCTCTGCCTGGGGAATGTAATTAGTGCCCTTGGTGATGAAAATAAAAAGGGGGGTTTTGTCCCATACAGAGACTCAAAGTTAACAAGATTGCTGCAAGGTAAGAGACAGATGACGATAAATCTACATATGCACTTTAAATAACAAAGTAGCAAAAAAACCTCAACAGCCATAAAACCCCACAGCTCAAAGCAGTGGCTGCTATTGACAGGAGGGCTTGCATTTAATGGTTTAGTTCCACTTCTTGCTGAAGCTGGGCCTGTTCTGTACTCTGATTTTTGAGGTTGCAAATATGTTGAGATGGACACAGTTGAGTCCACCTGTTTTGCAGTTCCTATGTGATAGAAGGAAACTAGACAAAGCGCATTTAGTTTTTTGGTGAGGAGAAAAAAGATGAGAAGCTATGTCTGGAAGCAGAGATCTATTATTATACCCTAATTATAGCTACTTACTGGAGAATATTGCAACCAAAATGAAGCTCAGGCTGTCTGTGCCTTCACTGTATGCATTGTGTTTGTTTTGTTTTCTTAGTCTGAGTATCTGGTCCTTATGGTGCTTATTTTTCTGTAGTTGTGATGGGCTTTTAATGCATTTTACCTAAATTAACCTTTAGTATAGTCGTAAGTATAGTCATGCAATTTACTGGAGTTTTTTTCTTGTAGTTAAATAATTTGGTGCAACAAGTTAGGCTTTTCAGTATTTTCCCTGTCTGGAAGTACCTAATAAAAAGAAGCTGGGTTGGGCAGAGGTTATTATGGGACCCTTTTTTTTTTTTTTTTTTTTCCTGATCATAAGTTTTAAGTAGCTGATATGTGTTAGTCTAAAACAAAAGGATAAGATGCCATACAGCTGGACAAGTTGAATAAATATATTGTTGGCCAATAATTCTTTAAATCTGAAGGTAGTGTGAATTCTGATGTCTGGATATCCATGGGGATCTTGGGTATTATTGTGTGGGAGAAGGGAGGAAGTAACCTGAAAGAACTATGCCAGAAATAGCACACAGAAATTGCAGTAATTACAGAAATTACTTAACAGGACAACAACGTTACTGGGACTTCTGATGTGAAATAGCTGGGGCTTAGGGATGAGACATAACTTTGGGACTTTGGCTTACAAAATAAGCTGATTGTGCTGTATTTTCCTTCTCAGATTCTCTGGGGGGAAACAGCCACACTCTCATGATTGCCTGTGTAAGCCCAGCGGATTCCAATCTAGAAGAAACCCTGAATACTCTGCGTTATGCTGACAGAGCAAGAAAAATAAAAAATAAGCCAATTGTCAACCGGGATCCTCAAGCAGCTGAGTTACATCAACTAAAGCAGCAGGTACTGTGTGCTCCTTCTTGTGAGAAGCGTAGGTCTGTCCTTTTGGTACTAAGGTCATTAAAGAGTTAAGCAAAGATGCAGGATGCCTAGCTACACAAAATAAGCAAAAACTATTTAGTATGTGTTTCTCTGTCTCTTGAGATGGGTATATAAGTGCCATATACATGAATATTACTTGTAATTCTACAACAAGTATTCAATGCAACAAAAAAATGATAACGTTAGTTTGATTTATATTTCCCTTTCACTGAACAAGTCATTGCCTGCCCATTAGGTTACAGGTGAAATGAGAAATGCAGTGATGGTTGCCTTGCTGACATCACCTGTCTATGTCCAGCACAGAGCAGAAAGTGAGGAGTGTTCCTATGTGGTTAGCTAGAGACATAAATAAGCTGCATAAACTGGAATGGGCTAAACTCGAAGCCAGAAGTGCCCAAGGGCTTGTCTACCAATGAGAGTTAACTAGGCTTGCTATGCTTACTTAACACTATGCCTATGACAGTCTTTCATGCTATCTCTCCAGATCAAAACTCAGTATTCTGGTTCCACAATGGATCAAGGGAGTTGTTTTGCTTACTTCATAGCACTGTTCACCAAAGCTGAGTGAACGGTTATTAGCATCCTGTAAATTCAAATTACATATTCAGGCAGCTTAGGACTGCAAATGCTCTGACTATCTCATGCAAACAGTAGCAACAGAACATTGGTTCAGCAAAGCGGGAGACCTGTGCTTTACATCAGCTAGGTCCCTGACCCTGCGCACAGAACAGCATATCACCTCTCTGTGGGTGACTTACCATGTTCTGATCTGAGCATTCCTGATGAAGACAAAGTAGCTTTTCTTTTTACGAGTAAATTACTTAAAATACTTAACAATGTGATTCCTTCCCACAGGCCATTGCCTGTAAAAGAACAGTTGTGAAGCATATGACTTTTATTAAGATAAAGGATCTTAACAGTGTTCCTTCAACCATTTAGTTCCTGTATGGGAGAGCTTTACAAGTAATAATTGTTTGCCTTTCTAGGTTCAACAACTGCAGGTGTTACTACTGCAGGCCCATGGAGGGATCCTCCCAGTGTCTATCAAGTAAGATTTGTATATTAATGCTGAGTGTTCTGATGGCCATCACACACCAACAAAGGCTCTAGATCTCCTTTGCTCTAGGCAGTGCTGTAGAGTTGAGGGCAGAGCAAAGAGCTGTGTTTTAGTAGGTTCTGAACACCCTTTTTTTCCTTCTCTTTGTCACATTTACTGAAATTCCATGCATGCGTGGGTCACGTAGTTTTGTAGGAATCCCCTTAAGACTGCAAAAACCAGTTGTAGGAAATATGAGGAGCATGGCAATGTCTCCTAACTGTCTGCTTTTCAGAACCATCCATCCCTCTTTTCTTCCTCTCCCCTCTACCTCTAATTGTAGGGCACCTCCGTCTCCATTGTTCCTAAAAGCACAAAATGCAGGAAAGAGTGGGATCGTTTAGGTGTTTGTTGTCTCCTGAGCATGTTCCAAAACCCAAGTACATTCAGTTTACAGACTGGTCAAACAGCATTCCTGTTTCAAAAAGCTGTTTTCTTCTCTTTCAAATGTCTACTTTTGTAATGCTGTATTACTTACATATTTTTTTTAATTAGACTTCCTCCAGTGATTTCTGTTTCTCTGCTACAACCTATATTTATTGTAAGTTATTTAGGAAACTTGGAGGCAATTTCAGTGCTATTGCAAACCTCTAGCAAAGTCATGTTCACAAGCAAACCAGTCCTTAATATTTCAGTAGCATGGCACCTTCTGATAATCTCCAGTCCCTGATGGAGAGGAACCAATCACTAATGGAGGAGAATCAAAAGCTGAGCCAAGGGCTGAGTGAGGCTGCTGGCCAGACAGCACAAATGTTGGAAAAGCTCATTCTGGTAAGGTTCAGTTACCCAGGAAAAACTTTTTAGTTGCATGACTTCCCTTTTTAGCCAAAGACTAATCAATAGCAGCTCCTGTATTAATGGCATATTAGGAATCTCTGTCTTTAATGTTCCTTTCACATTCGTTTAAAATCTGTAGCTATCAGTCAGATCCAAAAGTCTTCCAGAGCCAGTCAGAGCCTAGAGATCTGTTGACTTCAGTGAGGGAAAGACCTGAATATTTCAGCTTTTCTGTTCCTTTAATGTTTTAAGTACCAGCACTTACACATGTGCTCTCTCTCCCCCACCTCATTGTGCTTTTTGATTCACTGCAGCATATTTTTCCTGTGAAAAAGGGTGTTTAGTCTAAGCAAACTCGTGGCAATGATCATGCAAGATCTTTCAGTGCATTGATTTGCCACCAACTGACAAACATGCCTTTTGCTACAAATAAATTAGCTATTTGCTGACTTCTTAACTTGCTATTCCTACAGTTCAGTATAATTCTGACTTCTCTTAGGCAGAACAAGAAAATGAGAAGATGAATGCCAAACTAGAGCAACTTCAGCAACATGATGTGTAAGTCTGTTTCCACACCCTACTTATGCTGAGGAAATATCTTTCAGCATTAAACATTTTTGTTGGGATGAAGTGGGTACACTCAATTTGTGTTTGTTCACCTAGGGCTCATTTGTGTGTTCAATGAGGAAAGTTGTTCCTTATTAGTGTGTGTGACACAAACATGCCATGTAATACTCACGGACTTATTCCCACGTCTGCATTGCAGATGCAAGCTTGATCTACAGAAGCTGGTAGAGAATGTAGAAGATGAGGAGCTAAAAGAAAATATTGAAGTGATTCGCAATGTGCAGCAAGTTTTGGCTCAGTTGCAGGTAAGACTGAATCCTGGGAGAGAAGAGTGTGCCAAGTGAGTTTACTAGCAAAACCAAGGGTTCCTCTGTTCATCTGGTGAGCAGTTTATTCTGCTGTGCAGAAGCCTTGTTTAAGGAGCCCAAGAATGAAAGTATTAAATGACTCTTGATATCTACTTCAAGACAAATTGTCCTGCTGTACTTTTAATGCTGCAGAAAGGCCAGTTGTGCTTGAGTGGCTGCACGTGGTGGTGAGGGGGGAAGGAAGAGACTCCATAAAAGAATTTGACAGTGGGAGATTAGCACGGATTTGCAATTCAAAAGTTGGAAAGAGAGTTATGAACTTGCTAGTTTTAATGAGCAACAGAAATCGTAGGGACCTGAAATTGTCAAAGAGAAGCTGCCCAATCCTCATCTAATTGAGGATCTTCGCTGTTCTCCCTTGCTAGATGTTCCCCCTGTTCCCTGACTCCTTACTCCTGTGAGGAGCTGGATGCCAATGCTGGAGTTGAGAGAAGACTAGAAAGAATGGCTTGTCCAGTTAGTCTAGGAGGAGTATCCTCACTTTGCTAGAGGAGGAAGAAAATGTCATCCTCTTTCCAGGGACAGCTTTCTGGACAGAGGGGAATAACGTTATGCTTTGTCATAACAGGCTAACAGACTGTTGTTGGTGTCCTTTTACTTCATCTTTCACTCTTAACCAAAATTATTTTCTCATTGTCCTATATAGAGTGAAAGTGCTGCCAGAGCAGAAGCTGCTGCAGAGGTGGCAAACTCTGGACAGGATGCTACAGCCGTAAGTGAGGGGAGTCCAGCAGTGCAGACCTTACCAGGGGCATGTTTTTATCCCCTGATCTCTCCTATCTGCATCCGTACCCTAGTTTTCTAATCCAGATGTTTGGGAAAGAACGTGTCACTTTTGTGTGTGCTGCCTTTCTAAACTCTTATTTGCTCAATCTGTTAAAGATCAATAAGCTGTTCTTATTTTAAAGTATCTTAATTTTTTATGTAAAAATTGAATTTGAAGTGTTCTGCAGAACCTGTGATCACATAGGTGGATTGGATTGGCCTCTCCTGTTTATCGCTGTGTCTCCTTCAGGAAGCAGGAATGGGCCACAATACCAAGAGATCCTCAGATGACTTCACCACTCAACATGCCCTCCGTCAAGCACAGATGTCCAAAGAGCTGCTTGAATTGGATAAAGTCCTGGCTCTGAAAGAGGCACTTGCCAAAAAAATGACACAGAACGATAGTCAGCTGGAGCCCATTCAGTCCCAATACCAGGTAAGCTCTTCTGAAATAGGAGATGATCTGTCCTTTCATGAGTGTGTTCTTATTGGGTCTGTTTCCTTAAGCTGGGTCACTGCTCTCTTGGGCATAGTGGGGAATTAACTACAGGGGTCAGCAGAAAAGGGGGGGATCATCATGCCCAGCTCTACCTACAAATAGCTCTACCACCAGAAGACAGTCTTTTCCCTGAAGTAAGCTATCAGCCACTGTATGTTCTAGGTAGAATGGCCTTCTCTGCTTTTACTTGGAGGTTTGCTTGGCCACACCAAGCAAAATGCTAGTACTTCACTGTTAACTCTTGCAGTACAGCCAGGTGATCTGTTCACTAGCTGTGCTGGGATCTCCTGTCTCTGAAATTGTTCAGTCATAACTTCAGTCATAACTTTTAGTTTGTCACGGTGGTTCTGTGGCCTAAGATCTCGGTGTATGACAGACTGGCCATTTTCACACTTGTACTGCTTTTAGACAAAATGGTTTACAGCCTGTTGGAAAAGAATGTGGTTTCTTAAGGCTTCCAGACATAAAGCTTTGTTTTGAAGTATGGTTTCAGGGCTTTTATTTGGAGGCTTACTATTCTTGTTCTTTCTAGAGTAATATCAAGGATCTGGAACTTGAGGTCAGCAGTTTGCAAAAAGAAAAGGAGGAGTTGATCCTTGCTCTGCATATGGCAAAGAAGGATGTCAACCAAGCCAAGTAAGAGTGACTATGAGAGCTGTGTAGCTTACAGTGCTGAAAACTGTGTTAATGTGCCTGTGAAAATTCATTGTCTTGCACTTCATCCCTGGCAGTGTTCAAGGCCAGGCTGGACGGAGCCTTGGGTGACATGGTTTAGTGTGAGGTGTCCCTGCCCATGGCAGGGCGGTTGGAACTGGATGATCTTAAGGTCCTTTCCAACCCTAACTATTCTATAATTCTGGTACTTGTAAAAGCTCTTATTTTAATGCAGATGCATCTCTTTAACATGGCATGTGAATGGTATGAACTGCAGATAAGCCTGATAGAGGGTTTTCATCAGTGGGAAAGAGAATTGCTTCGTTTTTCATAAGGTGTCTCTAAAGTTGGAGAGTACCTGTTTGAGAGTAACAGTTTGGGTGGGGGCCTGTTTGTAAAGTGTGACTTCTTCACAGACTTAGTGAACGGCGTCGGAAGCGACTTCAGGAGTTGGAAGGACAAATTAGTGAGCTGAAGAAAAAGCTGAATGAGCAGTCAAAGCTCTTAAAGCTGAAGGAATCTACAGAACACACTGTCTCCAAGCTGAACCAAGAGATCAGGGTAACTAACCGTAGCATGCAGTTCTCAGGCTTGCTCTAGTGTAGACAAAGCAGGTTTGGGAGAGAAGGCCCTCGCTTTCTGTTTTGTTAGACTGAGAATACTGGGGTTATTTTGCAAGATTTCTTTGGTTGTGTGACCACAATTGCTGATGTAATACAATAGGCCGATGGCTACGGAGACTTGGAAGAATAAAAGAAGTCCAAAGTGTCTTCTGGCTATTCTGATAATTTATTGCCTCAGTCACATCACTTCACTTGGATTTCCTTTTATATACTTTGCATATGTTAGCCTTCCCTTTATTCCTTAAAAAATGAATTCTCAGTTTAGCACTTTGAGAGCGTCCCTAGGCAAGTATACAGGGTGGGCAGCACACTGTAGCCCATCTGCCGCTCCCCACCCCTGGCAAACACACCAAGGGAATGTAGTTTGGAACTACTCAGGATGCAAGTGCTGGACAATTCCAGCCCCTTCTATTTTTCAGGAAATGAAAAACCAACGGGTACAGCTGATGCGCCAAATGAAAGAGGAAGCTGAGAAATTCAGGCAGTGGAAACAACAGAAGGACAAGGAAGTGATCCAGCTGAAAGAACTGGTGAGCAAGCAGTAAGCCCCCCAGACTGTAGTTCCCTTCGAAGAGTGAAACAAATCATTACAGTGTTTGCTGAAAGGCTTTGTTTAACTATTGAGCACCTGAAAAACATCTGGGGAATTCTTTGAAGATAACATTAGTTCATATGGTTGCCACCTTTCACCAGTTGTCATAAATGGGCCCACTTGTGTCTGGAGATCTTAAAGCTGTCAACACAGTTGTCATGATTCAGCTCTAAAGCAGAAGGCAAAAATATTTAATATTTTTAAGCATTGAAAGTTCTAGGGCTTGGCCACAGAATGGGAGGTATTTAAACTTTCAAAGGAATATTGCATCCACCTAACAATTCAGGTAAACAGAATTGTTAATGAAATCCAGCTACAAACATGTAGCTGTTGAGTTCTGGCCTCACAGGAATTCTTACTGTAACAAGTTTGCTTTGGGATGCGAAGTGGTTCGTAGTCTCTTACAGCTTTAAGGCTCCTAAACCTTTTTAATGGAAGGTCTGAAGCCCTTCTAGTCACTTTAAGCCTAACAGCCATTTGTTCTTAGAGGCACTACATGTCTTAAGCTTGTAATGATCAGTGACATCGTTATGAAGCACATGCATTGTGGAACAGCAAGCTTAACTATTCTGTTCCAAGAATTGTGAATCTGGCCACAGGTACTAATGTGAGGGGTGATTTTTCCATCTGTCTTAACATTATTTCCCTGCAGGATCGCAAGAGACAATATGAGCTCCTGAAGCTAGAGCGCGATTTCCAGAAGCAGGCCAATGTGCTTCGGCGCAAAACAGAAGAGGTGAGCATCCCATATCTGCTAGAAACTCCTGACCAGTTCCTAAAGGTCTGCAAAGTGAGGTTGAAGGTCATAATAGAATATGCAGACACTTCTTCAAAGCAGTTTGAAGGTCTGGAAATAGGTGCTTTTCTCTCTGTAGAAAAATACTGTGCTTCTGTCTGTGGCCTTAGAGGGACTCAAGTTAAATCTATCCCTTAAAGGCTGAATTACCTTTTGAGCATCAGGTTTCTGTGGCAAATGTATTTCAGACACTGAAGCTAGAAAGTGTAAAATGAGCTTGGGTGGTGAACATGCTAGATTGCAAAATCTCTCAGAATGGCTGTACAGAAGAAATGCATCTTGAAACTATCATTTTGGAGGCTTTCTGCTACCTTTAGGCCTAGAAACAGATTCCTTTTAGACTGTGAATCTTGGCAAAGGAAACAAAGTCAACCAATCAAGTCACTTAATTCTGAAGCTACTCTGGTCTTACTAACCTTATGCTCTGTTTTACTGCCTTAGTGTCTGACTTGCATTGTGAATACATCATGTTTTCAACCATTTCAGATTGAGGTATTTACTGTTCAGCTGTTGTGCAAATTGTTTTACAGGCAGCAGCCGCTAACAAGCGTCTAAAGAATGCTCTTCAGAAACAACAGGAGGCTGCAGATAAAAGGAAGGAAAGTCAAAATCGGGGAATGGAAGGAGTTGCTGCACGAGTAAAAGTGGGTGACAAGATGCTGTGCATTGCAACAATGAGTAGACTTAACTTTGTGAACACAATAGGTGCTGCTGGGGTTGATGGCTGGAGAGCAGAGGGGAGGAACATGGGGGAGCATATTAAGAGAGGCAATATGATTATTCAGTTTACCTGTGAAAGCATTTCAGAGAGGGATTCGGTCCTGAAATTGAGACTACAGCAAACCACTATACTGGGTTTTGGGGTTTGGTGGGGTTTTTTTTTCCTCCAGAGCTGGCTTGCAAATGAAGTAGAGGTTCTCGTTAGTACTGAAGAGGCTCGGCGGCACCTTGCTGACCTTCTGGAGGACAGAAAGATCTTGGCACAGGAGATCCATCAGCTTAAAATGAAGAAAGAGGCTGGGGAAAACCCACCTCTAAAGTTACGGGTAAGAGAGAAGGAAATGCCATTTTCCCTGCCTCACGCCTCTGTCTGTTCAGCAAATACTGTTGCTTACTCTGATTTGCTCCTGTTTGACCTTTCCCCTCGGGTGGTAGGGATGGAGATGGTTACCTTTCTGGAAGAAAGCATTTAGTGTTGTTACTGTCCTCTGGCATATCACGGAACAGAGTTGCTGAAATAACTTGTTTCTTAATGCAATAAATATGATGGGTGTGAGTGGGTCACAACCAAAGCTAGAAAGTGTAAAATGAGCTTGGATGGTGGACATGCTAAATTGCAAAAATCTGTCAAGATGATTGTACAGAAGAAACCCATCTTGAAACCATCGTTTTGGAGGCCTTCTGCTTCCTTTGGGCCTAGAAACAGATTCTATTTAAACTGGGAATCTTGGCAAAGGAAATAAAGTCAAATGGGTCACACCCCTTAATCAAAGACTCTGAGACGGAGCAATGTAATTTAAACTATGGAAAGATACTTGAGGATTTTATAATAGCTATGCTGTAATGTTGTCTGTAAATGAAATCCCAGTCTTGTGTGTATTGCTCACTTCTGTCCATTGCTGCACTTCTTTAGAGACGCACCTATTCCATCGCAGATTTGCAGGCATCAGAGATGGACCTTTCCATGGCGAAGCAGATAGAAAGCCTGGAAACTGAGATGGGGCTCAGGTGAGGCAGTGCACCAGAGCTGATTTACATGGCCTTGCCCCATTTTTGGGGTGGTTTTTTGTTGTTTTTTTGTCTTAGCTCTTCTCTTTCTACAACTCTTCTGTTTCACAGAAGAGAAAGTAAAAGAACTTTATACACCAACAGTAAAAATAAGACCATGTGTTTCTCCTGAATTCTTTCAGAACGTGGGGTTGTGAGGACACTACTCAGAAACTAGGATTGCTTTTTTTTTCTGCTTGTGAGCATCTCCGTATAAGCGAAGCACTGCACTTTTAGCCCAGTCACTAGCCCAGTTTTTCTCCTGTTTTGTAACCTCAAATACATGTAAACCTCAAATGTGTTCCTCCAAAGGAGTGCCCAAATAGCTGATCTGCAGCAGAAACTCTTAGATGCTGACAACGGAGATCGTGCGAAACAGCGTTGGGACAACATTGCAACGATCCTAGAAGCTAAATGTGCTTTGAAGTATCTCCTTGGAGAGGTAAATTCTGAATTATCCTATTTTAATCACTAAAAACAAAGGCTGTAAGTCTGCTTAGCCAGGGATGAAAGGAAGTGACTAACAAGCTGACAGCAGGGATGAATTCAAGGGAAGCTCTCTTCTACTGGATGAGATTTATTTCCCCCACAACTTCTGATTTAAAATATTCTCCTGTATTGTAGATCAGTTTAGGGAGTGAAAATTCGAAAAACAGGGAAGAGGGAAACGGAATAGAGAAGTACCTAAAAATCTTCTTGAATAAGTAGGCAGTCTGCAGGGAAAGAAGGGGAGTGCTCTGGGGCCATGGAATGGATGTTGAGATGTGAGAGGCCCTAAGAAGACTGGGAGTAGGGACAAGTAGGAATAGGGCTAATGTGTGATTAAGGAAAGAGCAACTGAATGACAGTCCCTGGTGCTTGGAAATTAAAGGAAAAGAATTAAGGAGCTAGTATGAGAGAGCATTCTTTCTTGAGATCCCCCCAGTACTCAGATTGAAAGTGTTGCAGGAAAAGAGATTAATCTAGAACTGTTAACAAGACTTCCTGCTGTTTTGCACCTCCATACCAGCTGTCAAATATCTAGCTCTGAATTTCTCATATAATTTCATTGCTGATGGCCAGTCCAGTTCTTATGGTGTCTTTAAGCTACAGAAATGCTTTGCCATCAGACTGCTGCATAGCTGTCCCAACTGGCATTAAGAAACATGGAACTGGAACTCACTGACCCAAGCAATCATCTTGCTTCTGTCTTTCAGCTGGTCTCCTCAAAAGTGCAAGAAAGCAAATTGGAGAGTAGCTTTCAGCAGTGCAAAGCCAGCTGTTCAGACATACAAAAGAAGCTGACTGAAGAGCAAAACCACCTAGCAGAGGTGGAGACTGAGTTCCAAAATCAGCTTTTGCTGCAAGAGCAGCACCACCAGGAAAAGGTAAAATAAAGTGATGGAAATCTTCAGAGCTCCTGTGTCTTGGGACTGTGATTCCTGGATGGGCTCAGTGATAAAGGGAAAGGGGATATGCTGAAACCTGTTGCTGTATATCTGATGAAGATTTATTAGACTTTTGCAGATAGCTAACAAGGAATCTCCCTGTTCATCTTCTGTCCTATCCAAGTTGGTTTATTCAATAACATTTTGCAGTGTTTTAAATGAGGATGTTACACCTGAGCACAAGATAACTTAAAAGTAGATCAGGGTGGAATCATGCTTTGAAGTGGCAGAAAGAATCTTTCTGAAATTAAGGCCTTTTCCTGGGCTGCCAGATTTCTACTTAGGCATTCATGCCTGTTTGTCTCTAACACATTAACTTGCTTTTAGGTTCTGTACCTGCTTAGCCAATTCCAGCAAAAAGAAGCAGCAAAGAAGAAATTAGAAGATTCACTAAATGAGCAGGAGAAAGAGCTGCAAGAGCGACTTAGGTTCCAGGTAGAGTGTCTGGATGTGACTTGGGGTGGGTGTGCTCATTACATGCTACTTGGAGTAGTAGCTTTAGAGTGAGGAAGGTGAAGAAGGATTGAGAGTATTTCCATTTGTAGCTAAAGTTGCTCAGTTCAGTTGGCTGCAGGGGCCAGTTGCTATACAGGTTTGAATAAGCCCGGGTTTTTTTTGACTCTTAAATGTCTTCTTCCATTAAATAAATGTAAATGCAGTGTTGAGGCCCCTCACAATCTGACCAGCTCACATAAACTTCCATGCTCAGAACACCTTTAGTTAGGATATTCAACATGCTATTACTAGTCCTTTGAGCGTATTTCCACCGTGCTAGTGATGGAACAACTTTAGCTTGATCGTATAAGTATTTCGTATGCTGTAACTTTTCTTGTCCCTAAAGAATTAAGTAGTGTAGCAAGCTCTTGTCAAAAGGCATATTCAGCAATGTATTAAAGCAAAATCAGTCATAGATGTGCCTAATTTGGAGGTAAGCCTTAGAAACAGACGATTTTAGGTATTAAATGGTCACTCTGAAAGGATCAACTTCTCTCTGTATTGGTGGTGTTAGACCTAAAACAAGGCAATAGGACTAATGATTGTCCTGATCTAGACGTGAGAGCTGATCTCCTGATGGAGAATACGAAGAACCCCCTCTGGTGCTGCCAGACAGATCAAAACAAAAAAATCTGTCACAAACTTGGGCTCCCTCCTCCATGTAAGCCTACAGATTCCATCTTGTCTTGCAAACAGGAGGAGGAGCTGGAGAAAATGAGGGAGTTCTGCGAGAAGAACCAAGAGCTTCTCCATGAAAACAACACTCTTAAACAGGTAGAGATCTGTACAGACCGAGGTCTGAAGAGCTTCCTAGCAGTTGCATTAATGTATTTTGCAAATGTTTTGCTAACCTTTGTCCGTCTTAACAGAAACTGCTGCTCCTCCAAGTTGCCAGTGGACAGAAGCTCCATCGCGTTCGGCAAATGGCATCAGAGTCCTCAGATTCTTCTTTTGATTACATTCCACCCAAAGTAAAGATGCTGCGTACCAGTTTTCATACTTTTATTGTACCTGAGTTCTCTTCAAAAGTTAATGTTGGCTGTTAATAGTCTTGGTTTCTTTCTCCCAGGTTGCTTTTTACGAGGCATCTTGTTCTTTAATTATTGGAGTTTGCCTTGTCTGTACTTCAGAGAGTCCTTAAGGCTTCTGGTTTCAGAATACTGTGAAACTGGCTTACATTAATGGTTTCAATCTTAAAACAGGAAAAAAACCCCAAACAAAAATCCAAACTTGTTTTCTTAGTTTAAATATGTCTGACTCTGTATCCTCCTTTGTAATCCTCATGTTTTCTCTTTCTCTCTGTAGTATCTCCAGTCTCTGAATCATTACCTTGCAAAAAAGCCAAATCTTAGTGCTGGGAGGAATAAATTCTTTAAAACTTTGTCAAGGCTGTGACACAAATTATTAAATTCCCAAGGGTTTGTCAACCTATAGCTTTGAATTTTTAATCCTGACAATCTGGTATTCTCTCCTCCCTAACCCTACAGCCTTCCTGGCTGTCTGAGAGGAATGGGGCTGTGTTGATGGGGGTCTGAAGTGCCTTAATGAAACGTAAACCCCCTGTTACTTCTTCTGGGGCCTCAATGCTTTTAACTTCTGTGTGTAGCCAAAGGCTCGCCGCCAGACGACAGCAAAACCCCGTGCACGAGCCTCAGAAATGTATGTGGAAGAGCTGTTCTCTGAGTCGGGGGAGTCTGAAGCAGAGGTGGACGACGCAGACTGGATTCCAGTAAAAGCGGTCAAAGGAACAAAGAAAAGCACAATGGGGGTAAGATCCGGTCACCTTTGACTTGTTACCTATGAGGGAGTCACTAGCCTGTATCCCTAAGGATCTATAAAGAGCAAAGGCTGCCTATAGTTAGTGACACCTTCCTAAACAGTTTTTCGTTGGACAAGTTTTCTTCCCTGTATATTTCAGACAGCAGCAAAATAGTGAACCCCTACAGCAGCCTTATTCCTTCGTGGAGCCTGCTTTAGTGAGGTGGAAAAACGATGGCCTGTCATAATATCCCTGTGTAGTGCTCCCACCGTGGTGTGCTGCGGTGGCAAACTAGAAGCAGTCTATAAATCACCAAAGCTCTTTCTACACAGAACTCTTTTCTCTGTCAGTGCTCCTGCAAGGGCCGGTGTGGAAACAGGCAGTGTGGCTGCAGGAAGCAGAAAGTGGGCTGCACTGAAGGCTGTAGCTGTGACCCTGCCAAATGCAGAAACAGAGACTCTGGCTTTCTGGTGAGTAGTGCTGCATTTACAGCCACACTATACAGTGTTTAAGTAAAGCTGGGTGAAGGGATAAGTGCTTCTGCTGTTAGTGAACATGCACAGTTTGTCAAGGTAAAGCATACGCACCTTGCTGAAACATCTGTAAATGTCACTGATTCAGCTTTGCCCTGTGCTAACTGAGCCCAAAGCTTTCCACTGCACTGAAGATTGACATCTGGGAGATGTCTCATAGATTTACCTACCACCAATTGTCAGCCATGAATGTGAGGACAAACAGTTCGGGTCTTTCTTTTGCCCTTGGTAGATAAAAGTTATATCTTTGGCTTCAGGTGGCACAAAAGCTTAACTCATTTTCAGGTTATTTTTGGTTTTGTTGAAGAATGGAAAGTGATTATTTGGGGTGGGAGTTGTAGCATCGGAGAGCTTCAAGAGCAACTGATGTTCATTGGAACTCTTGCTAGAAATGTCTGCCTTACTCTTTCTGAGTGCCTTAGTCTTTCTGAGATTTGAAGCAGAGATCTCCCATAGTCATTCTTTAATTATTGATTCTTCTATGAAGGCAGTTGCCTGGAAGAGGCATCTGGCACCCTGGATTAGGAATTACTTCACAGCTGGAGAGAAGGGGGCTTAGGGACCGCTGGTATTTCTTCTTCTGTTGGTGGGGAAGGAAGGGGGGGAAGTTTTAAAAGTGCTTCAAAATAGTATTGCCCCCAGGATGCTGCGCAGTGTGAGGACCAAGGAAGGGACTCTGAAGGTTCCTTGAAACCTGAAGACCCCACTGAAGTGACTATGGAAGGCACCTTTTTTCATCCTGTGTGTGCCACACCACCCACAAAGGTACTGCCTAAAGGTGTATGGGGAGAGGAAGGGCTCTGGATGTGTGAGCACCTTGTTTATGATGTTACTGATGGATCTGTAAGCAAAAAAAGGCCCAAACAAACAGGGTGATAGACTGGTGCTAGAAAATTCTGAGCAGATTGCAGCTGTCAAAAAAGCTTGTGTTTGTTTTGAGTCTGCTCAACTCTTTTCATGCTAAAATTTTGCCACACGGGCTTACCATGCTTTCCTGCTGCGCCTTCCAGCAACGAGAGTCTGGTGCTGGCAAGGCTCATAGATGTGATTGCGTCCCAAGTCAAAATTTATTGTTCTTAAACCACTGTGTACAGTGAACAGCAAGTGTTTCAGGGCGCTGATCCACTCAGATTCCCTTCTTTTCCTTTCTGATAGGTCCTGAAACCCATCACAGACCAAGAGCTGTTCCTGAAGAAATCCAGCAACCCTGCTTCCATGCTCATGAGTGATGAGGAGTCCCAAGAGAACCAGATCCTGCTTGTGAAGAGAAAGAAGAGAATGCTGAGTAGCAATACCAGCTTCTTCTCAGGTTGCACCCCTATCAAGGAAGAGCGCAACTGATGAGCCCACAGGTGCATGACTGGCCTGGGCTGTGTTCCTTCAGGCCATGTCAGTGATGACTTTAAAAAAAGTGGAGTTTTGTTAGATTGTGTCCTGTCCAGTTCTCTGTGAATATTTGTATGTGTGGCTCTGGAATTTCTGCAGTGAATGGAGTTGATTCAATCCGGGTCCCTCATTCCATCCTGAGCTGTGAACGTGTTGGGTACAGTTTAATCCGTAATCTTGAAAGAACTTTGCCTTTGCACTGGAAACCTGGGTCCTGTCCTCTAATCCAGTACGAAGGGCTGTCCCAGGCTGCCGGAGGTGCTGTCTGTAGTCTTAACCTAGAGAGCAGGGTGGGAACAGTCGGTGTTTCTCTACCTCTGGGGCACTGGCCTGTCATTGTTCAGTGAAGTTGGAGCCTTGCTCTAGCTGCCTGTGAATATTGTAGTGATTTTAACTTGGTAGCTCTAATAAAGTAACTACTAAAACCCCCTGACTTCTAATTTTACATTACTGCATATGATAAGTGATTTTACATGACTGTATGTAGTGACCTGCCCAGGCCAGGGTTAATTGCAGGGATCTCCCTTCCACTTGCTGTGTTGTTGCCCCTGAAGCCTCACTTCGGGTCTTTTTCCTACTCAAAGCAGGCAGTCCCTGCAGGGTGTCCTTCCCCCTCCTTGCTGCTGTCCTGATTTTTGAGTCACAGCATGAGGCAGTGACAAATGTAATTGTTTTGTGGGTTTTTTCGCCGCCAGTGGTAGCAGTGATAACCCAGACCTGTGCTTTTGACTCGCACACAGATGCCATCCCTGAGCTGGAAGAGCCCTCTCTGTTTATTGTGAGCTAGGCGCAATACTATTTGGTAGGTGGCTTCTGGCTCTGTGCAAGCCAGGCAGGCTTTGCTGCACAGGAGCTGCTCAGACAGGCCTTTAATAAACATCAAAGGGTATCTATCTGGATGGTTTCTCTTAGTACCAGAAAGACCTTAGAAAGAGCAATGTCACTTTCCCTTTCTTACAAGCTCATTCCTTCTAAGAGGAGTGGTGGGAGCAGCTGGAGCAGGAGCAGGGTTTGTGCTGTACTCAGCAATGTGCTCACTGATAAATCCATGCTTGGAGCTCTGTGCTTGCCTGGGAGAACTTGACCTAATGAAAGGCCATCCATCCATCCATCCATCCCACACGCCTGCCCCTCCCTTATGAGAGGGCTTAGGAATGGTGAGTAAGGAACTGTGGGGTATTTGAAGAACAAAGACACAGCATAAAGGCAACAAATCCTTGTGTGGTGACACACAAGGTGCAGATGCCTGTGGTTTAAGCAAACTTGTCCTTCTCATAAAGGGCTTTGTGAAACATCTGTGTTCTTGAGGAGGTGCATGAGCAGTGGCCACGGTGGCAGGTCTCACCTTTCCCAAACGCTGCTGTCTGGCTGGAGGGCAATGCTGTTGGATGAGTTGTGTGAACCTGAACCTCAGTCCCAGCCCCTGTGTGCTCCTGTCCGGGTGTTGGTTTGACCATGCTCTGGTGGCACAAAAAGGCACCTTCCTCAGCGGGGCAGGGAGCTGGTGCAGATGGTTCCTCCCAGCCCACACAAAGCAGCAAGGCCTGGGATGGGCCTGACCAGCCAAGCTGTGTCAAGCCAAGCTGTGCTGAGCTGTGCCAAGCCGTGCTGAGCTGTGCCAAGCCATGCCAAGCTGTGCTGGGCCATGTCAAGCTGCGTTCAGCCATGCCATGCTTCAGCCAGCCAGAGCAAGCAGGGAGCTGTGTGGAGCACAAGTCACGTCATGCCAACTCCTGGTGCCACCGGACATGTTCAAAGGCTTAAATTGACACAAGCAACTCTTGTTTTGTGCCTGGAGCCCAACAGCTGCTGACAAGCTGCCCTGGGGGAAGCAAGGGGGCACCCTGGAGGGCTCAGAAAACATCCCTCTCCAGTTATATGGTAAATATAACGATATATATGTGTGTGTGCATGTACCCATGTGGGGCTTTGTAGAGCAGGTGTAAGACTGCGTCACTGTGTGACCGAGTGTTTGTGTGTGAGGATGTAAATTGATTTATGCATGTATTAGTGTGAGAATATACATTTATAGATATGTTAGACTATTACATATATAAAAGAATAGGTGATTGTGAGCATTTGTTGCAGAGGATGTGTCTATATTCTATATATATATGATCTATAATATAAGAAGTTGTATAGTTTAGACCTATACAAGGCTGTCACCCTGTGTGTACAGGGAAAGTTGAAACAGAATCACAGACTCAGCCTGAAAAATGATCCTAAGGATTGTCTAGTCATTAGGCATATATAGAATCATAGAATCATAGAATCGTTAGGGTTGGAAAGGACCTTAAGATCATCCAGTTCCAACCCCCCTGCCGTGGGCAAGGACACCTCACACTAAACCATGTCACCCAAGACTCTTTCCAACCTGGCCTTGAACACCGCCAGGGATGGAGCATTCACAACCTCCCTGGGCAACCCATTCCAGTGCCTCACCACCCTAACAGGAAAGAATTTCCTCCTTAGATCCAATCTAAACTTCCCCTGTTTAAGTTTTAACCCGTTACCCCTTGTCCTATCACTACAGTCCCTAATGAAGAGTCCCTCCCCAGCATCCCTATAGGCCCCCTACATATACATATATATATATGTGTGTGTGTGTGTGTGTGTCTAAAAGTATAAAAAGAGTAGGTGGCCATGTGAGAGCAAGAGTGAATGTGTGTGTGGTGGATCATAAGCATTTAAAGAGGTGGTAATGATGATAGACTATTTATTGTAGCCATATATATTACAGTATTACCATGTGGACACACACGTGTGTGCATGATGCACTACATACATGTTTTACCCAGGCACTTTACATATTATAGTGTAGGTATTAAAAAAAAGGGTGTCTGCAGCTGTACAGGGTACATACACCTCTGCATAGACAGAGACTCTGCAAGGGTGTGTGTATGTATATGTAATATATAATTAAAATAATAGTCTAATATATGTGTATGTAATATACAACAGTATGTAATAACCTGATTATGTATTATATAAAGATGAACAATAGATTGCCATGACACATAATGTATAAAAAAATGGCATATATAAAAAAAATGCTGTATGTTTGTTATAGATTATGTATGTTATTTACTGTGAGGGTGGTGAGGCACTGGAATGGGCTGCCCAGGGAAGCTGTGAATGCTTCGTCCCTGGCAGTGTTCAAGACCAGGCTGGGCAGAGCCTTGGGTGCCATGGTTTAGTGTGAGGTGTCCCTGCCCATGGCAGGGGGTTGGAGCTGGATAATCTGAAGCTCCTTTCCAACCTAAACCATTCTATGATTATACTTACATATAAAAACGGAAGAGTGCCTGAGACTGTATGTGCATATAGAGTATAAATCCCTGTGTATATAGGTGTGTAAAATAAACATAATATACATCTGTATGTCTAAACATTATTTTCAAAAGCGGGGGGGGGGGGTGTGAGAGAGTTATTACATAGTTTTATTTATACATATATCCATTTGCTAGTACCTATGTAAGAATAGTGCCTGTGAGAGTGTGGATGCGTATAGTTATAAAAAAATACGTATTACCTATTATATGCCATGTCGTCTGCTGTATATGTTATATAGATGTATAAAAAGGGTGTCTGGGACTGTATAAATACATAGAATATAGAAAATAGTAAGTGCATGAATGTAAGTATATATAATATGAGTGTATCCATAAATCTGTAGTGTACATCAAGGTGGGGCTGTGTTTGGGGCTGTGCCAGAAACTACTGTCGAGTGTCTCTCTGTACCCACAACAGTCTCTCTACACTGCCTGTATGAATGAAGAGCTGCCAGCAAGAGCCTTAGAGCATGTACTAATTATACCATGTGTGTGTGTGCGTGTGCATGTCTGTGACAGTGCGCCTCTGAGCATGTCTCTGTGTGCCCGCATCCCCTGCCCCAGCACCCACATTTCCTTCCTCCTGTGCTGCCAAAACTCCTTTTTGCTTCGGCCCCGCCACTGCCCTTCCCCTCAGACACTGCCTGTGTGCTCCTCTCCTCCTCTCCCCTGGTGAAAAGTGACTGTCATTCATCCTTTCTTCAGACAAAACCTGCTGGAATTAACAAAGCGAGCACAGACGCAGCACACTTGCAGCTGGCGCCAGCCTGCGGCACATCAAGTGACAGCAACCACCCAAAAACTGTCAGGAAGAGGGAGCACTCGTGTGTGTATCCCTTCAAAAGCCAGCGTCTTCAGTCGCTTGCTACCTTCAAGCACTGCTTACCTTGCAGGAAGCAGTGGCTGAGCCAGAACCTGGACAAGAGCTCTCCCAGCCAAAGGCATGGCCTCAGCACAAGAAAAGAGCCATCAGGGAAGGCAGCACCAGCTAAAGCCTTTGCCAAGAGACAGCACTAAACGCACACACTGTTTTATTCATTGTCTAATATATAAAACCCCATCATTCAGCCTTGCAGCACAGCTTCGTGTCAGCCCTTCAGAGCCAAGCTCAGGCCCCCAGGTCCCCCCCCGCCACAGTTCACACACACACATACACGCACAAGCACACAAGCATCAGCTTAACAAAGCTCTTTCTTTGGAAATAAACCAAGAACAGATCTTTGCTGTGTTTTCTTTTCCTCTTAGAGCTGTGGGTATTGTGGAGATGTTGAGCTGAACAGAAACCGTGGATTAACAAGGACCAGGGTCTCAGCCTAAGGAACTGTCTCCCAACACCCCCTCTTCTTCCTTTTGTCTGCATTTCTACTGTTAAGAGATAATCTTTGCACTCACTGAACTGCGCATGGAGAACACTGCACGTGCCTAAAACGACCTAGAAGCAGCAACTGTATTCAGGGAAAAAAAAACATAGACTGATACGCTGTTCCAGCTCTGTCCCACCTCTCCCCGGGCTGGTTTTGATGTTATTTAGAAGGAATATCCATGTCACACCAGCCAGAATTTTCTAAAAACTAATTTTACTTGGCACAGGACAGTACTACAGCACGGGGCTCCCTGGGTTCAGGGACATGGACATGGACATCCTTTAGAAATAAGGTGACAGAAGAGGCACAAAGACTGTTCTGTGCGACAGGGACCGGTGCTCACCATTGCTGCTGAGCTCCATGAGACCCCATGGCCCACAGGAAACAGTAAGTCGCTTTCCCGTCTTTCCACAGGCAAAGATCTCTCTCACTCTACACCCAGTGCACACTGAGTATTTACACACTCTCACACTGCTGACAAAGAACTCTTGGCAAAAAACCTCATTAGACTCAATGTGAATCGACGACAGGAACGGGGACCGGGCAGTCTCCTCATAGGTTATCATAGTCATCATCATCTTCATGCTTCCTTTTCAAGGGGTTCGATTCATTAGATGCAGCATTCTGTGATGACACCATATTTGTAGTAATAAGAATGTTCTTTGGTCCAATTAATGAAGGATTAATGAGAACATTCTGAACTGTCGGAGTAGTTGGGGTGGCTGTGAAAACAGAAATGAAGCCATTCAATTAGCAGCTTGAAAAAGGTGACAGTGGATTTCCCCACAGTGAAACAGAACTTGCAAGCTGACGAAGCAGCGCTTTACTACAACACTAGGGGCTGCAAAAGCAGAGAAGATGGGAAAATGCTAGCAAGAAGAATGCTCATAAAGAAGAATGCTCAAAAAGAAGAGCAAAAAGCACTGCTGGTCTCTGCTTGTGCCTTACCTGACTTGACTGCAGCCTGGGAAGAGGGGATCTGCACGGTGAACCTCTGCCCTGTCAGTGACACCGGAGTGCCCACTTTGGTTGAGACGGACACTGCTTGTGCTGAAGGTGTACCTGCAGTTCAAACAACGTGGTCAAGAGATCCTTTTAAAGAGAAAAGACCTATACTTGCACGTGAATTTGCCTTCGAAGCAGAAGCTGTTACTTCCAAAGCAGCAGAACATGCCAATACTGGCTCAACAGGAGTTAGGTTTTCAGGCAGATCTGTGCATTTACTCAAGTCTTAGGAAATTTTAGGCTACAAACACACACCAATACGTAAGTGCATGTGCTCAGCCGTAAGTTCTGTGAGCCTTTTAAAAATGCTTATTGAGTGCTATTTGTGTTGTGCTTACAATGAGGAGAAAACCCTCAAACTTCAGTGAGCTTCTTGAATAATCTCTTCCCATATCAAAGTTACCACAAGTACAGGAATGAAAGTGCCGAATGTCAGTAATGCAAACATACACCAAAGAGGACGATAATCTTTTGCAATTAATTGTGCTTTCCTGGTGCTCTCGAGCAATACAAAGCTCAGGTGGCCCCAACATTCCCTCAGGGGTTGAGACTTCATTTAAGTTACTTCTGACGACTTTTTGCCTTCATGAAATCAACCTGGCAAACCCCAGCTGAAGTGTTTCTTACCTAAAGTAGGAGTGCTGGGCCTGCTGCTCACAGCACCAACACTCAGGCGAGGGACTGTTATTCTGCCTGCAGAGGAAGAGACCTGTTGAGAGAGAACATTCAGTTCAGCATCCTATTAGAGATCAACAGCTCTCAAGTTGGAAAGAAGAAATGAATCTTCCTACAAAACCCCCGAGTGCCCATTTCACAGCAACAACACACAAGCTGTAGGTCAGTGCAAGACGTTCTCAAGCCCTGCATGGTGCAAACGTCACTGGTGTGAGCAGGAGAGCTCCTGGGTGCAATGTGACACCACAGGATCAGCACACAGCTCAGTCAGGTTTGTTTCTGCCAGAAAAAAAGTAGTTAGAACATTTGAACCAACAGTTATTACTCCATTCTACACCCAGGCATGTCCCATGTCAACACCTGGAGCCTTAAGGTCCACTTTTAAAACTCCTTCTTTAAACTGGGGGAAATAAATCTGAAATCCTACACACCAAGACCTTCAGGGTTTTGCAGCCAGCCATGTAAATCTTTTCCCTCTAAAACAGAAAGAGCTGAGGTATAAGTACAAAATACCCTTTAATATCTATACTAAAGCCTTACATTTCCCTTTTACGATCTGATATGCAACTTGACAATTTTGCTCTAATGCTAAAAAATTCACAGGTGCATTTGATAACCCACTTTGCCTTTGAAACTAACCAGCAGTCACAACACCTGCAAATTCATAGAGCCAAAGACCACTGCCCCCAAGTGAAACACACTTCTGACATGCACAGGCTGGAGCTTGCCCACCCCTATCCCTCAGCGATGCTGAAAGCTTTAACTCCAACAGCGTTCCTGACAGTGTGCATCCTTCCCCATGCACAGACCTCACCTTCTTCTGTAAGGACTTCAGCCGGTAGTTGGGAGCAGTCAAGCAGTATCTGTCAGGTGGGAGCCTGGGTCCAGAATAAGGCTTTATCAGTGGCAGCGGCGTCTGGTTTTTCTGCCTTGCAATATCTAACAGGAACTGCAGAGACACGGTCACATTCCCACCTGGAGCCCTTGACCGGGTTCAGTTGTCATCGATGCAGCTCTACTTACGTCTCGCGGAGGTGGAGATGTGAAGGACTGGTCTGTTCGGCACTGGATCGCCAACCTCACATCGTCAGCATCAACACTGGATTTCTTTGCGTGGCTCGAATAGATTTTTGCATCTTCCAGTATGGTTGTAACATACCCTTCGGAAAACAGCCCCTCTTCTTACGGCGGGCTCAAAGGAAAGAAAACTGCCCCGTCCCCAAACCACTTCCTGACACCACCACTGAACCTGGAATCCTCCAAGGCTTCCCACAGCCTCCTCCTAGAGGAAATAAACTCCCCAGGGAAGTGTTAAGATTTGGCCGGACAAGGCGCACGGACATTCAGGTTAGGGCATACAAAGGTTCTGGTATTCAGGCTTTGCCCGCAAAGCTCGGACCGGATGCCCCTGGGGCCCATTCCAACCTTCCGTGCCCCTGTGATTCCTCCGGCAAGGACCCCCCCAGCAAACACGGCTGAGGGCAGCACCCCCCTCCTCCGCCACCCGCCGACCCCAAGCGCTTCCCCTCCCAGGACCAGGCCCCGAGGCCGCCGCCGTCCCTTACTGTAGGCGAACTCCAACATCTGGTTGATGACGCGCGGCTCGTACTCCGTGATGCCCATGTCCTTCAGGATCTGCGCCATCACCTGCGGGGCGGGGAGGCACCGCTCAGCCCGGCACTGACCCGACCCGACCCGGTCCCGGCACGCCCACGGTACCTGCGCGTCTTTGGGCGCGCTCTTGGGGGACGCCATCTTCGCCGGCTCCATCTCTTCCGTTAGCCCGGGGGAGACGGCGCTTCCGGTCACGTGACCGGGGCGCTGCGAGCGCGACTACGGGGGCCGAGAGGGCGGCGGGGCGGGGTTACCATGGCGACGGGGCGGGGTTACCATGTCGACGGGCGGCTGGGTTACCATGTCGACGGGCTGCGGGGTTACCATGGTGACAGGCGCGGGGTTACCATGGCGACGGGGAGGGGGTTACCATGTTGACGGGCGGCTGGGTTACCATGGCGACGGGGTGGGGTTACCATGGCGACGGGGCCTGGCCGCAGCCGAGGCCGGGAGGAGCCGTTTCACGCCCGCAGGGATCGGTGGATAACGCCATGTACTGAGTGGAAGCGAGGCACACGGGCACGGACAGACCGAGCCTGATGGGCTCGGGGCTGCCTCCGCCCCCCTTGCTGCAGAGCAGCCTGATGCCACCCGTTTGTCCGGCGATGGAGCAGAAGGAGGTGTTACTTCACAGCTCTGATGGCCGCTTCTTCAATGGTCACCATGCCCAGGATTAAAGAAAAGCAGGCTTCTCTCTAGGCTTGCTCTTACGGCGGTAAAGGATGCCCACACACATCCCGTGCAAGTCTCACAATAAATTTCTCTCTCTGAGGTGAAAAAAAAAAGCAACAACAAACAAGTTTGGGGGTGATTTTGTCAAATCGGGGTCAGCAGCACAGAAGCTGCAGTGGTGTTGTCCTTAGCCTGGCGGTCCAAACGAAGCAAGGTCCAGATACAACGGAGCAGCGGAGCCAGCCTCCTTGGAGAGCACAAAGGAGCAAAGAGCTGCTCACTGCTGACCCCTCCGATTCATGCCTCCGGTGCACCGCGACACATCCCAGCGCGTCCCAGCTGTACCAGGCAGGATGTGTAACGCATGGGAGCCCTGCGCTAACCCCCCCTTGATGCAGATGTGACATCCACATCTGGACGTGTGCGCGCTGAGATGACAGCGGGACCCCAGCACCGTGGGGCAGCCGGGCGGGGGCCCTGTGGCTGCAGCGGCAGGAGGAGGAGCTGGGAAGCCGGTGCTCAGCACGGGCCAACGCTGGAGGTGCCGGCGGCCAGGATGCTTGTGCTGGGGCTGCTGGGCCCTGGCAGCACCGCAGTCCAAGTCATTTGACTTTCATGAGTCAGAGCACGTTGCACAAAAACATCCTGTGAGGACGAATCCCAGACGCTGACCTTAGCCAACAAACAAACCCCACTTCTTTCCCCTTGTTCGTGGGAAGGGGGGGGGAGGGAAGCTCTGTGAGCAGGGTGGAACTTGGCACCATCAGCACCGGCCGTCACTGCCGTGTGTTCCCGATGCAGTAAAACCCACTTTGTTCTGCTGGAGGGATCTGGGTTTACCCCAAAAGCAGGCAAAGACCCTTGTGCTTCCCCCCCCCCAATCTCCTGTCTGTGCTGTGCCCGTGCTCCCCTCCAGCCCTGCTGCCCAGAGCTGACTTCCACACTGAGAGCGTGACCAAAAGCGCTTCTGCCTGGAGATCAGCGGCAAGGAGAGGCAGAGAGCCCGCTTCCACCGGGGGATATTTGTCCCTAAGGCCACCGCTGCCTTTGGCACAGGCAGCTGAGCTGGGGTGCGTCTGCCTGGCCATGGAAACATTCCCCCCCTCCCAGGCAGCCCTCTGGGGCAGGGCTGTGCTGTGAGTGCCTGCGCTCAGCGCGCTGCAGGCACCATGCGCTGGCTGAGCGAGGAGCCGTCACCCTTCCTTCATCTTTGCTCAGACACTGGGGCTCCTTTCAGCGGTGGAAAACAGGAAACTAGGTCACGGCGCGGCCAGGCCAAGCGCTGACTTCTCCATCCGCCACCGCTGAAGTGGGGCCGTTCATCAAAGACAACTGCCTCCCAGCTGGCAGCGGTGCGCTCGGCCGAGCAGGGACAACAGCCGCACACTGCTCACCCGGGCGAGCTCTGCTCAGGGTGCAGCGGTTAAATCCCCAGCGCAGAGCCAAGCAGTGGGAATTCCTTCTGGGATGGGTTTTGTTGAGGCGTTCAAGGTGCAGCAGCGAAGCCTCCGCGCACAGACTGCTTCTCCTTGTTTAGGTGTTCACGTGCCTTAATCTCTTACAAAACCCCACAGCCGGCTCTTCTGCCTCTTGAACGGCAGCAGAAACCTCCCTAAACATTTGAACCAGGGATCTGTCGACACAACGCAGTGACTGTGTTCAGCACTGACCTTTCAAGCCCAAATCCTGCTCCGTTTGGCTCGAGAAAATGCTGGCTTTTGAATAGTTCTTCAGACAGGAAAAACTGCAGAGAGCAGTGCTCTGAGGAGGTTTATTTTGCACCGGGTACCCCGCTCGCTTCTGCCAGCACCACAGTTCCTGAGTTATGGAGGCATTTCCAAGGACTGTGGCTGGATCCATCCTGCTGTTGAGCCGAGCGGTGCACGCAGCCCAGTGTCCCTGCTCTCCCCACTGTGTGCAGTTAACCTCCAGCTTCCCAGCGCCTCCCCTTGCTTTTCCCTCTCACTGGCCCTCCTTCTCTCTCCTGCCCCATCCGGCGCTTTCCAGCTCATCATCTCTGATCTGTTCTGAAGTGGGAAGTAAATCCGAGCTGAGCGTCAGACTGGCTCGTTTTGAAGACTGATGTTCAAATAAAGGCTCTCCCCTCCTACCTTAATAACGTCGTTCAAGCCCTGCCAGGAGAAATTTCTTACTCGGCAGTATATGCCGAGGAGGAACTCAAGTGGGAAAGGCCCCAGGTAAACACAGAGCAATGGAAAATGATGCACCTGGCCCAAATGGGCTAATTAAATGTCTGCTATCAAAGAACTCTTCTACCCTACTCGGTGACTGCAGGCACTTTCTGCAGGGTAAGGAGAAAACCAGCGTGGGGGTGCGTGTTCAGTGCGGCATCATTAGTGGTGTGTAGGTGGAGGGTGGAAGGTGGATGACTCCACGTGAGAAGCATGGAAACGGCTGCAAAAAGTCAAGTGGCCCCAGCTGGATCCCTCAGATGTGCCAGGGACCTCCCAGCACAGCAGCACCGGGGCACTGGTGACAGGAAAGCCATCCTGCAGGTGAAAGCATCAGTTTCTGCCAGGCACGATGCCCAGCTCCTCAGTGCTTGAGAATACTCTTCTCAGCCTAAAGATTTCCACTCACAGTACTCAGAGGTGCTGCAATGAGTGGGTCCAAGGGGCTGTTCCCATCTAGCTCACTTCAGGGCACTGCCTCTCCTTGCAGCTCCTCCGCTACTGATCCAGAGCCCTGGATCAGTATCACCTGGGTCTATGCACTTGGTGGGATTCACAGGACTTGAAAGGGAATGCTGAAAATGTCCCCTTTTCAAACACAGTGGAGCTAAGGATAAATACCAGCATGGTATTTAAACTGGTTTATAATGGCCAATAGTTTTTAAAAGATTGACTGGCAAATACTGCGTGTGTGAATCTAATATTCCTTGTATCTATTATTTTTATTCTGTATTCTGGTGCCTGTGACTATAATTTCCATTATCCAGTTTTTCCTTTGAGTCTGGGAACTCTGGGAACTTCCAGAAGAGGAAAACAGTGAACATGTATCTACCCAGCATGGTGCTGTCAGACACTGATTTCCCTTGGCCTGGTGTGATGGATACAAAACACACAGGAATGCAAGGATTTGAAATTAATGGATTTACACCTAATTTGGGTCCCTGGCTACACAGCATTCAGGCTGGGGATCTTACTGCATGGTGGGGCTTTTGGGTGTTTGGAGATCACATTCTTCATTGTGTCCGTCCCGTCCCGTCTCCCCCCCCCCATTTCTGACCCTTAAATATCCAATTTAAAGAAACTGGAAAATGCTGTAACTTCCATACAGAGCAGGTACTTCCCTGTTGCGGCAAGGAAAGAGCTTAAAACAATTGCCCCTACAAAATTCCTCAAGCTTAGTGACCTGTTTGTGCTTGCTCAGTGCATCTCAGCAGGGAGGCGGCAGCACCCACACTTGGAGATGCCATCAGTACAATGTACCACCTCTATCTGCTGTCTGCTCCTGCATGCTCTGCTTTCCCATCCTCTTCCTCAGTGCTTCTGGGCCAGCTGGCTCCCCTTTTCTGCCCCTGCATCACCTAAAGGGGTCCTCCCCTTCTAACACCCATTGTGGGATGTCAGGGCTGACTCAGAGTCTCAGGCCAAGTGGGCAGCAGGCATTAACTGAAGTGCAGGCTGGATTTGATTCCGTTCTCTCTGCTGGACCACACGGGTGGAGAGAGCCCTCTTTTAATTGCAACCAATTAATTTTGTCCTTGTTGCTTGACATTAGCACAAAAGCCACTGGGCAAGGCAGGAGGTCTCATCCTTGCTGGGTTAAACTTTACAAGCTCCTGTCTCAATGCTTAGATAGTTTGAATAGGGACAGCATAGGGATGACTGGAGTGTGCTCTTTTCCTCTTCAGCTTTTGCAGTCTTTGCCTTTGTGCTGGGTTGGCTCAGTTTCCATATTGGCTAAATCCTCTTCAGCCAGAGTGAAGTCACCCCGAGTGACCTCACACAGTACTTCAGCCTCATCGCGTGCTTCTACATCGGGGCTTCCACCATGTCATACAAATACAGGAAAGTGACGAGCAAAATCCTGCACCACAAGTGAACTTGATGCTGCTGACCGGGAGGGAGAAGGTTTCTCTTGAAGGTACAGAACTCGATTCTTTCACGTCAATGTTCAGCAGTGACTTCAACTCTCACAACCCAAGTGAGAACAGCTCACCAGCTCCCAGGCTGCCCCTATGGCCTCCCAGCCTCACATGAAGGGATTCAAGAACCGGCACTGCGTGGCTGCAGGGCTCTTGGAACGGATGAGGATGGTGCTGTGCTAAGGCTCCCACAAGTAACTTTCTGACTACGGGTTTAAGACCCTTAGTAACAACGCTGAATGTGTTTCTTTACCTAAATGAGGTACTACACAAATGACTGCTCCTGAGCAAGATTAAAACCCACAAAACCACACAACCACCCTGTAGTCAAATTTGAATACATTTGTATTATTTATTGGCTGTATTAAATATATTATCTATTTGATAGTTACAATTTAGTAATACAATGCATGGCAGCTTTAACATAAGTTTGAGATACCTCAAAATTACAATACAAGAAGACTGAAGATACCTAATACATGAACGCCACGAGGGTCTGTTGTTCTGGAATGGGAACGGCTGACGGGAAAGCTGTGTTGCGGTTGGCTTTCCCGCAAGAAACACGAGTGTTTTGTGGCAATAACAAAAGGACTTTGTTTCACCTTTTCACGGTCATGACTTGTTAGTATTTACTCTGCAATCCTAATTTACCTTTTAAAACGATCAGAACTATTATTGCCAAATAAACCTCTACAAACTTCGTTCTAAGAGTTAAAGAAATAACCCTTTGGCAACAGAGATTTGCTGAAGGCCGTCTTATTTGCTAAAAGTAGATTATGAAGAGAAATAAAGACAGATTGTAAACTCTTCTGCAAACTAGACTAATATCTGTATAAAACTCTTTCCAACACTGGAGGGAGAGATTTCTATGATATAATAAATGATTAACTTAAAGTTCTGCTACACGTAGAACAATACATTCAAACATACATTTTCCAGGACTTTTAATCAAAATAAATAGAGTACAAAATGAAGAGTACATTTTGAAAAGATTAATTTCAGATTGCACCATAAATCTACTTTGAAGAGTATTAAGCGATACTATGTCATAATTTAGGTTTTCCACATCCGAAATACAACACAATGCCTCAAACTACAACGCAACATTATTCCTCAACTGCTATAGGAGAAAGACCCTTAAACTGATTAATCACTGGAAACACTTCGCCTGTAGCACTATCGCATCCAACACTCCACGTACAAGTGCATCGCTCTGATGGATATAAAGTGTAGCCACATCTTTGCAAAATACACTACATCTACCTTTCCATGGCACACTCCAAATGCTGCTGGGAAGACCCATTTTGAACCCCACTCGAAATCTGTTGAGTTCCAGCTTTCCGAACACCCAACATCAAGACGGCAGCTGTAGGTATTCGTGAGCAGATTTGACAGCAGTCATTTGTAGTGCACAGTGTCCACAAAATACATATCCCCCAGACAACCAGGACGAGTTTCCGAAAAGCTCACGGCAGGCTGAACATTCCCATCTAGAAAACCATGGAATGTGAAGCTGCTACCCCTGGGATAGCAAGTCCTTTAAAACATCATAGAAATGTTATCTAAAAAGAGTTCTTTCAGGTACAATTTGATCATCCAGATTAAGTTAGAAGGGCATCCAAAAGCAGTTTGAACTTTTTATTTTTAGGTTAATAATAGTACAAAAACATTTGCTCAGTTTGAGCCAAATAGTGTTACATTTATCATAAATGCACTCTTTCTCCTTAAAGACAACACCTGTGCTTTTCTGAAACCACTGTAGAGATTTAATCAGAAGCACAGGAAATTACTCTTCTCTCAGGCACTGAGAGTGAAATGTGGATTGGGCCAAGAGCTGCTTCACCAACAGCAGAAAGCATTTCGTTCCGAAATGTACGATACAAAAGGGGCCTCTTCTGCAATGCTGCACCTGAAAACGTACATCACGTCCTGCTAACCTTTTGTCTAGCAGTTGGATTAAAACTCTTAAAAATGCCGGCACCCTCTACGTGAACACTTGAAATGATTATTACAGAATCCAAAATATTAAAATAACTGTAAAGTAGTAATATCACTAAGTCAATATTCTGCTTTCCTTCTACGGTATATTAAATGTGGTATGCTCTAGTAATGATCTGCAATACAGAACTGCTCTAAGCTTAAGCATTTGTGCTGCTGTATTTCATGTATACCAAACTACGACAATACCCGATTAAACACTGCGGATCGACTGCCGCTGCTCTGGTTGTACTGGAAAAGGACTGGTTCTACCAACGCCACCTGCTCTCCCACTGGCCAGAGGGCCCCACTTTGAACTGGGGGAGAGGAAGAGAGTGTGCGCACACTGGTGTGTGCAGTAAGGCAGTTTGTTTTGCTGTTTTATCAACAGCTCACCCTGATTACAGAGGACCCAGGATTACCCTTTCTACAAGAAATCTGCGTTCAGTATTCGGAAAGGATCTGCCAACCCAGCCTCACTGTTAGCCAGCAGCAAAAGTGGAAACGCATATAACGATACATTTCCAGCTAGGATTTTAATTAGAACTAACCATAAATACCCGAAATAGCTTCTGTACAAAAGCTGAGTACTGCATAGGCTCTCGTCTACTTGATTACAAAGTACTGAATAACAACAGCGAATAAAATAGCAACCACTGCGAATCCGCAGAGAAGAACGATGGCGATGAAGCGCTCTTCACGTAATGTCTTCTTAGTCTCTGCCAACTCCGTCATCAGGTCAGCACCCTGTGGAACCAGCTCCTGTTTCTGAGATGAGAACACCGTACTGGGGCTGTAAGGTCCATACAGTTCTTGGGAGCCGGTAGAGTCTTGGGACTGGCGGCCGGCGCAGACTCTGATCCGATATTCACAGTTTGTCTGCAAGTTTGTGAGACGGAAGGAGGTCTCTGGTCCCTTGTACACCTGGTCAGAAGAAGAGGGAGAACTGCATTACACGGGTCCATCTTATAAACAATACCTTCTATTCCACTTCACAGGCACATGCGGTGCTGGACACTGCTGGAAGTTGTTCTCTTCGAGACAGCTTGAATGTGAGAGTTGTTTCCTTGTGAACAATCCAAAGCTTCCTTGTGCCCAACACTGACACACCTGGATAGCGGTGCTCAGAAAAAAGGTGTTCTGCACAGGATTGTTCTCAGCTCTCCTGAGTGCTATCTATGACCGGCAGAGGCAGCAATGCCACAGATCTAAGAATCAAAAACACCAGGAGAACTGCTGGGAGAAGAGGATAACCTGGAGTTAGCCCACTTCTAGACCACCGGCCCTCCCAGGACCTCCCCTACCTGCCTTTGCAGCCACTTGCTTTTACACTGCAAAGAAAGGGTCAACACAGAAACAGAACTCTGTGATCTTTAATGGGGGACAACCTTCAATGCCACAAAGAAGTGGAACAGCAGGACCTGATGCTGAAAAGCTGTTCGGACCCATCCTGAACTTAAGTGTCTCACCAAGAGGAACTGACCAACACATGAAACAAGCACCCTGACAGCAGGACTGTGAGATGAGTCCCCTGCTGAAATGAGAAGTATCCCTGCTGCCACCATTAACAAACAGAAATTCAACCTTGGAATACAGACATCTTCTTTTCCAATACTTTTTCAAAGTAAAGGAAGTTCATTCTGTGAAACGAAAGGTACCTGATCAAACTCTCTCCCAGCAGCGAGCTGAAGGATGTAAACAATGGAATCTCCTTTCATCGGCTGTAAAGGTTCCCATGTGATTTCATATGTGTTTTCTTCCAGCTGATTTGCTTTGGGTGCTAGAAAAAAAACAGTGATTTGTTGGTATTTCAGAAAGAGAAAACAATGGTCTCTGCAGATGTTCGAGTTTTTTCCAGCAGAAGAAAAGGTCTAAAATCACCAATTATCACCGTGACTCATTTTCACAGTTGATGTAGCAAAGAGCACTGGTTTCAGTACTGACAAGGAAGTTTTCTTGCTCCAGCTTAAAGAACACTTTGCTCGTGTATATTTTCCATTGAAACTGTGTCAGTTCTAAGGCAAGTGCCTGGTAAAATGCCCATGCCTGGCAGTATTCAAGGCCAGGCTGGATGGGCTTTGAGCAACCTGGTCTAATGGAAGGTGTCCTTGCCTGTAGCAGAGAGGTTGGAACTGGATGATCTTTAAGGTCCTTTCCAACCCAAACCATTCTGTGATTCTGTGAAATGTAAAAGCTTGAGGTTTTTCCAATATACTTGTTAACAATGCAGAGGGAACTGTCATTCAAATAATTTTAAGCACTTAAGATTTCATTCTTTTTCTTTGCTGTATTTCATGACAAGCTTAAAAAATATCATTGTAACATCTGCAGGTTAAACCTGTCTGTCTTTTTGAGCTGCTGATATCTACCACTTGAACAGATAAACAAGCACTTTCAGGTCACCAGAGAAATCAGCATGTATATGGCCTGGGTATGTCCAGAGCTGAAGTTCCATGTTATAAGTACGGCTGAGTCAACTAACTTTCCTGCAGGTAACTGTCATTCTGATCTTCAGAGTGATTTTCTCTAATGATAATCTTTAATGCTCACATTAGAAAGTGAAGATCGGGAGTTCTCATTTGCCTACATGCTGTTGTAACTTATATCAAATGATAGCCATCCCCGAAAAATGACTTTCCAATTGCGAAAGGGTAGAAGAAATCCTCACTGCTGGGGTGCAAGAGCCACAGCCCACACTGGGAGACAGCAAAGACAAAGCCTATGACAACTAATTTCTGTTCCCTGCCCCACAAAGGCCCTGGAAAGACACTGAGCTGGGAAGAGAGTCTGCAGCTGCAAACTGTTGCAGCTCAATTTGCACTCAAACAGCTTGTGGAAGTTCCTAGTGCAGTGTAAGCTCACCTTTAAGAGATGCAGGTGGAGACTTAGTTGTAGTGAAAGCGTAAACTTCAGAAAACCCTCCCTCTCCAGCATCATTATATGCCTGGATTTTAAAATAGTACGTAGTGGATTCACTGAGTCGCTGTACCTTGTATGTATGACAAGGGCCATTATAAACAGTGACAAACCTGCAAGAAAAACACAATAAAAAAAATCAGCATTATTCTGTAATCAGATTTGTGACAACACATTCTGGGTGCCCATGCTCACGATGAACGTCAGGCACTGACCTCTGCTGCTGTCATCAACAGCTCACACTGTGCATTACATCAGCACTGCTCACCATTTGTACTGGTGGAAGTCTTAATTTTCAGTCACGAAGCAGTCACAGCCTTTCAAGACACTGAGCTACACAGGCTACCACTGGAGCTACGTGACCAAACTGTGCATTTGAATCAAGAGAATAACCCTTGGTATACTAGATAAATTAGAATCTCAAGTTAAAGAACAGCCGTCAAGCCCAGGTTCCTCATGCACAAACTGGACTTCATTGTAGAATCTCCAAAGAATAAAAAACCCTGGCAACACAGGAAGATGGTAAGATATTACTATTTAAACAGGAACTGTATTTGCTGTTCACAAGTAAATAACAGTGCAACAGCTATTAACAGCATTTCTGGTGGAAAGGTGGGATGCAGAAAGGCAAACTGAGGGGAAAACTGAGCCCAAATGACTTCCTAGCACAAAGAGAAAGGAGAATACTTAAAACGTCTTATAAACTTGATCTGAAGCTGTAAAGCAACAGGCGTGAAGCTCCATTTATCTTACCTGCCAAACCTGTCCTCCATCTGCAAGTTGAATTGGGTAGGGTTGGTAATTAAAGCTCTGCTAGGACCTTCACCCCATTTCAGTTTAAGGCTCTGGTAGCTGAAGACCACACATTCCAGGTGAGGAGGGTCAGGAGGTAGTGGTTTTGTTTTGGCTTTAATGGAATGACTGAAAGGGCCAACTCCAAAGCTGTTTATGGCCTGTATTCTGATTCTAGAAACGTGAGAAAAGCAGCTATATGGTTAATTTACTGAGGTCCTGAAAAAAATGCCAGGTAATAAAGCCAGAGTTAGAATTTGTGAAGAATGTAACTTCAAACAATAACACAAGTAAAATGCAAGTAGAAAATAGCTGTACAAATAATCTACTTCCAAACAAGTCAACATTGTTTTCAGCATAATGAAGCTTCAGTGTTTCTCAGCATTGTTCAGATTTACTCTGCTCATCAAGCAAGCACCCAAGTCCTCCCTGTTAACTTGAGCTCTTTGCCTCCTACTGACACTGAAGAGCCACAACCTGACCTGAGCATGTAACATAGAAACAGCTAATTGGCTCTTACCCACATGCTCATCTTCTTCTGGTGAGCTCCCACTGTACACATTGCTTCAGAATTACGAATTCTAAACCCAGAAGATTTAGAAGAAAGCCTTGGCTTTGAGATAGAATGTTCATTTTAATGCAGCAATCTTAACTCTTGCCACTAAACCACCACGCTCTGAGTCTGGATATGAGAACTCCCCTCCCCAAGTTGCAGAGTGAGTTAAGCAAATGGTCTAAAAAGCAAATGAAAACTTGCTCTAAAAAATTAAAACACTGTCCTCGAAGCTGTTGACTGAAAACCCTACAAGCGCAGTTTCTGAATAAAACAATCATTACCTGTACAGAGTGTCAGGCAGCAGGTTCTCAAGAACATGGCTTGTGTTTCTTCCCACAGTTAAAAGCTGCTTCTCCCCATATTCTATATTATATCCAGTGATCTCCGACCCGTGACAACACGGTTCTTCCCAATGAATTGCAAGGCACGTTGATAAAGGAAGAGAAATTTCCATTTGATCTTCTTCAAGTAAGTGCAGCACTGACACTACTGCAGGCACCGATGCAGGGGTTGTCACCACACCGGTCTCGCCAAACAACCCTACTCCAGCAGCATTCACAGCCTGGAAGGGAGAGCGCCTGTTGGTTAGTGAGCCTACATTTTTCTAACAGATACGGTGTTTCCTTTTGTATGTGTTAACAGTAATTTGGAAGAGAATGGAAAATCTCCCAGATAAAATGTAAACACTGCAAAACGGCTGGTCATTGATGCAACACTAGATCTAAACCTCTTCTCTAGGCATGCGTAGTCAGGAGGGACTGAGAGAGAAGGGGAAGTGTTTTTACCGATTACCTTATATGCTGCATTAGTAGGTGACATGATTTTATTCACGTTAAGTTTTTCTTCAAACTGACTGTACTTGTTTGTTTGCTTAGCAACACGTAACAGAAGGCTTTTCATACCTGTACTCTGCAGTAATACGTGGTTGCAGGTGTGAGACCTTTTACTTCATAGCTCTGGCCAGGGCCAATGTAGAGGATGTGCATGGACCCTTCCACTTGTCCCCACTCCAGTCGGTATTCACTGATTTCTGCACCATTGCACGCAGGGCTCTGTGAGTTCAAGCAATAAATTTCCTTTCACCTACTGCATGTACACATGTTCACCTGGTAAGTGTGATCTCTGGTATGCTGAACAGAGACACTGGAAGAGAAGCTCTGGGGTTGACACCTGAGCTTCAACTAGAATTGCCAGTACAATTCTAAAAGCCAAATCTTAATTTGTGTATTACTAAGACTCTTTAACACCTACCTCCCATGAAACTACAGCACAGGTCGCACTTTTACAAGTTATCAGGGGTTTGCAACACTGATCAGGAGGTCCTGGAGCGGTACAGATCTCTGCTTTGTCAGAGTGAGGGCCAAACTGCAGGGAAATACAACTGCATGAATACAGCAACAGCAGTAGAGCAAAAACCGATGTGCAAGTGTAGGAGCTGGAGAAAACAAATTATTTTTAACTTAATAGGGAAATAAATAGAAGTGCTCAGTGTTCGGTTTCACAGCACTGTTTAAAACTCCTTTCAATTAGTTTACTCTATAAACTGGCCCTGTGCCTACAGGATATCTGTAATCCTCTCACTGCTACGGTTTTGTAACTCCTCCTTCCCCTGTAGTCAGGATCTGATTTCCAGAAGCAGCTGGGTACTGTTTCAGAAAGACTTTTATGCACCCAACACTTGTCCCAACCTCTTTTCAAACCTGGTATTATTTGAACACACCCCTCTCCACACAATGCTCTTCCCACACCACCAACCTGCAGAGCCAACGCTAATTGTAAAACAGGGCAATTTCTTAAGGCACAAACATGAAGTGGTTATTTGCAGCCAGAAGTGTAGGGCGTACACTGCAGTCAAAGAAATGACTAAAAGTAGTAAGAGAACATCTAGCTCTAACTTTGGACTAGTTACCTTTGGTTCCAACAGTAATCCAGTGAACAACAACAGAAACACAACACAGTGAATGTCCCCATAGCCAGGGACATTCAGTCCTTCCTTCAGCCCTCATTTATTGAATCTTCTTTCAATCTTACTTTTTATGCTGCAAGAAATTTTGCACCTTCAACAGAAGCTACAAAATATCATCAGGCCTGTAAGACAATAGTATCATTACTATCTCTTGTGTAAAATACCCATTTGAGTTTGTTAGCACAGTGGTTACCCCAACTTTGTTTGCTGCTCGGATCCAGAAGCAGTAGGTTCTCCCTGGAAGCAGATTGTTTACTACACATTCAGATGCTGGACCCTGATACACTTGTCTGTGTTCATCTCGTTCAGAGTTTGCCATCTCCACAATATATTCTGTAATGTCGGAACCTCCATCTACAGATGGTGGGCCTACAAAATAAAAAGATTTTTTTTTTCCCTATTAATAACACAAAGCACTTTTAAATTGTTTCTGATCAGCCCTCTCAAGCTAAAAGCTGAGCCAGGTGAATTCTAGACCTTAGAGTAGAGGCTTGTATTGTGTATCTGAGCACAAACACTTCATGAAGCTTGCCTTCTTCCCCCCGGATACTGACAGATCAGTTTAAGACTGATCATGTTTCCTTCAAACCCCAGTATATCTTCATTAATTTTTGATTATCTCCTTTACCGAGACAGAAGTAAGACAAAGAGGGTTGGTTTTTAAATTGCTGAGCAGGTCTCAGTAATGAGAAAGTCAAAGTGTTCTCACTGGAAGACCTTTACGTCTGCTTAAGTCTCACCGTATTGTTGCACACAGATGCATCCCCCCCAAATCAGAGGTGGTTAGCTGCTCTGGTGGTCTTAAAAAAGCCCAAAAGCCCCTAAAACCTCCACACAAGTAAGTACATGGATTACATTCATACGGTTTTATTTTAAACAACTCCCCCACCCCCTCGATTTTTCATTGTGCCATGACTTTTAAAATCAGAACAGTATTTTGCTCAGAACACTGGAGCTTACCCCACTGTAAAGTGATTTCCTTGGGCTTAGCTTTGCCTGCCAGGCATGGAGCGTGACAAGGTCCAGGAGGAATAGCTGACGTTGTGACAGTCGTAACATCAGAAGCCTGGCAGTAATGCACAGTGTTTTAGAGTGGAAACACAAAACATTTCACTACAACATGAAGAGAAATGGTTTGCAGAAGCAAATTAATTCTCTTTCTTCTCACCTGGCTTTCACCACCTTTACTGGCACAGTACACTCTCATTCTGTACGAGGTGCCAGGCCTGAGATGATCACACACGTGTTCTCGCTGGGAACCGCTGTATATGGTGTCCCATTTGGTCCCTGAGGAAAGATAGAAAATGCTTTCCACTACAAAACTTGTGCAAAAAAAAAAAAAACAAACCCCAAAACAACAAACGTGTGGAAATTCTCTCACTCAGCTACTAAGATAGTCAGATTTGAATGATCAGTTATGCAGAGAACATGTACAGGCCAATACACATGTGAAAATGCAACAGTGACAGCCAGAGCAATGAATTAGCACACTGAATTGGCACGCAAGCTGAATTAGCACCTAAAGATGATTGCTTACCAACTGATGGTTCTGAGATTTCCAAGAAGTATTTAGAAATGTCTGATCCTCCATTATCTTTGGGTGGTTCTGAAAGAAATCACCACCTTACAATAAATTATAGAAGATTTAAAACCAATGCATTATCTCATCAGCTTTTTCAGAGAACATTCATTCACTGCAGAATATATTCACATTGAGAACTCAATTCAAACAGAAGCAGAGAACAGCATCCTTATATATTCACAATGCATTTTCCAGAACAATAAGGTTTTTCTATTATTAATTGTGATTATGCCAGGAAGAAGAGTAACTAGGAAAATACTGCCAGTTTCAGGTATTGTTTCATTTTTTTTAAGAGCACAGAGGTATTATTTATGCATCGCTGCAAATCCAGATGCCATTACACCTGAGGATGTTATGACAGCATTGACTGCTCCTTTAAACCGAATAAAGAAAAGCGCTGCTTTTGTCCTATAGCCCCAAACCAAACCAAGCTGCAATGTTTTTGGTAATGCAAAGTGTTCTCCTGCAGCAATGCTATCTGCAGAGACAAATGATTACCCTGAGTTTGCCTCTCACTTTAAATCTGCTGACTGTACATAGGTAAGCAGCACTCAAAAGACAACATGTACAAAAGGTAACCTACCCCATGTAACCTTCACGCTGTGTGAATGGATCTTGCCCTTTACAGTGGGTTTACTCGGTGGTCCTGGCTTGTCAGGGTTGGTGCTGTGTTCTACCACCTCACTGGGATTACTTTTTCCTTCGCTGTTGTAGGCGAACAGCTGTTTCAGGAATGATCAGAAAATACGGTAAATGCTTTATTACATGACAAGTAATAGCCTGCTGATTTACAAAAGTATTCTATGAGAAATAACAAAGCCACCATCCAAGGAAAAGACAACAATTTAAAAGAAAAAATTAGCTAGTGCAAAAAATTTGATTTGTACTAGAATTGCAGCAAAACCTATTATAACAGCCTATGATAATAATACCTATTATAAAGGAACTGCAGGTAGTTTTCTGCTGTCTCTACAAAAGTGTCTTAGCTGTATACTCCAGCTGCTAAACTCCAGAAAAGCACACAGCCATAATTAAATGAGAAATAAAATTTAGTACAAACCCTAAATTTATAAGATGTACTCCTCCTAAGATTTCTTAAAGTGCATGAGAGCTCATCTCCATTGTACTGTGGCTGGAAACCATAACCCTGAAAAGGAGGGAAAATAACACCACACAGAGTCACAAATCTTCCACAATAAAACAAGAACTAGATCAGGTCAATCACATTTCTATCTTTGTTTTGTAAGTACATGCAAATGGCTGCAGTTATTTTGCAGCATGTTATTAGAAAGTAAAAAAGCTTATTTAAGCACTACTGCATGTGAACCTTTTACACATACAACAAACCCCAGCACTTACAGAACCTTCCTCTTCCATGTCTAAACTGTAAGTGAGGGAGTCATCTGAAGACACCCCGCCAGGCGGGCTCCACCTCACCGACAGCCAGGTCACTCCTGCCTCAACAAGCACCGGGGCTGCTGGGGCTGGTGGGACAATCCCCGCTGTATAGTATGTCACTGTCTCGCTGAACCCACTGCAAAAATGCAAAATAAAATGAAAATGTTAATAACAGCACACCAAATTGAGGAGAAAATAATTTATTTGCTACGTTGTGTTCATTACCTCATTCCGATATCATTTTTAGCAGCTAATCTGAGCGAGTATTTTGTGGAAGGAGAGAGTTTGGTAAGTTTATACTGCTTCAGGTGGCCATAGTAGCATTCTTTGAAGGGTCCATTCTTCCCCTTTAAAGAAGTGAGAACAACCCAAGTCAGTTTCTGCATGAGGACTGCATGCTGCCTGCTGAGGTCAACTTCTTCACTCTAAACTGTCCTAAACTTCCTTTCACTAATAGTTAAAAATGAGTAAGCCTAAGAACATCCAAAGATCATGTCATGGTCGTACAGATTATGCTCCTCATAATCCTAAGCATTCTCCATAATAAACCCACATTTTGATTGAGATCTCTGTTGATTTTTTGGCATTGTAATTTGACAAAATGGTAATAAATAAAATCAGAAATGTGTTTTGCTTTCAGTTATCATGTAATGCATTTCAATAAGAACTTTGAAAGCTGAGTAATATTTGTGACAGCAACAAGCCAGATGCTCATCCATTTCAACAGAGCACAGGAATTAATGATGCTCTGACTGACAGGAATCAAATGAGGGATCTTTACACTGTCTTCCTAGAGGATCTGAATGGAATGTCTACTGGAGATGCTGCCACACTAGTAATTTGATTCAAGTTTTTTAATTGGTTTGTCCCTTTAAAACTGTCTGGACAGTTGCACTGAAAATAGCTGATGCACCTAAGCAAAAAGTATTTTTAAGTATAATTGGTCGACAGATGTCATTATGATTTTTTTTTTGGTACTAGAAAAGATCTTACCTCATCCCATTCTAAAAGAAAATTAGTTATTTTGGAACCATTGTCATTTGAAGACTATAAAAAAAAAAGAAACAATGACAAAAGTTAAAATCAAATGGTTGTACTTTTACAAATATTATTTCACGTTAAAAAAACTCAAACCAAAACATTTCAACAATGTAACATAACATACTCCAATTGCCTTTTAAAACAAAACATTTAACATAGAGCTGAAAGGAATCTGCAGCAGGCCCAGAGAACAGCCCTCCTCTTCACACCCACTTGTGATAATCTGAAACTCTACTGGGGGCACAGGCACATCTATTCCATAAAGTAAGCTAGAATGGACAAAAACTAGCTGCTATTTTAAGTAGTTTAATTCCTTGCTCCTGATGGCTTTCCAGGCTGCTATACTACTTCTGTTAATTCTGATAGTTTATTAATTAATTTGATATTTAATATTAAACTCATGAATAGTTTTATGAACAACATGAATGAGATTCTTATAAATTTTTCCTTGTGTCCTTGCACTGCATGCTCACCAGCTGCCTGAGCAACGTAAGCATTCAGGCAAGCGACATTTGTGCTTGATATGACATATGAATTGGGAACTTCCTTCACTTTGTAAGTACAGGTTATACAAATGATTTAACTAGTTAAAGTCATTTACGTATAAGCCATTTTCCAATACAGTTATAAGAAAAACACAAAAAGACAAGAAAACAGTTGTCAACAAGTCTTCAAAGGAACTGTACAGATCCAAAAGTCAGATTATTAAACTTCAATCCACACGCGAGCCAAAGAATGTTACTCTGACCCTAACTAATGTACAAACATTAATTTGTACCTATTTATTGTCCAGGAACCCCAAGGAAAGAAATAAATGCTCTGTTCTTTCCTCTGCTGCTGGTTCAGAAGAGAACTTTCCTACTGAACAGTGCATACTGGGAAAGACCTACTACCAACTGCATCACATTAGAGGCATGCAAGAAACTATACATTGAAAGAAAGAGGAAGAAACATGGTTTGTTATCAGTCTTCACTGCACAACTTAAAAGCCAACACCTAAAGTACACACTAAATCATTGACCAAGCTAATTTAAACATACCATGGGTGACTACATCTGACTTCTTACCTTCCACTGCAAGCTCAGGCTGTTTTTGGTTCTGTTGATGAGCTTCGGTGCAGCTGGACAGTCTGGCTCACAACTTTCTGTAGTGAAACTCACTAATTCTGAAATGGATTCTTTTATGGAACTGCTGGTTGCTGAAACTCTGAACAAAGGACAATTAATTATGTTGCTGTTGCATCAGCACCTGACAGCTTAAGGAAAGAATTGTCAGCTTTAGAAACACGTTTAATTCCAGCAGTGGTTACAGCCACAAAGACCAGCCTGCTCTTTCACTGGAGATATGTGAGTGAAGAAATACATGTGGAGGCATGATGAAAACTATAAGCAAGTGTAACCAGACAGTAACAGAATACCTGAGTTGAAATGAATCTTTCGCTAAAAAAGACCTAGAGATTCAAATTAACACTTGTGCAAGAGTATGGATACTAAAACAGATTCAATCAGCTATTCAGGCAATGAACTCATGTTTACCAGTGTTTGACTGTTTAAATGGTACAGAATTTCTAGAACAGTTGTGCTCATTTATGGTTGGTTTTGAAAAGCAATGACTTGACTAACTTCAGAAATACTGTCTGTCTGATCAAATGAACTAAAGGTAGAAGAAAGTTGGCCACTATGGAAAGCAACACCATGAACTAAACCCACACTACGCTACGCTGTGCAAGTGGACCTGTGCTGAGTATTTAACACACTCAGAAAATTTCTGCAGTTTAACAGGAGTTGGCTTCAGTAAGTCTTAAAACTGTTTTCTTCCTGTGCCCAAACACTGAGGCTCATTTCTGCTGCTGGATCACAGTGTTCCGCTTGTTTAACAAGCTTGTCTTTCTCTCAACCAGTTAAACACCTCTCCAGTAACACTTATTTGCTCTGTGTGGCATTTCTTGAATGTCACGTCTTGTTCCCTTGTAACACAGCCTGTTTCAACCAGCTTCCACTTCCTTTCTCGCACTGCTACAGAAGCCTGCAGTTTAGAGAAGCAGTTTTATAAATCAAGCTGGTAAGTCAGACTTACAAATCCATATTCAAGGCTAGCTTATTTTATTTACTGCTCCCTTCAGCCTACAACAAATCTCTTTCACTGAGTTCAATCTTGTTCTAAAAAAAATACCAACAGAGGATAACTTAAAGTTTGTATTTGAGAAACACAAAGAGACAGAAAAGTCTTCCCTACTGTCAAAGAGAGAGTAGGGAAGAAAATGAGGTGACACTTCCATGAAAGTAGAAGGTAAGTGGGAATTTCGATAGCAACAGTAGTGTCCATAGCTATGGCATTTTTGCCGAATGTTCCTCAAGTTCTTTGTGATCACCCTTTCTTCGTGAAGCCACAGTAATTTGGTATTTAACATACTAAACCAAAGCATGAAGTAGTTAACTCCACATAACGTACCTGGCATGATAATCAGTTGCTGGTCTGAGATCGGGAAGTGTAATTGTTAATTCTTCCCCACTGTGAAAAGGGGAGAAAAGAAAAAAGAGAAGAGTTACAGCTCTTTCTTATACTTCAAAGGATAAAAGCTTATTGAAAAGCAAAACCATGTAGCGCACATTTAATTTGCACGTTTCCCATTGTCCATGTAACTCTTAGTGATATTACTTAAAATTTATTTCACGTGAAGTAGGTAGGTCTGCAAGTCAACAAACAGCTCCTGATAGAGAGATTGCTGATGGGTTAATGGTTTTAAACATCGGTATTGTGCTTAAATGAAGAAACTAAACTTACACATAGACAGATTTAAATTTTCCATTTTTACCACTGTTGGATATTGCTACTTCAAATGTAAATGCTGCTGGACTATGACTATGGCTCTCTCCATTCTGTGAACTAACTGGGAGATTCCAGGACAGAACGGCTGATCTTGCTTGTATATCAGAAACCTATTAAAAGCATAAATAATGCAAGTAAGTTTGCTTTCTGCAATAAAAGGTATATTAGTCAATAACATGGTGTCGCTAGTTCGCCTATGAAGTTCCTCGCTGGAGGAATTCTTTACCTTTGTAGCAGAAATACTGAGTCATTATTCGAATGTAAATTATTTCCTCTTTTAATTTCTAAAATAATCATATTAAAGGATTTCCCTTCAAACACTCAACAAATGCACAAACACATGACATTATCTCAGTGCAAGAAGAGAAACTTTGTTTCAACTGCACTGTTTTCATCACTCATTTGGAGCAAAACTGTCAGATTTAGGAGTCTTGAACACTGACACCAGATCTACATACCTAGGCAGTCAGATGGCCTAACTTCCCTACTCTGTGACAACTCCATCACGTATTTAACCACTAAGCTAGAGGATTGCAAGAGGCTCTGATTTCAATGTTCACAACTAAAGCTTTTGATCTAAATTTCTTACTGCTCACTTCAAATTTTCTCTGACAAGGTCAGCACAGCCTTCTGTTAGCATTAAGTACAGATGTCAGAAATAGCCATAAAGCTGTAAACAGCTTTTTTTTTTTCTATTTTTTAATTTTATTTATTTTTCTATTTATTTATTACAATAAAACTGTAAACAAAGCTAGAAAGCTGAAGGAAAAGAACAACCTGTGCTTACTGTATAGATAACGCAAAGAAGAATTTCATTAAGCATGCTCAAGATCAAAAATATCAGTGCAGTTTTAGCCTTTAGGCATTTAAATTCACATCACCAGACTCCAGCTTCCTCAATAAGTATGTAAATACTTAAGTATTTGCTCCAATCTCTAAGCATCGCGTAAAAAGATGATCTATTTTTGTAAACTCTATTCCCAATATTCTTAAATCCTCTATGCTGAATGAAGAATGGTTCCAAGAGTGGACAGACTTCCATTAGGTTAGTAGGCCCTGGGTATGCTTGGTACTAAAGCCCTCACATACACTTGACAACTTGGCTTACAGACTGGGAAACTGAGGCAGACAAACTGTTTCAGAAAGTTGAGAAATAGTGAGTTTCCGTAGCATGGTTGCCCTTTCCCAGCTATAAATTCTGATAACTAAAATACATTTTCTCTATCAAAAAAATAAACCATTAAGAAAAAAGAAAGATCAAAAAGACATTTTACAGGAAGTATATGCACAGAAGATAATGGTATTTTAAGGATAATACTTACAACTGGCTTGCCAATGCTCAAGTGAGTATCACATTTCTTGGACTCTGTGTCAGATTCTGCAATTTCAAATACAAAACAGATTACCCAAAACCCCAAGAGTAAACCAGTCTGTTACAAAAAAGCCACCACAAGATGGAGTTTGCCTTAATAAAAGTTTAACAATAGTATTATTGTGCAAAGTTCATTTCCCCTGTTTGTTTTGGCTGTGTGAAGGGTAGAAACATGAACTATCCAAAACTAACAGTGTTACAAAAACCCTTTTAGTACATCCTGCACAAAGGGTGTATTTTCCTAATCCGAGCATAAATAGGTTTTCTTTGACAACGCAGAAACATTCTTCCAAAAACGAAAGGTGCTAAAAAAATGACAATAAGATCTTATCTATTGAACATGCTTTCCTTGAATTTCTCTTGCAAAACACTTGGTCTAGGCATAATGTGAAAGAAGCCTGATCAAAACTGCACACTAAAGATAGCTACAGATACCAAAAGGGCTACATCTGTAAACTGAATCCTATCTTGACAATTGCCTATGTCAAACAATTCAGGATATTATTCTGCAAACAAAAAACTCTTCCCCCGCAAATGTGTATTAAGACAAGTCTTTATAATCAAGTATATTCTTCACCCTTGAAACAAGTTGGATGAAAACTTCCACCTCTACTTCCTTCCCAAGTTACAAAGTCAGGTTTATTTTTTATTTCTCTCACTGAAGAGATAAATACAACAGCGACACAAATGAAGACTAGACCTTGCAGCCTAACAAGACCACTTAGTTTAAGACATACATGAAACTCTAAAAGATGCTCAGATCATTTATGGCATCATGATAAGAAACTGCACTTCAGTGACACTGTTTCAAACCAATAGGAAAGATACCGTACACCAAGTATTCCAGTATACACAAACAGCCGCAAGCTATTAAAAAGTTCATTCAAGCAAAACAATGCACTGACCGGAAATTACAACTGATCGAACAGTAACCTGCAACTTGACAAGTTGCTCAAACCTTCCACTTCTCAGAATGTTAAATAACTCCTAGTTATCTGAAAAATACCACACAGGAGGACACCAGAAGTCTTTTATAAAAGTACCCACAGGTTCACCCTCGCTCAGAACACTGATCAGTCCTGCGTCAGAAAAGGCACAGAAGTAACCAAAAGGCTTAAAATTCTTGATCTTCCTGAAGACCTTATCTGATAAATCTCAAATGAAGAAACCTGACATTACTATGATTTCTAGAGGTAATAAAAGAAATCTAAACATAATGGAAAGTATTTCAGGCTTTCCCTAATCCTGAATAATCAAAGAAATTGACAAATTCCTTTTTCAGAAACTATTTTACAATGAATTTATATTATTTTCTGTTACAGAAGAATCTAGATTTTAATTTTTTTCTTTTTACCCTTTCAATGCAACCTACCTCCCATATCTGTGTCTGGACTGCCCTTTGTTTTTCCTATCTGCTTCTGCTTTGGTGGTCCTCCTGCCCCTTGCTGTCCCTTTCCATTTCCATTCTGAAGTGTTGCATTGGAAGAATTAACTTTATGTGGTGAAGATGGAGGACTGTTAAGTTTATTGTTAGTATGACCACTGGCTTGTCTGTCTTTTAGTCTCTTCTTCAAGTGTTCTTGCATTTTGAGACTCCTTTCATCACGCTGAATGAAGTTGGTCCTTCCATGAGAACGAGGTTCTACAAAGAAAGGAGAACTTACTTAATCATTCAGTACAATTTGTTAAACAGCTGAGAAACTCTCTGTAAGTTATCAGAGAAGTAGCTAAGGAGAACGAGAACTTGAACACCTCTGGGACTTCACTGTGCTTGCTGTCAGTCTGTAGATGTGTGGAGCTCCATGGCTCATGCAACCTGGGCTTGGTGCACATGGGATGTCCTGAGGAGTTTCACAGCTGATGCTTGGGAGTCTCTGGGCAGCAGAGCAACAGACAGGAAACCTGCACATATTGCCCTGCTCCCTGGCCACACTCCACCAGACTTCAGGAACCTCACCAGATAAAGAGGTTTTGGACTGGGCTCAAATCAGTGTAAGAGCATAAAGATCAGGTAGTAGGAGAACACCATACCTGGAGGTTTCATTCTACAGCAAAATATACAAAATATCTGCAGGCAAATTTCCATTTTTCCTATTTAACCCATATTCATATTCAGTCACCTTTTCAAAAAGTGTAAGCAAATTTAGGACCCAAACTAACTTTTTAAAACATAGCTTGGGAGCTACTGAATATTTTTACCCTAGACATGAGCCAAAATAGCTTAATTATCAACTTAAGCTTGAGAGGGAGATAATGAATGGTCTTATGTAGTCCAATTTGTGTTAAATGCTTGTTTACATATAATAAGGCTTACAGCTTGACTTAATTCAGTGGTGCCCCCATTCCTCCACTTAAGTATTGCTTCATTCAGTATCTGAATATAGAGTGGACTTACACTTCATCCTCCAACATGGCTTACTGTATTTTTTTTGCTTATGTATGTTTTTTCTTTCCAGTCATATCTGGTCTCTGTTCAGTCAAAAGAACGCATTCAAGCACCAAATTAAATGCATTTTCAAAAGAACTTCATGTCAAGGCTGTGACCAAACACAGCAGCTTTGAACAGCACAACTTTAGAGAAAGGCAGAAGAAATCATTGGGGCATTTATAGTAACAAAAGTAAAGATCCATGAAGAACATACACAGTATTAGAACACTTCTAAGTTAAAGTCTTAGAACAGAACGGAGGATTTTAACAACACAGGTAAGTGTCAGCGAGTCTGACAACTAGCCCCAAAATCACAGAAACGTGTAAGACAGCTGCTGACAGAACTCGACTGTCTCAATCGAGATGCACCAAGTGAAAGGCCTTCTCGTGTATTTAAACGTGACCTGCGCTCTCACCTTGTTCTTGAAACACGTGTGGTGGTGGATGCTGGTGAATGAACTGTGGTGGCAGCTCTCCTGTCCCTGGAACCGCAGGGTACACTGGGTGAGGGGGGTGAGGGAGCAGAGCATGGTGGTGATGCATGTAATGTGGCACATGGGGAGGAGGAGGAGGAGGAGGATGCATGGAAGGATGGAATTCGGCCGAGTGCGGCAACACCACCACTTTACGAACTCCATTTTCTTCCACCACCTGTCATGCAACACATGAAATTAAGTTAGTACAGTAACGATCTTTTAAATATTGCACATCTGATGAAGAATCTCTACAGTTTATACCCACAACCTGTCTGTCAGGGATACACACAATGAAATGAATTCCAGTGGGAACCCAGCACATGTTACTGCAAAAAACTGGAGTTTGAGGCAATCGGTTTTAGGAAACTGAGCCTCACACACCAAAGTGCTAAGCAATCTGTAACGTATGAATAATGTACGTATATATTTTTTAAACAAGTAATGTGAATTGATCAGGCTGTAATTCCCAGTCCACTTGTAACTGCAGTCAGATGAAGTGCTTCAGACCGACAGCGCTATCATGTGTACAAGTCGCTGCATGTCGTCAGATTTGAGGTACACGTCTGCATACACATTCTTCGCCTGTGGCAAGTACAAAGTGCTACAAGTCAGCTCTGCTGTCTTGTACTATGATCCAACCCAACTCAAATGTCAAAGTATTTCATGTTTGCCCCAGGCTAAGAGAATTCAGATGAGGAACCTGTCTGTGCGTCTGAACTCTAGGATAGAGACGCTAAGACAGCACATGTGTATGTATGCACATGCACGCTTCTAAAGATGTGTCCTAAATTTATAGGCTCCTTCTGTAACCTAACTGCCAGCATGAAATACATTATCTCAATGTATTGCTTCCCCTACAGTACATTAAAAGTAGGTTAAGGTTTAACACAATAACGCTTCTCTAAATCTTAAAACTGAGAAGAGACTTTGCACAGAACACAAGTTTTAGAAGACAAGGTCAAAGAGTAACACCAGAGCAGGATTCACAAGCCAACACACTGAACAACGATGACACTGAAGTACAACAATTTTAGTCTTATCTTTAGTACTCGTGGTGCAGACGAGCAGACTGAGGTTTACAGGGTCCTTTCTCCAGGTAGGTTCATAGTACAGAGAGAGGACATCTGCAATGCCTTGTTGTCACTCTGCAGTTACAGCTCGTTTTGTGTAACTGAGGGATTAAGTTTTCAGCACCTACAGTTCTGACAGGGCCAAAGGCTTCTGAGCTGACCATCAGAAAAATCACCAGGTCGTATTCCAGTTTGTTTCTTCTGCCACAACACAGAAGCCCACTGGCAGAAGATTCAGACTGTACCTAATGAGAAGTCTGACTCGGAAGCAAACTAGACTCTATTAAATCCTATTTAAAGACAGACAACAAATTGTTTTCTCCCTTACACAAGAGATTAAAGAGGTATGAGCAATGTAATTTGAAAAATAAAAATAAATCAATAATAGAAAAATGTTCATCATTAAAGGCAAACTGACACTTAAAAATTAATCAAGTCCCAGTAGGAAAATCAGGCATTTTTCTTAGATTGGCTTAAAATCAGTCTGCAGCTTTATACCTCCTCCCTTCTACACCAGCCATCTCCTCCTAGTTGCATTTCAAAATGCAAATCCAAAATGCTATTAATCAGGGCCTTACAGTGCTTTAGGATTAACAGAGATGGATCATGCAGCCAGCAGAAAATACTATCTGTGGATGCAAGTGGGGGGATGCTTCCCAGCTGCAGGTGGGTGTACACAATTGAGATGCAAAAAAGTGATTTTATTAAAATGTAATCCATGAAGTAAATCCGTTTAAAGGAAGCAGGCAAAATGTTTGTCCTGTTAGCTCCTTTGAGATCCCCTCTTACAGCATATTTAGTTTGGCTATAAGAGATCACTGTAGTGTTTCCGAGTTGGCCAAGAAGGCATTACGGATGTTGAAACACTGCTTATGCCAACAGTGCATGTTGAAAAGCTCCTCAGCAAAAGATAGAGCAAACTAATGAGAAATTATTCTTCTGAAGGGAAATGGAATGTGTCCACTCACAAACTGCTATGACAAAGTTCAGCTGTGAGATGACCTCAGAGTCGGCTGATTTGTTAGCAATTCTCAACAGACTTTAAATGGAAGAAAAAAATTACAAGAGGTCATTTAAAACTAAGCTTACACTGAATACACTGTTTTAGAAACAACATGGGGGGCTTTTTGCTTCATCAACAGAACTAAATGCACCACTTGAAGTACATCACATTCTGTAATATAACACATGCTATAATACACACAAACCAAAGTCATAGCAAATTCTGATGGCTATGTTAACTCAATTTTATGTATAGATATTAAACAGGACACATGGCACAAATTCAGGTAGAAGGGATACATTAACATAGTGATTTTTTCAGTCCAAAGCTGCTACGCCCCCATCATCCACTACCAAACTGCTTCGTTCTGCTTTGGCAGAAGCCAAGGTATTTATCTTCAGGCTCCTCCAGACAGATCTGGGAGCAGAAAGTTGAAGTCTCATCTACTGACAAGAACAGCGTAAGTACCTCAAGCTCTGATGTACAGTTTGTTTCAAACTTGTCTGTCCCTGTCATAATGACCAAGGGACAATAAAACAACCCCCCTAGTTTCATGTGACAGCAAACACATAACAAATACATTTTTCAGTTTGTACACCTCAGCATTTGCCAGGGCTTTGAATACTATTTGCATGGAAAACTCAATTTCATACTGATGTATAAATTATCTGGCAGACCTTTCTTCAGGGTCTTCATGGAAGTACCTTCTTATAATAGCAGAAGCACAAAATGCAGACAGTTGTATGCAAAAAGACAACTGCCTGGGAGCTCAAGAATATACAGTTACGAGGTTTTCAAGCTTCCTCAGAAAACTCCACATTTTGAACATCACTAAAAAATAAGACCCCAACTTGTTCTGTTTAAACCTTTGTTTTTAATTACTTTCCTTTAAAAAGGCATCAATTAAAATGTAAACTGAACTGGTAACTTCAAGTGTCTCTAATAACAGTTCAAATACCACAGGCAGGTCTGACCTGCTATGACTTCACAGAGGAGTGGAAAACCAGCGAGGATGGAAAAGTAAAGCTGGGAGAGAAGCCCAGAGTCCTGCTCATTTCACAGGCACATGTCAGTGGCATTACCACTCCTCTTCACACTTCTGCTCTAATAGCAGGGTGTTTTGCTCAATGTTAAGCAGATCAGAGCTAGTAAAGAAAGGCACATTGAAAACTCTGAATAGAAAAAAAACTGAATTATGAGAAGATGTTAGAGAAACATCTTTTGCAGTCCAGGAAAAAAAAATGACCTAAGGATGAAAGAGAGAATGATACTGGTGTACGACCCTTATAAACTCCATGTAAGAAGCATGAATCTCCAACCCACAGTATGCACGAGACATGTTCAACTGCGATGCTGCCACCAGCTATGCTCCCACCACACTGTTTCTAGCAGAGCTAAGCACAGGATGTGCTTAGCTACACTCATCACTCCTCTGACACTGGCAGGTTGCTGTCAGCTGGGACTGTTCATATGACCCAGGCACCTACTTTCACCTTGAAAACAGGACTGAAGAAAAAAATCAAGATGTGGATCCTGTTAATGGAGCGAACAGACAGCCAACTCAGAGCCATCTGCTATCTTACTGAAAGTCATCTTGTACTGCCTAGTGGCACTATTATAAACAAATCCTGAAAGCTAGACCAAATTTTACTATGTGAACAGAAGGCGAGAGAGCCTACACTGAAGTGAAAAAGCTGGTAAGTTCAATGGAAAAAAATATGAGAAATGCTTTTAACAGCCGTTCCAAATAAAATAATCAACAGCCTTATTGTTAAAAAGCTACACCCACAAACATATTGAAACAGGAGAAGAAATTAAAGTTTACCTGAGATACGTAACCGGGAGGCACAAATATAGGCGGCATAGAACCATTTGGTGACATCATAGGAACGTGTGCTGGACCTGAGAAGTAACAAGGTGCCACTTTTTAACAAATGAGGCTTTTACCAACTCAAGGCACCTTTTTTCCCCAAGGTGCTGTCTCACTTTGGTGCCTGAAAAGCCAGCAACTGCATCCAACTGTATTTACGGAGCTAATTTTAGACAGGCAGGTTTAGAAGCCAGGTTTAAACTATCCTATTAAAAGGTCAGTTTGGAGAGAAACTTAAATAATTGGGATTGAGAGTTCAAAAAAAAATTAAAAAGTGACTGTACCAAGTTTCCATCAAGAAAAATAATGCAATTTATGTCACTGAGGATACTTCATTTTCACATTCAAGATATATATGAACTACCACTTAATAACTTTCAGAATTTTAGATAATATTGCTGACTGCAAGTATGGATGTACCTTTATTCTACAAAAAGCACAGGTTAGGCTTATCCCAACCATGGCACTTATACAGCCAACGGCATCTATTTAACTGTACAGAAATCAGCTTAGATAAATTTTAGTTCTTGTTTTGTGACAAGAGTTAAAAGTCTGCATAAACAACACTGGCACCACAGGGATGCTGACAGCTGGTCTACCAACTTTTTTCTTTTATGTAAGAATAGCTTATTTTTCACATCAAGCTGAAAGAAAGCATTCCTGTCTGGGATTTGATGTAAGCAGAACAGACACACTTTATATAATATTATTTGAAATGATAAACAAGTATTCAAAAAATTGAAGTACTGATAAATTCAATTTGACTTACAAGAAGTATTTTGACCCAACTGAGATCTGGAGTTCTGTCACTTACCCAGAAGGTAAGAAGTAGGTTGCAGCCACACACAGAGGGGTAGCAGTGCTTCCCACAACAGCAGCAGACTGCTAATGCCGCTACCTTACAGTAAAGGGAGGTCACAGAGCAGCTGTTCAAGTTGTTTAGATTAGTGTGGACTAAATCCCATGTAAATTCAGGTGTTAATATTCTGGGAAGACACTTATTCAAGGATCATCACAAAACCAGTTGAAATGCCAGCCTTTTGTAAACCAGTAGCAAAGTGTGCAGAGATGCAGGGAATCTCAGCAATGTCTCCTTTGTGCTTTAAGTACAAACTGAAAAATCTGATTTATTACATTGCAGAACATATAAAACAACACCTGACGTTACAGTAACAAACACCTGCAGTGATTCTGTGAATCAAAATATTTGGAGTCAGAACTTCAGTTTTTCCTTTACCTTGAATACATTGAATGTGTCCATCTTCAGTTGTAATTGTAAATGTTTCACCTGGGTTCACCTGCACAAGAATAACCTGTAGGAAACAAAAGAGGTGTTTTGGTTTTTCTTTTTTATTCTAGAAATTACCTACATGGGAAAAAAAAAACAACTCTTCGTTATGCCCACGTGTTAGATTAAAACAATACAGCTTTGGCTACCTTAGAGGGTAAAAAAGCAAGATGAGAAACACTGATGGGTAGAATTGAAATTTCGTAATACTTTGACATAAAATCATTGGCTTTGCTGAATCAGGATTTTTCTCTGATTACAACCAGAAGTGCTTCTCTTGATACACTTGAAATCATTGACTTAGGTTCTGTTTTCAGTATTTTCACACTGCTTTTTCTTCTTCTACTGAAGCAATAAATTACCTAAGACTCACCTCACTTCCCAAGCTTTGCCTGTGAGATTATTTCAGTTTCAGGGCTAAACTGGCAGTCATGACTCTATGCATATTAAAAAAAAACAGAACCCAAAGAAAAACAAATAAATACAGAATCAAACAAACAGAAACAAAACAAGCCACAAAGAAAAAAGATGCTTTGCTCAAAACTCAGCCATGTTTTTTCACCGAAATCATTCAGGTATGTATTTTGACAACATATTCTCTGATGCTATGAAGTAACTTGAGGGTGGAAGGAGGGCAGAAGAGGTGATGAAGCGCGTCATGCCTATCATCTCTGCTCGACTGCTCCTGAAAAATCAGGAGAATTTTCTCACGTTTGTGTAACCCTGTCACTGAAGAAACACAACTAACAGTGAGATTCTGCAGGTCAGTGTGGACACACCTGCATTCACTTTCACCCTAATCCATGCATACATCTGCCACAAGTGCTTCTACATCTCCAGTGATGGAGCTCTGTAAATTCCCCAGGCATCTGCACCATGGTTTCACTGTCACCATCATCACAGTTTTTATTATCTAACTTCAACATTCCCTGATTCAACCTGAAACCTTACTCCATGTCTTAACCATCAACAAAATAAAGAATAAAACACCAATAAAAGATTGCTTTCTGTGATTTAGATGCCATACCCTGTATATGAATCCTTTGGGGATTTTTATCTGCCTTTTTTTGGAAACCATGCAACACTGATGACTTCCACTTGCAGTCTTTATCCATCCCCCTGCAGACCTTTCTCTAAAGGACCACTGCGAAACCCACTGTTCCTCATGTTAAGCTGGCTACCTAAACACAGTATTTTGCACTTGCTGCCAATTTTCTAGATTATCTTTCAGTAACCAAAATAATTTTAATCTTACAAGATACTTGCCATTCCCCCTATTTCCTATCAGCTGCGAATTTGTTAAGTACGCCTCAATTCTATTACAGTGGTCATTACTAAAAAGACCACTGAAAAGAATGAGACAAAAAGATCTTGTGGTCCCTCACTCAACCTCTGCTTTCTGACAAACTCCACTGACTACTCTTTTCCAGAGAGTTTGCCAAGTCACTTAATGCTGGCATTAACCAAAGCACTCTTCTCCAGCTAATGGAGAAGTAATGGAGTAAGTGCACACACACCAGTTTCCTGAAGTTACGGCTGACACCTCCCACTTTCTCTCCCTCTACTCTTGAGGGTGCAACTTCCACACAGAAAGAGACTGAGGTTTGCACAGATCTGTTAAACTCTTGTATGTAAAGCGGGACTGAAAGAGGCAGACTGATAAACACCATTTAACACCGATTTTGCAGCTCCTGCATGTTGCTTTTATTTTAATATCTTAGCTTTTATTTTTTAACAGGGGATGCAGAAGCACGTACGAACACAGACCCTGTGCCAGTGAGTTCACAGTACAGGAGAATTTTACTTAGGTAGGTGAGTTCTGGACATAACTAGAACACCAAAAAAACACCTAGCCAGTAAGCAATACTTATCACTGGCCTTATCACATCAGAAGGCCAGATGACAGGTAATGCTTTTTTAAATGACACAATTAAGAGACTGAAACTTAAGCAGATCTGTCGTTTCAGTATGTAAGTAAATGTATTACTTCAATGCTACTGAACTTGTGTAAGTAAAGAGAGAAGCAATGATAATCATTTACAGAACGCTGACAATAACGGGGTGGGGCTTTGCCAGAGCACAAAGAACCAGGACAGATGAGGTCTGCTGTGAACAGCAGCTGCTGGGGATAGGGCTCCACAGGCAGGTATTAAACCCACAGCAAGTCTCATCTTCCAAGGAAAGAAAATTCAGAGGTAGGAGAGGGATCCTTTTAAAAATCCAGAGCCTCTGCATGTGTCAGATCTTCAGAATGGATTTCAATTAACTGAAATTCTCACAAACAGTTCAGGAAACTATTAATTGAAAAGGACCAGTGAAAAGGACTGTAAGCAACTGGTGTAATCAGAGAGCAGTTCAAAGACTGGAATTTCAGGAATGCATGGGGCAATGTCTTAGGAGGAATGACTCACTCCAATTAATGAAGCAAATGGAGTTCCATCTACCTTCCTCCAAGGAAAATTTCCAGGAAGCTTGAGTGTTTCTAACAAGTCAGTCTAAGCCAAGTCAGACGACAATAGTGCTGGGAGTCAGACCTGCCAACACCTTCAAGTGTCCTGTGCATCCAGTTCAGAACCAGGAGGATCAACACAGATGAAGCAGTTTTACATCTGAAAACAAACTCACTGTACAATACTCTGTAATCAGCCTATCCTCTACAGCACTGGCAGCAAAATAACTAAAAATCATCTGCATTAATAAAGCTGCTAAACCAATTCCCTATTTAAAAGCAAGCTTGAAAACGTGAGACTGTGGCTCACAAGCCTGTCTAGAGGAAAGTGCCACAAATGACAGCAGCAAGTGTGCTGGGCAACTGAAGGATGGCAGAGCGACATAGATGACAACATCACATCATTGTTTATATACAGACACATTAGAATGAGAAATGTTGGCACATTAACATAAAATCATGTTCTTGGTCCCATGAAGACTTTTCACTAGACAGTCTAATTCATAATTTCCAATATAATTAAAAGTCTTGGAGTCTATCAGTCTTCAGATCTACTCTCCAAATGCCATTTTCCCACTTACCTCACCCAACTGCAAACAGTCTCCACTAGGTTCTGAAAATTCCAATGCTGTCACCTTCTCCTGGATCACTCAATACACACTCGTTCTCTACACACTGATCTATAACACGACATGCTATACAAATACAGCCACAGAGATAGTGCCCAATTAGATCTGTTTGATCCCTTTTCCTCATGTAACATGAAACGCTCCCTAATGAATAACCACACAGCTGGTCAGTGTCTAGTATTTCACGTTGCTAATGCTAGAACTTCAGAAATAGCTTCAAGACTCTATAGCTTTACTTATTTCAAAATGCAGTTATTGTGCTTTCATCTCCAGAACCTGAGGAACAAATGCAGAGTAAATTTTTTTAAACAAAGCTCATTTTTCCAAGTATACTACAACTGAAACAATGCACACCTCTCCTCCCTCTCCATCTGTAATAATTACAAAGTAAAGGGTATCTCATTTAAAACTTCCCAGTATTCATGGTCTATCTGACCCTTAACAATTCATGATTTTGTTGTACTCTGTTTATCCACTCTATATTCAAACATGCCAAGGTCTTCACTGTCAGAATCACAGAATGGTTTGGGTTGGAAGGGAACTTAAAGCTCCTCCAGCTCCAATCCCTGCCACAGGCAGGGACACCTTCCACTAAAGTAGGTTGCTCCAAGCCCCATCCAACCTGGCCTTGAACACTGCCAGGGATGGGGCAGCCAGAGCTTCTCTGGGCAACCTGTGTCAGTGTCTCACCATCCTCACAGTGAAAAACTTCCTCCTAATAGCTAATCTAAATCTACCTTATTTCAGTTTAATTATTAATTAATTAAATTATTAATGAAGATACTTAGTATCAGGAAGCCAAGGTCTTTCATTTCCCTGCAACAGACTAATTAGTTTAGAGCACTGCAACCACTTGCTAATCTTTATTATTTTACAAGAGCTTTAAGAGCTTTCGAAACTGTAGCACTGTATTAAAGCCATATATTATATATTCCTTCTACTCTTTGATTTTGTAGTTTAATTTTAAAACACTTACATGTATGTAATAAGCAGTCCTTTTAATCTGCAACATTTCCACTATATTCACGAGGAATTATTTTCTTCTCTATATCTGCACTTCTATTTTACTGATCATATCAATGCTGAGAACCACCTGCTTTTCTAACTTCAGTATCATAGATCCTTTATTTCAAGCCTCTTTTAGCCATCATACATGCTGTGCAACAGTTTTTCATCTGTTCTGTTTTCTACTGTATACCTGAATGTCAACCCCTCTACTACCACCGCTATCACAGTATTACATGACTTATATGAAAATGCTCTGGATTTACTTGCCTGTTGTATGCTGTCTCCATTAACCATATGAGGTAGAAGTGGCACTTCATTCAGTATAGGTGTAGCTTCTAATGGAGGCGGCTGGTCGGCCATCATGTCTGAAAAGCATTCATTGACAACTGCTTAACCACCTGCCAAAACAGAGAGTGCCAGTGTCGGTTATGTCTTTGCCCTCCACCGAGTAATTAATTCTCTATTTTGCCTAACTTGGCAACAATATTTCAGAAGAAAAACAAAGCAGTGCCTTCAGATTTTTGTGTTTTTTCTTCCTTCTTCCACAAAACAAAGTCAAACACTTGGCCACTGATATTAATCAAATCCTTTAATGAGAGAAGAACATTTGAAAACTCAGTAGGAAAATATAATCAGAATTCAACATTCTACAACTCTCCCCCCAAAATGTTCAAATAAACTGATTTTAACTGTAGGCAATACTTACTATAAAATGCCCACTCTGAAAAACTTGTGCAAACTGACAGTCTTAAAAGCATGGAGGGGATCACGTCATCAATCCAAGTTCTTCACAATGGAGTCTACCCATGTAGTCTGATACATTATCCTACTTTTCAAGCAGTGAATCAAAGCAACACGTATCCTCCTTTAAAAAATAATGCTCTTCAAATATGCACCATGCATGTACAACTTGACATGCCACGAGTGATGAAACAGGTATGTAAGTGAAGTAATTACACAGTAGCATAACTCACACTTATACAGCACTTTCTTCCTAATTTTGTAGTTACAATTTCTAAATTGCCTGTACTCCAGAACCCAAGGTTCAGGCCAAATAATACACACACTGCACACACATTTCAGTGTCTGTGATGATCAAAAAAGCCCCCAAACCATGCAATTTCCTTAATGTTGCAACATGTCGTCAATACAAAAGTCTGACACAGTGGAAACGAAGCTTAAGGCAACACAAGAGAGTGGAGTACTTTGTACAAGCATCTTTGACTAAATGCAGAACTGCACATGGAAAAGTGCTGCACAGCTTTGGGCTTCTAGTGAATAATGTGTAACTATACAAGTCAAAATACAATCCAAATGTCAAAATACAACTCAAATGTTAGTGAATTTTCAGGGTATAGTTAATTCAGCATCCATAAAAAGCACAAGATAACAGGATACAGGAAATGCTGACACTTCCTTCTCCCTTCCCATTACCTCCTAAAAACCCATACAGAAGACAAAATGCAGTTAGTATAGTTCATTTCATAAAAATAAAAATCATTCCCTCCACTCAAATCTGTGCATGAATCAAGTCAGTCTGCACACAACTGCCAAATCCCATTTCAGTTCTCTACAGCCAGGATGGAAATGACAATGTCTGGGGGAGCAGGGGAGACAGGAAAACTCCTGATTAATTTTGTGCTTATAGGGCTGAATCTTCAGCAGATTAGCAACAGTGGTATAAATATCACAGCCCAACTGTTATAGTTTCTTCTGGTTTAACTCACGTTGTTCTTGAAGGGTCTGTAATGAAAACTGCCTTCACAATGATTTCTCCTGTGCTTCCATTACAAGGGAGAGGCTAGCAGCATCCACCGGTAAAAACCACATTCCTTCTTGTTTGCAAAAGCATCTCAAAATAACTGATACAAATCACACAGCCACAAAATGCAGCACAACAAAATACCCAAGACTGCCAAAGAAACCAGCTCATTTTGCATACCAATTGTTCTCTGGGTCTGCTCCAGTTGCAATTTTAAGAGGCCAAATATGACTGCAACAGATCAAGGGCTAGAAACGACCTCCAAAGTTTAAATTTATACCAGGTTTATCCTAAATATACTTAACTACCTTAGCATGTTAATTTGTTTCCTGAGTAATCTTCCATCCTATTTGTCAGATTTTGAATTACCTGTGCCAAAGAAACAAATCCATCTGATTGTATATAACGATTCCATTTAAAAATAACTGCATGGTAAACCTGCCAGTCAGGATGTTAACATTAGGGCAGAAGTTTCTTTCACTACACCTCTCCTATTTCTAGAGGTTTAGAGGTTAGATCTAAGTTTTAAGAGCTGTAACAGCAACTCAGTATACACAGGCAGACTGAAAATACTTTATATATGTGCACAGTCTCAATTTCTTTCATCTAAGAACCTCAAAGACAACAGAAATTAGCACTTAATATAAAGGGGAAAACCCTTAAACCAAAAAGCAAATATATCTGCATTCAAATGCTCAACTCACCAAAATAACCAGCTGTAGAAAGACGTGTTCTGAAACAAGCCAAATACCACCTGCAATTTTAAATAAACAGTCAAAGTTTCTGTCCTCATATCCCACATTGGCTGAATATAATTCTCTGAGGCTTCATCTATGCTGCTGAGCAGCAGTGCAGCCAGGACAAACTGCAGAGCACAGCACCAACATCCATGTGGTTTTTAGACTCCTTCACCTACTGCCTAATGACACAGGTAGTATTCACATTTACACCTACACACATATGTTCTACTTGCTTGGTGTTGTAACTCCCTATTTTTCAGAGGAAGAACTTTATACTTGAAGCATCAGGAAACAAGTGTTTTTATTCAGTTGACGACAACCTCCAAAAATAGCAAATACAGTTTCATGTCTTAGCAGGAATCTTCATCTGGTCAGAGAAAATAGAAGTACTCGTGTAAATGAAACCATTTTAATAACTCTTGGGCAGTTTCACCTCACTTAGACTGCTCACATTTTACTGCACAGCTGGGCTCAGATGGCTGCAAGTGGCAGAACACCAACAATGAAGAGGAAAATCCCACTGCACACCAACAGATTTGCAAAAACCAGGCTCTTCTGGCTTTAGAGCACAGCTTCATTCCTTGAAAACACAGATAAAAGAGCAGCAAAAGACACTTCTGCTCTCAAATGTAGCACCTCTGCTGGTAAAGAAGCATCGGTCTCAACTCCTCCCAAGTTTAATACATAAAACTTTTCAAGAGGAAAAAAAGCACTCCTGCTGAGCATGTTATCAACAGGTTCGCGCTGCAAAAGTCTCCATTCATTCAAGGAAGGAGATGGTATTTGGGTAAATAAAAAGAGAATTCCTGAAAAGTTATTACATACTCAACACAATTTCCTGAAAAACAAAACAAAGAGAGATCTATCTTGAAAAGCCATTACCCACACCCTCTTACTGCTAGTCTAGAAGTCAGCCAGCTGATTCCAAAGCAAAGGTAGAGGGCAACAGCTGCATGGTCAGAGAGGAGACTTAAGGGTCTTAAACCCACCTCCACCCACAGCTCCCACCATACAAGTCCTACCAGTTCTCACAGCTCCCCTCAAACGCTGTCACTGACCTCAACCCTTCGGTTCACCATAAACAACATTAGCTTGGACAGACAAATCCAGCTGGTGAGTTGTACATGGACCAAAAAGGAACAGCCTACCTACAGGCAGAACTGCCTCAAAAGGCTTCTCAGGTCCCCTAAAGCTACTTTGCTCTATCACATGCTTTGTAACAGAGGCTAAGACTACTATATTCCACAGTCCATTCTCAGCAGGTAGGTGTTGTAAGCTTATCATCACTACCAACTATCCAAGTGGTCCGTTTTCAGAGTTGCAAAGGAATATAATGAGAATTAGTGGATCACTGTACATGAATTAATAGCAGAATTTGCAGACATAGCTTCTAGAGCTTTGTTACCATGCACTGGAGGGTTTTGAGTACGGAATTAAATAGATTAAGCTTTAGAAAGGTTACATTTTGCAAGGAAACTTCTGGCCTGATTCATTCCTTTGCAATGGTTTCTATTAGACAGCAGCTAAAGGTCATTCCCAAACCTTGTTTGAGCTGAAAGATGAACTCAGCCCATGCAGACATTAAAAAAAAAGAAAAAAAGAACTGGGACTACCCATCTTGGAAACAAACATTCTGAAGCACTCTTTTAGCAAAGCCGGAAGAAGTAATGGCAGGTATCACATTTCCAATTTAACAGAAATCAACAAGGGAAACAGCTTGAGCTTTGGCCTTCTAAGATTATTTGTTCAAGACACACACATCTAAACAGCTGAAACAGTCTGTCACGTATTTCACAACACAAAACAAAAATTTAAACTAAATAAAACCAGTCTGTATTTGAAAAATATAGCCCGAGAAGTGTTTCTGAGTAATTCAACACTGTGCCAGTGTAATATGGTTAATCATGTTAACCATATTAAAAGAAAGGCAATATTTTCCACTGACAGTCTCGCACTACAAAGGCTTCTAAGGAAAACAGAAAATTTTAATGACTAGCCTTCCAGAAAACAATTACAGCACACAGCGGCTGTGCCTGACCTCACTTCCTGACATAGTAAAAAATGCCGAGACTCTGGAAGACTGAAACATTGGCCTTCCCTTTTCTTCAGCCCAAATTCTTCTCAACCAGTGCTGCAGTCATCCTGGACCCCGGCCAGCTCCAGAGGATCCGCACTGAGCTCAGTGTTCATTGATTCATGCCTATTCCCTGCTGAAGAGAAAGCTGGGCTATTATGCTCCTAGACAGAACTAGAGAAGCAAAGGCAGGTAACTGAAGAGTCTCTGACACTAAGATCATTGTACTTTAAGGCTGGAAAATATCATGAATTTTCATGATTTTAAAATTAAAATCTAAAATAGTGAAATAGTTTCAATCCAAAGTGACATAAACAATTCTAGTACACAGGGGGAGTCACTGACAAATGTTTCTAGTGGCTTCAGTAAACAAAGCTTACCCCATTAGAAAGCCTCCTTTAACCATTCCATAGATTCACAGAACGGTTTGGGTTAGAAGGGACCTTAAAGCTCATTCAGTTCCAACCCCTGCCAGAGGCAGGGCCACCTTCCACTAGAACAGCTTGCTCCAAGTCCCATCCAACCTGGCACTGAACACTGCCAGGGTTCCACAGCTTCTCTGGGCAACTGGTTCCATTGTCTCACCACCTTCACGGTGAAGGATTTCTTCCTAATACCTGATCTCAATCTCCGCTCTGTCAGAGTAAAGCCATTCCCCCCCTTGCCTGTCCCTACATGCCCTTGCCAAAATCCCCTTTCCAGATTTCTTGTCAGCCTATTTAGACACTGTTAGCTGCTCTAAGGTCTTCCTGGACATCTCCAGGATGTCATTGGAACTATAACCTTTAATCATATTAATAGAATATGAGATAATCTATTGTGCAAATGTGTACTAATTTCATCTGTTTAGCAAGGTCTGAAAATCCTGTTATCTCATATTAAAATGTTTTCCAAGTACATTAAAAATCTCTCTCCAGAAATACATGGCACAGAATCTAATGGGGGGAACAGAAATGGATTAGCTTCATTTCACTGGCCAGACTAGAAGCTAAACTGGTTTCACAAATGGTAGGAAAAAAAAAAGTTCATAAACCCACACAGAAGCTACCACAAAGACTATCTTCATTATAGTAAGTGCTGGATTTAATATGGGAAAGCTCCTATTCCAAGGAGCTTAAGTGGAGACTTTATTTTTAAATAGAGCATGCCTGAGTTGGAAAGAACAATGTGTCCAGGACCTGAGAGGAAGTCTGATGGAGAGTTAGAAATATAGCTCAGACTTCCTGATTTCTAGGTTCAGTGCCTTATGCAACCTTCCAGCCTGATCAGAAGTTTACATTTACTGGAGGAAGTAAACTAGTACTATACTGCTATTTATTAAAAGCGGTGTTGTAGAAAACCCTAAAGCTTTAATAATAAATTTTTATATTACAGAATTACTTTACACACACTCTAAGCTAACAAGTTACACTGGCATCGGTATTCTCTGGAGGTTGTTAAAAAGAACATCAGCAAACCCAAACAAAAGTCATCCCCAACCTCAGACTAAGGAATAGCCTCATCATGAAGATGAAACCTTTTTAAGGAATTCTGAAAACCCCTCACCCCTCTGATCTGGCATTTATGCCCCACACAATTTTGAGGTAGGAAAGATTTTGGAAAAATGATACGAGTTACCCTCTACCACCCAAGTTTTTCAAATAAACAGTATTAACAAGGTGTTTAAGATATCATCCCGATCCTAAAATAGTTCCACAAGACCACACATGAGACATTCTAGGTGGACTAGTTTACCTTTAGCAAGATTAAGGAACAAGAGACTTTATCAGATATAACAGAACCTCAGTTACAAGTTCAGCTCTGCAGAGAGACCACCACTGCTCCGTAACAGCCATCTGTTCAAAACTAAATACATGTTTTGATTAAAATGTTGGGATTAATTTATGACACCCAAGTGAATCTGTCTGCACCATCTTGCAGGAAGTTAGGCTTCCAGCCAGAAGGGCACCAAAACTTTGATACTGAAAACATTCTTCATGACTTATCCAACAAATGTGCTCTAACATTTTTAACACTTACAGCTGTAAAGCCTGATGTCATTTTGATCTAGATCTTGCAAGGACCTTGCAATTTTCACCTAGGTGAGGTCTGCAGCCCCAGCACAAAGAAACTCAACAAACCACCCACCCAACTCCCAGAAACACAGTTCAAGGTTTCCACACTCTGCACCAAGTGTTTTCTTTTGGAAATTCTTTTAAAATATTCTTCTGACATCTAAAAAGCAACAATTCCAAAAACATTTCTCTGTGTTTTCTGTTACTTAAATACTTATTCTAAAGCAGTGCTAATAGTTTCCAAGGTAAAATATAAGTGACCACAAGCCTTTTATCACTGCCCAGACAGACCTTCTGCCCTCACAAAGACCACCTGTGGATCAAATACATCAGGCCAGGCACCAGAAGGACCTCTAGTACCTTCCTGAAGGCTGCAGAAAGTTGGAACACAGAGGAATGACCTGGGGCAGGGGTGAAGTGTAAATGCTCTACAGGAGAGCAGGGACAGGATGTAGAAGCAACTAGCAAATTACAGAAGGATATATTTTTTCTAAAGACCATTTAATTAAGTATTAAAGCTCATCTCTCAGGGTACTGTGAGACTTGACTGCTCATAGAAATTCTCCCTGAAGGAGAAAAAAGAGTGAGATGGAAAGCCCTCGTATCACCAAAACACTGCTAAAAATGCAGAGAAACAGCAGATACAACATACTAAGGCACTTGGGAACTCTGACCCAAGTGATAACATCAACTTTTATCCTCCCTTAGCAACGTGGATGAGGTTCCTGATGTGATTGTGCCAGAAAAGCAATAAAAAAGAGAATTGCTCCTCTCCACCCTCAAATAGAAACTACAGCAGCAACCGCCCATAGCACTGAAGAATTCTTTTCTAGCTTGAAACTACATCCCTCCAGATTGGAGTGTTCTATTCCATGGGGACAAAAAAGGCAAATGCAGAGTCTTGAAGGGTATTTAGTGCTCACAATAGGGGGCTATACACATCTTTGCAGTGACTGCAAAACTTCTTGCTGTTCTTCACAAGAGAAACGCAACTGTTATAAACTGTGACCTGGGAAGGAAGTGTCTGTCAAAGCCCAGAGTACATTAGGTTTGACTTGATTATAGCTGTTATTTAACAATATGCTCATCAGTCACATTAGGGCCATGTCTGTCCTCTTAATTATCCCTTTATGAGGCCTGTAAAGTTTGCATTAACAGTTTCTATAACACAAACATGACATTACTTTTAGATAAATATTTTCTTTCATTGTTTTAGTTATTTTATGCCTTTACTTTTATTGCCAGAAAAGCAAATCGTATCCTAAGCACTTCTGTGCTGCTTCCAAAGAGACCAGCCCCATAAACCAAAACCCAGTAGCTCCTTTTGAAAGGTCCCATTCCTGCTTCTAGAAGTGTTCAAGAGAATTGAACACCTCAAAGGACTAAGCCCTTAAAGTGTTTCATTCTTATTTCAACTTCAAAAAAATAATAGGATTAAGAAATTTTCCAGCTGTCTCAATGTTGTTTTTTGTAAAAAAAAAAAAAATTAATAAAAAATTAAATGCAAACCTGCTTCTTTCCACCAGCCAGGAAGATGACATTTTGTGGCACAAGCACTCATTTTAATGACCTAAAGCTACATAAAGCATAACATTTTCAAGCTTATATTTAATAGCTTTTAATGAATGCAATGAAACAATGTATTTATTTCAAACCTTATTTTCTAAGTATGAAACTGTGCCCCCTGCATTTCCAAACTCTGTTCTGGTTTTTCAGTCAGGACACCAGTTTATTTACACATTAACAACATACTACTGGAAATCTATGCCCAAACATCTATTTAAACCACTTAGAAGCTGTGGAAGTACATACACCAAGGTTCATTGAAAAGTAATTCCAAAACCACTTCTGATCAGAGCCACAAGAAGTAGAGCACTGTGGAAATGAAAAAAAAAACTATAAAAATATGAGAAAGGAAAACCCTGCAAGAACAAAAGCAGTTACAGTGTTCTCACAGGACTCGGGCCGCAGTCATGACATTAACTGTGGTAAAGAACAGCTGGAAAGCTCCAAGGGTACTTCTTTGCAAATACACACTCTGGAAAGACAATGCTACATTCTCAAGAGCACTTCTGTGTACCTGAAAACATGTACTGGTGCTATTGCAGTAACAGCCGCAGAGGAATCTGAACTGGTCAGCAAAAAGGTAGCTGGAGTTTACACCTTTAAGTAACTACAGATCAGAACAGATGAAGCAAAATGTTTAAAACTATGCCAAGATTTACAAGATGAGAATTGCAAGTTTCTACAGGGAGCTACACATGCTCCAAGATTCTGATATTCAGGTTAAGTATCCGGATAAATAAGTACAATTCTTCCCTACGGGACAAACTTGGTCTTGAAGTGTAATGTAAACTTGAAACCATGGTAATTTTTCCCCTCAAAAGAAGCAAGTTCTGCCCATTTTTTTTTTAACCAACCTCCTTCAATTCCAGCGGGAAAAGTTCTGTTTTGAAGACTAGGAGCAATCCAAAAACACAGCTATTGTATCTGCAGACAACTCCACTGCAACACAAACACATACTCCATAGCACCTTGCTCATATGAGTTTCCTCCTTACAGGGAGGAGAAAACCTAGTTCGTAGCAAGGAATAAATATCTAAGTATTTTTAAAAGCTTTTCTTAGAACCTTCAAGTACAAGCTGGCTGAGGACCTGCCAGCAAAGTGCACACTGAAGTGCAAATTTAAGTGCACCCTGCGCCCGGCTGAGCTACTTTGTCCTACGCGATGTATTTCCGCCAAACGAGGCACACAACGCGGGTGTCAGTTTGCTGAGCCAACCACCCCTCCTGGGATTATGCCAGGGAAGCCCTAAAACTCCGACCTGTTTAGAGCCAGAGCTGGGTAACATCTGACCTAAATTAAACGGGAGAGTGTTATGGGATGTCAGACACACGCACAAAGTTGGTACAGCGGGCATGATAAAATCAAGATGCGATCCAAACGTTATTTTCCAAATGCCTGCACTCCAAATCTTGAACAATAGTTTATTTACTTTAAACTTGACCCTGAGAGACAGCAATCACCCATATTATTAAAACCAACAGTAATAATGTTATTTCCAGGAAAGGGTGCCTACCACAAGACCAGTCAGAGCAGTCAGTTGTCAAATGCAACACAACAGAAGTAAAATCAGGACTTCACCAGACTAATACAAGGAGGAGTTTGCTTTCAGGCTTCCTTAGGCACTGAAGAAAGCAAAGGCTGACTTTCTGCTAGCTCAGACTCAACCTGCTTCTGCAGATCAACAGTGTGCTTGATGTACCCCATCAACGTACAGACACAAACAAGCTTTTAATTTAAGAACTCTCTTATAAAACATGACGTCAAAAACAAGCATAAAAATACAGGGAAAGCAAAGGATTTCTTCAAGCTGTAAGAGATTATGCAAACTTCAAGCAAGGAAGAATTATTTTGATATACAAACTTAAGACTGTTTTTTTTGTGCAACATGAGAAGAGGTTCAAGCTGTAATGCTTTAGCTGCCCAGCGGATCAAATTAGTCTAGTTAAAACAGGTTATACTTAAACCAAGAGCTAAAACACACCAATAAATTACTTAAATTACCACATCTGAGCAGTCTCATGGTAACAGACCACGTGCATTTTTTTAGTTCATGGAAAATGCAAGGGAAAAAGCAAGTATGAGATCATACACATGCAGTTTAAACAAGCACACTTCACCCAGCATTTGTGACAGGCCTGGAACACACATGTAACCATTTATCACAGCTGATGCAGAGCACACACTAGAATAATTTGCTTCTGTATCTGAACTTTAAGTATTTATTGGTAAATCAGTTAACCTGCTACAAGCCTGGGGATGTAATCACATCTTAACAGCATAAGTGGAAATCATGAGTTTTGAAGAATATAAGGATGACAATTATGTGTTTTTATAAAGATCCTGTTTTAAGAAATCAAGGCATTAAAAACCAAAATGACAGTTTACAACATATCAAAAAGCTGTTTATATAGTACCTTCCAAAACTGAACATTCTTCTAAATAATCATTCTCCCTGACATTTTGAAATGGACAAAAATCTATGCAATGGTAAACAGGTTAATCCTTCTGATGAAAACAGTTATTCTGCTCAGTACTAATATGTACCATCTTACACGTACTTATACAGACCCTTACATCCTGGCAAACATTAAAGGCTGCCTTTACTCCTTCAACTATTGTATGACGAACCCAACTGAGGTTATACATTAATGGTACTGATCTTCACTAGTTTAGAACACTAATACTTCATACACCAGAACTGAAAGCTACTGATGCTATCAATGTTAAAGCTATTTAATAGAGAGCACTAAACTGCAGATAAAAACACTTCATCTAATTTTATAAACCTGCATTTAACCTGCACGGTTAAACGATTTCCCTCCCAAAATACCTATTCAACTCCAGGAGAATATAACATGCTTACCAATTTATTTCTGTAAGAAACTAAGTGCTGATCAATCTTTTGCTCATAGGACACATTCAACTTTTCTCCCAAAGACTTTTTTTGTATTTACTTATGTATTTTCATACCATATTCTATTTTACAACCATGAGCTACCATTCAGTTCCTTACTTGATTTCTTCTGTTGCATTATACCAAACATGAACAGGCCTGGGTTAAATTGCTCTTCATAACTGCCCTTCACAAAGTTGAAACTAGTGTGTTACACTCAAATTTTGGTGCATATTCACAACAGGAAAACTATTTCTTCATTAGAGGGGACCTAACTTCAGCAAAAATATAGTCCCATCAGAGAAAAAATAAAATCTGCTTGGATGCCTTTCAATTCAATGAGCAGCACATTAGCTGTGATGCAATGCAAAACCACAGTTCCATCCCCTAACACAGTTGATGAGTGATTGCTTTCTGCAAGACAGCAGCCACATTAGGCTAAAGAACACACTGTTGTAAGCTATATACAGCCAACATCACATACCAAGTGATCAAAACCTTGTCAAAGGACAGAGTTAATTAATAACTATGTCATAGTTGTGTAGCATCAATGCACACTCATTTTGAGCAGTATTAGCAACTGCTCTTTCCTGATTCACAGCCAGATCGTGAAACACAAATTCAAATATACAAATGAACTAGATAGACAGACCTCCACCCCACAGCAGGTGGTTCTACACCTAAATGTTCTGACTGAGGAAAAGCTTGACAATGGTCTTCAGGACATGCTCCCGGCAACCCTTCGAAAAACGAAAACAACTACTTTGTGTCTTTATGTCAAAAAGATGATTTCTGGTTCACAAATACTTTATACTGCATCTGCTTATTCCTCTCCCACGTAAAACACACTATTGTAGCCAAGAGCTTCTAAAACTCATCTTTACTTTGGACTACTTGTATTTTTAAGAATGCAACTGCTGTGGTTTCATGACAGTCTCATGTATCAAAAGAATTCACAGGAACCTTTATTTAAAAAAAAATAAAAAAGCTGGAGAATTCTTGCTCTCACAAGTGCCATACTGTGACAGTATTTTCTGACAGATTTCTTTCTGCTCTTCAAGCTGGTCAGTTCCATGACCTGGTAAATTCAATGACTAAGGAACTCAATTCCATGAGCTCCAACTAAAAACAATCTGAGTAAGGCCTCCTAGTTGGTTACTTATCAATACTCTACCACCCGCTTGAACTGTTTTCTACACAGGAAACACATTTCGCTAAAAACAGAATTTACTTTCTTTATCCAAAGGCCAATTATGCAAGTCTCCAAGAGAAAACTTCAGCTAAGGAGGTGGAGGGAAGAGAAGTAACATGAAAACAGAGATACGGCTGCTACCTTACAAAGTCAGTAACGTTATGTGGAAACACAGTTCTTAGCTCAAGAACTCAATCTGTTCTTCCTCCCCTCGACTTACCAAAAATTTCTTCCAGGAAAAAAAAAAAAAGAGTCCTAAGTTTAGTAAATCTGTCATACTTTTACATTATTTCACCTTACAGTGTTACGTAGAGACTTAACAAGAAAAAAATACTTCATAAAATCTGGGAGAACAGTAAGTTATGTGTAATTACCGTTGACACTCTCTTGACTTGAATGTGCTCCTGCTGATAAATCTTACACGGTCAGTGCCTGCTGTAATATGAGCAATGTGCTGTACCGTCCCTCAGTCTTCTTCCTGCAGACAAGACAAAAGTAATAGTAATTTTCTTTTTAGCGACTTGGCAAGCACAAAGTCTCGAAAAGAAGGTGCAAAAACCAACCCACATTCAGAAAAACAGCAAGAGAGACATCAGAGAAGAGCCAACAAGTAACTCCACTAGAATCAGCAAATAAACCTCAAGGAAGACTCCACTGGGAAATGACCAGAAGACCTCACACAGCCTTCTAGTGTTCATTCAGTATGTACAGAAGGCAAAACCTGACAAATGGGGAAACACTGCACATGCATTTAATGCAACTAATACCAGCCAAAGACACTCTGTTGCTTAAGCTATGATCTAATTAGTGAAAGGTAACTTGAACACTGTGCAGATGGTTCCCGTATATCCTGTGGGTATTAAGTGTTTTTACCTACTTATCTACTCAGTGCTCAATTCCTCTATAGACAACAAATTTAAATCATCACACACATACTTTTCCTTTGGTAAGGTTCATAAAAAAAAGACATAAATTGTACAATATGGAAAATAAAATCAGGTTACTGTTACAGGGCAGCACACCTTCATTCTAGAAACTGCTTCACCACCAGGAGAAGGCAATGAACAGCCTCGGTAGTCACTGAAGCCATTTAAGATGTTATATTTAATAATGTAAGAATCATCACCTTTCTCAAGCTACTGTATCCAGAACAAAGCTCCAATTCCTGAGTGATCTGCATATTGAGGATTACAAATTGCACAGTTTTGGTTCTCCAAATTCAGCAAGACTTTATAAATATTAGCCAATCCCCAATATAGTTTTTCTAAAGGTAAGGCACAGGCAGGTATGTCCTGCAGTTTTGCTGAACACTCCGAGAAATCCCTGCCCTGTAGCTCACCGAGGTAATTTAGTGACTGAGCTGGCTGACTTTGCACTGAGCCAGCTAGGAGAAGCTCACAGCTTCCTCCTGCAAACACAGCACATCCATTGTTATTTTCCTCAGAAAGGTGATACTATCTTGAAGTTGCAGATGTTTCTGAAGTCACAGCCTAATAAACGTTCCTTAACTACTTTTAATAAAACATGGGTGAAGATAGTATAAAGCATCAGGCCCCAACACTGGAAAAGTGAATCTTGAGCAAACAGAGACATTTTTTACACCAATCAAGATAGTGGGAACAGCAGCAGATTTACATTAAGATTGAAACAGACTAAGGGCTCTGAGCCAGCGGTCTGTCTTTGCTGGTCAATACACAAAAAGGATTGTGTTAGCACCACTGAAAGAATAAATTATCGCTGCTTTTACAATAAGCTCTTCAAGAATGCAATAAAGAGTTCAGTGTGTGCTCCTCACTAAGGAATCCAAAACTTTTCAGTTAAAGTCTGGCTTGCAGCAAAGATAACAGCTGAAAACTAACCATTGTGATCTTGGTAAGCTTCATGACAACTTGGTAAAAACAGGTGAAAAAAAGAGAAAAGGTTACTTCTGAGATTCACCAGCCTCAAAACCAGAACAATGAGCGACCACAATTTTAAATACTGATAGCTCAGACCTGATAATCTTGAGATAAATTAGAAATGAGAAACGTAATTGTTTTCCTAAGCTCTCTTGACTGTTGCAGTATTACTAATATTAAGGCTTTCTCATCTGCTTTCAGAGATAAATTTAAAATTCTTCTCTGATAAAAAGAAATGTTGACAGGAAATTAAGAAAACATGTAACTAGGGAAGGCATTCTTACAACATTTCATACCAGCTTCTGACTTTGATGCAGAATATTGTAAGAATGTGCTTCCCAGTTGTCTACTTTCTTAAAAGTTACAGCCGTACTCCTGTGGTTTGACAAGAAGCCTTCAAGTTGGGGAAGTAGCAGGTCATCAAATCAGTGTCAGTCTTC